>NC_090937.1:546335865-547585865 GCF_040938575.1 Ambystoma mexicanum
CTTTTCTTGTGGTGCCTAGAAACACTTGTGTAAAGGCACGTTATAAAAAAAAAATCATATCACATCATATCATAAATATCCTTACTGAGACCACTTTAAGTATATAAATGACATGCAGTTGAAACTTGCACAAGTATCAGTCCAGGACAGTTGATAGCACAGTTCAGGGGCTGGCAAAGCCATATCCAGGAGCACCGGGGGCCACCATTGATGGTGGGACAGGCAGCAACAAAACACAAGTGTCAGCGTGCCTCAGGCCACTTATTTCACTCCACAGGCAGCGGTTGTTGGCATGACACCGCCGGCAGCAGAGGGCACACAAGCACTCACACAGAGCTGCAACCCTCATAGCTGCATTGGGCATGTGCTGGGTCAGCTCTTCCTTTCCCTTTTTTCACACTACTGTGGCAGAGCACACACCCATTTTTCCCCAATGCTCCACGGAGCGAGCATTCACCTCTTTTTGGGTTGGACACATATGGAGAGCGTGAATGGCAGGATGCAGGCAAACCCCGCCAAGTACCTCCCATATGTGGGGGCTGCTGCTCGACTTGAGAGTTCCTTTTGCTAATTTTCAATTTTCTTTCTCCAGTAAATCGATAACTGTTGGACCCATATGTATGCAGGTTCCAAGGCCCACCCACCCTGGCCTGAAGAGGGACCACACTGGTTCAGGTGTTGGCAATAAAAGGCCATAGGATTTTATTGTTACAGATATGGTTATGGAAACAATGACAATAATCACATACCATATATAATATCATACTTTTGTGCAACGGGTCCGGAGGTAACCCCCTCTGGCCCGTGACCCCTATTTGGGTCCCACGACTTGTTGTGCACACCGTACAGTGTCCTGATTTTCTCTTTCTTTTGTTCTTCTCCCTTCATTTTTAGGGTGGGTGGGTTCTGGGAAAAGAAGAAAGAGGTGGAAGACACTGAGTGAACAGTGAACTTCCAGGCTGTTTGGGTCCCCGTTCAGGGTCGACAAACAACTTGTATTTTTATGAGAGCTGTGTCGCTCTTTTTATAAGACCCAGGGGTAGCCCTGAGTCTTTGAAGTGTGTTAGTGGGGGCTAAAGTCCAACCCCCGGCTGGCCACAGGCGACTGAATGTCCCCCCCTGCGGGGAGGAGCAGTTGTTTCTGTTTCCCCTGCCTGGTTGTTGTTGTTTCCTCTGGGTGCTTAGCACCTCGTTGCTTTGTAGGAGGGGGTGATGCTCGCACTTCACCCTTCCTTTCCTTTGTGAAGGCCGAGACTGCATGTCTGCGTTCGTAATGAGGAGAGGGCCAGGCTGGGGGAAGGAGCCGCCCCTCTCCTGGGCCTGCCGGATGGTACCAACAGTTACCCTGACTCGCTTTGGGAGGCCCTGAAGCATTGCCCATAACTGTTGGACCCATATGCATGCAGGTACCAAGGCCGACCCACCCTCCCCTGAAGTGAAGTGGGAACACACTGATTCAGGTATTGGCAATAAAAGGCTGTAGGATTTTATTGTTACAGATATGGTTATGGAAACAATGACAATAATCACATATCATATATAATATCATACTTTTGTGTCATGGGTCCGTAGGTAACCCCCTCCGGTATGTGCCGCCACACACGGGCAGGTTATCGGCTGTCCGTGTTCCCCCAAAAGTATTTATTTGCATCCCCTGGTGGATAAAGTGGTGGACATTTCTCTGAAGAAATGCTCCATGCCGGCTTCCGATAAACGTGTCCCGTCCTTGTGAAACAGGTCAGGATCTCCTAATGTAATAGCCGGATATTTTATGAAACCCAGACCTCTGATTATACAGAATTTTTCTATCCCTCTGTTGAGTTTACGTCTGGAAATGTCCACTGATTTGTAACAGGTGGCCCCATGCCATTTTCTTCTAGGCAGGATAGCTGAGAAATATATTTTGGTATCTCGCCAGTTCTGTGAGATGCCTGCTAGTGAAGCGCATATTTCTTCGATAAGGCTTCGTCTACCTGAAGACACCAGATCGGTTCCCCCTAGATGAATGATCAGGAAATCCGGTGGATCCCTGTATGCCACTATTTCTGCTAGTTTGTCGTGAATGCCGGCCCAGAGGAGGCCTCTATATCCCCAGCAGGATGTGATAGTGTTCCTAAATGGCGGGCCCTCCTTGGTTTCTTCTGCCCAGCGCCCCATCCTGAAGACGAACGAGTATCCGACTATCCACGCTGATCAGAGCGGGGCCTTCCACCCGGCTGTTGTTTCTGATGGGTGGAAGAAAAGAACAGGAAAAGTGGGGGGGTGGGACTAGATTAGTTCTGGTCTTATGTATCTTTTGTAACAGTCCCACTTCTGCCCCCCTATGTTTTTTTACTTGCTGTGGGTCGAGACCCCCTCTCCAGGCTGCGGTTACCGGCCCGATTCTAAAAAAGTGAGTGCCAAATTCTTTTGGGTCCCAGCCTGCTTTGCTGATGACTTTTGACAGTACACCTTTGAATTGGTATCAGCTTAGTGCTGAGGTATCCTTGTGTATTAGGAAACTACCCCCCACATTGGGTCTTTGTGCATAATATAGGTTGGTGACGCACACCGGGCAGTTTGTTGCATCGTCGATGCAGCAAATGTTAATGGTTCTTTTTGGCCCCTATTTTGGACTGTTGTATGAATATTGTGACGCTGTCATGTCTGACCCTGGTCTCCATGATCCCGAGACCATTATTGGCCTTGGTGTTTGAGGCAATGAGCTCTCCTATTCAGAAAGCTCCAAAGTAGGCTAGGAAGAACACTGTTTTGAATAACAGGGTCTCATAGGGGTGTCTGCATGTGTTATCTAACTGTTTTGTAATTTCTATTAGCTTTTCAAAGTCAAGCGGGTGGCGGGTGTCTACCTCAGGTTACTCCACTCTGCCCCAGCCTTTCATGGCATAGGCAATAAGGGTGCTCTGAATGGGGTCTGTGTCCCCACGGAGCTTGGAGTGATAGGATATTGCTACTAAGTGCCTCTTTGCCCAATCTCTCTTGAACCCTTGCTCATGGGCCCATTTTAAAAATCTTTCAATATCTTTTACTGTTATTAATTCTACATGGTTCAACCCTGCTATTCTAAAGACCATGTTTAGGCACTTACTGTACTGAGCTGTGGTTGTGCTTGCTAAGACTTTTTCTGCCAATTCTGCCAGGAACCCCATGTCTGGGTTCATGCTAACTGTAAAAACAGCGTTGTTGACACCCGTTTGTGAGGTGCCTGTTTCTTGTTGTGCATCCCAGCCATCCCTCTTTGGAGATGGCGTTGATGTAATTTCTTTTAGTTTCCCATTATTGACCAGCAGTCCACTGGCATTGACAACATCTTTTCTTGGGTGAGTGGTGCTAGCTACCAGAATCTTGACCACTGAAAGCGAGATAAAGCATCTGCAATGTTATTATCCGTTCCAGTGATATGTTTGGCTTTGATTACAATGTTTTCTTGTAATGTGACTGTTGTGATGGCTCTTAGGACTTTTAGTACTAGGTGGCATTTGGTCGTTCTTCTATTTATGATGCCTACCACCGCCATGTTGTCACACCAAACCAATAGTTCCGTGTTAGCTAGCCGCCTACCCCAGATGCGTATTGTTAGCCAAATGGGAAATATTTCTAAAAGTGTTATGTTTTTTGTCCATCCCACTGAGTGCCATGTATTCGGCCAGTGGCCGGCCACCCATTCTGTGTCTAGGATGGCATCAAACCCCTTGCTCCCGGCTGCATCTGTGAAGAGGACCCTTTTGGCCCATGTATTCAATGGTGTGTGCCAAAGTGTGGTTCTGTTGAAATTTCTGAGGAAATCCCCCCATACTTTTAAGTCTTCTTTTATTTCTTTACCCAGTCGTATGTGGAGGTGGGGTTTGGGGCATGATTTGATCTTGAACTCTAAGCTCCTGGAGAAAATCTTTCCTTGCGGGATAATTCTGGCTGCAAAGTTGAGGCTGCCTGCTAGTGATTGTAATTCTTTCATTGTGCCCTTAATTTTTTGTGCTTAATTTCTGTATTGTTTCTAAGAGCTCAGCAATCATTGTGCCAGGGATTTTGCAAAGGCCTTCTGATGAATCTAACTCAATTCCTAAGAAAATTATGTTAGTGGATGGTTTGGTTGTTTTTTCTGTGGCCAGGGGAATGCTCCAATGTGTGGCCATATTTTCTAGCTCGGTTAGAGCCCTGTAGCATTCTCTCGATGCTGCCTGCCCTATTACTAGGGGGTTGTTGAAGTAGTGTACTACCTTGACCCCAGAGTGTTGTCTTTTGATCACCCATTGAAAAAATTAGCTGAACTGTTCGATTAGTGCGCACGAGACTGCGCATCCCATCGGGAGGCATCTATCCACATAAAAAATCTTTCAAAGTAAATCCCAACCATTTCTGTGATTCCGGGTGCACCGGTAGGAGTCTGAAAGCGGATTCAATGTCTAGTTTGGCCATCAGAGCATTCCTGCCGCATTCTTGTACAAGCATTACTGCCTCTTGGAAATGTGTGTAAGAGACAGCTGATTCTTTGTGCGAAATGCCGTCATTGAGTGAGAGGCCTTTTGGGTAGGAAAGATGATGGATTAACCTAATTTTTCCTGGTTCCTTGTTCGTAACCAAGCCTAGAGGTGATACTATGTATTCTGTAAATGGAATGGAATCCCAGGGCCCTGCTATCCTGCCCAGCATTAGTTCTTTCTCTATTTTGTTTTTTAATACTTCTGGGTTATCTCTAGCCGATTTCAGGTTTTTTGGGATGCATTGAGACCCAGTTCCTTTGAAGGGAATGATGAAACCTGAAGTGAAACCTTGCTGGATTGCTGCACTGATTGTGCTGCCTGCGTGGTTCAGAAGCGCCTCGCTGAAATTGTTAGAGTTGATGGGAGTTGCTCGGTTGTGGTTCTGTTATTTGTTGGATCAGGTTGGTGCTACTCTTTCGTATTTTTGACTGGTAGCCTGGTGCAATTGCTCACCGAGTGGTCGCCATTGCAGTTTGTACAGTTGTGTTTGTACCAGTACTCTTTGCCCCAGTTGCATCGGTTTTTACCAAAATTCCTGCATGGAATGTAGGCCTTCGATGCGTGCTGATTTTTGTTCTGTTCATGGCATTTGACTTAGCCGGCCAGGGCTGGTTTTTATGAAAAGGCTGATCCACTTTCTTGCTATTCTTATTGTCCGGGACTCGTGGCCCTTGGGTATTTTTGTTGGATTTGTTCATTAAGGTAACTTCTTCTTCAGCTGGGAGCTCTGTGTTTAATATGTAGAGATCATTCTATACCTCATCCCATTCTACAGCTGGCCTCTCTGGCATGCTTCGTCTGAATCTGATATCATATGCTAGCCAGATTCGGCCTTTCTGAGCGATTCTGACTTCTCTGACTTTGTCTATGTAGGCCAAAAGTTTGGCGCCATCCCCAGGAAATGTTTCTAAATATATAGTTGCTAGAATGGTGAATGATTTCAGCCAGTTGTCCCAGTTTTGCTCCACCTGAGCATTCCTGACTATTGCTTTCTCTTCTATTTTCTTTGGATCCTCTTTGAGGCATCTCTCCCTTTCCGTTGTGCTTCTAGCAGAGAAAATATTTCAATGAATTCTTTTGCCCATATCGCTTCTTTGATTGTAGCATCTATTTTTCATGCTAAACATCTTTTGTATCTATTTAGGATTTCTGTGTGAAACGATTTTAATTGTTGGTCCAGTTGTGCGCTGCTCATCATTACCATTTCTGAACCACTGTTTTTGTTTGTCTCCGTCTGACCTGATGCACTAGTGTTTGGAGTCGCCCATGCTTTCAGTGCACCATCTGGGTTTGATGTTGCGTTTGCAATTGTGGGCCCGATTGGGTTTGTGATTGCTGGTATTGTGGTAGGAATTTTTATGAGAGGGACGGCTGCTGCTGGTGTTGCAAGGATTTCGGCCGTATGTGTCGCTATGGGCACAGGTGGGTTAACGTTAATTATGGGATCTATTGGGTTACTGTGATTTGCTGGGCTGTTTGTTACTGCTTGAAGTTGTTATTTGTCTTTTATTTCTAGTATCATTTGTTGCATCCCTGTCATGTTTTCGTTTAGTTTTGACAAATTGTTGTTTTTGTTACCTTTGCCCGTTCCCTCTGCTGACCTCCTCTTCTTTGCAGGCGAGGGGTTGTCTCCTAGCCCCACTGGCATCGGTGCACCTTCTTTTGGTAGTCGGGTAGGTTTTCCCTTACCCAGGGCCAACCATAGTGCTCCTCTGCCTCAATTGCTGCGAGTAGGTGAGGAGATTTGGGATTCGGTGTCGTTTTTGTAGATTCGAGCGTTTTTTCTTTTTGGAGCCATCAGTTCGGAAAGCTGGGGCTGTGGACGCCGACTGCGCCTGGTCGCTCGTTTCGGATTCCCTCATCTGTTTATTTTTAGTCATCACTTGCTCGGTTTGGCGCATGCCTCTGCTTCCTACGGGGACCCGTGTATTCTTTTATGGTTTTTCCAGCAGGACAATGCTCGGGAAATTTGAAAAACAAAGACGCCGCGGCTGCAGCAAACTCTGTACGGATAGTAGATAGATAAAGTAAAGATGCCTACTTAAAAGCAAACTTCAAAGAAGAAAGAGGTGGAAGACACTGAGTGAACAGTGAACTTCCAGGCTGTTTGGGTCCCCGTTCAGGGTCGACAAACAACTTGTATTTTTATGAGAGCTGTGACGCTCTTTTTATAAGACCCAGGGGTAACCCTGGGTCTTTGAAGTGTGTTAGTGGGGGCTGAAGTCCAACCCCCGGCTGGCAGCAGCCTACTGACTGCCCCCCCCCCCCATGGGGAGGAGCAGTGCTTTCTGTTTCCCCTGCCTGGTTGTTGTTGTTTCCTCTGGGTGCTTAGCACCTCATTGCTTTGTAGGAGGGGGGTGATGCTCGCACTTCACCCCTCCGTTCCTTTGTGAGGGCCAAGACTGCGTGTCTCTGTTCGTGATGAGGAGAGGGCCAGGCTGGGGGAAGGAGCCGCCCCTCTCCCGGGCCTGACGGATGGTACCAACATTTACCCTGCCTCGCTTTGGGAGGCCGAGCAGCATTGCCCAACGCTCACTGCATGTGCGGCCTGGGCCATTTAGGGAGTGTGCCGGCAGCTACGTGACACCTTTTCCATCTTTTCTTTTCTGTTTCATAGCTCCCAAACGGAGCACCTCAAATGTCCCTGCAGCTGGCCCCAGGATCTTTTCAGGAGGCAATTAAGTTAATGATGCTACCACGGCTATGCAGGACGCTCCTCACCTTTCCGGGCTGGAGATTGGCAGGTTCTGTATGGTGGGAGGTAGCCACATAAAGAATCCAGCCACAGTCAGACCTCATACATATCTCCCCCCATCATGTGGGTGACAATTGAACTAAAGGCGCGGGGGACGCAACATATCAACTCTCTCACAGCCGGGAACTTGCCATGTGTATGTGGCAGCGCAGCGGTCGCCGCACCACCAGCTTTCTCCTCCCCCAGACAGGAGGTAGACATACCTCTGTGTGGCAGCAGCAGTCTCACCTGCCATTTATTTGTTTCCCTTTTTTATAGCTCCAACACAGAGCACTTCACTTGTCACCACTGGCTGGGCCCGGCAACACCACGGGGGCAGAAGGCCCTGCAATGAAGCACCCATCATGAAGTGATAGTGCTCCTCCTTCTGCAATCACAGAGCACATGCGGGCACAGCAGACAGCCGGTCCAGCTACACTGTGCGGGCACCTTCGTCGATATTGTTGTACCCAGCTCGGGAGTACCCAGGCTAGTCACCTAGTTTCTGAGAGCACCCAGCAGGGCAGTTCATGTAATGGTCACACAGTGTCCAGATAGCAGGGGAGACACCCTGTTTGGTCGGGATCACCGGGTCAGACAAGTAGCTTGGGATCACCCAGCAAACCGTCTCTGGCTCTGTGGGCACACGGGTCAAGGAGACACATCGGATGTGGTTGCACTGCGACTTCCTGTAGGGGGCCGAGATGCCACACAGGGTCTCCACCATATGAGACATGGAGACAGAGTTGCCATGCAGGAGCCATGATATCATTAAGGGCTCTGCAGGGCAGGCCATTTGTCTGGAAGGCTGCGCTAGCACAGCATTAGATGAACATTCAGCAGGCAGCAGTCTGATAGAATTGAACATGAGCGGGAAACCACATGTCTCTTTTATTATGATCATTACATGGTACACACATGCGTGACACCGCACAATCCCTGGCAGGGACTCATCCTTTCTTAAAGGGGAGCACACCAGTGGCATTCGATGTGTCACGTAGCATCAAATTGAACACAGATTGTACGCCCAACAGAAGCATGTGGAAATACAGTAACACCATCAGCTGCGATCCGTCAGTCAATACTGAAACAGGAAGGCCAATGAGTTCCTTCACAACCTCATCTGTACGTTTAGGCACACAGCCTGAAACAAGAGCCGGAGCTGCTCCGTTTCTTCAAATTGGTGTTGCTACTCAAGAGGGCACTCTTCAGGCAACCCAAAGAAGTTGTAGAATTGTCACACTAATAAGTAGTTATACCTGCTCCACAGAACGGCCAAAAGCTGCATCCGCTCTCAGAAGATCGAGTTTGCCTGAGCACTATTCCTAAATTCGTAGTCCATAGAACAAATGGCACTGTCACCTAAGAGTGTGTAGCCAAAAGTGACTTTTCTGACTGAGCATGCAGTGGTACCATGTGCAATGATGACTCCTTCAGACTGAACCCGAGTAAAGTTCCTAAGAAACTACAGCAACATTGTTTGATGGTTATCTGTCACCATACCAGTGCCCAACTATGGCACAGGACTGTTAATATCAAATTGCCCTTCTTGTTTTCAATTGATTATATGGGTTCCTGTGCCTTTGCCACAGGAAGCACCAATTGTTAACACAACAATTGCTTTTGTATTCAGTCTATGCAAGACATTAATTGGCCAGAGACCAGAAATGATTTTACTATACTTTCCGAGACGGTTTTTCACATTAACATTTACTTTTGGCAACACATCTTGCCATGCATCACTCGCTCCCGATGCACATTGGTGGCCTGAATTACAAAACATTTTTTCAGCACGTAGCATACAAATACGGCTGTTTTAAGAATGTGTCTCATTGGTGGGCATGTGCCCATCTCTCTGTGGCATGGCTTCAAGATTTCATGTACCTGTTCCTTTGAACTTGGTAGACATTTGCTGCAACGTTACTTACATGGATTGAAACTGTGAAACCCTTTGTTGCTGCTTAATGTCTGATTGGATGGTCTGCTCCCACTCCCCCGCATATTGTTCCATCTCTGAAACAGCTCCAGAATAAAGCTCATGCTGTACTGCTACCCTGCCCTGACACAGGCCGTCTCTGCTGCAACAATGCATGCTCTATGTGCATGTATGTGGAAGGCTTGCAGACATTACCCATGTGGAGAATGTGAAGAGGTAGATCAGGGTTGGTGAACTTCAGACCATGAGGGCAAAAACCATGCCGGGTTTCCAGGATTCCCCTCATTAATATGCGTGAGATACATTTGCATGCAATGATTCTAAACGTATGCAGATTTTCCCTCATGAATATTAATCAGAGATATCCTGGAAGCCCGGAGTTGGACAAACGTGAGGTAAAGTCGAACTGAATTAGAGAGAAAGGATTGAGTGGCAAACGTGGCAAAAGTCTTATTTTCCTGTTAAACAATAATAGGTGCCGAAATGAACATAGAATATGTTCCAAGCAGGCAGACTGTGATAATGTAAAGCGGAGTAAATTGAGTCTGTGAACGGGTGCTCTCCGTGGTGCTGAAATCCATATGCGCTTCTTACAAGCTTCTTGCATGGCGGAAGGTGAGATGCACGAGTCATCAATTTACCAAGCATTCGTGTAATTATAGTAAGAACAAGCACACGCTGCACTGCCGGAGCACAGCGACGCGCATTCAGTATGGACAGGAAGTAGCTGATTCCATGACAAAGGCCCTGCTTGCCAGATCCTCAAGGCGGAAGATGAAACATTGTTCACGCGATATCTGCTCAAGTTACATTATTATTATCCAGCTGCAGTTGGGCAAGGCGAGCCATGCAGAGATAAAAGACCTAAGAAGCTGATTGTGTTCTGCGGCTGGAAAACCTGTTTGCGTTCTCGGAACAACACTGGGATAGCACGACTTGATAAAGAAACAATTGTGCCGATGATTTGTCTTAGCGAAGTTGGAAAAGAGAGTGGAATGTTTGAAAGAGGAAGAGATAATGGAAGCAGCATGGCTGGAAAGAACGCGTATCCAAATACTTCTCAAGCAAGTTACGTGAACAGTCAAATTACCAGAGGGAAATCCCCACGACGAATCAAAAACTGTAGTGTTCACTGTTAGAAACCATTTCCCTATTTTCTTTTTGTCTTTTCACTTCATAATTCTATAATAATTTGACGAGGAATGTTTACCATATTCTATTCTTACAATACTTAGCAACACGGTTAATAATTTCACAAGTCAAGCGGTAATATGAATTGTTCATTAGGAAACGTATTCGAAAGACCACAACCTTGTGACGAAATCATTGATACCCGCACTTGCCCAGCCCTTCCCTGCCCAGCTGCCTGAGACATTATGGAAGAGATTGTCCATACCCACTAGGAACCCTGGAGAACTGAGGGGCAAGTACCTTTCCTGCACCTGATCAAGAGTGAAGTGCTTTATTGAGTATGTTGGAGATTAAGTCTGTGGTGCTGGTGGTTAAAGCCCTACCAACTTTGGGTAAACTCCAGACACGGATGACAGTGACAGCTCACATTTGCTTTGAGGCAAAGGAGACCATGGCAGTGTGACAAACATTATCCGTAGCCCTGTTTGCCTTGTTGCTGGTCTTCAACTACCTGCACCAAGACGGGGCAGCAGGACCTGCTTTCACGGGCCTGCTGTAGTATGAACACCATCCTGGTCCAGAAACCAATGAGGAGTGCAGGACTCCACGGAGGTCAGCCAATCACAGGGGAGGTGGGAAAAGGAGGTGTGGGGAAGAGGTAGAGGGAGCAGGTCGGGGGAAAGATGAAAATGGGAGAAAGAACAAAGAAAGGGGGTGAAGAGAGAAAAAAAGTGTCCAAGAGAGAAAAAAAGCAGCAACAAGTGAAAAAGGAGGGGGCTGATGAGGTGGCCACTTACCTGCACCAGGACGGAGCAGCAGGACCCGCCTTCACGAGCATGCTGCATTTTGAACACTGCCCTGGTGCAGAAAAAAAAACGGGGAGTGCAGGCTTCCACAGAGGTCAGCCAATCACAGGGGAGGCGAGGCAGGAAGGCGAGGGGTGGGGAACAGGTAGAGGGAGTGGGTCGGGGAAAAGAGCAAAATGGGAGAAAAAAGAGAGAAAACAGGGAGAACATTGATAAAAAGCGGCAAAGAGTGAAAAAAGCAGCAAAGAGCCAAAGTGAAGGGGCTGGAGAGGGGGCCACATAGAACTGTCATATATGAATTTAAGGTACCTGTTTAGATTTCTAGTACAAAGTGAGTCTTATTTATTTGTGTATATCTACCTGACTTTTATCCTTTAATAAAAGGACTGTGTTATGATATGATATGATAGGTTATTTATAATGGCCCTCATTACGACCCATGCGGTAATGGTTTAACGGCGCCGTAAAAGGCGGCGGCGCTGTTAAACCATTACCGCCTGATTACAAGGTCCCTTTGCGGGACCCGTACTTAACGGCTGGTGTAGACCAGCCGTTAAAGTGGGTGCCGCAAAGGGACCTTGGCGATAATTACGGCAACCGCTATTAGCGGTGCCGTAATTATCGCCTTCCCCATTCCCATTATGCCCTATGGGGAAAAATGGGAATGGGGAAGGGCAAATGGTGAATGGGGAATTACCGCCCCCGCCAACCTTGTGATGGGGGCGGTAATTCCGCCATCCACCATGGCGGAGACCGGCATGGACCATGGTGCTAATAGCACCATGGTCCAACGCCAGGGTCGTAATGAGGGCCAATGTGTTTAATACCCAGAGGTTTCTAAGCACCGACCCTGGGATCGAACGTGTATGGCTTCATGTCATCTTGCTTCCAAGGCGAGCACGTTGCAGCTGAGCTATCCTCCCGAGATGTGTTTATCACCTAACATATGTGTGTGGACATTCCATTGTGGGGAGCTTGGGGATTCACTGTACCTAAGAACCAGCTTGCATCTTAGATTTTTGCAGATATCGGAACAAATACACAACTTATTTTTGCCATTTCCTAGACATATTCCATGGCATCCTCACCCTCCCTCAACTCCTCAGAGGTAGTTTCATATGTAAGTCAGTGAAATATGATGTTTAGGATTTTTTTGTTTTGCAAATGTGTTTGCGGCCTATGGCTGTTGTACACAAACCAAACATGGGGTTTAAAAAAAAAAAAAGTTTTACATGTTTCCAATGTTCTAATCACACTATCGATGCCTTTCTGTAATGTCCTTGAATATCACAGGGCGCTAGGATAAGCTGAGAAGTTTCTGCAGACACTGTGTATGGAAATGAGTCCATTGATTGTACTGAGATAGCATTATGTTTTGACTACAGTTGTGTCATTATCTTAAAGAAATTGCACAGATTATAATAATAATTGCAAAAGCATATTTTCACAACCCGACCGTCACACCTAGCACACGTTTGGTACGAATCCATCCAGAAGTTCGAGCTGTAGTGTAGAACAATTATTTTGGTTGTTGTATATTACTGGGATTTCAAGAGGTTTTGGGACATCACTTAGAGCGTTGCTACCCCTTGATGAAACTAGAATACACCATCAAAAATAAGTCAGAGTTGGATGTACATATTTGTTTTTACTTTTCGTATGGATTCATCATGTGGCACAAACTTTAGAAGCTGCTCAAAAAGTTCTCTTCTTAAGGGGAGTACAACTTAACCATAACCACAGGTTCAGTGATATTGGTTATTGGGGGAGAAGCCTTTGCTTGTTATAAATGTTTGCTCTAAAATGTGTTGTCTGTATGAAATGTTAACAGGCACTCTAGTTAAGCAAGCTGTTACATCAGTTTAATACACACCAAATACCTTCAACACATTTTCCAAAAGGAAGCTCCATCTCTCAGACTTATGCAATCCAGATTTCTTTTTAGCACTTGCACATGATTAGGAGGACAACCAAAGAGGATGCAGTACTATTTCCAGAATGCTTGGCTATGTAGGAGAAATGTACTCTAGGGAAACCTCGGTTTGAGGGTTCTGCCGTTGTTTAATTCTGCATTTAATTCTGTAATTAAAGCAATAGATAAACAAATGTTGTACACCAGGTAAGCACTGTTACAAGGGGGCATAGAGATGTCAGAGCCATGATGTTGTAAAACAAGATTGGTGTTAATAAGCAATGGGTGACAGAAGCTCTTATGGCATAGTGAGGGGGAATTTTCTCCTCCAAGTGAATAGAACTTCACTTTATCCCAGGACAAGCCATGGTATTTGAGTATTGCGAGACATTTCCAGAAGAGGTGGATCACAAGAGAAGTGGAGACTAATTGTGTAACACAAAATGACGGCCTTCTTTAAGGAAAGTAGCATTAAACAGTTTATGGAATCAATGAATACTTTATTTTGGATGCACTTGAAATCCATAAAAGATACAAGCTGCACAAAATAACTAAACAGAAAACATATAAAGACGTATTGTTAAACATCAATATCCAATCAGAATCTAATCGTATTCCTGTAACACCCACATCTTTTATGCACAGCTGATCACACTCACATGTTAAACTTCATCATTATAGGTAAAGAGCACAAGATGTGTGCTTTATCTACAACTTTCCAGTATCATATCCTTCATTTTATGGTAGCATTTCAAAATGTAGCAGCAATAAATGTTAATTCAGCTTCTAACCTTAATAAATGCATCATTGCTGTATTACAATGAAAACTATTGTACAGGTTCTATAATTGTACCAGTGTCCTTTTTGCAATATATCTATATAACACAAAACATTACAAAGAGTGCAGCAATGGTTTCTTTATCATGTCCATATGGTCATACATGCCACCTACCCGGTTGGCGGTTGTTTGGAAATATACCAAGTATAAACTTAACCAAATTTCCCCTATGTGCAAATTTCAGAACTTGGAGCGGGTAATTTAAGGAGTTTCCACCTGAACCCATGAGAGGTAGTCCATAGCAATCTGCTTCCCTGATTTTCTTTCTAGGAATATTCAAGTAATTCCTTCCTTGAACTGTTTTCTTACTGTGCCCCATAACACCACCAGATTCTCAAACCAGACTCCCAGGACCATTGCTGGAGGTTTCTTTTTGACATAGGTCAGCCAAGAAATATGCTGGCACAAGCCACTTTATATCAAATCCTCCTATATCAATGCGTGGGTCAATCCATTATCTGCATTAGCCCATAATGCATACCAGGACAATAATTCCTTGACTGTTACTATTAAGTGCACACCTCATTGCCAGTTCTAGCTGAACATATCCACAGACTCCTGACGGAACAGACAATAATGTTGCTCTGTATCTCTTCAACATCACATAAACTGGTTTGTTATTAATGTTGTTTGAGAAGCAGGTGATTGCACCATTCACATGCATCAGTTTGTGAGCTTGCATATTTATGTGTGATTCAGATGAAAGTGTAGATTGAAATGAATGCCCATATATGTAAATTGCGAGCACACCCTTAACCTTTGATCTTTAATATGAATTGGTTTCAGTTAACTTTTTTTTTGTTGAGAATGCCCTTATTTTTGACTTCTTGAACTTCAATGCCAAACCGTAACTATTAAATAATTCAGCAGATAATCATCGACCAATTTCTGGTTCTATCTAAAAGGACTGCATTATCCGTGTAAATCAAACTGGGCTCTCATTTCCTTCTTATCCTTGATACATCAGAGGCTATGGTCTCCTGGACCACTGGGAGTGAGCAAGTGATTTGATTGAAGAGAATGGGGAGCAACACAGTGCCATGTAATATACATTTGTGTACACCAAACCCTTTACTTCGCAACCCATTCCAACCATAGTGTTCCCTTGCTGAGTTATCTAGATGCAAGCCAAGGATAGTGTTTGAATGATCCACAAAAATCTACCAGTTCGTCCTGTGTCATTCGCAGATATTCTGTATTTACTTTATTGAACAGAGTTGTCAGATCCTTTAATGCTGTCTATTTTGCAGAATTCGAGCCATAAACAAATTATGACAGAATAAGTTGGAGATTCCAATACTGATAGAGTGCACTCAGCTGTTTCCTAAATGCAAATTAACTATCAATCATAATGTTATGTTCATCTATCCATTTACTCAACCGGGCATCGGTCGCAATGTAGCTGCTCTGTATGAGTTCTGTGCACGATTCTGGGGTGTTTCATTGACATGTTTTATTTAATGGAAACATTATTCACGTTTTCCTGATTTTCTGGGACTTTGCCTTATTTTTAGATAGGAATGAAATACCAAAGTGCTCAATCTCAGCCTAGTACTTGCAAAATGAGTGATCTTGATGAAGTGGAAAAGTGTGGATCCCCCCACAAATGAGGAATGAGAGAGGGACATGATATGGGCAAACGATAGGGAAGAAATGTATACCGAACAATTGCCCATCAGGAGTCGCCCCAGAGGCATGTGGGGCAGGTTCAGGCAATATCTTTCTGACAAACATGTGGACGGAACTGACTCTGATACGACATAATAATATGTATAACTATAATACTAAAAATGTATCACCAAATAATCATGAAGTGTAAGATGTGGAATTGGAAGAAATGTTGATGTATCTGTACAAGTTAAAATAAAAAAGTTAGAAAACAATAAAAACAAAGTATACCATAAAGCAATATAACATTGATAAACATCCAAAGGAACGCCATCCAACCCCAATGCCTTCAATTATTGTTCTTTATTTTGGGAACACTTTACCTCTTCACACACCATGGAAGCCTTTGCCCCATTTGCCAATTCATTATTTCTCCAAGTCCCTTGAGTTGTACCCACTTTACATTGTGAGGAGTTAGTTACCTGCCACAACGGATGGTAACGGACTGTCTTTACCAAAGAAATCTACCCACGCCTGGCCTTGTAAATGGACTCCCAATGTGTAATCCACCTTTCTACTGCTACTAACTTCCATAATGTAGCAGGGTCCTTCTTATCTATTAGTGTGTTCCATAAATCATCTTTTTAAATCAATCAACTGTTTTTCAATTATTTTGTATACTCTGCCCTCGCCAAACAGATACTCTACTGGATTCTTGCGATTTATTTAGTTACCATTAGCAGCTCTGGTCTCTTTCTACTTCAGTGCTCATCTACCCAGTATGTATTATCATGTCCCTTATGTGCCCCAGTTTTAGTTTGAAAATACCTAAAAAGAAACACCAGTTCCTCACGTGTTGTTATACTATCCCTGTATGTGATATATCATTCAAAATACAGGATCCTTGGCTCCCTGCCCTTTCATAGTAATTTACTGTATTGGACGTTTTGCATCTGAGGTGATCTTTTATATGTCCTGTTTTTTTTTATTTTTTATTAACCTTGCAGAATTGTCCATTCTTGTTTTTTCCTCTGCCCCATCATTGCATTGCTCGGGTGACAAGCACTTTCCAAACATGTAATTACTTCAAACCCCCTTATCTTTACCCAGTTTTCATTTTCGGAACCATATGCAGGCAATCAGACTAGAGTCTCCCATTATCCTAGGTCATCCAGGGGAACTATTGGTCTTGAAACATCTATTTACGGCTGTAAATCCATACTCTAGACAAAAAGTGCCAACTAATAGTCTGTTATTACAAGACCTTTCCCTATTTCCCAGGTTTATCCAGCCACGCATCACTCCTTCACATCTTTCACACAGTCTTCTTTTCCATTGACTAATCTCACATTACAGTCACCAGCTACTATCCTGCGTGCCCCACCAGAGTGTACGTGCATATTCCTCATATTTCTAAATGCTAACATTAAGTTTCAAGTTCTTCTTTTCTCCCCTTGCCATGTTTCATGTTAGAGACATGTTTGCAAAATAGAGTTTTCTTATCATGATTATTTGGTACAATAACTGCTTATATTTCCCTAAAAAATGTAAATGTGTATATAATTTCAGATTTAGAGAGACTGCAATTGATATTTTTAGTATATGTTTTGGCATTCACACAATATGGTGAAAATCGATATAACTGGGTTTAGGCATCAAGTTTATTGCAGAAGTAAAACATCAAAATCGTGTAAAAACTGCACACATTCATTGTCTCCCAGCTTTCCATGTAGGCCAGCAACATTCCCGGACATAATCTTAATACATAGAATTGAATTTACGCAAACCCCACCTTGCACCTTGATCTCACCTACCAATGGACACCATTTCTTTGTTAGGCCCTTCTTGGTGCTTTCCACTTTGAGGGAGGTTTTAGTTCAATCCACTTCTTCCAACACTTCTAATGAGACAAGACTACTATTATAAATGAGTGGATTGGACAGTTGTTTGCTCTTACTTATCACTAATCAGTGATCTTGACAAAGTAACGCATGCTCGATAAAAGTACCCCTAAGAAAAAAAACGTTTTGTGGGTATCAGGCAAATCATTTAATATTGGTATTGTGAAGTCTGCGCTTCTAAAATTCAGAACTACACAAACTCCATTCAATTTGTCAATCTGGTCCCCCACACCATTTCGCCATTAACAGGTCTCTCGCTAACTGTAATTTTAATTGGCATTTTGCATGTATCCAGTGAAATGTTCTATTCACCAGGGTGACTGTGTCTGGCCAGGCTTCCGCCAGACAATCAGGCAGTAGGCAATATGCAGTCTGCAATGAAATCACTCAGGGCTCACGTCCGCTCAGCAACCCTCTCTGCCTGGATTGCCCAGACAGCATTGCCGCCACTTTGACATGGGCCTTCGAGGTGTCCTCTGCCTTGCGACACCCAGAGGCTAAAAGACAGGTGAAAAGCGTCATCAGGTTGATCATAGGGAGTCGCCAATTAGTGACAGTGTCCTAAAAAGACCTCTCAACCAACCCTACCTCACATCCAACACAGTCAGTGGAGCACTGTTTTTCAATTAATCAGTGGCATAAAGGTACCTTCTAGCTTGGTTTTGTCCTGGCTGCAGGAAATGAGGTAGGATGCCAATATCACAGTAGATGACATATTGTGATAAGTCAAGAGGAAGCAAGCTAAGCAAATGCACCTTAATGACTATTGACCTGCCGTGGAAGCAGGGATGCCAATTCACCAAAATGCCTGAGGTAGCAGAAGTGACGTCACATACCATATGACATCACAGCAAGTGATGTCACTTGATATTTAAGACCTGATTCATGGTAGTGTTTTATAATGGCACCGTCCCATAGGAAAACGTTCCATGAATCAGGCCCTTAATCTGGATGGCCTCAGTATCTCTTTAATCCTGGTTACTTCTTGGGCTTTAAAAACAGTACATAAACATAACAAATCTAAAATACCAAAGAGGTACCAAAGCAGACAAGAATATTTTAGATACCAACCACATTTTAACAAAGGTGCTGGCTCATATGCCATGGATGGGGTCATGATATGACAGGGTTAGACCCAATAGAACAACATAGGCTGGGACAATTCCATAGATATGTCAATTTAGCATGTAGGGCCAGTTTCTTCCATATCATGCCAATTAAAGCTACATGTCAGGTATTTTGATCATATGAAAAGTAGAGCCACGCCATTACCAGTTGCTGCAATAATATAGTATCTGAAAAAACAATAGATGCAAGTCACTACAGTGCACAGGAGCCTTAATACTTTAATTAATGATGATGATTTGTTATTTATACAGCGCTTTTGCCAAAGTCCTGCCAAAGTCCTGTACATAGCACATATTTGCATACAATTATCATTCCAACCAAAGTTGGTATTCATTTATCACCCTCAGAAGAATGGAAGCCTGAGTTGGCCTTGCCAGAATTCGAACCTGCGACTTGCAGATCACGTACAGAGTGCAGTAGCAAGTGCTCAACCTGCTGAGCTATCTTAACACATTTCTGTTAAAAATGCAATGCCACCATAAGAAAACATGTCAAAACTGGCTGCCAGTGTAGGACAGACAGATAACAGCCTTGATTATACACAGTAAAAATTGCCATGCCACAGTAAGACATACCAAGACTGGTTGCACCAAAATGCCAATCTAACCATGTAATAACACCATGCTCACTTTATATTTGAAGGCCAGAAAAAAATGCAATGCCACAGTAAGGACTTACTGCAACCAAATGCTATTCTAATCAGATAATTACACTTAACATGATTTCTTTATCAGAGATTCCCAGCACGAAATGGCGCACCACAATAAGAAATGGCTAGATTATCTGCACCAACATGCTAGTTTAGACACATAATAACATGCGTGATACTTAATTATAGATGTCCAGTAAAAATGTCATTCCACAGTAAGAAATTACTAGGCTGGCTATCCCAAATACCAGTCTAGCCACTAATAACACCTATCAAGCTTGCTTCATCATGGATGCCCTTTATGTTTTAGAGCAACCTCCTCCTGTATACCCCCCCACATGTCCCCTCTCCTTCCCACTCTCCTCCTCCAACCACCAAGGTCAGCTTCTTGGCCAAGCATTACCTCTAAGCCCCTCTTCCTCATCCCAGTACTTACGTATGAGGCAAAGTGTGAAGTACTGGGACGAGGAATAGTAGGAGTAGGAGTAATTTAGATTACCAGTAAGTAATCCAAGCATTTAACACAAGTACACACATTCACATGCTCATTTCCATGTTCACCCACTCACCCTTTACTCACACACGCACATCGAGCCACCCAAACATCATGCAGTCATTAACACATATTGCATCATACAACTTACATATACACACACATACACACACACACCCTTGCATGCACACATGCACGCACACACATTTGCCTTGTCCAGAATCCATTTTTGCTCTGAGGAATTCCTCTGTAGGCAGGCCTCTCTGGCTCCCATGCGCCACACATGCAAGGAATCAGCTCTGCTTCCTGCCATACGCAGAGCATAGGAGCCAGAGCCTTCCATGTCCTGTGGTGGTGGCTCCTTAGACTTAAACAATTATTTCTTTTTGTTGTCTTTCTGACTTCAAAATGACATTATCCCCGTTATGGAAAACTGTAATGAAAATAATTTCTTCCTGAAGCCAGAGTGACTTTGAAAAGAAATTAATGTAAAAAGGGTGCTAGTCTGAGCCCTCTTTACTTTTGGGTCCTATCTGCCTCTGCAACCCTTAACCAGGGGTCACAGAGACAGTGCCCGGGGTCACATGGGAGTTTTCAAAGGTCACAGCTGCAACCTCTAGCAAAGCACACATTATGTCCCTGCATCGAAGAAGCAGGCATCCTTCCAGATGTGAGAGTTAACCTCAAGCATATGAACACCTTGTCAAGATACAGGTGTGAACTTAATTTCATTCAACAGGAACTACATCCTCACTGAAGACTGCAGAGGCTGGAAAATGGAAAGAAAGAACTATCATCTCAGACCAGGCAGATGAAAGACAAAGCCATGATAGAGACTGTCCTGATGGTGAAAACAGAAGCACTAACAAGAAATAAACGGCAAGAAGCGAGTGTTCCAACGAGGGAGAGCAAACTGCCATATACACTAACCGAGCTAAACATGGCAGTAGCCTAAATAGTAGCCTATTGTTGGAGCACTGAAAGCAGAACCTCAACTGCCTAAGTCATCCAGAAACACAGCTCAATGTCTAAGACAATGAAAAAGACTCCAAGCAAAGTTTAGAATCCAGCCATGTGATTGATGATGCGAGCCCCAGGTGTGAGGTGGGTTGAAGAGAGCAGCACCCCTGGGGCAGGAGATTCTGACAAAGTGCTGAGAGACAGAACTGCAAGTTGCATGTCCCAGGTTTTCCAACCTCATCTGAAGTGTTTCCTGTTAAATTATACATCATTTGTATGCAGTTAATAAAGCATGTTCCGGTATTGATCTCAGCCTGATTAGTTTGTCCTGCACAGCATCCTTACTTCAATGAACCATCTTCCATTGGTAGTGGGCTTGATGTTTTAGCTTGCCTTCTATGAGAGAATAGTGGTCTAGTAGTACCCAGAGTCATCTTTGTGGAAGGGCACAATGCGCACTTACTTCGGGCCTCCACCTTGGAGGGGACCCCCACAAGACTGCCTGATCTAAATAAGTTAGTTTCCATGGTTTAAAAAATGCAAATAGCAAAGGTCAGGAAGTTTTATAGTGTGCTGCTGCGGTTCTAAACCGATTGCCTTTCGGATGTTGATCAAATCATTCAGCAAAGTTTTCAGTGTTGACTGTCGTATACATATTTTATGCCTACACTACAACACAACTCTCTTAGCATTCTCACCTTTCTGTGGGAATTATGTTAATAATGTACAATATCCAAAGTTAGAATCCATATAGATACATTGGAGGGCCACAAAGGCTCAGAAGATTGCTCAGTGCATTAAGTACTCACTGCGGAGATCTGTGTTTATATTGAAAATTACAATACCAAATTCCATCATCAAGGTCGACCCATCCTTTCCTATGTCTTAAGTTGATGAACCTGTATGTACTGTAATTTGTAGCACAACAGTTGCTCTTTTTTCCCAATGTACCTGCACCAGATAGTGGTTTCTAAAGAAACTAGCATAGCATAGCTACAGCGAAGGTCTAAAAATTGGTATGCCCTGATGGGAGTTGTAAAGGCTAGGCAGCTAACTCCAATGATGAGCATAAAGTGTGCATCTGAGAGATTATTAAGTTTCCAAATTCAAGACTTTGACATCAAAGCATTCATTTTTGTATCCTGGCTTCACCAGCAGACGATACAGTGATCATCAACAAATGGTCTCATAGCACTTGTTAAGGATTTCATTCAGGCACACACCCGGGTCTCGCCTAGCATGTAATGTGCAGATGAAATACTCATTTATTATGTCTATAGGTTCAATATTCTGAGTGATATACTACTCATATCACACCCGTCTCACAATACCCCCGAGGTCACACTGGACCAGGAATCAGGCTAGTTGGTAAAAGTAAATATGTATTTATTTATTTAAAATTCAAACACAAATCTTAATATATATATATATATATATATATATATTGGGGCAGCAATCATCAAATGGTGACAATACAATCAGAAAATAACTAAGGCAATTCAATTCACTTTTAAACAGCACAGAAGATAAAACACAGGGAAAAGACAGTTTTGGTTTGTGAAAAGTTAGCATTTAGGTTGATATTTCCCCCTGCAAAGTTCTTAATTCACAATTGAGCAATTCTACCCAGATGTAAGTAAGCAACAGGTATTTAGGGATGAAGAACAGAGTACAGTGTTTGAATACAGTCTTCCCTCCCCAAACAAGAGAGAAAACCATTTTTGGAAATTTACACTTTTTTAAAATGACAGTTGAAAATGGCTTCGTGAAACAATGCAAAGTGTGCAAAAATGCTTAAATTGATAGAAATTCCTATTGGAGCAACAATAAACAGGTCCTAATACACATGCGCTACAAGATGAGCAACAGTACACACTTTAGATTGGAATGGAAGTTAAGAAACACTTTTGATGGGAAAAGACATTTGTAAAACATTTGTAAAATGTAAATTTGTGGAAAAATGTCACTATGCGTTTTTTAATAAAAACGGGTCAAATACACTGTTCCTAGTCTGTTCCTTTTCCTGTTTCTGTATCTAGCTATAAAATTGAAGAAGATATTGAAGTTTTAGTGAGAGGCATTTTAGAAAAATATAGGTGTGAAAATGAAAACAGAAATCAGTTCTTACAATGACAATTATGCTCTAAACTAGGGTATTCAGGCTGGTTGCTAGTTTGAAACACAGTAAGCCCCAGAGTGGTTTGCGGAAACCAACCCCAGAACCTCTGTGTCCGCCTTGGAGGACTCAGTCAGACTATCCGTGGGATGATACTAAGGGTTTGGGATTTTCACAAGACAAAAGGATTTTCAAGAAATTATCACTATTGCAAGAAATTAAAGCAAGGTTTCAGACTGGTGTGACACTACTACAAGTTCTTAAGTTAAAGAGAGGATGGGTACAGATTGGGATAGAACAAGGCAATATACTATGGGTTACTATGATTCCTGTTGATATTTAAAGCCCACTTTAATTAATATTGGACCGTCAGGGTTCTGGTCATCGGATTCGGTCAACCGGCAGCAGGGCACCTCTGGCGGAATTGGATCAGCTGTGCGGTTCTGGTCAATTTGGTCTGCACCTCAGACTGGATTTGGATTTGAATGGCCCTTCTGGTCACTAGACACAGTAGATTAGCGGGATTGCAAGTTTCTGCATGCAAGCCTGAATGAAAATTTCTGATAAGGTGGCTTACTTCCAAATCCAGGACTTCTTAGAACTTCACCAACTATTAGGCTTCGAACAATATGGTTCCCGCCCATTACATGGCACAGAAACAGCACTCATTGATCTCAAAGCCCAAATAGACAACTTAAGAGACAATGGAAAACCAGCACTACTCCTTCTGCTTGACCTATCGGCGGCAATCGACCTAGTGGATCATAACGTTTTATGTAGCCACTTGGACTCAGTTGCTCATTTCTCTAGTGAGGCAATAGCGTGGATACAATCATTCCTTAGTGACCGAACTATGAGGGTCTTCTCACCATCTGCAGCTGCAGGCCCTACCCTCCTGTGTCTCTCCAACACTGTATAATATTTTCTCCAAGCCCCTGTTTGATGATCTGGACCATCTGGGTATCACCTACACTAATTATGCAGATGATACCCAGATCCTCCTACCTCTTACTGGGGACTATAGAAATGACTTATCACTGGTGAATAGAATTTACAGTACCTTTCAGGCATGGATGGCCACTCTCTCTGATAAAACAGAGCTTCTCATCCTGGGAACCTCTTCACTTCTCACCAGACCTGGCACAGAATACTCATCTTTCATCATCGATGGGAACCTTATTAAGGTTGCCAAGAAAGTACAAACCTTAGGTTTCTACTTAGACTCCACCTTAACATTCACTAAACAGGTAAACACCCTAGCCTCCTCTGCAGCATATACATGCAAATTAATTAGAGCTGGCAAGCAATTCCTCTTGTAAGAGGATTCAATTCAGCACTACAGCCAAGTCAACGCCTAGTCTAGAATACTGAATGAAAACCCTTATTGATATATCTTTATGTCCAGTTCATGCGTTCTGGATGACTACCCCTATATAACACCCCTCCCTTGGAATCCCCCTGACCCCACTGAGCCAAGAAGTAGTTCTGTTTTGCAAGTTTAAAGGTTTATTTGATAACTTAAACAATATATATTATATCACGCTTTATAATAAATTAATAATTGGATATCACACTTAATCTGGTATGATAAAGATTAACAACGGAGAATCTGGCACTAGCACACTTCTTGATAATCACTAAGGAGTTGACATGAAATGGATAAGATAGCAACAATACTTTTATGGTTTCAAATGGATGCAATGTGGAATGAAATGCAGTACAGAAAATAACTTGATAGGATTTCAGCAAAAACAATGAAATCACTTTCTTGGACAATTCACCCCCCCCTTTCATGCAATGCAAGGAAGTGGAAGGAAGGCACACAATTCTCAGAAATGCAATTCAAATGTAATTCAGTTCACCCCAGCAACTTAGACTACAGAAGTTTAAAACACAGGCAAAATGCTTTTATATGTGCTGGCAATAAAGTGAAAAATATGCTAAAATGCTTTTAATTCCCTCTAGAGGTTCAGGGTGAGTGGTATTTAGTTAATATTAGTCCAGGCTCACACTAGCAATGATGCAGGGATAGTATTTATGAGGCAAACAATTTTTTTCAGAGGAAAGCAAAAGCAGCTATCTTTTTAAAAAGTGGAGAAATTTTCAAATCGCGGCAAAATTCGCGAATGCGTCTGGTGCGATTACAGAGGAACTACAAGGGCTAGCAATATCGTTTTGGGGTCCTAGGAAAGCCTAGGATCTCAGCTTCCAGATGAAAGTTACTGCAAGTCTCTAGCACAAACGGTCGCGGAGATATGAGCGATTGAATAAAGGTCGTTTTTCAGATTGAAATTTTAAAGTTAAAAAAAACAAGTGCAGCTTGCAACTAGAAAATGACAAGTGAAAGCTTTACAAATGACAGGTGACAGTTAGGAGGCAGTTCTACTTAGATTAAAATAGCTTGGATTATATTATTTTAACCAAGAGATTTGTTCTGCACAGTTTTCTAGGTACTCACACTATATTCTTGAAATATGCCTTGCCACGGATCTGGTCAGGTTTTAAACCGGACTCTGGTCTCTGCACTTCACAGTGATCTGGGTCAGCTCTCTCTGCTGGTCTGGTCTGGGTCTCTGGTTCTGCTAACAGTGATCTGGGTCAGCTCTGCTCTCTCTCTGGTTCTGGAAATTTGATAGATTTGAAGTCTCTATGTCTGCTCTCTGAAGGTTGAGGGAGGTAAAGTATGGATTTTCCGGCAGAGCTTCCAGCTGCAAATGGATTTGAAGGTCCCTATCTGTCCTGTCTCTCTGCTTTTATGTGTTTTTAAAATGGGTATGTGTGAGCAGCATCACTAGCCAGCACCTCTCCACTTATCATTGGCCAAGCTTTCATTTCTCCCCTGATTGGGGGAGCTAAGTTGTGTCAGAGTGATGTCATTTTACAGCCTGCAGAAAGTCCACTCCTCCTGTCAACTTACACACAAATCTAGATTTGAACCAAATACATATTTGCAGAGGTACATATTGTTTTAAAATCATATGCACCCATCATGCATTACAGGAGGTATCCGCTGTTCAAACTCTGCTCTTCCTGGGAGCTTGCATTCAGAAATGGCAATATTTTGCACTTTTTTAACTGGTTTGCGATACCGTACATTACCCCAAATTTACACACATGTGCGCAAGGAGTATGGACATTAGTTGATGAAGTGTCAGATTTTTCACATGCACACATTTTGAGTAATATCCTCTTTTCCGCTAAAACTCCCCTGAACATGCCACCGGTTCTAAAAACCTCTTAAAATGTGGGCAGAAAAATCACAAGAATTATGGTATCATTTAAATAATTTTCACAAGTCCGTACTATGAGTTATTAATCTTTTTAGAGTTATGTTCTGGCCCCAAAGGGGTGTGGTTTTCCTCCAGCACAAGGTTGAATTTCTGGTTTTTCCAGTTCTGCCAAGCCAGCTTGCTCTCACAGGCAGTGCCCCTCCCCTTTGCTTCAGGAGGAAGCTACTTTTACGACTGCCGCCAATAAAACATTTGCCTGAGTCAAGACAGGGCTTTGTTCAATTTCCTGCAGAGCCCAGGTAATTCAATCAGGGAAGTGTCATATCCCTTTTGGTGTGAGCAGCAAAAGGGCAGCTAGGCCTGGGAACACAGCTGTGACTCAAGTTTCACTCCTGATGGGGGTGGCTGGTGGGCAGAATTCAGTTCCTTAAGCCAGGTTTCAGATAAAATGTCACTTTTTGTTCCCCAGTTTAAGTCAAGACAATGTTTACATATGCAGCTAGAATGCTGATTCTAAGTTTAAAACTATGACATTTAAACAATTGCAACCTATGTGACACTCAGAAGTAGGTCACTCAGTCAATTTAAACATTTAGATTTTTAATGTCTTTCAGTCCAAATTTACTTAAATTGCTGAAATCCACAGCTCAGCCAGTCTTGTTATAAACCTTCAAGTCACTTCAGAATATAACTTTACATTGGATCCACCTCTCAGTAAGTCTTTCTTTGGCATGCTCTGGGTTCATTTATTCAGTTTTACAAAAAGTAAAATCTGGTGGTTTTAAAATGCCGGCTTTCTGATAGTGGTGAGCAGTGGCGTACCACAAAATGTGGGGGCCCCCCTGCGAGCCATGCTGAGGGGGCCCCCCAACTCGGCAACAAATCACGGGTTGCGCCACACTCTGGGCCGGCCTAGACTGTCACGCTTGCACAACACGCATGAACGTGCTGCTGAAGGGGTATGCCGCACACTGCACTAGGAAAAAGATATAAATATGTGTTTTAATGCAATATACAGCACACTTTCTGAGATAAATTGGCTATAAAGCCAGAGTGTTTGCAATTGTTTTGTAGGGTAACACAATCCAATACATGCAAGTCACGAACAGTGCACAGGAACATTAATGCTTCCAACTGGCTGCACAATGTAGACCAGTGTAAACACGTAATAACATTATAGTACAGAATGCCACATTTAGACATACCTAGACTGTTTTCAGCAAAATGCCAGTCAAAGCAATAACACTCATCAAGAAGAGAGCACACAATAAAGCATGTGTCTCCATGGCCTCGAACAACATGGCCAAACTCTTTAAAATCTGCAAGGAACTGGTCAATCCTGTTGTGGTCTATACCTCTTCTGTTCCCTCCCATGCCCTCTGTACAGCTCTGGCCTCTCATTTCTCTGCTAAATCTCAGGACATCCTGTCCTCTATGTCCTCTTCCTCTCTCGGCCCATTTTGGCCATCTCTTCTCTCCTCCTCCTTTTTCCTCTTTCTCTCTGACAACACCTGACGAGGTTTCTAGACAAGTCCGATCTATGAAAGTGTCGTCCAAACAGGTGCTCCGCTGCTCCTCCAGAACCATCAAAGCCCATATTGACACCCTCACTCCAGCCTTGGCCGATTTCTGTAATCACTCTTTCGCCACTGCAATGTTCCCCTCTCCCTTTGAGCACTCCCTTGTGCACCCACTCCTCAAGAAGCAGTCTGCTGATCCTACCTGCTGGAAAACTATCGCTCAATCTCCACCTTTCCTGAGCAAACTCTTGGAAAAGCTTGCCATCTCCCAGCTTACTCTCCACACTGAATCTGTTGGTTGTCTCCATGACCATCAGTCTGGCTTCAGAGCTGCCAGAGGCATGGAAACTGCTCTCCTTAACACCTGTGCTGCTCTCTAACCTTGATTCCAGCATTCCTTCTATTCTCATCCTTCATCTTTCCTCTGCTTTCGACAGGGTCAACATCGCCATCCTGATCAATCGACTCTGTGAGAACCTGGGCATCACAGATCAGACCCTAGAGTGACTGACCTACTTCCACTTGGACCGCCACTCCGCTCCCAGGTCGATCGAGGTCCCATTCTCTCCGCCACCTCTCTCTACCTGTGGCATTCCCCAGGGCTCTATCCTCTCACGCTGGTTTTTCAACCTCTACTTGGCCACTTTGGCCTCCCTGATCTCTACCTTATCCTCTAACTTTCAGTGTTGTGCGGATGACTCAGCTTTCCTTCAGGCTCCCCTCATCCTCCTCTCCTCTCTTGCTCATTCCTGACTGTCTATCCACGATTCCGGATTGGTGCACCTCCAACCATCTCTGCCTTAATGCCAGTAAGACAGAGATCCTTCTCATTGGGACCCTTGCCACTGTGTTTCCTCTCTCACTATAGCAGACCACCTTGGGCCCTCTTCCTTTGCCTTCCTGCGAGGCAAAAAACCTTGGTGTCATCTTCAACGCCACACTCTCTTTCTCTCCTAACATCTCGGAGATCACCAAGAAGTCCCACTACCAGCTGCTCCTCCTCAAAGGGACTCTTCCCTTTCTCACTCTCCACCAGAAGCTCACTGTCTCTAAGCTGGACTACTGCAACAGCCACTTTCTCAATCTGTCTTCCTCTAGTCTCTGTCATCTGCAAATAATCCAGAACAGGACTGCAAGACTTAGCCTTGGCCTCAAGCCCTGGGATTGTATTTCTCCAGCCCTGAAATCTCTCCACTGGCTGCAAGGATCAAGTTCAAGAACCTTTGCATTGCCCACAAGGCTTTCTGGGGCCAGTGCCAACACTAAATCCAATGCTCTCTTCCAAAATACCTTCTTTCTCTAACCCTTCACTCAGCTACCTCCAACTCTCTAAGGCTTAGACATTTCTCCAGGCAGAGAGTGGGGGTAGACCTCTCTCCTCTGCTGGTGCCTCCAACTGGAATGGCCTCCCTGCCCCTCTCAAACTTGAGGCGGACAACCTGAAGTTTCGGAAGCAGCTAAAAGCTTTCCTCTTCTCTGCTGCTTTCGCTCTCTCTCCCCCCCTGCTGGCCTGCCTGACCTACCTGTCTGCTGTACTGACTGGCTGCTTGGCTACCCTCAGAGTCTCTCTGAGTCCAGGCTCTTTCTTGATTGGTCACCCTTGCACTGCCTCCGGGCCTACCATGCACTTAGGGGCTGTAACTGTAACCCTGCAGTCCATTGTTCTCCTTGCACAACCAATAGCTGCTCTGCCCTGGCTGCACTTACTGAGAGCATTGCTGCCCTGTTTTCCCCTCCCCTCTCACTTGCACTTCCCTGCTCCCTTTTCCCTTGCACTTCTCGTTCTCACAATGACACAAGGCCTAGTGAGATCGTTTGTCTTGTCCTCCCTCTTTCATCCCTCCCTTGTGTACACTTGTGTACAGGCGCATTATAAATGACTTGAATCACATCATATCATTTTATCACAGATGCCCAAAAAAATATACAATGCCGCAGTAAGAAATGGCTAGACTGGCAGCACCCAAATGCCAATCTAGCCAGGTAATTAAAGTTAGCAGGACTACTTTATCAGAAATGTCCAGTTAAAAGAAAGTCATACCAAACTGAGGAATGACTAGACTGGCTAAATCAAAATGCCTCTCTAGCCACTAATACCACATATCATGCCTGCTTAGCCTGGACATGGACAACCATTATGATTTATCACACAATCCTGCCCCCCCACACATCCACTCTCCCTCCCACCCACCACCCCAACCTCCACAATCAGCTCCTTGGCCCAGAATTACCTCTGCGTCCCTCTTCCTTGTCCCAGAGCTTTCGTATGAGGCTCCTTGCCTCATAGGTAAGTACTGGGATGAGGAACAGTGGGACTAGGAGTGATGAAGATTACAGGTAGCTAAATCAGGCATTACCTCCATGTACCTCTACCTCTTCCCAGTACTTTTGTATGAGGCAGAGTGCCTCAAACACACGTACTGCCTCGTATATAAGCACTGGGACGAGGAAGAATAGGGCTAGGAGTAAGCAAGGCATTAAACACAAGTAGTAGCGCAACACCATTGAGTTGACTGGGCTTCAGCACTACCCCCCCTGACATTTTGGGCTATATTGACTCAACTTGGCTAACCTTTAGAGCAGTTGCCAGACCGAACAGGACACAGATTTTAAACGGCACCTGGTTTTTGCTGTTAACAAGAACCCAGCAATTACCAACGTAAAGCATTTCACTGTTAGTACCTGCATTCAAATGCCACATTGTTTAGGCGATTGAAATCGTGATGTGGGTTTAGTACTTGCATGCCAGGGGAGTGATTGGAAGGGTAGAGAGGGAACAGGAGACTTATAGGAGAGAGTTAACTGCTTGTAACATTGAATCTGCACTAGAATAGTCTCATTAAAATGCGTAAATAATTTGGATGCGCCCACACAAATAAGTTTCCCCCTCCCCACCGCATGTGAAGTTAGCGCCTCTCCCAACATTTGAAGGGTTAGCCCCCCGAAATGAAGGTTTTCTTGTGCCCCTGTACACAAGCACACACACCATTCACCTTATACACACCCAGTTATCCACACATTTAAGTGTGCACCCTTTCACCATACACTCACACAGGTAGCCACCTATACATTTATGTGTGCACCCTTTCACCATGCAGGCACACCCCCACAGCCACCCATACATTTAAGTGTGCACCCTTTCACCATACACACACAGGCAGCCGGCTATACATTTGAGTGTGCACCCTTTCACCATAGACTCATACACACACACCTCATGGAGTTGAGGGGGGGCCCTATTACTTAAAAAAGAAATTGGGGCTCATTACGGGTCCAGCGGTAACCGTGCCGGTGCTACCGGCGGGTTGCCGCCAGACCCATAAAAAATTACTATGGCCTGACTTCCCGGTGCCACCGTGCTATTTCAAGTCCGGCGGCTGGGAAATCAGGTGCCGGTAATTTCGTTAAACCCCAGACTCCACGGGAATGGGGACACAGAAGCACCTGCACCATTGTTAACGGTGCCGGTGCTTCCGTGACAGGTCTGCCTACCGTGGCTGCTGTGCCTGGCAGGGTCAGACCTGTCGGGCACGGCAGCCCCACCAGGCAGACCTGTAATATGCCGGTCCGGAAACAACAGTGCCTGTAAGCTTACCAGCACCGTTGTTTCCGGACCGGCATGGTCAGAATGAGCCCCATTGTTTCTTTTTTAAGTCACTATAACTTCATTAAGAAATTATTTCAGTTAAGGACCGAACCATAATCAAAATAATTTCTTTATGATGGCTGAGTGGCTTCAAAAACAAACAATTTCTTTTTGAAGGCATAGGGTTCGCCACCCCCCCCACCCCATGACATGGAGGCCTCCAGCCTAGGGTCTTCCATGTCATGGGGTACGGGGGCCCTCAGACTTCAAAAACAAAGTTTCTTTTTGTAGTCACTCTGCCTTCATAAAGAAATTATTTCTGTTACAGAAATGTTCTTTATGAATGTAGAGTGAATTTCAAAAGAATTTTTTTTTTTTTTTTAGAAATTTTTTTTTTTTTTTTTTTTTTTTTACTGGGGCCCCCTCCCAGCCATGTGCTGGTGGGGCCCCCCACACCGCGGGCCCCCCCGCACCGCGGGGGCTGCGGGGGCCCCTGTTACGCCAGTGGTGGTGAGTACTGGTACTGCACCCCTTTTTGGGATTTAAGAAAATGAATTCTCCACAGTTATGGGTTTGCTTTTGGCAATCAGCATTGCCACTCCCAATGGTTTCAGACTACTGTGTGGGTAGTCCAATGGTGGTTTTAGGCAGTGTCCTTCTGTGCCCATAACATCGGCAAAAATGAGTGGCAGCCTATTCTTCGTGCATTTCCCTGTGCATTTTCTGGGAAGCTCTGGCCATCATGATGTTTTCCATGTCAGTACTGCATAGTTTTGAGGTAGGGCTCGGATGCATGGGTAAATACATCCCACAAGCCCCCCTCTTGCGATGGCCATTCGGTTTCACTGATGGGACTCGCAAGATCTGGGATGTTTCCTCATCTTCTTCCAATAGATGGCACAGTTCAGCATCTTTTCCTCCATCCGGTACTGGTCGATCGGTTCTCCTCGCCGGTCCTGATGGGAATATTGGGCGGTACCCCGGGTCCATTGCGTCTCTGCTCCCGGTCTCCGGATCGTCCTCCTTGGCCCGTCTCCAGGTTTTCTTTCTCCTAGGACGACAAAGGAAGAGCGGCAATACCTATTCATAGACATTTTTCCACCACTGTTGAGATAGTGGGGCAGCATATGCATTTCATCATAATGAAACATTACATTCTTATTTTGAATAAAGAACAGTATAACTAAGAGACAGTTTCATGCAAATCACAATATTTTAGAGACTAGATGTGGTATGTTTTATGGTTGGAACTGAATTAGTCTGAGACAGTACCCGCTAGGATTCCAGAGGATTCCTCCAGTTGTTGCAGAGTGTGCCTGGGATGGCCACATTTCAACTGGTTTATGTGGACCCACTTGTCTTCCCCCGCTGCCAAAGGACCTTTGGGGATGTGGATTTTGTAGGCCACAGGGGAGATCTTGTCGATGATCTCAAAGGGTCCCTTCCATGTAGGCAAAAATTTGCGCTGCTTGGCCTGGTTCCTTTGGAAGTTGTATAGATAGACCCGGTCCCCCACCTGATATTCCTTCCTGGAAGTTTTCAGGTCATAATGGGTCTTCATGCTATCAGCTGATCTTTCTAGATTCCGCTGAGCGTAAGCAAAAGCATGTTGGAGGTGTTTCATTAAATTCTCCACATACTCATGAGTAGTGGAGGCATTTATCAGTGTCTGCTCTTGGGTCCTGTAGAGCAAATGCTGGGGAAGCACCATCTTGCGCCCAGTCATCAACTCAAATGGTGACATTTTGGTTGCAGATGAAGGGGTAGATCTGATGGCCATTAGGACCAGAGGTAATCGGATATCCCAACTTGGCCCAGAATCTGCCACAAACTTTTTTAAGATGCTCACAATGGTTCGGTTGTAGCGTTCCACTGCTCCAGAAGAAGCTGGCCTGTAAGCAATGTGTAGCTTTCTCTTGACCCCCAGTATCTCCCACATCTTTGTCATTACTTCACTGGTGAAGTGGCTACCTCTGTCTGACTCAATCCTTTGAGGTAGACCAAAATGGGAAAAGATGTGGTTAATCATCAGGGCAGCTGCGGTTTCTGCCTTGCAATTTGGGGCTGGGAGACATTCCACCCACTTGGTAAACAAGCATGTCACAGTCAACATGTACTTATTCCCCCTAGCCGAGCGAATCACGGGGCCTACGAAGTCGATTTGTAAATCTGACCATGGCAGGGTCATCCCCCTCTTTTGGAGAGGCGCACGGTGCGTGAGGGATGATGGCTGAAATTGTGCACACACAAGACACCCCTTCAAGTATTGGTCAAGGTCCTGCCCCATGTGTGGCCAGTATGCAACCTCTCTTAAGATTTCCAATGTTGTGTGAAACCCCCTATGACCGGCGGTGGCCGCATCATGGGCGTGACTTAACATCAAGCTTCGGAATGAGGTAGGAACCACCCACTGATCGTGGCCAGCTTTGGATTTCCTTACCAACAAACCGTCTTGGATCCGGAACATTTTTGGACACTTCATCAACACTCTTAGGTCCTCTTTCCCAATGTAATCGGTATCCGTCAGGGGAAAGTTCTCAGGGTCCTCAAGGTGCTGGTAAAATTTACCAATTATTGGATCCCCCTTCTGAGCGGTAATCAAATCAGCATCAGGGGTCTCCTTACTCCATTGTGCAATTGAAAGGTCGTTGTGAGCATTTGTCTGGGACCTAGTGATAGCAGTGACCTGGATTTCCCCCAACAGGGACTCAATCTCAATTAGATCCCCTTGGATGGCCCCAGTTTTGGCCAGCTGATCAGCTAAGTCATTTCCAGTTTTGTCTGGTCCCTCTACTTTGGAATGACCCTTGATCTTTTTCCAATAGATGGTCATCTCATTCGAGGTGACCAGATCATCAATGTTTTGGATCAACTTCCCATGTTTCAAGGGTTTGTTGTTAGCACATAACATGCCTCTGGTTTTCCAATTAACCAGGTGCTCCACGAACCCATTCCGTACATAATCCGAATCTGTGATTATGACCAGTTCGTGGAGTTGATGCTGGACAGCAGTGAGGATGGCCTGATGCACAGCCATCAATTCTGCCACCTGACTACTTCGGGGACCAATTTTGTATCCAGCGGAGGGTTCTGGGGACTCATTCACCCATGCATTCCCTACGCCGGCCACCAGTTCTTTCTCCCCGTTGTTGTCAACATGGTAAGAGCATCCATCCACATACACAGTGGGCATTCCCTCACACTTGTCTTCTTCAAAGACTTTGTGTGGGGAATTAAGGTATGCCTCCATGTTGTCCTTTACTTTTAGACTTTCGTCCTCGAGACAGTTTTCTCTGGCACAATCATGCAAGTCAGCCAGACCTTGCGCGAGGGGACTCTTCTTGTTTTGGCCATATCTGACCTCCACAGGAAAGCCTTGCATTGACAGAATCCAGGAAGTAATTCAGGAATTACTCACATTTCCGGCCCGGATTCTGTCACTTTGGAGATATTGCAGAGGCTGGTGTGGATTCTCCACTATGATGTGTTCCCCCTGGATAAACGGGCGGTAATTCTTCAATGCCCACACCGTTGCCAGGAGTGCCTTCTCACAATCGTTGAATTTTTCCTCCACAGAGGATAAAGTTTTGCTCGCATAGGAGATTACTTTATTGACCTTGTCATGCTTTTAGTATAATACTGCCGTCAAGCACGTATTAGAGAACCCCGTCTCCAGGAAGAACTCCTTGTTTCTGACAGGGTAAGCTAGGCATGGCGCTTGTGAGAGGCTTCTCTTGAGTTGTCTTACTGCCTCGGCTTGTTCTGGACCCCATTCCCACTTGACCCCCCCCTTCAGGAGATGAATCAGGGGTCTGGTGATCTCTGCGTAGCCCTCAATGAACTTTCTGCTGTAATTAGTCAGTCCAAGGAGGCTCCTTAGTTCCCGCAGAGTTGTGGGGTCTTTCAGTTTCTGAAGTGCTTCCACTTTCTTTTCCTGGGGACAGAGGCCCTGAGCGGTAATCTCATGCCCCAAGAAATTAACACGGGTTCTGCACCACTGTGCTTTTTGAAAGGAAAGTTTTGCTCCGGCGGCCCTCAACTGGGTCAGAACATAACGGATCTCCGCTATGTGTTCCTCCACAGATGAACTTTTGATGAGGACATCATCTACATAAGCCAGGTTACCCCTCGCACCCAGGTCGGGCATGGCCTTATGTAGGAAAATGTTAAACTCATTACCGGAGTTAAGGTATCCGAAGGGAGTCCGGGTCCATGTGTATTGCTGGCCCCCAAAGGTAAAAGCCAGCTTGTATTGGTCCTCCCTACTGACAGGCACAGTCCAGTATCCATTGGTCAAATCTATTGCAGTGAATACCTGTGACCCCTGAATCTGGGCCAGCCCTTGGTCAATGTAGGGCAGAGGCCATCGGGAAGTATGGACCCGTTTGTTGAGCTCCCTGAGGTCAGCGCAGAGTCTCCACTGGCCGTTTGGCTTCAATATTACCAGCACCGGGTTATTGAAGGTGCTGTGGACTGGATGGATTATTCCCCTGGACTCAAGGTTCTTAATTATTTCAGTAAGGGATTCCATTGATGCGAGAGGCAAGCGATATTGCTTCACAAACACAGGAGTCATGCCAGGGTCCGTGGGGATTGTGGTTGTGTGGATGTCGGTGCGACCACAGTCATATGAGTCTACCGCAAAGAGATCTTGGAAAGCCAAGAAAACTTGTTTCAACTTTTGCTTCTGTTCCAGAGTCACACAGGCGTCAGCTAGGTTGACTCTCTCTTCCACCATCTGCCTGAAGCCTGGAAAGACTTCTGGTTTGGCTATCTCCGCGGCCTCCTCCAGCTGGGTGGAGAAGTCCCTGGTCAGAGTGCTGATTTGGACCGGAGGCTTCAGGTGGGAAAGGCAGCCCTCATGGACCTGGAAAATCACCTCATCCCTCCTGAAGTCACAAGTCACATCTTCCTTACCATAGGGGCAGGAAGTGTACACCAGGAAGTTCCCCCCATGCCGGGTAAAATTCCTGTCTGGTGTTGTATTGTCATCACTGTCACTGTCAAAGCAGTCCTTGGGGATTGGCCCTAACAGTTCATTTCCAAGATCAATGGAGAAATGTCGGTCATCAACCGCCATTCCAATAATGGTGCCTGCGGCTAGAGTAATACTCTTTAAGTCGCTGTTATCCACCTCCATTGGAATGGTGTCATGTTCTATGTTGACTAATGGAGTTGGGTTTACCCCCAACCCTTGCTGTTGGAGAGAAGCATTTAGATGTATGTAAGCATCAGGGTTTTTCAAATGTTGTCCTCTTTTAACTTTCACTTCCAGGGAGAATTGTCGGGTCCTTTCTGGGATGGTGACTTCCTCTTTAACCTGAATTTCAACTGCATAAGGTAGCAATTGAGCTGACCTAAATGCTTTTTCTGGATCATCAAAGCCCATGGGATTATCCGCTACTCGGGACCAAGCTTTGAAGTTTATTAGGTCCAAACTAATGGCAAAGCGATTGAGAATGTCACTGCCTAAGTAAAAGGCGGCAGGGACGTCTCGCACGACCCAACAATTGTGGACTATGCTCTTGTTGCCAATGGAGATTTTGAGCATACACCTGCTTGGCAGGAGATGTTTGGAATTAGGTGCTTCCAGGTCCATTTCCCATTTGTCTATCAGTTTGAATGTGGGAATGGCTGGATCTTTTGGGAGTTGGCGGAACATGGCTTCGCTGATGAAGCTCTTACCGTTGTTCACACACACTCGAGCGAGAACAGAGTCCTTCCCATCATTTAATTGGACAGGGATGAACAACTGCTCTCCAATTTGCTGAATATCAGCCAGGCTCTGAGCTGATTTCACATCTTTCTGCACTATAGGAGTGGTAATATCTGATTGTGGATTTGTAAAGAATTTCAGAGTGTTTCCTTCCAGCGTGGAGTACCACTTTAGACTGGAAGGAAGGTTGATTTTCAGAAATAGAGAGGACCCTCCATCACCAGTCTGTTGTCCTACTGCTATTACTGTCACGTCTGGAATTTGGCTATTCTGGAAGTGAAATTCTACTTGGTCAGGTTTTTGTTCAACCATGTGGCAGGTGCCGTTTAAACTAACATGGTTGACACTCTGTTTTAATTTTATTGGTCGGCTAGTCTGGGTCCAGAGGACCTTGTTTACACAATCTATTAGGGGTGACAACCTCCTCAGGAGGTCATTCCCCAGTAAACAAGGGGTGCCCTCTGGAGTCACAACTATGACTGGGTGTTTCAACTTGTGTCGCCCAATTTTAATGTCCAAGTCTGCCGTCCCCTCGACAGGAATTTCCTTCCCGTCAAAGTTCTGGAGTTGTCCAGGAAGTGAGGTGAGAGGAATTTGGTAATTCTCTCCCCTTCCTGCATTCAGTTCATCAAAGGCCCTTCTGGACAGAAGTGTAGCTTGAGATCCAGTGTCCACCAGTGCCAAGATTGTACCCTGCCCCTGTACTTGTACCGGGGCATAGTATCTTCCCTCCTTCTCCTCAAGGGGGCACAGATAATGCACATTTTTGGACAACTGGTGGGCTAACTTTCTGGTTTTGGACATCGCTAGCGAAGAGATTTGGGCAGAATTCTGTGGAGAGCCTTGGGAATCTGAAAGAAAAAGTTGGCAACTGGAGATCAGAGCCATTGTGGGTTCGCTGGCTCCGGTTCTGGGCCGCCCCCCCCCCTTTTTGGAGGCAGTCACCAGGATGGGTTTGAACCAGGGGATTTTCTTGCTGTTGGTTCTGGGATGAGATGGTGGGCGGCGGTAGCTCAGTCTCCACATCTCCCCAGTCTGGATTTGCATCCCTAGGGACCCATTTTTCTTTGGGAGGAGTTCCCCCCTCTCTGAAAGAGAAGATCCTTTTCCCAGGATCCTCGGGGGATCCCTCTCCCTCAAATTGGAAGATCTGTAACTCCTCCTCAAACTGAGTCTGTTTGGGTCTTTTGTTTCTCCTACCCCCCCTCTGCTCCTTAGGAGGCAGACTTTCCGGGGCAAGAGATTTTTTTTCCGATTCCTGGGTTTCCAGGGGCTGTTTACAAGTGAGGAAGGAAGCTTCCTCCAAGGCTTTACACCCCCCCTTCCCTTTGTGCCTCCTCCCTGGGAACCGGTGAGTTATCGGGGTGCTGCCCCCGTCATTGTTCTGGAGCACCAGGTCCAGAGTTGGGTGCGTTCTGCGCCGGCACGCCCATCTGAGGGTTCTGCTGAGCCCTCATTATGTGACCCAGATCCCGCGCCATGTTTTGAACCTGGCGCTCTAACTGGGAAACCCGCTCAGGCTGATACGGGGCCCTGTTTTCTCCCCTGGGCTGATCCCGGGAAGGGTAGCTGTCCCTCCTCTGGTAATACCCCGGGTTGGGAAGATTTGGGTACCCCTCCACCCTTGGCCTCCCCTCTCCCGGATTCAGTGGTCTGGGCTCAGGGAATTGGGGAAAGAAGGATGGATGGTTTTGGGGCTGAAAGTCGGGTGGATATCTGGGGAAAAAGTTCTGCCCAGGGTTTGGTAAATTTCTGCCCTCCAGTGGGAAGTTTGGAGGGAAGTTCCCTGGGTTAGGTGCTTGGCTGGATCCCCCCCCCCTTGGGCTGGAGGAGTCCACACATAACCCAGGATGGGTCGATTTCCCTTGTAACGGGGACTTACATAATCAGGAGAGCGAGGGACCCCATTTGTGGGGCTGCCTCCTTGGCTCCCTGTCTGTGACTGACCCGAGGACCTCCTGGGCCTAGCATTATTAGGTGCAGGTAGGTTTTTAGGCCCCCCCATCTCCAAATCCAAAACGGGGGTGACCTTTACCTCTGCCACCTTGGCAGCAGCAGGGGTGCTGTTGGCTTTGGGGTTTTTCTGGGCATTACTTTTGCTATCTATCGGTTTCTGCACCTCATAGATCCGGGTAGCCTGTTCAATGACCCAGTCTAAAGATCTTTTCTCGTGAAAATCCCTCACGAGCTGGGTCATGATATATTTGGGCAAGGCATGGAAAAACGTATTAATAAATTCTCTGCTATCCGTGCACACCCTTCTTGTGGTCTGTGCAAAAGCACGCTTTAACTCCTGCACAAATTCTTGTGGGGCCTGATCCTCCCCACATTGCAAATTGTAGGCTGCCTTGCGAGCCTCTTGAGGATTTCTGTGAACAGAAAAATGTTTCAATATGGCCGCCTTACAGGTGGACCATCTTAAATGATTTTGGTCCTCCAGCCCCGCAAAGAAACTGAAGTATTCCGGGGAGAAGGTCTACTTTACATATTGAATACAGCTTTGGCTGTCCTTCAAATGGAAAGTCTCCATCATTTGTTCAAACAACTCTAAGTGCTCCCAAACAGAATACTTAGCGTTCTTATGGTAAGGCGTGATGACGCTCCTGATCGCCTTAATCTGCTTTAAGGGGTCCTTAAGCAAGGCCCTTTTTGCCTTATTGGCCTTTTTGGTTCGGGTAACCCTTGTCCATTCGTCCTCGGACTCAGAGGCACTGCTCCCAGAGGTTCCCATCTGTTCTTCCAGGTTTTCCCGGATTCTGCGAGCCTGGGAATGGCTGGCAGAATGTGGGGACCTGGTCTCCTGTGTCCTGCGCAGTTCAGAGGAGTCTTCAGATTCCTCCTTGCTGCCAGGATTTGATGGGTACCCCCTCCACTGACCTAACTGGGCAGAGGTTTTCAGGATGCCCTTAATGGGCCTACTCTCCTGGGGTTCCCCATTGAACTGTACTGTACTTGGGTGCCCATACCCGGATGCCCACCCCTCCATTCCTGAGTGGTACTGACCTATGAGCCCCATACTCTTAGCTGGATAGTAATCTGCCATCCCTGTGGCCCTGTGCTCATGTGCGCCAGGGGACATGGGGGTGGTAGAGTCCAGGGACTTGGGGAGATGAAGGCCCCTGGTGTTAGGGCTCCTGCGGTTATGGTCAGGAATCTCTCTTTCCCAGCGGACCTCATCTCTATCCGCCCCTGCTCCCTGTTGCAATGCAAGAGCCTGCATTTGTGCTTTCAGTTCCTCTGTTAAGGCCTTACTCGACTCTATCAGTTTCTCCTGCATCGCTACCTGTTGCTGGAGCCTCTCATTGTGCTGGCAGAGAGCCTCATTTTCCCTCCGTGCTTCCTGGTTGGTCCTGGAGAACTGGGCCAGTCTTTGCTGCAGGAGGGTTACCTCCTGAGCTGTGTCCCTATTGGCCTGCTCCTTTCTTGCTAGAGCATCCTCCACCCTCCTGGTGTGCTCTAGCAAGTTCTGGTGTTCTTTTTGGAGGTCACCCAGTCCCTGGTGGGCCAGGTGATTTTCTTCCATTTTTCTTTTTAAGTGGCAGACTTCCTGGCCTAAGGTGTCCCTTTCCTGACTAAGAGTCTGCATCTGTACCATCAGGTTGTCCCTTTGCCTTTGGAAGGCACCAGCTTTCTGGCGCTCCTGATCAAACTCTGCCTGGGTATCCAGGTCTTTCAGAATCAGTTTATTGCTCTCTGCCTTCTCCCTATCTAGGTGGCTTTGCAGGGTGACTACCTGCTCAGCACATGCCCTATTGAAGTCTAGCTGTTGCTCCAGCTTTTTCTGGCTGTGCAGTAGGGAGTCCAAACCTTCTTGGTGTTCCTTCTGCAAGGCCAGAAATCTGGTATCCTGTTCTGACTTTTCCTTTTGCAGCACATCCATATCCTCCTTTATTTTAGTGATGTACTGTCTGGTCTCATTTTCTGACTCCTGGCTTCTGTTCAGCCTTTGCTCAGAAGAGTCCAGATCAGATTGGGCCTTCTCTAACGCCATCTGTTGCCTTTTTGCCAGATCATGGCCTTCAGCACATTTATTCTGTATGGCTCCCATATATAAATATAAATATGCCGCTATCCTAACGATCTTGTCGTGTTCATCTTTGGCCTTAGGAGCCATATATAGTTCACTCAGGGCCACATGTAATGGACCCTGATCTCTCCATAAGTCTGACCCTGTTTCAGTGACCTGTCGCGTGATGGCCTGCAACCAGGCATCCTGGCCCTGCTCAGCCCATTCACCTCTCACAAATAGTTTATGTAAGAAGTGCTCTCTGGCTATTTTCATATCTACCAAGGTCGTCATTCTAGAGATTGGTCTCTGTCCTGACTTACAGAAGTTAGTATTTTATTTTTGCAGAACAGAACTTTTCTTGGAGTGTCCCTTTTGAGGAATGCTTCACAGCGTAATGCAGCGTGGTGATCCGACTGGATGTATGTATCCCGTCAGTTAGCACACTGTATTAAGCCGCACAAGTGGTATTCTAAAACAGAATCCCGGATACGAGCCCCCAATTTTTAAGAGGATTCAATTCAGCACTACAGCCAAGTCAACGCCTAGTCTAGAATACTGAATGAAAACCCTTATTGATATATCTTTATGTCCAGTTCATGCGTTCTGGATGACTACCCCTATATAACACCCCTCCCTTGGAATCCCCCTGACCCCACTGAGCCAAGAAGTAGTTCTGTTTTGCAAGTTTAAAGGTTTATTTGATAACTTAAACAATATATATTATATCACGCTTTATAATAAATTAATAATTGGATATCACACTTAATCTGGTATGATAAAGATTAACAACGGAGAATCTGGCACTAGCACACTTCTTGATAATCACTAAGGAGTTGACATGAAATGGATAAGATAGCAACAATACTTTTATGGTTTCAAATGGATGCAATGTGGAATGAAATGCAGTACAGAAAATAACTTGATAGGATTTCAGCAAAAACAATGTAATCACTTTCTTGGACAATTCACCCCCCCCCCTTTTATGCAATGCAAGGAAGTGGAAGGAAGGCACACAATTCTCAGAAATGCAATTCAAATGTAATTCAGACTACAGAAGTTTAAAACACAGGCAAAATGCTTTTATATGTGCTGGCAATAAAGTGAAAAATATGCTAAAATGCTTTTAATTCCCTCTAGAGGTTCAGGGTGAGTGGTATTTAGTTAATATTAGTCCAGGCTCACACTAGCAATGATGCAGGGATAGTTTTTATGAGGAAAACGATTTTTTTCAGAGGAAAGCAAAAGCAGCTATCTTTTTGCAAGTGGAGAAATTTTCAAATCGCGGCAAAATTCGCGAATGCGTCTGGTGCGATTACAGAGGAACTACAAGGGCTAGCAATATCAGATGAAAGTTACTGCAAGTCTCTAGCACAAACGGTCGCGGAGATATGAGCGATTGAATAAAGGTCGTTTTTCAGATTGAAATTTTAAAGTTAAAAAAAACAAGTGCAGCTTGCAACTAGAAAATGACAAGTGACAGCTTTACAAATGACAGGTGACAGTTAGGAGGCAGTTCTACTTAGATTAAAATAGCTTGGATTATATTATTTTAACCAAGAGATTGGTTCTGCACAGTTTTCTAGGTACTCACACTATATTCTTGAAATATGCCTTGCCACGGATCTGGTCAGGTTTTAAACCGGACTCTGGTCTCTGCACTTCACAGTGATCTGGGTCAGCTCTCTCTGCTGGTCTGGTCTGGGTCTCTGGTTCTGCTAACAGTGATCTGGGTCAGCTTTGCTCTCTCTCTGGTTCTGGAAATTTGATACATTTGAAGTCTCTATGTCTGCTCTCTGAAGGTTGAGGGAGGTAAAGTATGGATTTTCCGGCAGAGCTTCCAGCTGCAAATGGATTTGGAGGTCCCTATCTGTCCTGTCTCTCTGCTTTTATGTGTTTTTAAAATGGGTGTGTGTGAGCAGCATCACTAGCCAGCCCCTCTCCACTTATCATTGGCCAAGCTTTCATTTCTCCCCTGATTGGGGGAGCTAAGTTGTGTCAGAGTGATGTCATTTTACAGCCTGCAGAAAGTCCACTCCTCCTGTCAACTTACACACAAATCTAGATTTGAACCAAATACATATTTGCAGAGGTACATATTGTTTTAAAATCATATGCACCCATCATGCATTACAGGAGGTATCCGCTGTTCAAACTCTGCTCTTCCTGGGAGCTTGCATTCAGAAATGGCAATATTTTGCACTTTTTTAACTGGTTTGCGATACCGTACATTACCCCAAATTTACACACATGTGCGCAAGGAGTATGGACATTAGTTGATGAAGTGTCAGATTTTTCACATGCACACATTTTGAGTAATATCCTCTTTTCCGCTAAAACTCCCCTGAACATGCCACCGGTTCTAAAAACCTCTTAAAATGTGGGCAGAAAAATCACAAGAATTATGGTATCATTTAAATAATTTTCACAAGTCCGTACGATGAGTTATTCATCTTTTTAGAGTTATGTTCGGGCCCCAAAGGGGTGTGGTTTTCCTCCAGCACAAGGTTGAATTTCTGGTTTTTCCAGTTCTGCCAAGCCAGCTTGCTCTCACAGGCAGTGCCCCTCCCCTTTGCTTCAGGAGGAAGCTACTTTTACGACTGCCGCCAATAAAACATTTGCCTGAGTCAAGACAGGGCTTTGTTCAATTTCCTGCAGAGCCCAGGTAATTCAATCAGGGAAGTGTCATATCCCTTTTGGTGTGAGCAGCAAAAGGGCAGCTAGGCCTGGGAACACAGCTGTGACTCAAGTTTCACTCCTGATGGGGGTGGCTGGTGGGCAGAATTCAGTTCCTTAAGCCAGGTTTCAGATAAAATGTCACTTTTTGTTCCCCAGTTTAAGTCAAGACAATGTTTACATATGCAGCTAGAATGCTGATTCTAAGTTTAAAACTATGACATTTAAACAATTGCAACCTATGTGACACTCAGAAGTAGGTCACTCAGTCAATTTAAACATTTAGATTTTTAATGTCTTTCAGTCCAAATTTACTTAAATTGCTGAAATCCACAGCTCAGCCAGTCTTGTTATAAACCTTCAAGTCACTTCAGAATATAACTTTACATTGGATCCACCTCTCAGTAAGTCTTTCTTTGGCATGCTCTGGGTTCATTTATTCAGTTTTACAAAAAGTAAAATCTGGTGGTTTTAAAACGCCGGCTTTCTGATAGTGGTGAGTACTGGTACTGCACCCCTTTTTGGGATTTAAGAAAATGAATTCTCCACAGTTATGGGTTTGCTTTTGGCAATCAGCATTGCCACTCCCAATGGTTTCAGACTACTGTGTGGGTAGTCCAATGGTGGTTTTAGGCAGTGTCCTTCTGTGCCCATAACATCGGCAAAAATGAGTGGCAGCCTATTCTTCATGCATTTCCCTGTGCATTTTCTGGGAAGCTCTGGCCATCATGATGTTTTCCATGTCAGTACTGCACAGTTTTGAGGTAGGGCTCGGATGCATGGGTAAATACATCCCACACTCTCACCCAACAGTTGCATGATCTTAGCTAGAGCCCTCATTATATCCAAGCTAGATTATTGCAATGCCCTATATATTGGAGAGACCAAATTCATTATCAACAAAATACAGATATTACAAAACAATGCCCTTACAGCCACACTTAGTATCTTTAAGAAAGAACGTATTTCTGAAACAAGAAGGAAGTACAAGTGGCTATCTACGCATGAGAAAATTAAGCTAAAAACAGCATCTCTCATCCATAAATGTCTAAACAATAAAGCACAACAATAGCTAATAGAAAGATTTGCTAGAAAAGTATCTATTAGACCCACAAGACTAGTAAATTCGAATTGCCTTCAGATACCTCACTTTAAACTATCCACCATTGGGGGCACTAGCTTCCCAGTCAAAGCAGCCCAACTGTGGAAATCACTACCTACCACATTTAGAATGGACCTTCACCAAACCTTTACCAAATTTAGGCAAAATCTGATCATATGGCTCCTAGAGAATGATGCTAAATGATCCTGCAGAATGTGACCATAGTTGTAAATAACTGTACATTTTCCTGTATATAGATTGTCTATGCGGTCCCCACTATTACTCCATACCACTGTGATGGTTTTTTTTCTTATACTTTGTAACCTATGTAACCTATGTACCAAGCTGTATGACCTCCTACTTTTGCCTGCGCCCTGATACCTTCGGGTCTGGCACGCATAATATCAAACAAACAAACACACTCTCACAAAAAGGTGGTGTGCGGGTTTCATTATCAACAAGGTCACTGCTTCTGCCACACTTTCTCCTTCTGAATGTACACCTTTTTTCCTGGAGCACACAGTGGCCCACCTCCGTTCTCCTACTCTTCCCTTCCTCAGATATCATCCACCTGGCACCCCCAATCTGTTCTTCTAAAATTGTTACTTACTACACATGTTCTTACCAGCCAACATTCTCCCAGTCATGAAGTGTGACTTCAACTTTCCAATCATATCTGCGGATAACCATATACAACTTGACTGTAGTCTATTTGACCACTCCCTTGTGAGTCTCCATAGCCTCTAGACACACACTGGTGGGAACTCTCTTTAACTCATCTTACTACCCTTCACTAGGCACTCCTCTGCCCTCTCTATTATGTTTCTGCCTCCCTCTAATCATCTGATTATTCACTCATTTAGTACACCATCTTGTTAGCCACCACATGGCACTGACACCTGCCTCGACTTTCACAAAAAGAAAGTTCAAAACTGATTCTTTAGCTCCATATCTGGACCAAAGCAAATCTTATCTACTTGCTGTCTCTCCAGCCCCTTGCCCAATCCATCAAACTGGCATTTTCAGAGTACAGTGACAGTCTTGCCACTTTTTCTGACTATAACTACATTCCTCCAATGTCCTTTATTCAGATATCACATATGTCTTTAACTGTAAGACAACAGTACAAAAACAATACTTCTTCAATAACATAATTCAGCAAGGTCTATACAATACAGATCTCCATGTTAGAAATTGAAATGCAGAAATATTATAATATGATGAGCAGATTGCATTGCACCTACAAAATATCTAAACACTATGGTTGGTACAACACTTTCAAGTGTTTGCCTCTAATGTACGACACACAATCATCACAATTAGCAACATCGAATGTAACATCAGAAAAGGTTGCAATTTTAAAAACTGCCAAGGCATCCATCATATTTAGGATCTCCTTCCTGGCCAAGACTGGGAGAATAATATTGCTCCTCGTCGTGGCATATAATGGGCAAACAAACATAAAGTGTCTGTCGCATTCTATCAAATCAGCACAAATAAACTTTCATCTGAACAATCCATATTCTATCGAGGAATTAGAAAAAAAGCTAGTAGTTAAGTTTGATCTGAATTTAATAAAGTATTCAGTTCCTTGTGTTAAATCAAACATGTTTTAATGACACATTCTTAATAGATAAGATGCCAAGTGCCTTCTCTTTAAAAAAGCAACACAATGGGCCTCATTACAACTGTGCTGGTCTGGAAACAACTGTGCTGGTAAGCCTAGCAGCACCATTGTTTGCGGACCGGCACAATACAACCCTGCGTGTGGCTGCTGCCCTTCCCACCAGGGTCAGACCAGCCGGGCAGCATGGCACCCGCTCACAGAGTTCTCCCGGGAGCAACGGCACCATTGTTAACAGTGCCAGTGCTCCCGTGCCCCCATAAAATTGCCGGCACCTGACTTCTCGGCCACCAGACTTGGAAAAGCCTGGTGGCACTGGGAAATTAGGTGCTAGAAATTCATCACGGGTTTGGCGCCTACCTGCCGGTTTTACCGGCACGGTTACCGCCAGACCCGTAATGAGGCCCAATGCTTTTTTTCATCAAATGAAGATTGGCCTGGTTGGTTACACAGAGTCTTACCAAATCCATCTATATCAGGGCAACTTTTACAACCTTTACAGATCACTACCAAAATGGGCACTGGGTTGATTTAGATAATTCTCAGAGAAATTGTTTGTGAAAAGTCAAGTTGGGCGTCAATTTGAAGCATAAATAAAATAAGATCAGCTTTAAGTAAACGTCCTAAGAAACTGGGCAAAGGTGATGATTGAGATACACGGGCTCTGCAGGTGCACTATGGGGAGTGACAGCATTTCTTTCAGAAACCATTTTACCCCAAGTTCTAAAAGGGTGATTTGAATATGTCCCCAAAGTTCAGACCCATATCAATGTGTGGTATGCACCTGTGCTTTGTACACTTCTAAAGTTGGAACGGTTGCCTTGCTGCCAAATCTGCTTGCAAAGTTGAAAGACGCTCCACCACTTCCAGAAAATGTTCATCAGCTGTGACTAGATCTACCCAAGACCCATTTGCCATCAGTCTTCACCCCAAGTATTTGAAATAATTTACTTGTTTGAATGTCTCAGCAGTGAACTTAAGAAAATAACGAATTTAACTCGCTAGGAAGGCATCACGATAGTTTTTGTTATATTTAGTCTCAGGCTATGTATATATAGCGGAACGGAATCGAGAAATCAACACTAGGTCATTGGTATAACCTACCTTAGTGTTGGCGATATTCAGGGCATTACAGTTTGATATTAGGACATATACTGCTAAATCATTAATGCACATTAAAAACACCAGCGGTGTCAAAACACATCCTTGCCTAACGCCGTTATTTTTCTTAAAAACATTGGTAAATCAACCCTTATAGAAAAACATTGGTAAATAATTTGGCGCTCTGTCTGAATTACTCCTATGCATCAAATCAAGGAGAGGGGGAGGAAAAGCTTTGCCTTTGAAGTGCTACGTCTACAATATTGCAGGGCACCTGTGTTAATCTTGAATGGTAAAACTATCAACACATGCTTCCTCAGTCATGTCTTTCTTGGGAGACAACCCAGTTTACAGGTTAAGGTATCCCAAATATGCACAATCATTCAAAGGGATATGGTATGAGGGGAAAAACACGTTATTTTTTCTACACCTATACAATTGGTCAATCGCCTAATATCATTGGCCCCAGAAACAGTGGTTATGTTGTATAACGGACACCGTTGCACATTAACATTCCTGAAAATTATATATGATTTTACATTTTCCATAGACAGATAGGTCTCTGAATCAACTGGAGTACAGTGAGTTGAGCTGATGGAAGGAAGGACTTAGGAATAGCCTTAGTACGACTCATACCACTCCTCTCCTCCCCTCATATACACATACACATCCCACCTCCCTACTTCACCAATACAGCACTCTCATCACACAGGCTCTTGACAACAGGGCACCTCTCAAATCACAAAAAACAACACATCAACCACCACAAACCATCGTTCAACAATTCCCTCTCCTCTCCTTGGCCTGCACACAGCACCGAGACTCTCTTCAGATCGTCAACGACCTCGACAACATCACAAAGAACACACAGCACTACTCGTACACCTCGAATGCTCAGCAGCCTTCACAATCATCCACCAGACCATTCTACTAAACATTCTACAAGATGAATCTCTCTGGCACAATACTTGACTTGTTCAACTCCATTCTCGCTGACAGGACACACTTTGTCTCCATGCTTCCTCATCTTTCAGACCCCACGCCTGTCAAGTATGGAGTCCTGAAATACTACTCCCTATCTTCACTCCTCTTCAACCTACATGTTGAATCTTTTGGACAGACCCCTAGCAAACACAACTTACATGTCCACCAATAGGCAGATGACACAACAATATACTTCCAAATTACATCCCCTTCACAGGTCTGCACCCCCAAAACCTGTCTTTCCACCATCACCAACTGTGTGGCCACCCATGTCCTCAAACCCAAACCTTCCAAAATAGAATACCTCCTAATCTGCCCTTCGAGGCACAAACCTGACCTCACCCCCTGGATCCAAGAACTTGCCATGGACAACCCACACATATCCCTCTCCACACCTGTAAATATGTTGGCATCACCATCAAACCACACCTTTCCTTCACTCACTACATAGCTGCTGTCACCAAAACATGCAATATCCAACTACACCTCCTAGGCAAAACCAGACATGTCCTTCCTCCCAACAACTTTCATACCAGAGTCTAAGCACTGGTTCTCTCTAAACTGGGCTATAGAAATGCTCTTCTCACTCGACTGCCCAAAAACACCCTTGTCCCCCTGTAAGACATACAAAATGTCATAGCCAGACACATCCTCCACCTACCCAAACATTCACACATGAACCCCACTCTTGACCAGCTACAATGGCTCCTCATACCCCAGAGAATTGCCTTCAAAGGACTCATTGCACTGTTTACAAACCCATCACCCACACATACACCCAACAAGCCAGCCAACATATTCTACACATTCCACTCTGCAAACTCACATGTGCACAAACACACACTGACCAGCCGTCAACCAGTAGCAACTAAGAAAGTTAGGAGTGCCCTGGGTTAGGCATAGATCCTTCACTGGACCCTGTAAACCCAGCCACATAGCAGCTTCACAGACTTAGGAGTGTTTTTCTTATTTCACTCCGGTATTAAAATCACATTGTGAAACCTAGGCCTTTTCCACACTACACAGGACTCTCAGACTTAGGTGTTTTTTTTCTCCAGTATTTAAAATTGCTTTGTGAAAGTATTTAAAATTGCATTGTAACAGAATTTAAAATTGCATTGTGAAACCTATGCCTTTTCCCCCACTATACAGAACTCTCAGACTTAGGTGTTTTTTTATCCAATATTTCAAATTCCATTGTAAAATTATTTAAAATTGCTTTGTGAAAGTATTTAAAATACCTAGGGCATCTCCCCACTATACAGGACTCTCAGACGTAGGTGTTTTTTCTCCGGTATTTAAAATTGCATTGTGAAAGGAGTGCCATTCTGTGGGTTTTGCCTTCTTAACAAAACATTTATCTAGCAAACTGTTTTTACCATTATCTGAGCTCCTGTTGTCTGTCTAATTGTCCCTATTGTCTTGTCTTTCTCTGTCTCGTCTGCTTGCACCCCTCCCTGTGTCTTTCCGTAGTGTTCTCCCTGCCCCTCCCCCTTCTTCTCTCCTCTTCCTACCTACTCTATGGTGGTCTCTGTCTCTCCTACCTTTTCTAACTGCTTCTCTATAGACTATCCTGCTCTCCTCAATAAACCTGGTAGGAAGAAGTTTAAAAAGGACATCCTGGTCTCCAACCCAGGCCTCCCTATTGCTGAGACCTATACCAATGCCTCCTCTAGGTAAACCCTCACGACATCCTCTTTGTAGTTCCCTCGCCAGACCTATGGACTCTTCATATGGTATCTGTGCTTTCTCCTCTCTCCTTTTCTCCCATTAATGGGGGCACCCAGTGGGAGGCCCTCCTGTCTCCTTCGACTCCTCTAAAGTCATTATTAATGTTTACCTGAATGATATGTCTTGGTCCAAGGCCCTCAGGCCAATCTTCTCCTCTCTGATAGATGCTTCCCGTGCCTCATCAATTCACTTCCGTCTCCTCTCTCCCCTCCACTGCTTCTTTGCCTGCACCTGCTGTCCCCTCCTTGTCTACCTTGCCATCTCCTCCTTCCTCTTTGGCCCTCTGGCTTCTTCTACACCTCCACAGGGCGCACCTCTGATTTGTACCCCTGCCTAGAAGTATTTCAAGGATGGCAACCTTCTCCATACTGCCACTCCTAACTCTCGCTCATCTGTCAAACACTCCTCTGATATCTGCCGACTCCTGGAAGAGCTTAACCTTGATGTCCTCTGTCTCACCGAGTCATGGTTCATGGCCAGCTCTGTCACAAGCTTTGACACTCTCCTCCTTGATAGCTACAAGATCCTCTCTGCGCCCAGGTCCAACTGTTCCAGAGGGGGTGTAGCCCTGATCTTCCCAGAGTGGATTCCTGCCTCTGTCATTCCTATGCAGGCTTACTCCTCTTTCAAATGCCTCATCTGCAGCTCTCTCTCTGTCTCCTAGCCATTCCCTTACTGTTGCTACCATCTATCGGCCACCTGGTAATTTCTCCTCCTTCCTCTCTGAGTGGACGGACCTCTCCTCTTCCCTCCTGGTCTCGACCACTCAACTTCTCCTTCTTGGAGACATTAATATCCACCTGGATGCTTCCTGTCCTTCCTCTGCGACTCTCTCTCAATCTCTACCCCCCCTCTGGCCCGACTCACTCTGCAGAGCAAACTCTCAATGTTCTAATCTTTACAGACCTTACCCTCTCTATCCCACTCACCACTACTGTCTCCTGGAGTAATCACTTTCTCCTTTCATCCCAGCTCACTCTCCCCACACCCCAAGGCAAGCCAACTCTAGCACTGCCACCTACCTTCTCAGTTATCCAACCCATAAAGCGTGTGTCAGTTGAGGCTTTCGCCGCCACTTTCTCCCCCCTCCCCCTTTGGCAGACTCTCGCCCTGACACATCCCTCTACATGCTCCACTCTGCTATATCTGATACTCTTGATGTTCTTACCCCTTGACGAGGATCCGCTTGAAGCCCAAAGCCATGTGCAACTCCTGGTACACCGTAGACCTCGCCACCCTTAAACACAAGTGCAGGGTGGCTGATAGGAAATGATGTGCTTCTGGTACATCCTCTGACAAACTGGCCTGCAACCTGCTCCAAAGGCAATACTGGCTCTCTGTCTGCACCAAGAAGAGAAATCACATCCAAGTCTGCGTCTCTGCAGCATCTAACAACTCGGCCAAACTCTTTAAAATCTGCAAGGATTTGGCCAATCCTGCTGCAGTCTCTACCTCTCCTGTCCCCTCCCAGGCTCTCTGCATGGCCCTGGCTTCTCATTTAATTTCTAAAACTCAGAACATCCTGTCCTTTCTCGCTTCCTCTCACTCTGCCCTCTCTACACCATGCTCTTCCTCTGGCCCATCTTCGGCCACCTCTCCTCCCTCCTTCTCTCCCTTTCCCCTGTTCTCCGCAGACAAGATTTCTAGACAAGTCCGATCTATGAAAGTCTCGTCAAAACAGGTTCATCCCTGTTCCTCCAAAACCAGCAAGGGCCACATTGACACCTTGGTTCATGCTCTGGCTGATTTCTGCATATACTCCTTCGCCACTGGAGTCTTCCCTTCCCCCCTCAAGTACTCCCTTGTGCACCTCCTTCTTAAGAAACCCTCTGTCGGCCAGTCCTGCCTGGCTATCACCCTATATCCAGCACTCATTTCCTGGGCAAACTCCTGGAAAAGTTGGCCATCTTTCAGCTTAATCTTCACTCTGAATCTGTTGGTGGTGTCCATGACCATCAGTCTGGCTTCAGAGCTGCCAGAAGCACGGAAACAGCTCTCCTGTATATATGTGAAGACCTGCTCTCCATCCTTGATTCCAAAACCCCGTGTGTCCTCATCTTACTTGATCTCTGTTCTGCCTTTGACACGGTCAACCATGCCATCCTGCTCAACCATCTCCGTGATTACCTGGGTATCACTGATCAGGCCCTGGCTTGGCTGACCTCTTTTCTCTCTGATCGACCCTTCCAGGTCCAACTTGGGTCCTTCCTTTCCTCTATCTCTATCTCTACCTGTGGTGTTCCACAGAGGTCTAACCTGTTTCCCTGGATGTTCAACCAATACCTGGCACTTCTTGCCCACCACATTGCTGCTCTCTGCCCCAACTTTTAGTGGCATGCGGATGACACTCAACTCATTTCAGGCTCCCTTCTGACACTTCTTCTCCTTCTCTCATCTCTGACTATCTGTCTGCTATCCAGGAGTGGTGTGCGGCCAATGATCACTGCCTTATTACCAGTAAGACCGATATTCCCCTCATCAGCACATCTGCTTGTTAGGCGGAAACCTGTGCAGTTCCCTCTGGGACCACTGCAAAAGATTTAGGACTACAGGCGTTGGCGGTGAACCCACTTGGTAGCAGTCTGAACTACACAGATTCACGTGGTAGCTGTGGCTGAGCAGTCACACGTCTCTCAAGAAAAGTTGAGCAGTATGTGGAGTATACAAAATAGGGCAATTCTTCACAGCAAGACAAGCTAACACGCGACGAGGCTTAGTGTAAAGATATTAAGGTATTTATTTATAACAAAACGTCTATGAAAAACACTAAGGCAAATCACGGCAAACAAATCAAACACAATTACTCTACGAAGTAGACGATCAATCCCCCTAGCAATATCGACTACTCTAGGTTCTACTGGTACCACTTATTTTCAGACAGAGGTGTATACCTCAACCCAGATGACACTCGAATATTAGTTAGGACGGGAGAGAAAAAGATAGGCAGGTTACGAAATCAACACAGTTCGATCCTAGCGGATAAAATGCAAGGCAGGAAGGCAAGAATCACAATAGATCGTAAAGTTCAGAGGCCAGGCCCACTCGGAGAGAGGCAAGGCGCGATGTCCCAAAAAGTCTCTAGTGGAGATGCATTCAAGTCTGTATTGCAAATTGTTATCGGTGGATTGAACCAGTTCAGAACAACGAATGAGAAAAGCTTGGAGGCGACCCAACAGAACGGAGAGGATTAAGACACCTCACTCGAACCGATCGAAAGGGAAGCCAGGCGGACACGGTACCTTGTTGTGGAGGGCAGCTCTGGCGGGGGCAGTTGTTCCTGGTGGTGTATGCACATCGGGTCTTTGCCAAGAGTAGAGATGATCTCGTCGTCGAAGAAAATGAAGTCCGGTGCACAACCAGGGAAGAGACCAGCTAGCTACGGAGTGCTCCGTCACAAGGCACCACCTTTTGGTCGCGGTTCAGGGGTAGTGGCTATCCGGTTGCCGAGGTGCTTCTGCACGGGCAATTCGACCACTGCGTCCTGAGGTGAATAAAAAGCAAAGGGGACTGGTTGTTCCCACCAGTCAGGGGAAGAGACTCTCCGGCAGGGAGATCTCCTCTGTCGTCGGGAAGTGGTGAGTCGGTTCCGGAGGGGTCCACCGGAGGTGTCGTTGTGCAGGCCGGCTCAGCGTTACCCTCGTCGATTCTTAGGTCCTGTGGCGACTTCTGAAGATCCAGTCCCAAAAGCCCTGCTTTTATGCAGAAAACCCCCATTCATTCAGCCTAGCTGTCAATCAACACATGCTAAGTGGTGAGCGGGAAGGCTCACCACCTGGGCCAATCACTCCAGAGTGCGACCGGAGTTGGCAAGGCAACGCGGTCCAGGGTGCCTAAACCCCCTCCCACACCCCTGTAGTAACCCAGACAGAATGGCCCCACTTTGGAGGGTCTCTGTACAGAGCCCGCCAAAAGTGGAACAAAGGGCTCGAGACGCCATTTTACAAACCGAGTTCTGGCAGAAAATACCACTCGATAAACCTATTTAAGATAAGTAAATCGGTGGTACGTCAGAGATTAATGAGAAAAAGTATCAATCTCCAACAATGGGACGAGTCCCATAGGGTTATGTTCGGGGACGAACATAACAAGTAGTTTCCACTGCCACCAGCCAAAACTCAACGAGGGGGGACGGGACAGTGCCCCCTCGGGTAACAGATCCAGGAGTAATCGAATTACCCCTACTAGTACGTCCACAATAAGGTGGTTTGTACTAGTCCTGTTAGTAAATTTAGGTCTAGTAAAGCCAATGGTGACTTTACATGCCCGGGGAGACAGTAGTCAGTCCCCGGGTATGGAGTCTATGGTGGGGGACCCGCTAGGACGCCCCCGTGTTACGGCACGTAGGGTGCGGTGTAACACACATAGAAAAACATATGAGACCCTATGTAGTAAAAGACCCCGTAGCCCATCGAACACATTGACATTTCAAAAGGAATTACACGCATACATGTCCAAGAGTGGGAGAAAAGAGTCTCACTCTTGGCAGGATGGAAAAAAACAAACTCCAGAAATACAGCAAAGCTGCTGAGGGACTCACTAGGTAAGAAAATTCAGCCTAAACAGAGAATTCTCCCTAACACTGCTCCCTACTTTTTTTCGCTTGCTGGCCGGCCTCTCTTGGCCCTCTTCCTGTCCCAACCTGAGTGTCTAAAAACCTTGGGGTCATCTTCGACTCCACACTATCCTTCTCTTCTCACATCTCTGACTCTCTAAGAAGTCACACTACCTGCTGAACCTCCTTTGAGGTATGTTTCATTTCCTCTCCTTCCCCCAGAAGCTCACTGTCTCCAGACCTCTGGTTCTCTTTAGGCTGGACTACTGCAACTGCCTCTTTCTAAATCTGCCTGCTTCTACTCTCCACACTCTGCAACTCATCCAGAACAGGACTGCGAGACTTGTCCTTGGCCTCACGCCTGTATCTCTCCAGGACTGAAATCTCTGCACTGGCTCCCAGTGGCTGCGAGGATTACATTCAACACCCTCTGCATTGTCCACAAGGCCTACTGGGGCCTATTGCCTCAATACCTTCAACTCTCTCTTCCTAAATATCTAATTTCTCAAACTCTTCCCTCATTTGCCTCCAACTCCCTCACGGTCAGTCGCTTCTCCAAACAACACGTTGGTGGTAGATCTATTTCTTCCGTTGTGGCCTCTGTCTGGAACAGCCTCCCTGAAACTTGAGGAGAACCATCTCTGGTTCTGTAAGCATCTCAAAACCTTCCTCTTTGTTTCTACTTTATCTTCTCCTCTCACCTGCTGAACTCCTGGCTGAAACTGAAACTGCACCGGTCACCTAGCTAACCTCTGATCTCGGGCCCAGGTCACCTCCCCTACCAGTTGCACACCTGCACTGCCTCCCTGACAACCCTCACGCTTGAGGATTGTGATTTGTATACCTACAGTCCCCCACCAGCAATTTACACCTGCTGTCTGCACTTACCCTTGATTTTCCACCAGCTGGCTGCACCTTTTACTTAATGCTTTTATTTATTCTGTTTATTCATGTACTCCCCTGCCCCCTCCTCCATCCCCTCTGCACTTTTCCCCTTCCCCCTTCCCTGCACTTGTGTGATCTCAATGCCACCTGGCCTAGTCAGATCGTTTTCTATCTTCCCTCTGTTCCCCCTCCCTTGCCTCGTCGCACCATGAAACACTTGTGTATAGGTGCGTTATAAATGCCATATCATATCACAAGCATTTACACACAGGGCACCGAGGGCATGGAACACCCTACCTTTCCACATACATACTGCATCCTCCATCACCACTTTCAGAGAGTGCCTCAAAACATATGTGTGTTGCCACACATAACCATACCCTCCTCCACTTCCAACACTTGTCTATCCAAATATTCCTACCTTTTCCTGAAAACATTTTGTAACATTGTTTTTAAACTCCCAATAAATAAGGGCAGTGCCTTCTGGAATACAAAGCAAAAGGGGCCCAACACAAGGTCCCATTGGTATCAGGTAATAATGTCACCAAATATATGGTTTTACTGGTGAAAAGGATAACAACATTAACAGGCCGATTCATGGAATTAATGTGCGCGGAAAATTCCGGCGCAGAGGTGCCAAAACGTGCGAATCGAAGTGCAAGTTCGAAAATCGCAGGGAAACCAGCGCACATCGATTCATGGAAGTACGTGCGCGAGAAATATATTGGATGTGCGCTGAAAAAGTGTGCAGCGCACGCCGGCGCACAGGTCATCCAACGGCGTGCGACATGGCCACAGCGAAATCGCACATAGCGCGGCGCACATAACAAAAGTAGGCAGAGCACGGGGCGTAACACTCGGAATGGGGAACAACGCGTGAAAATATGGGCGTCACGGGAGAAGTACAGGAGGCAAGTGCGCAGAACGCCCACACGCTCGCCTACAACTCGCATTCATGGAATCAAATAGGGCAAACCAGCGCACGGTCAAAGAGGCGCACAGGGCCAAATAAGTCCGCCACAAGAAAGCAGGCGGTAGCGTCCCTGCGCCTGAAATAAATGTGCGCCAAAATGTGCGCTTACAAGAAGCACCTATATACAGCTATGATGAATGATCCATACTGTGGCCCGCTAGGACAAATGAGGTGCAAAGGTGTACTGACAAACACGGACACCCGCTGTGTGAAAAATAGTGTGTGTGTGTATTTCGGGGTGTGCGGGAAGTTCCACACGCGATTGGCCTGGGTACGTGTAATTCGGGGTGCGCGGGAAGTTCCACACGCGATTGTCCGTGGTACGTATATTTTGGGGTGCGTGTGAAGTTTCACACGCGATTTCAGCAGGGTACGTGTATTCCAAGGTGCGCGGGAAGTTTCACACGTGAATTTGCAGGGTATGTGTATTTCGGTGTGCGCGTGAAGTTCCACATGCGATTCCAGCAGGGTACGTGTACTCCGGGTGCGCGGGAAATTCCACACACGAATCCAGCAGCCTACGTGTATTTCGGGGGTGCCGGGGAGTCCTATACATGAATTGGCCATGTGGGTCCTCCCAGATGTTCCCTCTACACCCTCCACGGCCCCTGCAGGCGGCCCACACCACAGGGGACTACCCTGCACCCCTGCACATGTCCCGCAGGCAGCCCATCCACCTTGGCCATGCCCCCCAGCCAACCCACATGTCACCTTGCACTACTGCCCACCAACGCATGTCTCCCAGCACCCCCACCACCCCAGCATCCAGGGGCACCCTCCACCAGGCCCCCACTCATGTCTCCCAGCACCCCCACCCCCCAGCAGTCAGGGGCACTCCCCACCAGGCACCCACTCATGTCCAACTCATGTCCGCCTGCACCCCCACCCCCCAGCATCCAGGGGCACCCTCCACCAGGCCCCCACTCATGTCTCCAGCACCCCCACCCCCCAGCATCCAGGGGCACCCTCAACCAGGCCCCCACTCATGTCTGCGTGCAGCCCCACCCCCCAGCATCCAGGGGCACCCTCCACCAGGCCCCCACTCATGTCCAACTCATGTCCCCCTGCACCCCCACCCCCCAGCAGTCAGGGGAACCCTCCACCAGGCCCCCACTCATGTCTCCCTGCACCCCCACCCCCCAGCATCCAGGGGCACCCTCCACCAGGCCCCCACTCATGTCCAACTCATGTCCCCCTGCACCCCCACCCCCCAGCATCCAGGGGCACCCTCCACCAGGCCCCCACTCATGTCTCCCAGCACCCCCACCCCCCAGCATCCAGGGCACCCTCCACCAGGCCCCCACTCATGTATCCCAGCACCCCCACCCCCCAGCATTCAGGGGCACCCTCCACCAGGCCCCCACTCATGTCTCCCTGCACCCCCACCCACCAACAGTCAGGGGCACCCTCTACCAGGCCCCCACTCATGTCTCCCAGCACCCCCACCCCACAGCATCCAGGGGCACCCTCCACCAGGCCCCACTCATGTCCAACTCATGTCCCCCTGCACCCCCACCCCCCAGCATCCAGGGGCACCCTCTGCCAGGCCCCCACTCATGTCCCCAGCACCCCACCCCCCAGCATCCAGGGGCACACTCCACCAGGCCCCCACTCATGTCTCCCAGCACCCCCACCCCCCAGCAGTGCAGTGCACCCTCCACCATGCCCCCACACATGTCTCCCAGCACCCCCACCACCCAGCATCCAGGGGCACACTCCACCAGGCCCCCACACATGTCTCCCAGCACCACCACCCCCCAGCATCCAGGGGCACCCTCCACCAGGCCCCCACTCATGTCTCCCAGCACCCCCACCCCCAGCATCCAGGGGCACCCTCCACCAGGCCCCCACTCATGTCTCCCAGCACCCACACCCCTCAGCATCCAGGGGCACCCTCCACCAGGCCCCCACTCATGTCTCCCTGCACCCCCACCCCCCAGCAGTCAGGGGCACCCTCCACCATGCCCCCACACATGTCTCCCAGCACCCCCACCCCCCAGCATCCAGGGGCACCCTCCACCAGGCCCCCACTCATGTCTCCCAGCACCCCCACCCCCCAGCATCCAGGGGTACCCTCCACCAGGCCCCCACACATGTCTCCCAGCACCCCCACCCCCCAGCAGTGCAGGGCACCCTCCACCATGCCCCCACACATGTCTCCCAGCACCCCCACCCCCCAGCATCCAGGGGCACCCTCGACCAGGCCCCCACTCATGTCTCCCTGCACTCTCACCCCCCAGCAGTGCAGGGCACCCTCCACCATGCCCCAACACATGTCTCCAAGCACCCCCACCCCCCAGCATCCATGGGCACACTCCACCAGGCCCCCACACATGTCTCCCAGCACCCCCACCCCCCAGCATCCAGGGGCACCCTCCACCAGGCCCCCACTCATGTCTCCCAGCACCCCCACACCCCAGCATCCAGGGGCACCCTCCACCAGGCCCCCACTCATGTCTCCCTGCACCCCCACCCCCCAGCAGTCAGGGGCACCCTCCACCAGGCCCCCACTCATGTCCAACTCATGTCCCCCTGTACCCCCACCCCCAGCCTCCAGGGGCACCCTCCACCAGGCCCCCACACATGTCTCCCTGCACCCCCACCCACCAGCAGTCAGGGGCGCCCTCCACCATGCCCCCACACATGTCTCCCAGCACCCCCATCCCCCAGCATCCAGGGGCACCCTCCACCAGGCCCCCACTCATGTCGCCCAGCACCCCCACCGCCCAGCATCCAGGGGCACCCTCCACCAGGCACCCACACATGTCTCCCAGCACACCCATCCCCCAGCAGTGCAGGGCACCCTCCACCATGCCCCCACACATGTCTCCCAGCACCCCCACCGCCCAGCATCCAAGGGCACCCTCCACCAGGCCCCCACTCATGTCTCCCAGCAACCCCACCCCTCCAGCATCCAGGGGCACCCTCCACCAGGCCCCCCTCATGTCTCCCTGCACCCCCACCCCTCAGCATTCAGTGGCACCCTCCACCAGGCCAAACTCATGTCCAACACATGTCCCCCTGCACCCCCACCCCCCAGCATCCAGGGGCACCCTCCACCAGGCCAAACTCATGTCCAACACATGTCCCCCTGCACCCCCACCCCCCAGCATCCAGGGGCACCCTCCACCAGGCCCCCACTCATGTCTCCAGCAACCCCACCCCCCAGCATCCAGGGGCACCCTCCACCAGGCCCCCACACATGTCTCCCAGCATCCCCACCCCCCAGCAACCAGGGGCACCCTGCACCAGGCCCCCACTCATGTCTCCCAGCACCCCCACCCCCCAGCATCCAGGGGCACCCTCCACCAGGCCCCACTCATGTCCAACTCATGACCACCTGAACCCCCACCATCCAGCATCCAGGGGCACCCTCCACCAGGCCCCCACACATGTCTCCCAGCACCCCCACCCCCCAGCACAGTGGGGCACCTGCCAGCAGGCCCCACTCATGTCCAACTCATGTCCCCCTGTATCCCCACCCCACAGCATCCAGGGGCACCGTCCACCAGGCGCCCACTCATGTCCCCCTTCACCCCCACACCCCAGCAGTCACAGGAACCCTCCACATGGCCCCCACTCATGTCCCCCTGCACCCCCACCCCCAGCAGTCAGGGGCACCATCCACCAGGCCCCACTCATGTCCAGCTCATGTCCCCCTGCACCCCCACCCCCCAGCAGTCAGGGGCACCCTCAACCAGGCCCCCACACATGTCTCCCTGCACCCCCACCCCCCAGCATCCAGGGGCACCCTCCACAAGGCCCCCACTCATGTCCAACTCATGTCGCCCTGCACTCCCACCCCCCAGCATCCAGGGGCACCCTCCACCAGGCCCCCACTCAAGTCTCCCAGCACCCCCACCGCCAGCATCCAGGGGCACCCTCCACCGGGCCCCCACTCATGTCTCCCAGCACCCCCACCCCCAGCATCCAGGGGCACCCTCCACCAGGCCCTCACTCATGTCTTCCTGCACCCCCACCCCCCAACAGTCAGGGGCACCCTCTACCAGGCCCCCACTCATGTCTCCCAGCACCCCCACCCCCCAGCATCCAGGGGCACCCTCCACCAGGCCCCACTCATGTCTTCCTGCACCCCCACCCCCCAACAGTCAGGGGCACCCTCTACCAGGCCCCCACTCATGTCTCCCAGCACCCCCACCCCCCAGCATCCAGGGGCACCCTCCACCAGGCCCCACTCATGTCCAACTCATGTCCCCCTGCAACCCCACCCCCCAGCATCCAGGGGCACCCTCAACCAAGCCCCCACTCATGTCTCCAGCACCCCCACCCCCCAGCATCCAGGGGCACCCTCCACAAGGCTCCCACTCATGTCTTCCAGCACCCCCACCCCCCAGCAGTGCAGGGCACCCTCCGCCATGCCCCCACACATGTCTCCCAGCACCCCCACCCCCAGCATCCAGGGGCACACTCCACCAGGCCCCCACACATGTCTCCCAGCCCCCCCACCCCCAGCATCCAGGGGCACCCTCCACCAGGCTCCCATCCATGTCTCCCAGCACCCCCACCCCCCAGCATCCAGGGGCACCCTCCACCAGGCCCCCACTCATGTCTCCCAGCACCCCCACCCCCCAGCATCCAGGGGCACCCTCCACCAGGCCCCCACTCATATCTCCTTGCACCCCCACCCCCCAGCAGTCAGGGGCACCCTCCACCATGCCCTGACACATGATTCCCAGCACCCCCACCCCCCAGCATCCAGGGGCACCCTCCACCAGGCCCCCACTCATGTCTCCCAGCACCCCCACCCCCCAGCATCCAGGGGCACCCTCCACCAGGCCCCCACACATGTCTCCCAGCACCTCTACCCCCCAGCAATGCAGGGCACCCTCCACCATGCCCCCACACATGTCTCCCAGCACCCCCACCCCCCAGCATCCAGGGGCACCCTCGACCAGGCCCCCACTCATGTCTCCCAGCACCCCCCCCAGCATCCAGGGGCACCTTCCAGCAGGCCCCCACTCATGTCTCACTGCACCCCCACCCCCCAGCAGTGCAGGGCACCCTCCACCATGCCCCCACACATGTCTCCCAGCACCCCTCCCCCCAGCATCCAGGGGCACACTCCACCAGGCCCCCACACATGTCTCCCAGCACCCCCACCCCCCAGCATCCAGGGGCACCCTCCACCAGGCCCCCACTCATGTCTCCCAGCACCCCCAACCCCCAGCATCCAGGGGCACCCTCCACCAGGCCCCCACTCATGTCTCCCAGCGCCCCCACCCCCCAGCATCCAGGGGCACCCTCCACCAGGCCCCCACTCATGTCTCCCTGCACCCCCACCCCCAGCAATCAGGGGCACCCTCCACCAGGCCCCCACTAATGTCCAACTCATGTCCCCCTGCACCCCCACCCCCCAGCATCCAGGGGCACCCTCCACCAGGCCCCCACACATGTCTCCCTGCACCCCCACCCCACAGCAGTCAGGGGCGCCCTCCACCATGCCCCCACACATGTCTCCCAGCACCCCCACCCCCAGCATCCAGGGGCACCCTCCACCAGGCCCCCACTCATGTCGCCCAGCACCCCCACCCCCCAGCATCCAGGGGCACCCTCCACCAGGCCCCCACACATGTCTCCCAGCACCCCCACCCCCCAGCAGTGCAGGGCACCCTCCACCATGCCCCCACATATGTCTCCCAGCACCCCCACCCCCCAGCATCCAGGGGCACCCTCCACCAGGCCCCCACTCATGTCTCCCAGCACCCACACCCCCCATCATCCAGGGGCACCCTCCACCAGGCCCCCACTCATGTCTCCCAGCACCACCACCCCCCAGCATCCAGGGGCACCCTCCACCAGGCCCCCACTCATGTCTCCCAGCACCCCCACCCCTCAGCAGTCGGGGGCACCCTCCACCAGGCCCTCACTCATGTCTCCCAGCACCACCACCCCCCAGCATCCAGGGGCACCCTCCACCAGGCCCCACTCACATCCAACTCATGTCCCCCTGCACACCCACCCCCCAGCATCCAGGGGCATCCTCCACCAGGCCCCCACTCATGTCTCCAGCACCCCCACCCCCCAGCATCCAGGGGCACACTCCACCAGGCCCCCACACATGTCTCCCAGTGCCCCCACCCCCCAGCATCCAGGGGCACCCTCCACCAGGCCCCCACTCATGTCTCCCAGCACCCCCACCCCCCAACTTCCAAGGGCACCCTCCACCAGGCCCCACTCATGTCCAACTCATGTCCCCCTGCACCCCCACCCCCCAGCATCCAGGGGAACCCTCCACCAGGCCCCCACACATGTCTCCCAGCACCCCCACCCCTCAGCACAGTCGGGCACCTGCCAGCAGGCCCCCACTCATGTCCAACTCATGTCCCCCTGTATCCCCACCTCCCAGCATCCAGGGGCACCCTCCACCAGTCCCCCACTCATGTCTCCTAGCACCCCCACCCCCCAGCATCCAGGGGCACCCTTCACCAGGCCCCCACTCATGTCTCCCAGCACCCCCACCCCCCAGCATCCAGGGGCACCCTCCATCAGGCCCCCACTCATGTCTCCCTGCACCCCCACCCCCAGCAATCAGGGGCACCCTCCACCAGGCCCCCACTCATGTACAACTCATGTCCCCCTGCACCCCCACCCCCCAGCATCCAGGTGCACCCTCCACCAGGCCCCAACACATGTCTCCCTGCACCCCCAGCCCCCAGCAGTCAGGGGCACCCTCCACCAGGCCCCCACACATGTCTCCCAGCACCCCCACCCCCAGCATCCAGGGGCACCCTCCACCAGGCCCCCACTCATGTCGCCCAGCACCCCCACCGCCCAGCATCCAGGCGCACCCTCCACCAGGCCCCCACACATGTCTCCCAGCACCCCCACCCCCCAGAAGTCCAGGGCACCCTCCACCATGCCCCCACACATGTCTCCCAGCACCCCAACCCCCCAGCATCCAGGGGCACCCTCAACCAGGCCCCCACTCATGTCTCCCAGCACCCCCACCCCCCAGCATCCAGGGGCACCCTCCACCAGGCCCCCACTCATGTCTCCCTGCACCCCCACCCCTCAGCATTCAGGGGCACCCTCCACCAGGCCCCCACTCATGTCTCCCAGCACCCCCAACCCCCAGCATCCAGGGGCACCCTCCACCAGGCCCCACTCATATCCAACTCATGTCCCCCTGCACCCCCACCCCCCAACATCCAGGGGCACCCTCCACCAGGCCCCCACACATGTCTCCCAGCACCCCCACCCCCAGCACAGTGGGGCACCTGCGAGCAGGCCCCCACTCATGTCCAACTCATGTCCCCCTGTATCCCCACCCCCCAGCATCCAGGGGCACCGTCCACCAGGCCCCCACTCATGTCCCCCTGCACCCCCACACCCCAGCAGTCAGGGGAACCCTCCACCAGGCCCCCACTCATGTCCAACTCATGTCCCCCTGCACCACCACCCCCCAGCAGTCAGGGGCACCCTCCACCAGGCCCCACCCATGTCCAACTCATGTCCCCCTGCACCCCCACACCCCAGCAGTCAGGGGCACCGTCCACCAGGCCCCCACTCATGTCTCCCAGCACCCCCACCCCCCAGCAGTGCAGGGCACCCTCCACCATGCCCCCACACATGTCTCCCAGCACCCCACCCCCCAGCATCCAGGGGCACACTCCACCAGGCCCCCACACATGTCTCCCAGCACCCCCACCCCCCAGCAGTGCAGGGCACCCTCCACCATGCCCCCACACATGTCTCCCAGCACCCCCACCCCCCAGCATCCAGGGGCACCCTCCACCAGGCCCCACTCATGTCCAACTCATGTCCCCCTGTACCCCCACCCCCCAGCATCCAGGGGCACCCTCCACCAGGCCCCCACTCATGTCTCCCTGCACCCCCACCCCCCAGCAGTGCGGTTTGCCTGGGTACGTGTATTTCAGGGGTGCTGGGGTAGTCTTACACGCAATTTTATAAGGGTATGTGTATTATGGGTCCGCGTGAACTTCCACACGCGATATCAGCAGGGTACGTGTATTACGGGGTTCGCGTGAACTTCCACACGCAATATCAGCAGGGTACATGTATTACGGGGTTCGCGTTAACTTCCTCACGCGATATCAGCAGGGTACGTGTATTACGGGGTTCGCGTTAACTTCCACATGCGATATCAGCAGGGTACGTGTAATACGGGTTCGCGTGAACTTCCACACGCGACTGGTCCTGGGAGAGGGTGTTACGTGTATTCCTGGGGTGGGTGGGAATATTCACTCACGACTGGGCCTGGGAGAGCGTGTTACGTGTATTCCTGGGGTGGGCGGGAAGATTTACACGGTCACCTACAACGCGCCAAAAAAAGGTCCAATCCGGAAACACGTACACCAGCATGAAGCAGGCGCACGTCCCGCGCAGCATAAAAGTGTGCGCAAACAACAAACAAGCTCAGACGCCAGGATGAATATACCGTTCCGTTCCTAGCAGCAGTGGTTGTGGGATACCGCAGGAGGAGGAGGAGGATAGTCAGGGCCAGAATCTTCACACCCAGAACCAGCCTTTTTGGTATGCCTGATGACTAGGTGTATGGGAGGTACAGGTTTCCACCTCACATAATACTCGACCTGGTCAGTGAGTGGGAGGATGACCTCACATCACCCACCCTGTGCTCCCAAGCACTGAGCCCCCTGGAGAAGGTCCTCAATGTACTGCACTACTTGGCTACCAGATCATTTCAGCGGACAAGTGCCATAGTGGGGGGGGGGGTGTCATAGGCCACGCAGTCACGGCGCCTACACCAGGTGTTGGCCATCATCACTGCACGCCCATCAGTCCGCAGGCACATATACCTGCCCAGAACACCTGCAGAAACGTCCAGGTAGTGTGTGATGCCAAGGGAATCATCACCTCAGTATATGCCAACTATCCAGGGTCCACCCACGACAGCTTCATTTACAGGATGTCAACCCTAAACCGGGACATGGAAGCTGGGCGGCATGGCGATGCATGGCTGCTTGGTGAGTATAAGTGCCACAGCACACGCATGCATGACAGATACAGAGTAATGTCACTACCCCACTAATGATCCCCATCACCACCTCCCCAGGAGACAGTGCCTACCCTCTGAGCACCCACATGATGACGCCAATTCGGAATCCCATCACGCCTCCTGAGGTAAGATACAACACAGCCCATATTGCAACCCGGGGCATAGTGGAGCACACATTCGGAGTGCTCAAGTCACGCTTTCCCTCCCTTGACCGTTCTGTCGGGCAGCTGTTATACGCTCCCCCAGTAGTGTGCAGGATCATAGTGGCAGCATGTGTCCTGCACAATGTTGCAACATGCCGGGGCCTGCTGTGGACATGGTGTTGCCCCCACATCCCCAACCACATGCACGCCCGCTGCGCATGGGAGGGGAAAGGGCACGGGGGGAGGCAGCCCGTACGCAGCTAGTGGCTAATTACTTCACATAGAAATCACACCCCTGTGGAGTTCACACAGACCTGGCACAAGATCACTGAGCCTACCCATATCAAAGGGAGAACTCTGGACTGGCTAGCTGTGCACAACTGCCCAGTCCTGGTCTCCGCCATACTCCCGCAGCCCTGGACAGACCATTACTTGATCTCGTTCACCCTAGAGGCAACCCCAGCACAAGCTAAGAGTATAGCTCCAGCTGTCCAATCCCGAAATAAAAAAAACATCACCCCCGAAAATTTGATCCCGCTCATCACACCAACCTTGAATGCCATCCCGGATCACACAGATCCATTCACGATGGTGGGCATCTATAATAAAATCATGCTCTCATCCCTTGATGCCATAGCCCCTTTGAAGCTAAAAAAGAGCACCAAGCCCCGGAAACACATCAACTCCTGGTTTTCGCCTCACCTTAAAGCCCTCAGACAGGAAAAGCGACGCTGTGAAAAAATCTGGCGAGCTTACCCCTCAGAAAATAACAAAAAAAACTTCAGTAGTCTACCCTCCCAATATAAAAAAGAATTTATACTGGCCAAACAAACGTCATATAGCACGCGAATCTCTCAAGCTAAATCTAACACTAGAGAGCTTTTCACAATACTTAAAGAGGTTGAATCCCCGATCCAAGTGCCCGACTCGTGTATCAAAGATAAAAACTGGTGCACGGGCATACAAAATGCCCTAGCGAACAAAATCTCCTCCCTTAAGACTAAGATAAGCATTAAAAAATAATCTCTGCTCTCCTCTACCAAGCAAAGTACCGTCTCCCATAAAAAGGTTCACCTGACTCAATCATCCCCCCAGCGCACAACCCCTCCTTTAATTTCCACAAAGTATCCACCAAAGAGGTAGAAAATACCATTCTCACCCTCAAATCCTCAAATTGCCAAGGAGACCTATGCCCCGCTCAACTGATTAAGGATGCAGCCCGTGATCTCGCACCATTTATTACCAAACTAATAAATGCGTCTTTCACATCTGGCACCATACCTAATAATTTAAAACAGTCCTGGGTCCTCCCTCTGCTTAAAAAAATGAATTTATACCCATCCACCCCAACTAACTACCGCCCTATTACCACAGTACCGTTCCTTCTTAAAATCATCGACAAAATAGCATACCAACAGATCCAACATTACCTTGAGCACTTCCATCTCCTAGTCGTCCGACAATCGGGCTTCAGGCCACAGCACGGAACCGAAACTGCACTCATAGATCTCAAGGCACAGATAGACGAGCTGAGTGACCAGGGTAAGACAGCACTATTGCTTCTCCTTGATCTCTCTGCGGCCTTCGATCTGGTCGACCATGATATCTTGTGCAACCACCTACAAAAAGCTGCCCACTTCTCTCAAGAAGCAACCAACTGGATCCAATCCTTCCTTTATAACCATAAGATGAGAGTCTTCTCATTGTCAGCAGCAGCCGACCCTACACCTATCACTTGCGTCGTGCCTCAAGCATCTTGCGTCTCCCCTAGACTTTATAACATCTTCACGAAGCCCCTTTTTGATGATCTAGACGATCTGGGTATCACCTACACTAATTACGTCGATGATACCCAGATCCTCATCCCGTTGTCGGGGGATTATGACAAGGATTTGGCCTTCGTTAATAAAGTGTACCTCATCATCCAGGCATGGATGGCCTCACACGGTCTATGCCTGAATGATGACAAGACGGAACTCCTCATTCTAGGCTCTACACACTACCTCAACAAACTAGGCCACAAATACTCATCGTTCATAATTGACGATAACAAAATCAAGGTAGCTAAGGAGGTTAAAACCCTCGGCTTCTATCTAGATTCCACCCTTACCTTCAACAAAGAAGTGAATGCAATGGCCTCCGCCACCTCCTACACTTGCAAACTCATCAGGGCAGCCAAACCCTTTCTCTCCCCCACCAACTGTACCACCTTGGCCAGGGCGCTGATCCTGTCTAAGTTGGACTATTGCAACGCCTTATATGTAGGCTGCAACAAATATATCTCAAACAGAATCCAAATCCTCCAAAATAATGCCCTTAGAGCGGCCCTCAGTATCCCGAAGAAAGCCCATATCTCAGATTCCAGAAGATCTGTCAATTGGCTATCCACCAAGGACAAGATATTCCTTAAATCGGTGTCTCTGATTCATAAATGCCTCCACCAAGCAGCCCCTCAATACCTCATCGCCAGATTTACTAGACCCACCCTCTCCCGCCCCTCGAGAACGGCCAATACCAACCTTCTTCTGGTGCCCAGGTTCAAACGTACAACATCTGGAGGCAACAGCTTTCCAGTAAAAGGAGCGCAATTCTGGAACTCCCTCCCCCTACTTGCAGGGAGGACCTAACCTACCACCAGTTCAGAGCCAGGACTATCCACAGGCTCAAATCTCTCGACTCATAACGACTTTCAGATGCCCAGATGCGCCACTACCATGTGGCTCCTCATTGAATGTAAATATGTTTATAGTATTGCATTTAGTGTACATGTTCTACCCTTCCTATTTGGCGTGATACGTCCGGCACTGTAACCTTAGCTGGACCTCACCCCACTGTATGTAACTAAGCTTTGCAACCCTCTTGCTGCCTTTGCGCCTGGCTACCCTTGGGTTAGGTGCGCATTACAAATAAATAAAATACTAAAATACTAAATACCATCTGACAATCAATGATGACTCAATCTGACAATTCTGATGAATTAAGGGACAGTCAACTGTCAGAACCATAACAGCCTGAGATATTTCACCTGGAAGTGTCACAATGTGTGCATCCCTACCTACACAAACACCACCAATGCAGTGTCATCAAAATACACACTTTTATGCAGCATAAATGAATACCCACTTGCTAAATACAACATGAGAACAGTGCCATGTCACCCAACCCCTCCCCGGCACCGCCACACAACACACCATGGCATGTCATGCTATGTGAGGGCAAACAAATGAATCCCCACAACATGACACAAGTGTCACAAACTACAGTGTCCCTAATGGAAACTGGCCACACATGAAATGCTCACAGTAATGCAGGACCAACAAAACACATTACCAAATATTTACCAATAATACTAATCACCTACACAACCTCCAACCTACCATAAACATGACAGTACGGATTTAAAAATTGGTAGTCTCACTACCTGATAATGCCAGCACTTTGAACACTTCCAACTGTACAGTGTTAGCGCCACGCAAAAGTGTAGGTGCACTGCTTACAACATGGACTCCATTTCCAAAGTAGACCGCCTTGTGAAGACATGAAAAATGGACCTGCAAATTAGGAGGATGAGATGGATGCAGAGGCACAAATCAATACACCATGCAGTGTACAATACAACAACAATATGCACTAGGAATGTATACACAGTATTGACTACAGACTGCCCACATATCAAATGGGAGTCCAACGTCACTGTGTAAGTCAATGTCACTTGGGCACACCCTTGGCAAGCCCATGGAAACGGGAAGCAGGAGGGGTGTGTGTCACACAAACCCAAGCATCTAACCCAAATTCAAGACAAGCCCGCATGTGCCCAGCCACAATACAGCGTATGCCCACGGGAGCCACACAAGGCAACACACTGTCAAAAAAAAACAAAAATCAAAAATCCAAAATCCAAAATCCAAAATCAGAAATGGCCATGAATGGGCAAGGGGGGATGGGGGGGGGGTCACCCAGGAGGTCCGAGGACAGGGTGCACACCAAAACCCACCTGTGTGGATCTTACGGAAAAAAAACACCTCCATGGGCTCATTGCCTGCACGGCTACCCTATTGTGAGAGATTCGCTGCTGTTGCTCTCCTCACCCTCTGCAGCTGCATCAAGAGGTGGTGGCACTATGGGAGGCAGCCGATGCAAAGCCCTAGTCTGGTCCTCCATGGCAGCAAGCATGCGGGTGTGGAAGGTCTGGTTCTGGAGGATAATTGTGCAGAGGTCCCCATGCAACAACTCACGGGATGCCAGGACCTCCTCCCTAGTTGCCTGCATCTCAGCTGAGAGCGTACGTGTGAGCCGCTCCAGCTGCTGTTCTGTCCTCGTGTCAGTTGAAGCCTCAAGCTCAACAAGAGTCACCCTGAGCTGACGGAGTTCCACCCTCAGGGCTTCCCTGGGGCCCTGGGACTCAATAGAAATGGCTTCCCGCAGAGTCTCCAGTGCCGCCCGCCTGTCCCTGTTGGACGCCAACATGTCTTCCCTGTGTGACTGGCAAATGGAGTCTGTTGCCTGCTGTAGTTGTTCCATCAGCCTTTCTTGGGGGACAATGGAAGTGTCCACCCTATCCATGGCCTGGGCCATCATCTCAGATGATGCTGCCTGTTGGTTTGCCATACCGTATATGGATTGCTCCCATGCGGTATTGCCAGGTGGCGTACGGCCACCGCATCGGCGGGCATCACACCTGTCTGGGGCAAGGCGAACTGCGCCTTGCTGTGCCAGCACTGCCTGAGGCTGCAGGACTGCATTTCCCCTCTGATCTGCTGGCCCAGGAACAGGATCAGATGTTGTGGAGTGTGACCCTGCATCCGTAACCACCAAAGGCGGACCTACCAACACTGACATCCCCATTGAGGGTTCTACCCCTGGTGCAGGTGGGTTGGAAAGTACAGAATCCCTCCCAGAAACACTTACCTGCGACTGCACATAGGTCTCATCATCCGAATCGACACCTGAATAGAGCTCGGGGAGGTGCACCCAGAGACACCCCTTGAGATGATGGTCTGCAGCAAGTGTGGGTTCTCCCCCACCACCACACCACGTCCCTCACTGGTGCCCGGTCGGGCCTGAGACCCCTCCTGGGTCTGCACCATTTCCACAACCCCAGCAGTATCAAGTGCGTCATCCCTTGCAAAGACATGAAAGAAAAGAAATGGGAACAGGCATTAGCACAATGGCACACAATTAGGGCTGAGAAGCAACAGAAACAGTACTTCATTGACACATGTCCCACATGACTATCACCCTCCCATGCATGCACCGTCACTGCGTATGAAGGGGAGGCAAATGGCACACATTGATGACACCAAGATGGAAGACCAACACATTTGCTGCATGCTGGCTAGCAGTGCCATCACACATTGGCCTGTGATTGGCATGTCCAATACACATACATAACACATGCCATCACACAGATGGCATGTACCATAGCCATGTCACACATGTGACAATAGGACTGAGAAATGCCTAGTGAAAGTGGTGGAATGCAAACAATCAGCCTGAATGAACACAGAATAATACGCAACTATGTTGTGGCAAGATGACACTTCAAGGGCAACTGGCGTGAGGTTGGGCTGAATGTCTACTGTTGCCAGAAGGGATACTGCAATACCCAAATCCTGGTGTGCAAAATGTATTGGATGAAGCACATGGGTGACCCAAACCACTCAGGCACACGCACCCTCACCTGGCACTCAATCAGAAGCTCTCTCACACACACCATGCACATGGATGACACACACATGCATGTGCACTCACCGGACAATGCCTCGTAATCTGGCAGGTCTCCCACGCCTTGGATCTGTTCCTCTGTGACGTAGGTCCCAGCAACATACTCATGTGGAGTGAGTTCTATGTCCTCTGCTGGAGACCCACCTCCAGTCACTAGAGTTGCGGCATGACTTGAGGCCAGCTTTTTCTTTGCCCTGCGCTTCAGGTCATTCCAGCGCTTGTAGCAATCATTAGCTGTGCGCCTCACGAATCCAAGGGCACTTATGATGTCCGCGATGGTCTGCCAGTGTGCCTGTCGTTGTGCAGGTGGGGTCTTGCATCCTGCATTAATCACCATTTCCCTGTCATGTGCGGACACATACTCCACAAGTGCATCAAGTTCGGCTTGATTGAAGCTGGGTTTCCTTGGTGGGCCGGACTGTGTAGCCATGTCTGGGGCATCAGCCTGTACTGGACGAGCACTTTTCCTCTTCCGCTTGGAAGGTGGTGGGGATCCTGAGTGTCCTACGCCGCTCTGGACACTAGGGGCAGGAGCCCCGGTGGACTGTGGACTAGGAGTGTGGGAATGAACACTCACCATGGGACTTGGTGCAGGCATTAGCTGAAGTGTGATGTAGTCAGGGGGAACGTCAGCAGGATGGACTGGGACCGACACTGTCCTGGCTGGGAGACTCAGAGCTGGGGTGGATGGAGCCGCAGCTGCCCCTGCAGCCTCCCCACTCTGCCTACTCGGGGCAGCAGTTGACATAGCTGCCCCTGATCCACGTGGCCTGGTGACACCAACGTGCACCGCCATACGTGGCCTAGACCTGCTGACCTGGAAGTCAGCCATGGAGTCACCCTGTGCCAGGTCTGGTGCCACAATGGGCTAGTCCAACAAGGGCTGAGCAGGGATGGTGTCAGCCATGTTACCCTCAACCAGGGGGGGGCATGGGTGTCCCTGACTGGTCACCCACACATGGGGAGCTAGGGGCACCCTGCAAGTCCCGGCCACGTCCCCTACTGTATCCACCATGGCCACCTCTTATGGCTCGGCCACCTTTGCCACCCTTACCGCGTGCTGGCCTCCCAACCATGGCACTGATGTTTTTGTGGTATTGGGAGTTGCAGTAAACTGTTGTCCTGGGCAATTTGGGGTCAAAGGGGTATGGTACTAGATGGAATTCGTACCCTAGTGCTCTAGCAAGGCTGTATGTGACCCCTGGGGGAAGATGACAGGTCACGCAACGCACAGGCACCCCAAAAAAGGGAGATAATGTGCACGCAACCCCCTCCTAGACCACGTGCATATAAAAATAATCCTGCACTACGCTGTGGCACCCAGAAACACAAAAATGAATATATGTGTGTCACACACAGCCTAGACTGACTCTGAAGGGATACGCAACATATGGGGCAAGCACAGATGTTAAATACGTGCGTGACTCACCGTCTGCCAGGTAAAATCGCGTGAAAAATACGCGTGTGTGCGCGTTGGCAACACCTCCGCCAAAAGAAGAATTGTACGCTGTCTGAGGAGACAGGACAACAGAAGAAGTGAACGCTGTTTGAGGAAACAGGCCCAAGAAAAAGACAAAAAGAAAAAAAGCTGTCAGAGGTAACAGGGAGTACGAACTTGGAACGCCGTGAAGTAAATCGCATGTGAACCGACAAGAAGTACAGATTTCACCCACTCGCTCTCCACGAAAAGCATGTAGAAGGAAATGGCGTTCTACACGTACCTTTTAAACATGCCCACACGTCCAGCGTCACTTCCGCGTGTACGTGCTAAGGCCCTATCCTCCAATTACACGAGCTGACACTCTGACGTGCAGTCATAGGGAAACGCCCGCGCACGCACGTCACAGACGCGCATACGCGCTGAGGCCCTTTCCACCAATTACACGCTATGACACTCTGACGTGTTTATTTTTTCTACGCGCCATGGAAAACGCACGTGCGCGTAACGTCATAGACGCGCCTACACGCTGAGGGCCTTTGGGCCAATGAATTCGCATATGTGTGCTGATGCACTTACGCGCTAAGGCCCTTTCCTCGAATTACACGCAGACTTGCTTGATTTTCACGTGCCAAATCACTCCGTATCAAGCTGGCCATGCGTAAGCACATGGAAGACCACGCTCCTGCCCAGAAGGCCGAATTACTGCCCCCCAGAGCCCCGAGCATGATCCTACCTGCCATCTGCTGCTGCCTGATTGCCTACTGCCCACTTGCCCTGCCATTTGCTGCCTGCACATCTGCCAGGGGTGCTGTTGCTGTGACCACCCCTGCTGGAACCGAAGACTCTCGACTGGGATTCCATCGCTCCACAGACCAGCCCCAGGACCCAGTTGCCCACCCACTCCTGCCTCTGGGGTTGTCATGTCGGGCACTGCAACATCTGGCACCACTGGCAACCCCCGGCCAGAGAGGCAGAGGGGCACCAGCTTCACTGCCACCGAAGTTGGTGTCCTGGTGGAGCAAGTCCTGGGGCAGTATGATGCCCTCTTTGGAAGTTTGCGCGCCGACAAGGAAGGATGGACTCGGATCTGGACGGACAACGTGACTGCCATCAATGCAGAGGGGGTGGCAGTCCGACTATTCCATCATGTCAAGAAGCGCTGGGAGGACTTCAGGTCCAGGACCCTCAACAAGGCCCGGCGCCTCTTGAAGGCAGCGGATGCTAAGGGGCGCCCGGGCCACTTGTCGGAAGATCAGATGAGGGTCCTGGAACGCATATCCCCAGCGCTTCACGTCCAGGTCCTTGGGAGGCAGACCCGTCTGGAGCCGAGCGGTAAGTGGCCAAGCATTGCTGTGTGAGACAGGGCATGATGCAGTGTGCTGGTTGTCTGATACTTGCCTGTAAATGTGACATAGGCCTTGTACGTGTGTGTGTGTGTGTGCAGGGACATCATGGTCATGCATTTGAGAACAGTAATGTGTGAAGCACACGGTTGGTGTATGTGTTTAAATGCAACATGGGGAGTCCTATGCAGAATGGACACATGAGAGCATGCCAGTCTCTGTTCCTGGACATGGGTGGGGGTGAGGGATGGGTGCTGATGCCATGTGCATGTATGGTGTCCATGTCTGTGTGTCTGACCTGCGTGTCTGTGACTTGTGAATGCCATGGATGCATGACACATGTCTGTGACAATGTTCAGAATCACTTATGCAGCCTAGTTATCCTTGCCTCCACTGTGTCTGGGGTGTAGGAGTCCAGATGGATGAAAGTACGGTGAAGTGTGTGCATGTGATAGGCATGACCCATGATGCATGTGAGTTCAAAAACAACATTGTATGTTTCAAGAGTCCCTTGTACATGTTTGCTAATGTCCATAGCATGCACCATGCCTGTTACTGCATGTGTTTTGCCTGCACTGACCCATGTGTTGTGGAGGGACATGATGGAAGGGATCTTTGACAGTGCCACTCATCTGCTGTTGCTTCCTGTCTAGGGGACCATTGTACAGTACCCTGATGCTTTTGTTCTATGTCTCCCTCTGTTAGGCGGAAACCTGTGCAGTTCCCTCTGGGACCACTGCAAAAGATTTAGGACTACATGTGTTTGGCAGTAAACCCACTTGGTAGCAGTCTGTACCACACATATTCACTTGGTAGCTGTGGCTGAGCAGTCAGACTTCTCTAAAGAAGAGTGAAGCAGTATGTGGAGTATACAATATAGGGCAATTCTTCACAGTAAGACAAGCAAACACGCATCAAGGCTTCAGTGTAAAGATATAAAGGTATTTATTTATAACGGAACATCTATAGAAAACACTCTGGCACTATCACGGCAAACAATTCAATTACAATTACTCTACGAAGAAAAAGATCAATCCCCCTAACAATAGTTCGACAAGTCTAGGTTTTACCAGCATCACTTATTTGCAGACAGAGGTGTATGGTTCAACTTAGATGGCACTCTAGTATTCGTTAGGATGGGAGGGAAAAATAAGTAGGTTACGAAATCAACACAGTTCAATACTTCACGGGAAAATGCAAGGCAAGAAAACAAGAACCACTATAGATCATAAAGTTCAGAGGCCAGGCCGACTCGGAGAGAGGCAAGGCGATATGTCCCAAAAAGTCTCTTTGTGGAAATGCGTTCGAGTCTGTGTAGCAAATTGTTATTGGAAGATTGGACCAGTTCAGAACAATACGCTAGAGAAAGCTTGGAGGCGACCCTATGCAGAGGTGAGGATTAAGACACCACACTCTATCCGGCAACAAGGGAAGCCAGGCGGACACAGTACCTTGATTGTGGAGAGACAGCTCCGGCGGGGGCAGTTGTTCCTGGTGGTGGATGCACGTCAGGCCTTTGCCAAGAGTAGAGATGATCTCGTCGTCGAAGAAAAGTGAAGTCCGGTGCACCACCAGGGAAGAGACCAGCCGCGGAGTGCTCCGTCACAAGGCACCGCCTTTTGGTCGCCGTACAGGGGTAGTGGCTGTCTGGTTGCCGAGGTGCTCTGCACGGGCAATTCGACCACTGCGTCCTGAGGCGAAGAAAAAGCAAAAAGGACTGGTTGTTCCCACCAGTCAGGGGAAGAGACTCTCCGGCAGGGAGATCTCCTCTGTCGTCGGGAAGTGGTGAGTCGGTTCAGCAGGGCTCCACCGGATGTGTCGTCGTTGCAGGTCGGCTCAGCTTTACCCTCATCGGATTCTTAGGTCCTGTGGTGACTTCTGAAGATCCAGTCCCAAAAGCCCTGCTTTTATGCAGAAAACCCCCATTCATTCAGCCTAGCTGTCAATCAACACACGCTAAGTGGTGAGCGGGGAGGCTCACCACTTGGGCCAATCTCACCAGAGTGCGACCGGAGTTGGCAAGGCAACTCGGTCCAGGGTGCCTAAACCCCCTCCCATACCCCTGTGGTAACCCAGACAGAATGGCACCACTTTGGAGGGTCTCTGTACAGAAGCCCGCCAAAAGTGGAACAGAGGGCTCGACCTTTGGTTTAGGAGTCACAGAGACGAACACAGACGCCATTTTAAAAACCGAGTTCTGGCAGAAAATACCATCCGATAGACTTATTTAAGATAAGTAGATCGGTGGTATGTTAGAGACTAACGAGAAAAAGTATCAATCTCCAACAATGGGAAGATTCCCATAGGGTAATATTCGGGGTCGAACATAACAAGTAGTTTCAACTGCCACTAGCCAAAACTCGACGAGGGGGGACGGGACAGTGCCCCCTCGAATAACAGACCCAGGAGTAATCGAATTACCCCTACTAGTACATCCACAATAGGATGGTTTGTATTAGTTCTGTTAGTAAATTTAGGTCTAGTAAAGCCAATGGTGACTTTACATGCCCGGGGAGACAGTAGTCAGTCCCCGGGTATGGAGTCTATGACAGAGGTCCGCTAGGACGCCCCAGTGTTACGGCACGTAGGGTGCGGTGTAACACACATAGAAAAACATATGAGACCCTATGGAGTAAAAGACTCCATAGCCCATAGAACACATTGACATTCAAAGGAATTACACACATTCATGTCCAAGAGTGGGAGAAAAAGAGTCTCACTCTTGGCAGGATGGAAAAAACAAACTCCAGAAATCCAGAAAAGCTCCTGGGGGACTCACTAGGTTAGGAAATTCAGCCTAAACAGAGAATTCTCCCTAACACCCTCTACACAGCGCAAAGTGAAGAAGAGGGTGGAAACGGCGCTGTGGAGCAAAGCCGCGGGGATTCCCCCACGGCTGCAGCGGAAGGGGTGGGTGAGCCCCCACAGGGGCTTGCAACGGCGGAAGACGGGGTGGAGCCATCCAGGTTGGTGGTTTCCACAGAGGAGGAGGAGGCCGCTACTGAGCCGCACATGGGGCCTGGTGGGGGCATCCCTGCTGGTGCAAGTGGTGCAGTCCAGGGCCAGGGGCAGGAGGCAGCACAGGGCGCCGTGGAGGTGCCTGTGCATGTCACTGTCCCTGACACTGTGACTGCACCAACATGCACCAGCAGGGATGCCCCATCCCAGGCCCGTCCGCAGCTAGGGGGGATGTCCATTGTCATCTGACTCCCCTCCACCTGCGGACGAGGGGACCTCTGGCCGTATGGAGAAGGTCCTGATTGGTGTCGCGTTGCGCACGGGTATCATTCGTGATGAGGTGCATGCTTCCCGGGGGGAGCACGCAAGTCATCACGAAGAGCACCGTGCCAACGTGGCCCAGTTGGGAGTGGCCATGGTCGGGGGTTTCGTACATGTGTCGGGCACTCTGGCGACCCTCTCCTCCTCTATGGAGGCTATGCGCCAGTCATTCTCCATGCTGTCTTCCGGCCCAGATGCCACCAGGGCCTCCTGTGGACCTGCCCCAACCAACGCAGCCAACTCGGTGGGGATCCCATCCCTGCCACAGTCGGGAGTCGGAGGTCCAGCAGGGGTGGACACACCAGCAACTGGACCCCAGCAGATGGAGGATGTGACGGCATCATCGGGCAGGGCACGTGCACGACGGCGTTGGTGGATTCCATCAGCCTGGATGCCGTCGTGCTGGCACAGGCAGTTGCATCGGAGGCAGCGGCAGGCTCGACGTGGGAGGCATTATGGCTCGGGGCCATCAACATCATGGGTGCAGGCATCGGCCGGAGGGCAGGAGAACCCTGGAATGGGAGTGTCTTCCGTGTGGGAGTGGTTGGGCCAGCAGATAGGTGCGGAGCGGCAGCAGGCAAAGGAGGATCGGCTCACAATGGTCAGGGCAAAGAACTCCATGCGGAGGGCGCTGAGGTGGGCAGAGGGCCTCAAGGGTATTCACAGGGAGTTGGAGCTGGACACTGAATTATCCCTGCGAGACCTCGGGGCCAGGGAACATGCCTGCCTCCAAGCCATTGAACAGGAGTTCGCTGATGCCCTGGACCATGACAACAACCAGTGAGCTGTCAGACTAGCCCGCTGCCCTTGTAAATAGTCATGTAGTTAGTGTTAGGTTTCCTTTGCTTTTTAATTTTTTTTGGACCTTTTGGACAATGGACCACATTTTTGTATATAGTTTTTTTATTAGGTAGTATTATTAGATAGTTTTCATTTCTTCTGTTGGGATCATGGACCCTGGTTTGTTTATCTGTATACAGTTGAGTGTTAGATTTTATTTTTTTATTTGGAATTTACCCATGGAGCAATGGTTTTCGGTTTGGATTTTCCATTGGATTTACTTTTTTGAACTGTGACTTTGGACACCTTTCCTTTGGATGATGATTTGTGGTTTTACTTTATTTTACGGACATGCTGCTTTTGGTTTTTAATTCCCATTGTCGTTTGTTTATTTTTGATTCCATTTATGTTGCTTTTAATACATTTTCTTCATCAAACTTCAATGTGTACTATCATCTCATTGGTTTCATGCATATCATGATATGGGTTTTGACATTCACTGACATCCATTGTGTGTATGTGAGAGACATGTGTTCATTTACATACTTGCCATTGGAGTTGTATCATGTAATTGCCATTTCTAAGTGGGTGGATGCAATACTTGGTTGGGTGTTTGGCATGTGGAGGCAGCCCATAAGGGCCAGGGATCTAGATTGTGATGACGTGTTGGCTGGGGCACATGAGTCGGGGCCTTGTGGAGGGTGCCCTTGGATGCTGGGGTTGGGGGTGCTGGGAGACATGTGTGGGGGCATGGTGGAGGGTGCCCTGCACTGCTGGGGGGTGGGGGTGCTGGGAGACATGAGTGGGGGCTTGGTGTAGGGTGCCCCTGACTGCTGGGGGGTGGGGGCGCAGGGGGACATGAGTGGGGGCCTGGTGGACGGTGCCCCTGGATGCTGGGGCGTGGGGGTGCTGGGAGACATGTGTGGGGGCATGGTGGAGGGTGCCCTGCACTGCTGAGGGGTGGGGGTGCTGGGAGACATGAGTGGGGGCCTGGTGGACGGTGGCCCTGACTGCTGGGGTGTGGGGGTGCAGGGGGACATGAGTTGGACATGAGTGAGGGCCTGGTGGAGGGTGCCCCTGGATGCTGGGGGGTAGGGGTGCAGGGGGACATGAGTTGGACATGAGTGGGGGCCTGGTGGAGGGTGCCCCTGGATGCTGGGGGTGGGGGTGCTGGGAGACATGTGTGGGGGCATGGTGGAGGGTGCCCTGCAATGCTGGGGGGTGGGGGTGCTGGGAGACATGCGTGGGGGCCTGGTGGAGGGTGCCCCTGACTGCTGGGGGGTGGGGGTGCAGGGGGACATGAGTGGGGGCCTGGTGGATGGTGCCCCTGATTGCTGGGGGGTGGGGGTGCAGGGGGACATGAGTTGGACATGAGTGGGGGCCTGCTGGCAGGTGCCCCACAGTGCTGGGTGGTGGGGGTGCTGGGAGACATGCGTTGTTGATCAGTAGTGCAAGGTGACATGTGGTTTGGCTGGGGGGCATGCCCATGGTGGATGGGCTGCCTGCGGGACATGAGCAGGGGTGCAGGGTAGTCCTCTATGGTGTGGGCTGCCTGCAGGGGCCGTGGAGGGTGTAGAGGGAACACCTGGGAGGACCCACACGGCCAAATCACGTGTAGTACTCCCCGCGCACCCCTGAAATACACGTTCCCTGCTGAATTCGCGTGTGGAACTTCCCGCGCACCCCTGAAAGACACGTACCCTGCTGAATTCAAGTGTGAAACTTCACACACCCCTGAAATACACATGCCCTGATGGAATCGCGTGTGAAACTTCCCGCACACCCCTGAAATACATGTACCCTGCTGAATTTGCGTGTGATACTTCCCGCGCACTCCTGTAATACACGTACCCAGGACAATCGCGTGTGCAACTTCCCGCGTCCCCTGAAATACACGTACCCTGCGGAATTCGCGTGTGAAACTTCCCGCGCACCCCAGTAATACACGTACCCCGCTCGCAAAGGGCCAATCGCGTGTGAAACTTCCCGCGCACCCCAGTAATACACGTACCCTGCTGAAATTGCATGTGAAACTTCCCGCGCACCCCAGTAATACACGTACCCCGCTCGCACAGGGCCAATCACGTGTGAGACTTCCCGCGCACCCCAGTAATACACGTGCCCCGCTCGCACAGGGCCAATCTCGTGTGAAACTTCCCGCGCACCCCTGAAATGCACGTACCCTGCGGAATTCGTGTGTGAAACTTCCCGCGCACCCCAGTAATACACGTACCCCGCTCGCACAGGGCCAATCGTGTGTGAAACTTCCCGCGCACCCCAGTAATACACGTACACTGATGAAATTGCGTGTGAAACTTCCTGCGCACCCCAGTAATACACGTACCCCGCTCGCACAGGGCCAATCTCGTGTGAGACTTCCCGCCCACCCCAGTAATACACGTACCCCGCTCGCACAGGGCCAATCGTTTGTGAAACTTCCCACGCACCCCAGTAATACACGTAACCCGCTCGCACAAGGGCCATTTGCGTGTGAAACTTCCAGCGCACCCCAGTAATACACATACCCAGCTCGCACAGGGCCAATCGCGTGTGAAACTTCCCGCGCACCCCAGTAATACACGTACCCTGCTGAAATCGCGTGTGAGACTTCCCGCGCACCCCAGTAATACACGTGCCCTGCTCGCACAGGGCCAATCACGTGTGAAACTTCCCGCGCACCCCAGTAATACACGTACCCCGCTCGCACAAGGGCCAATCGCGTGTGAAACTTCCCACGCACCCCAGTAATACACGTATCCCGCTCGCAAAGGGCCAATCGCATGTAAAACTTCCCGCGCACCCCAGTAATACACGTACCCTGCTGAAATCACGTGTGAAACTTCCAGCGCACCCCAGTAATACACGTACCCTGCTGAAATCGCGTGTGAAACTTCCTGCGCTCCCCAGTTATACACGTACCCTGCTCGCACAGGGCCAATCGCGTGTGAAACTTCCCGCGCAGCCCAGTAATACACGGACCCCGCTTGGCGTTTGCTGTTTTGCAGCCCTGTAAACTGGTCCAGGGTTAGCGCAGACATTTGCGATGAATTGGGGATTTTGATGGATTTTCCTTGCGCCACTCTGCGCCATGGTTGGTTTTTGTTGGCTAAAATCCATGAATACGCTGTGCGATGAAATGGATTTTATCGCAAGCGGCTGGCGCAGTGTATCGCACGGGGACACTGTGCGCCAGCCGCGTGCGCCACTTTTGTGCGAAATTCTATGAATTACCCTGTATATATGGTGACCATGCATATGGGGTTAAGAACAGTGCGGGTTGGGGGGGTGGGTCGGGGGTGGGTCCCCTGCATGTTCAATGTCCCCCTGCATGTTCAATGTAATAATGTCCCTGCAAAAAAGGCAATTATTTTGAGACTTTTTTGCAAGTCGAACATTTTTGCAGGGACATTATTAAAAGGAACCATCCCATTGACTGTTGAAGACAATGGCTAGTTGTAATCCCACTGCAAGGTTGCTCAGGAACTACTGTCCATTCTGCAACAAGATGAACAAATGTAAGAGGTTGTCCCTGAAATGGCCCTCCTTGCATTCAATAAGCAACCTAATCTCAATGAAGTTATTATAACAAGCAAGTTACGGTCATATTCATTGCACAGAGGATCAAAACATTAAATACAAAAATAATAGATGTCTAACCTCTCCACATATTTATAGATCAGATAAAATCAAGATAATCCACACTGGGCAGCTTTACAAGATGACGGGGTGTTTCGTATGTGCATCCGACAATGTTGTGTATCTGATTGTGTGCATTAAATGCTTGAGGAGAAGATACTGTGCTGGGGAGCCAGCAAATACATAATTGTGTGAATCTCCACAGGCAAATCGTTAGAAGATAAAGGAAGAACCACTGGTGACTACATTTTGGAACCAAATCACAATGGACATCTCTACTTCATGAGTAATTATCCCAATTAATACAATCTCACTCTTTTACCCATAGAGAGCCAGGGGTCACACAATATACACTTGTTTTTTCTTATAATATTTTCAATGGCTCTTGACTGATACCTGAATGACATATAGCCAGATCCACCAGCCTCTCAGTGGCTATGGTATGTTGTAAGACTCACCACAATCCAAGCCCTTCCAGTGATCATAAACCCAGCCCCACAATCTCACCCTCAGTCCTGTGAGTAATCATGTTTCATGTCAGACTTTGTCTTTTTCACACAATCAATATGGTGCCTGATCATATCTATTTCACACCAGCCTTCTCAAGTTAAAGGCCTAACACTTGACTGATTATTCCCTCTCATTATTGGCTGTCTATACGCACAAGCCTAACACATGGATTACAGTGATACCACCAATCTTGCTGGGGGATCAGGTTGACAAATGGATTGCTCTATTTTAGGCTTGCCAGACCTTTAGAGGCAATACCGGATATGTAACCAACATTCTGATAAATTTTCTAAATACAATTGTATTAATGACTGTGTTTGCTATACCAAGCTTAAACATAGATGGGCATGGTGGACAAAAGGTTTGGTCAGGATGTACAAGCAAATTGCTCCACTTAGAAAATGACAGCCTTTGGTAGGTTTTCGCATGCCATGATTGACACTACCTTATTCTTTCATGCATTTCTGGGGCCAGCCTAGCAGTGTTTCTTTCTCCTGCCTGCTTGCATATAATTGTCATTGTCCCAGTTAAATCTTTCTGACTGTAGTGCAAGGGGGTAACTTCTGAAGTGCATGATCCTTTGTCCTCACAAATCAGAAACACAGGCACAAACATGTAAGACATTCCAGACGTGAATAAATATGCTGTCCTGTTTTCCCAAAGAGTGTCATTCTACTGATGCCTGATGAAGGGATATGTAGGACAGATTGCAAATACCTGACTTTCTTAGCCCAAGTAAGTTGGTATCCAGACAAGCAAATTGTGAAGCAGTCTATTAAGGTCAGACAAGCGTTAGGAGGGCCGCAAAGCTTGCTGCCTATGTTTAAGGCTAAACTGATGGACATGGCCTTAAAAATGTATGATGCGGCGTGGCTTGACGACAGATGAAGATGGCTTCTTATGTGGGCTGCTCCGGCCCATCATAAAATATACTTCCTGCAACACCCTATATCCGCTTGAAAGCCTCCCCCTCTCCTCACTGTGCTGCAGCAACGGCAGCGGACCACTTGCTCTCTTGCTCCGGTGCGCTCTGGCGCAAAAGTAGAAATGTTTTCCTTCCTGCAAGTCCTGTGTCCGCTATCACAGACGCCATCCATCACTCGTGAGGAGAACCCCTGCTGCGGCGGTGACGCAACATCCTGGATTGGGCCTGGACAGGCTTCGTTACAACCCACACAGCACCACCTCATGGCCAACCAATATTATTGCTGACAACAAGGAAAACACCATAAAAAGGAAAGAAAAGCAAAGAACATAAGGTGAAATAAAAATGACTTCACCCAACTCCTTCATCTCCTCATTGGGAGCCTAATTATTCAACATGGCCTCTGGTAAAAATAACCAGAAAGACCCAACTGCTTCTAAAGATGTGCAAATCTCATCTGCTACCCATAAATGGCTCAAGAGAGAATTGCCTCCACCATCACTTTCCCCAGGCCCCACCACTAAGGCCATTCGATAAGAAATAAGGTCACTCAAAGCATTTATCAAAAACACCAACTAAAAAGTGCAGCAACAAGATGAAAGGTAGAACGTCTTTGAAAATAGAATGAGTGAAATGGAAAACAGAATTGGTCTTGTGGAGGACATTTCACCCAGAATGTCTGTTAGAAAAGGATCTTCAAAAACATAATGATGAATTGGAAAACAGAAGTAGGTGCAACAACCTGTGCATTGCGGGCCTCCCTGAGGCATGTGAAGGGAATGATGCTATAATATTTCTTCAAAATGTGTTACCAGCCCTGCTTCACATCCCAAAATAAATCTCCCTCAATATTCAATGTGCACATCGCATTGGTCCATCAAGAAGCCCAGAATCACACCTCCCACTGTGCAGTCTGATTTTTTGTCTACTTGAATACACCCAATTGCAGCTCTTTCTTTCAAAGGCTAAAGAGAAGAATACCCTCGTCTGGCATGGAAAAAGGATTTGTATCTCCCAAGATGTGGCTAAAAAGACAACCCAACGCACAAAGGAATTCCTCTCTTATCATCTTATGCTAAAGCAACTCAACACCAGATATGGCCTTTACCATCCCTCTTCTTTTAAAGTGACTCATGATGGACGTATATTGATATTTGATGAACCGGCCGACCTCAAGGCTTTCATCCATTCCCTCAAAACTGATAGTATAAATACATTGCTTCCTACCACTCATCTTCCTCTGGGTCTTGACTCTTTTACATCACTAAAGTGTTGCAGTCTCTAATTTGCCCCCAATGATGGTGGGCCAGACAACCTCTTGGTACCTCTCTTCTTCCAGGGTCTTTTCTTGTTTGCCCTGTTCAGAGACGTTTTTATGGGAGGGCAAAAGGGGCACTTGCCCAGGGCCCCCACCTTGGAGGGGGCCCCACAAGGCAGCTGATTTGAAGAAGTAAGATTCTGTTGTTAACCAGTCTTAAATAGCACACGTCCAGATATTTTATGGGGTGCTGCTGAGGCTCTAAACCCATTGCCTTTCTGTTTTGGCAAGTGCATTCATCATGTATTGCTTTCTGTTTCCACTGTAGTATACATAGTTTGTGTGTTCCTTATGGCACAACTCTGTAGCATTATTTCCTTCCTGTGGGAATTATGTTGATCATGTGCAATATGCCATGGTAAAATGTGTATTGATAAATTGAGTGCCACAATGGTTCAGAAGTTAGCTCAGTGTGTGAAGTACCCATTGCAGAGATATGTGTTCATATGCAAAATTAGAATATCACATACCAGCAAGGCTGGATGAGCCTTTCCTATGTTTGAAGTTTATAAACCTGCCTGCATATGTACTTGGTTTTGCAGAACAACATCTGCTATTATCAGCAATGTACCTGTACCAGATAGGGGTTGCTATAAAAACTAACATATCATCCGTATGGTGAAGGTCTAGAAATTGGTTTGTTCAGATGGGGTGTTGTAAAACCTAGGCAATGGCCTCCAACAATGGCATAAACTGTTAGTCCAAGAGGTGAATAAGTATCAAAATTGAAGACTATGGAACGACAGCATTCATGTTTGTATCCTGGATTTGCCAGCAGACGATACAGTGATCCTGGCCAAATCATCTAATATATCTTACATTACTGTGCTGTCTTCTGTGAGGTTTGCCTTCTTGCATGCCGCTGGTATCGTTTATCCCATTACTTGAATTACTTGATCTTTCTTCTTATGTAGGCCATTTGAGTGGAAGGGTTGATAGACAGAAGAGAGAGGACCATATGTTGCAGGCCTAGGTCTGCTTGTTTGACACAAAAAACGGTTTGTTTTTTAGGAAAAGTCAAAGGTTTTTATGCACGTTTATAAATGAAAATGTCACAAGCCATTGTTTTGGAAGTACTTTACGCTTTAAAATACATAAAACAAACCCAGATTAAATTTGTTAAATCTCATCAATTGGTGTGCTGGTTCTTATATACTTCCCTTGATGATGGAGAGAATGAAGGAAGAATCCTTCCCATTTTGCATAACACCCTTCTATAATATTTTGTTTAAAAATGGTCATGTTTGGTAATGTGAATTGTGTACTTTCCAAGTCTGTTTATTTAGTGAAATGAGATTGTTTTAGTTCATGGTAAGAACTGGAAACAAAAGTGTTCAAATGCAGAAATTGCAGAGTTGGCACAAATCCCAGCTTCACCCCTTCACCAATGTGTGATCCTGGGCATCTCATTTAATCCTGTAATGCCTAACCTCGCAATAATCCCAGTCCGTAAAGATTTCAAAATTGTCAGCCCTTCCGAGTGATTTCCTTCTCATGGTATGATCGTCATAAAAGCCTTATTCATGGTTTCAGTGTGTTAATAATGAGCATATTTATATCACACACCACAGCATTTGTTCCTTTGATATCTAATGGCAACACTATTTGAAAACCATATCCCACTTCTAATTTCAGTCTGTCTGGATAAAGACACCTTCCTGGTATCTTCTAATCTGCCTCCTCTATCCATGCTACAGTATGTGTAGCGTTCTCCTTCCTTCCAATTGGTGGTCTCTATCCATGCGTGAGCACTTTTGCATTCTGTGAGGCAGCTAATGTGAGTTCTATGTCTATTATGGGTTACATGTACCTTTTACATACGGTACTGTATTAATACTACATCTACCTTCCTGGATGTTATTGATAAAAAGTATCCTGTATGTAGTAGAAGAGTAACCCCTTTGTAGACTGCTAATGTTGGTCTTCAACTACTACCTGTTTATCATTATGATTAGAGCAAGAATGAAGAGGGCAAGGGGGCTTAAACGGAGTAAATGTGCTTATTATGCTGCGGAACAGCATATCAAACTATAGGCTGTGAGCACAACAGGCGCAACCAGTATTCTAGATCCATTCATTCCTTTGGTTTGGTGGAGGGGGGCCCCAAAGATGCCCGTGCCCGGGGCCCCAAAAGTGCTTAAGATGGCCCTGGCCCTGTTGGTATCATCTGCTACTTTTTTCTTTCCCTTTTTTTCTCCTTGGTATAATGTGATCCTGCCTGCTCTCTCGGTACACTATATGTCTCAATCTGTCTTAATTAGTCATCCTACTCATTGTTATGCTTCTCTTGTTTAACTTACCTTACTTGATCAAGTATCCGCTTCCTTCCCCTCTTTCCTTTTGTGTCATCCTTTTATGTTTACCCTCACAGCCTTGGATGCACCACTCATTCACCACGCTGCTTCTATACAATGGTTTTTAGATGTGTTACCCGGAATATTAAGGGCTGTAATAACCCAATTAAGAGGTATACAATGATCTCTCATCTCAAAAAGTTAAACCCGTCTGTAGCTTGTATACAGGAAACACATCTCTCTCTTACAGAAGCTATGAAACTCAAAGCCTTTTGAGTTAATGATGTTATTGCTATTCCAGTGGTTGGGAATAAAAATGGAGTGGCCCTACTAATCAATAGGAAGCTATCATATAAGATCCTAAGTCAAAATGTTGATACCAATAGGAGGTGGGCTTGGGTCAAACTGCTGGTTGTATCTGACACAATTACTGTTATATGTATTTATGGTCCTACTCTACCTGATTCTGATTTTTGGGATTCTATCAAACAGACTATACTAAATTCAAATTCATCCAATCTAATTGTATGCAGTGATGTCCTAGACCCCTTTTTAGATAGAAAATCCAAATGCTCCTTTAAGAATTCCAAGTCACATAAGGCTTGTATGCATTGCTTAACAGAAGCAGGCTTTATTGATACTTGGAGACTGGCCCACCTTGTTGACCTAGAATACACATTCCATTCTCCTCCCCATTATACCCTCTCATGCCTCAATTACATTTTCACTACTAAATCCCTCACAAATATCATTATGGACTCCCTCATTTCTAACATTATCATTTCTGATCACGCCCCAGTTATAACTACCTTTGATCTCTCTGATATTAAAAAAAAAACCTCTAGATGTCGATTCAATAACTCTTTACTTCAGGACCAACAATTCATCCAGTCATGTATGCCCTTCCAACAGAACCATTTTACTGAAAAAGAACATGCAAATACCTTCATCACCACTAATAGGGATGCCTTTAAAGGTGCCTTAACAGATCACATAATTGCATTCTCTAGTATGAAAAAGTAGCAATATAAAATAAAGACCATCTCACAAAACAAATTCAAAATATATCAAACCCCCTAGAAAACATTTATCTCCCACATTAAAAATCCCTCTGGTTCCATCATTATGAATCCCTCCGATATTATAGAGTTCTTCAAGGAATTCTATACTGACCTATGTTCCCCGGAGACATTGGTCTCAGAGGCCAATCTCAAATCTTACTTTGAAAGTGTTAATAGATGATCTTAACCATCAATTGATCATAGCACCCTGGAAGAGGACCTTGCTATACATGAAATACTACAGGCCATCAAGGGGTTGAGAAAGGGCAAGGCTCTGAGCTCTGATGGTCTATGCATTTAACCTTTTAATCGGTTCTCTTGCTCCTTTATCCAAAGTCTCAAAACCCTTTACTCTTCTTTTATCTCTAAAGGTTCTTTGTCAGGCACCTTCACAGAGGCTCTCCTTATGCTATTTCTAAAAGCTGAGAAATGTCAAGATCTTCTAAAAAATGACAGACACATATCCTTATTTAATGTAGAAAGTAAGATCTTCGCCAAACTAATCACCAGCAGAATCGAATCCTACCTTGCCAAATTTATGAAACCTGACCAAGTAAGTTATGTCTAAGGCAGGCATGTCTCGGCCAATGCAAGAATCCTACTTAACTCCCTGCACATTATCTCACAAGACAAAAACCACAAGTCAGGCTATGCCGCCATATCCTTAGATGCCAAAAAAGCCATTGATCGGGTCAAGTGAGACTGTATGTTTCAAACTCTGCGGTGGCATGGCTGCACAGAGGGCTTCATATCCCTTGCTAAACTTCTGTATTCTGATCCCAAATACTCCATATGCATGAACTGTTAGTCCACATCTTTCCTTCTCTTTAGATAGAGGAACCAGGCAGGATGCCCCTTATCCCCCATTCTTTATGTATTATCCCTTGAACCCCTTTTAAAACTCATCGATCTGACAAAAATATTTCTTTGGTTGCTGACAGCATTCATGAAACCAAGATAGCTGCTTATGCACAAAGTATTCTTATTCTTATGAAGAATACTAAACAACACCTCCCCCATTTGCTGGCCAGAGTACACAACCTTTCATCTGTATCTGTGTATGAGCTATTACCTCTCAATCCATATTGCCTCAAGCATGAATGAGATGTCTTTACCTTCAAATGGTGCAATAATTCCTTCAAATACTCAGGCTTACGATATGCCCCCTCATTTAGTAGCATTATCAAAACAAATGTAGATATCTTACTCAACAAACTTAAAGATGTATCTTCCAGCTGGTCCCATCTTTATTTATCCTGGTGGGGACGCCTTGACACTATTCAAATTATGTTTTACCATTTTGTACTATTAAATGTACAAATGCTTCCTGTACATCTCCCAGTTACATTTTTTAAATCGATCAACTCAATTCTGCTCATCTTCCTATGGGTAAAGGGCAAAAGTAAAAGACTTGCACTGAACAATCTCAATACCCCTTATGAAAATGGTGGTGTCAGATTTCTGGATTTAAAATGATATCACTACGCCTTCCTACTTACACAGACCTGCTGTTGCTATGCCCCTCTGGATATAAACAACCTCCCCTCCTGGTGCAAATTAGAGAAACAACTAGTTTCTCTTCATAATATCATTGACACACAATATTTCTTTAATCACTCTTCCACTACTTTCTCCAACCCAATCAAAGCTTCCAGATCTGCCTTGAGAGCCCTCCTTTTCTCGTCTATCAAACCCGCATCCCAGGAACTCTCTCCGTATTTGTGGCATAACAAGTCTATTATGATTAATAGTATTATATCGGAGGTCATGGCTCACCAGGGGTATTTGATTTATTCATCAGATTGTGTAAAATCATACCATAACACCTTTCCAGGACCCCAAAAACTCATTTTCCCTACTCCGATCTGACTTTACCTTTTATAATAAATTGGTCAACGCCTCTATGGGCAGTCTTCAGGCACACGCCAACAAAGATCTTTCACCAGACATCACAAGGCTACAACTACTGGCAACCATCACTGACATCAGTGCCGCTAAATTCTACAAACTGTTGGCTATGTCTGACTCTCCTACCATCAAGTGGCTCATACAATCCCAATGGGAGATGGATTGTGGCCTTGTCTTAGATGATCATACATGGATTTAGCTGTTGACTGGGATCAGATCTGTTTCCACCTCCACCAACATCACTCACAACTTTTTTTTCTTCTTACACAGTGCTTTCATCGCCCTTTTAAAATTGAAAAAATCTAAAATTGAATCAGATGGCAACTGTTGATCATGTGGCGACACCCCTGGTACTTACAAGCATATGTTTTATGAATGTCCCTTTGTCCTCGGGCTGTGGCAGGAAATTTGGAAATACCTGAAAGCAATCTTCAAAATGCATGTTCCTCTATCCTATTCAAATGTTTTTCTTGTAGTATCGGCATCAAGGATGATGAAACTCCTCCCCCCCCATCCTATATGACCTTTTTATTGCTCTTGCCATCAAGCTTAATACTGCCAATTGGAAAAACTATCAAAACATTTCTGCTAAGGACTGGTGGAACAATATCTGCCACACAAATAAAATTAAACACTGTATGGCTACCTACCATGATACCATTCCCAAACACAATATGATATGGGCTCCTTTTATCAATTACTCAGATTATCATAATATGTCTGCACATGGCTCGTGAAGTATTTATTTATGTGTGCAACACATTCATTTCTTACCACTGATGATCTGTGTGCATGAATCCTTAATGATGTATGAGCGAACTGGTTAACTGTGACTCTTCCTCCCCTTCCCTCTTTCATTTTTACAGTGTCTGCCTCCTGTTCGTTCCCCAGTTTGTCCAAAAATCAATTGTTTATCTACTCCTATGCAAAACACATCAAAGTGAACGATTATTTTCTTCATGCTTGATTTTGTTTACCCAAGCTACCTGCTCTTATCCACTCACCTATCTCTGCATATCAGGATTTGACTATCTTGCTACAGATCTCGCATAAATTGTCGATCACATTGTTATTTTTATCATATTTAATCATCCCAATGTTTTGTGGTTCATTTTCTAAATCGCAAAAAAAATATTAAACAAAAAAATACAAATTTATGATAGTAAAGTCATGGCAGTTGGAAGATATAGCATGGAGGTGTGCTGGTTTAAGAAGGCCCACTACAGATAATTGATACTGGGCCTGCCCCGTTCTGCCTCTAATTATGTGGTGCATCTTGACCTTGCCTGTCAATTTATGAGTAACACTTTGTTCTTGCAGCCCTTATGCTATTGGTTTAGAGTATGATGTAATGATAAAGCCAGCCAGACACATTGAAAGGGGCCCCAAGGGGTCCCTCGCGTTGTGGAAACAAGGCAAATCACCACACCCGATAGATACGCCAGACACGAGGTTGTATTCCCAAAGCTAAGGTTTATTGCAAAGCAAATAGTCTCAGTTGGCCAACTCGGTCTCACGCCCCGCGACGTGTATCCCTAGACCTCGAGGGATGCAAGAGAGTGAATTACGTACATCAGTTACATATATACAAAATGCATATCATACAATCAGCTGTGACATGTTTAACACTGCCCTTTATTGGGTTTCTTTGAACTCGGTTTGATGATGGACAATTTAGACGAATATGACACATTCAAATATCTATTCTAGCAACAATATGCAACCTTGCAAGTGTAGAGAGATCTTTTCTTTGTTGAACAGAACACAGTGCTTCTGTTCGTGTAAGCGAGCTACATACGGGGGAAGAGTCACATTCCAGACCTTGCTATCTTTGAGGTGCTATTCGTGGCCTGGGAGACGACACGCTCCACAGGGCTCGGGAAAGGGGGGCCGTAAGAAGAGCATAATTCAAGCCTTTAGCTGCTTTATTCTAACATTTTCTACCATATAACGAGACTGGCTGGCAGCTGTGAAATGATTAAATGCACTGCGGCTCTCCTTCAAGCCTATATTCGGGAGGGAGCTGGGCATTCCTCTCCGGAGCTGCTTACGTTCTGTTTCAATGAACTCCTTATTAGCCTTGCGGCCTTGCGGCCTTGTCCTTTCACGTTCAGACAACAATGTTAACAGTTGAGCAGAGTAAGCAAATAATGTGCTGCGAAGCAGTTTGAACAGAAAGCAATGAGCAATCGTTAGAAAACAAAATGGCGATCCTTGTTACATCAAAATGGCTGCTCATTGGTCAAACTCGGAAATCTGTATTTCTATCGTTATGTACATGAGACGGTTGGTCTTCGGCCACCAAAATACGTTTGCCATCAATTGTGAGAGGTGTCCATTTTTCTAGACCGACAACATGATATAATTAAGACCAGTATTTCGAAAGATTCTAATATCAGGATTCCCTGGATCGCTTGTATAAAATCTGAGTTAGGGACACTTAATCCCGACCCATTGTTCTACTCACCTGAAACTGTATCATCTGAATTGGTAGGGGTGCTGAAAGCACAAGCAAAAAGCCTTAGAACAGAGAAAAAGAAGTTGAATGAGTTATTAATTCCCTTTAACAGAAGGCATGTTATTTTATCGGACCTGGGCATTTAAAAATATCTTCTGTGGGCAGAGTTCCCTAGCCAGAGAGTATTGAGTACCAGAGCATGTTTCAATTGCCTTCCACTTAGAACCATCATGGTGGTCTGGGAACGAGATTCTATGGAGCAATCATGCCTACTATGTAACACCCCACTAGAGGCCTTAGCCCATTTTTTATTGCTCTGCCTGGCATTTTCAGAGCTCAGAGACATTACCTTGAGACGGATATTATGTAAAATCCTGTTCACTCAAAATAGGCCTGCACTGTGTTTTCTTCTGTGGGCTGATTTCCCTTGAGTGGGTCAGGTGCTTTCAACATTTGTTAGGGGTGCTTTATGTAAAATTAAATACTTAATGAATTGACAGATCACTTCATTTTTGTATTATACACATTCATTGATCTTTTGTGATCAGTGTTTTTTTTAATAATTTACTGATGTAATTTATATATGTATTGATGTTTTTTATGGACATTGCTATATTTTCTAAATAAACTAAGATGGTGATGGTATCCCATAATAGTTTTTTTTTTGGCTCAGCAATGTTTATATTATCTTTAGCTAACACATTACAATCAAACCAAACTCTTGCTCTCTCATTCCCTCCCTATATATTTCTTAACAAACCACATCTATTAAAAGTGACAAGTGAAATGAGAACATAAAGTTATTAAAACATCTTGACTAGCAGGTTTACCCCTCTCTGATTCAGAAGCAGATCCCCTTACAATTCTGTCATATAAAGCATTTTACAAATGACCAATAAAATAAATAAAATCGATTCTCAGATATTTTCTCACCCGATCCGGCTTTAACCACACACCTAGCTGCATTTGGTGTCTCCTCTTTCGGGCATATTAGCACACCGTACCTCTGCTTGTGTAAATAGTGTATGGCTGTACTACCCAGAATAATAAGTTCCGTTTTCTCATCATTCAGGCATTGTCCATGAGTGGCCTTCCATGCCTGGATGATGATGTACACCCTATTTAGCAAGGCCAAATCCTTTTCATAATCTCCTGAAAGCAGAAGGAGGATCTGGGTATCATCTGCGTAGTTTGTGTAGGTGATACCGAGATGATCCAAATCATCGAAGAGGGGCTTGGTAAATATGTTGTAAAGTGTCGGGGAGACACAGGAGCCTTGTGGGACACCGCAGGTAATGGGTATCGGGTCTGCTGCTGCAGTGGGAGAAAAGACCCTCATAGTTCTTCCGTTAAGAAAGGAGGTAATCCATGTGATGGCCTCGGAGGAGAAGTGTGCTGCTGTGTGGAGGTGAGAGCATAGGACAGAGTGGTCGACCAAGTCGAAGGCTGCAGATAGGTCGAGGAGGAGGAGTAGGGCAACTTGCCCTTTATCCCTGAGTGTATCAATTTGAGCTTTCAAATCAATGAGGGCAGTTTCGGTCCCGTGTTGCGGGCGGAATCCTGATTGTCTGGATCCTAAGAGGTGGTGTTCTTCTAGGTGCTTCTGTATCTGCACATATGCAACCTTGTCTAGGATTTTTAGTAAGAAAGGAACAGTGGTTATGGGTCCGTAATTTGTAGGTATGGCTGGATCAAGGGTGTTTTCTTTTGTAAAGGCAGTACCCAGGATTGTTTCAGATTAGTGGGGATAGAGCCAGTGGTAAATGAGGCATTGATCAGTTTAGTGATGAAAGGTGACAGATCACGGGCGGCATCCTTGATAAGCTCAGCTGGACATAGGTCTCCCTGGCAGTTGGAGGGTTTCAAAGACAGGATGATTTTTTCCACTTCAAGAGTGTTGACTTTGGCAAACTTGAAGCAGGGCGGATCTGTGGTCATACTCTTATCTGGACTTTTTTCGATGGGAGCGTGTCTTTTAAGGCAGCTCTTTTACTGGAGATTTTGTTTTGAAGGGTCTTGATCTTGTTGGCCAGGGCATTTTGTATTTCTGAGCACCTATTTTTATCTTTGGTGCAAGTATCAGGGGGTAGTATAGGGGTTTCGACTTCTTTAAGAATAGAGAAGAGTTCTTTCATGTTGGATTTAGCTGAGGATATGCAAGAGTCAAAGGAGGTTTGTTTAGCCATATACATTTCTTTTTTATAGAGTGCGGTTATTTTGGATAGTTTGAGTTTGTTTGCAGCTGAAATAACCTTTTTCCAGGTAGCTTCACTGTTTCTCTTTTGTTGCCTTAAGTTTTTGAGGAATGGTGTGTACCATTTGTTAAGGTGCATTTTCGGTTTACTCGGTCTGAGTTTAAGTGGGGCGATGAGGTCCAGTGCTGTAGCCATGGTCTTGTTATATTCTTCAACTAGGATCTCTGGATCCAAGTTGTCCGAAAGTGTATCAAGTTTGGGGAGTAAATTTGGGATGAGTCTTTCTTGTGTAATGTTCTTCTTGTTTCTGGTGAAGGGGGGGGGGGGCAGTTGTGATGGGTGGTGGTGTGAGTCTGTCAGTGGATAACCAGAATGAAACTAGGTGATGGTCTGTCCAGATTAGTGGTGGGATATTGGTGATGTTCGCTAGGCAATTGTGGTCGGCTACCCAATCAAGTATTCTACCTTTCGAGTGGGTGGGTACCATGCTTCTTTGCACAAAGCCTAGTTCAGCCAGAGTGGTGACTATGGTGCTAGACTTTAGGTCTGTTGGGTCGTTATATCCTATGTTAAAGTCCCCCAAGGTGAGGACTTCAGATGAACTTTTAAGATTGCTAGCTAATATGGCGTTAAGGTTTTCGTTGAAGGTGCCGATGGGACCTGGCGGGCGGTAGAACAGATGGATAGTAAGGGATTGGGTATTAGTGAGTGAGACTTTGACTGATAAAATTTCGCAGGATTGGACATTAGCGGGAGATACTATTCTCATGGATAGACTACATTTGTGTATAATGGCGACGCCCCTCCTCTGGAGTTGGGGCGATCTTGCCCAAGATAGAGTAGTTATCTGGGACTGCTAGCATGAACATGGGGCCTGCTGCAGGGTGTAACCAAGTCTCGGTAATGGCGAGGAAGTACAGATCGTCTTTGAGGATCAAGTCTGCAATTTCTATGGCATGCGCTACTAAGGATCTGGCATTGATCAAGGCATCCTTGATTTTAGGGCTAGCTGTGTTTATGGAGGTAGTTGTGTTGTGTGACGTTTATCTTGAGTTAATTTAGGAGTGCACTGACTGGGGTGGTTGTACAAGGGTCTAAAGGTGAGGTTGTGGGGTAGATTAGAAGTTTTAGTGTTGGGGTTTAGTTGAAGCGACAGCTCTATGGACTTCTGTGGGGTGGGCAATGAGCGGGCAAGAGGCTCATAGATTTGAGCTAGTCTAGCTCTAAGTCCTAGGTTCCTATCTGTGGTAGTGTGAGGGAGACTAGATAGTAACTGAAGGTAGGATGGTGTCTGGTCGATAAGCATATTAGGAGGAGGCATTTTGGGTAAATGCAGTGCCATCTTAAACTGAATGGCAGTGTCCAGGAGGATGAGGACAAAGGCAAGTATGCTAGTAGTAGGTAGGCACATTCTGAGTAGTGGTGAGAGTATAGGTGGGTATAAGTCTAGGCTGAGTTTGCGCCAGATAGACCGATGTTTACTTATACTCTGGGCCTAGGAGGATGTTCCACAGTGTGAATAGAAACACTGGGGTTGCTATCAAATTTGAAACAGGGCAACCAGGCTAAATGCAACTAAATTCGAAACAGGGCAACAAGGCTAAATGCATCTAAATTTGAAACAGGGCAACAAGGCTAGATGCAACTAAATTCGAAACAGGGCAACAAGGCTGAATGCATCTAAATTCGAAGCAGGGCAACAAGGCTAAATGCTACTAAATTCGAGACAGGGCAGCAAGGCTGAATGCATCTTAATTTGAGACAGGGCAACAAGGCTAAATGTATCTAAATTCGAAACAGGGCAACAAGGCTAAATGCATCTAAATTTGAAGCAGGGCAACAAGGCTAAATGCAACTAAATTCGAGAAAGGGGAACAAGGCTAAATGTATCTAAATTTAAGACAAAACAGCAGGCTAAATTCATCTGAATTAGAAACATGCCAGAGAAACTAAATGCTTAGTGCGACAATTGGTTCAAGTGTGGCAGGACGGCTTGAGAGCATAGTGCGCCTCTAATTCAGTAGTAATCGTCAGGATAAGATACAACCCAACAGGCAGGTCTTGTCTAGGGTTGCGTGTGACACACGTGCAATAGACTGAGTAAATAGTATGCACTATTATAAACAAGCAGATTTTGCAAATTGCTTGAGTGCAACATTTCAATCAGTGTGTTTCGTACAGTCATCTTTGATTGAGTAAACTATCCATCAATCAGGTGAAATGCAAAATGTATATTTTGACTAAATGACGTACACGTTGTACAAGGGTATCTGGGAAAGGCATGTGTGCAATGGAATAATTTGATTTCAAATACGAATTACTTATTTTTAATGTATACTCTTTTCTAGGGATGTATGCAAGATCTGGATATAGAAGAGGAGGCACTTGGATCCGAGTCGGTGGACCAGCTTGCTGGTGCTGTTGTTACAGTAAAGAAGAAGGTTTCACAGAAAAGCAAGAAAGATACGGTAAGTTACAAACAATTTCATTTTCAAACATTGTTTTGTGCTGGTGCCTTCATAACATGCTTTTTTTTAAAATCTAAGTTGTCCAATACTGTATGTTGGATTTACATTGAACATGTTTTTCAAACCTGTCTTCTAGTTGCCCGATGGTGTACCAACTATACAGACACAGACAGCGACAGAAATCAGAGATGCTGCTTGCCAAACTGATTTCACCATGGAGCAACTATTATTTGAGGTGCAGTGTTTTCAAATCAATAAGCAGACTCGAGATGCTTTTGCCCAATGGCCAGAAAATGAAAGCAAAGTGTTGTTGGACCATTGCTACAATGCGACTGCTCCACCAGATGAAGATAAAACTGAATGTAATGAAGGTGCATTTGAATTAGTTGCAGACCACATGACACAATCGACACCAGCCAAACAAGGGCCACCCAAAAAACAATCAACATTGATGTTTTCTCTGATTCATGTTCAAGTAACAGACCCTGAAATGACAGAGACTGAAGCATCAATATAATTGACCGAGGAACTATACCAAGATCTCGACTACAGTATGTCCAGTTTGGCTGCTATGTCAACCACAGTTCAGTCGGAAACAACATTAAAACAGGATGATAGCCTAATAAAGGAGCCCAAAGACATTGTATTCGACAGCTGCTTGATGGAGATTATAATGATGCTGAAATGTGTGCATTCAGTGAGAGGGGAAGTATGTGGGAAGCCATTGGTGAATTTGACTCATGTATCACAAGGCAGTAACCTCAAAATATATGCCACAGTGAAATGCTCCATGAAAAATGTTCATGCTCCGCTCAACCAATTCTGGGGAAACTGCCAGCTGGGAATCTAATGTGTGCAGATGCTTTACTTTTTAGTGGGTCCAGTTTCTGTAAATTGTCCAGTTTCTGTGAATTTGTGGGACTCCATTTAATTTCTAAAATGCAGCACTATAAATATCAACATCAATATATATTCCCTGTTAATAGTGAAGCTTGGAAAATTGAACAAATATCTATTCAAAGTACATTCTCCGAAAAACGGTTGAGGCTAGCTGGCGTTGGAGTGTGACAGCCCCAGATTTTCAGCAAAGTACTGCACATACCACTTTCAGGTCATGGAAAGTAAATAAATTGTGAGTTTGGTGGTTGTGCAGGTGTCTGAATGTAAATCCTCAGTGGCCATGGAGAAACTTGGTTTTATAAAATCACTGGAAGATCTCCAATCGAGGGGAATGCAAATTTACCTCATAGCCACAGACAGACACGTTTCACTAGCCAAGACAATGTGAGAGCAGTTCCCAAATATTCACCATCAATTTGATGTATAGCACGTTGCCAAATCCATCAATAAAAAAATCTCAGCAGCAGGGAAAGAAAGGTTCCGAAAATATTTTACAGCGGTCCGAGTCTTTCAGCAACCATCTTTGGTGGAGCTCCAAAACTTGTGATGGGTTTGTGGAAATTCTACCAGAGAAATGGGTTTCACTAATGCACCACTGTTCCAACGTTCACTCTTGGACAGAAAACCAACATTTCCACCAATGTGCACATGGCCCTTTGTCGCCAGAGCAGGAACGGAAGAAGAAGTGGTTGATTCCATCTTCACCTCCAACACAAAGCCCTTGAGAAGATTGTGTTTGATAAAAGTCTATCAAGAGATCTAAAGGGACTCACAGAATTCTATCACACGGGAGATTTGGAGGTGTTCCACAATATGTGCCTAAAATGCAGGCCAAAGAGATTGCATTTCGGCATAGACAGTATGAAATATAGGACATTACTAGTGGTATTAGCGCATAATGAGAATGCAGGAAATTTTGGGATGCTTCGCTATACAATGGCCTTTACGAAAAGAAGCAAAATATTGTTGGTCAAGCCAGTATATGAGGAAATAGAATTCAATTTTGTGAAAGATCTTACTATGACTGTCTTGGAGATACATACTAATGCAATTGTGCCCAATTTTGTTCTGAGTACACATACATTGCCACAAAACATTGCCAACGTGCCCTGTCCACCTAAAACAGAGCTCGTGGAACACTTCACTTCCAGGTTCAAATGATTACCATCTGTTTTCTTGATCAACAATGTTTTTATGAAGTGTCCAAATAAAGGATCCAATTTGTCTTTTGAAATCTATCCTCTTTGTCAATTTTTTTTTTTTTAAACAAGTTCCATTTTTACGAATGCCATACAATGTAACACTGTGCTTTCACACTTCCCAGTTTCGTCGACCTACTGTGGGACATTCACTGATCAAATTGGGTTGTTGGTGAGAAATAGCTGCACTCTGACCAATATATTCATGGGGGCATGTGTTGAGGGTTGTTGCTAATGTAAAGAAGGAATGGGTCGGTTGAGTCCCCGACCCCACACATTATACACAAAAGTGAAACTCTGCTCTTGCACTCATGGGGGCCACATCCTTTGCCCTTCTGCTTCCATGGGGAAGAAGGCCCTAACATAAGCAGAGGTGGGGCTATTGCTAGACACACTTGGACTCCATTTCTGTACCCTCGACTACAACTTTGGACTAGGCCACATTTTTATCATTGCAAAATTTCCCCTACCCCTCAGCAGCGCCAAGAAAAGGAAGCATTGACAGCCCCCACATTTTTCCTCCAGTGCCTATGCTTCACAAGTCCCTTTCTCATGGATGCACCGAGACAAGATGTTGCAAACTAAGAATGTATCTTCATTCTGAGTGAAGGTCAGCTTTGATTTTTTGCTTGCGCGCTCAGCAAGTCCACGCATCGCACATAGAATAAGGTTCAATTCTTTTTCAACCTTGAGAGAAAGGCATGATTTCCAAAGGAATGAATTAAGGAAGGGGTGTAATAATGACAAATATGATAAGGTTCACCATTACAAAACTGGACAAAGGATCATGCAATTTCATTTTATGAAAAGGTGTTGATCTGAACGGTGTCTCTGCGTTACACTAAGAGAATGGAAATGCCAAATATAATGTTTTACTTTCGACCATTTACATTGACCAACGACTCAATTTATCATTAGCCCACCGTTATTGCAAGGTTACATTGTTCTGGGTTGTTCTTCGTGGCATATTGTGTGTGTACTTGTCTTTGTTCCCTGGCACATGGGGAGTCCAGCAGTGAGATGCATGTAGACCACCACTCGGTTCTCCCAGGTTCAACGCTAATATTTAATTAAAATACCGTCTATGTGTTATTCGAATTGTAGTGTCAGCTTCCGCATCCCATTTCGAGTTGAACTTACTCCATAGCACTAACTTTTGAATATAATTGTGGACTCGTTTTCACATTGTTTTCTCTGTGTTGCCATTGGTTCCCGTCTGTGCTAATGATTAGTTTTAACGCAGGCCGAATTAATCAGTAAAATGATAAATTGTAATAAAGATCGGCTATTGAGACACATTTCTGTTATGTTTTCCAAACAGCTACATCATGCCTTTCTGTGATTTTTATCGATTCCAGATCCCAACAGATGGGTTTTTCAACCACCAGCTGCAGATACTTTTGAATGGATGGGTCACAGTGACCCTTTTTGGGGAAGATTGACACAGGCCCATATGCCCTTACGCCGTACCAGCGATAAGGAGCAACCTGACATCTTTTATGGTGGACTCGCGCCAAGGTGATGCCCAAGCTCTGCGATTCACGGTGCATCTGATGCGCTTCTTATACCCACCCAAAAGGAACAATGCTTGACTCACAATAAACATTTGTGGACCGAGAAAAAAACGAGAAAAAAGAAAAAAATACCCATTTCATTGAATATGGCAATTGCTGGATGTTCTCTGAACGTTGATTGTGAAATAACAGTACTTTAAAAATTGTACTGTTTTGCTATTTCCTTTTAAAGTATAGTTTTGTATTCCGAATTGTGACACGCTGTGTTGTGGGCTGATGTGTGTTGATTTCCGGGTTCTGCGACACATCACGTAGGTGATGGCAGAGCGCGTTTGGCTACGCTTCCCAGTAACATAATGGAGATTGGCGCAGAATATCACTCGGTTTGATGATGTCAGCCTTAGGGGCGGGTGATATGATTTAGTGCCACCAGGGCAGTCCACCTTGGGCGATGCAGCAACTGATCATATTATCACAAGATGGCCGCGCCCTGCTGCCTGATTTCGCATGTGTACAAAAGAGGAAAACTACGGTAAGGTGCACTGGAAATGTTTGTGCGATCGATCACTGTATACTTAAAAACACATGCCCGAACCCTCGGGACAATAATATTTCAGAGCGCACTATTCCTTTAAGTGATTATATTTTCAAGAGACAATATGGAAAAAAAAGCAGGATAACACTCGTAAAAAAGAATACAAATTCATTTTTATTAACTGGGATGTCACAATATTGATACATTTTATCACCACAATTTATCCTTTAAAAGGAGGAATAACCGATCAAAATGGATTTCAACCTTGTCAGCATTCAAGGAAAAGAGAGGATTAACATACATCATGTGTCTTAGAAAGCGATAGTTGACACTTATCAACATGCGCCATCAGTTTTATTTACAATATTGTCCTTCAGTTTACACATGTTTCGGGCTAGGGCCCTTTCTGAAAACCAGACATACACCCAATGGGCTGATTCATTGAATTTGTGTGCCGAAAAACAGGGATTTGTGCGCCATTCTGCCCGCAAATCACTGTGTAACAAATGGGAATTTGCGGGCAGAATGGCGCACAAATCCCCGTTTTTCGGCGTGCAAATTCCATGAATCAGCCCCTAAGCATAACTCTATATCTTGAAAGTGGGTGAAGTAGTGTTGTTGGATAGTTCAATCCCGGGTTAATCCCTATATAGTTGTAAATGTAAGGATCTAAATTCGCCTCACTGCCGTGAGAACTAGTTCTAACCAGTTTGTGTTAATTTTTTTCTTGCCAACGGTGCACTTCCAAACTTGATAAGCACAATCTGACAAAAAAAAAGAATAATGAAAAGACTCTCATGGCTTTTTCTATATGTTGGCTATTCTTATTATGTTTTACCAGAACAACGTATTTTATCTCAAGTAATCAACAAACAACTCTTCTGAGTTCAAATAGTAAAATGTCAATTTTTGATGTAGAATTTCACGAATGTCATCTTTCTTGCTAAGTAATCTCTAAAATATTCGTACGAAGCTGAACATTTGAACGCTGCCCGAACGTCGTCGGAATACCCGTTAGAAGCTGAACCCGCAGTACACTCTGCGCGCGAAGAACAGCAAACAACACAGATAATTGCAGCTGCACTGTGCAGCCTGACGTGCTGTAATTAAGATACCTGGCACTGAACAGGAGGAACAGAGAACTGTGCTGTATGACTGGGAAGCAGCAATTTGAACATAAACTATGGCCATTATTTGGAACGCCAACAAAGCACTTCCCTCAAATTCTAGTCTTCACCATTCATTTGTCCCCACAGCCGTCCTAGATAAGTGTCCATGGAATTACTTGGAATTGGTGCAGGCTAAATCGAGCGTCTGTTTACATCTGGAGACATATGGCGTCACAGGACCGGGGTGCAAATATGTTTAGTGCTCTTGAGTGAGAATTTCTAATTCGAACATGTTTTATTCAATTGCAATATGTACGAATATGAAGTGTTTTATGTGTACGTCTTCATTTAAAAATTCTAACCAGCCTTTTATGCAATGATTATTTATTTTATGAGCATCACTGTGTGATTGTCTAATGTTATTTGCTATGTATCTATAGGCCGGCCCTGCTCTACTAAACATGCTCATGCTATTTTGTTTTTGGATAGCTCTCCTCTTGAAAGCCCACACAATTATATATGCAGTGCTATATTCAAGTGCAAGTAAAATTTAATAAATCTTACATTATCTAACAATACATGACTGATGTGCTTAACAATGTGTCTCGTTGGGAGTCTCTATGGAGTCTTATTGGAGTGTTTTTTAAAAAAAATTATGATGCAACATTTAATGCCTTCTTTTTTCTTTTTAATATGGTGTAAAGAAATGTATTGAAACGATCTAACAGTTTGTAAATGAGAAATTCCTTTTTTTAAAGGTTTGTAACAACCCAATAAAATAAAAAAAAATAAAAATGGAGCGTTATCTTTGTGTGTTTGCAAACCACGTGTTTTCATGATCGTGTTGTCCAGATCAAAACAGATAGATGTTGAAAGAATAGTATGTCAAGTGGTACACAACTGACAGAAAAGGAAAGACTTGTGAAGCCTTGATAATTGAAACAATGCCCATTCGATGGAGTCAACCTGGGGCAACTAACCTACACACCAAACCACAAAAAAGAACAGAACTCCTTTTATCCATCGCTGCATAAGAGGGATCTTAGGGCTACAACCCCTAAGCACCAACTGCCCCAAAATTGGGCACAGGCTCACAGGCATACCACTCAAGCCAAGCGTAACTAACAATCAATTGAAACCCAAAATCTGCCAAAGCCATCACTTGCCAAATTTCCTTTATCACACACCACTCAAGATCCACGCACCTGACATCATAAGACTCACCAACAAGCATCACAAAATAGAAGGGGTGGAAGGTTGAGCAAAATCGATTCCCAAAATGAGTGTGCCACACGGGGATTCCCAACAAACTTCCACCACGATCCTAGTTTGCCACAACTCAACACCATGATGTTATCTGGGCAGATACCATAGCTGTGTGAAAGTATCGAACAGTATTGACAGATACAAAGGTAAGCATGAGAAAGAATGTGTACCATTTACTTGTTAAACAGTTGCTAATTGGACAGGGCTCGGACCCTCAACTGGTCAAATCACCCACTACAAACACCTCCATAAACAACACCAACAAGCCCATCCAAGCCAAAACAGGAACGCTCCAGCGAGCAAATAAAACCACATTTACCACTGGATCTACTCTAACACCAGCCCAGCAAGCATAACATTGCCTTTTACCACTGGAACCAAACAAGTGCATAACCCACAAATTAGCAGGAGTGTGGAAGGCGTCCCAAACCACACCAGCATCCAACTCACACATGCTCGCACATAGATTGCATGTCTTAAGTACACTTGCCAAAAAGCATGGCAGCGTCTCCAATTCACATATCAAAAGTAACACAGATACGCATGCACAACAGCATTGCATGTCATAACTCATGTGCCATAAAGCATGGCATCACATCCAAAAACTCACATCTTAGTACTACTTCACACACACATGCACATAGTTCACTAAGCAGTGCAGCGTGGCAATACTGTAAAACACCATCAGCGCAAATTATTCACTTTACACTGCTATGCGCAGGTGATCTCCAAACACAACTGTTCACCATTACTTTAACTTAAACAGTACTATTCATTTGGCACTGAGTTCACATGCATTTCTCAAAAGCACCGACATGAAAATCCTCAAAATGTTAAACTAATGTAACAACTCATTCACCCCAGAGTGCACAAACAGTTAGAAATGCTTACGTCTTTTAAAGCCCAGTTCAGGGGTCCATGCTGCACCTGGCATCATGTCAGTCATGTCCTAAAATTCCTAACATTTTACTCTAACAATTAAAATGCAAATCCTACACCCAAAAGAGCACACGCACACATATATTGCAGGGGCGTCATTTCACCAAAATGCCAGGGGTAGCGGAGGTGACATCCCAAACCTATGCCCTGCAATGACATCACAGGAAGTGATGTCATTTGATCCCCACCACAAAGTGACATCACGGGAAGCGATGGAACATGACATTTCACCCCTTGGCAAAACAGTAAGTGGCATCAAATAGCAAGCACACTACAAATAATATGGTTACAATATCACTATAATGTGATGTACATTTCATACAAGAATGGATAACAATATGTATCGTTAATATGAAAGGGCCATATTACCAAATGACTTTGACTGCAAGCAGACGTCCAAGGCCAAATGATAATGATGTGTTATTATATAGCACTTGTGCTTAATCGCCTTATATATAACATATATATGACCCAACCTGTGTTGGTACTCATTTATCGACCTCAGAAGGATGAAAGGCTCAGTTGAGGTGTTTAAGAGCAGACTAAATTAGTGACTCACTCCGCAATTGTGCGTGGAATAAACCTTTAATGCGTCTAGCAATTATTGCATAGAATTCCAGAAAGACACATTATATGTTACTCCTATTCTTTCTAATTTAGGATCACTGCTCAAAGTGTTATTCGTTGTGAAAGCCCCGTTTTTTTTAAGAGGCCTGAACAAGCAAGTCAGCCACTCCAAAAATAAAGGGCCATATTGTGCTGGCCACAGCCCAGGAGCTTACATAAAAAAAAAAAATAATAAAAAAAATCTTTTAATTTTTTTATTTTTAGGGGTTGCAAGGGCGACCACAGGGGTAGCCAGGGGGACCTCAAGGGTCGCAACTGCGACCCCTGGCCACCCCAAATGATGTCCCTGATGTATTGCTGTAATATTCTCTAGCACTTTTTTCCTTTTTATTGCTTTATTTAAACCAAACACATGCAAACAAATCATCACTCCAATAAGTCAGAACAACTAGCAAGGTAGAAACGTCCCAGCACGTGCCCATTCCCTGAAACCCACTTTGCTGTGAGAAACAACAAACACAATAACCATTCCCCAACAGTGCACGTTACGTGCAAGCAATATCATATCTCTCCACTGTGACTCTACAACACATGATAGCCCAGCATGCCACCTGTCAGAAGAAAAATATGAACAGTGCCTCACACATTCAATTGACACTCCGTTGGCATGGCTTTTGACAAGAGTGCCCACAGCCACAGATTTAACAATGCTCTCTTTGACCTCCGGCAGGGTTACCGGCAAGTCCATTGATCTCGCTCTTTCTGACAGCCGCAGGTTTACCGAGGCTCTCGCCGCCTCCAGCAGGATTACCCACAAAGTCCATAGCTCCCTCAAGTAAGCCGGGGACAACACGTGCCACTTCCTGCCAATGACGAAAGTTGAAGCGCATCACAATGTCGAAGGCGCTGGTACTTTTCCTCTTCTAATTCTATGCTAGCAGGTCTTCCAAAACTGGAATACAAATGCTGGTGATGGGATGGCAACTCCCTCACCATCCGAGTGATGTCATCATTCACTGGGAGATTTTAGAGGGGTGCAGGTCTCTGGTGCTCCAACTGCCTCAATGGGCCCCCACTCCAATGTCCACCATGGCACCAAAGCCAGGTGCCATCCACTCCATAAAACTAACTGTGAGCCTCACAGGAAACACTCCAGGGTACAAGCTCCATAATTCCAACCTCCAATGCAGGTAATAGCTCAACGCAGCAATCCATCTCCATCCATTAGCTTGAGAAAATCACTGCACAAAGAGGAATGCTCTCTCTGTAATCATTCTACTTCCTGCACATTGCAGTTTATGCCTGCACCATTGGGAGGAGTGCAGACCCTCATCTCTCTCAAAATGTTGTCACTCCATTCCCTCTCACCCTCTGAGGGACATCATGCTTACTTGGGCAAATGATCCTTCTGCTGGGAGTCACACTCTCAAGCGGAAGCGCAGGTACTCAATCCTTTATTTGCCCTGGGTGGTGGGATGACTCCTTTGGGGGCAGTGGGACCTCTCCCTCTTCCTCCAAAACGTACTCCTTCTGACTGCACCCCCACAGCAGCTGACTTGTCCTTTATTGTCTTTTTCTCACACCTGCAGATGTCTTTTTCAGATCCTTCATCTTTTTTCACCTCTTGTGCCCGGATCAAGGACCAGTTCGTTGACAGGTGTTATGAATGAAAGTTCCTTGAGGTATCAGGTATAGCATAACAAGTTCCTTTATTAGGTTTCTCCATGTAAACACTTCAGAGGGGAAGGAACAAGGACAGGAGCAGGGAGAGGGAAGCCCACTGGCTCCCACCACCCTGGCTGCATCTCTGGCTTCCATGGGTGGAACAGTCATTCCACAACTACCTTCCAGCACCACAGAACATTCTATTTGTGTCCTCACTCAGTCCCTGCACTCATACAAGACATGCACAACAACACAGTGGACTGGTTACCCCTCCCTGTGTCTACTTGAGCAACACCAGTTCTACTTTGTGAATTTATCATTTTTCACTTTGTAGTAACACAACACATTCAATCTAAAAAAAATATATCTTTAATATTTTTATCATAAACAGGCAACAATAAAAAAGAAATCTTCTTGGTTGTTAAATATAAAGCAAAAACACGTTTTTCAATTTCTTATTATCCACAAAAGAATGTTTTTCGGTGAGGTTAGTACGTGACTTGGGTTTTAAACATATCATAGGTCGAACACTTATTGGGTTTTAGCGTACACAACAAAACTAATTAGGCAATTCAGGGAGAGCAGTGTGAATGAAAGATATGAGAGTAGCTAACATGTACATCCTTTACCCATACGTCTACCAATCCCCATTAAGACTGAGGTTGTACAAAAAAGATCCACCCCCCTGGAGTTTTTCGATGCCGAAGCCACCTTTCTTTGAAAAAACAGAATAAGAGATGCATGGTGGCTGATATAAATGCTCTGAAAAGCAGGGCCACTTTGTACGAGACTTCCCTTTAGGGAAAGCCAAAGCCAAGACATGATGGGGAATTCCTCTTTAAGTGTTCTAACTTCATGCTGTGTTCTCTGTGTGCCTCTTCCATTACCCTATCTTCATACGTCTATGTACGACTGAGTATATGGGAACTACAGCCCCTGTGGAAGTTACCATCTTTAAAGACTAATTGGCAACCATATGGATTTACAGCTTACCAGGAAATACTCCATAAACATGTTTTTGAAGCCTCAGTCTGCATCAATCCAGTCTGTATATGTGTTTACCTTAATCTCTGTCGGCATCATGTATGTAACCATTGATTTATGTATGTGCAGTTGATATACAATGAAGTCATCAATTTGCCAATCTACAAGGGATCCTGAGGATTTCTTGGTTGTCCCATCACAATCCCAGGACTTACTGGGTCACACTGCAAGTGCATGTTTAATCTCAAAACTGTCACAATCAGTGTCCTGCTATCCTTATGTGCTGGGTCTACATCTAGAACATTTTTGAAAAAATGCTTAAATATTAGTGCTGATCTTATATGGAAGGCACAATATCTGAAAGTGCAGATTGTTTTACTGGCATTGAACGAAGCATGGATGACCAGTGGTGACAAAGGCAAGTTCAGAAGGTTTTCTTTGCAGTATTAAGACTTGCATGTGTAAAGGTTGTTGGGGACCATGACAAGCCACGTTCTACCATGTCAGATGACACTGCAGCTTTCCCAAATCAATGCTCAAGCAAGCAACCCCATCCCTCTATGACTCTGCTCCAGATCAACTGCCATCCTGACTCCTATCTGGCCCAGCAGAGCCTGGCCAGAGGCACCGTCGAGTAGCAAGGCTAGTTCACTACCACCAGCAGTGCTGTCTCCTGTTGTTGATAATATAATTGCAGGTGTGGTGGGCAGGAAAGATGACTACGGCACATGGGCAGATAATGTGTGCATTGCTTGATGTAGTTCATATGGTGCGAGCTAAATAGGTAGATAGTTGCTGATGCAACGGAGGTCCATATGCTCCTGCACCACTCTGACTCTTCTAAATTTCTGTGAAAGAGATTATTAAGAGGTGGGACATGGTGCATTGAAAGCGTGCTAAAAAATACATTAGTGTCACTGCTGGTTGGTAAGGACCAATACATTGATGCAGGACCTTTGTGACTGTGGTACCAGAATATGTAGTATGACACTACTAATTGATAAAGCCAAATTAATTGAGGCAGCACTACCAGTTTGTGAGCGTGATTCTAGGACTCAGAGTGGCGTAGCTCTTTGCAAAGCCAAATAAGTTTCAGATGATGGTAAAATTAATGATGTATGCTTTCAATGCACTCTACCACTACTAACTATCTAAGTCTCCAAAACCTTTCCTCTTGCGACTCTGTCCATGTGATTGTATATTGGCAGCAAACAAATCTTCATTAGCTGAGGAATATGTTGCATAGTTTTCCAATACATTGTTGTTTTCTTCTGCTGTTGTCTTCAGCAATAAGATGCTGGCACATTTTCATCAAAGTAACATTTCTTACAGGTATCACTGTGTCTGAGCCAAAATCCTCATCAATGTTAAAAACCTGTTCATAATGCATCTAGCTGAGGGTATGGGGGAACTTTGGATTTCCAGAGCTAATTTAACAAATATTAATGGCCACACATGTGCTTGGCAAGCCAGAATTGAAGTAAATGATCATCACTACCAAGTTGGCATGTGTCTAGAATATGGACTCCAACTCTCGTGGGACCCATGCTGTTGAAGGAGTCTGTCCCATAGCCTCTTATGGTTTTCCATTTTCTGAAAGCGTTTCCTGTACTGGGTTGCTGATTTCTATCATTTGGCTCTCTCTTATTCTTTCAGCTGGGCTGCTTTTAAATGCCTTTTCTGTCAATCCTTACACATGACTGTCCACTTACAAATAACAACCCATAACATTTTCCTTATACTCATACACATAGGGCCTCATTCCGAGTCCGGCGCTAACCAATGGCGGTAGTAGCGCCTTGGTCGGCACCGGACCCGTACCGGCACCGCCCTGGTGGAATGGGAAATTACTGCCCTATTCCGAGTTGACCAGGGCGGTAATTTCCCATTCCCCAGGGCTCTTCCCCATTCCCAAATGAGCCCCCATAGGACTCAATGGGAATGGGGAAATTGCAAATAACGGTGACCGTAAAGTCCCTTTGCGCCCTCGTCCCTAACGCCTGCTAAAAGCTCGGAATGTGGCAGTAAGGGATTACCGGCACTGGTCTCGTTAACGGTGACCGGTATCCCTTACCGCCATACTCGGAATGAGGCCCATACTGTTTAAAAGTTGCAACCTTGACTTTAAATCATGGATTAAGAAATTGTGGCTGAAGGTACTCAATATTCCCATTCATACCACTAATGTGTGGATCCCATTGGAAGGTTGAGAGCAGATTCCTACCCAGTTAACTTACGTCTACATTACCAGAAAGTTGAAATTCATGTACTGTTTTGGATAGTTCTAGTTTTTGTTAAATTGGTACTGTGCATCTGTTGGATATGGCTACTTCAGTTGCGTGGTGTACTGTTGTCAAAAACACTCCAGCATATGTAGGGTTGAATTTGACTAAGGAAGCAGACAATAAGGGAGATGGTGGCATGATTGCAGCTTGCAATATATCTTAAGGGCACTGAAGGAGCATTAAAGGTGGGTGCAGATCTTGTGGGGCACACTGAGCATCTCATATAGTGGCAGGCACTGGCTTATGAAAAAGGTCACGAAAAGACTGAGGACATGGGCAAAGCATGGCACTTACATGATTTCACCTACCCTCATGGTGGCCAGCTACACAATTAGATCCGTTGTCAGCTAACGCAAAATCCACTTGTAAGCAAAGAGGAGTGAGCCAATGTGTGACATCCTCATTTTCTTGTTTATAGATATCAACTCCACTGTGGGACCCTTCCTTACACGAGGTGGCCTGCTGGAGAATTACATTTGGTAGATGCTGACCTGTGCATTAAAGGCGAGAGGTATAAGGAGAACTGTGAGGAACTACCATCTGGTAAGTGTTCAAATTCCTGGCTTTTTTAATTTTTATTAAGGACTTTCACCTTTAAAAGAAGGGGTCTCCTACCCCTTATTCAGATCCTTTAAGGCTGCAGATTCACTCAGAACATCTCAATGTGCTTTCTTTGGGAAAGTTGTACTTTCTAAAGACCTCAGCCTGAGGTGAAGAAGGAATTATCTAAGACAGAGGGAAGATCTGTTTCCTACCTACCCAGGGTTCATAAGGAATGACAGCTGCTGTGGATCGGTACCTATCACTCTGCACCAGAATATCTTGATCTGGGAAAGCAGACAGTGAATGGAACCATTCTGTCCTCGAGTCCTCCTGAGTGGGCCTTAAAGCAACTAGAGAGCTGGGTCGGCCTAAGCTCCCTGTTCTACCTCACTGAATCTGTCACTCCATGTTCACCACACCTGGAAAAAGAGGGAAGTCGCTGCGCTGGTTGCTGTCCTCTTACGCCACTATGAACTTACTTGTAATTTCAACGAGGTTGACACTGCATTGTGTCCTAGCTAAAGATCATCACCTGTGAGGCCCAATGTGAATGCTCGATGCTGGAACACAAACCAAATCACTGCAGTGTCACACGCTGACTCTAACCACAGCTACAACCATGGCTCAACCCAGCTAGCACTTGAACTGCTACCTCATGGATCGCACATTGACACATCCATGATTACCACTTCGACGACCATCACCTGCCTACTCGAACCGCTATTGCATCATTCATCGAGTGCTCCCAGTGGCTAATACGTGACTCAGACGGGACAACTGTAAAGTATTCCTTGGACCGCCCCAACCTGCATCCTTGAGATCCACACTTTTACCGCACTGAGCAACCCATTCATCCCTACTCGATGCCTGCTTGCTGCTTGGGCCCACATGATCCAATGTGCCTGAAGTTAGCTTGATCCGCTTACATGTATGAATGATACCGGCTCTCACTATGTCAGCCCAGAAAAGAACTGAATCCAGGTAGTGTTGACTCTGAACTGCCCCCTCGGTCCACTTGGAAACTAGAAACTGGTTAGTTCATGATCAATCCTGTTTTCAGTAAAGATATCCTTTTTGTGACTAGTGAATTAGCTACCACCCCTCGAATTATGCTCAGAGTGCTACTTTCTCCAGTCCATCACATATTCTTTGTTCTTCCTTTATGGTGCATTTTTGTACAGTAATCTCTATTTGTTCTATGTGCAGATGGTGTGTTTGATTAAAGTACATATTTATATATAGATATATTCAGTAAAAAAAAAACTTTGTTAAAGGGATGTTATGGTTAAGTTGTGCTACTAACATTTTTGAGCAATCCAATGTACTTTCCTGGGAAAGATGTCCCAGACCATGGCCCTGTGATCTGCATACTGTTTGAGCCCTTTTTTTCATGTTCGGATTGTTTGCGGACAGTGCGGGTGTCCGTGAAGCGAGCCCCATCACCCCTATAAAAGGCCACACCCCAGAGGTGCTCCTTGTTTTTGGCTTCCAGAACAGAGACTGCTCCTTGTTGCTCTTTCCGGTGTTCTTTCCTGTCTGCAAACTGCTTGCATTCTGGTGGTTCCTGACACCATTAAAAATGGCAACCATGGCTGCTGCTACTTCTGCCTCAGCACCACCCCCACCCTCTCCACCACAACCACCTCCCCAAGGGCCTGCAGAGGGGAACAGGCGTGAAGATGCAGAGGAGAGTGATGAAGAGGATGATGAGGATGAGGTAATGGAAGTCCCTACTACTAGTTCTCACCGTGAATCTTGGGTGTGGAAGTTATTTACCACTCTCGATGGAGTACCAAAAGCATGTGCAAACAAGGTGACCTGCACTCAATACAAGTTGGTGCTGAGTCGTGGGAAACAGGGTTTGTACAGCTATGGTACTACCTCAATGAAGCAACACCTAAGGTCGTTCCACGGTGGGGCTATTTGTAAAGGTTGTACCTTACGATAAACGTAGTAGGTTGAGTTCCCCTGCAGCATCCTCCGTTTCTGCTTCTGCCACCACAAGAGACACTCCTGTGGCGTAGCGCATCCCTCCAGCTGCCTCGCAGGCCTTACATGATGCTGTTCACACTTACCTTTCGAAGGTCACAGTATTGTGCATGTACTGCAATGCAGTACTCTGCAGGGGGAGAACCTTCAAAGTGCTTTCCGGACTGCGAAGGACTGATACCTACCTGAATAAGGCCCACCCTACATCTTCCTCTCTCCACCTGTCCTTTCTTATCCCCATGGTTGGTGTCCCTTCCTTACCCTCCTTTCCCGTCCTTTCCTTGTGTGTCGTATTTAAAAAAAACAAAAAAAATAAAACAACAAAAACCAAAAAAAAACAAAAAAAAGGCTCTTTTCAGAGCCGCCTTACTGAGGACTTCAAAAATGTTTGGGGTGCTGCCCTGTCAGAACCATTGCACTTTTCTCCGGGAGGAAGTGATGGCTCTGAAAAGAGCCTTTTTGTGGTGTTTTCTTGTGATTCAGAAACTTCAAATAGTCAACACCTACTGCAAAAGGGATTGCTGTAATTCCAAAAATGGTTGCAATGCATTTTGTATATTTCGCAGAAAAATCTGATTGCCAGAATAAGTAAGATGTACTCCATCTCTGCAAAAAATGTGTGTATTACGAAACTATTTTTTCATTGTGAAAAGAGGACATACCAACATCTCTCAAAAAGGCACAGACAGCCTTGTTAACATTGCGCCTCGCTTTCTCCATGTGTCTACCAAATGAAGAAGAATGCAGCCACATTTGTCTGCGCAATAGGGAAAAAATTACACTGGAGTTTGGATACATGTCCCTGACTTTCCCAAGTCCTTCTTTCATTGCAAATTGCAAAGAGATTCCAGACACATGTCCTAAACTGTTCCCTCCACAATGAATAATAATAATGTCTGGATGACACTGTGTCACCAAAGTAGCACAAAGAGGTACCAAATCCAGCCACTTCATTCCACGCATTCCATGCCAGTGCACTTCCACATGAGGGAATCCAAGATGTACACCCACTCCACAGTGATCTGCATGAACCTCCAACCAATTAATCCACAAATCTCCCATAATCCAGACAATCTGCTTTCTGAAACACACAGCCATAGTCATCTGCTCTCCTCTCAGGAAAAAGACTTTCTGACAAAGTCTATGCTCACACATCACACTCAGTAAACTTATGGACCAATCCCTTGCTATGCTAAGTCTCATTTGCATGCCTCTCAACCTCGAAATTCCCCTATGTAATATGCACGGTCCGCTGACAAATCATAAAATCTGAGCGTGGGGAATTAAAATTTATATAGTGTGCCACATTTCCCCTTTGAGGTTGGCTCTGAAAAGAGCCTCTTTTTGGGTTTTTTGCAGATGCTTCAGAAACACCTTTAATTTTGTTTTTCTTTTGTTTATTTTTCCTATTTTCCTCCAAAAATCTTCACATTAGCTTCTCCAAAGCAATACTTAGGATCAAAAACAGCATGGCATTTCCCATAAAAGATAAAGACTTGTCATCTTCTTTAAAGTAATCAACAGTGCAAGAGTCAATGTTGTCATTGTTGCAAAAGAACATGCCACCTCTAGTCATAAAAACAAACATGTCTCGGTTGATAAAACACCTAGCAACATTTTGCTGAGGACAAAAAAACAGAAGTATTGTGCCATATTGCACTAGGTATCAAACTAGAAAAAAATATCTTGGCTTTTGAAAGTAGTTTCATTACTGCCTGAACCAAGTTTTGCAGATCTTCCAACAATGTAGGGGCACTGACATAACCCAAATGCAAAGCACTACAGTGCAGGACAACCACATGTGGACTGTTAACCCTAGCCATATCTTACCAAACTTCTACCATTGCCTGCAAATTGAAAACAGGCACAGTGCTCCACACCACCTCTACTCCTGTTACATCCACATTGTTTCCCACATTCCTACATTTTGCATACTGCTCCAAACCATTCACAAACATATCTCCAAGCAACACCACCCTGACTTTCTCCACCTCTGCCATCTTCACTACAAACAGTCTCTCTCAATACAAAGCAGAACCTCAAGACACTCATTCCCACCACAAGCGCATTAGGACCATATTAATGGGAAAATGTGCTATATAAATGACTACTGCTTGCAATATCCAGTTTACTTATCGTAGGGGACATTTTATTCCTCATAATACATGGTCATTCACTGGCTTCCAGTTGCTGATACATATACATCATTGAAAATCTATTTGAATAAAAACTAAATATAATAATAATAATAATAATAATAATAATAATAATAATAATAATAATAATAATCTTCATCAACATAATATACAGCTTCTAATGTGCTCCAGAAAAATAGTTTAATCAGTGCAATAAAATGCATCTAAAAAAGCTTCTTTAAAATAAGCAATAGCATGCAGACTCTTGCTCTTATGGTAAACTCTAGCAGTACACAAAATAAATATACCACCGTAAAAATGGATGTAAAGTATCACAGATATCGATTTTACAAGAAAGGAATTTGAAAAGTTGGTGGCGTCTTTAATTAAGTGCTGCAGTGGCTATTGTTCTTCAGGAGGATAGATCAGAGGCAATGTGCTCGCCTTGGAAGCAAGACACCACAGAGCAACACAGGTTCGATCCCCAGGTCCGCGCTTAGAAAACCTCTGGGTATTAAGCACGTTATAAATAACCTATCATATCATATCCTTGCTCGAGCAGCAGGCTGTGTGATGTCACAGCCCAAGCATAATAACTTATTACTGAGCAGCACTGAGGTCATTTTCGTAGAACAGTTTATTCGTGATTTCACAATTATCCTGGAATAAGATGATCTTTTTTTTTTACAGGTATGGTAGACTGCCATGCATTATATTGCAATAATGCACTTGCATTAACGGTTTTCCATTACTGATGGCAGAAAAAACTACTAAGCGTCAATTATCCATATTCATAAAGTCAGTGGGAGACACAACGTGCTTCCTACATTTCCAGCAAATAAAAAAAAAAAGAAAATACTTCAGGTTGGGCTTAATATTTCCATCTGCGATGGCCATAAAACATATGTCTGACTGTCAATGTCATGGGACACATGCAGCATACACCTTGTCTACGTGGGGTTTAGTGACGTCACAGAATGAAAGATGTATGCTGTAGTATGCTGCTCTCTGGGGAAGACATACCTGGGTCTCCTGGCAAGGAGAGCAAGAGGTGGGGTTTTCCGGAATTTCTGGGTGGCATTTAGTTCTATTATCGGTATTTTATAACTTGCAAGTACTTGCCCCTTCAGTAATGGGTGGCATGTGGCCAATTGCCACAATTGAGACCTAGGACTATTTCTTCAGTAATAGGAAATATCCTCATCTTATTTTCCAAACATGGGAATCCAGCGAGTTGCCTTGTCCGAAGGAGTGTATTCGTGTGTGCTTGCAGCTCACAGGGCTCGTTCAAAGGAGCCGGCGTGTATCCTGTGGCAGAATCCACGTGTTTGATGTTGCTTCCTCGCAGTTCCTCAGAAGGAGAACTTCTGTTTGGTTTGCATTTAAGTCTGAATTGCTTCCCGTTTGCCTAGTGAGCTTTGTTCTCTCCTTGATACTTTCAGTTTGCCAAGAACAATTACACCCGAGCTTTCTTTATTTTAAACGTTTTTTCATTTTTTTTTTCTTTTTTAAAGTAGCCCGGAGGAAGAGGCGACCTAGCATGTGTTCAGGGCTATCTCGTGAGAGCTGAGTCGCCTGGCGTGTTTTTCTTTTAGACATTTGACATACAGGGGAATCTTTTTCATAGGCTTATCTTGTTGCCATTCTGTTTTGTACAATTGAGTTCAGGGGGAGGCTCGGTTTGCCTTGTACAGCCTTTTATGATTTAAGACAAGCTTTTAGAAACAGAGACCTTTCAAGATTGGATTCTGTTTTCCAATCATTCTGTAAACTGCAGATGTGGTGCAACTTATTTTCCAGTGCATATTCCATTGAACGGTATTTAAAAGTCAATGGGCCTCATTACGACCCAGGCGGTAAGGGGTTTACGGCGGCGTAAACAGCGCCGACCCTTACCGCCTGATTCCGAGGTCCCTTAGCGCCATGGAGGATTTAACACCTGCTTTTAGCAGGTGTTAAAATCCATGGCGCTAAGGGACCTTGTTGTTAATTACGCCACCGTAATTTACGGTGGCGTAATTAACGCCTTCCCCACTCCCATTATGCCCTATGGGGCAAAAATGGGAATGGGGAAGGGTAAATGGGGATTGGGGACTTACTGCCCCGCCAACCTCGGAATGGGGCGGTAAGTCCGCCAACCACCATGGCGTAAACGTAGTTTACGCCATGGTGGTAAAGGTACGACCCAGGCGGTAACTTACCGCCTGGGTCGTAATGAGGCCCAATACGAGCTTTCTGTTAAACATGTCTCTACCGAACTGTGTTCTAATCACGTGGCAAGTTTTATCCGTACCATTACTAAGGCAATAAGCCCCTAGCCTGCGGGCCATTAACACATCTGGTTATGCCCCCGGGGCCCATAGTTACAGGTGCGAGCGTAGCTAACCGAATATAAGCTATTCCAGCTCCCTCATGAGCCCACCTGTTACTTGAATGTCAATGAATATAGGCTCCCTTACATTAAGCTGTACTAACAGTTCACAGAACCCACTTGTCTCTGACATTTTTGAAATTAGGCTATTCTGCCATGTCCTAACATATGATAAGATATGATATGATAAGGCATTTGTAACGCGCCTATACACAAGTGTTTCAAGGCGCGAGCTTCTCTAGCCCTTTCCAAAGGCTCACCAGATATTGATGCCTTCCAGGAGTTTCACTCCCAACTATGTTCTGGGGACTCGGGTGGGTGGGTCAACGAGGGGGTGAGGGTATCAAGTGGTTTTCTCTCTAGAGGACTGGGTGTCCTGGAGACTGGCAATGGCACAGACGACGGATTCAGTATTTCTTTCTACAGGTGGATATGCATTATCATTGCCACATTTGAATCCATTATACTACATATCTACTGCAATAAGGAGATGTTAGAGGCAAGAGGAATTGCACTGGTTGGTATATGTGTCTTATCTGACAATTGTGCATGTAATTTGCATGTTGATTGTATGTTATACATTGATTCATGTGTTCTGCATGTAAAGTATAGCAGAGCCCTCAACTGTAGACAGTTACCCCTTAAGTGTAGAAAGCTGCCCTAGGGATTAGTATACTATTTATAATACTCTTCCCCCCTCTCATGCTGCAACCTATATAACGCAGCCGAGTCCTATGAAAAATTCACTCCAGCTGTCACATAGCCACTGACATAGCAGTCTTCCCTGTGCCTTTGAAATATCTGTGCTGCACATGATTCAAAATGCTTCAACCTAGTCATCTCTGCTTATCACCGAATGTCAGTTATTTTTTTGAGTTATTTTTTGTAATTCTTAATTGTAATGTTTGTACAGTCTACGTTCTTCCAAAGGGCATTCATCCACTGCAATGCTTTGAAGTCATAACAATGGCAGAAGGCTCTAAACAATCATGAAATAACATAACATAACAAAGAGCAACTCCATGTTATATGCTAATGTGTAAGAAAGCGGAAATCCTATGGTTAGGGTAAATATATCTGACCCAGGAGTCGAGTAGTTTTATATCATATACTGCATTAGACCTGGAATCATTCTTGAAATCCTTTAGTACATGCTGGGGAACCAGATGATTGGTACAGCACCAGCTATGGGTGGGTTCTTGAAAACCTTTCAAATCACGGTGATGCATTGGGTGGACACGGACATATCCCAGCGATTCAGCATCTTCATAATTCACCAGGCTATAAGGGCACTGGATAATTGGCTCGGTGCAGATCTAAAAATGCCCAGTCACTCCAAGAAAGCTGCATGGTTCTATGTGTTATGGACAGTTCTTTTTTGACAGAAACTCCACCCAACTGAAACCTGCTTGCATAAACTCTGTGTTGTGTGGAGTGGCAGCAGTGGCCAATTTGCACTGCTTGCTTTTTCTTTTGCCAGTGTCCTCTTGTTAATTTTTAAATTGACTTTTTTCTTTTTTAGTTTATATTTGTTCTTTTTTTACTTCTTGTTTTAGACGCCCACCTCGATTGTTCTACCGCCTTACGTTTGGATTTTGCTTATCCCTCCTCTCATTTCCACTTTCAGTTCCTTGTATTCTATACACCTTCTGCCCCTCATGTTTAGCCCTACTACTCCCATTCTCTGTGTGCTTGTTTTTGGTGTATATTTCTGGATCTGTATCGGGTCTGTGGCATTTCACCATCTCCCCCATGGTACCCCCTATTTTCACCATCTCCATTTCTTCGTCCCTCAACATTTCACTATTATTTTCATTTTTTCTGATGAAGGTTTAACTCTATAATGCAGCTCACCCGGAAACCAAGGTTAATACTTCATGGCAACCGATTGTGGATAACACCCGTTTTCCAGAACGCCATATTTTGCCCTTCTTGCCAGCCCCTAATTTACCCTTTCTGTGCTGCTCTCGCTTAAATCCATTCTGTGTTGTTTGGGTGTTCGTCACATACATTTTCTCCATGTTTGTAGCTCTGAAGGGTCCATTTAATTTAACACTTCAACCTGTGAAACTTAACTCAATTCAAATCCTAAATGGTACAGGTAGGTCTGGATATGGGTTTCAAGCATACTCTGCCTAAAGTTCTCAAATACACCTAAATGATAATGCCTAATAGGGCCAAAACATATCTTGGGTTACTTTTGATCTTCTCCAGATGGTACAACAACTAGCAGGACTGGAGTGTTAATTATGGGATGGGACCAAGCCAGCTCTGCAGTTGTCTGTTTCGCTCTTTTAATGGCACTGGAAGTTGAAAAACAAGGATTTTGAAGTTTGTTTTTATATCAATTGTTGGTTGTTTTGATTAATTGAACACTTTTAAACCCTTCCATCTTCTGTGCTGCATAGGTCTAGGGCCCAAACCTTGGGCATGAGAAGTGTTGGGCGAACACCCCCAAATAAGAACCCACTCAATTTTAAAGGCATGGATCAACATGTTTGTTATTGGGACTTGCAAATCGGCTGCTCACTCCTACATTTCATGGTCCCTCGCCAACCCCAGAATAGCCCAGCATAGGTAAACTCATCCTTTTTATATCCAGTGCAAAAACCAAAGTGTAACATGCCCTAATATGCCAAGTGGGGGCCTGCCTAGCCCCAGTACAGTAGTGGGATATGTAAAAAGGACCTGTTGTAGATGGTGGTAGTCTTCTCTCTATGACATAATACTAATTTTGTGTGTTATTAAAACGTCCTCACAAAAATCTATGAGGAAATTCTAAATGTTTGTGGTATTCAAACCACCCTATATGTCCACCCCATATGTTTGAGATATATATGTGCTGTCCTGCTCACCCATAGTCCTGAGCTAGTCATGCCTACTTTCTCAAGCTAAAGCTCACTGATGATGCCCAATGAGGTGAAAACATTTTGGATTGGGCCTGTCTGGAGTTGCAGATTGCACCTTTGTACACTTTTGAAGTTTACTCCAAAATGTTGCCAACTTCACAAGGTGTAACGTTTTGTTTGTATAGTATTGTTACATCTGTGAATTGTAGTAATATGCATGTATTGGTGTACAAACTATGGATGTTGTATACAATTCTTTTTCAAAATTTTCAAAATTTCTGATGCAAAAACTAGTTTGTAATGACTTCAATGTTAAGTATTTAAAATGACAGAACAGAGTTTTTTTCTCAAATTATAAGTTTTTTCTTCTACAGCATTGTTAATTCACACAACCTGGTAACGGTTGTGTACTTGTAATACAATCAGTATTCTTTTGGTATCATTTTGTTATGATGAACACCATAGGACCACTCCGGTGGTGATAGTGCATGGTATAAATGGTCTTTACAATTAATATTAAGTACACTATATTTTCACAGTTCAAATATGATAGAAAGAGGCAAGCACGTATACAAGGTATTTAGTAAGACTTTGATAAATATATATGCACAATGCATGTATGCACATACAAATAATTGTTTATTTTTATGATATTTTTTCGAGCTGCGGTTACGGTATTAGCCATAGAATAGTGGGATTTGTTTTGCAGGGCTAAGGTGAGCAACGACTGAAGTGCTGTTATTCACGGCTAAACACCTCTGTTAACCGCAGCTACAGGCAACAATTGCTAATTTTGAATAATGAAACTGCATGCAATAAATTACACTAGATATTGGAATATATTTTTACAGTCTGTGTTCAATTTTATCTATATTTTTAACGTAAAAGGTGGCCATTAAAATGGCCGTTTTGGGGATTGAAAGAGAGTGCTGGAATAGGAGAGGAAAATACATACGGATAAAACATATAACAAAGGGGATTAAAATAAAAACCAACATATATTTTTAAAAATATTTCTTTTGTAGTTTTTCTTTTTAGCAAAAAAGGCGGAAGTAATGTGCACTTAAAAAAAAATAGTAAGCATGACAGCTAATCTGATGTTCAGTGATTAACTACAGCCATTGCGCAAAGGTGGCATTTCTCTTGACTATCCATTTGCAGCATTCTTTACACATGATTTGCATTCTGGAAAGGTTGGGTGTTGATAAAAGAGGAGTAAGTGTAATGGATACCACTGCTGATGTAGAGGCTTCATTTCCAGTTGGTGTTGTTGATGCACTGGTGGGTGGAGGTTCTGTAGGTGGTGCTGATCTTTGTCTATGCAAGGAACAGGCCCCATGCATTTTTCTTTTGGGTTGTTCATGGGCATTATGATATTCATCATCTACATCCTCCTAGTGGACTTGCACCAGATGGTTGTTCATTATGTATGTTCCTAGACTTTGAGACAGGATATCCGAAGGCCCACAGTGTAGAGTCTTATTGCAGAAGGTGCACAGTACCTCCTGCGCCTCTTTTCTGGAGCAGTGTTCCTTCACTTTAAAGAAGCACCAACTGTCTGTAGTTTTTTTTTTTCATTCCTTTGTGCTTCTTCCTTGGTGGTGAAGGATTGTTGACCCACATGATGACAACATCCTCACTGCAAAAAATTAAAAAGTAAAAAGAAAACAAAACAAAATAGACAAACTAAACAAATCACAATACAAAGGAAAATTTGATTGTGGGAAAACTGGGTAAAAAGTATGAAGAATTTAAGGGGTAACATGCCAAAAGTGCTTGCAGTTACTCAGAACCCTTTCACTAGCAAGTACAGAAAGCATTGATTAATGTAAAGTTATTTATTTTTGGGTGTGGTGATTATTCGCGGCTACAGACTGCTGCGCTGTCTTGAAAGCACGGATGTTGTCAAACGACATGGGTGTAGCCACATTGATACAGCACAATGTGTGATTGGATAGTTCATTGATGCGTATAAAACTAATGTGCAGGCGCAGAGCCCCAGCACGTTTTATGGTTGGCTGATGCATTATGCGTGAAGAGGCATAGTCACGTTACAGGAGTTTGACGTCCCATTGGCTTATTTTGTATGTGCGTGTGTCAAATGGCATGGGCGTACTCGTGTCAATAGTTTGCAATGTTCGATTGGATAATTTGTTGACACGTATAATGTGTAGGCTCGGAACCGCACCGCATGATACAATTGGCATTGAAGGATGTCGATGTTCTATTGGCTCATTTCACACATGCGGGTTACCCCCTCTTCCAGTTGTTGCTGTATGTAGCTGCTCATGTATTCTTGAAAGACGACGCTATAAAACCTTTTTTTTAAACCCATTTTGGATCCTGAAAACCCAGGAAACTTTTGCCCCATTACCCATCTTCTCTCCCTAGGTAAGATAATCTAGAAAGTGGTAGCCACGCAAATGCAGCAATACATTAACAACAATTCCTCCAAACCTGCCAATACAGGTTCAGACCCAGATGGAGCACGGTGAGAGAGGTGGTTTACGACATCCTCAACATCCCTCAGATGGCCACCCCTGCCTTCTGGTTCTACTTGAACTGTTGGCCGTATTCGCACAGCAGACCACCAAGCACTTACGGACATCCTACATTAGCACATGGGTATCCGCAACCTTGTCCTACACTGGTTCAAGTCCTACCACATCAACTGCCAGCAGTTAGTTCAGATGAACTCATCTAGACCTCCAACTCTACCCATCACCTTTGAAGTCCTAAGGGGTTCCATCCTCTCCCCAGTGATCGTCAATATATACATGGAGTTACTGGGATCCCTCCTATCAGCACACAAAATCCACATTCACCAATACACCGATGACACACAGCTATACATCAAGATCTACTCCATCAAGGACATACATAAACTCAAAACCTGCCTCTCCCTGATCCAGTCTTGGATGTTCAGTACATTTTCAAGCTCAACCCCTCCAAGACTAAATTCCTACTCTTCAACAACAGCACCGTAAACCCAGATTTTAAAACTTGGCTATCAACCATGAACTCTGAGGTATACACACCTGAGCTCACGTCCTGTGCAAAGACCCTCAGGTTCCACATCGACAAACAATTCTCCATAAAGATACACATAGCTAAAAAGACTCAGACAGCATAGCATCAGCTCTCCATCCTGGGGAAAGTCAAGATCTTCCTCCCTCTGGACAGCTTCAGATCCATCGTTCAAGCACTGGTCCTATTATATGATATGATATGATATGGCACGTATAACACGCCTATACACAAGTGTTTCCACCCAAATGGGTACAATGCACTCCTCAAAGGCATCACATTGTCCTCCCTTGTGCCCCTGAGAAGTGTCCTACACGCAGCAGCATGCCTCATAAAGGATCTACACAGATAAAACCACATCACCCCAGCCCTCATCGACATTCACTGGCTCCCACTTAAAACACAAATCACCTTCAAGTCGTGCTGCATCATTCATCAAGAAGTCACCCTCAAGTCACCCAGCTACCTCACAGAGAAACTCAGCATCTCCAGTGAACAGCGCACCACCAGAAGCCAGGACACCACAGACTTGAAATCAGCTGCTGCAAAAAGTAGAGAACCAGAAAATAAGCCTTTTTCCAACTATGCAACTATAGACTATGGACTATCCTCCCTGTCAGCATCAGACTCACTCACAAGATCCTACAATTCAGAAAAGAACTCAAGAAGCACAGCTTCAAGAAATCTCTCCTCAACAACCAGGCCATCACATTAGCCCTTGCTCAACTGACTCACTAGACACCACCTCTTCTGTTCCCTTTTGTATCCTGCCAGCCGCTGAATATTTGCTCTCTTATTACCTCTGAAAAGCGCTCCATTATGCATCTGTACTGTTGTATACCTCTGTAAAGTGCTCCATTATGTATCTTTATTGTTGTATACCTCTGTAAAATGCTCTGTTGCTTCTCGAAGCTAGGTACACGCTCACCAAATACAATAATAATAATATTAATGATCATAATCATACTAATATTTGGCTGGGCTAAAATCGTAAATCCCAAATATCTTTAATCACCAATCTATGGCTTAAGAGCCACCCATTATTTGTACTCCACATTCTACCAGCTGTAATGTGCAAGACCTTAGTCTCTGCGCATGTATGACAAAGTCATTAGCCGCTGTGTATTGTTTGAAGGCAGAGAGTAAGCATTAGAAACCTTTTTCAGAGCAGTCTGGGAGGATGATTGCATCAGCGTATGTAATCCATGCCAATTATGTGTTATCAATTTTTGGGGAGAAAAAGGCAGACGTAGATAGTGCACTTTCCAAATCAGAGAGGTATGGATTAAAAAGAAAAAGGGCCGAAATACATCCCTGGCAGAGTCCTCTAAGTGTAGTTTTCGGAAATATTTAAACTAATTCTTAGATTTGTGTCCGACAAAGATAGATTTAAAGACCCAAAAGGTTGCTGCGGACACCCCACAAGTTTATGTATCCCATAAAATGTTCCGATTCACTTTGTCAAAGCATAGCGAGAGGTCAATGCTGGTCATATACACATAGGGGAAGAATCCCAAAGCCCTGCACTTCTTTGAATGAAGTCACCAATGAGTCCTGAGAGTTTGGTTCCTGTGCCGGCCGAACACCTGTTTTATTTTATCAAAAGATATAATTAGGGGATGCAGACTAAGTCAATTCCTTTAACTGCAGGGACACAAAGGTTTTCAAATTTGCATCTAAGAGGGTTATGGGCCGATAATTCAAGGGATTAATTTTGCCACCTCTTTTAAAAATAGGTACACTGTGGTAACAATGTGGACAGTGTTCCATGTTTCTGGAATTTGCTTTTTAAAGATAGAAACACATAGGATGTTTAGTACATAAACATTTTGGGCCCGGTGTGGGAGAGTTACTGATCTTATTGATAATCTCACTGATGAATGGGGAGTAATGCTTAGTGGTTGTTCATATAAGACTGTATAATAAGCAACCCATGAACATTCCAGGATTGGATTTTCTTGTAAAACTGATCTGGATATGCCCAATGAGTTTACCAATTTCCAATAGTTTAGATTAGATCGAGTCATTATGCAATTTAGCGTCATTTCACCATCATGCTGTAATTGATTGTTACGTATTATTTTAATTTTGTTTTTATATTTTTGCCAGAGGGAGTGAATTTCTTTTGTTTTCTCATTACTCTGCCAGTCATACTTGATTACAAAGTTAATGGACGATTTTAATTCCTTTTTTAAGATCTTAATCTCAGGGTTGTACGAATGGGGCAAGATGAGAATAAAGGTGTGGATTGTTTTGTCGTGGAATTTCTAATACATTTCGGGAAGTTACACAGGTTTAAAGCTTCAGTTTTTAATTCTACAGGACAAAAAGCCAAACCTTACAATTAAAGGTGTTAATAGAGGGCAAATTCTGATTTATGAAACGTTTTCCTATAGGATTGCGTCATTATAAAAAACTTCCATGAATTAGGCCCTAAATCTATTGCACCCTGTGGAAAATGTCACCACTGCAATAAGTCACTTCTCAGGAATGATAGGCCTACAATAACAGAATGCACAAAGCATATGGTGGTCACTGGGTGCTTCCCTGTGAACTGTAAAATGGCAACAATTTTGGAGAAAAAAACCTCATAAGTGAAAATGAAGTCAATACAATTGTGCTAATTATCCCAATGCCTGGTACTTCTCCCCAAGTGATCACTCTTAATATTTTCGTTTAACCAAAATAAGTTCCAAAGGGACAACCACTATTTGACTCTTGCACGAGATTTGCGTTACAAGTGATAGCTGGATTATTAACAGCTTCTTGAGTAATATATCTTCCCAAACATTCTGAGTTGAAGTCCCCTGCAATCAATATGAAATCATTCGCAGAAACGTAATGCCACTAAGCCAGAAGAATTGCTAACTTAGTTAAAACATATTTCAAAGTGATCTGTGCCTTGTTAAAATACAAATTAATTAATAAAACATTATCAGGACATTCTGAGTTGAAGTCCCCTGCAATCAATATGAAATCATTCGCAGAAAGGTAATGCCACTAAGCCAGAAGAATTGCTAACTTAGTTAAAACATATTTCAAAGTGATCTGTGCCTTGTTAAAATACAAATTTATTAATAAAACATTATCAGGAAAGCCCTTGATGAAATACTTAGAGCTACAATTCTCTGATTATCATCATGAAAAATGATTACATTTGGATCCCAGGAGGAATTAACAGAATGAGCAAACTCCTCAATGATCTTCTGATTGATCTATGTACTGCATGTTGCACAATCGTGAAGAATCCATTGATAAAATGCTTCACTATGTCAAAAAGGTTTTCTGAAGCATAATAATATGTAAGCGTTTTAGTTTGGCACAAATATTAAAATCATTAAGAAGTTGTGAAAAACCTCTTATGTTCCATGAGATAACATAATCTGGATGCTTAAAAGAACTGTTAGGGTTAGCAGAAATTAAAATAGAAGTGAGCCAGGACGAATCCTGTAGTTAGGGATCTGGCAAACAAGGAGTATCTGCGAAAACAATCCTATGTGTTTAGGAAGTTCCATGATTGCACGAAAATCTTCAAGGTGGAAGATAAGGAGTGTATTGATGAAGAGACAGAGTTGGAGCATGTGGTGAAGAAGGGGTATCCTCTTCACTCTTCTTAGGGCAGATACCCTTTTGCTCAGATCATTCGCTGCAGCCAATAAAATGTCACTCACACTTCTGGAGGGGATGTCAATAGCTACAACATCTGTTTGAGATGGATTTAAAAAGTCAAAAAGAGCAATGTCAGCAGAGGTGATTATGAACAGAGAAGGGGCATCTTGAAAGAGGGACAGAATATTTCCATAATTTAAGATTTTCTGCTCTTCCGAGGGGAATATTGTTTCTAATTTGAATCATGGTGTAAACTGTAATGATTCCTGGAGTTCCAATTTGAAATAAGGACCTTCATTGACAGTAGAGCCCTCTTTATAATAAAATGTACTCCTTTGGACAAATGGGGTCAAGTCCAACTTGATATGACCAGAAAGTGGGTTAGGAGAGCAAGCTCATGCATTCTGTCCAGCTGAAAGAACTTAGAAACAGGGGGGGGTCGGCACTTAGCTGTATCAGCCAACTCTGTCTGGGAGGAAGAGTCTGTCAGGATTTTTACAGCCTCATCTATGAAGCCATGTTAGAACCCCACCACATGACCTTTGTTTTGTTTCTTGTTTTGGGGTTTCTTTTTTGACGATTTCTTGAGACCAATATAAGAAGTAGCAACAATAGGGACAATGTGAGAAAGGATGTTAGATTTCTGAACATTGTTACAGACCAAGCCCTCCTGATCTTCATCCCATATAAGGAGAGCATACACACATTTTGTTGAAGAACTTTTGTTGATTTGTATATTTGTATATTTTTTATTTCTTCTTTTTTGGGCCCTTACATAATCCCTTTTTTTGTCATGGGATGCTTGTCATGCCCTACTTCTCCAATAAACACTATTGTGGGTGAAGAGGAGTTACTGGAGCTCTCATCACAAGGAAGAAAACTCAGTCTTTCAAATTCTTGCAAAAATTGTCTCGATGGTGGAGTATTAGGTGAGATCGCAGCTCAATCCCCATATAGGGGGACAACACTATTTTGGTCCTGTTAATTAAACATTCCTCTAGCTTTTGTTGAATTCAGACTAATTGGAGGGTATGAGCCTTCACTTCTCAATTTATAATTGACCAAAGAGGTTAACATAAAATGTAAAGCTGCAAGTGATGGGGCGCTCCTGTCCATAACCGCTTCCAGGAGGGTTGGACGGTAAGAGAGATGAGAGTAGCGGGATGATGAAGATTAATCTAGTGACAAATCCAAAGGTTCCAAGTCCTGTCTAGGAAACAGAACCATGGTGTCAGAAAGTGACCCAGTCGGTTAATTGGTCTTCATTGGAGATTGTTCCTTGATTGAAGTTCACTGTGTTAGAAGCCTTTACGGTGCTAACTGCATTGGCTATCAGGATTTAAGGCTGACGAGAAGATAGGGGGGAAATAATTTTAAAAAAGGTTCATTGGTAGATGCCCTAACTGGCTCCCGGATTATGGAAGAAGCCATTCATTTTATTTTTTATGTTGGTGGAGCTAAGGGTAAAGTCCTGTTAACCATGTTGAGGGGCCCTCAGAAGCATTGAGCCTCATCTTCACCAAAGAGCAGGGAGACTGCTGAGACCCACTACCATGGAGAGGCAGGAAAGAGGAGGTATGAGGAGGAGTGCAGACCAAATTCGAAGCAGCCTTGCAACCGTGTTGTTTGCATCTCAAGAAATACATAGTTTGCATTGGGTAAAAGGATAGCATAAGAAAAAACACCCAACAACCGCCACAGTTGTAACCCTGTACCTCTAAATGAGATGTAAGTGGATGCCATGCCTCTGTTCCAACTGCTCAAACTGCACTTGGCAGCACTTCAGATGCCTTGTGCTCAAGCAAGTTTAAGAGTACTTACAGTCCAAACCTGCTCCTCCCCTTCAACACTTTTTGGAGCTCCAGCGAAAAAACAATAAAAATATAAAAGAAAGAAAACAGCAATCAGAGTTGGCAGCTCCTCCAGAGCTCACCACACCTGCACAGCATGCAGTGTCCCAAGCACACTTGTCAACCGGACTTGAGTCCCTACACATAGTATCTTTTTTGCTGTTGACAATTTTAATATTATCTCTAAAATATTATCTTTTGAACATGCATTTTTGTTACTCAAAATTGCTACCCAAATAAAAAATGGCTACAACGACCAAAATATCTTCCAGGTATAGGACTGCTCACTCTAAACATAGATTAAAAAACACTTTTGAATTTTGAAATTTCAACAAGTGCTGGAGAAAATTAATGTGGACGTTTTGCAATTTTTATACATGCCTGTAGCCCACAAAACTTGAGCCATATGTTCCAGTGACCACTGATTAGGCTGTACACATTTCAATAATCAAGTTTGTATGCACATATTTGCAACATACAAAGAAGTCTGTCATTATCTTGCCACATCTTGGTAGCCTGCTTATTATGCATGTCACTCTGTCTAATTTCTAAGAAAAGCATAAACCAATATAGTCAAGGGCTGTGCAAGCTTTAAGAACTTCCTCTTTTGCTTGGATATTTTGCTTATCCTTGGGTCTCAAATTATATTGGATATTTCTCAGTTCATGTGTAAACTCCCTTTTCCATAGATATCGTATATATATCGTGCAAACACAGTGATGGGTTTTTGTCATCACCATTAAAACAGCATCATCAGCATACATTTAAATAGGGAGGTTCTTTCAACTAATCAGGGAACATCCTACGCCACCCCATTCCTCCAACCAACAAACTGGTGTATACATTAAAAAGAAGTAGCACATGGGCGCACTGTTGGTGCTCTCCTCTAGTGATCCTGAATATGGTTTACAGTTCGCAATTATCTGCATATGTCAACTTGGCTCTCATATTAACTTCTAGTGCCAAAATGTGTAATCCCTCTGAGAGGCCCATCACGGATAGTTTTTCCCACAGGAGTTCCCTACTAATGTAATCAAACATGGTGGTCAGGCAATAAAAGCTAAATGCACGTGGTTCTCAACATCTGATACATACCTAGACATAAAAAAATACAAGTTAAGCTCCTGAAATTCTGCCCCACTCCTTACTTAAACCCACGTTACAAATCTGTAAGAGTTCCAGAGCTATCATTTATCCTGTATGTTAATCTATCTTGTAAGGCTTTGTCAAAGAGCTTAGGGAGGAATCTAATAGAGAACTAGGTATATAAGATGCAGGATTTTCCTATCTCCCTGCCTAAATGCTTGGACTGGCCTATCCTGAAATATGGCAATGCCTGAAGTGCCCAACATGACAGTGTGGGCCAGTGTTTTGGGTAAAAGTGGGCCCGTTTCTTGGCCAAACATTGAATCTGATGTAGAATAGTCTATTTAGAATGCATAAAGAAGTTAGATTCCCCACACAAATAAGTTTGCCCCTCCCCCACCGCCCATGATTTTAGCACTACTCCAAACATTTGAAGGATTAGCACTCCCCATTCCCGTAAAATGTAGGTTTTATTACGCCCTAGAGTCTTCCATGTCATGGGGTTGGGGTAGCCCTCGGACTTAAAAAAGACAAAGTTTCTTTTTGTAGTCACTTTGCCTTCATAAAGAAATTATTTCTGCTACGCTGTAACAGATTCACAGGCCCCCACTACGCCAGTGAATCTAGGCCACAATTGAAGCCCACGCTTCACATCAAAATTGTCTGTACTTTTGCCTCTTTTGGAGGGTGATATGGAAACATACAAGGTGTGGCTCCTGCACCAAATTGATGTACCTGTGAGGGTCACACGTTCAACTTTCCAGGGAATTAATTGAAGAAATGTCCTCCTCTTTCAACATCACGCAGAATAGTCCAAGTGGCACCACCACAAATTCTACACCTTTTTTGATTCTTATGCTTTTTCCATACATGTTGACATTCATGTCTATTTTCCTGCATTTTTTGAGTACTTGTCACACAGCCATATTGACACGATTAGAGGCCTATGGTCTGGCCTCTACCCAACAGGGTATCCTTCCTGAATGTCCCTATGTAGTTCTCTATATCCATGAACAGTCTCAAACTTATGAGGTGCTGGGTTCACTTTGCTTCCTTTCAATAGACTACACAGTGTACTACCTTGGTTACGTTTTTTCTGTCCTTGCATACTACTCCAGTATGTTGACACTATTTGAATACGTATAGCCAGTTGGGAACTATCTTTGTACACACTCACTCTATCTTGGTACTATGTAACCTGAGATTTATATTATAAAATACAGATAAACCCTGGCCTTTGGTCAGTTGGTACTCTTTATGGAGTGTATGCACCTAGGATTATAAATCTACTATCTACTTGAGGAATACAGTCTCTTACTGTACTGACAGTCTGTCAATTACATTGTAGAATAATGACATGCACCTGATGAAGGGGGCCTGCATCCTGAAGAAACGTGTTTTGCTGACAAACTTGAATATAAAGAAAAGTTGTGAACACTGAATTGACATCGAATTGCATTATTACTCTTACAGTATAATATTGTTAAATGACATACATTTATTTTGGAAGTTTGAAATTGTTCACCTAATTTTGCCTGATTCATTCAGCATCAAGGTGTACAGGTGACGGGAGTGTCAGATACCCTTGGACACCCTACTGTTGCCTTGTACAATTCAGCACCGTTTCACCAATCTGCAACAAATTTTGCATAGTTACCTGTTAGGAGACTCTGGACATTACTGGCTACATAACATTTGGACACCCAACATCGTTCCCTGGATTTCAGCTCTTTCACACATGAGACGGTTGCCTGAAATCGGCGAGACATCAATGTGGTTATAGAAGGACCGGTCTTCATCTGTAAAATGCATGGTTTCTGGGACACTTGCACTACAATGCACAGCAATGAACTGCGTTATTTCATTCAGGGGTTTGCCCCACACTATGGTGATAGTCCCTCCTACCAAGTGGGGATTAATATATTATGTTACCCAAAAGAAGGGACACTTACATCATCACTAAAACAGCATGTTACCCTCAAACATTTAGAACCTTACTAACAGCCACTAAACCAATGTGGGCTGTGTGTTAATTATTTGTACCAATGTTGGTACAAATAATTAATACCATTTACAAACTATTCACTAAAAAACATATTTTAATTAATTTACTTATTCATAGCACAATTATCAAAATTAAAAAACATATACACCACATAAAAGTATACAATATTATAAAAGTAGTTTTTCCACCACACAGAATCAAGTACACATATGCTCGATATAATCCGCAATAGCAACTTAATTTCTCTTGTTTTCCTCTGCGTACACAATAGCCCATTTTATATATAAGTTTCTGTCCTTGGTGTTGTTAATAACTGGACATTCTTCAGGGGCAGAAGTATGACTTGTGCTTTCTGTTGGCTTTTCTATTCTCTATAATCCTGGTTCCTATAAATGAGGGTACATACAAACAACAACACATTACTATGGCATTTTTCGTTCTTTTACTCAACCTAGCCAACCCTAATCACCTATAGGGTGCAATAACATATACTTTTCTTAATATACATGTGCAGAAACAAACTTGTAACACTGAATGTATTCAAGTTCATTAACTGTTATAATTCTTGTTAGTCACCTTTAAAGCAGTATAGAGAGTTCCCCTATATCTACAATAAATCCTTAAATCGTTTATTCACAGTATTTTTGTCATGTCTAAAGATACCTAATAAAAAACACATGTCCCTCTTCACCCAAAAGGAAATAGGTATAGGGCTGTAGTTCTCACCTCTGTCTACAGGATGGATTTTCTCACTTTCAGAGGAGCTTATCAAGTTCTTCTTAAAATTCTTTTTACAAAACAGCCAACACTGTACCCCAATCGAAAGGTGTGGATTGCTAGATCTTTTCCTCACCTAATGTAAAGTACATAAAGCTTCATCAGTTTCTTTACAATTCTGCAAATACCTAGATATTAACAGATATACCTAGGTACCCTTACCTCAATATAGGTCAAGATGCATGAATTAAGCAGGACCTAGGACGCCCACTCTTCCAGTCACGTGTACTGTAAAAGGGTCATCAACCATTTAGTAGGTCAATTGGATTACAATGTCAGGTCTGTAAGACAAAAACTAAATGTCAGGCCTATAATACTAAACAGACCCATCGTTGTTTATCTAAGGAGTCAATAATACTAGCTGTAAGAGTACAAGAAATGTCAACTATACTGAATCCAGCTCCAATCCTTCGCTTACCTCTATTAACGGGACAACGTTCCCATATAATTACTCCAGTCCGTGAATCTGTGATCCAGAGTGGACAATGAAAGAACATAATAATTGTCAAACAGATAATGTAAATTAGATGTCCCTGTGCATTATTATACATAGGGAAGACCAATAGGAAATGCAAGACACGCATGATTGAACATAAGAACTGCTTAAAAATCACACTGACAAAGCCCCATTAGTCAAACATTTTGACGAGAAGGGCCATTCCTTTATTGGATTTGAGAGGTGCATCTTGAAGAAGATCAGAGGGAAGAAACAGGAAGACATCAATAGGAAATCAATTAATTTGAAACAAAAACCTATTTTTTTTACCAACAGCCATGTGACAGGGCTGAATGAGAATATTGAGTGGCATAATGTTAAATGAAAATTAATCTACACATTCACCGGGTTAAATACTGATATGTTGCAGTCTTGCACTTCATATGGTCATTCCCATTGTGGACATTACGATGTACTCTGCAAGGGCAACATTTATTTAAGTGCTGTGCCTATCCTATGTTAAATAGTATGATCCAAGGTGTGGGTAATTTTAGGTCGGTTTTTCATGACCCTACTCATAGGAACCTAGACGATTACGGATTGAGATTGGGGACATAAGGAAACGTCATCAGCTAGTATCAGAACCCATAGTGGCTAATTTATTGCGCACAGTTTCTATGTCAAAAGCGTTTAAAGCTCTCGTTCCCACCCCTGCTGCTGCCACAATCAATGAATCTAGCCCCCAGCTACGCGCAATTTGGTGATGATCCATAGAAATTGACTACATTTGTAGCAGCTTGGGAGTAATAAGGAAACATTGCCCCATGATAAATCTATGTCTAAGTGTACCTCTGTAATGATAGACGCTTGCATTACGTGTTTGCAATTCAAATGTTGTCTTTATACTGGAAAGTCTAGCATGTTCACAGTTTCTACTTTGTTTGATTTGAAGAACACCATTCTCCATGTGGGATGCCTGCCATATACAAAATTAGTTTTAGATATGTGTGGGAGCAAGGGGCCAGCAGGCCCCTCTCATCCTTTACTTCTCAGTACAAAACCCGGACCAAGTACCTCCAGTAGTGGGTTCGCCCCTTGCCCTTATGCAATGTCGACTTTGGTTAACATTTGCGTAGATGGGACCACTGAGCAGGACACAGGGCATCCATTTTTGTACCCCCTTTCGACTCCATCTTGGTGAGTAGGCCTCACTGCGATAGTACAAAACGCTTTGCTTCCCTTTCTCACAGCGGCCGGACGCACAGGGCACATGGCCCCCACCAACTTTCCCACTCTGACTGAAAAACTCTGCAGCTCCATTCTCACGATGAAACCGGAGGTACTTGCAAAAAATAATAAATGTAACACATCACTCTTCCTCTGAGATCACTGTCCTGCATGTGAACCAGCATGAGCTAAGCACATAGCTCGTTCATCTCCACAAACCTGTCCTTGCCCCCGCACCCTCGCCAGTGGAAATTTACTGCCATTGTGACCCTGTGCCCCTGCAAGGTATTCCTTTCATGTGCCATGATGCCCACCCAACAGATCCCCAACTAACATTAGACCCCTGCTGCAGTATATCGTTGTCTACCACTAACAAATGTCAGATACCTGAGATTCTTATGAACACAGACCCTTACTTCAACCAGTGTATTATGGTGGTCAAGGCCCTTAAACCAAGGCCTTTATAATCCAATGTAACTGATAGTATAGATGCACGTGTGATGTTTATAGAGACATGATTAGTTATTCAAACACTTCGAACGATTATTAATTATTGCATGCATTTTGAGAATATATTATGTTAGTTTAGCTAGTGACCACCCTGCTTCACAGCGACCTGACTTTCACCCATTCAGAGCACAGATGCCTGATGTCCATCCTCCCGTCAACCAAGCAGCCAACCCGGAGGAATAGATGCCACCCACACCATGGGCACCATATGGACTGTCCAATCCGGGACCAACGTAGTATCCTATGTTAGTTGCGTAATTTGCCCTATAAAATGTAGTGTAACATTAATTTTGGTCTGAGCGCTCTCAGAGGCATCAGAGATCTTTGAATGCCATTTACTTATATAAACCTTGCCTTGAACTCTCGCAGCCTGCTCTCTTTGCCTCATTTCCCGTCTGGGGTGCGTCAGTTTTATTCTTTTGCACGAGAAAGACGGGGAGGGCACAAACATTTGGTGACCCCCCTGCAACGTGATATGGAGAGGTGCCTCGAGGCCCGCACCATGCGGCGAGATCCGGGACGCCCCCCAGCAAAACCATCGCCACCGCGGCCGACCAGCCTGTGCGCACTACAAGAAAGGGTCAAGGGTTCCCGGTTGACGAATACCCAACTGAAAAAGCTGCTCGCCGCGGCGGGCCGCGGCTTGGTTGGGGTGCGGACCTGACTGGGGTCAGACCGTGAACGGTGACCCTCGGATTACACATGAGTGCCGGTTGCGAAAGTTCTCAAGGAAAGGTAAGGGGGAAAATAAGGGAACAGGGGAACAGGTGGTAGTGGGATAAAGCCAAGAGTAGGGGCTGTGTGAGTGATGTTGAGGCTTTTCTGATCTATCCTTTATATGGCCATTAGGTTTTGTGAGAAGTAAGAAGAAGAGAAGAGGTATCCTAGCCCAAACTGGGTAGAAGGCGGCGCCGCATAGCATTGTCTCGTCCAGTGCAGATAAATAAGTGAAGATAAAGAGAAAATAGGTGGGGGTCTCGTATATTGAGTAGACTCGGAGTACTTATTTAGAATATTCTTTTTTCGCGTGAGCAAGAATTCTTGAGAAAGAGTAAGAGGGTGTAAGAGGTGGGGAGTGAATGAGAAGAGTAGCCAGCGGGGGAGGATAAAAAGTGTTCAGTAACGGGAACAAGGGGGAGATAAAAGCGACAGGTAGTGCATGTTATGTGTTATATGTCTTTTTTGTCCATTATTGTTGCGCATGTCAAAATGTTGTAAGTGATTTGTTGGTAAGGGGTTATATATGCGAAAGTGAATTGTTGAAATTGGAAATGCAATGATTACAAAGGTAACGTTGAATATTGATGCACAATAACTGTCAGTAATTGAGAAACGCTTAATATATTGTTGACCTATAAAAAAGAACGGGGGTTGAAGGTTGTGATTAGAGGGAGGATCAAGTGCAAGCGCGCACACAAAGCAAAGGGAGAAACATCGTCATGGGGGGAATGACACCATTAGCTTACATTTGCCAACATCTCCCACTATATAGTGACAGGATACAGAAATACCACGATCAATGGATGACGGAGATAAAAGGGGACAGCGTGACACCAATTTGGCCAGAGGGAGGGTCGTTTGACAAAAGGGTGTTAGATTTAGTATCCACACATTTATTGGCAAAATATAAGGGAAAACAGTTGCAGAACAGAAGAGAGGTATTGGACCTGTGGCGAATGTTCGAGGAGGTCACGCCTACAGCAGAGGTAAATACAGAAAAAACAATAAAAAACAGAAAACACAGGAAGAGGTAAGCGGAACACCAAAGGTTGAATGCACAACGACCACAGTTGAGAATGATACAACCAAAATATACCCCTTATTGACAAGACCAGCAGTAGGATACAGTGAGCCTCTGTATATACCAGCGTGCCCCACCCCCACTCCCTCAAATGGAGCGGTAGCCATGGCGCCACCACCATACGATAAAGGATGCCTTTGTGGCCAGACAAGTGCGCCCCCTGTACATTTAGCGCGACTAACCGGAGAGTTAGACCGCCACTTAGCGCATGCACAAATGGAAATAACACGGCTAAGAGCACTGTGTGACAGGGGACAAATGCTACCGGGGGGAGGGGAAGTACCACCATTGTCTGTAGCAGATCTCACACCACCGCTAAGTGCAACAGGGGAGTTAGCGGGGTGTGAGATCTGCTATGGACAATGGTGGTACTTCCCCTCCCCCCGGTCACTAGTGCAACAGCGGAGTTAGCCCCAGCGACGCCAGAGCCAGCACAGTCCATATTGTCTCAGGGAACACCCACATCACAGGGGCGAGAGAAAGAATGGCGATCAGGAGAATTCCTGTTCCATCTAAATGATAAACCAGTGAGAATCATACGCCCAGCAACTCCAGAAAGCCAGCGAGGGGAAGAACAAGAGGAGAATGGCGAGCAAGAAGAAGAAATAGAAGAGGTGTGTAGTGATCTAGACGAATACGAGGAAGGAGTGGCAGCTGTAGGATCCCCGCTGCCACATCATTTCGATGACTTAGATCCACGGTCACCCCCACAATGGCAGGGTAGATTAAGGCAGCAAGTAGGGAATATGCTGGTAAGTAAGACAAAGAAAGGGATGGTAAGTAAAACAGGAAAGAAGCATAAGTTGCAGATGCCGTTGATACATAATACTATATTCCGTGGGCCCAGATGGACAAAAACAACCTGTTGAAACTCCTCCCCCCACTTGCAGGAGGAGCAGAGAAATGGATACATGCGTTTGAGAAGAACATGGCAGGAGTACCGTTAACGATAGGTGATGTAAAAAGTTTGCTAGTGTCCACCGTCGGTGATCAAGCAGACGCTGTGTGGGAAAAGGCGGGGTTCCCAGGAATAACAATGAGTTGTGACTGCCACAATGGATCACCCTTCAACAATGTTTGAGCACAAGTATGGACGCATTGCGGCGCACATTTCCAGATATTCCAGATTTACATTTGGTAATGCAATGTACAATGGAGGGGAACGAGGATCCTACGCAATTCATACTGCGGGTGCAAGACTTGTGGAGAAGCGAAACTGGTACGGCGTGGAACCAATCCACCACCTTGTTCTATTTTATAATCAAGAAAGGGCTTCCGAAGGAGGTACAGAAGGCTTTGGACAAGATAGCTGGATAGAAGCCAAGGGTTGGCCTGAAATTCAGAGCATAATTGTGCACCACTGTAGGAGGATCAAAGAGAGAGAAAAGGAGATAGCACAAAAAAGGCTGGCAGATGAAGCGAAACTGGTACAGAATAAATTAGTGAAGGTCGCCTCCATAAACGCCAGCGTAACAACAGATAGAGAGAATGAGGGGGATGAAAGTGCGGGAAGCAGGCCAGTCAGAATAGCAGCGCTGTGGGCAGCAGGAGAACAAGGACCGTGGAATGGAGAGGAGCAACACAGAGGACCACAGTGGCAAGAAAGGCCGGCAAGAGGACTAGGTGGGTCCTGTGGCCAGAGAGGGGGCTCGGAGGCATGGAGAATAGAGGATTCGGTGGCCAAGGGATGAGAGGAGGACAGCAAGGGTCATGTTGGAACTGTGGGAGATGGGGACACTATTCAAGAGATTGCAGAATGCGGCCCTCAGGTTATTTCCAAGGGCAACCACCCGTGAACAATGGACAGGTATGGGGATGCCCACACCCAGGTAGCGCCTATGAATTACCAATGGGAGGGGGAAGACCACAGGACCAGTGTTATAACTAACAAATGCAGCAAAGACAACCACCCTCACAACCACATCACAGTGCATCACAGCCCATGACAAGACAAAACACTGTAGGAAATGCCAGCAGCAACAGTTTCGCGACAGCTGCACATGGTGCACCTGCACCGTTCCGTGGTGCAACAGTAGTTGGAGATACTGTTTTCTCAGTGCCCGTACAAGAAAGGTACGCAGATTAGGACAGCCCACAGGGAGCACTTGCGTGTCCAGTCCTATCCACCACCCTACGTGCAGAAGAGGAACCACTAGTGGGGGTAGAGATAGGAAATAAGCAGTTTATCTTTATGGTAGACTCAGGAGCGAAAAAGTCATGTCTTATGAAAGGGTAGTGACGGCAGTGATGACACAGAAAACATCATTAGGCCACAAGCCACTGGCTTACTACAGCGGAACACTGGATGCAGTGATGCAGGGCCACTTCGCGTGCGAACAGGCCCTCGCAGCCGCGGCCTTCACCATTGAAAAAAGTGCCATAATTGTAATGGGATGTTCAGTAACATTGTATGCAGAGCATTCATTAATTGCGATTCTTGAGCGGTCAAAATCAACACTGACAACACAGGGGGAAACCGCATATGAGATAATAATTTCAAGCCCCAACGTGCATGTGGTCAGGTGTAAAAAAGTAAACCCAGCAACATTCATTACAGAGCCATGTACTATGGAGGATATGCAGGAACACGACTGTGCAACCTATGAGGGGGAGGGTGATGATATTCCCAAGGCGAGTGAAAACACCCTGAAGGAAGGAGAAATATACTTCATAGATGGTTCAGCATCAATAAACCCAGAAACAGGAGAGAAGCATGTAGGGATGGCAGTAGTACGAAATGGAGGAAGACAGCTATGAAAAAATCATCCAAAAGCATCTCCCGTCCCATTACTCCGCACAAGTGGCTGAACTAAGTGCATCAATTGAAGCATTACGTACAGCCAAAGGATGCACAATGACTATATACTCAGATTCAGCATATGCAACTACCACTGTCCATTCAGGACTATCCCGCTGGCATAGAAGAGGGTTCAGACGAGCAGATGGGTCACCAGTACAGCATGCCACACTATTGAATGAATTAATAGAGGCGTTGGCAGAGCCATCGGTAGTGGCAGTGGTGAAATGCCAAGCCCATACCAACAACACAGATGCAATCTCGTTGGGAAATGCGGCAGCCGACGCAGCAGCGAAGGAGGCCTCGTATTTCAATATAACACCAGCGGCTGAGTGCATTGTTAAAGCTGCCACCGTAGAACCACTAGCAGAATCCTATAGTTACACTCCCATAACACAGCTAATAGAGTTACAGAAGAGACCACCATTGGAGGAACAAGAATTATGCAGCAAGCGGGGATGTAAACAATCGGCCACAGACCACATTTGGAGGCAGGAGACAACGGGGAAGGTAGTGATGCTGGTAGAATTACTAGAGCTAGCATTCCAACAGCTGCACTTTCCAGCCCATGTAGCGAAACAACACATTGCCGCAGACATTCAGGAACATTGGTTTGTCCCCAACTTACAGGAACATTTGTCAAAATTTATCATAGACTGTACAACATGTCAAATATACAATTCAGGGATGACATTGAGGACATTGCGAGGTACTTTGCCACGACCGGCAGGGCCCTTCAGAGAGATCCACATGCATTATGCAGATATGGGAGAGAGATGTAACGGGGCAAGATATCTAAATGTGTTAGTATGTCCTTTCTCATGGTGGGTGGAGGAGGGTACATGCCCCCACCCAGACGCGAAGTGCGTGGTGAAGTTTCTGGTGAGAGAAGTGTTTTCCCGGTGGGGAATATGTGATGTGATACGGTCGGACAATGGCACGCACTTTGTGAATGACATCTTCAAAGAAGTAACGTCACTCTTAGGGGTGAAGCACAAACTGTGTTCCATTTATCATCCAATGGCGAATGGAGTGGTGGAAAAGATCAACGGACTGCTCAAGAGTAAACTATCGAAATTGTGTAATACACTAAAGAAAAACTGGTTGTATTGCTTGCCCCTAGCACTGTTCCAACTCAGAAAGCAACCATGCAAGGACCACCATTTGAGCCCCCATGAAATTGTGACTGGGAGGCAAATACACAAGCCACTCTCCCCAATTAGGAGAGCATCAGATGCACACAGGGCTGCCACAGTGCTGGGGAAAGAATTTAAGGAATACTTGACTCAGCTGACGCACGCAGTACACAGCATAGCGTGACAAACAGCACCGCCTTTTACTGAAAATGTGGCAACTGATACTACCACACCAGCTACAGATAGCCCAACTGGGTCGCTGATGCCAGAAGCACAGGTATATGTGAGGAGTTTTGTCAGGAGATGGAATTCACCAAGGTTTCATGGCCCATATGAAGTGATTTACAGTACGCCCACTGCAGTGAAAATGAAGGGACTGAAATATTGGGTGCACGTCTCAGATATGAGGAGGGCACGCGATAGTACACTCCCTCAGAGCGAACAAGAATGTGCAAGTGGTACTACAAGTGATTTTGGGAAGCAATGACAACCTGATCAAATGAGACAAGGAACTTGTAGGGAGCAAAAACAATGATGTTCCTTCTGATTTGCCTTGCCCTACTTTTCTATCTTTCTCCCATTCACTCTCTTTTCATCACTATATCTTCCTCCTGCTATAAAAATGCACAATGAAAAAGAGGATATAAGTGAAGCGAATAACAAGAAAATGTATAATAATAAGTACAGCAACCATAAACAAAAACAATGAGTAAACATGATGTGTAAATATACATATATAATGTACATATTATGGTGACTTAACAAATTTGTATTGTCTCTCCAGGTGACAAAATGGCCAAACGAAGTGCACTCGCAGAGAACACGTTAATGTTAGATAGCAATAGGGATGCCATTAGGGCTAATAAGTTTAGCAATGTTGAATGTGTTTTGAAATGTGCTGCTGTTTTGTTTTCTGTGATGTTGTTCTTAATAGCCTGGTATTACACTCTCTTATCTCTGGTTAATGACATGCATAAAGGGGGGAGCGCGGCTAAGCTGATATGAGAAGGGTCAAGCCTAATATGGACTGGAGCAAAGACAATATGGGGAGAAACATATATCATTGGTATTAATGATACAAATGTAACACAAACTTCAGAGCACGCTCCTGCTGATCCAACACTTGTCTCCTTGTCACATCCGGGCATAAATATGAGTAATGATTATGAATCAAATGAATATGATGGCGACTATTATTGGCTGAGTAACTTAGCCAACACAAGTATGCATGCACAGACAACCTTAGAACCTACCTCATATTACACTGCTGCTACTAACGAGTATACACATGCCATATTCAACAGCAATCATACTGCCTGGGCTGGAATGTTCCCAATACATTATCAAAAAGTGAGAAGCTATAAGGAGGAAGGGAAAAGGAGAGAAAAAAGGGGGGCGGAAAGGAAAAGATACAACATTTATCATGACCTGGGGTTAGATGAAATAGAAGACCCCCGCCACCCGGATCAGTCTAACAAATGGTATTCAGACATGAGTGCTACGGCAAAGCAAGCAACAAATGAAAGCTCCTATGTCTGTTCACTAATGCCGCATGCATCAGGGACACCCAAAATGTTGGTACCACAGGAAGTGCCCTTGTTGTAGGCTCAATGTTTGATTCACTTAGTTCTTTGTAGGATAAAAAGCACCTTCCAGGCACACACCGTCACTATAGAGAGGCTGGAAAATGAGAGAACATGCACGAGCCGGCTTCAAGGAGTTATTTGCATCAAAGAGCCATTTCTTGTCATAAAAGGAACGAGGTATGCAGAGAACAAATGGCACGATCAAACCATCGAGTGCAAAGCAGAAGCACTCCGGGGACGATCTGAGGACACCTTCTGATGGATAAAGGAAGTGTGTGCTCCTATTTTGTCAAACACGTCACTAAGCTAACATGGATCACAGCACTGGAAAAGCCTATAAAAATTCAAAAAGAAGTACCACACGAACTATGCTTCCATGGGGAAGGGAAAGTGAACATGGGGGAGGCAAGGAAATGCAACAAGACAGTAATAATACCTGATATGAAGAAAGGCACCGCAGCACTCATGGACATGTATTGGATTTGTGGCAAACAAGCCTACCTGCATCTACCTGCATCCTGGAAAGGTACTTGCGCCTTGGCCATCATCCATACAGCCCTGATGGTAATACCCAAAAGCCATATCCAAGGAGCAGCAGGGGAATCGTCAGGCAGATCGGCAGCAGGAGAATCGTCTGGCAGATGGGCAGCAGGGCAATCGGCTGACCCATCAACAGCGCCCCAACAAGTAAAAACAGAACCTCCAGCTTATGAACTGTTGTCAGACCACGAGTTGAAAACAAAGTTATCACGAATAAAAAGATCATCCAACTATATTTCGTCTGAATCATCAAAACTCCTTGCTGAGATCCCACAAAAGTACAAGCTCTCCTCATCCGCAGAGACATTTTTTGCATCGCTCCTAGCGCCAGGGCTCCAAGTACGAGCAAATGCCAAATGGTTACAAATAGTGCGCTGGGAGCTAATCCAACTGGCCAATGACACTGAAGAAGGATTCAACGTTATAACAATAGAGCTCTGTGCCTTGGCCTAATGACAATGCAAAAACAATATGTTCTAGATCTCCTCACGGCGATGGACGGTGGTGTTTGCCGAAAAATCAGGGGGGCGTGTTGCACATTCGTGCCATCTGAAGATGCAGATAATGGGACACTCTCACATGTGATAACAGCAGTTCACAACTTAGGAGAGAGGATGAGAACAGAGGGCGGAGCAGAAGAAAGCACATGGTTTGACAACATGTTCAGCTGGATACCATCATGGGTAAATGTAATGATGAAAATACTTGTTCCTGTCATCGTCTCTGTGTTGCTATTCTTCTGCGTGTGCCAATTAGGACTCCGGTGTTGTGCAAAAAGTTTGCGTACCTCAACTATAATGATGGTAACAATGGGCTGACCGACAACGGTAGCAACTATGATAGATGCACAAATACAAACAGGGGAACATAATACTCCAAAATACAGGATGACTGCCATCTATAGGCAATATGGGGACAGGGTTGATAATTTATACCACACCACCATCAAGGAACCAAGAGAATTGCAATGGTATAAAGAGGTATGGGTAGACCTGGATGGGGATGGTGGGATATGCCTAACATACACTCCAGACGAATATGCAAGAAGAGGTAATAGCTTGAGAGGTGTATGCAGAGCATGGATGCCAATAAAAGGTCCCACAGCCTGGGAAGAAGCAGCTGCAGAAAGTGAGTACTACCGAAGGGAGAATGAAAGAAAAAGAGTGTCATAATTTGTTACTTTAGATGTAACAAAAGGGGGGAATGTGTGGGAGCAAGGGGCCAGCAGGCCCCTCGCATCCTTTACTTCTCATTACAAAACTCAGACCACGTGCCTCCAGTAGTAGGTTCGCCCCTTGCCCTTATGCGATGTCGACTTTGGTTAGCATTCGCTTAGATGGGACCACTGAGCAGGACACAGGGCATCCATTTTTGTAACCCCTTTTAATTCCATCTTGGTGACTAGGCCTCAATGCGATAGTACAAAACGCTTCGCTTCCCTTTCTCGCAGTGGCCGGATGCGCAGGGCACATGGCCCCCAACTTTCCCACTCTGACTGAAAAACTCTGCAGCTCCATTCTCACGATGGAGCCGGAGGTACTTGCAACAAATAATAAATTTAACACATCACTCTTCCTCTGAGATCACTGTCCTGCATGTGAACCAGCAAGAGCAAAGCACATGGCTTGTTCATCTCCACAAATGTGTCCTTGCCCCCGCACCTTCGCCAGTGGAAATTTACTGCCATTGTGATCCTATGCCCCTGCAAGGTATTCCTTTCATGTGCCAGGCCGCTGACCACACCATGATGCCCACCCAACAGATCCCCAAATAATATTAAACCCCTGCTGCAGTATATCGTTGTCTACCACTAACAAATGTCACATACCAGAAATTCTTATGAACACAGACCCTTACTTCAACCGGTGTATTATGGTGGTCAAGGCCCTTATCCTAAGGCCTTTATAATCAGATGTAACTGATAGTATAGATGCACGTGTGACGTTTATAGGACATGATTAGTTATTCAAAGGCTTTGAACCATTATTAATTAGTGCATGCATTTTGAGAATATATTATGTTAGCTTAGCTAGTGACCACCCTGCTTCACAGCGACCTGACCTTCACCCATTCGGAGCACAGATGCCTGACGTCGATCCTCCCGTCAACCAAGCAGCCAACCCAGAGGAAGAGATGCCACCAACACCATGGGCACCGTATGGACTGTCCAATCCGGGACCAACGTAGTATCCTATGTTAGTTGCGTCATTTGCCCTATAAAATGTAGTGTAACATTAATTTTGGTCAGAGCGCTCTCAGAGGCAACAGAGATCTTTGAATGCTATTTACTTATATAAACCTTGCCTTGAACTCTCGCAGCCTGCTCTCTTTGCCTCATTCCCCGTCTGGGGTGTGTCAGTTGTATTCTTTTGCACGAGAAAGAGGGGGAGGGCACAAACAGATACAAACACCATACTACCATCCGGCAGTGGCTGTTTCAATGCACAATTGTATGAAACGCATTTAGTCAAGTTATAGTCCAAAAAATCTTGGTGAGTACACTCGCTGCAGTTCTTGCGGCAGAAGAAACATGAAACATCAAACAAATTATTAGATCCATTCACTGAAACGTTTGGGCCTAAGATTTTATAAGTGCCAGTCATATGAGTCAGTGACAAAAGATGCCCGGCAATGTACCAAGACAGAACTCTTGCAGTTCCATGAGGATACTCATTTGTAGCACTTTCTCGCAGGTTACGGTACGGTTGTAGTTGTCACGCAGGACTGGAGCATCAGGTGTAGTGCATGCGATTCTCAGAGTCCATGTAGCGTCTTGCATCAACCCATTCTTTACAGAGAAAGCATTTGCTTGGCAAGTCAGGAGCCCCCACAGCAAGGCAAGTCCCATCCCCTTCATACTGCTCTACATTCGTGGTGTGAGCCTAGTAGCAGGAATATAAACAGGCATGCGAGAATTCTGCAAAAGTACAACATAAGTACTTCCAACACCTTGACTTAACACTTCCCCAGCCTCAGGCTTTTTGTTTGGACGGTGAACCCAAACCTTTATCCCGGTGCTACCGAAGCCTCCTTCCCCCTCAGTGTAGTGTCTGGGATTGCTTACTTTCTACCACTAGGGGAACAACTGCTTGCTCACAAATCAATTGTGCAATTCGGTCATATTTGGTTAATGGTACTGCAGATGCACCAGCGTTATGTAAGAGTACCGAAACAGTCCCTCTATAATCAGGATCAATCACACCTCCCAAAATGTCAATGCCTTTTTTCGCCAGGCTGGATCATGCAGCAATGCGTCCATAGGTGCCAGCCGGCAATTTGATGGCAATACCCAGCGATATGGATTTGGTTTGTCTCGCTGATATAACGTCATCTTCATAGATAGATAAATCAAGTCCAATGCTACCCGCCGTGGCTTGCACAGGCAGCTTTGCTTCTTTGTCTGTCTTCCACACAATAAGAGTCTTTGTGGATTCCACTTTCTCACTTGTCAGTCTCACAAAGGGTGTCTGCCGGTTTCCCAATGGACGATTGTTCAGTTCAAACAGTGCTTGTGCCAGGTGTTTGGACCACCCCTTGAGAGTGTGAGTCTTAGTCAGTTTCTTTATTTGTTGCTTGAGCAACCCACTGCTGCGCTCCACCAGAGCAGAGGATTCTGGGTATCGACTGATGTGCAGTGTCCATTTGATGCCTTGTTCAAGTGCCCAGTTATGCACATTGTGTCCAGAAAAATGGCTGCCTTGATCTGATTGGATTTCATCCGGAATGCCATAATGCCTGATGAGGTATTCCATTCCGTGCAAGGTAGCCCGTTGATATGCATAGGCAACTGGATAGGCTAACAGCAGTCCAGAATATGTGTCTACCATGCTCAACACATAATGCTTTCCATTCTCGGGCGGTAAAGGGCCAATGTAGTCAGCCTGCCATACGCTAGCAGCTCTTTCACCTCTTCTCAAAGGGCTTTGAGGCTTCCTCTCCAGCAGGCAGTGCTTCACTTTGCAGCACACGGAACATTGGGAGGCAGCTTGCTTGGCATGATCCATGGTAATGGGCTATTGTCTCCTCTTAGCCCATTCATAGGTTCCTGCTTGCCCTAGGCGCCCTGAGGTTTGGTGTGCCCAGTCCACCATTCCTTGCAATACCTCAGCTTCTCCAGGTGTTGTCACTGGGCAAACTTTCACAATTTGATCCACTTTGTTGTTGAACAGGGCAGCCAGTGAGGTGTCAGGGAGCATGTGTGCATCGACATGCCCAATGCAGATTTTGCACCTCTCACCTTTGCACCACATTTCTTCCCAGATGTCCAGCCCTCCCCAGATTGGAGTGTTCTTGATCTGCCAGCCATCTCTTCCACATGCTGATGCCCAATGTGTCAGGCCTTGATATGTTGGCCAACTGTCCGTGTACATATATGCAGTCTCTGTCTCTTTCACCTGTTCAATCACAGAGGCCACCACCTGTAGTTCAGCATATTGACTGAATCCTCCCACACCTTCTCTCATCAGCAGTGTTTCTCAGTGGAGCTGGAATGCAACAGCTTGCCAGTGTATTTGCCCTTTATCATACTTTGCTGTGCCATCCGTGAACCGTGTAAACTTTTGTTCTTCCTCTGTCAATGTATCATAGGCGGGTGCGACTTTGAAGGGAGATTCTGGAAATGCCACAGGGGTGCTTGGTTCAGGCATCGCTTCCAGATCTACTGGCTCGAGCATTTGTTCTTGCAGTCTGGAAACCCCTGTGCGGCCAGCTTTCGCACGTTGCTGTAAATACCATTTCCATTTGACATGAGTAGCGTCTTGCGCTCTGCCACTTTTTCCACTTGCAGCAGAGTCGCGCACCCATCCCATGATGGGAATTTCTGTGCAAATTGTCACTGGTTGCTCGCCTGTTTCTTTCAGTCTCAACTAGAGCCCAGTACACTGCAGCAACCTGTTTCTCAAATGGAGTGTATCTTGTCATGGGATCTGTGAGCTTTCTTGACCAGAAACCTTGCGGCACTCTTTTCTGTCCTTGCTTTTGCCACAAGCTCCATACAGCAACATCATTGTAGACAAGAATTTCCAGTTCAAAAGGATCAGTTTTCGTCATGGGGCCCAGTGTGATGTAATTCTGCAAAGCGTCCTTGCTGAAAGACAGACTGTTGCTCTAGGCTACATGTAAAATCATGTTTCTTTCTGGTGACTTTGTAGATGGGTTTCAGTATCAGGCTTAGATGAGGTATCTGATTTCTCCAAAAACCCATTAACCCAATGAACCTTTGTGCCTCTTTTTTATCTGCTGGTGGAGCCATCTGCTGAACCATGTCAATTACAGGGTCGGGAATTTTCTTAACTGACCCAGACCAGATTGCACCTAAAAATGTCACCTCTTGAGCGGGTCCCTGTACCTTTTTGGGATTTATGGCCCACCCCTGGTTTTGCGTATGTGTAATCAACTTTTCTGCAGCTTTTTCTACATGTTCTTTCTCAGCACTGATCAGCATGATATCATCAATGTAATGAGCAACATACACATCATCCAACTGTACCATCTTTAAGTCTCTGGCAATCAATCCATGACACAGAGTGGGACTATGCAAATACCCCTGGGGCAATTTAGTCAAGGTAAATTGTCTGTCTCCCCAAGTGATAGCAAATTGGTCTTGCGATTCAGTGTCAATATCAATGGAGAAAAATGCATTGGCCAAGTCAAGGACCACATGCCATTCACCCACTTCTTTTGTAAGGTTTTCAATCAGAGTAATGATGTCTGGCACTGCCACAGCTAAGGGTGGCACCTTCTTATTCAAAGCGTGATAATCAATTGTCACACGCCACGCCCCATCTGGGCGGCGAACAGGCCAGATCGGTGAGTTGAATGGACTGACTGCCGGCCTCATTATGCCAGCTTTCACCAATGACTCAATAGTTTCACCAATCTCTGTGTGCCCTCCTGGCAACCTGTACTGTTTCACGCACACTGGCTCAGAAGGAGGAGGTACATGCAAGGGGGACCATTTTGCGTGCCCAACCACCACGGGGTTAACAACTCTCACATGGATTTTCCGATTGCCAAAAACAAATTCACCTAAATCTGTAGTCACACTTTTGCCCAACAACACATCCATGCCAAGTATATACTCCGGTATGTCTGCAATCAAGACATTTGCTGTGAAAGGCAATCCCTTGCCAATTGACATTTTTACATTAAAGGCTTTTGCAACAGTTTCTGCTCCCCCATAACCATTGAGCAAAACTCTGGGACCATATAATTTACTGGGATTGCCATTCAAAATGGTTGCCTCAGCTCCTGTGTCTAATAGAGCCAGGACATGTTTTACTTTCTTATCCAAACACAATGTAAGTGGCACAAAAGGGCGTCTGTCTCTGGGACTGGTTCTATTTATTAACAGTACATCAAAGACAGAATCAGCCCTTCAATCAAAAATGGGGTCTGGGACCTCCCACTTGTCCTTTGCCAAATCAGGGTAGCCTTTTGCTCGCACTTTGGGCTTCAACACCTCTTCTTCACAGGGTGCAGAAGGCCTACTTTTTCCTGATCCCTATTTTTTCAGTTTTTTCGATTTCTCAAGCAGCACAGGTGTGGGTTTACCGTCTATCTCTTCCTTTGGAATTCCCGCTTTTAGCAGGTCCACCCACATTTGTCTGCGTGTAACCTCAATTGTTTCAGTTTTCTCTTTAGACTTTACATTTTTGCCACGCTTTTTCTCTGAATCATCACTAGGCGTGCCACCTTCCGCACATCTAACCCTTCTAATTGCCCTAGCAGAAGTGCCACTTCACCAATGGCTTTACCTTGTGCTGGACCCAGCAATGAAAGCAATGCTCCCTTCATATGACCCGGAGCATTTCTCAACAAGCGCGCGCGCATTCCAGCTGTAAACAACTCCACGTCAGGCCCTGCAAAATTTGCACTGTATAGCCATCTCTCTAAGCTGATCTGTCACTTCCGTTAGTGACCCCCAAAGGCCCCCAAAAGCCCCAATTCTCTTCCATGTCCATTGGACTCGCCTACAGATTCAATAGGGCAGTCTGAAGCCAATTAAAAAGGAATGCAAGCCTTGCTGCCCCAGCATTACATAAGTAGTGAGTGAACCCATTTTTAACAATTCTTCTGTGGTTAAGAAGATCCCATCAGTACCTGTATCCCACAAACGTAGACACCACTTCAGAAGTGCTTCACCTGTCCTCTGTCTAAATAACTTGGCAATGTCTAAAAGCTTGGTCTGTGTATAATCGCGGACAATCCTAGTATTCTGAATGTTTCCACCGCCAGCTTGGCCTTTTGACTTGTTAGTGATTAATGGCCGCGCTGAATAAACACATTTCTCTGGAGCACATTCCAGGTCCTCTTCATCAGAGCAGTCTAGCTCCGCAAATTTGACTTCAATGGATTCATTACAATCAAATGTTTGTTCGGTTTCGCTATCACTAACTTCACCCGACCATAAATTTGGGTCCCAATTATCTTTCCTAATTAATGCGTGAATCCTTATCTTTGAAGGGTTGCCCCGCCACTGTCTGTGCTTGTGCGTGGCTACACGCACAGCTAAAGAGGTACTCCTGTCCACCATCTGATCAGCCCACTTAACGGACGATTCAAGGGCTTCTCTCACAATGATTTGTTGCTCATGGATCAGGGAAATCTCATCGTTCAATTTGCGAATCTGCGCATCTTTAAGCAATTCATTCTCATGCAACTTCCTGAGCACCTGCAGGAACAACCAGCCTATGTTTCCTTCTGCTTTAAGCTCCCGTCTGCATTTCCCAAGCGGCAAACTCTCCAAGCACTCACTAATTACCGCCGGGGAAACATCATTCTCAAGCTGTCCCATGCCCTCAGAGCCGAATACCGATGCAAAATGTCTGCCACACCCGACCAGGTATTTGTTGCTGGCTAACCTGGAATGTGACAGAGTACACTATCCCCCACATTGCATTCATCCTTTGCTTGTTTCTTCCAGAAGGGCGTTGTGCTCGCAAACCCTGCTCACACCGCCAAATGTAGTGAAAAGGGAGAACCAGCACTTCCCTGGGACCAGCCCTTAGTGCAATAAAATCACTCCTAATCACCTTCCCACACAAATAAGTAACTTTGCGAAGCACAGTGAACTCAATCTGGAAGAAAGCCAATCACACAGAAAATGTAATGCTTGCATTTATTACTACAGTGTCTAATCAGAACTAAGCAGCATTTTACAATAATATGGGAATGAAAGTGCAAGCTGGACAATACCAATTGTCAGTCACAGATGAATATGCAATTATTGATCTTACGCTCCTAGATATCTTGGATGGAGATACGATCGAATCACACCCAGGAACCTCGCCACTCAAAGTGCCCGGCACCCCTCAAGAAGGGAGGGGAGGACTGGCCAAGCCCCCCACAGGCCTGCACCAGAGCGGGGATGTGATGCTAGGAGTCTCAGCCCTCTAGTGTACGGCTGGTCATCCAGGCACTGTTCCTATCCGTACGCACATTTCACAAACAGCCCAGGATGAGTCCGTCCCTCACTGGCCCAGGTATAATTTTCTTATTAGGGGCTGCACGTCAATCACTATGACGTATCAGCTCTTCGAGAATCTTCTAGGCTCCCCCTTCCAGTCACCAAACATGTTTTAGCCTGGAAAGTTACCAGACTGGAAACAGCCAGTCTTGGCTCCCAGGCTTCGTGTACGTTGTTTTGGGAAGGCCTGACATTCCTGTGTTATCAGTGCACCTGACTCGCAGAGCGAAGACGAGCAAGGCTGTGCCTGGCTCCTAAAGGCTGCTCTGAGCTTCTTGCAAAGCTAGATGTTTATGTCTTCAAGAAGGGCCTTCGCAGTTAACCCCTCACAAGCATGCTGGCTCACTCAGTTCGAGAGGCCTGGCTGGTTCAGCATTTTTCCTCCACACTTCGAATAAGTAGCTAAATACATTCAAGATATCTCAGTAGGTTAGTGCAAGTGCAGGTTACTGCAAGCGCCTATATGCTTTTCATGACAGCTGTTTTTGTCAACAATTAAAAGATGTACAATTGTGTAAAAAGACTACTTTGTTTGGCGCATTGTGATTGTATAACCTCATCTAATGTACTTTCTATAACACCCACATATACCGCTCCCTATCCCTATCCAATGCACTACTCTCACTTCTCTCCTCCTACAAAACCCACCCACCTTTCATTCTTTCTGCTTGTTGAGTCTTCCTCCTCCTTTCCCTCTAATATATCTCATTCCCTCTAAGCTTTGCCTCCACCCTTTGATATGAATACTTTCTACATGACAATTTGATTCCCTCCTGCCACTCTCACCATCACTCTACTACTCCCTCCTCCATTGTACTACTTTATCTTCCACACTACTAGCACATCACCCCGCATCTTAATCAGACCTCCTGCTTCCAATTCTGCAAGCACTTAATATTCACTCTCTGCACTCTCACTCTTAGCTACACTAAGTACTCTCTCATACATACTCACAAAGTAGAACCACTTACACTCATTAACAATACCTCACCTGTTCCAGAAATCAGTGTGACAATCTGGCTCTAGTTTGTTCATCCTGACGGTCTCTTGGTCTGCCACCTCCCCTCCTCTGACCTCACCCAAACAACTCACAACTTCCTTTTTCCTGTTTCCATTCATATCCCCCTCTCTACTCCTTCCATTGGATCTCTTGCCATTGCCAATTTGGCCCTGTCTTGCCTGCATGGGAGGTGTTATAAACAGAGGAAAGCATAAAAAGTGGGTAAAGCCTGACCCCTTCTGTCCATGTGAAACTACCATGTTGCCATGATGGTGGCCACTATTGTGAACTGTCCGGGTTCATTTTGGGGGTTTTAGTGTATTTTTATCCAAGGTAAGTTGTTAAGGATTTCAATCAGGCGACGCAAACACCCTGGTATCGTTCTATTATGTAGCGCCTAACTGAGGTGCTTTTCTCCTTATTTATGTGGATTCAATTTTTTGATGGTACACCACCCATATCAAACCCTCTTTTCAAATACCCCGGGTCACAATGGACCATGAACCAGGCTGGTTGGTCAAATGCAATATTTATTTATTTATTTAAAATTCCAAAGAAATCACACACTTTTAAAATGGGGCAGCAATCACCAATGGAGTGATGGTTACAAATAAGAATGTGAGCAATGGACTGGGTTTGACTTTTTAGTGGAGCACATACACAGCACAGCATAATAGGAGCACTTTTGATTTAGGACAGATAGCACCCACGTTAAAATTTCCCACTGAAAGGGTCCCTCAACCCACAAATAATCAATTCTGAATGGATCTAACGAAGCAGCAGGTGATCCTGAATAAGAAGCTTAAAACGGAATTCAACTCTGACCTTCCCTCCCCAAATAAGAGTGAAGACCAGATTTGAAAACCTTGCAATGTTAAAAAGGACACTTGGAAATGGATGAATAAAATAAGGAATGTGTGCAAAAACCTTGAAACAAATACAGTTCTTCACTAAGGCAACAATGTAAATGTACTAACAATCACAAGCAATAAATTAGCAAGAGCATACAGTTCAAAAAATGAATGGAAGATTTAAAACAGTTCACCATCAAAATGAAATGTTGGAAACTTTACGAATATTTCCATTTTCCGTGTAAATTTACTAAAACGGTTTCTTTGAAAAACGGGTGAAATATTGTAAATTACATTTTGTGTTGGGGATAGCTATAGATCACAGGTACACTATGGAAGTGAAAGTAAGTCTCTAGCTGGTAAATTGAATGAGTTATGCAAGATCTAAGATGGTGCACTTTGAGTAAATGAAGGTGTGAAAAAGGAAAGAAATCAGTTGTGACAAGAATAGTTTTACTCTACACTAGTGTATTCAGGCTAGGCCACCAGAGAGGGACACAGTAAGCTCTAGGGTTGATTCGTGAGTTCAACCCTCTCGCCCCTGCGCCCACCTTAGCGGAACCAGTCCAATCACTCGAAATAGGATTAATGGCTCAGGATTTCAGAAGAAAAAAATTACTAAAGAGATGGGGGTATCACAAGAAATCACAGGCAGGGTTGCAAGAATGAGCGTGACAGTTTGAACAAGGTATCAGGATAAAGATAGGGTGACTTAGAGAGTGCGATGAGAACAAAGACAAGAAATGCTATTGGTTTAGATGGGGTGGCAATTGATAATCACGGTCCACTTTATAGTTTTTGGATTTCGGACAGTCAACGGTTCTGGTCACTACACTGCAGGGCAGTCTTGTCAGGGACCCCTATTTATAGTGCATAATGACATCATCAAAGTATAGACTGGGCAGGGTTAACTAAGCAAACCCCTAAACTACTTGGATTGGATAGGGGTGCTAATCTCCACCTTGCTCTCAACTGGTTGGATTTCCAGGGGAATGATGTCAGATTTATGAGGTAAGTTTTACAATGTCCAAAATCTCCCATACATTTACACCATTGCAATCTCTTTGCAAATTATATACACAGGTTACATATTTTGTGTAGCACAAATCCATCCAATCGTCCAGTCTGTGGGACCTTGTTTCACCCTTCTGACACATTTTGGTAATTTTGAGCATAAATGATTTGGCCTTAAATTCCCTAACTTTATGCACAGATGCACATTTTTCCAAGGGATGTATGTACAAAAATGTATGTTTGCAATATTGATACTTGACTTTCTTGTCGTGCAGATAAGGACGGGCTCCACTGGAGGCCACCATGGCAGAATACTGATTCCTGACCAAAGGGAACCCCAGGATGCCAGCCTCAAACACAGGGAAAAAAGCTTCCTAGCACCAGAAAACCCTTCAGTGGTGTAGATGATGATGGCTGCTGAAGATAGTCCGATTGGTAATCACTGAGGTTTGAGTAGAAGCTTTCAGTCCAATGCAATTTGCATTTAAGCTGAATGCAACCCAATTACAAATATTGATCCGGAAAGGTGGGTTGAATGAGGTAAGGATAGGAAGCAAAGAAAAGTAAAGAAGGATGAAGAGAGCTGGAGAAAGCACAAGCAGAAACTAGATATGCGAGATAGGGAAATGCCAGAGCGGATGCAGGGTGTGCAAGAGCACAGAAAAGTTAAGTACAGTCATGGAAAACTAGGATGTTTGCCGTTAGAGGTGCAGCGGCATTCAAAGAGGAAAGTAGCAAAGCTGATGCAGACAGAAGGCGTACCTGGAAAGCGAGTATCAGCCGAGGGAAACCTCGGGTGAAAGCGGAACGAAAAATCTGGAAATAAGGCGAGTGAAAGGAGAAAGAGCAACAAACCAGCAGGCAGGCACAGACTGATCCAAGAGCAGGAAGGAACCCTAGTAGTCCACAAAGCGCAGGTAAACAAGAACAAACAGCGAGAGTTGCTGCAGCAAGTACCAGGAAGAAAGATACAACGCACCGTACTGAGATCACGGAGCGTTGTTATAGAAACGTTGTAACGCGGCAGCCAGCTTGGTAGGAGACTAGACCGCATCTTGTGCTTCTCTGATGACTCTCAACAGAACAGGGTTTCACACAAGAACCGCAGAAACACTTCCATCTATGCCACAATCTCCAAGCCTGCCGCATGACAAATTTTTACAATTTCTGCTGCAGAGATAGGAGTCTTTAAAGTGTATTCCTGAAATAGTCTTTGTGAACAAATGACAGTTCCTTTGGTGACCTGGATCATTTTATGTTCTTTAACTTCACTGCTGCCAACTGTCATTTCCTTCAGAGCATGGTGGGGTTTTCTCCCTGGTTTGAAGTTATATTGCCCCTTCAAACTTCAGGCTTCCATCCCTGGGAGCTTCATTGTCTGGGTCCCATCAGAGATGAAAGTCTGTTCAACCCCATAAATATCAGGGGGCTGTCAGTATCTGCTGAGAGAGAGCCCTCCTTTTGGTGCCACCCCTCCAAGCAAAACCTGTTTCTCAACGTGCATCTCCAGCCACCATTGTCCTGGAAAAGCTGGCCATCTCTCAGCTTAACCTTCATTCAGACTCTGTTGGCTGTCTCCATGACCACCAGTCTGGCTTCAGAGTGGCCAGAAGCACAGAAACTGCTATCCTGAATATCCATGAAGATCTGCTCTCCAACCTGGACTCCAACTTTCCCTCTGTCCTCATCCTTCTTGATCTCTCTTCTGCCTTCTACACGGTCAACCACACCATCCTGCTCAACCATCTCCGTGATAACCTGGGCATCACTGATCAGGCTCTGGCCTGGCTGACCTCTTTCCTCTCTGACAGGTCCAACTTGGGTCCTTCCTGTCATCTATCTTCCTCTCTACCTGTGGGGTTGCCCAGGGGTCTAACTCTCGCCCTGGCTCTTCAACCAATACCTGGCAACTCTCGCCCACTCCATTGCCATTTTCCGCTCAGATTTCCTGTGCTACGCTGATGAGACTCAACTCATTTTCCAACTGCCCTCGGCCACCTCCATGCCAGCAAGACAGAGATCCTCCTCATCGGCACACCATCTTCATCCTTCTCCCTCACCCTCTGGCTGGCCTCCCTTGCTCCTCCTCCTACACCTACCTGCGAGGCTAAGAACCTCGGGGTCATCTTTGACTCCACACTTTCCTTCTCCGCCCATAACTCTGAGGTCTCTAAAAAGTCAAACTTCCTACTGCACCTCCTCAGAGGCAGAGGTACTCTCCCTTTCATCTCCTTCCCTCAGAAGCTCACTGTCTCCGAAGCTCTGGTTTTCTATAGGTTGGACTATTGTAACAGACTCTTTCTAAATCTACCTGCCTCTACTCTCCGCCATGTGCGACATATCCAGAACAGGACTGCAAGACATGTCCTCGGCCTCAAGCCCTGGGATTGTATCTCTCCAGCCCTGAAATCTCTCCATTGGCTCCCAGTGGATGCAAGGATTAAATTCAAAACCCTCTACATGGTCCACAAGGCTTTCTGGGGCCTGGGTCCAAAATACCTTCAGCTATCCCTCTGCAAATACCTCCCCTCTCCAGCTCGTCGCTCCTCTACCTCTAACTCCCTCTGGGTCAATTGTTTTTCAAAGAAACAAACTGAGGCTAGATCTCTATCTTCGGCTGGGGCCTCACCCTGGAACAGCCTCCCTGCCAATCTAAAACTTAAGGAAAACCATCTCTGGGTCCTCAAGACCTTCCTCTTTGCTTCTGCCCTCGCTCCTCCTCTCCTCTGCTGATCTGCTCTCTCTTGGCACTGTGCACCTGGCCACCCTCTGTCCCCTAGGCCCAGGTACCTGCTCACAATGCCACCCTCCTGCACTGACTCCTGGCCACTCCTTGCACTGGGGACTGTATCTGTACCCATACAGCCCCCCGCCCCATTTTTCTTCTTTTTCTGCACTTATCAGACTTACCCAGTCTGCTGCCTTAAACAAAGCACTTGCCACTTGCTGGCTGCACTACCACTGTTTATTTCCCCCATTTTCTATTTATTTTGTATTTATTATTATGTATCTGCTCTCCTCTGCTCCACACTTTCCACTCTCCCCCTTCCATGCACTTTTTCCCTTTTCCCATTCCCATGCACTTGCGCATTCTCAATGTCACTGGGCCTACAAAGATCGTTGTTGTTGTGTTCTCCCCTGTTGCCCTCCTTTGCCTAGTCGCAGTCTGAAACACTTGTGTACGAGCGCGATACAAATAAAATATCATATCATATCATTTGGGAGAGCAGGAACTGGGTAAATCTCAACTACCATCATCCCCTCTTGGGGATAGAATTGGCAGTGGATTCCTCCTTGGTAGGCCTCCCACCCTAGGCTGAGAGAGGTTTCCAACCCTTCCTAACAAGGTCAGAGTACAGTTAACTTAAGTTCATTGACAAGAAGAGAGCACAATCAATCAATCAATCAATCAATCAATTTTTCTTGGACATTTTCTCAAATGTGCTGAAGCCAGTGAATGACTGAAACATGCCACACAAAAAAACGAACATCCCTTGGAAAAAATCCATCTGATGCAAAGCAAAAATCAATATCAAGAGCTTCTGAAACACAACAACAAACAGCAGCACGACTTGCCAACCACAGGACAAGAGCAACTTTCTCCAGGGCAAATGAGATGCCAGAGAAAACTGAAGCAAGACGCCAATCCTCCAGGACACGAGACATCACTCGATCAGGACACGGGGAACGCCTGGTACCCCAGCTAGTGTTAAATATAACAAGACCACATTTGTTACAGAAAAACAAAATTAGATGTGAAAAGGGAATATCACAAACTCTGAATCTGTGTTCCCTTAAACTCTATGATATGATATGATGTGGCATTTATAATGTGCCTGTACACAACTGTACCTTTATTAAGAGCTCAGCTTTCTTGAATAGACCCCACTATTCATCATTAGCCCCTTTGGCGGGTGCAGGAGCCAAACAGGTTGCTCCAAACCTGGACTGTATCTACCAGTGCAAGCCTGGGTTTGCAGCAACCCAAGTGCTTTCTGTACCTGCCCCCATGAGGTACTGCTCTTTTCCCCCTTCCCTGCCCCTAAATACAGCCCTATAACACCCCTCTCACCCACCTCTCCTGACCTGAAAGGGGCTCCTCCGCCTGGGCCAAACTGTCTTCTTCATTTGTTTGTGAAAGTCATGGAAATGGAATATTGTCTGAAGCAAAATGTTCAAGGTGTTGGAATAACCAACACCTTGAACATTTTGCTTCAGACAATATTCCAAATCTTGCCTCCTTCTAGGACCTACTCTAGTGAATCCGGGTGAGCATCAGTAAACAGTGGTGTCTACAAAGTGAATTTTTTGCATCCAAACATAGACTACAATCTTGCCCCAGACAAATGAGGAATCCATGCAAAATTTGGTAACTGTGGGTTCAATGGTGTGGATTTGTATAGCTGGACAAACATACACACACACATACATACATTCAGCTTTATCTATAACGATTAATTACATTATATTTTTGGTGCAAGATGAAATCCTGAGCTGACTTTAATCAGCAGAGACCTTTACTTTCAATGAAATAATTGCTTACAATGACCGAGGAATATCTTCATACATATGTTTCAAATATCATAATAAGTAATTTCTTCTGCATATCATCTGCTGTTTAACGTTGTTGCATACTTGATGGATGTACTATTCCACAGCTTATATTTGAATTACTACTTAAACTACGCCATATCTTTGATTGGTTCTTCCAAAGTGTCAACTATCATGTAATAATGTATTCTCTTAGTACATGTATTGTACAATTTTATTATTCTCCTTAATTTATATATTGCTGCATGGTACACTATATATTTATAAATTGCCAAAATTAATGTATGTGATAGCAAATTGCTAATTTTTCGGCCGTATTTGGAGATTGATTGTCCAAAATGTACCCAATAACATACTTACATGTTTGTGTTGATCTGGCACATCTAAAACATGTGTATTTTTGTCTTATCCAGGAAGAAGGATTACAAATGTGCCCATATTCCTCTTGATTTCACATGGGTAGGAAGTACAGCCACAGTGCTGCACAGCAGGACCACAGCTTGCTGCTGAGTAAATCCTCAATTTGAATTGCTTACTCAAAATACCCCAAAAGTAGGCCCAGTCATGCTGTACTTAAACAAAGGTGGTTCCCAAGGTTTTCATATGCCTTGACATTCAAATCTCATTTATATTAGGCCCTCTACATTAATGCATTAAGGCATTAGCAATTATACCAATCTCAGAAGAACAAGGATCACAAGTATTGTTTACCTTACATCCTAGGGCCATACATGATACACCCCACTTTATTATTTCTGCCTATCCCATCCACTGCCTTGTATTTACCAACATCATTCACCTTCTCACACATTCTTCTCTTGGACTAGGCCACTCTCTGAAGTTGGGTTTGGAGTCACAGAATTATTCTTTGGATCATTAGTGGCAGTTCCTTAATCGACCTCTAGCAATTATAATCCTTCATATTTTTCAGAATTGCTCAAGCACATTGCCATGCTCCTCACACTACCAAATACCACTCGATGTATATCATATTATACTGAAGAACTCTCTAGAAATCATAATACATATAACATCAACACATAAACCTCTCTATCACCTCACTCCAGAGAATAGATCATATATCTTGGACTAGCACACATGCCTACCAATACAATGCAAATCCCCCTGTTGAACTAGCTTACTCCCTCCGATTGCAGCCTCCTTTTCCCTCGTTCGCTCCTATACTTCACTCCTTGTCATGCTCCCCTTTCCAGCAGACTAAGGCATGGTTTCCCCTGGTGGGGGCACAATACGCCACAGACAAAGAGCGTCACTTTCAAAATAGTACAGGGTAATTTGGCACAGAACTAAAGCATGAGGACATAACATACACAGCATAGACCGATCAACATGATGGGGTTTTGGAACACGCATATCTTGCAGCCTGTAAATATGCTCCCACTGCTGCTGCTGTCGCAGATGGCAACAAAGCCGTGGATGATGCTGTCATCAAGTAATACTGGTAATACTGCTTGGGTCTTTTGCAACACTGTGCACTGGAAAGACTGGGGTATGGACAGACACGGAAGGCATTTTAATATTGACATTCAAACCAGATGTATTTCTAAACAATCCCTTCCCCAAAAGTGATAGTTACACAGAAAGCACATGGACCTTTCAGGAAATGGTTGACTCAGAATGGCTAACCATGTCACAGCACAGCCACAAAAGAACACCAATTGACAGAGGTCTAGGGTATGTCTTTCTTCTCACACTTTTTCTGGACTCACATGTACTTCGTGTCGGACCATGTATTTCTTGATTGCACACTCCACTTTATCTCAGTCTAAGCACCTAGAGTATTTCACAGCATTGTGCGGAAATGGAAAACATAATTCCGAGACCAACTTTACCGTTACCACAGCCCGCATGACTTAGGGCATAGGTTAGTGAAAAAGCATTTTCTCCACTCACCTAGACAGTATGACAGTAGTCTAGTGGCTCCAGTAAACTGAACAACATGCCATCACTTTGCCAATGTCTCAAGCGAGCAGAAACAACTTTTATTACCAGATAAAATAAATGAACACACGCTGTTAGCTAACATGAACAGAAAAGTAAAAAACAAACGGACAAAGGAGTTCCTAGTCATAAAAAAATAATTTAGAACAAATATAAAAATAATGAAAACATGGAACAAGAGAACAATAGTAGTCACCTCTGCGGAAAGGACTTTAAATTCTCTCCTCATAATGGCCAGTCATGGCCCCCATAAGGTTCAGCTGGAAGCGAATGTCCAGCACCTTCAAATGTCTTATGTGCATGTCCGTATACACCAATTCCTAAATGGTGCAGTGAGACGGGCTGTCTTTTCATTTACAACTTCCACACCTCAACATATCTCTGCCACAATGGCATCCCTGCACTGCCGGAAGATCCCACCTGCCACTTCTGTGCATTCTCTCTGTGAAAAGAAAACATGTATATCATGACATAGTGTTTAGAACAAATATCATGTATATGCACATCATAGCATAGCTACTATAGTATAGGGTGTCCAGTCATAATTTCGAAAACATAATTTCGAAAGTAAAAAAAGTCGAATCAAAAATGTCGAAAAAAAAAATGTCGAATTGTTTTTTTTTTCGATATTTTTTTTTGGCTCTAGTTTCTGTGAAAAAAACAGGTAAAAATAAAAAAAAGGGGGGTTGGGGGGGAACCCCCCATTTCGAAAAAAAAACGTCATTAAAAAAAAATTCGACATTTTTTTTTTCGACATTTTTTTTTCGACTTTTTGACTTTCGAATATTTTGTATTCGAAATTATGTCTATGAACCATAGTATAGAATAGTATAACCATAGTTTGGAGTGTGTATAGCATAGCTTAGAGTTTAGAGTTATATAATGTTTATTTTTTTAAAGTAAGATAAACATTAAATGAGGCACACAATTCACTTGCTCTCACTCACCACCACCTTTGATTTCTGTTGCTAGCATGTGCTCCACAGCCTCCAGTAAGTGCCTGGCCAGGTTGAAATACATGTCTGCTCAAGAGTGCAACATATCATTCCAGTGATGATGGACCTGTTATTGTTTGCGTTTCACGCACGCTCTCCGATTCATTTTTTTGACTACCTTCTCTCATATGTCCTTTTCTACTTGGAGACGGTGTGGCTTCCACAGCACTGCAGAATTCCTTGAATGTAATGCGCCACACAGCATATGAGAAAAGCACCTTCACTGCATAGAATGTAGTGCTCATAGGGGCCATTTCCTAAAAAATAAATTCACAACTCACATGGCCAATCATCAATACAGTAGTGACTGCAGGAGTAGTCTGGCTGATCTCAGACCTGCCTGTTTTGTCTGTACATGGACACCCACTTCTTCCTAAATCATTCACACTAGCATGAAAAAAGTCCTACAAATATGACTGTCTTTTATTTTCCCTGCCTGAGGCAGTGCTAAAATGTGCACATCTGGTTATGCATGGTGTACTTCATAAATGGGGTTCTGCTTCTCCCATCTTCAGCTCAGCTGTATGTTCGTTAAATACTTCAGGCACCTACACATGCGCAATGATTTTTATTCACAAAAACCAATTGCAGGACATTTCAAATACTAAAGGAATAGTGATGACAATAAAAAATGCGTTTTCCGTAGTTGGAGAAAAAAAATGACATTTGTATGCAACTTCACAAAGCTGTGAGCAAAATAACTTTGTAAACTCAACTTGCAAAGCTATGCAGTGTGGTTCCTTGTGGTCTCATATTCGAGGTCCAAAGGCCAAAGCCCATTGTGCCGTGAATTCAAGGCGCATGGATTTCTCTTTTGTAATTTGAGTTTCCAACATTGCTTTGCAAAGTGTGCAGCCATCAATGTCATTCGGAAGCAGGACTTGTCCTTGCGGGGGAGTGCATTCACTGCACAGTTCACTGTGCCACACAGACAGTATTCTGGTGTCGGAAAGAAGTCCTGTATTGAATGGGGATTGGCTCTATGTGATGCAGGTCTGTTTCGGAGGTTTTGGCCAGGTGGGTTATGTTAAGTGTATGCAATGAATGGAGTGGTGCTGCTCGGAGTCTGGTGTTTATGTTCTTTGCACTAGTCTAGTGTAGATAAACGCTAACCGTTCAGTGTGTGGCCTGCATGCACGTTTGAGAGTCTAAGTTGCTCAGAGAAGTCTGCCCCTTTTTGGTATTGTGTGGGGTTGAGAATGTTACCTGTTCTTCTAGATGTCTTCTCCCTCGTAACTTTTGGCATTTCGTTTCAGCTCCAAAAAGAAACATAGCAGTACGACTGTTTCTTTTGGTAACCAAGATAACGTCCAGCACACAAATAAGGCATGCTACCATCGTTACACGTGGTCTTAGTACAAGCTAGGTTTGTCGTGGGAAACAGAAAGTAATATAGATAGGTATTCACGACAGAAAGAAACTAAGCACCAATGTTTGTGTAATTAGTAAATATTCCATCTCCCTCACGATTATGGAGAGCGTTTCGAGTCTATGATATACACAGAGACAAGGATTATCTAAAACAATTTCGTTATGCCAGTCACCCACATCAAAGAACACTAAATGTATTGACATTTTAGTAATTACATAATTGCCTACAGCCTGTGAACTCATGCAAGGTCATGTTGAAAACTAGAGCAATATTCCTATCCAGTCTTAACGCCAGAAATCTCTTGCCAAGTTTTGCAGCGACTAGTTTGTCCAACCCCAGTAGGTTTATGTAATGAACTGTTGTCCAGTTGTCCACGAGAATGAAGACACACACATTAATCTGATCCTTTTCCGAGCTCTTCAAAGCAAAGCGACCTGCTGTATAATCCATACAACTGATATAACATTCTTGGTCCTCCTTGGAAAATGCCCCTCAACCCCCCGCCCCCAGTGGAAACCATTCCCCTTCTCTTACAACAACCAGCTTGCTGGCATCGGATTCTACATCGTTATCTTGCATTTCTGTTCCATGCTCCCATGCGTTTCAGCCACACGAGGAACTCCTCCAAGCTGTGACTAAAACACATTACTTAGTTAGGAGATTCTCGGCCATGGGTCTTTTCAGGGCCATGTAGGTAACGAGGCATGGGGAATAAATGGAAGCAGAATGCATCCTTACTACACTCATCAAAAACTCGTCAAAAACCTTAGTGAGCATACTCTCTTATTTTGAGGTGCTGAACCCCGTGATGTGCCCTTTTCAAGATGATCTATCATAGAAAGGAAACTGCACACCAGACAATATATGAATAAGGGCAGATATTGTTTGCATTGTGAAGATTTGATGTTTGCGTGTTAGTGATAATTACAAACTCCAGATTCTGAAGGTGACGACGGAAATACTAAAAGAAAATGGAGGAGGCACCCCGATAACCGGGGCAGGGGCCTTCCTCCTTCCGCTCTCTCGTCCCCCCTCCCCCCCTCGGGGGCAGGGGAGAGGGCGGCAAGAGTGCAAAAGAGCGCCAAACTCAGCAGTAAGCCCGCGAAGGGCAACAATGGAAAGGGGAGGAGCAAGGGCTTCATATGCGGCGGGCGCCCGGCACAGGAGCACTTGCAGCTCTTCCAGCAGCCGGGCGCCCGTCAACCAGGAGAGGATTTCGGTTTCCCACCCACCCACCCTACAGCTACGGCAGAGCCTGGACGTCGTTGTCGCAGGACGACAGTGCGGTGTTGTGGCGACCAATGAGAAGAGAAAGACTCTGAATGAGCCATTGCGAAACCGGAAGGGGCTTCGCCCAGTCTGGACAGCGCCTCCTGGGAGCCTAAACGGCGAGGGTGTCTGGCGGTAGCAATTGGGGCTCAGCTTCCCTCCAACAAACGGCGCTCCCCCAGTCCGCAAATACCTGCAGGGGCAGGCGGTTCTCAGACTCGAAGGTCTTGGGGGAGTTGGGCCTGCAATGGACATGGATAAAAAGGGGGAAACAGGACAAGGAGCAGTCACTACATCTTTGGAACTATTTTCAAGATCTGTTTGCTGTGGTTGTATATATGTGAAAATAAATCTGCGGCCTTGTTACGCCAAACCAAAAGAAAATGTCTCATTCAGCACCTTACTATAGGGGAAAGGAAAGGGGCTGGCAAGAATGAGAAATGGGTGATACACTGGCCTAACTAATGGACAAATGCCCAGGTTATGGCGAACGGCAGTTGTTGGAGAAATGCTTGTGCAGGTTTATGGTGTGCTCTGCTCAGTGTGTTTACGTGTGACTGTGGATGCAGAGCTCCTTGCTGTTGATCTGCATTGGAAGTCCTTTTTCTCTTTCCACGGTTTTGCCTTGAGGCAGACCTTAAGAACCCCTACCTTTGTAGAGCGTGCAGTGTGTGCAGTGTGTTTCCGTGTGGCTGTAGGTGCAGAGCTCCTTACTGGTGATCTGTATTGACAGTCCTCTTTCTCTTTCCATGGTTTTGCCTGGAGGCAGACCTTAGAACCCATACCTTTGCAGAGCATGCAGTATGCACAGGGTGTTTCCTTGTTCCCGTGGGCAAGTTGCACTGGTTGGACGTTTGCCAAACAGTGCGAGTTTGTCGGTACTGTACATCTACTTATTTACAAAGGCTGTTCTCCGCTGCTTCACTATGCACAGGTTATGCAGCCGGAAGTTAACAACACCGCTCTCTGGTCACGAAAAGGTGATACCATGAATGCGGTCAGCCCTGGGAACGTGTTGGAGGAGGTGCATTTATACAAACCTGGCTATACGTTTAGTTCTGCCCAGCTGGTCCAGGGGGGAAAGAGGGTGACTGACTTGCAGGTATCTCCAAATCAACTGGAGGCACACTTATTCTTTACTCAACTGGGCCCATATTTTGATCGCAGCTCTTCTCCCTTGAGTGATGAGCTATCTACCCAGAATTTTGCTGCACAGACTTTGACTTCTGAGCGCATTAATCTTACGCCTTTTCCTTCCCGGTTTGTCGAGGATACTTGACACTATGGACAGAGGGCATGAATGCAATCTGCACGAACTTCGAGAGGTTTGCACTGTGCTGAAAGACTTATCAGCTAAATTTAACTTCGTCGAGGGATTTATAATGGCTTCCGATTTTCGACACTAAAGATTGGTTTGAATCAGGTGCATGTCATACCATTAGAAGCTAATTTAGTTTCCTCTGCATCAGAAATATATTTTGTTCAATCGCATTCTGCCTCTAGTGCCTTGAAAGAGCAGGACTTAGGGCCAGTTGGGGAGATGACTGCACAGTCCCCTGTTGCGAATGCCCCTATCTACTCTGTTGCACATCCACTAGTGGTCTTGAATAGGGTGCCCCCAGGTGTGGGTGTCCCCGGTGTGCAGTCTGAGCCAGCTGGAGTTTTATTGTACCCTCAAGAGGCAGAAAAAGAAAAAGTCCAGAAATGGCAAAAAGGTAAACCCGCAGATGGGGCAAAACAGGAAAGGTTCTTTAACATTTTTGCGATCTGTTAGAGCATAGACAGAAGTGTTTTCTCATGTATCTATACTTTGTGAAACTGCTGTTGATGCAACTGCAACTTCCGTCAAACCAAAGGTTACTTTGCTGGATAAGAAGGAGGGGTATATGGTTCGGTCTCTGGCTCAGCAACCTATGGGGAACCTAGGGATAAAGTCTGGTATTAAGGGTAATGCCTTAATTACGATGTACTTAAAGCTCCAAACCAAGGCAGAAAGTGCATACTTGGTGGATATATATTTACTATCCCCTTATTGAGTTAGTTCTGAGGAGTATAGGGTGGAGTTAATTCAATCTGCTGGTCAAAAACTCTTGTTACCGAATCTGTTGCGGGTCAGAGGACAGGAGAGGGAGTTGTGTCTTCTCTCTTTAGCTGTCCCTATTCACCCGCTTACATTGGCTCAGCTGGCTCCATCCAGCATGACTTCAGCATGACAGGTCCCTGGGGGGTACTGGAATTATCTTAAGTTACCACAAACGGGGGCAGTAGAATCTGGGATTTACATACATCTGAGGCGGACTTTAAAGCTCAATGGAATGTACCAGTTAAATCGTCAATATATTCTGGCCTCATTCAAAGAAATGTTATTTTTGCAAGCAATTACATCAAAGGATGTTGGCAGGATATTTTTCACTGACTTTAGAAGGCCTGATGTGGTAAAAGTGGCATTTTATTCACAGTTGATAACAAATGTGGTTGCGGCTTAATCAGCTTGCTTACAGGAATTTGGCTATTTTCTCTGTGAAGATGCAGTATGTTATGCCTCGGCCAATTGTAGGGAAGAAAATGATGGACTCGTATCGATCCTAAGTGTGCCGCTGATCATTAAGGTTAATTTGGACTCACAGAGTGAAAGATGCTGGTCCCACTCCTCTCAGCAGGCGGGTAGTAACATACAATGAAAAGTACAACGTCTTAAAGGGTCCCCAATGAAGTAATCAAATCAGGTTGATGTCCTGTAATACATATGGTTTTAATAATTTCTGCAAGAATAGGATCCCTGGGGGTTCACAGATTTAGTGCCTCATTGCACAGAAGGCGGTAGTCATGGCGCTATTAGCGCCATGGCTACCCCCTTACCGCCATCGGAGGCCGGGTTCCCGGAATAGGGACTTACCGGCCTACTCCGACCTTTGCGGGACCGGTAAGTCCCCATTCCGGGAACCATTCCCCATTTGAGCCCCCATAGGGCTCAATGGGAATGGGGAAGGAGCAAATAACGGTACTGCAATTTGCGGTACCGTTATTTGCACTGAAGTCCCTCAGCGGGTCCTGTCCTTATCGTGTGGTCTGACCACAGGTTAAGGACAGGACCCGCTGAGGGACCTCGTAGTAGGGTGGTGGGGATTACCGGCACCGGTGCCCTTACCAGTTCTGGTAATCCCCTACCGCCTTCCGTGTAATGAGGCCCTATATCTGTCTCCAAGAGTCATTTATGTTGGACACTCCAGTGGTAGACAGCGTTACTGTCATCCACAAGCCTGCATATAAAGATCAACGGGGAAGACCGGGAGGGGCGATATAGTCCTAAATGTCTATTTTAACCCTGCCTAGTCGTCTGTTTTGGCAGAGTCTTTCTCTGCTGTTTCTGGGGCAATTGAGCCCAATTGTGTGACTAATAATGTGTGGGTGATTATCCTGAGTGATTTGAGCTCAGAATGTTTAGAGGCTCAGTGGTATGATTTGTGATCTGGCAGACAATATTCAGTCTGCAAGAGTTAGAGAGATTCATTCTTTTTTTGACAACTGAGATTTTTCCCCCATTAATGATAATGTTCAGGGGGACGTGCCCCCAAGTTACACCTGGTCCAATGGTGGACAAAGATCCACCTTGCATTATATTTTTTCATTAGGTAAATTTGATCACTAGCTTTCTCTCTTTTGAAGTGATAAATAATTTTTTTAGTGATCGCTCACAGTTGACACCGGTTCTAGGAGGGTTTGATAAAGTAGCCACGTTAACTGCAATACTGGGTGACATCGAAAAAAGACCCCAAGACCAGGCTGTATTGAGGTGCTCCAGGGTTGCGTTGAGATTTAATGATCAAATTGATAAAGATTTGGTAGATGGTGTTTTCTTTGATTTGTCTCCCACTGATTTTAGCCCACACATTCAATTGATACAATCAAGGTTAATTCCACTGAAGAGCTTAACTAGTAACCCACATGGGGCCTCATTACGACCCGGGCGGTAAGGGATTACCGGTACCGGTAATCCCTTACCGCCCTATTACGAGTTCCCTTAAACCAGCCGTTAAGGACAGGACCTGCAAAGGGACTTTAGAGGTAATAATGGTACCGCAATTTGCGGTACCGTTATTACCGCCTTCCCCATTCCCATTGAGCCCTATGGGGGCTAAAATGGGAATGGGGAAGGGCCATGGTGAATGGGGAATTACCGCCCCCGCCAACCTTGGAATGGGGCGGTAATTGCTCCATTCACCATGGCGGTATCAGTAAGGGTTTGGAGGCAACCATGAGCTAATAGCGCCATGGTTTCCTCCAGGGTCGTAATGAGGCCCATGGAGTTGATTTCACTCATAAATTCGATGAACAGGTAACTTAAAAAAGAAAAATCTAAGAAGCAACCTTAGAAAGGTGAAAAATAGGGGTGCTATGGCAATTACAACCATAAGTAAACTAAAATGAATAAATAGAAATTGGTTTAGAAGTAGTTATAGATACTTGTGATTTCAGGAGGATACCAAAGCCATGCTATTAGCACGGGACTCCAATGACCTGTCAAACTTTTGGAGATTAATTAGAGGTAATTGTATCAAAATATCTATACAAGTCCACCCAATAGCAGGGCCTCAATGGGAGACAGTTTTTGGAACACTCTATTCTGCTCTTTCTCAGGTTCAATTTATGAATTGGGTTGAGGGATCCAGTGTGCATGTCTTACCTGATTGGGATACATTGGATATTGATATCGAGGACATCCTTTTGGCGATGGAGAGAGTGAAATCTTCGAATGTGCCAGGCCTCGATAGGCTCACAAATATGACATTAAAATTGGCTCCTTATCTCTGGGCACAGGTGCTACTACAGTTGTATCAAATATTTTAAGAAGCCATCGCTTTCCTCCAACATTGAAGGAGGGAATTGTGGTGGTGATTTTCAAGAAGGGAGACGGAGCGGATCCTGCAAATTACTGCCCCATCTTAGTCTTGGATGCTCCATGTAAGATTTTCTCTAGGTTTGTGCATGCAAGCTTTGGAAACTTGGGCTGCGGGTGCCTGTAAATTGTATGTTAACCAGTCAGGTTTTAGAAAGGGCACCAGTACATCGCTTAACTGTTTGTTGATTAATCTACTGATCTCACAGGCCACTGCAGCGAAGTGTAGTCTACATTTGTTTTAGACATCTCCAAGGCCTTTAATTGTGTTGACCGGGAACTCCTATTCAAGATGCTAAGAGAGTGGGATTGCCCCGAACCATTGGTTGACATTATGGAGTAGCTCCATGCAGATATAAAATTAAAAGTGAGGTTGGATCAGAAGGGCTCATGCTCAGGTTGGATATAAGCTGCACATGGATCACAACAGGGTTGCATGCTAGCCCCCTTTGTATTCAATCTGTATAGCTTTGGTATCAGAACTGTATTAGAAGCTATAATGGTTACCCCCCGTTCCCTCAATTGGGCACGTTGAAACTACATTACCTTCTATATGCTGGCTACCTGTTTGTATTAGACTATACAACAATTTGCCTACAAAAATCACTGAAAGCTGTACATGTAATTTTCACGAACCTTGACCTGAAGATTAATGTACTAAAATGTAAGGTCCTTACAATTAATCCTCTGAAGTCCTGCATGGGACGTTCATCAATTGGTTGGTACATTGGTGGTCAGAGATTGGAGGTCGTCCATTAGTTCAAATATCTGGGGTTTTTATTCAGAGCAAGGAAGTCAGTGGCACTGGCAAACCAGGCACTTAAACTGGATGCTATTTCGGCAGAGGTTAAACTTCGGCTAAAAATATGCCTGCTTTTCACTCTTACCTGCCCTGAAATTGTACAATCAAGCTTGGATCCTAGACAGACATATGGTGCTGAGGTGCGAGAGGGTGGTTTTCTCTGGCCTAAGACAGAGTCCTTCATTTGGAAACGTGTTCTGTCTTTGCCCAGGAGCATGCCATCAGCACCTATATGACATAGTGTGGGTTTGGTATCTTTGAATGCTATTGTGTCATGACGGAGAGTACAGCTGTTGAGAAGCATCTTACTGCCTCCCACTGACACTTTATTTGATCAACTGAATGGTATCCTCTGGAGGGGAGTCTGTGGATCCTTGAATTTATGGGTCAATGCTTCTAGAAATATTCTCGAAAACAATGCTCTAGTGAGGGTGGATTTAGAAGCTACTTCTTACAATGTCAAGCAGAAATTGTTTGACAATGATTGGATAACGAACAGACAACAGTTGTCCTTACATAAGATTTGAGATCATTTTCTAATGGACATAAAACCCTAAAATTCATTACTGCATTGCATGGTTAGACATCCTCCTAAGCAATTGAGATCCTTTTTTCTGCCGCTTAAATGTAACCTCTCGCTTACAAATGATGTAGTGGGGGGTCATTTGAAAATTCCAATTGCTGAGTGCATGTGTTGTTTCTGTATGACAACTAAGGAAACAGTAAAATATCTAATTATTGAATGCACTGCACTTTGTGAGCTAAGTCGGGCGACTTTTGAGTTATACTTCCCTAAGAGACCACTGATTTCATGGCATACAATTTGGTGGCAGCTATTATTGGAACCCATTGATCAACTTGTGATTGCAGCCATGAATTTTAGTGCAGAGATTTTTAGTGTAGATAATTAGTATCTTCTTGTAAACGTTGGCTTTAGTATTTGTTTTAAATATTATCTACTCATATGATATAATGTCGCACTTATGAATTGTTTTACATCTTACTATGTTTTATATAACTGAGAAGTTGTATTTTTGATCTTTGTTTTACTGAATGTTTGCTTTTTGTGATGTATGAAAATGTTAGGTGTTATTGTGTTTGATCTATTGTAAATGTATGTCTTGTGGAACGATATGTGAAAGGTTTCTTTGAAACTATAACACATTAAATAAATAATAAAGTGTATGCAAGTCCCTGTGGTCATGAGAAAGCAACATGTTTGTCAGTTACACTGTTATTCGAACCTTGCTGTCTAGAAGTTGGACCATGACCGGACTCTGAGCTTTGTTAAGTACCAGAGGACTGACAATAGGCTGAACAAGAGAGAGCCATATTGATAGCTGATGCCCTTCAATAGAAACGTTAGGTATTCCTGATCAGGTCGATGAACTGCCACCATTTGCAAAGTATCATTAAGAATCACCTTCACCGTTCCAACCCCAATGCAAGAAGTATGTCTGACAATTACCAGCAAACCTATTACATTAATGAAATGCAGTGCATATGCACGCATATGGCAGTAATCTTGCATGCACGCTTATCAGAAAAGACAAAAATGCCATACTAAAGGCAAACTATATAGTATTGAAACTGAAGAAAGTGGCTTTAGTACAGGTTGCTCTGATGGGCGACACCTTACAATCCCTTGAATTAATATCGATTTTGGTTGGCAATATAATGCCGTATCTTTGAAGTCATAAGGTAAGTTCAGGAATGTCGCGGGTCACTGTATCCAGACGGTAAAAAAGCCTTACCGTCACCATAAACAGTATACAACAGAAGAGAATGCAGGACTCAGCGCCATCAAGATGTGTGTATATTTAATAATATTGCATAATCACACATTGAATGAGAAGCCCATGTACGATAACATGTTTCAGCTCTGCTGAGCCTTTTTCAAATCTGGGCCGTAGTTGCATGTAATCAATCCATAGGACTGATGTCCCTGTAGTAGTAACGGGGTAAAATCCCCAAAATAAATTCTGATTCCTGCGAGCAGAAAATCACACGCGTCGGCGCTCAGCAGAGCCGAAACATGTTAGCGTACATGGGGTTCTCATTCAATAGCCCTCATTACAACCCCGGCGCTAAACCATGGCGCTATTAGCACCATGGTTGGTGCCGGTGTTGTAACGAGTCCGCCATGGTGGAATGGGGAAATACCACCCCATTCCAAGGTTGGCGGGGTGGTATTTCCCCATTTCACCATGGCCCTTCCCATTCCCATTTTCGCCCCATAGGACTCAATGGGACTGGGGAAGGCGCTAAGTACGGTACCGCAAATTGCGGTACCGTAATTAGCACCGAGGTCCCTTTGCGGCACCCTACTTTAACGGCTGGGTAAACCAGCCATTAAGGTCGGGTCCCGCAAAGGAACCTCGCAATCAGGCGTTAAGGGTTTAACGGCACCGACACCTTTTACGGCGCCGTTAAACCCTTAACGCCAGGGTCGTAATGACCCCCAATGTGTGATTATGCAATATTATTAAATATGCACACATCTTGATGGTGCTGAGTCCTGCATTCTCTTCTGTTGTATATAGTATTGAACACAATGACATTGGAGGGCCAAAGGCAAGTTGATGGCTATCAGGGGGCATCTATAGAAAGGAGTGTGTGCGTGGTCACAGCGTGACGAATTCTGTTGGAATGCTATATTATCTCAAACGTTTAGTGATAACATGGTGGCTACAAACCCTCTGAAAGCGCCCCCGCATGTTACGCTCAATCTGAACAAAGAACCAAAGAACTAGGCCACCAGGCCTGGGGTGAGGGTTGCACACTGTTTACCCGCTTGATGTGGTGAACTGTTACAGTTGATTTTCCGTATTAGTAAAGCACATGGTGTCTCAGAAATCTATTCGCCAATCTTGAATAGTAAGAAGTGATCAGTTTACTATAATCCTATTATGGCAGATGCCAGAAAACAAGGCAATGCATTTTGCGCCGCGATGGTCAATCTTGGAAGTAATAGGGGATTGATCCCTTAAGAGGTTCTTTTAATGCCAAAGGTGGAACTGGTCTGCTCTGGGAAACGCTGCTAGCTCCTAAACAAGGGCTGGCTATACTATGATGTTGGGAATGGACCGATCGTGACACCAGCAGGTAAGCACTGGAACTGCCCTGGTACTGCGGATCACTGTGTATCTGTCAAGTTCTTCTTTTAAAAAACATGCTACTGTTTATTGGGTCTATTTTCTCTACTGCTGCTCAGGGGCATTAAGCTAGTTATAGTGCCTAATCTAAAGTCTCAGGTCTTCACACTGAACATGCCTACGTTGTTTGTTGTAATTTGATCTACCTGGGAGTGTCGGCCATGCATTTTACATACTGAACATGTTGCTAGTCTTAAATTGCTGTTATTTTTATGAACTTTCACATACATCTGTATGTGGCTATTTTTCTTCTTTAACGACCAGCCCTCCTAAAAAAAAAAAAAATATATATATATATATATATATATATATATGCAAAAAAATTCAGAGTGAGCCATATACTTTTTTTGCAAAGTTTGGTGAGGATTCGTTCAGGGGGAGCGAAGTTATAAGCCGCCCAAAAAGTGCTCTTCATATGGAAACAGCAACTTGACCATAACTACATGGCCACTACCATGGCCATGTAATATATATATATATATATATATATATATATATATATATATATATATATATATATATATATATATATATATATATATAACACTGATTTATTTTAATATTCCGAATTGTAGTTCTGCAAAGTTGAATTATTTCCTGGTGTTTTCAAAATGTGTCACAGCTGGAACTTTGTCCATGTCACCAAGCATCATTAGATACAATAAAGCAATGCATAGATTTTGAGCACGCTCCTTTCCTGAGCGCCAGCTTCCCTTTTACCTCTGCTTCTGAAGCCAAGCATGGCAGCTTGGCATCCATTGCGAGCACCTGTTGGTAATTAGCACAGCCTCCCGCGGCGGATGAGCCTGGGTAAGCATTTGATTGTCTTTCTGTTCATTTGTAGAAAACACTTGCCTTTCTACTAGGTGCACGTGGCAAATCAGTGAATCCATTGCATTGGCCCTCTCTGAGAAAAGGACCTGACATCCATTCGGCCAGAATGTAACTGGGTTACTTAGAGCATGTGTGAGCATATCAAATCGTTTACATTTCTACTGTGGGTCTGTACTCACATGCCCTGTTGCATGAAGCTGACGAACGCTCTTATGTATATAATGGACTTCTATTGCATCGTCTCTAGGCCAAACTGGCACACACTTCTCTGTTTTCACAGAGGTGTAAGTATAAGAAAAACACAGTTTATGTTAAATGCATATGCAGTTCCAAGAAACATAAACATTGAATCTGGATATGTTAGGCACGCCAACATATACACAAGCCATCACTGTTCTATCTGTACTAGAAGTGGCAACTCCATCTGTGCATATTTCTGAGCCGGGGTGAAATAGTTGGATCAGAAATGCAGGCCTTGCGCTGAAATAGAATAAGTAGGGCCTACATAGTTCCACTTCGGGATCATTTAGGGAGAGGCAAAGGAAGGAGGCTGCTGGATCGGATAAGATAATATGATTTAGTTCAGGGAGTAATAGAAAAACAACATTATACACTTGAGAGAGAGGGAGAAAGTTAAACTAGGATTTAGTTGGACTGACGGGTAGAAAATTAAAGTAGGATTTAGCTAAGGGAGATATAGAACACTGAAATTGAAAAGGTCATCCTTTCATTAAACTATGTCTCTAATGCATGCCTGTGCACACCTTGCATGACACACACATGTAACATTTCTTGTCACACAAACCTAGGTTGTAGGTAGGTGGGAGGTTAAGAGTCATTCATTGGCAGGGATGTAAATCAATGTTCAATCTTTTAGGGTAAGACCATATAAGTGTTGAAGGTTTTGAAGATGTGAATAACAAATCTGAAAAATCGTGTTGGGAATGAGGTGTCGGTAACTGGATGTGCCACCTCTTTATTTGTGGCCAGACCAAATATTAGTTGTAGACAAAAGTAAAAAGTCTTATAAATCTTGGTAGGCAATTCAAAAAATGTAATACAATTGCAGAGATAAGTTGAATAGTGGGCCTCATTACACGGACGGCGGGAAGGGAATAAACGGTAACGGTAAGCGATTACTGGTACCGCTAAATTCCCTATCTAATTACGACCCAGACTACCCGCTACTAGCGCAACCGGTAAGTACGGTGCCACTAATAGCGGCAAGTCCATGGGCGCGCGACCCCGAGGTCAGAAATAGCGTTATGGCGCTAATAGCATCCCATCACAAGCTAGGCGGACATGGCAATAGCGTCATGGGAAAGACCCAAAAACCCCTTACCGGCATGGCGCAAATACCAGCATCGCGAACCACCCATTAAGAGACCTGAGCAGTGTTTCCACCTGCCACAGGTGGACACATCCAGCACAGGTGGAGGCGATGGAGACTGTGGCAGCACAAAAGAGCACACCACACCCCTTCCCACACCCCTTCCCACACAAAAAATGCTTCCAATACTGCCAGCATTACATGGGCTGGAGGACATGACTGCAGTGCGGCAGCACCAACAACACGCAGCACAGAGGAGACGCAGGAGGAGGAGGAGGAGAAGTAGGGCAAGACAGGCGCAGCAAGCACCACCAGGGCACCCAGAAATACCACAGAGCCAGCCACCAATCTCCAGGATTCAAGCCAGTCCATTGAACCAGACACCTGTGCACATACAAACCCTGTACCGTCTGCACTGGGATACCATCACCATCATCGTGGATAAGATACATGACGACAGCGTGAGACTCACAGACATCAGAACTGCAATCCCCCCTCCAGTGCAGGTGTTGACTTCGCTCCACTCCCTGGCCACAGGCTCGCAGCAGGATAATGTGTGGCAGATGCATGGCATCTCACAACCAGTATTCTCATGCACGCCGAACCAGGTACACAATGCCCTCCTGAAGTTTGGACAACACATATTCCTGCCATATTCCTGCCACGGACTGCCCAGGAGATTGCAAACACCAAATTATGCATCTATTCACTTGCAAACATCCCAAGTAGCATCGGGGCCAGCAACTGTACCCATGTGGAATTGGTGGTCCCACATCACAATGAAATAGTCCACAGAAACAGAAAATATTTTCACCAAATCATTTTCCAAATGGCATGTGATGCAAACAAGACAATCACACATTGTTGCACCAGGCATCCCGGATCAACGCATGATTCAATGGTCCTGCAGAACTCAACCATACCAAGCAACATGGAGCGACAAGCTGGCCAACGATCGTGGCAACTTGGTGAGTAGCAGGCCATGCACAGGGCGGTGTGATTGGGGGGGAGAGAACGATACACCAACTGTGAATTGTCTGGCGTGCGTGGGACAAATGGTCATACAGATGTACTTCAATGTCCATTGGGGGACTTCACAATGTACTTGATAAGACCCCACATGAAATGCGAAGCTGCACAACATTGCATACATTCCAACATTTCAAAGATGACACATCCATCCACAACCACATTTCACATCATGCCACACCACATAATACACAAATCATCATCTTGCCCTCAGGACAGTCATACAGAATTTGGTCAGCACAAAATCATTACCGCAATGTGCCCTAGAATGCATGCAAAGAAATCACCCCTAGCCATGGCACATGACCACAAACCCATAGAACCACTGAAGTGATGCCCCGCAGCACAGCAACATGGATGTAGGGATGGCTGCACACTGGCATAGCGGTACAAAACTTGCCTGGGTCCAAGGACACCTGAGGCCTGGCCTCAGCCAAGACATTTCCATTACTTGCGGAGGCATGTTTCGGGCATGTTGACTTGCATGGTTGAGCCCAGCTTTGTACATTGCAGTCACGAAGATTGTCTGCATGCATGCTGTCAGTTGTGACTTCCAATCACAATGCAAAGAAGACATGTGTGACATGTACAGTCCACAGCAGGGTGGCCGGTAACAGGTACCCATTCTTCCCCCCATACAGGCAAAGCCGGCTATCCCCTGAAGAGGTAGCACCTAACCCCTGTATGGAACCCACAGAACCAGCAGGAAGAGGACAACAATATTGCACATACCCGTACCTGCGTCGTGATGGAGCAGTCATTCGGCCTCTCCAACACACAGCTCCGGTGCCTAAGCGTGCCGGGTGAGGCTCTCCTGTACGGCCATGACAAAGTGCCGAAGATAACCATGGCATATGTGATGCCAGACTAAATTTTCATCAGACGGAATGTGCCTATGCCACCTGACATGCAAGCGCCAGATGAGGATGATGTGGATGGTGATGAGGATGGGTCAAATGGCCCGCAAGGACATGCAAGTGGCAATGTCCAGGAGGGACACGATGTGCGTCAGCATCTGATGTATCAGATTCCATTACATCCAAAGTATAACTATTATGGATGCAGATGGGTATTACTGCCCTGATGCATGTGGTCAGTCCCACAAAGAACCATCTCCCCAATACAGTACACATACACAATGATGAATACCAAGCCTGTGTTTCAACTTTTCAACAGTGTATTGTGAACAAAAGACAAAAATAAGTGCATGGCCCCAACTGTGCAAACGACCTTACCCCCCTCCCCCCACAACACTTCCAAGAACACCCTTACCCCCCTCCCCCCACAACACTCCCAAGAACACCCTTACCCCCCTCCCCCCACAACACTCCCAAGAACACCTTACCCCCCTCCCCCCACAACACTCCCAAGAACACCCTTACCCCCCTCCCCCCACAACACTCCCATGTGAGCCTCATGGTGTGAACGTGTCCTTCTCCACATGTGCCACCTAGTCCTTTCTGGCCCTAATTGTCAGTGCCTCCTCCGTCATTTGGTGGTTGGGATGTGGTGTGCCTCAGGTTGCGCAGAGACCGGCGTAGGGGGCTAGTTTGCCAGGAACTCCCAGAGGAGGTGGTGCCCGGTTCATCCTGTGTTGTGAGTGGGCATCGACGCTCAATCGCGTCTGCTATACGGATCATGGCCTGCTTGAGTTGGTCCATTTCATTGCAGATCCTGTTGGTGCATGCCTCCATGCCCTCCCTTGTCTGCCGTGCATACATACTGAGGTCCTCCCTCAGACGGCCTGCCTCAGCCACATGCTGCCCTACTAGCCCAGTGATCTCTGCCTGCCTCTGGATGATGGATGAGAGGTCATGTTGCATGCTAGGTGCTGGTGGGATGACTGCTGCGCCTTGATCCATGGCACTGGCATCAGGTGAGAATACCTGAGGGCTCCATGCCTCTTCCAGGGTGGGTGTGGGTGATCCTCCATGGCTACCCGGACCTGATGACAACCTTGGGCTTGCCAGAATGGAGCGTGTTGGTCTGGGGGTCTGGCTTTGATCCACAATGCCATGTGCTTCCTCCTCGTCTGAAAGTGGAGCAGTGGCTGCTGCCTCACCAGTTGAACTGGTGGCAGCAGAGTGCGTGCCCTCCATGCTGGTTTCACTTGCAGGGAGACACACTACCGTGGGTGCTACGATGGCAGCAGGCATGGCCTCAGGCTGCGTGGAACTGGTGCTCCTGCTGCCTTTGTCCCTCTGGTCATGGTCACTCCTCCCAGTTCCCCTTGAGGCTGTGGCGGTGTCCCCTGTTGCATCTCTCCTGGGTTTTTTGGTGGATGGGGGAGCAGGTGTCGCAGTGCGTGGCTCCTCAGTTTCTGTGTGTGATCATGTAGGGGTGAGAAATGGGGATATTCATCATTTATGTTTCAACCTGCCTTATGCTGAATGATTACGTCATGCCGCTCTATGCATTTGGGCCTCTTTATTGTGGATTCAGGTAATGGGGATGTTGGCTGGGTCATGCATGAATGGGTCTGTGTTGCACGTGTATGTGGTGATGCATGCATGTATGTTTGTGGCTGGATCCACGACATTAATATGGACACATAATTGGGGGGGCCCCTCACACTTCACTGTGCATTTTTTGATGCATACACTCACCTCCATCGGACGAAGTGGCCACGCCATGCTCCATTTCTCCAACTCCCTCTATGGATTCCACTCCAATTGTGGATGCACAGGTCTCCTCCCCCTCACAGAGTTTAATAGGCGATTCGCTGCCTCCTCCTGTCCCCATTGCCAGGTTGCGGTTCGCTGCCAGTATGTTCCTGACACGGAGCCGGAGGTCGTCCCACCTCTTACGACAGTCTTTAACTGTGCTGGTGGTGGTGCCCACCGCGCTGACCTTGTTGGCTTCCTCTGCCCAGATGGCCTTCTTCTTGAGGATGGTCTCCCGCCGCATGTCGTTGCTGAAGACCACATGTGCATTTGCCTCTAGTGTCTCGGTCAGCATTATGAGCTCCTCATTGCAGAATTTTTCCTTACGTTGCCGCTCTGTAGATTTTTTTACGGCCTTGGGCATCTTTAGGCTGTCCTGGAAGGATTTTTGTCCGAGTTTCCTGGAAAGGTGTCCTGCATACAGAGGATGGCAATGGATTGTGTTTTTAAAGATGGCCGCCGTGCTCTTTCCCGTTCCTGTGCGATGACACTATTTCTGCTTCCGCGTTTTTACGGTGACCGCTAATAGCAGTGACCGCTAATAGCGGTGACCGCAATTTGCATGCAGTAAGAAGGCAGAGGTGCTATTAGCACTTTGGTCGAATCCGTTAATGGACTTTTTGGGGGCTTTTACGACATGGCGGTAGGAGGATTACTGGCATGGCGCTATGCTCGTGTCCGCGTACTCGTAATAGTCCGCAATTTGCGGGCTCTTGCGAGGACGGAGACACAAATAACGCCATGCCGGTAAATGCCTTTTTTTACCGCACAACGTGTAATGAGGCCCATTTGCAATGGCTGTAAATTAATGTTATGTCCTTCAATGGGCAAAGCTTTCTTTGAATGGCCAAAGCAAATGATTGCAGCAAGGTTAGAAGTCGTGAATGATCTTAATATTCTTTTTAGGCAATTGTGTATGCCACCTTCTAGTGGATAAGGAGAATTGACCATTCTGAGTATCAACATAAACAGAATACCCAAACATACCAGCAGGGGATTGGGGTGTGCAGATGAGTGTCATCCCAAAGGCTCTAGGGCAGAAGGGGTAGAGAATGAACAGTTTTTACCTACTGAAAGATAGGAGAAATGATTGCAGAGGTACAGATGGTGAAGGAGCTGATCTCCTCCAAAACGAATGTGGTGATGGACATTTAGCAGTCTTGTATTTATTGTGACACTTCACATATGCAATTAAATGGAAGCCTGCTATTTAACTGCCGATGTTACACATCAATGTTTAAAGCACGCAGATATAGTTGCATCCACGACAGGTGAGTAAGAGGAGCCTTTAAACAAAACATAAGGAAGTATTATACCCATTGCATTATCTGCTGTTGCTACACTATTAATAAATGGACATGTCATGTGATTGCTTTTCTCCCTGTTGAATGCTTGGCTACAAAAATTGCAATCAACTTAGGGTGAAACTTATATTGACAACTTGTGCTTGAAGTAACGTGCCCTAAGCGGTTCTTCTTGTCTTTATCAACAGGTGGAAAGTTTAACATTGCATTAGGATAATATGAATAAAATTACTATACTATGTACATTCTTAGCAATTAATCTGATTCGTTTTTATATTATAGTGCAAAACAGTTTTTTCAATTGAACTTTGTGCACAGTATTTGCTAGATTCATTGTATTTTTCTTGATATGTTTGGTTTGATGTTGAGTGGATCATATTCGATTTGAATTTTCCTTTCTAAATATAGCTTGTTTTTCCCTTAAAACACATAGTTGCAATTATTTGGTCGAAAACATGTCTTCATTTGTTGTTAATGATGTTCTGAAAAACAATTCCTAGACTTTTCCTTGGAAAATTCTCCCCCGCCCCCATCCACCAATGACCAGTCTGGGAATCATGAGAACCAAGAAGATTGATGCATTTAGCCTGTGCTGCCTTATATCTGACTGCTGCATCTAGCCTATGTTGACCAATATGTGATTGTTGCACTTAGCCTATGCTGCCTATATTTGATTGCTGCATTTAGCCTATACTGCCTTATATGTATATGCCTTATATATTGTTGCATCTAGCCTATGTTGCCCAACACCTGGTCACTGCTCTTAGCCCATTTTGCCCAATACTTGAGTGCTGTATTCAGCCTATCCCCCCTAATACCCAGCCGACTCTATCTATCTAGCCCTATGTTGTCTAATATCTAATCGATATGTGCAATAGCAGGCCCCAGCTCAACCAGCCATAACACTATGTACTCACACCTGCCAAACCTAGTCATTCGAGCATCAGTCATTAATGTGATAGCTCTAGTTATTACTACTGTCTACATCACCATGTCACTAATATTGCCCCCAGAGGGCATAGAAGCCTCTCACATGCAATCTACCTCTAACTCCCCCTGTAACATAGCACAGAGAAACTTCAGACTCCGAGCACGACTACCCAAAATATTCGAACCCGTCAAGAAATATAACATTAACCTGGATCATCTTCGACCTAAACTACTTCCACCTTTGGAAACCACCATTCCTCCTAACCGCAAACCCCACCCCAATAGAAACAAGCCTACCACTAACTCGCGTCCTACACTACAGCCTGTACCGGACCTAAAAGGCGCACTAATTAATGCTAGATCGTTAGTAGCTCATGCTACAGACATAGCAGACACTATCATGGAAAATGACCTTGACTTTATCGCCATTACTGAATCCTGGCTCCACAAGGCTGCAGGTCCACCACTAACGCTAGCAGTCCCAGACAACTACACTATCCTTAGAGCTGACAGATTAGATGTACAAGGTGGAGGAATAGCGATTATTGCTAAAACTAAACTTTCCATGAGAATCACTTCTACACCTAACCTTAAATCCTGCGAGTCTCTTTCCATTAAACTTCCCACTGCCAACTCTCAAACATTAAATATCCACCTCCTCTATAGACCCCCAGGTCCAATCAGCACCTTTAATGAAGACATTACCACCATTCTTGCTGAGAAGCTAAAAAACTCCTCACAAACCCTAGTACTAGGAGATTTTAATCTTGGGTACAATGATATCAATGATCACCAGGCCACTTCTGTAGCCAACATCTCGACATAACTAGGCTTCACGCAAAAAGTGAATATGTCCACCCATACCAAAGGGAGATCTCTGGACTGGATTGCCAGTCATAACTGTAACCTCTCCATTACATCCATTGCCCCCCAAATATGGACTGACACCCACTTACTCTCAACACCAAAAGACCCACTGCCCTTTCACCCCCCCTAGCCGCACGCACATTAACCAGAAACAAGACAAATATTACAGCGGACAATATCTTGCCTCATATCCTACCCAATCTTAACTCCCTACCAGACCATACCGACCCAGGCCTGCTAGTGGAGGAATTCAATAACGCTATGACCATTGCTCTCGACAACATTGCTCTGCTTAAACTTAGGAACAGTAAACCCAAAAAGCATCTTAACTCCTGCTTTACAACTCACCTAAAAAATCTAAGACTACAAAAAAGAAAATGCGAAATGGTATGGAACTTACATCCTACCGCAGAAAATAAAAGTAATCTAATAAACATCTCAACGCAATACAAAAAGGATATCATCCTGGACAAACAAGAAACCTACAACAACAGGATTACCCAAGCCAACTCCAATATGAAGGAGCTCTTCTCTATTCTAAAAGAACTGGAAACCCCTATTGCAGTACAGGATGACTCTATTGAAGACAAAACCTGGTGCACAGACATACAACTGGCACTAACCAACAAAGTGGCCAACCTCCAAACTAAAATTGCTCTAAAAAAAGCTTCACTATCAGCCCAAACCCAAACTGCCCTGAAAAAAAACACCTATACCTAAGCCCAAAGAAGTCACTCAATTCAACTTCTGTAAAGTCTCAGTGATTGAGGTAGAGAAAACTATCCTAGCACTTAAACCATCCAACTGCAAAGGCGACCAATGCCCAGCACAACTGATCAAGGACGCTGCTAGAGACCTAGCTCCCTTCATCACCAAACTGATCAATGCCTCCTTTACCACGGGCACCATTCCGTGCAATCTAAAGGAATCCTGGGTACACCCCCTTCTGAAAAAAACAAACATTGGACCTGAACATTCCCACAAACTACAGGCCCGTCACAACGGTGCCTTTCTTACAAGAAATTCTAGACAAGGTAGCATACACCCAAATTCAGAACTTCCTTAAGGTGAACCACCTCCTTGGCGCCCGCCAATCCGGTTTCCGACCTCAACATGGCATAGATACTGCCCTTATCGACTTAAAGGCCCAAATAGACTCACTCAGAGACGAGGGTAAACTAGCATTCCTCCTCCTACTAGACCTCTCAGCTGCATTTGACCTGGTGGACCATAGAGTCCTGTGTAATCACTTGGGCTCCGCGGGCCACTTTTCAGGGGAGGCCATAGTCTGGATACAGTCATTCCTCAGTGACAGGACCATGAGGGTGTTCTCCTCCACAGCGGCAGGAGACCCGATACCCATCACTTGCGGAGTGCCCCAGGGATCCTGTGTCTCCCCAACACTCTATAATATCTTCACCAAGCCACTCTTTGACGATCTTGACAATCTGGGTATCACCTATACCAACTATGCAGACGATACCCAGATTCTCCTACCTCTTACCGGGGATTATGGAGAAGATCTGGAATTGGTGAACAGAGTCTAAAGCATCGTTCAGGCATGGATGGCCAACCACGGCCTATGCCTAAACGATGACAAAACAGAGCTTATCATCCTGGGCACCGCAGCTCGCATCTCTAAACTCAACCCAAACTACTCAGCATTTATCATTGATGGGAACACTATTAAGGTCGCCAGAGAAGTAAAAACCCTAGGTTTCTACCTCGACTCGACCCTATCCTTCACCAAACAGGTGAACTCATTGGCCTCAACTACGGCTTATACATGCAAACTAATATGAGCCGGGAAACAATTCCTATCAGATGACAGTTGCCTAATTTTAGCCAGAGCCCTTATTCTGTCAAAATTAGACTATTGCAACTCCCTCTAAATAGGGGCAACTAAACAAACCATCAACACAATACAAGTGCTCCAAAACAATGCACTTAGAGCGGCCCTAAATATCCCCAGAAGAGCTCATATTTCTGAAATAAAACGGAAATACAAATGGCTATCCACCCAAGAAAACATCAACCTCAAATCTGCCTCCCTCATCCACAAATGTTTAAACAACAAAGCCCCACGTTACCTAACAGAACGATTCACTAGAAAACATTCCACTAGACCAACAAGAATAGTCAGCCCCAACTGCCTTCTAGTGCCTAGATTTAAACTGACCACTATTGGAGGATCCAGCTTCCCAGTCAGGGCAGCTCAATTGTGCAACTCCTTACCTCACGCACTCAGACTTGACCAAACGTTCAACAAATTCGTAAAGAACACAATAAAATGGCTCACTGAGAATGCTACGTAACACACACTCTCCCCATGTATACCTACCTCATTTATTGTAGCTGACTTAGATCTACTATTAGGTAAATGCTAGCGATATGATGACTTGTTGTCCGCACATTGTCTATACTTGTTGCCTGTGGAGTCAAGAAAACTGATTGTTACCATGCTCTGTAAATTTGTAACTTCTGTACCTAAGCTGTGCCTTCTTGTCACATGCGCCCTGCTACAGTGCGCACAATAAATAAATAAACAAACAAACAAACAAACGAGAACCATCACTCGTGGCCCATTCGAGCCAGGCTGCAACACTTGCCTTTGGAAACCAGTGATGAACAGGAGAGAAGGGGTAGAGCAATGTTGCAGTTACACAAAGTAAGAAAAAACGACTCTCCCCCTTTGTAAAGTGTATTTCAAAGACAGCCTGTCAGTTATGAAAGTGCAAAACATCAACGTGGGGCTGCCACTACTCCAACTCTGCAACCAGCAACTTACTGCCAGCAGACAATAGAGGGGCAGAGCTTCCTACTCGGTATTACCCAAATTGTTCGAACACAATTGTTCGAATGACCCAATTGATCGAAAGTCAAGGGTCCGAATTGACCTTTGCACAATTGACCGTATATATATATATATATATATATATATATATATATATATATATATATATATATATATATATATATATATATATATATATATATATATATATATATATATAACATGGCCACGCTAGTGGCCATGTAGTTATGGTTAAGTTGCTGTTTCCATAGGGAGAGCACTTTTTGGGTGGCTTATAACTTCGCTCTCCCTGGACGGATCCTCACCAAACCTTGCAAAAAAAGTATTTGGGTCACTCTGAATTTTTTTTGCAGGGGGGGCAAAGTTATAGGGGGGGTCCCAAAACTTTTTTTTTTCCCATAGACTGAATGGAAAAAAAATGTGCTCGCGCCTACAGCCCAAACCGCTGGACGGTTTTCCACCAAATTTGGACCAGGAGCAGCGGCTTGGTCCCGAAAGCGTGCTTTTGCAAATTTGGTGAAAATCCGTCCAGTAGTTTTTTTTTAAATGACCAAAAAGTAGGTCAAAAAAAATTAGTGATATCTGTGTTCGGTTCGCGGACACACTTCCCTGTTCGCTCCGCGGACAGTGTCCTGATTGGCCAATCGTCTTGCGTGATGTTCGCGGACATGCAACGTGTTCGCTGATTGGACGGCGTGGAGCGTGAAGCGCGTCAGATTTTCGGGAGCGCCCGCCATCTTGGATTCGCGGACGTGTGCGGACAGCGCGGTGAAACTTTGTTCACAATGTGAGTGTTTGGGGAGGGTGGGAGTGTATGAGATAGGATGAAAGTTGTGTTTTTTATGTGTTAGACGCTCTTTTTGTGTTCGATTTGTTTGCGGACATCACGGGTGTTCTGAAATGTTCTAAATAAACTGACTGGGGGGTGTTCTAAGGACTCAATATGTGTCCGTTTTGTTCGCAAGCAAAGTGAAACTGTTCTAAGAACACTTGCGGTGTCCGGGGAGTGTTCGTAGGGGGTGTCCTGAGGACGCTGTCCGTATTGTTCTCTGTCAAGTTGAATGTGTTCTAAGAACACCCGCGGTGTCCTGAAATGTTCGCAAATAAACAAAATGGGGGTGTTCTGAAGATGCTTTTGAGAACACTCCCGGTGTCCTGAAATGTTCGTAGGGGGTGTCCTGAGGACGCTGTCCGTATTGTTCTCTGTCGAGTTGAATGTGTTCTAAGAACACCAGCGGTGTCCTGAAATGTTCGCAAATAAACAAAATGGGGGTGTTCTGAAGGCGCTTCTAAGAACACTCGCGGTGTCTGGGGAGTGTTCGTAGGGGGTGTCCTGAGGACGCTGTCCGTATTGTTCTCTGTCAAGTTGAATGTGTCCTAAGAACACTTGCGTTGTCCTGAAATGTTCGCAAATAAACAAGATGGTGGTGTTCTGAAGACGCTTCTAAGAACACTCCCGGTGTCCTGGAATGTTTGTAGGGGGTGTCCTGAGGACGCTAACCGTATTGTTCTCTGTCAAGTTGAATGTGTTCTAAGAACACCCGCGGTGTCCTGAAATGTTCGCAAATAAACAAAATGGGGGTTTTCTGAAGATGCTTCTAAGAACACTCGCGGTGTCTGGGGAGTGTTCGTAGGGGGTGTCCTGAGGACGCTGTCCGTATTGTTCTCTGTCAAGTTGAATGTGTCCTAAGAACACTCGCGGTGTCCTGAAATGTTCGCAAATAAACAAGATGGTGGTGTTCTGAAGACGCTTCTAAGAACACTCCCGGTGTCCTGGAATGTTCGTAGGGGGTGTCCTGAGGATGCTGTCCGTATTGTTCTCTGTCAAGTTGAATGTGTTCTAAGAACACCCGCGGTGTCCTGAAATGTTCGCAAATAAACAAAATGGGGGTGTTCTGAAGACGCTTCTAAGAACACTCGCGGTGTCTGGGGAGTGTTCATAGGGGGTGTCCTGAGGACGCTGTCCGTATTGTTCTCTGTCAAGTTGAATGTGTCCTAAGAACACTCGCGGTGTCCTGAAATGTTCGCAAATAAACAAAATGGGGGTGTTCTGAAGATGCTTCTAAGAAAACTCGCGGTGTCTGGGGAGTGTTCGTAGGGGGTGTCCTGAGGACGCTGTCCGTATTGTTCTCTGTCAAGTTGATTGTGTCCTAAGAACACTCGCGGTGTCCTGAAATGTTCGCAAATAAACAAGATGGTGGTGTTCTGAAGGCGCTTCTAAGAACACTCGCGGTGTCCGAGGAGTGTTCGTAAGGGGTGTCCTGAGGACGCTGTCCGTATTGTTCTCTGTCAAGTTGAATGTGTCCTAAGAACACTCGCGGTGTCCTGAAATGTTCGCAAATAAACAAGATGGTGGTGTTCTGAAGACGCTCCTAAGAACAGTCGCGGTGTCCGGGGAGTGTTCGTAGGGGGTGTCCTGAGGACGCTGTCCGTATTGTTCTCTGTCAAGTTGAATGTGTTCTAAGAACACCCGCGGTGTCCTGAAATGTTCGCAAATAAACAAATTGGGGGTGTTCTGAAGACGTTTTTGAGAACACTCCCGGTGTCCTGGAATGTTCGTAGGGGGTGTCCTTAGGACGCTGTCCGTATTGTTCGTTGTTAAGTTGAAAGTGTTCTAAGAACTATCGCGTTGTTCTGAAATGTTCGTAGGGGGTGACCTGGAAACGGTGTCCGTATTGTTCGCTGGCAAGTTCAAAGTGTTCTAAGAACACTCACATTGTTCGCGGACATTAAAAGTTTCCCATAGATCATAGTTGAAATGTTTGACTCTATGGATGTGATATGCTGCGGTGGTTGTTGCCAGGGCATAGAGTCTTGGGTGCATGGCCAAATGGCCATGCACCCAAGACTCTATGCCCTGGCAACAACCACCGCAGCATATCACATTCATATTTGCTTATAACTTTGGGTGAAAAACAAATGTATAAGGAACAAAGGTATTAGATACTATGGATGTGATATGCTGCTATGTTTGTCCTTATTATTGTATACTTACTGTTTGGTCTAGTAATGGGAGTCCATGTTTTTCTTCTTCATTTCTGTGATAAAAGAAAATAGCATGTTAGTATTAGTATTTTGTAATGACTTATTACATTGTATAAGCAATATACTTTTTTTTTTTTTTCGACCCTCATATTTAGTAGAGTACAAATCAGAGTACTGTGCAATTTGCTCAGTTTCTGTATTTGTTGCTAAAATCATTGGGTCTGTGGGAGAAAAATAAAATCCATGTTGGATTAAAAAAAAAAACCTTTTTCTGTTATGCTACAGTTTATTTGTTTGTTTGTTTTCAATGTTCACTTTTTGTTTCTGGCTAATGCTTTATACTTTGCTTTGTTGTATTTTTTTTGGAGCAGTAACAAATTCTTCATTTGTTTTGATATTATAAAATTTTGAGACAGTTAGATACCAATTGGCGTATTCTAACTGTTTATTTTTTGGCCTAATTTAGAGGTATTCATTTATCTGATTAGTTGTTGTAGAATCTTTGAGCTGTTAGATAGCTTTTGGAGTATTCTAACAGTTCATATTATTTTAACACAAATTTATAATTTTGGGACAGTTAGATACCAATTGGCGTATTCTAACTGTGTATTTTTGGTCTAATTTACTGGTATTCATTTATCTGATTAGTTGTTGTAGAATCTTTGAGCAGTTAGATAGCTTTTTGAGTATTCTAACAGTTTATATTTTTTTAACACAAATTTACTTAAAGGTTTAAATACAGTTTATTTATCAAATTTTGGTTTTAAGAACATCAAATAAGCGTTTGTAAGATTTGCTGGTAATCTCTGCTTTAGAGTAATGGTACTATCATTACATTCAAACCATCCACATTTCTTTTTTATATATGCCGTGTAGTGCCCTGAATTGGTTGTGGCTCCTGCGTGGTAGATTATACCTATTGTTGTGAAGGTTTTCTTACCAAGTGATATTTGACTATGTGTGAATCCAGTCAGCTTGCAGTTGTTTTTGGTACCATCTGCATTGTAACGTAGAAGCATTAGTATTACGTATTTACTATGTGTTTGTATTACTAATGTGGAGCGATTATCTGAATTGCAGGTAGAGCATAATCTACCATGGTTTGCATTTTGTACAAGTTGCTGAAATGGAATGGATACATAATTTGGTATTGATATATATATGAAGCGTTCATTGGGAATTTCTTCTTGTGTCACATTGTTGCACAGAGTGCATGTATGTTTCCACATGTATGACATCTGGAAGATTTCATTTATAGGTATGTTTTTGTTTTCCAGTACTAATAGTAAGTACATTAGAAATTCTTGTGGATCTTCCTGTGAGTTTATAGTGAATTTCACCATTCCAACACAGTAGTCCAACTGTCGTCTTATTCCAAAAACACTATATGTGTTGTCAGGATTGTTTGCTGCATTTCTGTGAAGTACTAACATTTGCAAACACAAAGGGTCTGTACTGTGTAAGTAAATGTTGTCAACAATTGGTGGTAATTGAAATAGAATATTCATTGCTAGATTTGCATAGCAACTTACACCAACTATATTTGAGAATTTAAATGGTCCAGGTAGTTCTGTATCTAACTGCTTTTTTTGGAGTTTGTCTTCCTTCTTTAAAGAAGTACCTGGTTTACTTTCTCTAATTGATTCTTTTTTGTTTGTGGTACTTGATGAAGTATTAGTTTCTTTTACTCTCTTTGGAGGATTTGCAGTGACGTCCTGTTGCATTTCTGTTTGATTTAGTTTTCTTTTACAACGTTTTAGTTTTTGTGGAACAGAATATGTGTTTAGATGGGGAGTGTATAGTGAGCGAAGTCTATTATATTCTAAAATGCAAGGAATATCAGCGTTTACTTTACTTGCATCAAAGTTGATTAGAAATAGACCGTCAAGTGTACGTAAGCGTGATAGTGCTACGTAGCTCATGCCTTCTTTAAAGACTGTGTTACCAATATCTATCATTGCTTTGTCTAGGGTAAGACCTTGTGATTTATGAATCGTGACTGCGGATGCAAGAGTTAGAGAAAATTGTTCTCTGCGTACATACATATCTTTGAAGAGAAGGAATCTAGCTGTTGAGCGTCCTATCCGTTTTACTTCAGAAAGTTTGTCAAAGAGTATATTGACAAACTGAATTTTGTTGTCACGTGGGTATGTTTGAAAGCCAACAACTGTACCCAGTGCTACATTAACTAGTCCTTGGTCCACGTCAAGGTTACGTTTAAGCATTACTCTGCAATTTAAGGATAATTTTAACATCTTTTCTAAGCCTGCTGTGTTTGAGATTGATTTTTCTAAATTATTTAGTCTTGTTGTGACTTGGTCACACATGGGTAGTGTCATACCATGTACATCTAGTTTGTCTGTGGCGCTAATTTCCATTATTGGTTGCATTTCTTTACTTAACATTATTTCATTGAATTTGAGACAGCTTGCAAGAGTTGGCATTAACGCCATACAATTGACATTTTTGTGGGCTAATTGTTCCATAACATCTGTAGCACATGCATTATCGCCATAAAGTGCATTAATGTGCCGGGTTTTCAATGTTGCTTCTGCTTTTTTAGAAAGTATACCAACTCTCAAATTTTTTAAAATGTTGGCATAAGTTAGATCTGCAGATTGGCGCATGTTTTCTGTTAATTCTCTGTATTGGAAATGTTGCCAAAGGTTGACATTTCCAATGCTGCCAACAGTTTTACGGCAGAGTTTGTGCCCTAATGTTTTAAAAATAGGTTCACCTTTTACTGGTGTTAATTGAAGCAGATCTCCAAAAACAATAATGTGTTTTCCTGCAAAGAGCTCTTCATAGTCTGTTTTGAGTACTTCTTGTAATCTGAGGTGAATCAAAGCTAACATCAGGTTGGAGACCATGCTCACTTCATCTATTAGTAGCATTTTCATTTGTTTCAATACTCTGCGTAATTCCATTGCAGCTTCTGCAGAAAGTTTGTAATAGTCTAATTTGTTCTGGTGTTCTACTGGTAATAGTAGTAATCGGTGTAATGTAACACCACCTATGTTTTAGGCAGCTAAACCTGTGGGGGCAGTGACAACAGCTGACAGTTTGTTGTTTGTCAATTGTAGAAGGAACTTACTAATGATTTTGATTAGGAATGTTTTGCCAGAACCAGCTTCACCACTGACGTACAGTAGTATAGGTTTATACTTATGGCAGGAACATTCTTTATTTTCATGTTTTACACCATGTGCAATTTGTTTTGTTACTTCTTGAAAAATGCTACTTTGCTCATTGTTTAATTTTGATTGTAGTATAGTTAAGTCTTCCTTATCTTCATACTGCCACATGGTGTTTTCTACTTCTATCATAGCTAATTCTGCCTCATTTGTTATTAGTGGTTCTCCCAGTGGTTCTTGGCTTCCTGTTACAGAAGGCTGACTACTGTCAGGAGTATCCTTATCTAGTTGGGCTTGGAGTTCTTCTTCATGTTGCTGTTCATTGTGCAACATTGTTTTGTACTGTGTAAAGTTTACATCAGTTATAGTTCTTTCATTTGCTTTGAAAGCATCCTCATATGAGTCATAGTTATCTGTTCTTCTTTTCTCCATGGTTTGAAGAGTTGTAGCAGGGACATGTAATATACTTCAATGACAATTTGATATGATTAATTAAATTTGGTTTAGTGAGTTTAACTAAGCTGCCTTCACCGTCTGTCACTCTATATTTACCTTTTTTTTCATCAGGTTTCATATTATTTTTGTATGTGTAGTTTTGGGCTATTTCGTATAGACACATGTTTTCCAAAGTATTACTTCTGTTTGGGTAGTATGTGTCCAATAAATTGTTTTTTAAAATGTCTTGGCTGTTGGGATCATGTTTGGCTATTGTTTCTATATCTTCATATGATTTTAGAACTCTTTTTCTAGATTTAGCTGGACCAAGACTTAGCCATACTATATTTTCAGATTTACCATACAATGAAGTACCAGTTAAACGATCAGCTGCTTCATAAGATCCACATTCTCTATGGGTGAGCATTTCTATGCCCAAGCTGTATAATTTCTGAGATACTGTTTTATCTGATGACAGGTCATTCCAGAGGTCTTGGAGCTCTGTCTTTTCTGCTTTAGTTAAGTATGCTGTGACATATCGTGCAACTGCAGTAGAATTGTCTGCAATGTACTGCACATCTATGTTTGCATTCCATAAGTGGGCAATGATTGCATTATAATCATTGATATATTTTTCTTCTTCTTTTCTTTTTATGTAATATGTATTTTTAGGTGACTTACCTTTAACACTATGTCTAACTGAAGACATGAGGTTGTTTACTTGACCTGTATTTGTAACTGGTCTAGGGAAACCAAATCGGCATTTGGTGTAGTATTTGCCTTTGTTTTTGTATTTGCGACGACAATATTTTCCACATTTGTGTCTTTGAAATTATAAAATTTGTGCATGAAGATCACTATTTGTGACTTCTGATGGAATTTCACAAGTGACATATTTTTCAATAAACTGTAAAACAGTGGCATCACTGTCTTGACCAAATTTAGGAGCATCTTTAATCCATAAAAGCATGTGGATATGTGGTGCTCCTCTGGCTTGGTATTCTTTTCTCCAAAAGAAGTGTTGCACTTCTCCAAGGGGAGGAACAGTTTTATTACAAATAAAATGTAGCATAGCAATGAAGCGATGGTGAAAATATCTTGAAACATTAACAGGATCCAAAGAACAAAGTTCTCCAGGTGTTAGAATATCTATGTTTGTTTTGTTTTTATTTGATATGCGTAGGAAATCATGTAAATCTTCCCATGCATATTCTGCACAACTTAATGTAACAAACCAAGTGGGTGGGCCAAGGTTTCTGATCATACAACGTACATCTCCATGACGTCGAAACCAGTACTCTTTAGCACCACGCATATTTGGTAATAGATTTGCAATATATGATTGTAAAACCTGATCCTTTTGTTGCACTTTCTCTAATAATTGTGTAGCTGTCATATTTTGAAAGTGTGATCCTGATTTTAATATGTGTGCAACTCCGTAACATAAAGTTGCTAGTTCACTTTCAAAGAGTAGGTGGAATATGTATTCCACATTTTGTCTAAATCTGGGATCTTCAGAATACATCCGTAATGAGCGGTATTCTGAAGCTGATATTTGAATAGGTCTATCATCATACCTTCCTCCTTTGCCAGTAGGAAAGAGTAGAGGAAAAGCACGTGCTTCTATACTTTTTTCCCATATACTGATTGGCGATCCTTTTGTTTGACGCATTTGGTAAGTTTCCAGTACATCTTGTACGGTGTCATTACAGTGCAAAGGATGAATTGTATAATGGTCTAAAGTATTTGATATTGTAGCAGGATCTAGTAGCTCAAATTGACCAGCTTCTTGTGTTTCTTGAATTATTTCAGTTGTATCTTTCAAGTTTTCTTCAATATTAATTTCTTTGTAATATTCATTATTCTCTTTAAGATATTGGAAGGCTTGTCTAACTTTATATAAATCTACCAGCTGTTGCCATATTATTTTGTCTTTTGTAGGTACTCCATTTACTAATATAATTAAAGATTGCTGCATTGGATGTTGCACTCCTAGAGTATGCACATTTTCTTTTAGATTTAATGGTAAATAAACTACTTTTCCACGAATGCCTTTTACCAATTCAGAGGGAGGTAACTTTGCTGTTTTTGGTTGAAGGCGTATTATTGCTTGAAATGGGTGTACTGTTTGAATTATGATGCTCTCATATAAATTAAGTTGTTGTAGAGGTTTTGATACTGGGTATAATTCCAAATTATTTGTGATAGAACGTGAAGGAGTTTGGTTGTTGTCAAGTTTTGTAGTGCAATAACTGCAAAGTATTAAGGGCTCAGTTATTTCATATTTGTTTTCTGTTACAAGGTAGAGAGCTAATTCAAACCATTTAGAATCTTCATTGTCTTCTATTTTGTAAGATAGGTCCACAGTTTTTGTGTTACTTTTATAAAAAATTCTACAGCAACATACACATACATGGTTTGGTACTTCAGCTGATGTACTTTTAAATGTTAGTATTTCTTTTTTGTATGTGTTTAGCAAAAGGTTGCCATGTGTAGAATTGTTGCTTAATTGGTTTAAAGCTATTTCATTCTGTAAATGGCTTTCACTTCCAAAATATGTATTCTGGATATAGTGAATTTCTTCAAGTAGGTCTTTTGCTGTACCATGTAGAAGGATGTTATTTAACTTTGCTAGTGCTAAAGCAGGACTTTTAGCATAGTACAGTTTATAGACTAGATTTCTTATAGTTGAATGATGTGTTGATATCCTTTTGATATCATGGAAAGTGGTTTTACAAGTAGGTCCTGTAATGCAGGCCAATGAATGTCCTTGTAGTCCTGTGTACTTGCGCACTGGACAGGTATCTATATTTTGCAGTAATTTAATTTTGATTTTGTCTTTGCTTTTTACATATTTATTGAGGAATTGGCGTAAAGATTTGAAACATTGTTTGGGAATGTTACACATTGACGTGCTTGGCCATTTGTACACTAGACATTCTGATTCAGTTGAATGGAGGGGTAATTCTAAGTTTTCAGGGCATATTTTTGTAAGGAGTACTTCTTGTTCCATTATGGTATTATTCACTTTTTCATAACCTCGACCACTGCTATTTATGGCAATTGTATTTGTTTGCTTTTGTTTGTACGCTTCTTCATTAAAATATGGTTCTGTGCTCGTAGTGTGATTCCATTCACCTCCGCAGATACTTAAGAAGTTCTTTCTGTTGACATTTCGCTTATTGAGAAGTCTTTTTTGTAATTTAGTTATTAGTTTTGTTAGTGGTTTCATTTTGTTTAACAGTAAAATAAATAAAAAAAATTTGAGAAGAATTGCACTGTCCATCAATGCTTCTAAGATTAATTTCCTACGATAGGTTTTAAGCTTTGAACCTGATTTCTCTCCTGTTTTTATAAGATTTTGAAGGACTTTGTGACGGTATATTTTGGCTAAAATACTTTTCTTGGTATGCTTACTTTGCACTATATTAAAATTTGAAGAAGTAGTTTTATCTGTACTGATAGCTGATTTTCTGTTAATTGCTTTTTGGTTTGTTTTACATTTTGATAGAGGAAGCAAAGTGGTTGTACTTGAAACTTCTTGTGTTTCACTAAATGATTGTATTAGCTGTTTTGTTTCAACTTTTTTTACAAATTCTGCTAGAGATGGATGCTTATGTTGGACACCTTTATTTTCATTTGCTCTACTTTTGCGTTGCTTTCTACGGACTTGACTTTTGGTAGGCATTCTTTAGGGTCTGTTGAAAAAAATAAAGAAGATATGGGTTGGGGTGTTCTGGAATGTATGTGTGCTGTGTGCATGAGTGTTTGAGTAAGATGATAAGATGTATGTAATGGTGTGTGATTGTGCATTGGGAACTAAAACTAGTAGGGATAGGTATTCTTGAATTTATGTGTTACTAAACTGGGGTTCAGATGACAAAAAAAAGTAAGCTAGTGGTGTGGAAAAGTACAAATAGTAAATCTAATGTATACAATTAAAACAGTTGTTTGTTCTATAATAGGAAAATTGTAGTGGTTCAGTTGGGTAATTTGTATGTCCAAAAATAGAAATTTGTGGGCCATTCTGGCTGTAAATCGCTGTTTAAGACATGGAAATTTTTGGACAAATTGGTACAAAATCTTTAGAAACCAAAATAGCTGGTATTAATGTTATAGTATATTTGATTAATAATACAAATATTATGGTGATATTTTACTTACTTTTTTTTAAATTAACAGGTAACTTCTTAGTTTTTCTTTCTTCTTCGAATTCGGCTGCTTCTTTTCAGGAAACTGGTCTTCACTGCAATTGTAAAAGCTTCAAATTAGTAACTTTGTTTGTATATAGCACTGTTTTTAATTTAGATATTGATTTTTTTAATTGAAATCCTCAGTGCCTTCTGTAAAACCATTAAACTAATTTATTTACATAAGATACATTGCATCAGTTCAGTACATATGATATGTTCTTAATGAACAAATTGTATTGAATGACTAACTGTAGCAAAAAAAATATATCTTTACTATGTCTTGTGAAATGTATAATATATTAGTGAATACCACTATTTCTGTAAGTAAACTGTTCTAGGTAATAGCGCCTCAATGTCATGTCTAATTTAAAGTAATTAAGTAAATAAATAAATAAAAACAAAAAATATGAAATTGTATAAGTATTTTTATAAAGTTTTAAACATAGATTGTGTTTGCATGCAATTTTGTTTGAATATATGTAGTCTATATATTTCATTTAAAAAATGTTAGTTTAACATGATTTGAGTGTGTGTGTATAAATAAAGTAAATAGTATAAAGGTTTATAAGTGATAGTTGATTTTAGGAAATTGAAAAAAGTACAGTAAATTTATTTTACAGATTTTACTAGGTAAAAGTCTGTTTGAAAATGTGTTCATCTACTATACAGAAAATATGCATACCTGAAGTTTGTGTTCATGCATATGGATATGCATGGAGCTGCAAGTAGAAATCTTGAAGACTTGTACAGTATTTCTGGTAGATGGTGCTTGCCAATGATATGACACTTGTACTCAGAGAGATTCAGAGTACATTTGCAGTGCTGATCTATGATGATGCAGTTAGAGGTAGAGGTCTTGAATGTGATTGGTGTATGGTCATGTGATTTTTGAGGTACATCCAATGAGGGAATGGCAGAGAGAGTGTAGTGGAAATGGTAGAAGGGCTGTTCATGTTACGATATGTCCGCGGACATGGCGGTAGTTCGCGGACATCGGGAGTTACATCCAGGGATTTTTGGGTTCAGAAGTCATGCAAATGAGAATAAGCACTGAAAGGGATTGGTCAGGAAAGTTTGGTGGGCGTGTGTGCCAGGAGAGATTATCTCAGATACTCTTTTTGCTGAGAGAACAAAAGATAGCTATGGCTGTGTGTTTCAGAAAACAGATTGTTTGGATTTTAGGAGATTCTTGGATACATTGGTTGAAGGTGCATGCAGAAAGCTGTGGAGTAGCTGTAGATCTTGGATTCCCACATGTGGAAGTACACTGGCATGGAGTACGTGGAATGAAGTGGTTGGACTTGCTACCTCTCTGTGCTACTTTGGAGACAGAGCAACATCCAGACATAATTGTAATTCATTGTGGAGGGAACATTTTAGGACATGTGACTGCAATTTTTTTGCAATTTGCTATGAAAGAAGGACTTAGGAAGGTTATCGACATGTTTCCTAATTCTCAAGTGATATTTTCACGGATTGCGCAGAGACAAATGTGGCTTGGTTCTTCTTCATTTGGTCCACAAATGGAAAAAGCAAGGCGCAATGTTAATAAGGCTGTTTGTGCCTTTCTAAGAGATTTTGGCATGTCTTCTTTTCACAATGAAAATATTATGTATTGTAGTACAAACATTTTTCGCAGAGATGGAGTCCATCTTACTTATGCTGGCAATCAGATTTTTCTGAGAAATGTACAAAATGCATTGCAACCTTTTTTGGAATTACAACAACGATTTTGAAGTAGATGTTAAGCATTTACAATTGTTGACTTACAAACACCACCCAAAGGCTCTTTTCAGAGCCACCACTTCTTTCCAGAGAAAATTACAATGTTTGTGATGGAGTAGCAACCCAATTTTTTTAATGTTCGCGAACTGTCCGCGGACTTCTAAAAAATACAAAGAGCCCTGCTTCATTTATTTTCACTTCTATTTTTTAACTGGGAAAGGCGGCTCTGAAAAGAGCCTTTAATTTTTTTTTGATTTTTGTAATTTTGTATTTTTTTGGGTTTTTCAGACACGACACACTAGGAGAGGAGGGTAAAGGAGGGTAAAGGGGGGGACACCAACCACAGGGATAAGAAAGGGCGAGCTGAGAGAGGAAGATGTAGAGTGGGTTTTATTTGGGTAGTGAGCAGGTCTTCTCGTGCTCTGAGACGATAGTCGCTCCCCCCTGCAGAGTACTGTGTCACAGTACATACATACAACTGTGACCCTCGAAAGGTAAGGGTCATCAGCATTCTGTATGGCCTGTGAGGCAGCTTGAGGAAGACGCTGTCCAAGCAGAGGTGGTCCTTGTGGTGACAGGATCAGAAACAGAGGATGAAGTAGAGGAAATCAACCTGCTACGTTCTTCGCAAGGTACAACCCTGCGAATAGCCCCAGAGTGAAATGACCGCAGGTGTCGCTTCATAGTAGTGGTCCCAAAGCTGTACTTACCGTGCTTCCCGCGACTGAGTAACATTTTGCACTCATTGCAGGTAACACGGTTCGCACGAGCCTTAGGAACATTACCATGAATGGTAAATAACCGCCACACCCAAGACTCACGCCTAGTGCGGGTAGTAGGGTTTTCCTCTACCTCATTCTCATCCTCCTCTTCTTCCTCCTCCGCATCCTCACTCCTGTTCCCCTCTTCAGGCCCTTGGGGAGGTGGTGGTGGTGGAGGGGGTGGGGGTGGTGCTGAAGCAGGTGCAGCACCAAGTGGCAATTCAGCAGCCAAGGATGCCATCTCGATGATGGTGTAGTCTGCAGGTGGCAGCAAAAATCACTGTGTCTGAAGAATAGCCAGAAACCCAATGGGAATAAGCTCTTGGGCGTGGTCTTTTATAGGGGTGCTTGTGCACGGTTCGCGGACATGCGCACTGTCCGCGGACAGATCGAACACAAAAAAAGGATCCGAAAGTTTCAAAAGGTATATAGAAACTCAAGATTGCTATGTGGGACTTGTGCCATGGTGAGATTTTATTGAAAAATATTATGGATTAACTGAAAATGTACTTTTAAATTGTTCGGGGACATGAACAGTGTCTGCATTTCAAGCCACACTATGAGCGTGGGCGCGGTCATATGATCCGTTCGCGAACTAGTCCGCGAAGGAAGCGCCTGTCCGCAGGACACCAAGTGCACGGAGATTGGTTAGCGCATGCGCATTGATGTCCTACGGACACTGTTCGGGTTCTGAAGTAATTAAAAGTGCGTCACACGTGAAACGAACATTTCAGGACACCGCGTGTGTTCTTAGAACAGTTTAAACTTGGTAGCGAACAGTAAGGACAGATATAGTGTTCTTCAGGACACGTGTAATTTAGTTTATGTACGAACATTTCAGGACACCAATTGTGTTCTTAGAACAGTTTCAATTGGGTAGCGAACACTACGAACAGGTATAGTGTTCTTCAGGACACCTCCATTTTCGTTTACGTACGAACATTTCAGGACACCAATAGCGTTCTTAGAACAGTTTTAACTTGCTTGCGAACAGTACCGGACAGGTATAGTGTTCTTTAGGACACTTTAATTTTTGTTTGTTTATGAACAATTCAGGACACCTCGTGTGTTCTTAGTACAGTTTCATGTTGCTAGCGAACACTACGAACAGTTGTACTGTTGTTCAGGACACATCATTTTCGTTTATTTACGAACATTTCAGGACACCAATTGTGTTCTTAGGACAGTTTTAAGTTGATAGCGAACATTACAGACAGATATAGTGTTCTTTAGAACACTTTAATTTTTGTTTCTTTACGAACATTTCAGGACACCACGTGTGTTCTTAGAACAGTTTCAACTTGCTAGCGAACAGTATGAACAGGTGTGGTGTTCTTCAGGACACCTCCATTTTCGTTTATGTACGAACATTTCAGAACACTCGCACTGTCCGCGGACACTTTTATTGTTTTTATAAAAAAAAACAGAAACTATTCACAATACAATATAAAAATTAAACTTTATTTAACATATATTAATCATTTATGACAGAGAAGGTGAGGCAGAAACAGAAACAAAAACAGGAGAATTTGGGGTTTCACCATGATTGGTGAAGAAGGGATGGAAATCTCATCAAAACGTTTTGGATTATGGAGAATGTTTGGGGATAATTGACTGGGATATGGTGAGGAGGGACAAGTACATGTGGGGCAATGGTACGAGGTTTTTGGTTTGAAATGATTTTCTACAAAAGATTTTACATTATTAAAATTAGCCAACAATACATCCATTTTTTCTTCTATATTGTGAAGACCGTTATCCATAACAGGGTTTTCTGAAGTTTTTTCTATTTTGGTATGCTCTGTACAAAAAATAATATATATGTTAAATGTATATAAAAAAAATAATAAATAAATGGTTTATATTGTAAAGTGTTTACCATTAGTTTCACTATCTTGTGACATTTCTTCATGTGGGAAATTGTCCTCTAGCCATTCCAGAGTACTAGACATTTCTGTGAGAAAAAAAAAAAAGATAATATATTTTTTAATCTAATACAGAAAGTTTATAAATATATGAGTAAAATGAAGTACACTTAATATTTCTGGTAAGATAAGTCCTATGTATTCAGTGGGTCTGGTCTTGTTCTCAGTTCTGTTGTGTCTGTGAGGTAATTATGTTGGAAGCTAATTTATCTTCTTGTGGTATATTCCATTTCAGAACATATTGTATTTAAATGAATGGTTAGTGTGTTACATATATGAGTTACATTTCTTATGTATTACTATATATAATGTGTTTGTGTGCTGCTTTTTGAATTTGTTAAATGTTCCTATATTATGATATAACAATCAAACATACCCCACCACCCCCCCCCCACAGTTTTTAGATAGTGGTACTGTTCTCCGAACATGTCCGCGAACATTAAATAAGTTCGCGGACATCAAGTTCATAAGAAGAGATTTAGTCAGTTCCATATGACATGTATATAAAGTCAAAGTCATTATTGTTAAGTTCTGCTACTAAAAAAACTATGAAATTCAGTGAAAAAAACTTGTTAAAGGGACGTTATGGTTAAGTTGCGCTACTAAAAACCTATGAAATTCAGTGAAAAAAACTTTGTTAAAGGGACGTTATGGTTAAGTTGCGCTACTAAAAACCTATGAAATTCAGTGAAAAAACTTTGTTAAAGGGACGTTATGGTTCCAAGTAAAACCGAAAAACCCTTGAAATTCGCCAGTTATGGTAAGCTAAGCAACCATAACTTGCGCCACCACCGGTAGTAGTAAGTGGTAAGCACTTAACGTGAAAAGCTATTTCTGCCACGTATACAATCTCACTTCTTGTCATTTACTTTAGCATGGATGCAAATATATGACAGGGCCTACAATAGCAAAGACCCCATTATTTACCAGGGACACTGGTTCCGAGGTTCTTGTATGTTGGATAACTTAACAGGAAATCATACCTCCTGCTTTCTTTAAAGGGATATTTTCCTCCTGAGAATGTTATTCTTTGTTGTTTCTAAAGAAGTGGCCAGCAATCATTAATAGTTAGTAACTATGCATAATTAGGGACTGTGAGGATTTATCTAGGGAGAGCCCTTTCCCATGAGGCCATGGATGTGCATTTGCTACCTAATAGTCCCCCTATGGGCGGTTTAAACCCATTGAACATCACCACCCCACATTCCTTAGCCCCGTTGCATTTTCACATCACTATATTGAGAATAGACCTATATATTTCTGTAGTACCTGGGGTAAAACCAAGACAGAAAATACTAGGATTAAGAAGAGCACAGAAAACATGAGAATTACTGAGTGTGCTAGAACTGAGACAAGGTGGCTCACAGGCGGCATAAGGAGCCATTGACAACAGGTGTTGACGTTACACTGGGGTGGAGTAAGCCCTACAAAGTAGAAACAGAAGAAAGACTCATCGTCTTCGTTCCTTGTTGGAGAACCCGGGAGATTCAAAGTCCACACTTGAGCCAAGGATAGGGCCCTTCAGCGGACAACTACAAGTGGCTAAGGGAGTCTGTGATGGGTCCTGCGTCGGCTGGACAGAGCCCAGCTGAAAACAAGTGAGGCAGTGGCACAACCTCTAGGAAGAGGTGGAGCACAGAGTTCTCTAACGATGCCGAGACTGAAAGGAACCACAACAATCGGAATCACTGCAGAAGCATTAAGAAAGCAGACAGCCGCAGGAAGCATGAAGGAGACCGACCCCAGTCTCTGGAGAGACCACGCCGTGCAAGTAAGTTCAAGAAGGTAACAGAAAGCACCAGTGGACCATAAGGGACATGAGGGGAGTAGAGAGGTCCCTGCTTTGTGCCGGGACAAGCTTATGCCTATCAGAAGGCCATCAAAGTTCGGGGACTCAAGCAGAGTGAAGAGTGCATCCAAGGAGTGTTTTCTTGTGTCAGTGGCAGAAATAATCCCACTGACCACCCGAGAAGGGTCTTGGAACCCAACAGAACAGAATCAAGCCCACTGACCACGAGAGAAGGATGTGGGACTCCAATATAAGTAAAACCGGCATTGGTACAAATCATCCTCACAGCAGTTCCGAGATAAGTGCACTGATGATCAGAGAAGGGTCTGGGACCCTAATGCCACTGGAACAGGCATCTGAGGAAATCTTCCTCATCGCAGTGGCAGAGCTAAGTACACTAGGATCCATAGAAGAACTTGGGCCTTTCCTGATATATACAGAGAGGGTACTAAGAGAAAACCAGAGTTGAAAAAAGAACTCTAAAACACTAGGAGAAGGGAGTCATTCTTCTGGTGGCGAAACGGAATCCTTTTATGTACACTGAAGAGACACCAGGGGAATGGAGTCACTCCCCCTGGCCCTTGTTGTGAACAATATTGAAGAATGCAGACCAGTATCAGGAGAATGGCGCTATTCTTCTGGTCCATAAAGTTGAAGGTACAAGGTGTGTGAACTACAAGTCAGGGGAAGGAAGTCATTCCCCCTGATACCTTTTTGGCAAGAGAACATTTTGGGGACAGCACCTATATAGCAGAGGAAGGGAGCCATTCTCCCGGAGATTTAACTTTCTGTTGGATTATATTATTATTTAGTTGTAGTGTAAGGGATAGAAGTAGGTTGTGACTCTGTGAAAACCAAATTTTTAAAACATGATAGGTTATCATGAGAGTAATATATTTCATTTCTATATTCATGCATTTATGCATTCATGTTGCCTTCATCTAGAATAAGCTATGTGAGCATTGTGGTTCATGCTAAGCCATTATGGTTCCACATATGCTGAAGAGTCATGTGATTCATGCACACTTGTAATTTTTATAGTACAATATAGCTTATCTTCTAATCGCTAGAGAGAGAATGATCTGTTCTGTCTTTGTCCATTTCTGATGGCTCTTGCCATGTGCGGTAGAATTGTTTTCGGAAGCATACATAGTGTGAAATTGTTTTGATAACATTTGAGTCTTTGGCAGACAATCAGATATTTTAGGGACAAGCTTGGTTGACTGCAGAGCTGGAGGTGCAAGAGAATGTTTTAGCTGAGCAAGAGAATGCTTTGCTTAGGAATTTGCAGATGAGAATGCTGTCTTGTGTGATATTAACAACAGCTTGTTCTGTTCTTAGAAAGAGGCATGTCACCCTGACTGGTACAGTCCATGCCATAACAAATGTCTGCACGCACAAAGTATAGAAGTGTATGTAGGCAGACATGCTGTCTCCTATGAAAGGCTTACTGTGCACATATGTAGAAATGAGTGCATCACAGCACTACAATGCTAATGTATAACTGTGGGGGTTTCTGTTGAGTAGAGGCAGGCTGTTGGGAGATTCAGATGGCAGATGCATACGGCAGAGATCTGATCAGCATTAGGGGAGTCTCTCGCTCTGTCGCTCTCTGATGGGTTGGTCTGAGTCGGTGGGAGGCGGTGAAGGAGATTGCCATTAGATATCACAGGGGAGTTTCTTGAATCAGTGAGGACTCTGATGGGTGGGAGTCTGAGTGTGTTGGAGATCAGCATTTGGAAAGAGTTAGAAGGAAGAGAGCTGTCTCATTAGAAGGGTTGAAAGAGTTGTGTACGGATAGCGAAATGAAATTTTGGGCTTTTGCTATTTGCTAATGCTAGTGATGCAGTAGGGTTAAGCTCAGCTGCTCTGAGAGCACTGCTAGGTGAAGCTGGAAGGGCTGGGGCAGTTGCACTTATGCTAAAAGAGTGCTGATTTGCTTGCTTGCATATTAATTAGTACGTTTTGCCAGGCAAATCCAAGGCAATGAATGGATATGCAATTTTACTTTGAAATGAACCGATTTCCTGTGTCTTTGTGATGTCTTTGTAATTCTCTATAGTTTGTTTGTTTACACAGTAACACAGTGCACACCATTTTTGGTTTCACAACACAGGGCAGTGGAGTTTGATTTTGACTGACATTCTGACAGAACCTCTAGTATTAGTTTGAGGCAGGGAAATTCCTCTTAAAGATATGGGTAAGGTGGTTCTCCCTGGGCTTTCGAAAAGAAAGAGCACCTTTCTACTACTAGAACATCGTGCAAATGGCTTTCCATACAAGAAAAAATTGACTTAAAAACCATTTGCCTCACCTACAAAGCCCTGAACCACCAATCCCCACCATATCTCACTAACAAATGTACCCTGAAATCTTCAGCAAGAATCACCAGATCCACCAACACATCATGGTGGTGCCCAGGTACACCCTAAAAAGAACTGGTGGAACCAGCTTCCCGGTTCTAGCTTCCCAACTATGGAATATATTTCCACAGGACATCAAATCCATCCCAACCTTTCAATCATTCAGAAGTAACGTCATCATATGGCTACTTAACAAAAACTAACACTACCTTACCTCACTCTCGACATCATGGTGTACCCTACCCCCCTACAGCATACATTCTTTCCTACCACTGCTTTTAAATGTATTATTTGTACTATACCTGTGTATACTGTATAAACTGCCTAAATTGTATAAACTGTATCTTGTAACCATTTCCCTTAAGCGCCCCGATACCCCTCGGTCAGGCACGCTATATAAATAAAATAAACAAACAAACAAACCTGTAGGAGACCTGAGTATGGAATACTACCACTGTACTGCACACATGTTCAACTGAGGGTGGATTTAGTGCCCTTCATGCAATTGCTTAATGACAGGTCAGTCCTGAAAACTGATCAAATACTGGTGCACCAGGTTAAATGAACAGACACAGCCTTGCTTCTTTTGATAAACAGGGGTAGATTTTATTTATATATTTGAATTTGTAAGAACCAGTCCTTTGTATACACAAAAGAGAACACACTCTACATCCAACCGACAGACATAAATACGTAAAGGTCATCCTTCCAGTACATTAGGCATGAACTGACTACACATTTGAGGATAACATCTTTAAGGTCTTCAATTACATCACATGGGAGTAAGTGCATTTACCTTAGCTAAATAAATAAGTAATAGGCTTCAGTGTTGTCACACAGAGCATTATACATTCACCTTTCGTAAATAAATAAATAATTGACATCAAGTGCGCCACACAGGGCTCAAATACATTTCACCTTTGGTAAACAAATAAGTAATTTCCATCTGTGTTGTCACACAGAGCATAAATACATTCACCTTTGGTAAATAAAGAAGTAATTGGCATCAAATGTTTCACACAGGGCTTAAATACATTTCACCTTGGTAAATAAATTAGCAATTGGCATCAGGGTTGTCACACGGATCATAAATGCATTAATCTTTGGTAAATAAATAAGTAATTGACATCAAGTGCGCCACACAGGGCGTCAAAGCATTCACCTTTTTTCAATAAATACGCAATTGACATCAAGTGTGCCACATTGTGTGTCAATGCATTCACCTTTGGTAAAGAAATAAGTAATTGACATCAGGTGCACCACACAGGGTGTCAATGCATTCACCTTTGGTAAATAAATAAGTAACTGACATCAAGTGTGCCACACGGGGTGGAAATGCATTCACGTTTGGCAAATAAATAACTGACATCAAGTGTGCCACACGGGGCCTCAATGCTTTGACCTATGGTAAGCAAATAAGTAATTGGCATCTGTTTTGTCACACAGAGCATACATACATTCACCCTTGGTAATTAAATAAGTAATTGGCATCAAATGTGTCACACAGGGCTTAAATACATTTCACCTTGGGTAAATAAATTAGTAATTGGCATCAGGCTTTTCATACGGACCATAAATACATTCATATTTATGTAAATAAATAAATAATTGACATCAAGGGCGCCACACAGGGTGTAAATGCTTTCATCTTTGGTAAATAAATAAGTAATTGACATCAAGTGCGCCACATGGGGCGCAAATGCATTCACGTTTGGCAAATAAATAAGTAATTGGCATCAGTGTTGTCACACGGAGCATAAATACATTCACCTCTAACAGTACCAATAACCGGCAAAACACAGGCCTTTGGAAAATGTTAGAATTTCCCCTCAGCGGGTTGTGTAGCCCCTTCTGGAGATCCCCCCCCCTGTTTCATTACACAGGATCTCCTGAATAGCATCCACCACTTGTCAGCGATGACTTCGCTCAACCCCTCATGAGATATGTGATATTAACGACAGCTTGTTCTGTTCTTAGAAAGAGACATGTCACCCTGACTGGTACAGTCCATGCCATAACAAATGTCTGCATGCACGAAGTATAGAAGTGTATGTAGGCAGACATGCTGTCTCCTATGAAAGGCTTACTCTGCACATATGTAGAAATTAGTGTGTCACAGCACTACAATGCTAATGTATAACTGTGGGGGTTTCTGTTGAGTAGAGGCAGGCTGTCGGGAGATTCAGATGGCAGATGCAGAGGGCAGAGATCTGATCAGCATTAGGGGAGTCTCTCGATCTGTTACTCTCTGATGGGTTGGTGTGAGTTGGTGGGAGGCGGTGAAGGAGATCGCCATCAGAGATCAGAGGGGAGTATCTTGAATCAGTGAGGACTCTGATGGGTCGGAGTCAGAGGAGATGGAGCTAGCTTGGATAATAAGGCCTCTCCAAGTTCACTGTGACAGAATACAGCTGACTGCGGCCTTCAGTCCTGGCCGTCAAAATCCACATGTTTGCTGTGTAAGTGGCACACTCAGTAGGCAGTGCCCTTTTTCTCTCTCTTTCCCACTCCTACCTGGCTGCTACCATGCAGCGCGGTGGAAGCGGCTCAGCTCTGTCCCTCACCCTCAATGCCAGGCTTGGCACAGTAACCACCAACTTGCTCCTTCAAGTCCCGCATCCGGCACGCTCTCTTAACCCTGGGCAGGGGAGAGGTAAATGGACAGCGGGGAAGGGGGCGGCCACAGAAGACGTCTCAGGCATGAGAGAAGGCTGGGATGCCACCCATGAAGGCCCAAGAGTGTTCTTTCCTCGGATCTCCCACGCCTCTCTCTTGCCCCTCTCTCATCTCTCTCTCATCTCTCTCTCGTCCCTCCTCCCCTTGGGGCTTTATGCTCCCCAGTGACTTTCTACTTAGGTCCCCTAGCAGGGGATCTCTCACCAAATCTGAAGTGGAATCACCTCACGTCTATGGTCCCCCCCATGGGTTGGTGCATCCCATGTTTCCCTCGTGTGACTCTCTCCGCCAGTGTCACGAAGAAAGGAAACCTGTCGCCCATCAAAACGAACGGGAACCAACTAACAAAACCCACCTGGAAATGCAGGCTTTCACACAAAATAGGGCCTCCCATGACACCATGCCCAGAACGAAATGTCCTGACAACCACTATACTTTAGCACTGTTCTAATGCTGGCAGACCTCTAATATACTTTAGCACTGTTCTAATGATGGCAGATCTCTAATATACTTTAGCACTGTTCTAATCCTGGAAGATCTCTAATATATTTTTAGCATGGTTCTAATGCTGGCAGACCTCTAATATACTTTAGCACTGTTCTAATGCTTGCATACATCTAATATACTTTAGCACTGTTCTAATGCTGGCAGACCTCTAATGTGTAACTGAAAAACCTTGTGTTTACAACACAGGTTTACACTCCCCCCTTGTCCTTCCAAACCCTTGTCCCTAAAGGTTCACCGTAACCAGAGGAACAATCAACAAAATGACATTTTCCTTCTGACAATGGCACATTCCACATTGCTGAGTAAAACAGGCTGACTTATTATCAAATGAGTTGAGTCAGTACATATATTAGTTTGTGCAGAAAATCCCCTCCGGATAGCTTCAGTTTGAGACCCAGGAGTGTCGTAGCTCAGCACTTGGACAGGTTTGACTTTGGGCTGAGATTGCTGGAGCTCCTCACATGCCTCTGACTGATCCTCAGATGCTGCTCCTGGATGGTTGCCTGATGCCAGGGAACTGTCCATGACTCTGGTGTGTGTTCCTCTCGTGGTGGAGAGAAAATTTTAGTGTCCATAAAAGCTGATTCCTCTCACCTGTCCTCATGCTGTCCTGAGTTATCCTGAGTTGTATCCTCACTTTCATTCCAATAGGCTATGGTTAAGCCTTCGGAAGCTCCATCTCTTTCCTCTTCTTCTTGACTGGCTTGATTGTCTGAGAGTCTTTGAGCCACTTCTGAGTTTGAAAGCTCTCTATCTCCTGCGGGTTTCTTCTCTCTCGAGTAGGAGGTTACAGGCGGTACAGTGCTGGGGCTTGGAGGGTGTATGACCTCCCTGTGAATTGACTCTCGTTGATGATTCCTGGTGATCCTTTTACTGGGGAACAAGGAGCTTCAGTGACAGTGGGATCCATGTCCACATCATCCCCTATGGACAGGAGGTGATTTCGGTGGAGGGTCTTCACATCCCTCAGGGGGCCTTCCCGTCGCAGTCTGAACATGAGTAGTCCGGTCAATTGTCTCTCAACCAGATATGGCAGGGATTCCCAGTGGTCTACCAGCTTATTTTGTCCTCTTTTCCCCAGCCTTCGGATGATCACGGTATCTCCAGGCTGTAGCTCGTGGAAACTGACTTTTTCATCATGTCGCCTTTTGTTTTGCTGCACATTCAGTTCAGCAGTGGCCTGAGCCAGTTGGAAGGCTTGCGAGAATTGATCCTGAAGGTCTCTCACATACTTTATGTAGTTTTCTACACCTGTTCCATCAGAGGATACCCCAAAACCAAGTCTATGGGTAATCTAGTATCCCTTCCAAACATTAGCTGGTAAGTTGTGAACCCAGTGTTATCATTCTTGCTGCAGTTGTAGACGTGAACTAGAGTGGCTAAGTGTTGACTCCATTTCAGCTTCTCTTTGGCACTTAATGTTCCCAGCATCCCCAGCAAGGTGCGATTGAAAGGTTCAGCTTGGGCATCCCCTTGGTGGCGGTAGGGGGACGTCCTGGTTTTCTTTACCCCTATAATCTGCATGAGTTCCTTAATGAGCTGGGATTCAAAATCTCACCCTTGATCGGAATGAAGGCGGGCAGACCAACCATAATGCACAAAAAATTTGTCCCAGAGTACCTTAGCTATGGTGGTTGCTTTGTGATCTCAGGTGGGATATGTTTGGGCATATTGAGTAAAATGGTCTGTTACTACCAATATGTTCTGAATCCCGCTGTTGTCCATTTCAAGGTTCAGGAAGTCCACACAAACTAAGTTCATGGGTCTCGGGTAAGGCATCGGGCACAGATGCAACAATGCTCTTCTATGTCTGGGCGCAGGCACGGCCAGTAAAATCAGCTTTGTACCAGGTTCAAGGTGCTTTCGCTCCCCAGGAGTCTGCACTGGTCATGGAGGGCATGCACCACCAGTGGCCATAAGGAGTGGGGTAGTACACATCAGTGCATCTGACACCCTTGGATTTGAGTCTCCTTGTACAGTACTCCTCCCTTCATCACCAGTGATCTCCACTCTTTCCAATGTATCTGGAGATTGGGCATACCTCGGGCCTTTTTCACAATTTTCTTTGCTCCACACTACTTCACATAGTTCTAAATCTTGTATTTGTTTTTGTTGCAGGTCCGCCTGCATGTGGCTGCTCAGGGGCCCCCTTGGCCGGTTCCCCCCAGGCAGTCTATAAAACGTGCTAATTCGGTTGGCAGATCAACACCTGGTCTGTAAATGGATTTCATTGTGGCCCCAGAGCCATTTCGAGAGGGTTTGATTCCGAAACATCTGTGTGGGGTCTTCTGGACTGTGCATCAGCATCTAGGTTATTGGCCCCAGGACGATACTCCAACTGGAAATTGTACATGGAGAAGGCTGCTAACCATCGATGGCCAGTTGCATCCAATGTGGCGGATCGGAGAATGTAGGTGAGAGGTTTTTTGTCCGTCCTCATGGTGAAAATCGCTCCGTATAGCTAATCAAGCGGTTTTTCAGTCACGGACCACTTCAGTGCCAAGAACTCCAGCTTGTGGGTGGGGTAGTTCCTTTCGGAGGAACCTAGACGACAGCTGGTGAATGCAACAGGTCTGGTCTTCCCCTGTTGTCTTTGATAGAGTACAGACTCCAGCCCATTACAACTGGCATCCACATGTAGGCTATATGGCAGGTGGGGATCAGTGTACGCCAGGACAGGCTCTTCAGTAAGAGTTTTTTTTAACTGGACAAAGGCTTGTTCACACCTCTCACCTCTGCATATGCCAAAGTTCTTTTTTGACTCAATTGTGGCGTTGGACAGAGTTTCCTTCCGGGCCAGCATCTTCTATGACGCTGGGTAAACCTTGGTCAAGTCAATGAGCCACCTGGCTATGGTGGCGAATCCTGGCACAAACCTTTGGTAATAATTGCAGAAACCCAGGAAGCTTCTCATCTCTCTCAGATTTTGTGGATGGGGCCAAGTCATGAGGGCTTTTATCTTGGTGGGGTCAACCTGCACTGATCCTGCAAAACTGTCTCTTTTCTAAGGATACATTTAGCCCCTGTTGTTGAAGACGATCTAAGACCTTCAGCAATCTTTGATGATGTTCTTCCAAACGCATTCACTTCATCTAGGTAGACCAGCACCTCAAGTAAGTTCATATCACCAACCATTCCCTCCATCAGATGTTGAAACGTAGATGGCACATCTGATATCCCCTCGGGCATACAAGTGAACTGGTAAAACCCCAGTGAGCAAATGAATGCAGTCTTCTCCTTATCCTCGGTCAAGGACCTCATCCACTCGGGGGTGTTGTATTGGTCTAGCACTGTTCTGCTGTTTAGCCGGCGGTAGTCGATGCACAGCCGCACATCATGGTTCTTATTTTGGCCCACCACAATGGAGGATGCATAAGGGCTTCTCGACTCCTGGATGATACCTGCCTGCAGCAATTATTCAAGATGGCGCTGGACATCCTCTACATCAGCAGGTGCTAGTCTTTGTGATCTTTCACAGAAGGCGTGGCATTGTTCTGATGGATTTGATGTTTCACTCCCTTGGCTTCACCCAAATCCCAGTCACTAGTTGAAAACACATCAGCCTGCAGGGCCAGCGGGTCTCATAGGTGATCTTTTTCACATTCAGATAACGGAGACTCTCCAAAGTTTAACTTCCTCACATCCAAGGGTGGATGTAGGCTTCTAGTACCTGTCGCCTGTACCGCTGAGTCAGCAATGTGAAACTGTGATTTTCAGGCCTCTGGGCAGAGGCAAGGTTTTGTCTGTGATTTTGGTGATAGGGACCCTAATGTTTGTCACTCCTTGGCTAGTATCACTGATCAGCGTGAGTTGGACCATCAGGCCTCCAGTCAGTTCTTACCCTTCCGGAGCATCCATTGTTAATCTCCTGTACTGGTTCTGTCCTTGGAGTCGCACATGACTGAGCACCATTACCGTCTGACCGGTAGAATGGCAGCTTGACCGTGGTTGGCAGTGATCACATATCCTACTGGCCCTTCAGGTGGACGTGTCTTCTCCAGGCTTCTCTGGCGGTAGGCCTGTTGGCAAGCAGGGTGCATAATCAGAGACTGTGCAAATTATTGACCGGCCATCTCCAAACACATCTTGACTAGTGTGCCAAACAAAGCAGAGTTTTTGCCCATGACTAGTTGTACGTCCAGGTTCACATTCTTTGTGGTGCACAACAAGGCTAGGCTGGTCAACATTGTGTTTACAACAGCCATATCTTGACGTAAATAGATCTTCACACAGAGGTACCTCAGATACCGGCAAGCTGCACCTCCGACCGTCATCAGATTTAGCCTCTCCAGGTGTTCTAAGGGCAGTTGTGAAAAATGTTGATGATAGTAGAGTTCATATACAATGGTGACCTGGGAGCCACTGTCCAAAAATGTTGTAGTCCTTCATCCTTCCAGGTCAACTGGGATGATCATGGTGGGGCCAATGAGGCCAGCAGGAATACCTTGGGTTCGTAGTCTGTTGCATGTTGCTGGTATTATCTTCTCAAGGTTGCAGAGCTCCTGGACTAAACGGGGGTAGTCAGATGTGGGACCCTCCTGAGCATTACTTGGATACTTGGTAGATGGTACTTTAGAAGGCAGTGACCTTATGCGAGGCAGGAGATATTGGCAGTGGAGCTTACTCCTGTGCTCGAGGTTCTAGATGCTCCTCCGCTACATCCTCCTGGGCATTTCTCGACAGTGCACAAGCTGGAGTTGGTTTCAGTGCTTTAAATCGAGCCGCTACTCGGGCATAGTCTGGGTCTTGGTCACACATCCAAGTTGAGTGTTGGTCATCTCTACATCTATGGCAAAATTTCCAGGGTGCTAAGTGTGCATCAGATGTGATAAAATATTCTCGAGGTTCTTGTGCTCATTGGAATACCTGAGATTCTCTTTCAAGGGAGGAAGGAAAAGCATTTCTGCCTCGTTGTTGATAGGTAGTTGCACTGTCCTTGATTAGCATATAGCCCTGCAGTTTTCTTACCAGCTGGTGCAGCTCTTCAATCTATTTCTGCATAGATGTAGCATCGTTGGGACTTGGAACCTTGCCTTGGATAGTGTGATTCTGGACATGGATATTGCCAATTTCTTCTTCCAGGGCTATTATTGACCTTAGCAGTTCTTCATATGATGAGGTGTGTCCAATTTTTCATGCAGTCTCAGTTGTAAGAGGGTGTGTGGGAGTGAGGGGTTGTTTGGGCCCCCTCATACATTCAGCACAAGAAGAACCACTTGCTCACGCATTAGCGGGGGACGCCTCCAATGCCCTTATGCTAACATTAGCAGAGATACACTTGGCTTCCAGTTTGTGTGCCTTCGACTCCATCTTTGGACTAGGCCTCACCCCGATACTACGAAAAGGCTTCTCTCCCCTCTGCAGCACCGCACACAGTGCGCTCATGGCCCCCACCTTTTCTTCCACTGTCTGAAAGCCTCAAAAATCCCTTTCTCAAGGATGCACCAGGGATAATTGAAACAAATAGCAAAAAGTATCATCTCACCCTTCTTCTGTGATCACTGTCCTGTGTGTGAACCGGCTCCAACCATACCTTGCAGCTCATCCATCTCCACAAACCTGCTCCTACTCCCTTGCCCCTGCTGTTGGAAAATTACTGCCAATGTAACCCTGTGCTCTCTTAAGGTATTCTCTTCATGTACCAGAAGTGTGACCCTGCTGTGCAGCCCACCCCAGTGTTCACCCACTAAATCCAGACCACTGTCGCAGTATATTGTGTCCTAAAACTAACATATGTCATTATACTCACCACTCGCCTTGATGTGCTAAGAACCGCCCAGTCAACTAGGTTATCACAGAGGACAAGCCCTCTAAGCCCCGTACCCCATAAAAGTACCAATGAAAGATGATGTAATCATGTGTATGCAATTTATAGGTTTTCAAGATTTACTCAAAGGTATTCTAATGATTGTTATTTATTATATGTCTAGTTGTAGTTTCTGGACCTTGTGATGCTCACCCTCCCGCCAACTGGGCAGCCTATCCGGAGAAAGTAGCGCCTAAAGTAACATAGGTATCATCGCTCCCCATCCAATCCTGTACTAATGTAATACCCTATGTTAATGATGCCATTGATGATGCTGTTTTGCTTTATGTTTGCCAGAGCGCTCTCGAGGCAGCAGAGTTCTCTGGATGCCAACTTTATATAAACTCATAAATTTTGCAACCTGTTCTCTTAGTCTCATTCCCTGACGGGATTTGTTATATTTATCAGTTTGTATTGGTAAGTCGGAGAGTGAGCCTTAACAAGGGGCATGGCAGCTTATTTGGCCCCTCTAAGTATCTGCGTCAAACGGCAACGATTCAATTGCAAAGTCTCCACTCTTCCTCTATGGTGCGCAAGGCGTAGGAGTTGCTCAATTCTCACCAGGTAGTCAGACAGTCTCTCGCCTATTTTCAAAGAGGTGGTGTGAAATCTCATCATTAAGTCTTCCCGGGGTTCAGTAGTCCCAAATTCTCCTTCCAAGGCATTCATCACTTGCAAGGAAGTCAAATCCGGACTTAATGTCTGAAGGGACCATACCATCTGCAGTGCAGGTCCTCGCAATGCCTCGAATACTCATCTCCTCTTTTCTTGGTCGGACACTTTCCATTCCTAAAGCATGAGCCGGGTGAGGTCAGCCCACAGTTTGTAACCCTCTTCTCCTTTGTGCACAGGTTTTTCTCCTGAAAAGGGTCTTAAAAGGGTGTCGGCCCCATGCTCACTAAGCAAGGGGGATAGGGATTGTCACTCCATGGTTACTCTAACTGCTTCAGCCACCGCAGCAGAAATGACGATGTTCTGTTTGATGAGCGATGTGGTTTCTTGGCACTGAGATATTCCGGGCGAAGAGTCCAAGTTCCAGACACAGCAGGTAATCACTGGTTCCCCACCTTGGATCTCAGTGGGCAAAGTTTTACCTGAAGGAGAAACTCCACCATAACAAAGCATAGAACACTTATGACCTTGACCAGGTATTCATCCCACACTTTTCACTTTACCCATAACAGTCTCCAAATTGCCTGTCAGGGCTAACACTTCATCTGTGCTAATGTGCAAAGGGACCTTGCCTACTATAAAACAGACCTCAAGACTAAGCCCTTCAGCCTGTATTCAGTGCAACACATATTCACTCTCCATTTTTTCTTCCTTATGTTAGCAGGAAATTAACCACTACTATATAAACGAGCTCTCCTGTCTGCTAAACAGGAAAGATAACCCACAGTGCACTCTATATAGAATAATGCCCCCCTCTCCCCCTGGGATCTCAGCAGTGCCAACAAAGTAGTGTAAGGTGGTTTTCCTGTGATTTCGAAAAGAAAGGTGAGCAGCAACCTGTAGGAGACCGGAGTATGGGATACTACCACCCTACTGCACACAGTGCAACTGAGAGCATCACAGGGTGGATTTAGTGCCCTTCATGCAATGGCCTAATGACAGGTCAGCCCAGAAAACTGACCGAATACTGTTGCACTAGGTTAAATGAACAAACACAGCCTTGCTTCTTTTCATAAGCTGGCACAGCTTTTGTTTATATATTTGAATTTGTAATAACCAGTCCTTTGTATACACAAAGGATAACACACTCTACATGTAACAGACAGACATAAATATGTAAAGGTCATCCTTCCTGTACATTAGGCATGAACTGACTACACATTTGAGGATAACATAGTTAAGGTCTTCAATTGCATCACATGGGAGTAAATGCATTTACCTTATGTTAGGCGGAAACCTGTGCAGTTCCCTCTGGGACCACTGAAAAAGATTCAGGACTACAGGCGTTGGCTGTGAACCCACTTGGTAGCAGTCTGCACCACACAGATTCACGTGGTAGCTGTGGCTGAGCAGTTAGACTTCTCTCAAGGAAAGTTGAGCAGTATGTGGAGTATACAAAATAGGGCAATTCTTCACAGCAAGACAAGCAAACACGCAACGAGGCTTAGTGTAAAGATATTAAGGTATTTATTTATAACAAAATGTCTATGAAAAAAACTAAGGCAAATCACGGCAAACAAATCAAACACAATTACTCTACGGAGTAGACGATCAATCCCCCTAGCAATATCGACAACTCTAGGTTCTACTGGTACCACTTATTTTCAGACAGAGGTGTATACCTCAACCCAGATGACACTCGAATATTAGTTAGGACGGGAGAGAAAAAGATAGGCAGGTTACAAAATCAACACAGTTCGATCCTATTGGATAAAATGCAAGGCAGGAAGGCAAGAATCACAATAGATCGTAAAGTTCAGAGGCCAGGCCCACTCGGAGAGAGGCAAGGCGCGATGTCCCAAGAAGTCTCTAGTGGAGATGCATTCAAGTCTGTATTGCAAATGGTTATTGGTGGATTGAACCAGTTCAGAACAAAGATGAGAAAAGCTTGGAGGCGCCCCAACGGAACGGAGAGGATTAAGACACCTCACTCGGACCGATCGAAAGGGAAGCCAGGCGGACACGGTACCTTGTTGTGGAGGGCAGCTCCGGCGGGGGCAGTTGTTCCTGGTGGTGGATGGACGTTGGTTCTTTGCCAAGAGTAGAGATGATCTCGTCGTCGAAGAAAATGAAGTCCGGTGCACCACCAGGGAAGAGACCAGCCGCGGAGTGCTCCGTCACAAGGCACCACCTTTTGGTCGCGGTTCAGGGGTAGTGGCTATCCGGTTGCCGAGGTGCTTCTGCACGGGCAATTCGACCACCGTGTCCTGAGGCGAATAAAAAGCAAAGGGGACTGGTTGTTCCCACCAGTCAGGGGAAGAGACTTTCCGGCCGGGAGATCTCCTCTGTCGTCGGGAAGTGGTGAGTCGGTTCCGCAGGGCTCCACCAGAGGTGTCGTCGTGCAGGTCGGCTCAGCGTTACCCTCGTCGGATTGTTAGGTCCTGTGGCGACTTCTGAAGATCCAGTCCCAAAAGCCCTGCTTTTATGCAGAAAACCCCCATTCATTCAGCCTAGCTGTCAATCAACACATGCTAAGTGGTGAGCGGGAAGGCTCACCACCTGGGCCAATCACTCCAGAGTGCGACCGGAGTTGGCAAGGCAACTCGGCCCAGGGTGTCTAAACCCCCTCCCACACCCCTGTGGTAACCCAGACAGAATGGCACCACTTTGGAGGGTCTCTCTACAGAGCCCGCCAAAAGTGGAACAAAGGGCTCGACCTTTGGTTTAGGAGTCACAGAGACGAACACAGACGCCATTTTACAAACCGAGTTCTGGCAGAAAATACCACTTGATAAACCTATTTAAGATAAGTAGATCGGTGGTACGTCAGAGATTAATGAGAAAAAGTATCAATCTCCAACAATGGGACGAGTCCCACGAGGTTATGTTCGGGGACGAACATAACAAGTAGTTTCCACTGCCACCAGCCAAAACTCGACGAGGGGGGACGGGACAGTGCCCCCTCGAGTAACAGATCCAGGAGTAATCGAATTACCCCTGCTAGTACGTCCACAATAAGATGGTTTGTACTAGTTCTGTTAGTAAATTTAGGTCTAGTAAAGCCAATGGTGACTTTACATGCCCGGGGAGACAGTAGTCAGTCCCCGGGTATGGAGTCTATGGTGGGGGACCCGCTAGGGCGCCCCGTGTTACGGCACGTAGGGTGCGGTGTAACACACATAGAAAAACATATGAGACCCTATGGAGTAAAAGACCCCATAGCCCATCGAACACATTGACATTTCAAAAGGAATTACACACATACATGTCCAAGAGTGGGAGAAAAGAGTCTCACTCTTGGCAGGATGGAAAAAAACAAACTCCAGAAATCCAGCAAAGCTGCTGGGGGACTCACTAGGTTAGGAAATTCAGCCTAAACAGAGAATTCTCCCTAACACTCGCCCCCCCAGACTAAGGGACAGGAGGATTTAATCCACTCCTGGATGAATCTCATACCTCTAGTCGATGACATACATCCTAGAGAGACCATCAGCATTTTGGTGGTGACACCCTGACCTGTGCTCAATGGTGAAATCAAACCCTTGCAGGCAGATCGACCATCTCAGTAGTTTTGGGTTTTCCCCTTTCATTTGCATTAACCATCTCAAGGGTTGGTGGTCAGTCTGAATGACGAAAGTAGAACCATACAAGTACGGCCTAAACTTCTTCAGAGCCCACACGATAGCAAAGCACTCTCTTTCGATTGTTGCCCACCTTGTTTCAGGATCCTTCAGCTTGCGGCTGATGAAGAAAACGGGGTGCTCCCTACCTTTCCCATCCAGTTGACTGAGTACGGCACCTATTCCTACATTTGAAGCATCTGTCTGCACAATGAAGTGTTGGCGGTAATCAGGAGCTTGGAGTACTGGGGCTTGGCAAAGAGCCTTTTTCAGGTTTTCAAAAGCCTGATGGCACTCCTCGTTCCATTTAACCTTTTTAGGAAATATGGGCGAGGAGATGACATTCAGTGGAGAAGCTATGGTCCCATAGTTCTCTATGAAATTCCTGTAATATCCAGTGAGGCCTAGGAAGGCTCTCACCTGGGTTTGAGTAGTCGGTGTTGTCCAATTTTGCACAGCTTCAATCTTACTGAGCAAAGGCCTTATTTCTCCACCGCCTACCTCATGCCCAAGATAGACTACCTTAGTCTGTCCAATTTGGCATTTACTCACCTTTATGGTCAGATTGGCTCGTCCAAGAGCATGCAAAACATCTCTCAGGTGGGTTACATGTTCTTCCCAGGAATTGCTGAACACTGTGATGTCATCCAAGTATGCCATGCAGAAGTCCTCCATCCCATTTAGAACCTGGTTTACCATCCGTTGAAACGTAGCAGGTGCATTCTTCAGTCCGAAAGGCATTACCTTAAACTGGTATAAGCCAACGGGGGTAGAAAATGCAGTTTTCTCCTTGGCATGGTCTGTCAGGGCTATTTGCCAATAGCCTGACGTCAAGTCAAATGTGCTGAGGAACTTGGCGGCGCCAAGTTTATCCACCAACTCATCTGTTCTTGGCAAAGGGTGGGCATCAGTCTTGGTGACTACATTAAGAGCTCTATAGTCCACGCAGAATCTAAGTTCTTTAGATCCGGCCTTTGGTACTAACACAACTGGGCTAGACCATGGACTAGTAGAGGGCTCTATTACCCCGAGATCGAGCATCTTGCTGACCTCGCCTTTGATGTGGGTTCGTACGTTTTCTGACATGCGGTATCCTCTGCTTTTGACTGGCAGACAGTCACCAGTGAGTATGTTATGCTGGCCCCAAGGGGTCAAGCCTGGTGAAAGCGAGAACAGGGAGGCAAACTGATTCAACATAGATTTGCACTCTTCTTGTTGCTCGGGTGTCAGATTGGAGGAGAGATTCACTCCTTCAATTTTTTCATCTAAAGGTAGGCCTCTGAGGAGATCCGGAAGAGCTTCACTCTCTTCTTCTTCCTCGGATGACGCTAGAAGCAACGCTCCCACATCAGGTCGCTAGACATACGCTTTAAGTCGGTTGGTGTGAAAGACTGTTGGAGCCTCCTTGGGATTGCCCAAGTCCACCAGATAGTTAACCTCTCCGAGTTTACCCACTACACGGAAGGGTCCCATCCACTTATCCTGCAAGGCCCTCTGCCTTGTTGGGATCATCACGAGAACGAGCTGGTCTTGAGCGAACTCAACCATGTTAGCCTTTTGATCGTGCCAGTGCTTGACCAATGCTTGTCCAGCTTTCAAGTTATCGCTTGCTTCCGTCATCATGTGCGACATTCTCCTCCGGAGACCTATCACGTAGTCAGTCACTCTGACTGGCTTGGGGGAAGGAGCACTCTCCAACCCCTCCTTAATCAGGGCCAATGGACCTCTTACGGGATGACCATAGAGTAGTTCGAAGGGAGAGTAACCTACTCCCTCCTGAGGGACTTCTCTATAAGCAAAGAGAAGGCATGGCAGTAGAAGGTCCCATTTACGCTTAAGGGGTTCCTCTAAAGCACCTATCATGCTCTTCATGGTTCGGTTTTACCGTTCTACCAACCCATTGGTTTGTGGGTGGTAAGCTGTTGAGAACTTGTAAGTAACTCCACAGGTTTTCCACATGGCTTTCATGTAGTGGGACATAAAGTTTGACCCCCTGACAGAGATTACTTCCTTAGGAAACCTGACCCTAGTAAAAATACCAAGGAGGGCCTTAGCCACAGCCGGAGCTGTAACAGTCCTCATAGGAATTGCCTCAGGATACCTAGTAGCATGGTCTACTACAACAAGTATAAACCTGTTGCCTGAGGAGGTTGGAGGATCAAGGGGACCAACGATGTCAATCCCTACTCTCTCAAATGGGACTCCCACAACTGGGAGAGGCACTAACGGTGCCACATTCTTGGATCCAACCTTACCAGAGATCTGGCAGGTGTGGCAGCTCCTGCAGTGTTTTTCTACTTCGGCCCCATCTTTGGCCAATAAAAGTAGAGCGAGAGCCTTTCCTTAGTCTTCTTGAAACTCAAGTGACCAGCCAAAGGAATCTCTTTGGGCTAACTGCAAGAACTGTGGTCTGTTCTCTTGGGGTACTACAAGTCGTTTGTAGTCTCCAGGTGCAGACTCGGTCGGTTCACTGTAGAAGAGGCCATCTTCCCAGTGCAACCTGTATTTCCCAGGCTCTTGCCCTTCAGCCTGAGTTTCTGCCTGGTGGCAAAGACCTTCCAGAGTTGGACATTCTCTCTGTCCCTTACTGAAGTCTGCCCTGTTGGGTCCAACTTCTGCCAGTAAAGACTGCAGCTCAGGATGGTCAACAGGATCCAGATCTCCAATGAGTTCCTGGCCTTCCATTAGCTCTTCCTCAGAGTCTAATTCTACCACACAGGGTTGTACCTCCCTCTCAGCCTCGGCTGGAGGTGGAGTTACGGGTTTAACTTTGGACAACCGAGGGGAAGTCCGTGTTGGCTGCACTGGAATGCTGGCTGCGGGTTTCGGGATAGAAGTCTTAGGTTTCCCTTTCGCTTCTGATTTCTTGGAGACAGCGGCCGACAATTCCAGTGGAGCAGGAGTGATATCTTTCATCATCATCTCCTGGAGAATTCCGCGCATGGTCCTCTCTCTTGCTGGTCTGGTTAGCTCCTGTAACCGTTTACTAGGAGGTCTGGGAGTATGCGATACAACTCCGAGAGTTTTCAAATCGTTACCCAACAGTACGCGTCCTGGTACCTCACTCTGTATGCTGACAGGTATCTTCACAGTCATGTCGTTACACTGGATGAGAACTGGTAATTGGGGAAGCATCTGCACAGGCCCTCCAGCTAACTTGGTGAGGCGTTTGGGTGCCTTAGCAACATCCTCGGCCTGAAAAAACGATTTATCCACCACAGTTATGCTGGCCCCAGTGTCCCTAATGACAGGAGTCTCCTGACCATTCACCTGGACACTGTCCTTATAATACTCTTTAGTATTATCGGGGATAGAATTATATACATCTAAATTCTGTTGTTCCCACAACCCCAGAGATACTAAAGAAACGCTGGCTGAGACTCCAATGGGTTCATCAGCTAGCAGTAGAAAGTTTCCACTTGCCATTTGGACTTCCTCCTCTGGAGCGAAGGCTAAGGAGACAAGCTGGACCCCTGAAGATTTACCCTTACATCTGGGATCTCCTTTCACGTGATCAGTCGAGCCACAAACAAAGCATTTACCGAATGCTTTCTGGAATGATGGCTTGTTCTGACCTCCTTTCCGGTTTGGCACCAGAAGACACACTATTCTGCTGTGGTTTTCACGGTGGCTTACCCTTCTGGTTTTGTTTGGGGCCCTCTTTGGAATGTGAGTTATTCAAATTCTCTTTTGAGTCTTTTTTTGGCGGTTTTCCCTCATCCTTTTTCTGAGTTGCCCCAGAATCCTTATGAGTAGCCCTGTTGGCAACCCACAAGTCAGCAGCCTAAGCTAGCTCCCTGGAATCCAATTCCTTCGAATCAGCCAAGTGCTGTCTGAGCTCAGGTTAACAGGCATCATAAATAGACTCCAACATAAAAAGATTTCTCATACCCTCATAAGTGTTTACTTTGTAACCTTTAATCCATCCCTCTAAGTTTTTCAACCCTTCACTCACCCAGGTAGCCCAAGGGGTACCATCATGCTTTTTGAGGGTTCTAAACCTCTTAAGATACTGGGAAGGGGTCTTCCCAAATCTAGCTATTAAAGCTAGTTTCACACTTTCGTAATCTGTCTTATCTGCCTCCCCCAACTCCATTACCACATCAGTGGCAACAGGAGGGAGCCTAGAGAACAACCAGGGGAGCAAAGCATTCCCTGTGATGTCCTGGAGCCCATGATTGTATTCAAACAGTTTCAACCAATCCAACACATCCAATCTCGGTTCATACATACCCACTAATTCCTTCGGCATCCGGGGTCTTTTGGGACTGGAGCTCCTAGAGGAACCAGAGGAGAGAGAAGCATTTTCCATAGACAACTTTTTCATCTCTAACTCGTGATTAAGTTCTATTTCCCTGAGTCTTAACTCAGCTTGCTTCTTCTCAGCCTGGGCATTCATCCGTCTGAACTCGAGCTCTTGGTTTCGTTAAGATTGAGCCAAGAACCATCTATATTCTAGTTCGAGCTTCATTTTTTCAAGTTCAAAATAAGCAGGGTTACTTGTGGGACCTGGTATGGGCCCCGTAGGCACATTTGGTAAGGCAGGTAGAGGAGCAGGGGAGACAGTTTCGTTAGCCTCTCCGTCCTCGTCAGCCTCTTCATCGCTATTATCAGAATCACGATTCAGATCAACACCATTGCTGTTTGCTACAGTCGCTGGAGAGATTGGTTCCTCTGAACCAGTACCCAGACTGTGGTTCGCCAACAATCTCTCGATTAGTTCTAACTTCTTGCCTCTTACAGGAAGATTCTCTTGCCTACAAAGAGCTCGCAGACTCTCAGTATTTTCACTTGACAAAGACTCTTGACTGTAAGTTTCCATCGTAGACATGTTTTTTGAAAGTTGCTTTTGTGGTTAGTTATCCTACAGTGTCGAAAAGCACTCTAAACTGTATACTCGATACAACTCCCACCGCTGTACACCAGTGTTAGGCGGAAACCTGTGCAGTTCCCTCTGGGACCACTGCAAAAGATTTAGGACTACAGGCGTTGGCGGTGAACCCACTTGGTAGCAGTCTGCACCACACAGATTCACGTGGTAGCTGTGGCTGAGCAGTCAGACTTCTCTCAAGAAAAGTTGAGCAGTATGTGGAGTATACAATATAGGGCAATTCCTCACAGCAAGACAAGCAAACACGCAACGAGGCTTAGTGTAAAGATATTAAGGTATTTATTTATAACAAAATGTCTATGAAAAACACTAAGGCAAATCACGGCAAACAAATCAAACACAATTACTCTACGGAGTAGACGATCAATCCCCCTAGCAATATCGACAACTCTAGGTTCTACTGGTACCACTTATTTTCTGACAGAGGTGTATACCTCAACCCAGATGACACTCGAATATTAGTTAGGACGGGAGAGAAAAAGATAAGCAGGTTACGAAATCAACACAGTTCGATCCTATCGGATAAAATGCAAGGCAGGAAGGCAAGAATCACAATAGATCGTAAAGTTCAGAGGCCAGACCCACTCGGAGAGAGGCGAGGCGCGATGTCCCAAGAAGTGTCTAGTGGAGATGCATTCAAGTCTGTATTGCAAATGGTTATCGGTGGATTGAACCAGTTCAGAACAAAAGATGAGAAAAGCTTGGAGGTGCCCCAATGGAACGGAGAGGATTAAGACACCTCACTCGGACCGATCGAAAGGGAAGCCAGGCGGACACGGTACCTTGTTGTGGAGGGCAGCTCCGGTGGGGGCAGTTGTTCCTGGTGGTGGATGCACGTTGGTTCTTTGCCAAGAGTAGAGATGATCTTGTCGTCGAAGAAAATGAAGTCCGGTGCACCACCAGGGAAGAGACCAGCCGCGGAGTGCTCCGTCACAAGGCACCACCTTTTGGTCGCGGTTCAGGGGTAGTGGCTATCCGGTTGCCGAGGTGCTTCTGCACGGGCAATTAGACCACCGCGTCCTGAGGCAAATAAAAAGCAAAGGGGACTGGTTGTTCCCACCAGTCAGGGGAAGAGAGTCTCCGGCCGGGAGATCTCCTCTGTCGTCGGGAAGTGGTGAGTCGGTTCCGCAGGGCTCCACCGGAGGTGTCGTCGTGCAGGTCAGCTCAGCGTTACCCTCGTCGGATTCTTAGGTCCTGGGGCAACTTCTGAAGATCCAGTCCCAAAAGCCCCGCTTTTATGCAGAAAACCCCCATTCATTCAGCCTAGCTGTCAATCAACACATGCTAAGTGGTGAGCGGGAAGGCTCACCACCTGGGCCAATCACTCTAGAGTGCGACCGGAGTTGGCAAGGCAACTCGGCCCAGGGTGTCCAAACCCCCTCCCACACCCCTGTGGTAACCCAGACAGAATGGCACCACTTTGGAGGGTCTCTGTACAGAGCCCGCCAAAAGTGGAACAAAGGGCTCGACCTTTGGTTTAGGAGTCACAGAGACGAACACAGACGCCATTTTACAAACCGAGTTCTGGCAGAAAATACCACTTGATAAACCTATTTAAGATAAGTAGATTGGTGGTACGTCAGAGATTAATGAGAAAAAGTATCAATCTCCAACAATGGGACGAGTCCCACGGGGTTATGTTCGGGGACGAACATAACAAGTAGTTTCCACTGCCACCAGCCAAAACTCGACGAGGGGGGACGGGACAGTGCCCCCTCGAGTAACAGATCCAGGAGTAATCGAATTACCCCTACTAGTACGTCCACAATAAGATGGTTTGTACTAGTTCTGTTAGTAAATTTAGGTCTAGTAAAGCCAATGGTGACTTTACATGCCCGGGGAGACAGTAGTCAGTCCCTGGGTATGGAGTCTATGGTGGGGACCCGCTAGGGCGCCCCCGTGTTACGGCACGTAGGGTGCGGTGTAACACACATAGAAAAACATATGAGACCCTATGGAGTAAAAGACCCCATAGCCCATCGAACACATTGACATTTCAAAAGGAATTACACACATACATGTCCAAGAGTGGGAGAAAAGAGTCTCACTCTTGGCAGGATGGAAAAAAACTAAATCCAGAAATCCAGCAAAGCTGCTGGGGCACTCACTAGGTTAGGAAATTCAGCCTAAACAGAGAATTCTCCCTAACACTTTAGCTAAATAAATAAGTAATAGGCTTCAGTTTTGTCACACAGAGCATAATACATTCACCTTTGGTAAATAAATAAGTAATTGACATCAGTGTTGTCACACGGCTTAAATACATTTCACATTGGGTAAATATATAATTGCCATCAGGGTTGTCACACGGACCATAAATACATTCACTTTTGGTAAATAAATAAGTAATTGCCATCAAGTGTGCCACATTGGGCGTTGTTGCATTCACCTTTGGTAAATAAATAAGTAATTGACATCAAGTGCGCCACATGGGGCGTAAATGCATTCACATTTTGGCAAATAAATAAGTAATTGACATCAAGTGCGTCACACGGGTCAACAAAGCATTCACATTTGGTAAATAAATAAGTAATTGACATAAAGAGTGCCACACAGGGCCTACATGAATTCACCTTTGGTAAATAAATAAGTAATTAACATCAAGTGCGCCACACGGCGTGTCAGTGCATTCACCTTTGGTAAATAAATAGGTAATTGACATCAAGTGTGCTACACGACACGTAAATGCATTCACCTTTGGTAAATATATTAGTAATTGACATCAAGTGCGCCACACAGGGTGTAAATGCATTCACCTTTGGTAAATAAATAAGTAATTGACATCAAGTGCGCCACATGGAGCGTCAAAGCCTTTACCTTTGGTAAATAAATAAGTAATTGATATCAAGTACGCCATACAGGGCGTAAATGCATTCACCGTTGGTAAATAAATAAGTAATTGACATCAATTATGCCACACGAGGCGTAAATGCATTCACCTCTCCCGTCCAGTCCCCATCTATTGCGGAGTACCACAGGGCTCATGCGTATCTCAGATGCTCTATATTATATATTCACAAAGCTCCTCTTTGATCGTCTTGATTAACATGGGTGTCACCTACACTAACTAGGCAGATGACACCCAGATTCAAATCACGTTGACTGCTTGCTATGTAAATGACTCCAAACTGATTAATGACATCTACCTGGAAATCCAGGTGTGGATGTCGGCTCATAGTCTATGTCTTATTGATAATAAGACAGAGCTCCTGATCATTGGCTCACAAGCTAGCCTAGGCAAACTTGATACACAGTACACTTCCTTCAATATTGATGGGAATACCATCAAAGTGGCCAAGGGGGTCAAAACCTTGGGCATCTATCTAGACTTGACGCTCTCACTTAAGAAACAAGTGAACGCCACTGCCTCAACTGCGTGTACCAATAAACTAACGCCTGCAAATTATACCGTTCCACCAACTGCTGCATCATGCTAGTCAGGGCTTTAGTCCTATCGAAGCTGGACTACTGCAATATTCTTTCCTTATGATCCTCAGAACGCAATCTTAATAAACTGCAGTTCCTACAGAATAATGCATTGATATCAGCATTAAACATACCTCGATCCAACCATATCTCATCCATTAGACGGGATGCCGACTTGCTCCCATTGAGTATGTATGTATGTATTTATGCTTGTAAAGCGCCGGTAGCCCGCAGGCATCAGGTCGCTTGGACAGAACAACACATATAGCAAGGCATGAAGCCTAGCCACTTCCAAAACCAGATGGGTAACACTAAGTGAAGGAAGACTGAGTTCCTTATCTGAAAAGATGGGTCTTAAGACGTTTCCTAAATGCCAGATGATTGTTTTCTGTTCTCAGTGCCTCTGGAAGATTATTCCACAGTTGTGGGGCCAGGACCACAAAGGACCTGCCCAAACCAGATTTCAGTTTGAAATCGGGAACAGACAGAAGACTATTACCTTCCGATTGTAACCGTCTATGAGGAGCATATGGCACTAAGCTGTTCTTTAGGTAACATGGGGCTTTTCCATAAAGGCACTTGTGCACCAGTGAGAGGGATTTAAACTTTATTTGTTCTTTGACTCTAAGCCAATGGAGTGACACTCTTTCACTTGTTACATGATCCCTTCTCTTCAGATTGTTGACTAGACTAACAGCGTCATTTTGAATGACTTGGCACCTAGCCAAGTCCTTGACAGTAGCCCCGATCAAGAGGGCATTTCCATAGTCGAGCCTTGACAAGACAATGGCTCTGGCTATCGTGTCCAGATTTCTTTCGTTCAAGAAAGGCTTAATAGCTTTCATTAGCCTATGGTAATATGCCTTATTTTTTGTAAATAGTTGGTCTGAGCATCAGAGTTGACCACTGAGTTTACCATCATTCCAGGTTTTTAACTTGGGAGGATACTTGAATTTTGACGTCCTTGATCTGAAAGGAATTATATTCCCCCCCATGTTTAGCTAACTGGCGACTAGAACCGAAGAGCATCAATTCAGTCTTAGAATCATTAAGACACATCCAATTAGCCTGCATCCATTCATCTATCATCCTATAGACTTTTCCAATTGTAACACTGTCTGCATCATGATTTCCCTCAAGCTCCAAAATAAGCTGTGTGTTATCTGCGTAGTTCGTGAAAAACACTCCAGCCTTGACTAGAATACTACACAGAGTGTGCATATATATATTGAAAAGCATGGGTGACAGACTGACGCCCTGGGGGACACCAAAAAGAATAGAGCATGAGTCGGAAAAGCTACTTCCCCAATGAACTCTGGCTTGGCGGTCAGATAAAAAAGACACCAGCCACTCTATCGCTTTTTCAGAGCAGTCGACATTTTCCCTGAGAGCTTTGATAAGGATTTGATGATCTACCAGATCGAAAGCCGCGCTTAGATGCAGAAGCATCAGCATCCCTACTTTGTTCCTATCCATCAAACTCAGCATGTAGTTCTGGAGATCCAGCATAGCTGTCTCCGTGCTGTGTGTCGCTCCAAAGCCTGATTGTTGCTGATGTAGGGCAGGGTGACTCTCCACATACAGTGGTAGTTGCTGAGTGGCTATTTTGTCCAAAATTTTAAGGACAAAATTGGAGTTGGTTATGGGGCGAAGATTGGCTGGGTCCTTCGGATCCATGCCTGCCTTTTTTACTAGCGTGGTGATAGTAACCTTTTTGAGCTCCTTCGGAACTGAGCCCTCCTTGAAAGAGGCATTCACTATTTTCAATAAAGTAGGTGCAAAGAGTTCCTTATGTTGCAGAATAATGCTTGAAGGTAGCACGTTTTCTGCACAAGTTGTTGGTTTCATGTGGCACAGCACCTCTAATAACTCGGATTCCGGACTATCTCAAACTTGAAAGGCTCTTCTGCAATACTGAAATCATCTTCCACAGGAGACATTGGGCCTCATTACACGGAAGGCGGTGAGCCATGGCGCTATTAGCGCCATGGCTCATGCCGGTAAAATACCGGCACCACCTTGGCGGAAAGGGGATTTACCGCCCCATTCCAAGGTTGGAGGGGCGGTAAATCCCCCTTCCGCCATTGCCCTTCCCCATTCCCATTTCTGCCCCATAGGGCTCTATGGGAATGGGGAAGGCGCTAATTACGGCACCGCAATTTTGCGGTGCCGTAATTAGCTCTGAGGTCCCTTAGCGGGTTGGTTTTTAACGCCTGCAAAAAGCAGGCGTTAAATCACCAACCCGCAAAGGGACCTCGTAGTACGGCGGTAAGGGTTAACGGTCACCGTTGCCATTAACGGTGACCGTTAACCCTTACCGCCGTCCGTGTAATGAGGCCCATTGTCTGATTGGAGGATACTCCTGCTTTAATGATGTTTTGCCTGGCTTTATCTGTTTTGGCTATGAAAGCCTTCTGTACAATGTTGCAATCTACCTCTGTAGGCGAAAACGGGGGGGGGGGGTAAGGTTGTTAGGTTTTTCTATGCTCTTTAAAATGTCAAAAAGTTTATTAGTTTTATTAGCTGCGTTAAGTTTGCCTTTGCTGTCTTTATCATTTATCTAAACTGCTTGTCCATATTTTTCCATTTGATCTTGTTTTCCTCAGATTTATCTGAAATCCACTTCCCCTCCAAAGCCCTTTTTTCCCTCTTGTTTGTAAGGAGCTCGGTGGTAAACCATTTTTGATTGTTATTGTTTTTTCTAACTAACTTGGTTTTGAATGGTGCCTCTATCTCTACCAACTCTTGAATATGCTTGTTGTATTTATCTAATAGAGTCGTACAATTATCTTGTTCCTGAAAGGAAAGCATGATTTTATCAAGGCATGGCTGGAGTTATACATTATTCACATTTTTGAAGTATCTACTGCCAACTTGAATGTGGGGATTGTGTTGTAGGGGATGTAGGATCTCCCTCTGCATGCTTGTCATCACTCATAAATGCTTTTCAAATATGCCCCAAAATATTTGTCTGACTGATTCTCTAGAAATCAACCAGCCAGACCTACCCGATCATTCTACTCGCATTGCCTGAACATCCCAAGGTTCAAATTAAACACTGTGAAAGGAGCCAGCTTCCCAGTTCTGGCCGCCAAAAGTTGGAATTCGCTCCCCTTCACTATCAGAGCTGAAATTCCTTCTGGGCCTTCAGAGCCAAGTAAAAAATTGGCTTTTTGACATGAAACATTAACAGGCCACATGTAATTCACTACTCTCACTCACTGTTACGTCTGCACTTTATTCATACTATCATGTATCTTGTTTTACTGTACTTCATGCACTGTCGACTAAATTGTAACCATTGTCGATTCCACTTCTCATTTATATGTTCATTCAGCTAGTTGGCGATTCTGTAACCTTTTCGTCTACAATCATTTCATTCCTATGTACTATATTCTTGGATGCTTCTGTAACCCTGCCATAAGTTACAGTGCTCAGTTACCTCAGGCTTGGGTGTGCTCTATAAATAAATAAACTAAACTAAACTAAACCTTTGGTAAATAAATAACTGACATCAAGTGAGCCACACGGGGTGTCAATGCATTCCCCTTCATTAAATAAATATGTAATTGGCATCAGTGTTGCTACACAGAGCATAAATACATTCACCTCTAACAGTACCAATCACCGGCTAAGCACAGGGCTTTGGAAAATGACAGAACATCCCCTCAGCGGGTTGTGTAGTCCATTCTGGAGATCCCTTGTTTGCTTGCAGTGGGTCCCCTGAATGGCACCCACCACTTGTCGGTGATGCTGTCACTCAACCCCTCATGGGGTAGAGCTATCTGGGATAATAAGTTCACTGTGACAGAATACAGGTGACTCCAGCCTTCCGGCCTGGCCTTTGAAATCCACGAGTTTGCCGTGTAAGTGGCATAGTCAAAGGTGGCACCATAATTCTCCCTCTTTCCAACTCCTACCTGGCCGCTACCATGCACCGTGGCGGAAGCGGCTCGGCTCTGTCACTCACTCATGGTGCTGGGCTTGGAACAGTAACAGTCAACTTGCTCCTTCAAGTCCTTCATCCGGCACACTCTCTCAACCCTGGACAAGGGAGAGGTAAACTGCCAACGGGGAAGTGGATGGCCACAGGAGACGTCCCGGGCACGACAGAAGGCCTCTGTCCTCTGTGAAGGCCCCAGAGCGTTCGCTCCCTCGGCTCTCCCTTGCCTCTCTCTCGTCCCTCTCTCGTCTCTCTCCCGTCTCTCTCTCTCATCTCTCCTCCCCTCGGGGCTTTATGCACCCACAACCTAGGTCCCCCACCAGGGGAGCTCTCACTAAATCTGAGGTGGAATCACCTCACGCCTACGCTCGCCCCCTCTACGGGTTGGAGCATACCATGTGTTCCTCATGTGACTCTCTGGGAACCCTGTCACCTGTCAAAACGAACGGGAACCCACTAACAAAACCCATCTGGAAATGCAGGCTTTTATACAAAATAGGCAATCCCATGACCCCATGCCCAGAACTAAATGTCCTGGCATCCATAATACTTTATCACTGTTCTAATGCTGTCAGACCTCTAATATACTTTAGCACTGTTCTAATACTGGCAGACCTCTAATATACCTTTAGCTTCTCCAAGCAGCAAGTTGGTGGTAGATCTCTTTCTCCTGCTGGTGCCTCCCTCTGGAATAGCCTTCTTGCCTCATTGAAACTTGAGGAGAAGCACCTCCAGTCTTGGAAGCATCTCAAGACCTTCCTCTTTGCTTCTGCTTTCTCTTCAACTCTTCCCTGCTGATCTCCTGGCTGAATCTGATACTGCACTGGTTACCTGGCTACCCACTGATCTCGGGCCCAGGTACCCTCCCTGAGAGTTGCACACTGCCCTGCCTCTGTTGCTCTCGGGGACTGTTTCTGTATGCCTAGAGCCCCTTCTAGCACTTGACTTCTGTTGTCTGCACTTACCCCCTGCCCTTGCCTTCAGCTGGTTGCAGTTTTATTTATTATTTATTGTCTTTACTTATTTCGCTGTTATCTCACATACTGCACTGCCCCTGCACTTTCCCCACCCCCACGTCCCTGCACTTGCGTGATCTCAATGTCATCTGGCCTAGTAGGATCGATGTCTGTCTTTCCGCTGTTTCCCCTCCCTTGCCTCGTCACGCCTTGAAACACATGTGTATAGGTGTGTATTAAATGCCATATCATATCATATTCCAATGCTGGCTGACCTCTCATATACTTTAGCAGTGTTCTAATTCTGGTCTGATCTCTAATGTGTAACAGACAAATCTTGTGTTTATAACACAGGTTTACATAGGGATAGTGGTGTTGCTTTTTATTCCTGAAATAAAACTTTAGAGCAGGGGTGCACAACTGATTTTGACAGAGGGCCGAAAGTACCTTACATGAGGGCTATAGTGGGCCGAAAAGTAAAAGTGGGCGGGGCGGTAGGCGGGACATGTCAGGAGGCTTTTTCAACCCCCAATTTGTATTAAACACATGGAAAAAGATATGTTTTTAAGGGGTAACGATTTTTATTGCATTTCAAACTTACATTTTGTACTACACATTTTCCATTGCTATCATTTATTTCGATTTAGTTATTGTATATCGTCTGTTTAATTAAATTATATATATTTTATTGACCCTTGATTGGACATTCCGTTATTTTGGACTGCTATAGTTTGCTGTTTGGGTTACCCAAGAGGAGTATGGCCTTCGTTGAGTCAGGTTTCCTCAAAAAAGCAAAGGATGTACATCTCCTAACTGGGCCTGTTTTAGCTTTATTATTGAGTTCACTCTTGGAGTGCAACACTATGCCCCATGGCTCCCATCCCCAACCAAACACTATGCCCCATGGTCCCCTCACCCCCAACCAAACACTATGCCCCATGGCTCCCATCCCCAACCAAACACTATGCCCCATGGTCCCCTCACCCCCAATCAAACACTATGCCCCATGGCTCCCATCCCCAACCAAACACTATGCCCACTGTCCCTCACCCCCCAAGCAAACACTATGCCCCCTGTCCCTCACCCCCAACCAAACACTATGCCCCATGGCCCCCTCACCCCCAACCAAACACTATGCCCCATGGCCCCCTCACCCCCCAACCAAACACTATGCCCCATGGCCCCCTCACCCCCAACCAAACACTATGCCCCCTGTCCCTCACCACCAACCAAACACTATGCCCCATGGCCCCCTCACCCCCAACCAAACACTATGCCCCCTGTCCCTCACCGCCAACCAAACACTATGCCCCATGGCCCCCTCACCCCCAACCAAACACTATGCCCCATGGCCCCCTCACCCCCAACCAAACACTATGCCCCCTGTCCCTCACCGCCAACCAAACACTATGCCCCATGGCCCCCTCACCCCCAACCAAACACTATGCCCCATGGCTCCCACCCCACCCAAACACTATGCCCCATGGCTCCCAACCCCAAACAAACACTATGCCCCGTGGCCCCCTCACCCCCAACCAAACACTATGCCCCATGGCCCCCTCACCCCCAACCAAACACTATGCCCCCTGTCCCTCACCGCCAACCAAACACTATGCCCCATGGCCCCCTCACCCCCAAACACTATGCCCCATGGCTCCCAACCCCAAACAAACACTATGCCCCGTGGCCCCCTCACCCCCAACCAAACACTATGCCCCATGGCCCCCTCACCCCCAACCAAACACTATGTCCCATGGCTCCCACCCCAACCAAACACTATGCCCCATGGCCCCCACCCCCAAGCAAACACTATGCCCCCTGTCCTTCACCCCCAAGCAAACACTATGCCCCCTGTCCCTCACCCCCAACCAAACACTGTTCCCCATGGCCCCCTCATCCCCAACCAAACACTATGCCCCATGGCCCCCTCACCCCCAACCAAACACTATGCCCCATGGCCCCCTCACCCCCATAACCCCCAACCAAACACTATGCCCCATGGCTCCCACCTCCAACCAAACACTATGCCCCCTGTCCCTCACCCCCAAGCAAACACTATGCCCCCTGTCTCTCACCGCCAACCAAACACTATGCCCCATGGCCCCCACCCCCAACCAAACACTATGCCCCCTGTCCCTCACCCCCCAAGCAAACACTATGCCCCCTGTCCCTCACCCCCCAAGCAAACACTATGCCCCCTGTCCCTCACCCCCAACCAAACACTATGCCCCATGGCCCCCTCACCCCCAACCAAACACTATGCCCCATGGCCCCCACCCCCAACCAAACACTATGCCCCATGGCCCCCACCCCCAACCAAACACTATGCCCCCTGTCCCTCACCCCCCAAGCAAACACTATGCCCCATGTCCCTCACCCCCCAAGCAAACACTATGCCCCCTGTCCCCCTCACCCCCAACCAAACACTATGCCCCATGGCCCCCTCACCGCCAACCAAACACTATGCCCCCTGTCCCTCACCGCCAACCAAACACTATGCCCCATGGCCCCCTCACCCCCAACCAAACACTATGCCCCATGGCCCCCTCACCCCCAACCAAACACTATGCCCCCTGTCCCTCACCGCCAACCAAACACTATGCCCCATGGCCCCCTCACCCCCAACCAAACACTATGCCCCATGGCCCCCTCACCCCCCTAACCCCCAACCAAACACTATGCCCCATGGCCCCCTCACCCCCAACCAAACACTATGCCCCAAACACACTCAAGCATGCACCCATACAGACCTGAACCCCCCACCCCCCAAATCAACACACACACAAACATGCACCCATACAGACCCGAACCCCCCACCCCCAACTCAGCACACACAAACATGCACCCATACAGACCCCAACCCCCCACCCCCAACTCAGCACACACACACACTCAAGCATGCACCCATACAGACCTGAACCCCCCACCCCCCAAATCAACACACACACAAACATGCACCCATACAGACCCGAACCCCCCACCCCCCAAATCAACACACACACAAACATGCACCCATACAGCCCCGAACCCCCACCCCCCAACTCAGCACACACACAAACATGCACCCATACAGACCCCAACCCCCCACCCCCAACTCAGCACACACACTCAAGCATGCACCCATACAGACCCGAACCCCCCACCCCCCCAACTCAGCACACACACAAACATGCACCCATACAGACCCGAACCCCCACCCCCCAACTCAGCGCACACACAAACATGCACCCATACAGACCCGAACCCCCCACCCCCCCCAACTCCAAACCCCCACCCCCAACTCAGCACACACACACTGAAGCATGCACCCATACAGACCCGAACCCCCCACCCCCCCAACTCAGCACACACACACAAACATGCACCCATACAGACCCGAACCCCCCACCCCCCCAAATCAGCGAACTCTCAAACAAGCACCCATACAGACCCGAACCCCCACCCCCCAACTCAGCACACAAAAAACATTCAAATCAAAACATTCATACACATCCGACACCCCCCGACCCCTGCATCTCAACATACACACAAAATACATTCAAATACAAACATTCATACACATCCGACATACCCCCCACCCTCGCATCTCAACATACACACAAAATACATTCAAATACAAACATTCACACACCCCCGCCACATCTCAACATACACACAAAATACATTCAAATACAAACATTCATACACATCCGACACCCCCCCACCCCCGCATCTCAACATACACACAAAATACATTCAAACACAAACATTCATACACATCCGACACACCCCCCCACCCCCGCATCTCAACATACACTCAAAATACATTCAAATACAAACATTCATACACATCCGACACACCCCCCACCCCCGCATCTCAACATACTCAAAATACATTCAAACACAAACATTCATACACATCCGACACACCCCCCCACCCCCGCATCTCAACATACACTCAAAATACATTCAAACACAAACATTCATACACATCCGACACACCCCCCCACCCCCGCATCTCAACATAGACTCAAAATACATTCAAACACAAACATTCATACACATCCGACACACCCCCCCACCCCCGCATCTCAACATACACTCAAAATACATTCAAACACAAACATTCATACACATCCGACACACCCCCTCACCCCCGCATCTCAACATACACTCAAATACATTCAAACACAAACATTCATACACATCCGACACACTCCCCCACCCCCGCATTTCAACATACACTCAAAATACATTCGAACACAAACATTCATACACACAAACATAAAGCAAAACAAACCCGACACACAAACACAAACAGACCACTTACCGGAGACGTGCTGGAAGGCAGGCAGGCAGGTAAGCTGGAAGTCGCTGGAATCGCACTACGGCTGGCATGGTCCAAGGCTGAAATGCCTTCCGGCATCAAGCCTTATGGGCCACGCCAGCCGTAGTGCTGGCCCTCCATTGGTGCAGCACACACGCATTATGTGGCTCGCAGGAGCGACGTGTTGCGTGTGTGTGCTGAGCCAATGAGGGCCAGTGTTTTCACCGGCCCGGAAGACAACAAAGACTTTCCTAATGGAGGGCGGCCGCGGGCCGCCCTCCATTAGGAAAGTCTTTGTGCCTCGCGGGCCGGTCAAAAGGGCATGGCGGGCCGCAACTGGCCCGCGGGCCGTATGTTGTGCACCCATGCTTTAGAGCAACCAAAATATGCCACCCTTGTGTCAGCTTCCTTCTTCAACACTCTTACAGGGTACATAAAAGTACCTTTATTAAGGAACCACAACTATCCAAAGCAGTTTTTTTTTTATTAAATAACGTATTTCAGGATGCTTACAGGATGTTGGGGATGTACTAAACAAGAACATATAATTAAAGAAGATAGCAATGATGTAACACAATTGTGCAGAGTGACATATCGAGGCTTTCTAAGTTGCAGAGATGCCGTTTTTAGAAACAAGTAGTTGGGATAAATTGGAGGTGCTGGACGATGAGAATCATGGTTTCTACTTTGAGCAGAGGTATGATAGGGTGAGATGCTTTTTATTGATAAGTTGCATGGATGGGAGAACAATTTAAAAAGTCAATTGTTGAAGAACAAACGGACTGTCACATTTTGGTAATGCAGCAGGGGTTTGCTTTATTTCAATTGGGAGACATGCATGAAAAGAGATTTAAAAGCCAAGGTAGTCATTCATGCAACTAGAATTAATGTGAATTATTGTAAGCTGTGTTGGTCCCTCACCAGGTGATAATGGGCCATAGCCCAAGTTAATGAGCCTAAGGGAAAACACTGCCTTGTACAGTATGCCCGGGTGTGGATTATGTCTATTTCACCCTGGCATAGCATTAGGGGTGTAAGAAGTATTTTTTGACTAAATGAATTGCTCAATCTTTTATTTGTGTCAAAAAAGCAAAAACTACAGTCATGATTGAAGTTTACCGTTTCAAAGGTCGGCACTGAAGCACAACGTGAGATGGGTAACTGGACTGTACTATGTAAGTAAGGGGAGTATTGGTGAGCAATTCAGGGATGAGGATGTGACAGGTACAGAGTAGTTGATGGGGCTCTGAAGACAGGGGCAGGCAGGAAGTACAAGCGAGGCAGAGGCAATGGGGCAAATGGTGGACTGTGAAAGAGGGTTCAGGCGGCCAAAATTGAATGCGGGTTTACTCTATTCCTCAATAGCTAATTGGCAGGAACCTCTACCATAAGTGGGAATAAAAGCCATATTATTTTGCTATATATGTTTGAAGTTCAGCCATTAAAGGCAAAACCGTAGTTGTGTTTTCTTGAACTGATAAATAAAATGCAAACATTGCATTATTCAACAATTCATCAATTACATTGCAAGCAATGCAATGTAAGATGCATCTGCATGCCATTGCTAAGCCAGATGAGTTGACCCTATGATATGAGGTAGAGCAGATACAATAGACTAATACGAATGAGCATTAAAGGCGATGGCGGCAGCACGGGAAGAGAGATGAAATGTCGAGCTCAGCTGCATTAAAAAGAGCCAGAACTGGGAGTGCTTCTTCAAAGATCTTGACATTTTCTTTCAGCTCGAGATATGTGACCCACAGTTTCAAAATCATGGAAAAGTTGAGTACAATCTGAGACATATATCTGAAGGGCTTCTATCAGTATATCTTCTCATTCTGACATGAGTGCTGTTTTAGACACTTGAGAATTACAAAACCAATTAGATGGCATTCATCCAGTGTCTGAATAGTTTTCTGCTGCGTGACCTGTTCAAGTAGTTTGAAAAGGAAGAGCAGAATCGGACGAGAAAACGTCTGTAGATTTTGGAAAGGCGGGCTTGTTTTTTAATGTAGCCAACAGAATGTTTTCTTAGGGCAAATGGCGAGCAGCGATATGAAAAAAATAAAATAATGCTTGGTCAGTAAAGGGCTCGGTTACTGATGTCTTGACGTCTTTCATTGCAATATCGCAGTTAGGAATGTGTTAATTATTTCAGGACGATCAGGGGCGAGAAGATGTCTTTATAAGGGACCGAACAGGTTATGGGGGGAACTGGTAGGGCAACAAACAGCGATTGCATGATGAATTTAGCAAGTCCGCATGCTAACCAGTCCCATAACTGATATGTTATTGTGTGTGCTAAAGAGTGGGAGAAGTGCGGCTAAGTGCAGTCCCTGCAGGAGCTTATTTTGCTAGTGGATAACATAAAGCACTTTTCTTTCCCTGGCTACGATTGCGATTGTGCAGCTTTTTAAGGACACAGGGTGTCTGCTCTTTTAAAATTCCCATATCTGCTGTGGAACAATGGAACGGGATGTGGCACCTTTTTAACCTTTAATTAGGGCTGTATAGAAGCGCAGCTAAGTGCAGGCCGTGCAGGGCTGCAGCGAAGGCAGTACGTTTTTCTATTACTGCCTCTCATCTTGTGTAATTTGTCATGGTATCAGGGCCTTCTCAAGTAATAACCAATTATTTTACACAGAATGATATTAGCACTTTTTTAGTCCTAACTCCATCTTGAACTTTACTAAAGGGTCGACGCCTATAGAACGTAGAGTAATTCAAGTAGCGACAGATGCACGCGCAGATACAGTGCAATCTTTGCTGCAAGTTTGTATGTGTTTGAAAAGAGGTATATAAGTACAAGTCAGCAGCAGGGAAGCAGGGAAGTTCATCATTGCTAGGTCCCACTTGCTACAAGCGAGCGTGAACTTGAATCATTGTCCATACCTGGCAGCTCCTATTTGTCAACCTGACCTCGACTTCTTGAAAAGAGTAACGAATTATCCTGTCTCCCTTTCGAGAAGGAAAGCACCCACCAAGATGCTTTGTTTTGATCAACTATGATGCATTTAGTTCTACAGTCTTTTGTTACAGTCTATTGGCCAGATGTATAAAAGCATTTTACACAGACCCTTCAGAATTGTGTGGCAGGACATGTAAAATGTTGTAATGCAAATACTGCAGCACAAAATATAGCATTTCTTGCAGTATTTTAGTGATGGAGCCATCACACTGAAACACGTTAGCAGTAGAGTGGGATAACTTTCATCAAGCCTTTCAAGTGACAGGTGGTACAGCACCTTTACCATATTACTGAACCTCTATACATGTGATTGAACCCCTATAAATGTAACGACCCCCCAAAAAATATGTAATACATTTTATATAAAAACAAGAACCCTTCTGTAGTGTATGTAAGATGTGATCGAGATGCAGTCAAACCCCTAAACATTTAGTGAACCCCTATACATGTGATGAGCCCAAAAAATGTTACATACATTTTATATGAATTATATATGCATTTGAAAAAGATCCCAATGGTTTAGACGACCCTCAAAATGATTTATATATGTTCAATATAAATTTTATTAAACCCCAATACATGTGATGTCCCTAACATTTTGTTATAAATTCAATATCAATTTGATAAGAACAGCAGTAAATGTAATGAACGCAAAAACATGTACATATAAATGAGCAATATATCATTTGTAGAACTGTTGTTATATATTATAGGGCGGTGATCGCCGCCCAATAGTTAAGGTGAGTCGGACTCCTATAAGAAATGAGGAAAATGAATTGCTAATAACCTTTGACTTGTGTGATGGATTTGGTTGAAATTATGAGGACAACTATGTACACAGAAATATTGCACATTTCATAAATATCATGCATAATTAATGGAAATGATTAATAAAAAATAAAAAAGTTATTGAGCCAACAAAAAAACTGAAAGAAGTTGCAGCCTATTTCCAATTTATTTTCACATAGACAAAAAGGGTACATTTTGGCTACCATACCCTACCCTACCCTACACTTCCGAAACCGCTGGACAAATTTGGACCAGCTGTGAACAAAGTAGGGCACAAAGCGTTGACTTGAGTCCTTTTTGTGGTTTGGGATTATTCATTGGGTAGTTTTTTAAATATTGTTCTAGAAGGGGATGCCCCATCTCCAAATTAGACAGCTATATCTCAGAAAAATTGCCAAGAAAGAGGGTTTTTATACACGAAACAGCTGCCATCTTTTTTCTCTTTCGATGTGAGGGATAGCAGTGGCTATAGCCAATGATATTGAAAAATAAAAAGCAGAAAATAGCCACTTGCAGGTCAAAAACATACACGTCATCAGGCTAGAGATGGGGGGCGGGCAAGACGACGCCAAGTGAAATTTGGGGGTCTAGCGACTGAGTTTGCAACACAAGGTTTTTCTGTAACCTCTGCAATTGCAGCGAATAGCCGATATTTCAAAGCAAACTGTGACACAGAAACACTGTGGCCCAGATTCACAGAACAATTTCCAATGGGGTTTTGCCATTATAAAACGTTTCTGTGAAGTAGGCCCTGTGTGCTGTGGGGGGAAGTGAGAGGGGAGATGTGGAGGCCATCTGGGGAGTTGGGTTGCTGCCAAAGATGAGGGGGACACTTGCTGAAGGCCTGAGGGGTCCAAAATGCATTTTATTTTCTGCCGTTTTTCTGGCTAATGAACTACACATAGCCACGTCTATCTGTAGCCTATACTACGTCAGTGATCTCATCAGTTAAGTCATCTGTGATGTCATCATTGTGGTTATAGGCTGCACAACAAGGGGGTGAACTTAAGGTGGCTTTATCTAAATGTCCAGGATTTTGTTAGGATACTTTTTATTGGGCCTCATTATGAGTCAGGCGTTAAGGGGTTAACGGCGCCGTAAACGGCGCCGACCCTTAACGCCTGATTCCGAGGTCCCTTTGCGCCATGGTGAGTTTAACGCCTGCTTTTTGCAGGCGTTAAAATCCATGGCGCTAAGGGACCATGGTGCTAATTACGCCACCGTAATTTACGGTGGCGTAATTAGCGCCTTCCCCATTCCCATTATGCCCTATGGGGCAAAAATGGGAATGGGGAAGGGTAAATGGGAAATGGGGATTTACCGCCCCACTCACTTTGGAATGGGGCAGTAAATCCGCCATCCACCATGGTGTGAACGTAGTTTACACCATGGTGGTAAGGGTACGACCCAGGCGGTAACTTACCGCCTGGGTCGTAATAAGGCCCATTGTACCTTAACTGTTCATTAACTAAAGATTTTGAATATATATGCATATTCAAGGAAAAAACTTTAGTTGCAGGGAAGTTATGGTGAGAATTTAATGCAACAAAACCCTAGAAATTCAGCTAAAGCCACCTTAACTTTGCGCCCCCTGTTGCGCAGTCTATGACTACAATGATGACATCACAAATCACTCCCATGCTAAATAAGATCACATGACTGCACTGCAACAAACGCTTGCGTTGTGTTGCTTTGCTTTTAATTACATTTAAAAAAACATATAGGGCCTCATTACGAGGCTGACGGTAGCCATGCCTGTAGAACAGGCACGGCTGCCGCCGGTATCCATTTTTTTACAGCACCTGCAAATGGACAATTGCCGGGTCGTGCCGAGTTTGGTGGACCCGGTAATATCCCATTTGTGGGTGCCGGTAATGAGGGACTCCCCATCCCCATTCGGCCCCATAGGGCTGAATGGGAATGGGACGTCGGATGCACCGGCACCATTCAGAGTGGTGCCGATGCATCCAACATGCTGTGCTCGCGGTTGCCACTCTGCCCGCCAGGTCAGACCTGGTGGGCTGACAGGCGCCCACGAGCACAGCGCATAGTATTGCGGTACAGGAACTACGGTACCGGCATGCTTACCAGTACAGTAGTTCCCAGACTGCCATGCTTGTAATGAGGCCCATAGTCTTGAACCCTGGACTGCCAGAGTTCAAGGTCCAGCATTAGACAACAATGGCTTGGTGCTTCATGGGGCATACATTTCATACTCAACCTATCATTTAATATGTTCAATGATAAAAGGCTAGCTATGAAACTTGTGAAAATCCGTACAATTGCATCATTGTAGCATAATGGTTAAGTGCTGCCTCTCGAACTCCTTAAGGCCAGGCTTCTCTGATAGCAGTGTTCAGCATACATGTGATTTTTTAAAATGTCACTTTGTTCTGTTTTATAAAAATGCAGATGCTGTGAGATATTTAAAACTAAGAAAACGCATAGCATTCAGGACCATGGACTGTCTGCCATCCATGCAGTAACCGGGACCGACCCAGCTTAGTTTCAAAGCGAGGAAGGATCCAGGCCCCTTAGGGCATGTTTCTCTAAGTGTTCTTTTAAGGGGGGGGGCATATATTAGGCAACATGGTCTTAGTTGGGTGACCCCTTACACACTTTGAAGCTAATCAGGGTTCGTCCCGGTTACTACAAGGATAGGAACCCCACTGTTACTGTAAAAATACCTGTTTTTATTATTGACTGGGAGACTACAAATACCAGAATGCAATTCAGAAAATGGCAAAAAAAGGACTGACGGTAGCACGGTTTAAAAAAAGTAAATAATTTCCTCATTTGGTCGCTCATCCATGTAGTAACAGGGACTGACCGTGCTTAGCTTCAAAGCGGGGCTGTCCCTGCTTACCTTCAAAGCAAGAGAAGGGCTGGTCCATTCCTCTAAGTGATCTTATAAGTGTGGTTCATGTATTAGGCAACATGGCCTGAGGAGGCTAGCCCCTTTCTCACTTTGAAGCTAAGCAAAGTCTGTCCTGGTTATTGCATGAATAAGAGACCTGGATGGTGCCGTGGCCAGTGATTGTTCACCCCTGATGTCACTGTAGTTCTAAAAAAAATCTTTTAAAAAATAATAAAAAAATGTAACGGAGGGTACTGAACTACACCTCCCCAAGGTTATCTGTAGTCCTTTGTAACCTTGGATGTAGCCACAAATAAAGGCAAAACAGCCTGAAAAATTATTGCCATCACCAAGTGCCCCCTCATCTGTGCCCACTCCCCAGAAGTCCTCCCCTGCCCTCTCGCTTTCACCCCAGAGCACACGCTGCTTCTGTGATGAAGTTTGCTTTCAGATGTCGGCTATTTGCGCCTATAGCCGAGGCTACTGAAAGCTCTGTGTTGCAAACTCCGTCCCAGAAACCCCTCGAACACCCAAATTTTACTTTGTTACATTTTCCCATAACCACGGCTATAGACGTGAATATCTCCTGCAAGGAAAGAAAAACAAGACAGCAGTCGTTTCATTTATGAAAACCATGATCCTACAATGCACCATGGTAGATATAACTATAATTTTAGGGCAAGGGGGCACTCCCTTCTCCATCAAAATTTAAAATAACTACGGCACAGAATAACCCAAAACAACAGCTGGATCACAAGTCAACGCTTTGTGTCCAAGTTTTTTCAGACCTGGTCGAAATCCGTCCAGAGGTTTAGGCTGTGTGTCTTGGTGCACATTGACCTTTTGTCAACAAATGTGACGTTTAATAACTTTTTTTTATCTTTTAATGAATCGTTATGAAACTTTGCAGTGTTGGAGGATCAAATCAAATCAAAAGTTATTAACAATAGAATTTTGGGTGGTTCCTATGTGTCTCCGACATACCTTAACCGTAGGGCGGCTGTCACTGCCCTATAATATATATTCAAGGAAAAAACATTAGTTGCAAGGACATTAAGGTGAGCAATACATTGTTACACAACCCTTGAAATGCAAGGAAAAAACTTTAGTTGCAGGGACGTTAAGGTGAGAACTTAATGCAACCAAACCCCTGAAATTCAGCTAAAGCCACCTTAACTTCATACCCCCTGTTGCACAGCCTATCAGCACAATAATGACATCACAGATCACATCACTGATAACATCACTAATTACATGTTGTAGAAGAACACTGATAACATCACAAATTGCATCACTGATGGCATCACTGGTGACAATACTAATTACATAGTAAATAACTTCAATAATAGCATTAGACATAACATGATTAATATGTTAGCTCATAAACAATTTAGTCCATAGACTTGGCCATGATGAAGGCTGTGGTCACTGCCCATCAACACACACTGCAGCAAGTGGTCAGTTAGTGTTGCAAAATACCAATGTGCATGGTTAAAAGCCATGCCTAATGGCCCGTCACAGGTTTAAAATATACAGTGGGCAACATTGAAAGCTATAGTCAGTGGCCATAGCTAACAGCCATAGCTAGAGCCTATTAATTTGTTAGAATATGCAGATGCCATTGTCACTGGCCATTGCCACTGGCTAGTATTGTGTTGACGACAATGGCTAGTGGCTGGTTAGTGTATGTAATATACAGTCGGCACGGCTGAAGGCCATAGATAGGGACTGGTTAGTGTTGTTTAATACACAGTGGGCACGTGTGAAGTCCATCAGTTAATGCATGTTAGTATTTTAAAATATACAGTGGATATGGTCAAAAGATGTACAGACTGCTCATGGTCAAAGGCCATGTAAAGTGGACCATTTATATATTAGAATATATAGTGGGCACAGCCAAAGATTGTGGACACGGGCCAGTATTGTGGTGAAGCCCATGGCTAGTGGCTGATTACTGTATATAATGTGCAGTGGACACAGCTGAAAACTGTAGCCACTGGTAAAGGCTAAATTCTATGGGAGGTGGTCTGTTAGTGTTTGAAAAAATACAGTGCACATGGGCGAAGTCTCTGGCCAGTGGCATTACCGAAGACTGTGGTTAGTACCCATTCATGTGTTAAAATATATTTGGTCATGCACACTGACCATGGCTGAAGGCCATCCTTAATGCCTGTTGCTGTTGTAGTGTAATAAGTGATGTCATCAGTGATGTGATCTGTGATGTCATTATTGTGGTCACTTGCTGACCAACAGGGGGTGCGAAGTAAAGGTGGCTTTAGCTGAATTTCAGGGTATTTGTTGTGTTACGTTCTCACCTTTATCTCCCTTCAACTAAAGGTTCTTCCTTGAATTTCAGGGGTTTTGTTATTCCATACATGATTGATATTAATAATACAGACACTTGGGCTAAAGAAAACGACGTATCATGTGTAGAAAGTAAAATAAAATGAAATTATGCACCCACATTCCCCTCAAATAAACCTGTTCTTAAAAACTTTGCTTATTTACTTAACTTTTTAAAGTGTTTACATTTATATGTACGGTTGCTGAATAGAAAGTTATTAAAGTGTTACTGTAACTGTGTACAAAGACTACACTCAAAGTATCCTAAAATACATTTTTACAAGACTACTGCCCAAACGACTGGAGGGGTTTACCCACAGTTTCCACAGGGCACAATCGCAGATATGATGAAGTACATAAAGATATGTAGTTTGTTTAACACACCCGGTATTGAACAAATCAATGAAAGTTATTTGATCCATGTACACAGTATGTGTTTTTATAGTCTATTTTTATAGCTGAAAAGTTGGACCATTTTTGGGGATAAGGAAAAAAGAGGTAGGAACTGGGAAGGGGAAAATACTAGGATTCATACATATAACAAAAGGTTAAAAAAAGCATATTTGTTTCACATTTTATATTTTGTACATCTTATTGTGTTTTTTTCTTTAAAAAAATAGGGTAAAAAGGACACTCAAAAATATACCTAGCCTTGGCAATTGGGCAAGGCTCTTTCAGAACATACAACCAAAGTGTCTAGGGTGGCCCCTCCCACCTCGATCAACCTGTGACAGGTTTTGCACATCACGATAAAGTAAGAAAGATAGGGGGCAGCCAGAATGAACTGAGGTTGGGTGTTAATTGGAAAATAGCTACTAATCGTATTGCAAGTCTATAGTGCAGATGATAAATACTGCAGTGCTCATCATGTTCCATATGCTTTGACCTTATGTTTTACATGAGCCTTTCTATATGAATCTTCCACTTCATTCCAATGAATGCGGACAAGGTGTTGAAATGAAGTGGATGATCCCAAGCTTTGCAACGGCTTATATGAAGGTCCCCTCCCAAATACTTACCACAGAAATTGCGCAAGACCTCCTCAGTATCCTTTTTGCTGTATTGGTCCTTTACACAGAAGTATTGCCACTGTCAGAAATGTTTTTTGTGCACATTGCTTCTTCTGTGGTGGTCAAGCTGAACCCACCCTCATCATCACTGCTGTTCATATTCTTTTTGAAATTCAGGACCGTGAAGGTAAAATAAATAATGTAAAAATACACAACACAAAAAAGAAACATTTAAAAAATACAAAAATAACAAGCTAAATTAACAAAAAATGACAAACTACAAAGCACAAGACAAAGGACAAAAGTAGAGGAAGAAGAAAGGTAAAAAAAGGAATGGATAAATCAAGGTGCTGCTTTTAAAAGTTTGTGAAGGCTTACAAAGAAGTTCATCTACCAAGAGACAAAAAGCAATGAGAGAAAACAGGAAAGAGGTGCTTGGTAGAGGGAATAACCCCAGTTAAGCGATATAATGAATCAGAATGTGTTTTTCGTATGCGCGAGTGTGCCCAAGCTCAATGACGTGTTCGTGCCTAAATTATTGACCAACCGCCAGAGTAAACAAGGAGACGAGCCTACATTTGGCCGTAGCCACGTTGAGGGAAGGCCCAATCACTTTGAAAGCTGTGTTCAAGTGGCTACCCAGTATCACAGTTTTCTACAGCCAATTGGATCACAGAATGCATACCCCACTCTTAGCCACATCAACAAACGGCCCAATCACACACTGCGGTACAAAGAAATCTGTGCATGCGACATGACCCAATGGGGCATCGAGCTTCATCGACCTAGCTACCTGTCGTCGCGCCTGTGGTGCCAGCCAATAATTTCACACACTGCAGCTACGCATTTACATGTGATTCCTATCTGCATTAACAAACGAGCCAATCATACATTGAGATGTATTGACGCAGCTATGCCCATGCAATGTTACGAAAACCGTGTGTAAAATTATTCACCCAATAGGACATCAAGCTTCTTCAACGCAGCTGTGCATCTTTGCACCAGATGCACCAGTCAATCATACCACACGCTACGGCTGTGCGTCTACATGTGATTCTTATCCATGTTAACGAATGGTCCAATCATACGTTGCAATGCATTGATGTGGCTACGCCCATGGCGTATGACGAAAGTGACCAATCTGGACATGCAGCTGTGCGTAGCAGAGAATAATCACCCCACCCACAAAAAAAAGTTGATATTGATAGTGACATTTTTACCAAGTAACTACAAAAACTTTTGGCATTTTAACCCTTTAATTGTTCCTCATTATCGCCACTTTTAAACAAATTGTCTTTTCCCTTGTCTTGTCATTTGTTCAGTTTGTCTTTTTTTTGTTTTACTTTTTACTACATTTTTTATTTTTTATTTTTTAGTATTGTAATTTTTGTGATTTTACAGTTTCCTTCCCATTTGGACATATCAACATGCCTGACCATGAGAACAGCAGCAGCAATGATGAAACTGTCATCTGGGTCCCTAATCCATCGCCATCCAGGAAGAAAGTCACAGGAATGAAAATCCCTGCACACAGTTGTAGATATTTCCCTGTCAAAGAACACTGCTCTAAAAAGGAGGTGGAGGATGTACGGTACACATTGTACATGAAGACTCTAAGATGTGGACCATCAAGTATGCATTTGCAAAGCCTTGAAAAATCTGTGATGATAAATCATCTGGTGAGAGTGCATTGGGATGATGTCGACGACACATAACAGAAATCGCACAAATAACACAAACATAAAATGCCTGGGGCTCATGCATTACATGCACGAAAATCCACAGCACCTGCAGCACCTGCATCCACCAGTTGGATGTCTCCAACACTAAGTTAATGCACAACTTCTGCAACAATACCTGTTCCAATGTTGCCTGCTCCCAATGTCTCACTTATGAGAATCATGTGTGAACTATGCCATCAATGAGTCGCCATGTCAGATGCCACAACTAAGAATTGGAAGAAGTTAATATTTGAACACAAGATTAACTGCCATATTTTGTTTGTTTTTTAAGTGGCAATTCTTCCCCTAAAAACAAAGTAAATACCAAAATAAATGTTGTATATGTTTCATCCTTATTTGTGTTCTCCTTCCCTATTCCACCCACCTGTTTCCTTCCCCCAAAACAGCCCTTTTAAGGGCCACCCTTTTAAGTTACAAAAATAGATGAAATTGAACACAGACTATATTACTATATCTATTGAATTTATTTTTATGCAGTTTGAGTGACTAACCCCCCCAAACTTTCACTTCTAACTATGATTATAATGTTACGGATGGTCCTGTAGCTGCAGATTTAATCACTCCAGTCATTGCTCACCTTAGCCGCACCTGCATATACCCGAATTTCATTGGCAGGTGCTTTAGCCGCGGCTATAAATAATAATATAAAAAATACAAATCTGTGTGTATACATACGTGCATTGTACATACATGCATATATATTATATTTATGAAAAGTCTTACCTAATGGCTTTAAATGTGTCATCTTCTTTGTTGAATAATATTAATTGTGAAACAGAATGAAATGTATTTCATAATAAAATAAAAAGAAGACTGTGGCCCTCATTAGGAGCATGGGGGTCTGGGAAGCACGGTACCGGTAAGCATGTCAGTACCGTATTTCCCGGAGCGCCACACTATGGGCTCTGCTCGCGGGAACCATTTCACCCACCATGTTTTTCCTGGCGGGTGTAATGTCACCCGCGAGCAGAGCACGTCGGATGCACCGGCACAACTCTGAATGTGCCGGTGCATCCGTCGTTCCCATCCCCATTCAGCCCTACGGGGCAGAATGGGGAAGGGGAGGCACTTCATTCAGGCACCTGAAAATGGGCAATTAGTGGGTCTGCCTAACTCGGCATGACCGGGTTCTTGCCCATTCACTGGTGCCGGAAAAAATGCAGCTATGGCGGCAGCCGTGCCGTTTATAATGGCACGGCTACTGCCTGAGTTGTAATGAGGGCCAATGTTTTTTGTCATAGTGTAACTAAGTGAATACTGAATGTATTCCTAGCACACAACCAATAAAGGTTGTATTCATTAATCATGATACAGAGAAAAAAATCATCTTGTTGGAGAGAAAAAAATGCTCTATTCACTTCTTTAAAATAATGATCAATATATATATATATTTATATATATATATATTCAGTAAAAAAAACTTTGTTAAAGGGACATTATGGTTAAGTTACGCTACTAAAAACCTATGAAATTCAGTAAAAGAATGTGTTATGGTTCAAAGTAAAACTGAAAAACCCCTGAAATTCGCTAGTTATTGTGAGCTAAGCTACCATAACTCGCGCCACCACGGTGTATTGCTAAAACTAACACCCAGGGCATCAAAGATGACATCACAAATGTCACTGATGACATTACTGATGACATCACATGTCTGACTCGCTGTTTTTTCCTTTAGTGATATATCTTAGACAGTAATAGTTAGGAACAAAGAAATCAAAAAGTACTATATTTGTAGACTTACACTTCAAATATGTTCTTACAGTTATTCATTTGGGGTTCACTCACAGCACATGAAACATATACATAGGGAGAATGCACACTTGAAAGATAGCAATACTTTCTGTGTATGAAGACAATCAGTAAGGTTATCAACACTTTCTTATTGTTCTGCTGTGTTTTTATCACTGTAATTTCTCTGGATATGCTCATATTTGTATTTGCATTACTTTCTTTAGGATGCAGTCACATCATGTGATGGTTATTCATAGGGAAGTAGTAGGTTTGAAGCAGAACAATCATGTCTGTACATAAAGATAATCAGGTAGGTTATGAACAATTTGTGATTCTACTGCTGCTTTTTTGAGTACTTCACTTTCCCTGTATATGCTCATATATGCGTGTGTTGTTATGTCTTTGTGTTTTGTATGTAATAATGAAATTATATAGGAAGTGGGTTTCATTAGCTACTTATTATTATTATTCTTGGGAAGACTATGCATATTGCACCTCCATCATGTATGCTGCACACAATGGTTATTTTTATACATGAGCATATTATTATACTGTAAATAACTTCAAAATAGAATGCTATTTATATCAATGCATTGCTTAATGCACTACATAGCTCATGACATCTATTCCAATGATCCTTGACACTTTTTGTGTCAACATTATAATAAGAATCCCTTGTACAGACATTTCATGAAAAGTACATGCACATGTGATGTCATCGTGATGTCATAAATGACATTTGTGATGTCATCTTTGATGTCCTGGGTGTTAGTCTTAGCAATGCACGGTGGTGGCGCGAGTTATGGTTGCTTAGCTTACCATAACTAGCGAATTTCAGGGGGTTTTTCGGTTTTACTTTGAACCATAACGTCCCTTTAACAACGTTTTTTTACTGAATTTCATAGGTTTTTCATAGTGCAATTTAACCATAACCTTCCTTTATCAAAGTTTTTTTTTACTGAATATACATATCCATAGTGTGAATTTGATAGATTTTACTAGGATTCCCTTACTTTATATACATGTAACATAGAATATACTGAACCCCCTGCTAGTGATTTGATGTCCGCGGACTGTGCGTATGTCCGCAGACGGACACGGACAACATCAACACTACCCAAAAACTCAGGTGGTATCTTAAATTGTTCTATCATGCCATATAAACACTGAACAAGTTCAAAAAGCAGCACATTAAATGTAATAATAACTAAGAAGCGAAACCTGTATATGTAACACATCAACCGTCCATTTAAATAGAATATGTACTAAAATGGAATATACCAAAACAAAAAAGATATGCCTCCAACATAATTACCTCCAGAGACTGCACAGCAAGAAGTGACAGCAGACCTACACAACAGTAACAACAAAACTTACCATAAACTAGTAAGTAAACTTCATTTTTCTTATATATTTCTAAACATTTTGTATTAGGTACACTAAAAGTAATATATTTTTTTTACACAGAAATGTCCAGTACCTTGGAATGGCTTGAAGAACAGTTCCCACGTGAGGAAATGATTGAAGACAGTGATACTAATGGTAGACACTTCTCTATATAAGCAAATTAATAATCATTACTTTATGTGTACTTAACATATATATATTTTCTTAACAGAGCATATAAACATTGAAAATGATATAGCAAAAGAGACATTACAAAATACTCTGCAGCGCATGGAACAAAAAATAGATATGCTTATGGAAAATGTTAGTCTTTTAAAACATTTGTGGAGGACCACATAAAAGAAAAAAAATAAATATCATTGTCCCACATGCACCTGTTCCCCCTCTTCATTTCCCAGTCAAATATCCCCAAACCCTCACCACTAAGAAAAACGTTATGATGAGACTTCCATCCCTTTATCTCCTCCCATCCATCCTCTCAAAACCCCTAATTCCCCTGCATTTGTGTCATTTTCTGCTCCCCCCCTCTCTTTCATACATTTTATATCTGTATATAATAAAAAAAATATATTATGTGTGTTTTAATTCAGTCCTCTGTGTCTTATTTTTTTTTACAAAGCAGTTAGGTTGTCCACGGACAGTGCGGGTGTCCGGGATGTGCATAATTAACCAAAATGGGGGTGTCCTAAGGACACTATACCTGTCCGTACTGTCCGCAAGCAAGATGGAACTGTCCTTAGAACACACTCAGTGTCCGGAATGTCTGCAATTAACCAAAATGGAGGTGTCCTAAGGACACTATACCTGTCTGTACTGTCCGCAAGCAACATGGAACTGTTCTTAGAACACATTCAGTGTCCGGAATGTTTGCAATTGAACAAAATTGAGGTGTCCTAAGGACACTATACCAGTCCGTACTGTCCACAAGCAACATGGAACTGTTCTTAGAACACACTCAGTGTCTGGAATGTCTGCAGTTGAACAAAATGGATGTGTCCTAGTGACACTATACCTGTCCGTACTGTCCGCAAGCAACATGGAACTGTTCTTAGAACACACTCAGTGTCCGGAATGTCCGCAATTAACCAAAATGGAGGTGTCCTAAGGACACTATACCTGTCTGAACTGTCTGTAGAACATCTACGTACATGTGCACCACACCCATAAGTCCTACGAACATAGCGCCTGTCCATAACTGTCCGTCTCATGTGTGTCACACTTGTAATTAGTTTGAGGACCCGAACATTGTCCGTAGCAAACCCGCGCACATGCTCACGACTGTTCCTAAGCATCTGGTGTCCTGCGGACACCCGTCCATTTGCGGATGTGTTCGCGACATCATCATGTGACTGCACCCACGCTGAGCATGTGTCCTGATTTGCAGACACTGTCCGGGTCCCTGAACATTTTAAAGTACTTTTTTGGACAGTCCAGAGTATTTTACAGTAAAAATTCACCATTGCACATGTCCCAGATAATGTCCCTGCCGTTCTACTTACTTTTTGGAACTTTTTGAGCCTTTTTGGGGTGTTTGATCTGTCTGCGGACAGCACGGCTGTTTGAGAAACGCGCACCTGTACCCCTATAAAGGGCCACACCCCAGAGCTCGTCCTCATTGTGCTTCTGGCTACCTGACAGAGCATTGTCTTTTTCGGCTTTTACTGCTCTTGCTGCTCTTGCTGCTCTTGCTGCTTTCCCATCATCAAACCTGATGGCATCCATGGTTGCTGCTGCTCCAGCTGGTGCTACTTCTGCCTCAGCACCACCCCACCCCATCCACCACCACCACCTCCCCAAGGGCCTGCAGAGGGGAATAAGCTTGATGATTTAGAGGAGGAGGATGAAGAGGATGAAGAGGATGAGGTAGTGGAAGTTCCAACTACCAGCACTCACCATGATTCTTGGGTGTGGCGGTTCTTTACCATTCATGGTGGAGTGCCAAAAGCATGTGCAAATAAGGTCACCTGCAACCAGTGCAAAATGGTGCTTAGTTGTGGGAGGCATGGTTCGTACAGCTTTGGTACGACATCCATGAAGCAACACCTAAGGTCATTCCAAGGTGGGGCTATTCACAAGGTTGTACCTTGTGATAAATGTAGTAGGTTGAGTTCCTCTACAACAGCCTCCGTTTCTGCTCCTGTCACCACACGAGACACTCCTGTAGGATAGCGCATCCCTCCAACTGCCTCACAGGTCATTCATGATGCTGATGACGTTTAACTTTCGAGGGTCACAATATTGTGTATGTACTGCGACGCAGTACTCTGCAGGGCGGAGACTCTTCAGAGTGCTTTCGAGACTGCGGTCACGGAGCATGAGAAGGTCTGATACCTGCCTAAATAAGGCCCACCCTACATCTTCCTCTCTCCACCTGCCCTTTCTTACCCCTGTGGTTGGTGTCCCTTCCTTACCCTCCTTTCCCCTCCTTTCCTTGTGTGTCGTGTTTAAAAAACCAAAATCAATAGAAAACAAAAAACACCCAAAAAAATGCCTCTTTTCAGAGCCGCCTTTCACAGTTTAAAAATGAAGTGACAAATAAATAGCGCAGGGCCCTGTGCATTTTTTAGAAGTCTGTGGACAGTTCGCACACATATACAATTTTGGGGTGCTGCCCTATCACAACCATTGCACTTTTCTATGGGAGGAAGTGGTGGCTCTGAAAAGAGACTTTTGGTGGTGTTTTTTTTATGTTTGTAAAACTTCAAATAGTCAACACCTACTGCAAAATGGACGGCTGTAATTCCAAAAAAGGTTGCAATGCATTTTGTACATTTCTAAGAAAAATCTGATTGCCAGCATAAGTAAGAAGGACTTCATCTCTGCGAAAAATGTATGTGCTACGGATCATAATAGTTTCATTGTGAAAAGAGGACATGCAACATCTCCTAAAAAGGCAGAAACAGCCTTATTGACATTGCACCTTGCTTTCTCCATTTGTGGACCAAATGAAGAAGAACGCAGCAAGATTTGTCTCTGCGCAATACGAGAAAAAATTACTTGGGAATTTGGAAACATGTCCATGACCTTCCCAAGTCCTTCTTTCATTGCAAATTACAAAGAAATTCCAGACACATGTCCTGAACTGTTCCCTCCACAAAGAATTACAATTATGTCTGGATGATGCTGTGTCTCCAAGTAGCACAGAGAGGCACCAAGTCCAGCCACTTCATTTCACGCACTCCATGCCAGTGCCAGAGGCGTAGCCAGGATTGTCTAACAAGTGGGGCCTGAAGCTTATGTAGTTGGGCCCACATCAGTGACATTAACATCTGCAAATGCCTAAACTGCGCTGCTGAGTGAGCATTTACAGAGTTCGGGTGGGCCTTGCCCGCTCAGGCCCTACCCTGTCTACGCCTCTGGCCAGTGCACTTCTACATGAGGGAATCCAAGATCTGCAGCTTCGCCACAGCATTCTGCATGCACCTGCAACGAATGTATCCATGAGTCTCCCAAAATCCAGATAATCTGTTTTCTGAAACACATAGCCATAGCTATCTCTTCTTCTCTCAGGAAAAAGAATTTCTGACAAACTCTCTCCTTACACAACACACCCAGTCAATTTTATTGACCAATCCCTTGCTCTACTCTTTCTCATTTGCATGCCTCTCCACCCCAAAATCCCTTTATGTAATACGCGATGTCCGCGGACGATCGCCATGTTCGTGGACATATCGAAAATCTGAGTGTGGTGAATTTAGATTTAAATAGTGTGCCCCATTTCCCCTTTGAGTTTGGCTCTGAAAAGAGACGTTTTTAAAAAAAGAAAAATTGCAGATGCTTGACAGACACCAGTTGTTTTGTATTTTTTTTTTCTTTTTTTTCTTACTTTACTCATAAAATCTTCACATAACCTTCTCCAAAGCAACCCTTACATTCCAAAACAGCATGGCATTTCCCATAAAAGATAAAGAAATGCCATCTTCTTTAAAATAAACAGCATTACTGGAATCAATATTCTCATTATTACAGAAGAACATACCAGCTCTAAGCATGAAAGCACACAGGCCTCGGTTGATTGCACACCTAGCAATGTTTTGCTGAGGACAAAAAACAGAACTATTGTCCCTTATTGCCCTAGGTACTAATCCAGGAAAAAATAACTTTGGCATTTGGAAGGATGTTCATTACTGCTTGAACCAAGTGTTCCAAATCTGCCAACAGAGTAGGGGCACTGACATAGCCCAAATGCAAAGCACCACAGTGCAAAACTACCACAGGGGGACTGTTTATCCTGCCCATATCTTCACAAACTTGTACAATTCCCTGTGCATTGCAATCAAGCACAGTGCTCCACACCACCTCCACTCCTTTAACATTAACATTGTTTGCAACATGCCTGCATTGAGCATACTGCTGTAAACCATGCACAAACATATCTCCAACCACCAACACCCTAACTTTCTCCAGCTCTGCCATTTTCACTACACACATCCTCTTTCAACATAAATCCACAACCTCAAAACCTGATTGGCTAATCCCTAAGGTCCCCTTTCCATGCTGGATTTGCTGGAAAACCCTGGATGTGGCACGCCCTGTCCACGGACAGCCGCGATGTCCATGGAGCATCTAACACTTAGGCAGCCCTTCTACCCTTTCCACTTCACTCTCTGTGCCATTCCCTTATTGGATACAGCTAAGCAGCAGTCACACAACCATCCACCAATCACATCCAATACCTCTACATCTAACTCCATCATCAGAGTTCAGCACTTCAAATGTACTGTTGATCACTCTCAAATCTCATATCATTAGAAAGCACCTACTACAATAACTACTGTACAAGTCTCCAAGATTTCTACTTGCAGTTGCATGCATATCCACATGAATGAATACAAACTACAGGTATGCATATTTTATGCAGAGTACATGTACAACTCTTATAAATGCATATAAATGCATATAAACAGAGTAAATGCCACTTAACCTGCCACTTAACCTGTATAACCTATAAAATGAACTTAGTATTATTTTTCCCATCTGCTATAATCAACTGTCACTTCCAAACCTGCCTGCTATCTAAATCCTTTTTTTACACACAAAACTATCTAAAAAATTATAATATTAAAAGATGGGAAAAATAACAGTATTAATTGTAGAAAAACACTTAGGGTCTCATTCCGAGTAGGGCGCAAAGGGATACCGGGCACCATTAAGGACATTGGTGCCGGTAATCCCTTTGCACCCTACTACGAGGTCCCTTAGCGGGTCCCGCTATGGGTGCCTGCTTTTACCAGGCGCCCTTAGCAGGAGCCGCAAAGGGACCAGGGAGCAAATAACGGTACCGCAAATTGCGGTACCATTATTAGCTCCCTCCCCATTCCCATTGAGCCCTGTGGGGGCTCAAATTGGAATGGGGATTGCCTTTTTCAATGGGGACTTACCGGTCCCGCAACGGTTGGACTACACCATTAAGTCCCCATTGAACCCAGTCAGAGTCAGTACCGGTATTGGAGGCAGCCATGGCCCTAATAGCACCATGGCTACCTCCAATCTCGGAATGAGGCCCTTAGTAGTGCATTATAGAATTACACACAGCCAGGATAAGTTCATGCAACTTTATACACTCACACAGATAGACACTATCATTGAAAAGCTCCCAGCTGAAATAACACCACTGCCTGTACATCACATCCTTTGCTTTATTACCCACACCTTCACAAATGCATACATTCTATGCTTTTCTATACAGTTTCTGCCAGTTACCTTATACAAATTGCAACATAAGTATATCATTATTTCTTCTATCTCCTAACATGCAATAACACAGCCTTAAGAAGCCAAGTGAGTTTCATACACTTAGTATTCTACTCATTTGCAAAGCATGTTGAACTAACATATTGTAAGTAAAATATAAAGGCTGCACATAGTCAAAGGAAACTGCATGCACACACTATGTTCAGTTATCAAACAACAATACTACTACAAAAACATAAAAAACAACGTCTAAATTAACATCAGTGCTATAAACACACAAAGATACTAACTTCTTTCTTTTACAATTGCAGTGAAGACCACTCTCCTGAAAAGCAGCAGCATCTGACGGACAAACAACTCAGAAGAAACCTGTTCGTTCCAAACAAGAAAAGTAAGTACAATACTGCCATAATATTCTTACTTGTGGGGTTGATTCATGGGATCTGTGCACTGAAAAACGGGGATTTGTGCACTATTCTCCTAATCCCCATTTGTTAAACAGGGATTTGTGGGCAGAATGGCACACAAATACCCGTTTTTCGGTGCACAAATTCCATAAATCAGCCCTAGAATTTTAGTATTGCAGAACAAAGAACTGTTTTAATTCTATACCATTAGATTTAGTATTAGTGCTTCTCCTCACCACTAACTTGCTTTCTACTGTCATCTGATCCCCAGTGTAGTAACACACAGATACAAAAATAGCCTTCCCAACTAGTTGTAGCTGCCCAATGCACAATCACACACCACCACAGACATCCTTACCATCCTACTCAGACACTCATGCACACAGCACACATACATTGCAGAACAGCCCCACCCATACCTTCTTTTTTTTCAACAGACCCCAAAGAATGCCTACCAAAAAGCAAGTCCATAGAAAACAAAGCAGAAGTAGAGCAAATGAAAATAAAAGTGTCCAAATTAAGCATCCATCTCTAGCAGAATTTGTACAAAAAGTTCAAACAAACGATCTAATAGAGATATTAGGCGAAACAAAACAAGCTTCCAGTACAAAAACTTTGCCTCCTCTTTCAAAATATAAAACGAAACAGAAAGTGATTAACAAGAATTCAGCTACCACTACTGCTAACACTGCTCCTATAAATCTTGATGTAGTGGCAAGTAACCATACCAAAAAAAGTATTTTACAAAAAATGTTCCGCCAACGAGTGCTTCAGAATCTTATAAAAACAGGAGAGAAATCATGCACAACCCTTAAAACCTACCGAAGAAAATGAATCTTAGAAGCTCTCATAAACAGTGCAATCCTTCTCAAAAGGAAGTTATTTATGTTAGTTTTAAACAGAATGAAACCACAAACAAAACTAACTATTAACCTACAAAAAAGACTTCTCAATAAAAGGAATGTCAAAAAAATAACTTCTTAAATATCTGTGAATGTGAATGGAGTCACACCACAGGCACAGAACCATGTTTTAAGGAAGAAGCATACAAACAAAAGCAAACAAACACAATTGCCATACATAGCAGTGGGCGAGGGTATGAAAAACTTAATAATACCATAGTGAAACAAGAAACGCTGCTTACAAAAATATCCCCAGAAAACTCAAGATCACCTCTCCATCAGACTGAACCAAAACACCCAGTGTATAAATGGCCGTGCACGTCAATGTGTAACAAAACATCTTTCAAATTGTTATGCCAGTTCCTCAATCAATATGTAAAAGGCAAAGACAAATTCAAAATATGGATACCTGTCCAGTGTGCAAACACAAAGGACTACAAGGACATTCATTAGCCTGCATTTCAGGACCTAATTGCAAAAGCACCTTTCATCATATCAAAATTATATCAACACATCATTCAACTATAAAGAATCTAGTCCATAAACTGTATTATGCAAAAAGTCCAACTTTAGCATTAGACAATTTAAATAACAATCTTCTACATGGTACAGCCAAAGACCTACTCGAAGAAATAGAGCATATCCAGAGAAAATATTTTGGAAGTGAAAGCTACTTACAAAATGCAATAGGTTTACAACAGACTGGGAACAATTCTACAAATGGAAACCTTATACTACACACATACAAAAAACAAATACTCAAATTTAAAAGTACATCCGCTGCAGTACCAAACCATGTGTGTGTGTTGCCGCAGAATTTTATATAAAAGTAGCACAAAAACTGTAGACATAACATACAAAATAGAAGACAATGAAGATTCCAAATGGTTTGAATTAGCGCTCTATCTTATAGCAGAAAACAAATATGAAACAAATGACCCTTTAATACTTTCTAGTTACTGCACTGAAAAACCTGAGAACAACCAAACTCCTTCACATGCTATCACAAATAACTTAGAATTATTCCCACTACCAAAACCCTTGCAACAACTCAATTTATATTAGAGCATCATAATTCAAATAGTGCATCCATTTCAAGCAATAATATGCCTTCAACCAAAAACAGCAAAATTACCTCCCTCAGAATTAGTGAAAGGCATTAGTGGCAATGTAGTTTATTTACCATTAGATCTGAAAGATAATGTACACACTCTAGGAGTGCAACGTCCAATAGAGCAATCTTTAATTGTCTTAGTAAATGGTATACCTAAAAAAGAAAAAAAAATTGGCAACAACTCGTAAACTTACATAAAGTTAGACAAGCCTTGCAATATCGAAAAGACAACAATGAATACTACAAAGAAAGGAATATTGAAGAAAACCTGAGGGAAACGACTGAAATAATTAAGGAGTCACCAGAAACTGGTCAATTTGAACTTCTAAATCCTGCTAGAGTGTCCAATATTTTAGACCATTATACAATTCATCCATTACACTCTAAAGACACCATAGATGATCCACTAGAAACATACCAAATGCCACAAACCAAAGGATCACCAATCAGCATATGGGAAAAAACTATATAAGCACCTGCTTTTCCTCTACTCTTTCCTACTGGGAAAGGAGGAAGGTATGATGATAGACTCACTCAGATAACAGCATCAGAATACTGCTTGTTACGAATGTATTCTGAAGATCCCAGATTTAGACAAAATGTGGAATACATGTTCCACTTACTCTTTGAAAGTGAACTAGCAACTCTATGCTACGGAGTTGCACACACATTGAAATCAGGTACCCATTTTCAAAATATGTCAGCTACGCAATTACTACAAAAAGTGCAAGAAAAAGATGAGGTTTTACAATCAAGCATTACAAATCTGTTAGCAAACATGAAACATGTGTGCTACTAAAGAGTACTGGTTCCGATGTCACAGAGATGCACATTGTATAAGAAACCTTGGCCCACCCACTTGGTTCGTTACATTAAATTGTGCAGAATATGCATGGGAAGATTTACATGATTTCCTATGCATATCAAACAAAAACAAAACAAACATAGATATACTTACACCTGGAGAACTTTGCTCTCTAGATCCTGTTAATGTTTCAAGATATTTCCATCATCTCTTCATTGCTATGCTACACGTTATTTGTAATACAACTGTTCCTCCCCTCAGAGAAGTGCAACACTTCTTTTGGAGAAAAGAATACCAAGCCCGAGGAGCACCACATATCTACATACTTTTATGGATTAAAGATGATCCTAAATATGGTCAAGACAGTGATGCCACTGTTTTACAGTTTATCAAAAAATATGTCACTTCTGAAATTCCTTTAGAACCAACAAATAGTGATCTTCATGCACAAATTTTACAATTTCAAAGACACAAATATGGAAAATATTGTCGTCGCAAATACAAAAACAAAGGGAAATACAACACCAAATGCTGCTTTGGTTTCCCTAGACCAGTTACAGCAACAGGTCAAGTAAACAACTTCATGTTTTCAGTTAGACATAGTGTTAAAGGTAAACCACCTAAGAACACATATTGCATAAAAAGAACAGAAGAAGCAAAATATATCAATGAATACAATGCAATCATTGCCCTCTTATGGAATGCAAACATAGATGTGCAGTACATTGCAGGCAATTCCACTGCAGTTGCAAGATATGTTACAGCCTACTTAACCAAAGCAGTAAAAACAGACCTTCAAGATCTCTGGGATGACCTATCAATGGACAAAACACTGTCTCAGAAATTGTACAGCTTAGGCATAAAAATGCTCTCTCATAAAGAATGTGGCTGCTATGAAGCTGCAGATTGTTTAACCGGTACTGCTTTGTATGGAAAACCTGAAAATATAGCATGGCTAAGTCTTGGTCCTGCTAACTCTAGAAAAAAAGTTCCCAAATCACACAACGACATAGAAACATGAGCCAAAAATGATCCCAACAGCCAAGACATTTTGAAAAACAAGGTAATAGACACATACTACCCAAACAGGAGTACCACTTTGGAAACCATGGGCCTCATTACGACCCTTGCATTCCCGTAATGAAGGGGGCCGGTATGGGACCAGCCCCCTTCATTACGGGAGCGCTGATTACGAGGTTCCCTTTGCGGGACCCTGTAAGGACGCCTGGTAAAACCAGACATCCTTCCAGGTCCCACAAGGTAAGAGGGAGATAATAACGGGCCAGTTGTTATGTGCCCGTTATTACCTCCCTCCCTATTCCCATTGAGCCCTATGGGTGCTCAAATGGGAATGGGGAATGGTTCCTGCAAGGAGGAATTACCGGATCCTCCTATGTCGGAATGACCAGGTAAGTCCTCATTGCAGGAACCCGGTAATGGAGCCCGGTTTGGAGGCAGCCATGGTGCTAATAGCACCATGGCTGCCTCCAAACTCGTAATGAGGCCCAATGTGTCTACACCACATAGCCCAAAACTTCACATACAAAAATAATATAAAACCAGATGAAAATAAAGGTAGATACAGAGTGAAAAATTGTGAAGGTAGCTTAGTGAAACTTACCAAACAAAGCTTAATTAATCATATCAAATTGTCATTAAAAACTTCTTAACATAAAGAACGATATTACATTTCCCTGCTACAACTTTTTACACCATGGAGAAAAGAAGAAGAGTTACTAGATTTCTATGACTTCAATGAAGATGTTTTCAAAGCAAATGAAAGCACTATAACCGATGTAAACTTTACACAGTACAAAACAATGTTGCACAATGAACAGCAACACGAAGAAGAACTCCAGATCCAACTATATAAGGACACTCCGGACAGTAGTCAACCTTCTATAACAGGAAGCCAAGAACCACTGGGACAGCCACTAATAGCAAATGAGGCAGAATTATCTATGAAAGAAGTAGAAAACACCATTTGTCACAATGAAGAAGATACAGAAGATTTAACTATACTGCAATCAAAACTGAACAATGAGCCGCGTAGCATTTTTCAAGAAGTAACAAAAGAAATTGCACATGGTGTACAACATGAAAATAAAGAATGTACCTGCCAAAATTACAAACCTATACTACTATACGTCAGTGGTCAAGCTGGTTCAGGCAAAACATTCTTAATCACAATCATCAGCAAGTTCCTTCAACAATTGACAAACAACAAACTGGTAGCTGTTGTAACTGCCTCCACAGGTTTAGTTGCCTACAACATAGACGGTTTCACATTACACCGATTACTACTCCTTCCAGTAGAACATCAAAACAAATTACAATAGTACAAACTTTCTACAGAAGCTGTAATGGAACTACGCAGAGTGTTAAAACAAATGAAAATGCTACTAATAGATGAAGTGAGCATGGTCTCCAACCTAATCTTGGCTTTGATTCACCTCAGATTACAAGAAGTACTCAAAACAAACTACAAAGAGCTCTTTGGAGGAAAAGACATTATTTTTTCGGAGATCTTCAATTGACACCAGTGAAAGTTGAACCTATTTTTAAAACCTTAGGACACAAACTCTGCCATGAAACTGTTAGCAGCACAGGAAATGTCAACTGTTGGCAACATTTCCAATACAGAGATTTAACAGAAAACATGTGCCAGTCTGCAGACCTCACATACGGCAACATTTTAAAAAGTATTAGAGTTGGTGTACTACCTCAAGAAGCACAATCAATATTAAAAACCCGGCACATCCATGCACTGTATGGCCATAACTCATGTGCTACTGGTGTCATGGAATAATTAGCACACAGAATGTCAATTGTATGTCCTTGATGCCAACTCTTGCAAGCTGTTAAAAATTCAATGACACAATGTTGAAAAAAGAAAGACAACCAATAATTGAAATTTGCTCCACAGACAAAATGGACGTACGTGGTATGACACTACCCATGTGTGAATAAGCCACAACAAGACTAAATGCCTTAGAAAACTCTATCTCCAACACAGCTAGTTTGGAGAAAATATTAAAATTATCTTTAAACTGTAACGTAATGCTTAAACGTGACCTTGACATGGAACAACGACTAGTTAATGGAGCACTTGGTACAGTTGTTGGCTTTCAAACATACCTAGGTGACAACAACATTCAGTTTGTCAATATTCTCTTTGACAAACTATCAGAAGTAAAAAGGATAGGATGCTCAACAGCTCGATTCCTTCTTTTCAAAGACATGTATCTATGCAGAGAGCAATTTTCTCTTACTCTAGCATACGCAGTCACCATTCACAAATCACAAGGTCTTACCCTAGATAAAGCTTTGATAGATATTGGGAACACAGTCTTTAAAGAAGGCATGAGCTATGTAGCACTATCACGCTTACGTACACTTGATGGTCTATTTCTAATCAACTTTGATACAAGTAAACTAACCGCTGATATTCCTTGCATTTTAGAATACAATAGACTATGTTCACTGTACACCCCATCTAGAAACCTATCCTTTCCACAAAAAGCAAAACGTTCTAAAAGAAAACTACTTCAAACAGAAATGCAACAGGATCTCACTGCAAATCCTCCAAAGAGAGTAAAAGTAGCTAATACTTCATCAATTACTACAACCAAAGAAGAATCTACTACTCAATGTAACTCAGGTACTTTTTAAAAGAAGCAACACACACTCCGAAGAAATGACTTGGACACAGAACTATCTGGTCCATTCATATTTTTAAATATTACTGATGTGAATTGCTACGCAAATGTAGCAATAAATATTCTATTCCAATTGCCACCAATTGTTGACAACATTTACCTACACAATACATACCAATTGTGTTTGCAAATGTTAGTCCTTCATAGAAATGCAACCAACAATCCTGACAACACATACAGTGTTCATGGAATAAGACAAGAATATGACCACTGTGCTGGAATGGTGAAATTCACTATAAAATCACAAGAAGATCCACAAGAATTTCTAATGTACTTACTACAAGTATTGGAAAACAAAAACATACCTATAAATGAAATCTTCCAGATTTCATACATGTGGAAACATACATGCACTCTCTGCAACAATGTGGCACAGTTACAAATCACTAATGAACGCTTCGTGTATGTATCCATACCTAACTGTGAATCAATTCCATTTCAGAAACTTGTACAAAATGCAAACCATGGCAGATTATGTACTACCTGCAATTCAGATAATCACTCCACCTTACAAATACAAATACATAGTAAATATGTAATACTAATGCTTTTACGTTACAGTGCAGATGGTACCAAAAACAACTGCAAGCTGACAGGATTCACAAATGGTCAAGTATCACTTGGTAGGAGAACCTTCACAACAATAGGTATAATCTACCACGCAGGAGCCACAACCAATGCAGGTCACTACACTGCATTTATAAAAAAGAATTGTGGATGGTTTGAATGTAATGATAGTACCACTACTCTAAAGCAGAGATTACTGGCAATACTACAAAAGCTTATTTAATATTCTTAAAACCAAAATTTGATAACTAATCTGTGCATAAACATTAATAAAACTTCAATTAGAAAACTATAAACAGTTAGAATACGCCAACAGGTATATAACTGCCCCAAGATTCTACAACAACCCAACAGATAAATCAATACCACTAAATTATAAGAAGAAACAAATTGTTAGAATACACCAACAGGTATCTAACTGCCCCAAGATTTTGCAACAACCAAACAGATAAATCAATACTACTAAAATATAACAATAAATAAACAGTTAGAATACGCCAATAGGTATCTAATTGCCCCAAAAATCTGCAACAACCCAACTTGGATTTTATTCCCACTGACCCAATGATTTAAGAAACAAACACAGAAACTGAGCAAATTGCACAGTACACTGGTTTGTAAACTACTAAATATCAGGGTCGAAATAATGCAGAAATATCTATTATGAAATGCAATAACTCTTTATAAACTACCTACACAAACATGATCTTTTCTTTTATCACAGAAATTGAAAAAGAATATCTGCTCCAGTTACGTCATGAAAAAAATGTATCCAATCACAAAAAATCAAACAGTAAGTATATTTTAATTCAACTCACAAATACTGTTCCATAACACAACCTTTGAAGCAAACATCTAACCATACACCACAATCCAAAATGTTTACTTCCATGGATATGTTATACTGCAGTGCTGTTACCAAACTCTACAATCTTAATTACATGACCTAGCCAAAACTTCACATACAAACTATGCAAATCAAACAGTATACAAACTGTAGATTTGCGGATATTTCATATTTGTTTGATTCTATGGGTGTGTTATGCTGCAGGGCCACAACAACCCCAGCAAAACACACCCATAGAATCAAACATTCTAACTGTGCTATATGGGCTACTGCATTTTTTATGTCTGTGGACAGCCACAGTTAGCCAATCGGTGTCCTGTCCGCAGAGCGAACAGGGAAATGTGTCCGCAGAGCGGACATAGATATCACACATTTTTTGACACCTACTTTTTGGTAGTTTTAAAAAAAAATACTGGACAAATTTCCACCAAATGTACAAAAGCACGCTTTCGGGACCAAGCCGCTGCTCCGGCTGCAAATTTGGCGCAAATCCATCCAGCGGGTTGAGCTGTAGGCGTGAGCAAAGTTTTTCCCCATTCACTCTATGGGAAAAAAAGAAATTATGGGACCCCCCTTGTAACTTTGCCCCCCTGAACCAAACCTCACCAAACTTTGCAAATTAATTCAGATTGGGCCATATACTTTTTTGCAAAGTTTAGTGAGGATTCATCCAGGGAGAGCAAAGTTATAAGCCACTCAAAAAGTGCTCTTCCTATGGGATTAGCAACTTAACCATAACTACACGGCCTCTACCGTGTGACGTGTAATATAGATATTCAGTGAAAAAAGTTGTTAAAGGGATGTTACAGTTAAGTTCCACTAATAAAACCCATCGAATTCAGTGAAAAAACTTTGTTAAAGAGACGTTATGGTTAAATTGCACTATTAAAAATGTAGCAAAATCTGTGAAAAAAAATGTTAAAGGGATGTTTGTGTTACAAGTAAAACCGAAAACCCCCAGAAATTACAGCCAGTTATGGTCAGGTAAGCAACCATAACTCACGCCACCACTGTGTACTGCTCAGACTAACACCCAGGACATCAAAGATGACATCACAATCTTCATTGATGACATCAGTGTTGACCTCAAAAATTTGGGCCACTTTATTTTGTTCACTGACATGTGAAAGTCAACCAGTTTTCTTCACTGATTGTAAAAATGTTTACAATCAGGAGAAGTTGCGATATATGCAGAAGACGTTAACCTTCTTCTATATTGCAGAAGTATTTGGGTTAGGGTTTGGTGTCAGCCAGGTCATAGTGAACAGATATGGCCAATAAGCAGGCCATACACACACAATTCATTTGAGTACTTGATGATAAACAATAATTTTATTGCCATTTTGTAATGCTGTTTCTGTCTTCTGGACTGTATTTTGCCAGTATGTGCCTCTAATGTGTATGCATTGTGGGTCTTAATATGCTTTGTTTGTAGTAACACACATATGAAGTAGGTCTTGACTTATTACCTATATATTCCATATTAGAATTACTGAAAACTCAAGCAAGTATATCTTTAATTATTTTACAAACCAAAATTAGCAGAATAAAAATATTGCACTTGCATTGCTACAGTGTTTTCTACACCCATGTCTTATGTGTATGCTTGAGTATCTTCCTGCATTAAGAGGAACACTGTAATTTAATGTTTTCTTTACATAAGTACATTTGATCATATGTTAAGTAGTTTTGCATAGATCTCCCAATCACCCATAACACCTTGCTACCAACATTATAAACAGAACCCCTTATAACGACTTGAAAATTGTGATGTCATCTTTGATGTGCTGGGTGTTAGTCTTAGCAGTGCACAGTGGTGGCCCGAGTTATGGTTGCTTACCTTACCATAACCGGCGAATATCTGGTGTTTTTCGGTTTTACTTGTAACACTAACATCCCTTCAACATACTTTTTTCACTGATTTTGCTACGTTTTTATTAGTGCAACTTAACCATAACGTCCCTTTAACAAAGTTTTTTTCACAGAATTTCATGGGTTTTTACCAGGATACCCTTAATTATTTTACATGTCCCATACATCATAGTGAACCCCTGCCCCCAACATGGCAGCCACACAGTCTGCAGTCTGTGCGACTGTCCACGTACTGCGGACAGCCTTAACACTGCCCAAAAGCACAGGGGTTACCTTATATTGATGTATCCTACAAGGGGCAAAAACATGAAACTTTAAGAGATATATGCACCACATCCAAAAATGGATATGTGTAGAAATTCTGTACTTGAGAAACCAGATGTATGTTTTCATAGGTTGTACAACATAATGGAATGCACCAAGCACAAAGGTTAACTATATACCTGACAGTAGCACCTCAATGGAACCTTCCTTACACACTGAGAAGAAGCTTGCAGTTATTCCAGAAGAAACCCTTAGAAAAATAGTAAGTGCACTGTATTACTTTCTGTACCATTATAATGTATTATGTATGCATAACTTGATCCCATTGTGCCCCTAGACACCTCGCCTGTCCCATATGTCTTCTCGCACGTGTCACATTTTTAAATAGCATGGGGTCTCCACCCCTGTCCTACGGACGCTGGCACGCATTTTCAACCCGTCTCCCAGGCAATAGGTGTCCACATGACAGCCGTCCTGTCTGCAGCCGTCCGGGGACATCATCATGTGACCACACCTGCGTTGCACTTTGGAAGAATCCATGGACAGTGTCCGTACCCCTAGACAGTTTAGAACTGTTGTTTGGCCAAGGCAGGGTGTTTGAAACTGAAACGTTACCATTGCAGAGCTCCTAGACCGTGTCCTAGTTGATCTGGCAACTTTCTATAACTTTTTGTTTTTTCTATAACATTCAAAGTGAAGAAAACAGAAGGATTTTCCTTTCTGCGTGCAGCAGCACCTTTAACCTGATTGAGAGGTGTTACACCATAAACTTCAAAAACGCCCAGGTCAAGTGAAGCGCCTACGCGAAGTGTCCTGGCCAACTGTTTGGTGGTCAGTGTGGAGACGGGAGTGCCTGGAGCCATCACTCAGCGTGTTATCCTGGGAGAGAGAGTTGTGACAGCGGTGACACCCTTCACAGTAGTGAGAGGAGCTGCAGCTGCAACGTGTACGCAGTGTGTTTCCTGTGTTCCCAAGGTGACTCGGGAGACTGCAGAGACCACACAGAATCCAACAAAGGTACTGTGCCCGTTATCAGAAACTGACTTTCATTATCTATTAATCTGACCGGCTGTGCTTTGCCTTGCATCGACTTGCCTGAGTAAGGGCCTGTATGAGCTTTATGCAAAAGTACGAAGGTTATCCGGAGTGCCGTAACAGTGAAGCTAACTAGTGAGATCAGCAGTGGAGGAAAGCTTCCAGTGTGAGGAGTGCATCTCCAGGCAGAGGGAGTGTGACAGTAGCGAACTGTCATAGCCCACTGCTTTCCTATGTATGGTTGCGCTTGCAGACCGTTAGTCCCACTGCCTTCACTGCCACTGGTCCAAATTTAGTTTGACCCTATGGATCTCTCCTCTTTATAATGCCTGGGAAAGTTGCTAGCCATTGTAAAGTGGAGACCCGTGGTAAGAAACCTTATGGGTCCGTTCGACAAAACAATTTACTAAAACCACGAGCTGACAGTACATGCGGTCCAAAGAGGAACAAAGGGGTCCACTCACCAGGATAAGCAAGCTCCCCACAAAGGTCAGCTGGATGCTTATTTTCCCGTAAAATCGGCAGCGCAGGGTCCAGCCTTACCCGGCCATGATACCATCTCTCATTTACCCGAGGCGGAAAGTAGTTACCATCCGCTCAATCTTGATAACTAATCCCATCTGCAGTTGTGCTATGGCCTGCAGGATCATTCTACACCCCCTCAGGGGGGGTTGGGAAAGAGGAAGGGTTAACTACAAAGACAAACTGGGTACCCCTGGAACTGGAGGTTTGGACAATTACAGTGGGACGGACCCGTTACCCCCCATGCAAACGGGAGACCAGGTACCACCAATCGTGGTCCGACCCATATCACTGGCTATGTTGCCTTTGGCCCTTGTAATAGGGAGCATACCATTGACTTTGCCACCATTGGAAACAAGACTTTCAGCTAGCCCAAATCTTTTGTATGACTCTACAGCACCAGCAACCGGTTCAGTGCTGAAAGACTTTAGCACACACAACATTACGAGCACGGGCCACAGTAATGGAATTCTAAATTCACCCTAAACATTTTATTAAAACTCTGCGGCACAATACATGAAGATTTAAAACTTGAGGGGGCAACCATTGCAGTGATTCATAAACACTTCCAGCAATGATCCCAACTATAGACTAACTGGGAGAATTAACCCGAAAATCTATGCCCTGTGCTTGGGAAGCACCCATTTGTGTTCCATCTGCAACGCCTGAAGTGGACCATGTTACAGTCTCTGCCTCTTCGACTGTGGGGACCTCGAATGCGGTTCCTGCCCCGGTCCATCTTTCAAGGCAGCAGGTAAGCCTCGCAAAGTGACACTGGTCGAAGGTTGCTACCCAATCTAAACCCGCCCACCCCCACTGGAGGATAATAATACAGCTGCCACTCAACCCCTGAATTCAACTTTATGTCCTGGCAGCACTAACATATCAAAGAAACAATGTAAACGAGCTGTGCGGTGGAAAAGGAGGTCTGCGCAGACATTGGGTACTCTTACAAGCTGGTTACTAGAAGAGGTTCTTAACAAACCTCTACTTGTGGCGGCAGAGGAAACTGGTCCCGACATGAGACCACCGGTGTGCTCTAGAGCAATCAGTCCTGTAAACCTCCAACAGGCCCATGAGCAGCCCTACTCTGAGCCTTTGCCCATTAACAAAGAACCAAATGTAAAAGTGCCCTTTACTGGTACTTTGGTCCAGAAGAACTTGACTATCTCATCAGCCAAAGGCACTACTACCAGTCAACAGCTTAATCGCTCTACACTATTGGCTTTGTTCAACAAGATCCCGTCCCTTAGGATACTGAATTCCAGCAATTTAGATGTTATTGAACCCCTGCATTTCCCATGATCTAAAATAACTGAAGTGCATTGCAGTTTGCCTGAGACTGCTTCCCTTATTAGGATGCATCCGGCCTCGCTTGGCCATTTGGGCTATGTTCTGGACTACCATTACCCAAGGAAGTCTTTCCCCTGGGCTGTACTAACTGCAATTGCCCTCAAGCAAATGCAGAATCAATGCAAACCTCTTTACAGCCCATAGTTATATTTAGTGACAATCAGGGATGGGAGTGGTTGAAGAAAATGATTGCACAAAAGACAATTTCAGAGTGAAATGTGCCTGTTGTTAGCTGGAATACAAGGGGGTTCAGTCATTGGCTGTATGAGTGTGGTTCCTTGGAAATGCTCCTTATACATGAAGTTTTCATACTACAAGAAACATGGTCTACTTTTGATATTGATTTTGATGGTTTCTCGACTTTCCAGTCTATGGCTACCAAGGGAGAGCCAGGATGCCCTATGGGGGCCTATTGATTAGTGTGAAGTTTACTTTTAACCTGAGATTATTCCATCAGGCCAAACCTGGGGGTAATATATTGGCTGTCGAGCTGTCCCCCCGGGGGATGGGGCGGTTTTCAGGTAATTTTAATAGTCTATTTATATGACCCACCAGGATTATTGCTTACAGAGACTATGGGCCTCATTGCGACTTTGGAGGTAGCCATGGCGCTATTAGCACCATGGCTGCCTCCAAAATTGCGTCCGGGTCCGGTCTGGTGAAGAGGGGACTTACCGGGACATTCCGCCCTTTTTGGACCCGGTAAGTCCCCATTCCAAATGCCATTCCCCATTCCCATTTGAGCCCACATAGGGCTAAATGGGAAGGGGGAAAGCGCTAATAACAGGCCCGCTAATTGTGGGCCCATTATTAGCTCCAAGGTCCCTTAACGGGACCTGCAAAGAACGTGTGGTCAGACCACACGTCCTTTACGGTTCCCGCTAAGGGACCTCGGAATTGGGCGGTAAGGGATTAGCGGCACCAGTCTCCTTAACGGTGCCCAGTATCCCTTACCGCTCACCTCGTAATGAAGCCCTAGATGTGATCAATTAGACTCCCTACTCATTTCTTGGCATGATGGCCCAGATAGTTGCCTGGTCCTCCTTTGTGGAGATTGGAATGCAAGATGAGTGGACCCGGGGGGATGTGGGGTCTTCAAAAATGTTTTTGACAATTGTAGTATGCCATTAGCGAAATCCTACAATAAAGGGAGGATATGGTTTGATTTTCTGAAGGAGTGGAGTTGCACGGTACTAAATGGGCATACCACATAGGATCATCCTGGCCAGATGACCTGGGCAGCAGGGACCAAACGTGCCATATTGGATTATGTGGCCATTTCGGACAGTTTACTGGGCTATGTTTTGCAATTACAAATTTCTCTGAGTACCTTTAGTGACCATGCTCCTGTTGTCCTGTCTTTGAGCTTGGGAGGGGGTGTTGGGTCTGTGAGTGCTTGTAGTGATGTGATACCAAACCACCCTGGGAACAGGATCCGTTGTACCCAGAAAAACATTGAAAGGATGAATCGGTTCTCCTTCCCCTTGAGCTTTAGGACAGATCGGTCCCTTTAGGACAAAAAACCCTAGGATATCGAAGACTGGGTACAGCATTTAACCCAAGCCCTCTTTAAGGGTACCCAGGTCCCTACGATAAGATGGAAGGTGGGGAGAAGAATCCCCTTTGATGTAAAGATTTGTGACCATAAATGCTAATTGCGGCGGGCCATTAGAGCATGTGGAACGGTTGACCAGCACAATGTAGGTGTTTACAAGACCTCGGCCCACATAAAGACTATAAAACACCAATATCACTCTTGGCTTTATCATTATCGCCAGTCACAGCAAAGAGGGAATAGGCAACATTTTATTTAGACCTTGTGCAGTAGAGATAGTTAAAAAATCTGGCAGCTACTCTCTCTTGCAGTGGGTGACCAGATTCTGAGTAGTTTTATTCCCATCCCGGGAGGGCAATGGGTAGATCATATAAAGAACAAGTTCTATAAGGTACCTCTATATGCCCCTACTGAACTGGCCTGGTCTGAAGCCTGGCCTCTTCCTTTGAGCTACAAAATCATGAAACAGGCCATTCTGAGTCTTAAGACATCTAATGCCTCGGGCCTGAATGGCCTGGCAAACTCTGTCCTAAAAAAGGACCCAGAAAACTGGGCTCAGTTGCTCCTAACCCTTTTCTCCCGAGTCTGCAGATCTTGATCTAACCCTTCGACATGGCAGAAGTCGGTGCTTATACCGCTCCATAAGAAGGGAGACCGGAACAATGTGATCAACTACCGCCTCCTGTCCATGTTGGACGTTATGAGTAAAATCTTTGTGACGCATGTCCTTAGAGTGCTGGAGTCTTGGGTGGTGGCTAACTGGGTATTGAGTTTTGCTCAAAAAGGCTTCAGACCAGACTCAAGTACAACACATAATATCAGAGTGCTGGATCAGTTAATTAATTCTACTCTGAGCAATAAGGAGGCTACCCTATATATCGTCTTTGTAGATTTCCATAGCGCCTTCGGCCAAGTGGTGCGTGAGACTTTGTGGACCAAGCTTAGAATTTTGAATTGCCCCAGCTGGAAACTGCATATCTTGATGGCCCTATATAGTAACAACAGCACCAGTGTCAGACATAACAACGAGGGGGAAGTGATGGATTCCATCTGTATCAATATGGAAGCTAAGAAGGGGTGCGTGTCTGCCCCAATGCTGTATAATCTCTATATTGCCAACCTTCTCCCTCATATGGCCTTAAAATATAATTGCCCTCCTAAATTAGCAAACTTTCCTATTGTAGGTATGCTCTAAGCTGACAACCTGATATTATTTGACCGTACGATATGAGGTATAAAGAACATGCTAGATTAGCTCTCCGCTTCACATTACCATTATGTAATAATGTTGAAGGAAATTCTTACGGCAACGTTAGACTGCAGCATATTCATCTTTGACAATAAATAATATCGACAAAAAAGGGGAGTGGCCATGGGCACCATATATGCCCCTCATTAGCAAATCTCTTCATGGGAATGTTTGAAGATCAGCAAGTTTACAAAGACAATGCCTTTTCTGAAAAAGTTGTGCTATGGACCGGTACATAGACAACGTGTTCTTAATCTGGAATGGAACCAGAGAGGATCTGGAGGACTTCAGGAAAAGAATGAATCAAAATGAATTAGGAATACAATTTGCTGGACAAACCAGCAGTACAAGTATTAATTTCCTAGAGCTAACAACGTACATAGCAGGTGAACATCTACAAACACAAACTTATCATAAAGAAACAGAAGTCAATTTAACTTTGTCTGCAACCAGCTGCCATCACCAACCAGTAAAACGAAATATACCCACAGGGGAGTTCATCAGAGCACAGAGAAATTGTGAAGATTCTACTATACTTTCAAAAGAATGTGATCTATTGCATACAAGATTTAGACAAAATGGATATCCGACTGAATGTATTTGAGAAGCACGTGAAAGAGCAACTAAAATGACGAGAGAACAAACACTCCTAAGAAGGACAGAGACAACAAGGACATGGAGAAAGTGATGTTCATAACAACAGTTTGCTCAAATAACTATGAGATGAGAAGAATATTGAAAAAGAACAGTCATCTCATGAAATTAGATCCACATTTATCAGAGTTCGTGGAAGATTACCCAAAAATAATCTGTAGAAAGGCAAGGACCCTGAAAATGAATCTGAGCTCATCGTTACTCCCAGAAGTATCGAGCAAAGTAACTGAAACATGGCTGAGATCAGGGGTGTCAGGATTCAAGAAATGCAGAACATGTACACTATGCAAGTACGCTCACAACAGTACAAGGATGTTCCAAAACGCAAGAGGAATGAAAATGAGAATTAAGGAAAACATCAATTACAGGTTGAAATATATAGGGCCTCATTACAAGTATGGAGGCAGCCATGCCCTTATTAAGGGCATGGCTTCCTCCATACCAGGTTCCAGTACGGGTTCTGTGAATGAGGAATTACCGGGTCATTCCAACCTTGGAGGACCTGGTAATTCCTCATTCACAAAACCAATCCCCATTCCCATTGAGCCCCCATCGGGCTCAATGGGAATGGGGATGGAGCTAATAATGGGCCCGTTAATTACGGCCGCGTTATTAGCTCCTTGGTCCCCTTGTGGTACTCGAAAAGGATGTTTGTTCTGACCAGACGTTCTGTGCAGGTCCCGCTAGGGGACCTCTTAATAAGGCATCCCGTAATGAACGGTGCCGGTCCCGTACCGGCACCCTTCATTACGGGAGCACCAGGGCCGTAATAAGGCCCATAGTTTGTGCTATAATCTGCACATGCAAACTTATATATATATATACATATATATATAAAGGAAGAGATGAGGACAGAAATACGTGAACAACTATCATGAATTGGTTGTCAGGACGCAATGCTTCCACTGCCACACCATTGGCAGCAGACCATCAAATGGACAAAAAGCAAGATATAAGATTTATAGGACTTCAAAGGGTAACACTTGGGAGGAGAGGAGGCAATAGAGAAGTATTGCTGAGACAAGCTGAAGCACGACTGATTTGTAAATTCAGAACAATAGAATTCGGATTAAACAAAGATAATGAGATGGTGCACTTTCTGTAAGAGCATGCACAAGACTCGATGAAATTCTGCAATGATTTGCCTTTTGGGGAATGAATGTAGACAACCAAATGAAAGGGCTGAGAGTAAATCAGCCTGTCTCAAAAGAGGCACGAATGTGAATATGGATGGAAGGGATGGATGTTGACTAGTATGGATGCATGACTACAATTATGAGCTTAAGGAAAGGTTAATGACCTGGGATAATCATCTAGCATTATACCGGGGACAAGGATCGGTGAGATTCACATCCCCACACGTTATGATTACCATTACACAGTATAGACATGTGAGAGATAGGACCAAATATTAAGAATATTAACATGCGCATGAAAGTCAAAGTTGTGCACAGTTTCTCCAGTTATAATATGAAAATAATGTGCCAGTGTGAGGGAAAACCAAGGATTTAACTGCCACTAGAATTTACATACCTATATTCATAATAAGACGAAATTGTGAAATGGACAGTCACAATTTAATATTGATGGGAAGCGGTTTCAGTGTGGGAAAACAAGTGTCATTTTAAACAAACATTTTCAACTTCAGAAATTCACTCTCTGCGGTTGACACACTGGAGAGACCAGTATGGGATTACACTAACAGGTTAGGGTTGAGGCAGGCAAGCGTAAACCCAAAAGATGGTGCTTGAAATGCGAAGGAGTACGAATGGAAGACCGACAAAATACAGAACCATGGCAACCAGCATGCACATTAGACGTGGCAGCCAAAGCGGCTATTCAAACTAGGAAGCCGATGCACAGAGACGAAATGCAAACTTTATAGGTAAGCGCTAGCCATTCGGTGGCATGATCAGTGATCAGGATACATATTGTAAGATGAAATAATTCAGAGCGGGATGGCCACATTATTGTATAGCCAATGGCAAATATGAGAGGACAATAACTTCGGAAGACATCTCGATTGTCGAATATGTGACTGAAAAACGCTCTGATTGGGTGAGGCTGCACATACAGTCTCAAATAATCAAAAAAACTTTATTAGCAGCAAAAGATGAACTACTTTTCTTTGGATTTGAGCTATCATCTGAGAGTGAAATCGACTCAACTGACCATGTAAAAGTAATTCATGAGCATGATAATGACTCTTGGTAAGGAGAGAGACGACTAATTGAACAGAATACAAGAAAATCAAAGTCACCAATAAAAAAATCGATTAGAATAGATGTCACACAAAAGAGAAGATCTGAGATCTCTACATTGAGGCAATTCAACCATCATTAGCAGCAAATAAAACAGAAGGAGGTCCGCTATTCTCTGATTTCATGGAACACAAGGGGTTTCACACATTTATTTAATGAATTGCACTTTACACTTCGAGAAAATCTGGCAATTTGTCTGCAGGAAACATGGTTGCGAGAAGTTCCAGTTAGAGATGGATATGAAATCCTGTTAAATCCGGCCGGAAAAAATTGTAAAGGCCGTCCATATTCAGGGCTAGTGACGATGATAAACATCAATAATGTATGGAAGGTGATCAGAAGTGAAAATCCAAATTTATTTGTGCAGAGCACACTATTGCAAAGTACGCAAAAGAAATATATGAAGACCTCTCAACTATTGATCATAAACACATATTGGAATCCGGCCATGATTTCAAACAGCGCATTTATAACATCAGTAACATCAATAATTGATGTCTGTATGGCTGACCCAATAGATCTGACAGTCATTATTTGTGGAGACCTGAATTTTTCATGGTTTGAAAATTCAAAATGGCCCTTGCTCCATACGTCTAATTTAAAGATACAGAAGATAGCCCGTGGGCAACGCTGGAAAACCGAACTCGAACTGAGGAATTGTCAAATGTTAAATGGAAATGTCAGAGGAGACATCCCCGCGAGTTACACTTGGCATCGGAATAAATCATATAAAACATTAGACTATATTTGGTCTACAAAAAATTTGCTATGCAAAATTGATCAGCTGAGAATTATAAGAACGAAAAATAGCGATCATGATGCTCTTAAGTTAATCTGGAGGATGCCCAGTGAACCCTTGGCAGCTTCACAAACAGAGAACCTGGAGATTAACCAAGGTGCGAATAGATTGAGAATTAGCAAACAACAGATAAATACTTTAAAGAAAACTCTAATGTCTGATGTGAGAATGTCAAGAAGTCAAATAAATTATGCTCCATTGCTTCAGCAATTTAAAATCAAGAAACAGGGGAATAAAATCATCTCACATTTGAATAAACATGTCTACAGTGCTACAATTAGTGCAGCTAAAAAAGTACTGCACAAGGATATTAGAAGCTTGAAAAAAAAGCTAGGTACACAATCGTTCGATGCCATTAAAAAAAGAAAACAAAAATATCGAAATTGGCTGAAGTCTTTTGCCCTAATCCGAGATCAAGAAAGAGCAGAAACGATACTAAATCTCATTAAGAAACATAACACCAGAGAGATATGGACAATTCTAAACCAAGGATCGCTAAATCAAAATGCTATGATGGCAAATGGAATTAACTCAAATATGTGGGAGAACCACTTTAAATTGGTATTCAAAAAATCATCTAAAATTGCAGTGCAAATTATACCAATGAAGAAGACTAAATGGAATGTTTGTGAATCGTCAGAAGATATCCTGTTGGCAATTGAAAGATTAAATAATTCAAGAGCAGCGGGCCCAGATGGCCTTACCAATATCATGCTCAAAGAAAACAAGGAAGCATGGTCTCAATTCATTGAAGAAATCTTTGCAAGAATTGCCAACATAAGAGAACTGCCAAAATCATGGAGCACTGCGATTGTAGTTCCGATTTTTAAGAAGGGCAATCGGGACGACCCTGCCAACTATCGCCCGATTGCCCTTCTCGATACGATCGGAAAGATCTTCGCAACTTTTTTACAAAGAAAACTGACCAAATGGGCTTCTGATGCCGGGATTGTGGACCCCCATCAAACGGGTTTTACGCAAGGAGTTGGAACAGAATTAAATCTAACCCTATTAAATATATTAAAACTAGAAGCCCTACAAAAATCAAAAAATCTATTCCTTGCTTTTGTTGACTTACGGCAAGCATTCGATAGTATTAATCAGAACTTGCTGTGGGACAAACTTCGGAAATGGTCCTGCCCAGCAGAATTACTCGATCCTATAATGGCTTTACATGAGAACACAAGAATTAGTGTTCGCATCAACGCACAAGGAGATCTTACAAATGAAATAAAAACTGAAAAAGTTGTAAAGCAAGGATGCCCTTTGGCAGCTACGCTGTTTAAATTATTCATGGCAGACTTACCTATATCAATGCAGGAAACAAAATGCTTTCCCCCGAAAATAAACGGGCAACAGATCAGCTGGGCCATCTATGCTGATGATTTGGTTCTGATTGATTCAACTCCAATCGGAATGCAAAGACTACTAAATTCGCTTCAATTGTATCTTCAAAAAAACGATCTTGAGGTGAATGTAGCGAAAACAAAAATCATGGTATTCGGCCCTCAGCAAGGACAAAGAAATAAAAACTTTAAATGGATAATTGATGGTGAACAAATTGAAATTATTTCCACCATACGATATTTAGGAGTCCTATTTAATAAATCCATTCGTGAATGGGACTGGGCTCAACAACTAATTGGTCGTATGCGAATGCTGTCTCTCCAAGGATCAAAGTTACATGCCGAATATGGGAAATTTTCGCTAATTCCAGTCTTGACCTTCTATTTACAAAAAGTGGTGCCGACGATAACTTTTGGGAGTGAAGCTGCTTGGAATTTGAATCAAGACATTTGGCCACGATTGGAAGGAATTTTTTGGCGGAAAATACTAAAACTACCGTCAAATATTTCTGTATCAGCTATCCGCTATGAGCTATCGATAGAATCCTTGTATGGAATAGTTTTGTGGAGATCGGTAGCATTATTGAGGAAAATGTACCTATCTACATCTTCCCTTCCATATCACATCTTGGCTCCAACCAAAGAATTCCCTCACGATGGTCTGATCAAGAGCTGGGCTGACAAAGTCAGAGCGATTCTGCTTCAAGCTGATATTAAGTTAGAAATGCTTTTAAAGCTACCACAAATAGCTAAGAAAAAACTAAGATTGTGGAATTGGATTCAAGATGAAAACAAACGAAATTGCCTTGCTTCCTCCTTATATAAAGGACCAGTGACCCATGGAATCGATTTAACATCAAAATATCTAAAATTATTTCCTTCACGATATCATCGCGATCAGTTTTTAAGACTAAAACTAAATCTCTATAAAACAAAGGAGATGCTATGGCTGAAACGTGATAAGGAAACTGATTCCAATATATGTAGATTTTGTCAGACACACATTGAATCCTCCAAACACCTGATAATTGAATGTACGGAATTAAAAGACACAAGATCTCTCTTCCTAAATAAATTCATCCCGTTAACCGGAAATATGGAAGAGTGGTGGTTGACATTGTTATCTGGAAATAACACCAATTTAATTTGTGCTGCAATTAACTACATGGATAAGATTCTAACAATGGCCTAATATGTAGTAGCTAAGGACTTGAGCTGCACAAAGACTGAGGCTTTTTGTTCTGTTGAAATTGATATCGTTCTAGATAAATTTAAGAATGGATGTGGTGAAATGTTTTTGCTAATGATAAACGCGATTGATGCAAATTGTAATAAAAGTTTAGTTAAACTATATGTTACAATAAAAAAAAATTAAAAATAAATAAATAAATATGAAATAAGACGTAGGGAGCGATCGGAACTCAGACGCTCGTTAAGTGGGTGCAGAGCTTCAGCAGTCCTTAGATTTCTGGTAAAAATTGCTGTAAAACAAGAATAGGAGAGACAAAAAGATCGCTGAAAAGTAAGAAAAAGCAGTATGAGCACAGACACAGAATTGAAGCGGTGCATATGTAACTGAGGGACCGTAGCAATTAAGATAGTATGGGCAAACCTAGCATTAAGAACACGAATAAGAACATGCACATATCAATGGGGATAAGAGTGATCAGTAGTAAATGTAGGCATGGACTGGGGTGCAGAATGATTGCGCCATGTGGGATGTATGACATGATATGAAATAAAATGTTACAGGTGGGAACGAAACTCGGGAAGTTTTCGAACCATTAACAATGCTAAAGAAGGAAAGAATGAGACACATGGTAAGACGTAATTAAAAACCACATTTGTGTACATCACAAATGGGGAAGTGGCAAGTGAAATTGTACAATAGTAGTGTTGCAACAACATGGTTCTGGTAACCTGAGAACAAATGGCTTAGGCGTGTTAGTAATGCATACCTATGCCGCTCAATGGCAGTAACTGAGAGCACTTACGGAATGTTTAACAATAGAAAGGCATGATTATACTGCTTATTTGTGGAAGAAGCCCATAACGAGGACATGCGCAGTGTCTACTTGTTTATGTAAAGATAAAAGAGAACTAATTGAACTTAAGTGTGTGTTCTGAGTATGCTTTTTCGTTGTTAGTATCTATTATTATTTATTTTTGTGAAATTTTCTGTGCACTCTATCCTCCCCTTCATCCCTCCTCAATGTCTGTCTTTACGTATTATAACATGTGTGTGTATATTTGTTTTTATACGTTAAGTGAATGTCATACCTTTGAGAGATTGCATGCCCTGATTTAATAAAGGCACATGACTTGCCGAAACACGTGTCATCCAAATTGGGAGTTATGAGACATTTCTAACTATATAAAGCAAAATACTTTTTTTTAATCATATTTGTGGTGCAGTTCTTGTGTGGAAACAAGAACCTGTATACTGACAACAGAGGTGGGCAAGTGGTTGCTCTGACTTCTTTCACTCACACGCAACAGGTGATACACTAGAAAGTGCGGCTGGTCGTAGGGCCGGAGAAGTTGATACCCAAAATAAAACCATGTAACGTTTTTATATCAAAGACTGGTGAAATCTCAAAGACAAAGAGCAATATTAAAATTGGCTTTCCTTTGTTTATTGTATTTTACAATGATACATGTTTATGTGACTTAAAATGTGCACCACAATGTGCAGGTCCCATATCTATGTAATCATTCTTATTTTTTCTCCACCTTTTTGTTGCGGTTTCCTTAAGTTGAATACATTTTAAAAGAACATATTTATTTGCAAATTCCCAGGTTTTGTTGTTCGTAAATATTTGCTTAGACATATTGGGGCCGATTCATGGAACAAACGTGCACCGAAAATCTTTGCGCAAGCAGGCGCAAGCGCAAAAAAACAGGCGCACCCGCACGCATGCGATTCATGGAAGTCCCTGCGTGTGTTTTCCTCGGGATGTGTGCCAAACCCATGCATGGCGCACACGTCACTGCAACATCCCGAAAGGCGTGTGCGACGCGCACAGTGAAAGCGCACAACATCGGCGCATACACCAGAAAGTGGGCGGAACACAGGGCGTAACGCGCGGAATGGTTAACAACGCGCGAAAATAAGGGCGTAACTGGGGATGTACTGCAGGGAAGCCGAAACACGACCGCCACACGAAGGCAGGCGGTAGCGTCCCTGCGCATCCCAAAAGTGGCAACATACAGCAATTGGGCCTGTGCGAGCGGGGCACGTGTATTTCGGGGGTGTGCGGGAAGTTACACACGCGATTGAGCGGGGTACGTGTATTTTGGGGGTGCGCGAGAAGTTACATACGTGATTGAGCGGGGCACGTGTATTTCTGGGGTGCGCGGGAAGTTACACACGCGATTGAGCGGGGTACGTGTATTTTGGGGTTGCGTGGGAAGTTACACACGCGATTGAGCGGGGTACGTGTAATTCGGGGGTGCGCGGGAAGTTACACACGCGATTGAGTGGGGTACGTGTATTTCGGGGGTGCGCAGGAAGTTACACACGTGATTGAGTGGGGTATGTGTATTTCGGGGGTGCGCGGGAAGTTACACACGAGATTGAGTGGGGTACGTGTATTTCGGGGTTGCGCGGGAAGTTACACACGCGATTGAGCGGGGTACGTGCATATCAGGGGTGCGCGGAAAGTATCACACGCGATTCCATCAGGGTACGTGTATTACAGGGGTGCGCGGGAAGTTCCACACGCGAATGTCCAGGCTACGTGTATTTCGGGGTGCGCGGGAAGTTACACACGCGATTGAGCGGGGTACGTGTATTTTGGGGTTGCGCGGGAAGTTACACACGCGATTGAGCGGGGTACGTGTATTTCGGGGGTGCGCGAAAAGTTACACACGCCATTGAGTGGGGTACGTGTATTTCGGGGGTGCGCGGGAAGTTACACATGCGATTGAGCGGGGTACGTGTATTTCAGGGTTGCGCGGGAAGTTACACACGCGATTGAGCGGGGTACGTGCATATCAGGGGTGCGCGGAAAGTATCACACGCGATTCCATCAGGGTACGTGTATTACATGGGTGCGCGGGAAGTTCCACATGCAAATGTCCAGGCTATGTGTATTTCGGGGTGCGCAGGAAGTTACACACGCGATTGAGCGGAGTACGTGTATTTCGGGGTTGCGCGGGAAGTTACACACGCGATTGAGTGGGGTACGTGTATTTCGGGGGTGTGCGGGAAGTCACACATGCGATTGAGCGGGGTACGTGTATTTCGGGGGTGCGCGGGAAGTTACACATGCGATTGAGTGGGGTACGTGTATTTTGGGGTTGTGCGGGAAGTTACACACGCGATTGAGCGGGGTATGTGTATTTCGGGGTTGCGCGAGAAGTTACACACGTAATTGAGCGGGGTACGTGCATATGAGGGGTGCGCGGAAAGTATCACACGCGATTCCATCAGGGTACGTGTATTACAGGGGTGCGCGGGAAGTTCCACACGCGAATGTCCAGGCTACGTGTATTTCGGGGTGCGCGGGAAGTTACACACGTGATTGAGCGGGGAACGTGTATTTCGGGGTTGCGCGGGAAGTTACACACGCGATTGAGCAGGGTACGTGTATTTCGGGGGTGCGCGGGAAGTCACACACGCGATTGAGCGGGGTACGTGTATTTCGGGGGTGCGCGGGAAGTTACACACACGATTGAGCGGGGTACGTGTATTTCGGGGTTGCGCGGGAAGTTACACACGCGATTGAGCGGGGTACGTGTATTTCGGGGTTGCGCGGGAAGTTACACACGCGATTGAGCGGGGTACGTGCATATCAGGGGTGCGCGGAAAGTATCACATGCGATTCCATCAGGGTACGTGTATTACAGGGGTGCGCGGGAAGATCCACACGCGAATGTCCAGGCTACGTGTATTTCGGGGTGCGCGGAAAGTTTCACACGCAATTCCATCAGGGTATGTGTATTACAGGGGTACGCAGGGAGCACCACATGTGAATTGCACGTGTGGGTCCTCCCAGGTGTTCCCTCTACACCCTCCACGGCCCCTGCAGGTGGCTCACACCACAGGGGCCTACCCTGCACATGTCCTGCAGGCACCCCATCCACCATGGCCATGCCCCCCAGCCAACCCACATGTCAACTTGCACTACTGCCCACCAACGCATGTCCCCCTGCACCCCCAGCCACCAGGGGCACCCTCCACCAGGCCCCCACTCATGTCTCCCACCACCCCCACCGCCCAGCACTATGGGGCACCTGCAAGCAGGCCCCCACCCATGTCCAACTCATGTTCCCCACCACCCCCACCCCCCAGCACTGTGGGGCACCTGCCAGCAGGCCCCCACCCATGTCCAACTCATGTTCCCCACCACCCCCACCCCCCAGCACTGTGGGGCACCTGCCAGCAGGCCCCCACCCATGTCTCCCACCACCCCCACCCCCCAGCAGTGCAGGGGCACCCTCCACCAGGCCACCAGCCATGTCTCCCACCACCCCGAAACCCCCAGCAGTGCAGGGGCACCCTCTACCAGGCCCCCACCCATGTCTCCCACCACCCCCACCCCCCAGCAGTGCAGGGGCACCCTCCACCAGGCCCCCACCCATGTCTCCCACCACCCCCACCCCCCAGCACTGTGGGGCACCTGCCAGCAGCCCCCCCCCATGTCCAACTCATGTTCCCCACCACCGCCACCCCCCAGCACTGTGGGGCACCTGCCAGCAGGCCCCCACCCATGTCCAACTCATGTTCCCCACCACCCCCACCCCCCAGCACTGTGGGGCACCTGCCAGCAGGCCCCCACCCATGTCCAACTCATGTTCCCCACCACCCCCACCCCCCAGCACTGTGGGGCACCTGCCAGCAAGCCCCCACCCATGTCTCCCACCACCCCCACCCCCCAGCAGTGCAGAGGCACCCTCCACCAGGCCCCCACCCATGTCTCCCACCACCCCCACCCCCTAGCAGTGCAGGGGCACCCTCCACCAGGCCCCCACCCATGTCTCCCACCACCCCCACCCCCCAGCAGTGCAGGGGCACCCTCCACCAAGCCCCCACCCATGTCTCCCACCACCCCCACCACCCAGCACTGTGGGGCACCTGCCAGCAGGCCCCCACCCATGTCCAACTCATGTTCCCCACCACCCCACCCCCCAGCACTGTGGGGCACCTGCCAGCAGGCCCCCACCTATGTCCAACTAATGTTCCCCACCACCCCCACCCCCCAGCACTGTGGGGCACCTGCCAGCAGGCCCCCACCCATGTCCAACTCATGTTCCCCACCACCCCCACCCCCCAGCACTGTGGGGCACCTGCCAGCAGGCCCCCACCCATGTCTCCCACCGCCCCCACCCCCCAGCAGTGCAGGGGCACCCTCCACCAGGCCCCCACCCATGTCTCCCACCACCCCACCCCCCAGCAGTGCAGGGGCACCCTCCACCAGGCCCCCACCCATGTCTCCCACCACCCCCACCCCCAGCAGTGCAGGGGCACCCTCCACCAGGCCCCCACCCATGTCTCTCACCACCCCACCCCCCAGCACTGTGGGGCACCTGCCAGCAGGCCCCCACCCATGTCCAACTCATGTTCCCCACCACCCCCACCCCCCAGCAGTGCAGGGGCACCCTCCACCAGGCCCCCACCCATGTCTCCCACCACCCCACCCCCCAGCAGTGCAGGGGCACCCTCCACCAGGCCCCCACCCATGTCTCCCACCACCCCCACCCCCCAGCACTGTGGGGCACCTGCCAGCAGGCCCCCACCCATGTCCAACTCATGTTCCCCACCACCCCCACCCCCCAGCACTGTGAGGCACCTGCCAGCAGGCCCCAACTCATGTTCCCCAGCCAACATGTCATCACAATCTAGATCCCTGGTCCCTATGGTCAGCCTCCAAATGCAAAGCACCCACCTGAGTATTGCATCCACCCACTCTGAAATGGCAATTACATGACAGAACACCAATTGCAAGTTTCGAAACAAACACATGTCCCTCACATACACCCAATGGGTGTCAGTGAATCTCAAAACCCATATCATGATATGCATGAAACCAATGAGATGATACTACACATTGAAGTTCGATAAAAAAATATGTATTAAAGGAAAGATAAATAGATTCAAAAATAAAGAAACAGAAATGGGAATGTACAGAAATGAAAAGAAGCATGTCCGTGAAAAAAAGCAAAACCAAAAATCATAATCCAAAGTAATGGTGTCCAAAGTCACTGTCCACAAAAGAAAATCCAATGGGAAATAATAATTGAAAGCCATTGCTCCATGGGTAAATTATGAAAGTGAAATAAAATCCAACAGTGAACTATGTACAGACGAACAAGCCAGGGTCCATTGTCCCAACCAAAGAAATGAAACCTATCTAACAACACTAACTAATAAAATAAACTATATACAAAAATGTGGCCAATGTCCAAAAGGTCCAAAAAAAATCAAAAAACAAAGGAAACCTAACACTAAATACATAACTATTAACATGGGCAGCGGGCTAGTCCAACGGCTCACTGGATGATGTCATGGGCCAGGGCATCATCAAACTCCTGTTCAATGGCTTGGAGGCGGGCATGTTCCCTGGCCCCGAGGTCTCGCAGGGATAAAGTAGTGTCCAGCTCCAACTCCCTGCGAAGACCCTCGAGGCACTCAGCCCACCTCAGCTCCCTCCACATGGAGTTCTCCGCCCTGACCATTGTGAGCCGTTCCTCCTCTGCCCGCTGCCGCTCCGCACCAATCTGCTGGCCCAACCGCTCCCACACGGAAGCCACTCCCATTCCAGGGATCTCCTGCCCTCCGGCCGATACCTGCACCCCTGATGTTGATGGCCCCGAGCCATGATGCCTCCTACGTCGAGCTTGCCGCTGCCTCCGACGCAACTGCCTGTGCCAGCACAACGGCATCCAGGCTGATGGAATCCACCGACGCCGTCGTGCACGTGCCCTGCCCGATGATGCCGTCACATCCTCCATCTGCTGGGGTCCAGTTGCTGGTGTGTCCACCCCTGCTGGACCTCCGACTCCCGACTGTGGCAGGGATGGGATCCCCACCGAGCCGGCTGCATTGGTCGGGGCAGGTCCACAGGGGGCCCTGGTGGCATCTGGGCCGGAAGACGGCATGGAGAACGACTGGTGCATAGTCTCCACAGAGGAGGAGAGGGTCGCCAGATTGGCCGACACATGTAGGAAACCCCCGACAATGGCCGATCCCAACTGGTCCACGTCGGCACGGTGCTCTCCGTGATGACGTGCATGCTCCTCCCGGGAAGCACGCACCTCATCACGAATTGCACCTGTGCGCAACGCGACACCAATCAGGACCTTCTCCATACGGCCAGGGGTCCCCTCGTCCGCAGGTGGAGGGGAGTCAGATGACATGGACATCCCCCCTACCTGTGGACGGGCCTGGGATGGAGCATCCCTGCTGGTGCATGGTGGTGCAGTCACAGTGTCAGGGACAGTGACATGCACAGGCCCCTCCACGGCGACCTGTGCTGCCTCCTGCCCCTGCCCCTGGACTGCAACACTTGCACCAGCAGGGATGCCCCCACCAGGCCCCATGTGCGCCTCAGTAGCAGCCTCCTCCTCCTCTGTGGAAACCACCAACCTGGATGGCTCCACCCTGTCTTCCGCCGTTGCAAGCCCCTGTGGGGGCTCACCCACCCCTTCCGCTGCAGCCGTGGGGGCATCCCCGCCGCTTTGCTCCACAGAGCCGTCTCCGCCCTCTTCTTCACGTGGCGCTGTGTAGAGGGAGACATAGAACACAAGCATCAGGGTACTGTACAATGGTCCCCTAGACAGGAAGAAATAGCAGATGAGTGGCACTGTCAAAGATCACTTCCATCATGTCCCTCCACAACACATGGCTCAGTGCAGGTAAAACACATGCGGTAACAGGCATGGCACATGCTATGGACATTAGCATACATGTCCAAGGGATTCTTGGAACATACAATGTTGTTTTGGAACTCACATGCATCATGGGCCATGCCTATCACATGCACACACTTCACCCTAGTTTCATCCATCTGGCCTCGTACACCACAGACACAGTGGATACAAGGATGACTAGGCTGCATCAGTGAACCTGAACATTGCGACAGACATGTGTCATGCATCCCTGGCATTCACAAGCCACAGACACACAGGTCAGACACACAGACATGGACAGCATACATGTACATGGCATCAGCACCCATCCCTCACCCCACCCATGTCCAGGAACAGAGACTGGCATACTTTCATGTGGCCATTCCGCATAGGGCAACCCATGTTGCATTTGAACACATGCACCAACCGTGTGGTTCACACATTACTGGTCTCACATGCATGACGTCCCTGCACACACACATGCATACATAGCCTATGTCACACATACAGGCAAGTATCAGACAACCAGCACACTGCGACATGCCCTGTCTCACACAGCAATGCTTGGCCACTTACCGCTCAACTCCAGACGGGTCTGCCTCTCAAGGATCTGGGCGTGGAGCGCTGGGCCTACGCGTTCCAGGACCCTCATCTGGATGGGACTCATGCGGCCCCGGCCCCCCTCCACGAGGCGCCGGGCCTTCAAGAGGGTCCTGGACCTGCAGTCATCCCAGCGCTTCTTGACATGTTGGTAGTCGCGGACTGCCACCCCCTCCGCGTTGATGGCAGTCACGATGTCCGTCCAGATCCGAGTCCGTCCTTCCTTGTTGATGCGCTTACTTCCGAAGAGGGCATCATACTGCCCCAGGACTTGCTCCATCAGGACACCAACTTCAGTGGCAGTGAAGCTGGTGCCCCTCTGCATCTCTGGCCGGGGGTTGCCAGTGGTGCCAGATGTTTCAGTGCCCGACATGGCAACCCCAGAGGCAGGAGTGGGTGGGCAACTTGGTCCTGGGGCTGGGCTGTGGAGCGATGGTATCCCAGTCGGGAGTCTTCTGTTCCAGCAGGGGTGGACACAGCAAATGGACCCCTGCAGATGGCTGATGTGCAGGCACCAAATGGCAGGGCACGGTGGCAGCAGGCAGGCAGGCAGGCAGGCAGCAGCAGATGGCTCGTGGGAGGCTGCTCGGGGCTCTGGGGGGCAGTAATTCTGCCTTTTGGGCAGGAGCGTGGTCTTCCATGTGCTTACGCGTGGCCAGCTTGATACGGAGTGAATTGGCACATGAAAATCCTGCACGTGTAATTCGAGGAAAGGCCCTTAGCGCGTATGCACGTCAGCACGCATATGCGATTTCATTGGACCAAAGGCCCTTAGCGCGTGAGCGTGTCTGTGACGTGACGCGCGCGGGTGTTTCCCTCATTACACGTGATGACAGAACACACGTGGATTTCCACCAATCGCGAGTGAAAGTTCCCGCGCACCCCGGAACACACGTACCCAGGCTAATCGCGTGTGGAACTTCCCGCGCACCTCGAAACACACGTACCCAGGCCAATCGCGTGTACGCTCACTTCCCTCCGATCACACGCGATGACACTCGGACGTGCAGTTTTACCACGTGTGCTCTGTCATCACATGTAATGAGGGAAACACCTGCGCGCGTCACGTCACGTCTTCGGAAGTTCCCGTGCCGACAAGGAAGGACGGACTCGGATCTGGACTGACATCGTGACTGCCATCAACGAGGAGGGGGTGGCAGTCCGTGACTTCCAACATGTCAAGAAGTGCTGGGAGGACTTCAGGTCCAGGACCCTGAACAAGGCCCGGTGCCTCTTGAAGGCAGCGGATGCCAAGGGGCGCCGGGGCCACTTGTCAGAAGAGCAGATGAGGGTCCCGGAACGCATATCCCCAGCGCTCCACGTCCAGGTCCTTGAGAGGCAGACCCGTCTGGAGTCGAGCGGTAAGTGTACATGCATCCTGATTGTGAGCTGTGCGTGTGGTGATGTTTCAGTAGTGTGCAGGTTGCACATCTGTTTGTATGGGGTCGAGTATGGGTGGGGGTGTACAGAGCTGTGGGGCTAACACATGCGAGGGCTGTAATGTGTGAGACATGGATGGTGCTTGTGTGTGTAGGCTTGCGTGCCAAATGCAGTTGTGTGGGCACACATGTTTGGATGAAGGTGTATGTAAGTAGACATGTCCGTGATGTCACGCATGTATGTTATTTTCAGCTGCATGTATCAGCACTGTGTACATGTGCATTTGTGTGTATTTGACAAGGGTGCAACAGTGATGCAACATGGATGCATGTGACAGCGGGATGTGGAAGCCTGATTGGCAGATGTGACATGGATGCCCATTTGAACACTGCGACACTTGGCAGAGGTGTACACATGCATGCAAGTGTGGTGGTGTGTGTACATGTGTGGTGCACTTCCTGTGTTGCATGTGATGTCTGGCTCAGCTTTGCCTGCTCATGCTGTTGTATGTGTATGGATGGTGCTGGCAGTTGCGATATGTCTGTGGTATGGCTCATGTGTGCGAGTTGATATGACATGTGTGCTGGGGATTGTGATGGCATGTCTGAGGTTTGCCAATGCCACTCATGTACAACTGTCATGTGTGTATGTGTCCATTGTACAGTGCCCTGATGCCTGTGTTCTATTTCTCCCTGTCTGCAGTGTCAACTGATGAAGAGGGCGGAGAAGGTGCTGTGGAGCACAGCGGCGGGGATCCCACCGCCAGCCGGAGACACAAGGCCCGGCTCCCCTCCCATGTTGTCATCTCGTCGGGGAGTGAGGAGTCCGGTGCCGCGTCCCAGGCCGCAGCTGCCGGGGGGAGGTCCAAGAGGCGGAGGTTGGAGTTGGACTCCTCGGCAGCAGAAGGGGCAGCTGGGACCCCAGAGGGCCCAACAGGGGAAGATGGCACGGAGTCATCCAGGTTGGTGGGGGGTTTGGTGGAGGAGGAGGCTGTGCAAGCAACAGAGACGGGGTCTGGAGGTGGGGATCCCACTGGTCCTAGTGGTGCAGTGCAGGACCAGGGACAGGAGGCAGCACAGGCCGCCGCGGAGGTGCCTGTGTGCAATCCTGTCCCTGATCCTGTCCCTGCATCATCTTGCACCAGCAGGGATGCCTACGTCCAGACCCGTTTTCAGGCAGGGGATGAGCAAACGACAACTGGCCTTCCTCTGCCTGCGGACGTGGCTATCCGGGTCCGGGTTGAGCCTGTCCTGACTGGTGTGGCGTTGCGTCAACGGGCCATGCGAGGTGACCTGCAGTCTTTTCATGAGGAGACTGCACGTCATCTCGAATGGCTTGTTGACCACGTCAGCCTGCTGGGACAGGTCACCCAGGCCGGATTCCTCCGTTTGATGGGGCTTGCTACGACCCCCTCCTCAACTGAACCCCCTATGCGCCAGTCGTCCTCCATCCCATCTTCCCACCCATCAGTCACCTGGGTGCCCTGTGGAGCTGCCTCTGACGGTGCGGCCAGGCTAGTGGAGGAGGCATCCCTGCCACAGTCGGGAGTCGGACGTCCAGCAGGGGTGGCCACATCAACGACTGCACCCCAGCCGGCGGAGGATGTGCAAGCAGCAGGAGGCAGTGCACGGGCAGAGGCACAGCAGCAGCAGCAACGTGGTGGGAGCCATGAAGGCTCGGGGCCTTCAACATCGGAGGGGCAGGTATCGGCCGGAGGACAGGGGGACCCAGGTCAGAGAGTATCTTCCGTGTGGCAGCGGTTGGGCCACGCCATAGATGCGGAGCGGCAGCGGGCGGAAGAGGCACGGCTCACAATGGTCAGGGCGGAGAACTCCATGCGGAGGGCCCTGTGACGGGCCGAGTGCCTCGAGGCAATCCGCAGGGGGTTAGAGGTGGACACGTCGACGGCCCTGCGGACCTTCGGGGCCATCGAGGAGGACCGCCTCCGGGACATTGAGCAGGAGTTCGATGATGCCCTGGCCCGGGACATCCAAAAGTGAGCCGTCAGACTAGCCCGCTGCCCTTGTACATAGTTATGTAGGTAGTGTTAGGTTTCCTTTGTTTTTTTATTTATTTAGGAACTTTTGGACATTGCCCACATTTTTGTATATAGTTCATTTTATTAGTTAGTGTTGTTAGATAGGTTTCATTTCTTTTGTTGGGATAATGGACCCTGGCTTGTTCGTCTGTACATAGTTCATTGTTGGATTTTATTTTTCTTTCACAATTTACCCATGGAGCAATGGCTTTCAATTATTATTTCCCATTGGATTTTCTTTTGAGGACAGTGACTTTGGACACCATTACTTTGGATTATGATTTTTGGTTTTGCTTTTTTTCACGGACATGCTTCTTTTCATTTTTGTACATTCCCATTTCTGTTTCTTTATTTTTGAATCTATTTATGTTTCCTTTAATACATATTTTTTTATCGAACTTCAATGTGTATTATCATCTCATTGGTTTCATGCATATCATGATATGGGTTTTGAGATTCACTGACACCCATTGGGTGTATGTGAGGGACATGTGTTTGTTTCGAAACTTGAAATTGGTGTTCTGTCATGTAATTGCCATTTCTGAGTGGGTGGATGCAATACTCGGGTGGGTGTTTTGCATTTGGAGGCTGACCATTGGGACCAGGGATCTAGATTGTGATGACATGTTGGCTGGGGAACATGAGTTGGGGCCTGCTGGCAGGTGCCCCACAGTGCTGGGGGGTGGGGGTGGTGGGGAACATGAGTTGGACATGGGTGGGGGCCTGCTGGCAGGTGTCCCACAGTGCTGGGGTGCTGGCAGGTGCCCCACACTGCTGGGGGGTGGGGTGGTGGGAGACATGGGTAGGGGCCTGGTGGAGGCTGCCCCTGCACTGCTGGGGGGTGGGGGTGGTGGGAGACATGGGTGGGGGCCTGGTGGAGGCTGCCCCTGCACTGCTGGGGGGTGGGGGTGGTGGGAGACATGGGTGGGGGCCTGGTGGAGGCTGCCCGTGCACTGCTGGGGGGTGGGGGTGGTGGGGAACATGTGTTGGACATGGGTGGGGGCCTGCTGGCAGGTGCCCCACAGTGCTGGGGGGTGGGGGTGGTGGGGAACATGAGTTGGACATGGGTAGGGGCCTGCTGGCAGGTGCCCCACAGTGCTGGGGGGTGGGGGTGGTGGGGAACATGAGTTGGACATGGGTGGCGGCCTGCTGGCAGGTGTCCCACAGTGCTGGGGTGTGGGTGTGGTGGGAGACATGGGTGGGGGCCTGGTGGAGGCTGCCCCTGCACTGCTGGGGGGTGGGGGTGGTGGGGAACATGAGTTGGACATGGGTGGGGGCCTGCTGGCAGGTGCCCCACAGTGCTGGGGGGTGGGGGTGTTGGGGAACATGAGTTGGACATGGGTGGGTCCTGCTGGCAGGTGCCCCACAGTGCTGGGGGGGTGGGGGTGGCGGGAGACATGGGTGGGGGCCTGGTGGAGGGTGCCCCTGCACTCCTGGGGGGTGGGGGTGGTGGGAGACATGGGTGGGGGCCTGGTGGAGGGTGCCCCTGCACTGCTGGGGGGTGGGGGTGGTGGGAGACATTGGTGGGGGCCTGGTGGAGGCTGCCCCTGCACTGCTGGGGGGTGGGGGTGGTGGGAGACATGGGTGGGGGCCTGGTGGAGGCTGCCCCTGCACTGCTGGGGGGTGGGGGTGGTGGGAGACATGGGTGGGGGCCTGGTGGAGGGTGCCCCTGCACTGCTGGGGGGTGGGGGTGGTGGGAGACATGGGTGGGGGCCTGGTGGAGGCTGCCCCTGCACTGCTGGGGGTGGGGGTGGTGGGAGACATGGGTGGGTGCCTGGTGGAGGGTGCCCCTGCACTGCTGCGGGGTGGGGGTGGTGGGAGACATGGGTGGGGGCCTGGTGGAGGCTGCCCCTGCACTGCTGGGGGGTGGGTGTGGTGGGAGACATGGGTGGGTGCCTGGTGGAGGGTGCCCCTGCACTGCTGGGGGGTGGGGGTGGGTGGGAGACATGAGTGGGGGCCTGGTGGAGGCTGCCCCTGCACTGCTGGGGGTGGGGGTGGTAGGAGACATGGATGGGGCCTGGTGAAGGGTGCCCCTGCACTGCTGGGGGGTGGGGTGGTGGGAAACATGGGTGGGGGCCTGGTGGAGGGTGCCCCTGCACTGCTGGGGGGTGGTGGTGGTGGGGACATGAGTTGGTGGGCAGTTGTGCAAGTTGACATGTGGGTTGGCTGGGGGGCATGGCCATGGTGGATGGGGTGCCTGCAGGACATGTGCAGGCTAGGCCCCTGTGGTGTGAGCCACCTGCAGGGGCCGTGGAGGGTGTAGAGAGAACACCTGGGAGGACCCACACGTGCAATTCACGTGTGGTGCTCCCCGCGCACCCCTGTAATAATCGTACCCTGATGGAATCGCGTGTGAAACTTTCCGCGCACCCCTGACATGCACGTACCCTGCTGACTTTGCGTGTGTGACTTCCCAAGCACCTCTGGAATACACGTACCCTGCTGAAATCACATGCGGAACTTCCCGTGCACCCCGAAATACACGTAGCCTGGACATTCGCGTGTGGAAATTCCTGCGCACCCCTGGAATACACGTACCCTGCTGATATCGCGTGTGAAACTTCCCGCGCACCCCGAAATACACGTAGCCTGGACATTCGTGTGTGGAACTTCACGTGCACCCCTGATATACACGTACCCTGCTGATTTCACGTGTGAAAATTCCCGCGCACCCGTGATGTACACATACCCTGATGGAATTGCGTGTGGAAGTTCAAGCGCACCCCTGTAATACACGTACCCTGCTGAAATCGCGTGTTGGAGTTCAGGCGCACCCCTGGAATACACGTACCCTGCTGAAATCGCGTGTGGAACTTCCCGCACACCCCGAAATACACGTAGCCTGGACATTCACGTGTGGAAATTCCCTGCACCCCTGGAATACACGTACCCTGCTGATGTCGCGTGTAAAACTTCCCGCACACCCCGAAATACACGTAGCCTGGACATTCGCGTGTGGAACTTCACGCGCACCCCTGATAAACACGTACCCTGCTGAATTCATGTGTGAAAATTCCCGCGCACCCCTGATGTACACGTACCCTGATGGAATCGCGTGTGGAACTTCAAGCGCACCCCTGTAATACACATACCCTGCTGAAATCGCGTGTGGAACTTCCTGTGCCTCCCTGAAATACACGTACCCTGATGGAATCGCGTGTGAAACTTCCCGCACACCCCAAAATACATGTAGCCTGGACATTCGCGTGTGGAAATTCCCGCGCACCCCTGGAATACACATACCCTGCTGATATCGCGTGTGAAACTTCCCGCGCACCCCGAAATACACGTAGCCTGGGCATTCGCGTGTGGAACTTCCCGCGCACCCCTGGAATACACGTACCCTGCTGAATTCACGTGTGAAAATTCCCGTGCACCCCTGATGTACACGTACCCTGATGGAATCGCGTGTGGAACTTCAAGCGCACCCCTGTAATACACGTACCCTGTTGAAATCGTGTGTGGAACTTCCCGCGCACCCCTGAAATACACGTACCCTGATGGAATCGCGTGTGAAACTTCCCGCGCACCCCTGAAATGCACGTACACAGCTGAAATGACGTGAGGTACTTCCCGCGCACCCCAGTGATACACGTAGCCCGCTTGCCGTGCTGGTACAGGGTTAGCGCAGCCCTTTGCGCTGGATTGGGGATTTTGATGGCTTTTCCCTGCGCGAGAGGCGTTCTTGGGGGCGTAACTGGCGCTGCTGCAGGGTTGCTGCGCCACGGCTGGATTTGGTAGCTGGAATCCATGAATACGCTGTGCGCGGAAATGGGTTTTGGCGCACGCGGCTGTCGCAGGGATTCGCACGCGCACACTGTGCGCCAGCCGCGTGCGCCACTTGTGCGCTGAATTCTATGAATTACCCCCATTGAGTCCAGATTTTAATACAATAAACTACATTATCCATGTTCACCCTCCTGCTGAAGCAGTTTGTATATATTATATTATGTTACTGGGCTCTATTTAATGCATCACTGCTGTATGCATGGTGTCCAGATGCTCTGGTGGATCTGAAATAGAGGGGCCGTTGTTAGGTAAGAGTAAGTAGAGGGAATATGCAATATAACTTTGCTGCTGCTGTTGTATTGATGGTTGCAGATGGGAAGTATCCCAAGCTGTGTGTAGGGGTCTGTTTCTAGGTGTTATTTGTCCTGAGGGAGGCACCTTTAGCATTTAGGTTGCAGTGGTGCAGTAGGTCTGCGCAAAGTGTGTTTAAGCATAGGATTTCCAAATGTGAATATTGGAAAGTATCGAGGGATTTGTTGACAGCATACATCATGTGTTTCAATGGCATATCTGCTGTATGGTGGCATGGCTAATTAGGTGTGCTAAAAGAGGTTGGGCAAAATTGTTGGGTTCTGTTCCTCCACCCACAGAAGCAAAATCTTACTGATTTTAATAAGCTTTGGCCCAAACTGCCACACTGCCACCCATGCAAAGTTTCCCGTGCTGCTGCAGGAACCCAGCATGAATCGAAAAGAAATGCACAAAGTTTCTTGTGCCGCTGGGCAAACCTAGCTCAGATATAAAACATTTTTTACCAAGTTTCTTGTGCCGCAGGGTGAAACTAGTACGGATCAGAAAAATACCAGTGCAACATTTCTCGTGGTCCTCCGCAAAACTAGCACGGATATGGGGAACCATGTGAAGTTTCTCGTGCCCCTGCACAAACCCAATACAGATCAAAAAGAGTGCCACAAAGTTTCTCGTGCCGCTGCATCAAACTAGCATAGATTGGAAAATCCCTGCCCAAAGTATTTTGTGTCACTGTGAATGCGAAGTCTCTCTACACTGAAACTAACATGGAAATGAAACAACACGAACCATGCAAAACCGCACAAAACCGTATGAAATTACAGTGGTCGTGGACCATAATACTGATGTTGTGGCATGGGCAGTAGCGGATTCCAGTGCAAATTCAATGCTTTTCGCTTTTCTGGCAGAGATTTCACTTACCACTAATACCAGAATGCCAGGTCTTAAAGGTTTTCCTGAAAGTCAGATGCTCCTGGATTATGAAGATTCTGTTTTAGGAGGGAGTTCCAGAATGTCATGGTGATGTTAGAGAAAGCAGATCTCCTATATCTTGGTTTACTGTATCCCCATGATTTCTAGAAGTACTGGATGATTCAGCTATTTGTCCTTGAAGGGTTCCTGTTGATGCACAGTGCTTTCAAAGTTATCATTCTCATGACTGGTAGCCAATGGAGTGGCTTAGAGCTGGCACTAAGTGTTTTCTTTGGTCAAGTATTCTTGATGCATTTTAGTTTCTCTGAAACAATATGGCAAAACGCAACAGCCAAACTTCTCCTTAAACTATTATGAAGAGACCACATTACCCCAGGGCTAAAAATGTGACACTGGCTCCCAATCAAACTACGAATCACGTTCAAAATAATGTGCATAACGCACAGAGCAATCGAAGGCAAAGGAGCAGAATTCCAACCAAAGGAAATAACCATTTACAAACTGACAAGAACACTCAGATCAACTATACACAAGGTAAACACTTGTGGCATCCTCTTTCTCTCACCTGGCAGCAAAAACTTAGAACACCCTTCGAAAGACATACGAAACACAAAGTTCCACCTAAAATTCAGAAAACTGATCAGAACCTGGCTCTTGCAGAACCAGAAGGAACCAACTAATATTAAACATTAAAAAAACAATACAACAGGACACAAACCTCCAGAGCTAAAATCCTTTGCTAGGCTAAGCCCAAAGGACAGGGACCTTAGATGGAGATGAAGGAGCATTAATCACTGACTACCCCGAACAGCACAGGGAGCACTTAGAATTCACAGGGAGGGGATTGCGTCCTAGGAGCTCAGGGAGGCAATGCCAGGCAGAGCCCACCTGCTACTAACGAGCAACCCACAACCTTAGCAATCTCGACTCTGGGTGGAGGAGGCGCTCTCCACCATCCCGCCAAAGATCACTAGACAGTCACAGAGATAAGGCTCCGCCTCTGCAGAACCAGGCGAATAAACCACAGAAGAACACTCCAGCAAACAGCAAGTCCAAAGAAACCCAACATAGATTTCTGAAAGAACGAGTTAATCACACTAACCCATCTGCTAAAAAGTCAACTCTCTTCACATACCTCCCAAACCCTAAACAAACACAGCCACACTATTGCACTGCAAACCACAAGAACTTCACTACACTGCAAGAACAACAAAAAACACACATAGTCTCGCACAACAGCACATGGGAGACCACAGATCGATCCGTAAACTGCACCCATGCTCAGGAAACAGTACTAACCGAACTGAAGCTGCCAACAGGACATCACAAATCTTGCTTGACCTCTATCCTGCTACACCCTACTAACTGATCCTACCCTCTTACCTTTCAGATTCGCCAGAGGCCAGTGGACCAATCCACTGGTGGTAGTGTGTGGTATAAATATCCTCAACATTAACATAATTTTAACACTACCATACTAAGGTATAAGTTTGAGTTATTGATAAGATATGCAAGGGATGCATGGACATTATATTTTCTGAGGTATAACAGCAATTATGGAATCACCCTTCCTATGTTTTCCTATCCTATACATTATGTAATCAAAGAAGTAAACAAATGTTGTGTTAATATTATTTTATTTTATCCTATCTGTCTTATTTGCATGTGGCTGAGGTGGACAACTTGCGGATTCGTGTTTCTAGGCCCAAGCAAGACTCTATGCTTTTAAATAGATTTTTTTGGTACATCGCATCACATATTGTACAAGGCTGAGAAATATGTGCAAACACGCATAACCTTTTCCCATGATGCATAACACTCCATCTATGAATTACATGGGTGGTTTTAAAGCACCAGTCTTGCTTGAAGCCCATTTGATAGTCTCATAAGGATGTTGTTTGTCAGTAAGAAGGCTGCAATAGAAAGCCAATGGCAAATTGTTATTAGGCCCCAACAAAACCAAACCCCTTTTCACAAATCTACACACTTGTATCATTCTCAAGACCCCCATACCCAGCCACAATTCTAATTATAGGTTCTCTTTCACACATACAGAGCAACTGCTTATTCCTAGTCTCCTGTTGGTCCTTGTGTACTCTAGTTGACTGTCAGTGGGTGAGATAAACCTGGAATACCAGCACTCCAGAAGAACTGTTCACATCTCAAGCAGGAATGTTATCTATCTCTTTCCAGCCATTGGAGTCACACTGTTACTCTGACCAACTTTAGCCCTTTCCATAGACCTCCCCAGCTCTTCTAGCACCATTAACGACAACATCTCCTCTCTGGCCTGCTTTTTCTGACTTCTGTAACCACTCCCTCCACTGGCTATTTCCCTCCATCCCTCAAGCTCTCCCTTGTGTACACTCTCTTAAAGAAACTGTCTGCTGACTCCTCCTGCCTTACTTGGTAAACTATTGGAGAAGCTGCTCCACCCTCAACTGACCCTCCACACTGAACTTGTTGGTTGCCTCCATGGCCATCAATCTTTATTCTGTGCATCTGAAGGCACAGAAACTGCTCTCTTGAACACCTGTGAAGACATGCTTGCACGCCTTGATTCTAAATATCCTGCTTTTCTCATTCTCCCCAATCACTCCTATGCCTTTAATATGGTCAACCATTCTAAACTTATTAAATGACTCTGTGATACCCTCGGCATCATGGACCGGGCACCATAATGGTTGACCTCTTTCCTTATTAACTGCCCTTCCCAGTTGCAACTGAGCCCTCTCTCCTCCACCACCACACTCTCTAAACTTCTATGACCATCAGGGCTCTATCCTATTGCCGTGGCTCTTCAACATTTATCTCGGCCCTCTTGCTCACCTGATCTCCTGTTTCTCTCCTCATTTCCAGTGTTATGCTGATGACACACAGCGTTGCTTTAAACTTCCCTCTACTAACTCCTCTTCCTCCTCTCTCATCCTTGATTGTCTGACAATCTCAGTCTGAATGCCAGTAACATATTTATCCTTCTCATTGGGACACCTGCGCCTTGCTTTCCTCCTACCCTCTGGCCGCCCTGCTTGGACCCTCTACCCTCACCATACTGTGAGGCCAAAAACCTCTGGGGCACCTTGCCAAGATGGCCCACTTCCATCTTCACACCCTTTCCTCACCTTCCCCCAGAAGCTAAATGTCTCCAGAGCTCTGGTCCTCTCTAGGCTGGACTACTGCAACAGCCTCTTCCACAATCTCCCCCTTTCCTCCCGAGGACCCCTTTAGCTAAGTTAGAATAGGGCTGCACGACTTATCCTTGAACTCAAACCCAGGAACATATCTTTACAGCCCTAAATTCTCTCCACTGGCTCCCAGTGGCCGCGAGGATCAAAATCAAAACCCTCTGCATCATCCACAAGGCTTTCTGGGTCCTTGGATCATGCTATTTCCCACATTCCCTCCCTAAATACTCCCCTGTTAGAGCCCTCTGCTCCTCTAGCTCCACCTCACTGCTTGTCAAATGCTTCTCCAAGCAGAGAGTGGGGGGCAGGTCTCTCTCTTCGGCTGGTGCCAGACCTCTTTAAGTTCCAGAAACTTCTCAAAACTCTGCTTTTCTCTACCTCTTTCCCTTCCTTGCTAATCAACCCACTGTGGCTGAGACTGGTGGTCTGTTCCTCATGAATCTCACAGGATACCTGGCCTTCTAGCCAGTCGACATCAGCACCCTTCCCCCCTCAGCACTGCCTCCCGTGGGCCCACTGTCTGCAGCTGTGCATCCCACCCTTGGGATTCATCCACTCTAGCACTTAGCATGAGGCCCTCTCTCTTGGCTCCCCTTGGCACTTCCCTTCCAGGCCCCCACCAGCACTTGTCCATTCCTTGCTCCCTCCGCCTTCCCCAGACGCATCCCTATCAACTGCACTTCTCTTCACTGCCCTTGCATGATCACACATCACAAGGCCTAGTAGGACCACAATTGTATAGTTACTGTTTTTACCAATGTTACTTACTCCCCTTGTTCCCGCCCCACTTTGCCTTGTGACTCCTGGAAACACCATTCTGTTGTATAAGTGCCTAACAACTGCTCAATAAATAAAAAAAATGAAAATAAAATAAATACATAAAATAGACTATTTTTTGTGTCTCCTTAAAAAATGTTACCTTGCACGTGTATTTTGCAATGGCAGTTGACACTGTAAATAATGTAGAGCACACTTTCTCACAAGGGCATGGATCGGATTCTATAAATTTGCAGGAATAAAAAAAACGTGCTCCTGCTGCCTCAATAGGCGACTGAAATACAAAATCCCAGGAAGACAATGTCATTGGCAACTAAACGTTTTTGGTGCCCTGTGCATGGTTGATAAATGTTCCCCAAATCAATTTGAACAATGACGCTTTCTATGTTTCAATTTTAAGATAAACGTTTGCTGGGTGACTTTTGACAGTTTCCTGAACAGAAATGTAAAGAAAGCGGATTTTGCTGCTTTATAATGACTCAAAATACACATATGAAAAATGTAATATTGCGAGTGAGTGAGATACAATTGGGTAGGGTGACTTCAGGGGCTATCCTTTGAAATCTGCAGCTATTCTTCTTTAAACATTTGTAGCTGAAAACAAGTGTTTAACAATAGTTACAAGTGCCTAACAATAATACCAGCAAAGGAAGTGACCGAAGTGAAAAATGTTCTAGTCTAGATGTCTCTAGAAGGAGGGTGGAACATCTACAGCAAGACCTTTTTACAACATACTGCCAGGCATTAAAAGCAGACAGGATTCAGGGCTCAGCTTGAGCATATCATGAGCCCATCGCACAGCAACATGCTGCTTTTAGAAATGGCTATTTATCTCGCTGAAACTTTCTTCATGTAGCTATTCTCTTCTCATTCGGACACCTGAGAATGTACCCTCTTCACTTCTACAATCCGAACCTATGCCCTAGTTTGCCATGGTCAAAATGTACCCAAGCGATCACACATGGCCAACCTGTTCCAGTCCAATATTTTTTTAAAATCTTCATCCTATTTTTCACACTGCTTCACTTGTTCCCTTTTCCTTTCCCACACAGACATTAAGCAGGGCCACAATATGTCAACTTCCAGACAAGTTACTTCGCTTTGAAACCACTATGGTACTGCTTCATCATGCTCCTAGGGAAACCGTGCTTGAGGGCAACCCACCCTAAAAGAAACAAGCCTTAGTTTCTGTGACATCCATCTGTGGGATGTAGGTGGTGAACGTTGCACTTCGCAAATACCATTTAACAAACCATAACACCAGTCAGAAATACATGTAACTGTGCACTTGACAGAGGATGAGATTCTGGTCCTACTAGTCATTTTATAATGAAACATCTTCTGCACATAATGAATGAAAAGCCAACGATCTCCTTGGTATGAAGCAAATTGGGATGCACAAGATAGAGGATATCAAATTGATTACTTAAGTGTTAAGGATAGATGTATATTGATCAAGTGATGACCAATACATGTGCTGTTTATAGACATTGACGTCTAAACATTGCAACAAAATATGCTTTCACATATACATATTTTGTAAGTATTAAAAGTAAAGATTATTTATGAAAAAAAAGTGCATGCATGTAAATATTGGGGTTCAACAATAAAACATGCAGGGCCCGATTCATTGAATATTTTCCCAGTTCAAAGTGACTTTGCACTGCCAACACAACCCCTGATTCATGTATTTTTGGCATGTAAAGTCCAGGCAAATTCATTTTGTACTGCAAAAATGACGATGCACTGACTTTGCCCAGACTTTGCAGCAGTGCAAATTCACTTTGAACAAGGAAAATATATTGCATGAATCGGGCCCTACATGTTTCTAGAAAATGTTTCAACATGATAATGTTGCCATTATAACAGGGTGTAATTATTTCACTTGGGTGGTGAACGTGACATTTATTAGCATATTGAATTGAAATTTGGCGTTACGCTCTAAACCCTAAGATGGCTACGCCTTTTTCGGATGGATTTGGAGACCCACATTAAGAGGGTCTGCTATACCTGCTAGTCAAATCAAAGTAAGGGCTATACTTGGCAATGCATGCGATGATGGGGGAAACACGTGGTTCTTCCTGCATCATGAAGTAAAAGGTAGCCACGGGAATGGATTTAGAAAAGTGAGTTTAATTCATTCTACTGCGCCCGCAATAAAAAATATGCAAATTGATTAAAATGCCCAGATAGTGTCGTCTCTGCTTTTTGGATAAAACCTGCACCATTCCCTGTATAGCCAATTTTGTAATGACAAAAAAGCGGTTTTCAGTATCATGATCATATTAGAGACACTAACACATAAACATTTATAACTGTGCAGCAACTTCTATATGGTACGATATGATCGTTTATTTATATAGCGCCTACACACAATGGGCCTCATTACAAGGTGGGCGGTAAGGGGTTGACGGCGCTGGTAAAGGTGCTGGAGCCGTTAACCCCTTACCGCCCTATTACGAGGTCCACTCGCGGGACCCGCTCGGGACGCCTAGTTTTACCAGACATCCTTTGCGGGTACGCGAAGCGCCCCAGCATGTTAACAAAGGGTCTGTCATTAACGGGCCCGTTATTAGCATGCTTCCCATTCCCATTGAGCCCTATGGGGGCTCAATTGGGAGTGGGGATGGTCCGGGTTCCCTGAATGGGGAATTACCAGGCCCTCTAATGTCAGAATGGCCCAGTATTTCCCCATTCAAGGAACCTGGACCCAAGTTTGGAGAAAGCCATCCCCTTATTAAGGGCGTGGATGCCTCCAAACTCCTAATGAGGCCCAATGTGTTTCAAAGCACTTCAAGACAAGGGAAGGAACAAGGGGAAATACAACGACATTCTTACAGGCCATGAAGAGTAAGGATGTGAAATGAACTATCGTACTTGGCCTGACAACATTTCAGATAGTGCAAGAGCTAAAACATAAATAAGGAAGGGGGGGGGGGAGTGGGAAGGAAATGGAAACAGACAGGCGATTACCGTACTAGGCCTGACGACATTTCAGATAGTGCTGGAGGGGGGTGAGAAATATATATATATATATATGACTCACATTAGCAGTTATACCCCTACAACACACTCACCACCATTTTTCTTTTCCTCCATATAACATAATCTGTAAAACGCAGGCGGGGCAATATATGTCACTTTCCAGACATGCTCTTCACTGAAGCCACTACAGTGCCAAGGGGCTTAGTGTATAAGCATATTATATTGTTTTTCTTTCTAGTCAGATATGTTTATTTATTTGATTTGTTTATAGGTTGTTTATGTGGCACATATACAACAAGACAGTGGGCCTAATTACGCGATAGGTGGTAAGGGATTATCGGCACCGGTAAGGGCACCAGTGCCGGTAATCCCTTACCACCCTATTCCGAGGTCCCTTGGCGGGTTATGGAAGGGACCCGTTAAGGGACTTCAGAGCTAATAACGGTACCGCAAATTGCGGTACCGTTATTAGCTCCATCCCCATTCCCATTGAGCCCTATAGGGGCTCAAATGGGAATGGGGAATGGTTCCCGGAATGGGGATTTACCGGGTCCTCCAAGGTTGGAATGACCCAGTAAGACCCTATTTCGGGAACCCGGACCCGGAATGCAGTAAGGGGTAGCCATGGCGCTAATAGCGCCATGGCTACCGCCTACCACGTAATGAGGCTCAGTGTTTCAAAGCGCCACAAGGCAAAAGGGAAGGCAGCAAGGGAACAAATAAACAGTGGAATAGACAATGAATAAATATATATATATATATATATTTTAAAACAGTGGTCCTTCTAGGCCTTGTGACATTCGAAGCGTGCAAGTGTGGAGAAAAGAAGGGGGTTAAGGGGTGGTGGTGTAAGTGCTAAAAAGGGTCCCCGCTGGGGGAGTGCCAGAGGTGCCTGTTGGGGAGGCAACAGGTAAGAACATGGGCGGAGACATCACAGGCCAAATAGGGAGGTCTAATGCCCATCAGGTAAGTACAGGGCTGAGACAAACCACCCAACGGGCAGGTGTGGGCCCAGAAGGCAGTGTGGTGGGATGCTGGTGGTGATTGGGCAGATAGCCAGGACCCTCTTCGACTCACAAGGGACTAGGCCATCCCTCTCAAATGCTGTTGGGATGGTTAGCATGGGAGGGAGAGTGGAGAGGAGGAGGAACAGAGAAAGATCTTGAGTTGTTTACAGAACATGAGGTGTTCCGGTTCAAGACAGAGAGAAGGAGACTTTTGAAGAGGAGGGAGCCAGTTGAGGAAAGAGATCTGTCCCCAGCTCCCTGCTTGTCAGGATAGGATGGGCAGTCACAACTTTATTTTTCCTGGAGGCAGGAAACACTTCTAGATGAACCAGAATGAGCAATTTGGCTTAGGGTAGCAATACAGCAGACACGTCAAGGGTGGAGACCTCTTTTCATGCGTCGAATATGTGTTTCAACCAGAAACACTTAAAAACAAAACAACCATTTATGGAGCAATCCTGTAACAGGTACCACACATTTGAGGGGATGATAACAATTGATTGACCAGTAGGGAATATACAAAAACCAAAGACAGAACAGGACACATGTCTGATAGTAGGCTGAGTAGACTTGATATGTACATGGTCATAACTACAGTGGATCATGGCCATCGCATGTACAGATTCATAACTAGAATGGAGCTAGTGGCACAGAAGGAACACTGGCATGCCTAGAGTGGAACTAGAAACAGAGTCATCAGGAGGGGGAGTGTTGAAACCTTGAGTTATAAACAGGGACGTAATTTCACCAAAATACCAAGGGTAGCGGAAGTGACATCACACAATGCTTGACCCCCTGATGACATCACAGGAAGTGATGTAATTTGACCCCACCCCCAAGTGGCATCACAGGACATGATAGCAAACGACCTTCAGATTTTTTAGATGCATCTAGCACCCATGTTTCCAGGTGCTCTCAATTCAGCCAGATATATGAACCAAGGCACAGAGGAAGGCATGATTTGTCCACGATTACACATTTGGGGAATGTCCTTTTCCAGATTCAATGTGGAATCTATTTGTAAAACATACATAATGCAGTATTTGTAACAGGGTAACCAAAATCTGCAACGCAGGCTACAGATAGTGTATGAAACATCTATAGATCAATGGACAGAGAAGTATATGTTATCTGTGGCATTGCTGTGTTAAACAAGCCAAACAAGCACTGACCTGGGGAGGCGTGCACTGCTGTTTAACTAGGAGAAAAATGTTGCATGAGCAAGCCCTGAAAATGAAATCATTGACCAGGATTTAGTATCAACACAATTCCATGGTTATAAATGTATCTATAAGTCAGCTACCACTACAATAGAAGAAACCTTTAGTCTGGTCTGCGTGTACTAAGGTGAGTGCACCAGGTAATGTTATCTTTGCTGGAGTATAATACCTGGGAAAGATTCTTAGAATATACCCAAGACCACCCATAGTTTTTATTATCTAAGCGTAATACTGGGTGCCAGAGGACTTTAAAAAAATAACTTTGAATGTAATATCATTGCTGCAGACATAAATCCTTAGCACCGTACAGTTATTTAAAACTGAAAACACCCACACGTTGCTTCTCACCCGGGGATTCACTGGCAGACTTCAAGGCGCGCATTGCACACTACCCGTTTGTCAGACTCAGTGGTGCCAATTGGCCTAGCACACAATTTGGCAGCTCCCCTGTGACCCATGCTGTGCCCCCCCCTCCCATTCTCCTTAACAAAGCACAGGGCACGCCAAAACCCGGGCTGGTCCGGGCCACCACATGTGCACAATGTCCATGATGATTATGCCGCTGCAGGGACATGCATTACTGCAAGTAAAAGAAGTAAATATGTTTTGTTGGAAGGTGTAAATATTTTCCACAAGTATTTGATTGCGACTGAGCATAGCAAGGGAGCCCAAACTAACTAAAATGTGTTGAGGGGTTGCCGGTGGGATTTTTCTCCCTCCCCATAAATGTTTTGAATAATGTGTTAAAATGGTGCATTACACTGCACACTTTCTTGTAAAATGTAGGTAAAAGGCCAACAATGTGGGTGAAGAGACAACAATTGGTTTTGTAGGCTGTAGGCTAAATCATGAAAAAGTACAATAAGTTCAAGTCACCAAAAGTGTACAGGGCATTCCCCAGTGCATTAACATGCAAGTCCCTGCAATATTTCACATTTTTATGCTGGCTCAGCCCATACATGTCCATGCCTGCTCCACCAACATATGCTAGTATTCCCATATGAGACCATACTTATGTTCACTTTAAGACTTTTTTCTATTGTATCATTACTGGCACTGGGCACAAAACCGGCTCAGCCAATATATGCCAGTACTCCTGGGTAAGTACATATTCCCGTTGGTTTGGCAATTAAAAGTGGCATGTCACAATATAAAAACCTGTCCAAACTGGTTACGAATTAAGCCAGTCTAGACCCATAAGAACACTTCTCTTGATTGATTCATCATAGATGCTCAGTTAATAAAAGGTCATGCTACAGTGAATAATATACAGGCCGCTACACCAAAACATAAGTCTAGCGAGATAATGATCATTTCTTTTTTAAAGATGCTGAGTAATAAATGTCATGCCACAGTAAGGAGTGGCTAGACTGACTGCACCAGAATGCCACTCTAACCAGGGAAGGGCACACATGAACTTGCTGTTGCCCGAGAATACTAGTAAAACATGTAAAGTCAATAAAGTATATGGCAAAGATGCTCCAGTGATCCCCAGACTCCCAGGGCCTTAAACACACATGCATCCCCTTTCACCCACTGGTCACTCACCCATACATCTCCTCACACTGGATTCACCACACAGGCCACACAGGCCCACACCAAACCCCACCTAGAACATTCAAACACACACACGTGTATGCTCATTCACCCACCACTCACTCACTCACTCACTCACACCTTCTCTTACATGCACTCACTGCATTCTCTACACAGGCACACACCCACCCACCCACCCAGAACATTCAAACACACACATCACTTCGCATTCACCCACCAGTCACTCATCATTTATCTTGCATCCACTCATTACATTCTCTACACAGGCACACACTCATCCACCCAGAAGATTCAAAAACACTCATCACATCACATCACTTCTCATTCACCCACCAGTCATTCACAACTTCTCTTAAATCCACTCATTGCATTCTCTACACATGCACACACTCACCCACCCAGAACATTTTAAAACACACATCACATCACTTCTCATTCACCCACCAGTCACGCACACCTTCTCCTTCATCCATGCATTGTATTCTCTACCCAGGCACACACCCACCCAGAACACTCAAAAACACACATCACATCACTTCTCATTCACCCACCAGTCACTCACACTTACTCTTACATCCACTCCTTACGTTCACTATGCACAGGCACACAACCCACACACCCACCCAAACAGAACATTGAAAAACTCACATCACATCACTTTTCATTCACCCACCAATCCCTCACAACTTCTCTTACATCAACTCATTGCATTCTCTACACAGGCACACACCCACCCACCCTCCTGGAACATTCAAAAACACACATCAAATCACATCACTTCTAATTCACCCACCATTCACATACATACATCTAATACGCACTTCACACATGCAAAACACACATCAGATTACAAAAAGAAAAAGCCTTATTATCTTTTTCTTGGAGCTTTGGTTCATCCTACCAGGCCCCCTTGGCTCCTCCATGCTGCTCTCAAACAGAAACCAGGAAGCTGCAAGAGCTTCCTGGTTCAGTATGTGAGGTGCAAAGAAGTCGTGGGAGAAGGGGTCGAAGCTGAAAGCAGCAGGTGACATGTGCCACATGTCACAGTCAGCTCCAACCCCTACTGAGTGCCTCCCTGGCCCAGCCTCCACCCTGATCGGTGAGGACTGGGCCGTGGTGCCACCAGACCTGGTGTGGCAGGGGCCCCCTTTTGCCACGAGTGGGCCCGCTACACCAAGAGCACCTGTTTCTTTTTATTGCAAACTTTGTTTTTTTAAAGGTTGGGGTAGCAAAGGAGTCCCCAAGGGTTGTAACTGTGGTCTACAGGTGTCACAGTGGTGACCCCTGGCGACCCCAACATGACGTCACTGGTCATAAGTGCACCATCAAATCTTAGAAAGTGATGTTTCAGTGTGGTTTTAATGAAGTGGATGGTAGAGGTTTCTTGTCATGTTAGGGTAGTGCATTGCAGATGAGAGGTGTAAGTATGGAAAAGTAGATAAAGTATGAAAATGTATGGGATGGCTGAGGAAAATTGAGTTTAAGAAGGGTTTTGAACCGACAGTTACATGGAACAGAGTAGCAAGATATATTGTTGGCTAGGCACAGGGGCAAGTGCATCGATGGATTTGGACACAAGCAAAAGAAATTTGAAAAAGGAAGTAATTTATCATAGAATGCCTGACTATGTTAAAGCAATGAAGGGAAGTTGGAGAAGAGCAGGAGGAAATATAAAGGGAGTCTGTGGTGAAGTTTAGTATTTTTTGAAGTTCAAGGAAGGAGTACATATGGAGACCAAGCTGACTAAGTGCTATGGTCAGTATAAGCTATTTGACAGAGTATGAAGTGAGGACAGGGTGGGTTTTCCTCATGTTCATCACATGAATCCTGGTGTCAGTAGAGGTAGAATCAATAAAGAATTGGACATTGAGATTGCAGTGAAAAGGACACCAAAACTGTGTGCCTTAGGAGAAGAGGACAGTGGCTGAGAGGAAAATAAAATGTGAGAAGGAGAGGGAGCATTATAGGACACAAGGAATTGGTTGTTGAAGAGTGAACCCTGAAACAACAACGTTCCATCCAATGGCAGATTGCTGAGAGGTTGTCAGAAAAGTGTGTTGCCAGATCAGGCGTGAGAGCATATAAGGAGAACATTTGAATGCCATCACTCTCAGAACAGGAAACAGGTGGCACCACTGTGAACAGCACACGATGCCGTTCCCCAGACAGGGGAGAGCATTTGATATAACAAAAGGCATACAACATCCCCTCTTTAAAACCTAATGCATGTACATATGGTGTCCCAAGGTTCATTGAAAGTGGAGTGCTACCTAATTAGCATGTAAACATGGCCACCATTCAAAGGAGGGAATCCCATTTGACTGTTCAGATTGTTTTCAATTATTCATTCATTTATTTATTTATGTATTTATTTATTTAAGCACAATTTAAAAGACTGCAATTATAAATTACATGCGATTTAAGGAAATCAATGTATACTAAAAGCAATAAGATTACATGAAGTACAAAAGTTAAAAAGGAAATTCATATATAATGGTAATTTTAGAATGAATAAATTCTAAAATCTGCTCAATTGATTACCAGAGTATAGTCATGTGATACAGTAATCAACGTCATTCCTATGGAAAAAAGATCTCCCACCATAATAATATAGCATTGTGACTTTCAAGGCATCTTACACAAGAAAGCCGTTCTTCTCATCAAAGTCAAACTCTCGCAGAATAATAATACATGTTTGATAGTTTCTATTTTTTCTTCTCCACATAACCTGCAGAATTGCTGCTCTTTACAGATTCCTCCATTGTGCTTCAAATACCTCCAATGATTTAGCTGAGTTGAACCTAATACTTGTGTATAGTCCAATTGTCAGGATTAGGATTAGGATCAACAAAATAATGAACTGATGCATTACTAAGTGCTTTAGAAGCTAGATTGATGATATTCCGTTTGCTATCTAGTTCATATTTAAGTTTTTTTTTTTGTTTTTGTGATAGCCTTAAAGCGGGTAAATGGAATATTAGAGGGTTCATGATAAATTGCATGCACAAATTGCAGTTTTTCTTTACCAGGACAAATAAACTAGTACTGTAAAGACTAGTAGGTCAATTAATAGTGGATAAATAGATGTTATACATAAGAGAATCTCATGAGGCATTCTTTAGATTACAGTATAGATTTAGTTCTCATAGGTTTAGTGCACATTTAATACAGTGAATGCCAAATTCAGGGTCTAGAAATTGAATAGAAATATTCTTAATCAAATTCACAATGTTTCTGAGATAATGGCTTCCTGTTTCAGAACCCAGGATTCGAGCCAGGTGCCCCATACTTCAAAGCCATGTAATAGAGTGGTGGGAATTTTGGCTTCGTAAACATATATAATAGACTGGAAGGAATATCCTCCATGATTTCTAGCAAAGCATTTTATGACAACAAGCAATTAGTGGGATTTTGTTTTCGCTAGATGAGGTTGCCACGCAAGTCAATCATCAAGGGTTACCCCTAGATAACCATATTGATGTACTATTTCAGTATATTGGGGTTGGAGGTAGCCATGCCGTTTATACCGGCATGGCTACCCCCAAACTCGGGTCCAGCTCCGGGTCCGGTGAAAGGGGAATTACTGGGCCATTCCGACCTCGGCGGGCAATGTAATTAACATTGCGTGGGACCCAGAGCCGGTACGTCCCCATTCCCATTTGAGCCCCCATAGGGCTCAATGGGAATGGGGAGGATGGTAGCAGCGGTAGCGTTCATAACGGCCCATTGGGCCTCATTACGAGGTTGGAGGTAGCCATGCTTTTTATACCGGTTTATAAGGTTGATTTTAGTAGAAGTAAATATTAAGACCTTTGCTTCGTTTACGTTAGTTTTAAGATAATTCGTTTTGGGATATTTGTTTAGTTTGTTTTAAAGGGATTGAAAGCCCTTAGGTCTACTGTAAATGACACCCAAATAATCCGTATAGCCAAGCCACTGGATTCAGGCATCAACAAGCCTAGGAGGATAATCATTGGGTGAGCAAAGCTCATGGGCGAGATCCACAAGATAAACATTGAATACAATTGGTGTAAGAATGCAATCCTATTTAAGGCCAACGGTGGTTGTAATTAGATCAGTGGTTTCCCCTGAGAGATATAGCCTCACTCTAGCACTGGTGTTGGAATACAGTGTCATAAGTGTTTTAAGTAAACAAATAGGGATTCCCCAGTTCAGTAGTGTGCTGCAAAAGTGCTCACGTCAAACCAAATCAAATGCTGTGCTATAGTCAATAAAGGCTGTGAATGTACCCTGCCCTCTGGTGTGCTAGGCTGCTTCAACTATACATATTAGCGCCAACATATTGTTCAATGTGCTCATGGCTTTTTTGACTCCTGTGTGTTGCAGAGAAATTATTTTACAGGATGTGGCCCTACTATCTAGTTAAAGAAGCAGAACACACTTAAAGATCTTGGCAGGGCCATCTAACATGAACAAGATTCTATAAAATGCTTGATCTTTGCACAAGCTTTTTTTATGAACTGGCACCACAATACTTTCTCTTCAAGTGGCAGGGATACAATTTGAATAGCTAATGACCTTGAACAACTTACATAGTTTTTGGGTCCACCATGCTGGACTACATTTGATCAGCACATTGCACACCTTGTCCGGACTGGGGCCACAGGAGTTTTTAAAGATAAGATAATAGCTCTCAAATCCATTTTAGTAAGAGAGAAAACACACTTGCCGTCATACAGATTAGTAAAGATATAGACCAGAATTTCACATCGTATTGTCACTGTAATGTGTTTTTCCGATTAAATTTTAGTTAAAGTTGGCAGGTGTTACCAATTTCCAAAAGGTTTGCAAGTTGTTGTTTATTGTTTTAACAAATCTATTATGATTTTTCAGCCATTTAGCATACTGTTTTTTTCTAATTGTTATAGCTGTGCTCAAAATGTCTTTATTTTAGATATTACTAATGTAAAAGCTTAACTCTCTTCTTAATGCCATTTTTTCTTCCCGGATTTTGAAATAATATTGGTGTACTTTATAATGAATGTTAATAAGTGCAGTTATGCTGATGTATAGAAGTATCGAATGTTGTGCATTTTATATTACAAAGTGATAAGGTTTGAATTATATTTAATTGTTTATATGGTGCAACATGTTTTTTGTAAACTATTATGCACTAATAAAAAGATGATGATAATACTACTGGTGTTTATGGGAGGAAACTGAATAAGAACGAGTCTGAAGATTTGCAGAAGTTGGTTTGGAGATTGCTCCCTTGTCCATATGCTTAATTGCTTCAATATACAAGGATAGATTGTGCATAGGTAGAGTAGTCAATTCACACATGTTATAGTCATAATTATGCTATTAATGGCTCATGGCTCAATATTTGTTAGTGAGTCACTATCCTTATTTAAGTTTATGACATGCCAACTAATTGTACTTATTCCACTAGAGATATTAATTTCACCAGTATGATCATGAAATTAGGGGGCTGGGAACTTAGATCTCAATGGTAACTAAGAGGGGGAAATGGTCGCTCTCCTCTCACGGTATGACACTCAGATCTGAGTCAGTGTCAAACGGTGATTTAGTAACCGCAACATAATCTATGATAGAAGCACTGTGTGAGGATATTGAATTTTCCAGGGGAATCATTGGCACAGCGTACATTCAGCATACATAACCCACGTATACCGAAAAACTTACAGTAAACAGTAACACAGGTGTCATAAGCCGTTTGCAGTAAAGTTGTCTTTGATCCTTAATGCGAAAGGAGTTGTGGAGGAATTATCATAGTAAAATTGCCCATTTCTGAAATATAGGGACTTTCACTAAATGTCACGAGAATATTATGAACTATATTTACAAGAGAGCCGTTGGGCACCTGCCCTTGCAATCATATAAATTAACTATCATGAGATTGCACTGATTATCAGAATCAACATTCGCTATGATTGTAGCTGCCAATATAAAATCAGATTCAATATCGAATTGGTTTAGTGAAAGAATGTTTTTTAATCTAATAATGAGCCCCCGTTTAGGCCGTCCCATCCTGACTTTAGTTGCTGTCCTCTGAATGGTGTTTCTACCATTGAGGGTAATATCCTCTGTTAACCAGGTTTCCTGAATGGCCATAATACTAAATGCATTCACATGAGATAATAGACCATCTTCGTCAAAAAGGTGAGAATGGTCTTGAGTGTTCCATGAAATAAAACTCATGCCATGCCATGGTCAGGATCGACTTTGTGTGTTAGTCGGGAGGAAAGTGGCGATCCACAGCCAATTATCATTGTTAGAATTATGTGTTGTGTCAGGTGCCTTAATCTGATGAACCAATCTATTACCTCTTTGCAATAAAATTGTGTCAACGTCCAAAACACATGTGCAAACACTACTGGAAGAAATTGTATGAATACACTCTTTACCATCAACTTTGAGGTGTTCCTAGATAGACCCACAAGAGGGTGTGTATATAGGGATGCGCTTATTCTTGTGGTTGTTTCACTCATCCCTCAATGGCATGACACCCTTCTCACTATCCACTGTTAGTACCGTTGTATCAACATTTCTTTTATTGATTCAAATTCATTTGAACTCTTTCACATCTGATCCCGCCATCACCACTCACTCTTCCGGGAGGACTTGATTGCTGAGGCCTAAAAAACTATGCCATCGGGTGCGCACAGGTCCTCCCCACAACCCCCACAAATTACACCTCAGGGAAACACGGTTCTTTGTTTCTGCTGGGAATCAAACATGGACTTTATAGTTTGAAGGCAAGATCCCAGGAACTTTTCTCATAGAACCCTGAACTGTTTGTCCTGCTCCTTCCTCCGGTTGATGGTATAGTGAACAGAGGACTCCATGTCTCCAGGGCAAGTCTTTTTCCAATCCGACGAGTCTGTTATATTTATCATAGGTAGCAGATGTGTAAACCCAATATTATCAATAAACGTTAACCAAGAATACAACTTGCAGGATGTATTAGATTGTCAAATGAATGGGAAAAGCACAGTCACATCCTATCACCAGAGGTAAGGGATTTGTTAGTGAGTCGCAATTTAATAGGTATGTATAAAGTTTGAGGGGCATATCCCTTTTTGGTGGGAATCAACATACACACAGAAATATCTGACTTTCCTGCATTGTTTCTTCACAGAGCAGATGAAAGTTGCGCAGATGCAGACCAGGCGCTTATCTTTTTTATTTTTTTTTTATTTATCCATGTGTCAATATTGCTTGAAATGGTGGTGCTTGCTTGACCTATGGAAAACGATGCCTGCCTTGTAGGGCCGCGGAGAAAGCGACAAGTAAGGCGGCGAGGGAGGCTGGGAAACGATGCAACTGCTGATTTCCTTTCATCAACACTGCAGGCTGGTGCTCTCCCCACTTAATCCCCTCTCAAAGGCGTTTCTAATCCCCTTTCAGCAGAGACCACAATGCGCGCACACAACTTGCCCGCGATGAGGGAGTGGCAGGCCTTAATTGATCCTTGAAATGGATGTGAATTTCTTTAAGACATTTTTCGAAATCATTTTTCTCACGGCCAGGATCGTCAGATAAGCGATTTGGGCCATGCACTTCCACAAAGGTGCAACAGCTGCTGCACTGATTAAACGTGCAATCTCTGCACAGGAGAATCTTTGACCGTCTCCATAGGAGAACATAATGTTTCGAACGCAAGGCATGTTGCTTGCATTTACCATCTGTTTCTATTCAGCTTCCTTTAATTATTTTTTCTCAAATGTATCACCCCACATTAATCTGTGATTTAAAATTATGTTGTTATTGCATTTGAGACGGCACGACCAGCATGCAGAGAGTTAATGGCTTTTAAAGACCATTAACGCACGATCTTCTTTGGGGCTTAGTCATGTGAAAATCATACTGATTACAGTGATCAGAAATAAATTAATACTGCAAAGTTGAAACTGCTATGTCTAAATTTAGCCCTCATTTTCTCAGCTCTTTGCAAATGCAAGAAAGCATGCTGCACTCTAAGATCACATATTAAACAGTTTAATTAGATTTAAAAATGACTTTGAACTATGGAAACCTTTTGCCCCTCACGTACAACTGTTGCTACTGTGCCAACTCTTCTGCACTGTCTCCTGGTAGCTAATACAGCCCCGTGCATTCCTCTGTGGTCTGGATACAATACAACCAAGTATTTATGCAGAACGGAGTATCTTGCTGGTAATATATCTGTGCAGTTGCATCTTTAGATGTGCAAAAGCCATGCATTATCTCTATGTGTTTCCTTCAAACTGACACATAACCGCACACGCACACATATATACAAGGAAAGCACTTTAGTTGCAGGAACATTAAGGCGACAACTTAATGCAACAACACCCCTTGAAATTCAGCTAAGCCACCTTAACTGTGTGCCCCCTGTGTTGCAGCATATGACCACAATGTTGGCATCCCTGATGACATCACAGATGACATCACTGGTGACATAACTAATTGCATCCTTTATGACATCACTGATGGACTCACGGTTTGCATCATATATAGAATCACTGATTACATCTGTGATGACATAGCAGATATAATATATGACTTAACTAATTAAAGCTTTGATTAAATAAATAACACTTTAAACCGTGGCCTTTGCCATGGCTGTGGACACTGTGCATGGCCGATGGACCTTTGCAAGTGGCTGGTTAGTGTTGTACTATACAGTGGGCACGGTTGAAGGCTGGACCACTGTCAATGACGCAGGCCATGGCTAGTGGCTGGTGAGTGATGGCTGTGGCCACTGGCTATGGATGAAGGATATGGCTAATGACCCCTTAATGTGGTAAAATATACAGTGGGCACTTCCAAAGGACGTAGCCACTGGCCATAGCCGGTTAGTGTTGTAAGGTAATCAGCTATTTCATCAGTGATATCATAGATGATGACATTAGTGATGTCATCAGTGATGTCATTGGGGATGTCATCTGTGATCTCAACATTTTGGTCATAGGCTGCGCAGCAGGGGGCACAACATTACGGTGGCTTTAACTGAATCTCAGGGGCTTTGTTGCCTTAAGTTCTTACCTTAACCTCCGTGCAACTATTTTTTTTTCCTTTAATTGGAAGGGTTTTCTTATTCCATAGATTGTTACCAGAGCACTAGTCATGACGTACGGACATGGCCAGCGAGCACAGCTGACTGATCATTTTAAAAATGGCCAGACCACTAGCATTGGCCTTTGGCCATGGCCAATGGGCACAGGCTTTGGCCATGCCCACTCTATATTGCAAAATACGTGCAACCCATCTCTCAAAGAAGTTAATCAATCACAGACTGATTTTGACCTGTTTTGACAGTGGTGTTGTTATGTAAAAGATGTCAAGCTTTGAGAACCCACAATTTGTTTAGGCAAAGAACATTGAGATTACATTTTTTTGGCAAGGAACACACCTTTGATTTAGCAGTGTGTTGCAAGCCCCATAGTGCCCCCACCATCTTGATCCCTGGGGAGGGGCTAATCTCTCATACCCTGAACTACCACAGACACTACAACACCTCCCATTACAATCTGCTTAACTGATGTTAATCTGGCCCATGAGTTTCTGGACAGGGGGCTGTAGACTGCTGATCTATCTCTCAAGTCCAACGGGCACAACAACTGTGCCCATGGGGGACTCCCAGCAACTCTGGCTTGGTCACCCCAGTTCTAACCCAGTCCCTATTATCCGTGGTCCTATGCAGAGTGAAATTCTTTTTGTTCCCCCTCCCATGTTAGGTTGCCAAGGGAGTCCCTCTACTTTGTCCCTAACCAAAATGTGGCCACTCAGCAGGAGGAGGTCATGCCACCATCCAAAATGAATGTTGATGAGTTTTCCAACCAATCCCCTAGCCCACTAGCTGTAAGCGTCGGAAGGAATCCCAGAGGGAGCTTGGAGTGCGTCTTAGGCACATCTAAAGTAGACCCACTGGATAGTGCACGTAGTCTGTCGACCAACATAAAGGACATTTTTGTTGCCAACTACAACACCACCCCCGAACAGAAAGGAGTGCTGTGGTAGTTGTAGTATAGTTTTCTCTAAATGTTTGCTAATAAAGAACCGGTTTATGTCCGTAATCCAAGCCACCGAAAAGAGAGTAGCTGCTGGGAAATCCACAATTAACCAGGTGAGAGGGAAAGGAGTCCTGAAAAATCTAAATGCCCCAAAGACAGTCGGTCCCCTTATTCATGAATCTTGTGACGGTTACCCTAAAACTACCCAGGGAGACAGCAGGCTTTGTGATGGGAATAGAGCAGGGTCCAATAATGCTAGTGTTCTAAGTGGCACAAGGTCTGTGTGCAAACCAGCTACAGCTGACCCTGATCCCAAAGGGAACCTGCACCTTGCTGCCACGCTTTTATTGAGGCAGTCTCGTAGCTCGCAGATAGACAAATCCCCATGGGTGAATGTGTTGCCTGTGCAAACAGTCAACGTGCTGGCCCAGGTTCTGCCTAAGCTCCAAGATAACATTAACAGGCCTTTTGCATCCCAGTCCATATTCCTGCATAGAGTTCCCAAACTAACCTCAAAGCGGTATGAACCGAGGGATGCTCTCCAGAACAAGTACTTACATTGGTTTGATCCGTGAGAGGCAGTCAGTTTGTCACTAGGGACCTTATTATTGATTGTACCAGGATCTCCAAAACAAAGGGAGGATGTTTCTGATTCTGATGATATTACGGTTTAAGATCCCACAGTGGCTAGGGACATATTGAGTACCAAAAAGGCTACGCAATAACACAGCAAATAGTCTAATCAAACGGAGCCTTTATTCCAGGGGAATGACGTCAAAGGGACTACGTCAAAGTGGTCTGTACTACCAGGAGTAAATGCTGTTCCATTGGGGTTAAGGTCTGGGATTAAGGTCTGTAGGGCTTTACCTCATTTATGGATATTAAAGGTTGCTGACCTATCAATCAAGACTGAGAATTTACTGTAGTCCCATGAGATAATTCTGGATATCAGGACCATTGATTCTTTGTCATTTATTCATGCTGTTGATTGTAATGGGCGAGCTATGTAATGATTAATTGTTGTTGTGAAAACTTGTATGACTCCACGCCAAAATAAAGTTATGAAGAAGATTATTTGCCAAGGGTCGCACATTTTGGTTAAGCAGTGTGCTAAAAGCCCCTTCTTTTATGGCCGGTATCTTGGTGGCTGTTGTGATACATCACTCAACCCCAACTAACCACATTTAAACAGCACTGAAAAGGAATACATGGCTGGCTGCAAGAATAACATATGCCCAGTTACTCTTGCCCCATAGTGAAATTCGAATGCTGGCATCCATTATTATATGTATGCATTGTAAGTAAAATATACAATTGTAGTTCAATTGATCTTCCCCTTCGAAGAAAGTGCACAAGACAAAACAGCACTGGACTTTTTAAAAAACTAATGAAAACCAGAAAAATAACCTGAGAAAGGAAATGTTCCAATAAATAAGCTAGTAAAGTATAAAAGGTGCTCACCTTTAAAACCCAGCAATCAGTAGTGAAATATTCCCTGGAAAACAAAATCCCAATAAAAGTCAAGTGCTTGTGGTCTTGTGGGGAGGCATCTGCAGTGGTAGTCAAATACTTGAGCAAGCTTCACAACCTCAAAAAAAACAAAGGGTTGTGTCCGCCCTCTGAAAAAACATTACGCTGTCAACCAACATGTATCCATTACTTGTGCTCTGAAAAGCAGGCACAATCAGGGGAAAATAACTGCACCAGTGTCAGGATTGCAAAGTATATTGCCACATCCTGAGTAAATACTCATGACTTACTTGCCCTCTCATCATTTCCTCTCCTCAACCCCATGTTTGACTTTCAACAATTCTCTGCTTTAGAAAGATAACTTGAAAAGTACACATACCATAGCGCCACTCAAATGTACAAATCCTTGTCGAACAATGTTAGGCAAAGTATATGTGTGGCACTATTCCCTGCATCTTGATTAGCTTACTACAAATACCATAATGCAAGTCATGAAAAGGCAAGACAATGGTCTGTCAGAGCTCTCAGAGAGCACTGGGAACATAGAAAATCTTTAAACCATATTGGGGCGTATTATATATACATAAAAACAGGTTATTCCAGTTTGCTTTGCACATGCAAGCTGGATTTGCAATTATCCTTATATGTGCAGCCCCATACCCAGAGATACCTGCTCTTTTTATGTGTGCCTAATGGCAGCTTGACCTTTAGAGTGCAATACTTGCAGGGACTGATAGAAGCACGGTTTTAAAAGAAATAATGCAACCGCCATGTGTTTTCTTAGTGTGTTATGAGATATTTAATACTAAGAAAACACCTGGCACCCAGGACTGTGGACTATCTTCCGCCTGTGCAATAAAAGGGAGCACCCTGCAAAGCCACAAAGTAAGGAAGGGGCCGGCTCCCTCAGGCAATGTTGCTCTAAATTGTCTTGTAACTTGTGTTCATTGATTAGGCAGCCTGGCCTGAGAGGGCTGGTTGCTTGCTCGCTTTGAAGCTAAGCAGGGTTCATTCTGATTACTGCATGGATGGGACTCATGGGTGACTATTGGGTCACTGGCCTTGGCTGACTGTAGCTGTAAAAATGTTTATTTTTTAAAATCTTTTTTTCTATAGCTGAAATATAGTCACAGCTATTGGGAAAAACTGTGAAATACCTTTTTTTTCCTGCTCTTCCAAGCCCTCAGCAAAGGACCTCAGCAGATCTACCAGGACCCTCCACACCCCTGATAGCCTTCTCACCTCCATTGCGCACTCCCTTTCCCACAACACACACTGTTTCCGTGACACAGTTTGCTTTCAAATGTCTGCTATTCATGGATATTCTAGCCATAGCTGAGTCTACTGAAAGGTTTTGTGTTGCAAACTCAGTTCCCAGACTCCCTCCAACTCCCAAATTTTACTTGGTGTCATCTTACCTCCCCCACCCCTTGACTGATGGCATCTGCATGTTTGTTGACTTGCAAATGGCATTTTTCCTGCATTGCATTTTCTGATACCCTCGGCTATAGCCACGGCTATCTATCCCATCGAGCAAAAACAAAGATGGCAGCTGTTTTATTTATTAACTCCCGGCTTCTCATCAATTTACTCAAGAAATAGCTATCTATTTTGGAGAAAGGGGCACCTAATTGATGGTCGCACGAGTCAGAAGTTAAAAGCAATACATTTTTTCAAGGTTCCTATTGGAGTCTGATTCCCCTTAACTAATGGGGAGCGACTGCTGCGCTATAATCATGGCACACCACTAGCCCCATCTGCTAATCATCACTACTATCCAATTGCAAGTGGGTGTCATTTACATAATTTTCAGGCTTCTTATGTTAATATCTCATACACAGGCATATATGAAAGGGTACCAGCTTTGGTCTGGGAAAGTTCAATAAATCATGTGTCGTAGGATTTGCGTTCTTACCAGATTTGTCCTTGTTCATATGAGTGACACACACCTAAAACATGTGCCAACATGTGCAAACATGGAGTTACCATACTTCAAGCCGGCATACATGCCCCCTTAAGGTGTAAATACTACACATAAGGTTGAAGAAGCACAACTGCAGCAAAGCAACAATGTGTGCAGTGGGCAGGAAATCTGTGAAGTTCATTGCAGTCACACCAGAAACCGGTGCAATGGCCGCTGGTGACATGGCTATGGCTACTTTTGTTTAAACTAATATCTTGATTGAGTAGTTGCCTGCAGCCAGCTGCACTAAGAGGCAAACATCATTAGGACAGTGTTTATTGACTTCTAAGTTAGCAGATCTTTTCATACCAAACAATAAAGCACGCTATTTGTAGCGATAGTTTTGGATATAATTCCAGTGATCTTTCTATACCAGAAAATACAACCAGAAAGGAGTTCCAATCTGTGTAAACTCGACAACGCACCAAATGTGACAACATCATTATGACACAGTGACAAACGTGATCAGAAAGAGATCATTTTGATTATTCCAGAGCATTTCTGGCTCAAGCAATCATTCAAAAGAAATCTATAGATAATGATGGCAGATTCTCTGATAAGGACATGCATGCCATGCTATCAGCACAACTCGTGTGCCTGGGATCCGAATTGGTGTGTGCAGTTAGTCAGGAATGGTACAGCTATTCATACGGATGACTCCCATCTGTGAACATCTATCGAGCCTATTTTGGCAGAAATTCAAAGAACAGAAAAGAAAGTGCTGGCTGACTTGATTCCTGCCAACACCCGGTGCGGAAAATATCTTCTGCTCCCCTTGAAGCATTGACCATACAAGCGGCAGGTCCTTCAACTGAAAGTCAATATTGAAATAACTCTCCTCGGCTTAATTATGAAACTGTGGCCCACGCTGGACATGAAGCCTCTCCAGTAATGAGCATGACTTGACTAATTCATCACATATCATTACTAATGTCAAAACCGGTTAATTGTTCAATTGTTAAATGATACACATGGTGGATGCAGGGTTGGTACTGAATTAAATATAAGTACTGCAATGGCTCCTCACCGAAAAACATTATACTTTCTACTTACCTCTGCACAATCGCCTTCAACGATCTTGAAAATGTCGACTAAACTCTGAGACAGTGATTCACAAAGCACGTTTTAAAGGATTTACCTAAATCGCCATGCATTGCATACAACTTGAGATTTCCTGATATTTAACATATATAATTCTCCAGGTTCACACCAAATGGCCGCCATATATATTGTACAGGATAAAATATAAACACCCAAATACCACACATCGCAAATGATGGTGATAATATTGGCTGGAGATCTCAATGCCCACAGCAAATGGAAGATTATGAGTAATAATGACATTTCAAATATCATGAAACCTAATCTAAATCACTTTTTAGTGATGCCCAGAGTTTTGCTACTGGAGAAGGTGCCTGGAAAAAAATAGATAGTTGAGCATTTGTTGAACCAGCGATATACTGAGCCAATGGACTCACGCCACAGCCAACAATAATGCAACTTTGATTGATTATATTTATTTCAGTGGTCCTAATTATGCTTATAGTTGATTCGCTGAGCGTTGTATATCGACCAGAGAGTGACCACTGCACCTCACAGCTGAAATGGTATATGCATGTTAAGCACTTACAATGCAATGACAAATTAGGGAATATGGAACTAATGCAGCTGGCAATCACATCAGGTGTTCTCAGAAAAAAATGGAGAGTGACCAGTAGTTGGCATTTGTATGACCTCTGAACAAACCTTCACTATAGCATCGAATGGCATGAGATATATATATATATATATATTTCAGTATTAGAGGATTATAGCAGATCAAAAGACTTAACAAGAAAAAGTAAACCAAGGTAACCCATGTCCAAAAAGTGTTGCAGGCAAAGCATGTAATCATAAGCAGGATAATGGTGCATTACATGAGCATGCAAACTAAGAGAGACAAACCTCACAATAGACAAGCAAATGAATGCATGCAACCTGGCAAAGAAAGCATTTGAAAACGGACTAAAAACATGCGCATTACTCAAACCACTGACTGCTGGAAGTTCTCGTTATTTGTAAATGGAGTAGATGATCAGCATGCACTAGTCAATTGCAGTTAGGGAGCTATTTGGGAAACACATAAAAAAGAAATATGCAAAAGTGGAGAATGAAAAGGGGGCAAAATCAAGCTTCACAATGCAACGGACAATGATCGGCTCTGTGGTGTATTGCCGAAGCTAATACCACAATATCAGGCCACCTTGGTATACATACTATTTAATGGCATTAGTAAAGGCAACTGTGTGCCACTATCTGGGAAACAGCATGATTGTGCCCGAATATATAAAATAAAGGTGTTGTGGCTGCCGGAAAGCTATAGGTCACTGACAATGCGTGATGTGCCATCAGAAATGTTTGCAAGATAATTATTAGCGGAATTAAACTATTGGATTAAGAGTAAATGCCTACTACTTATTAATCAGATCGGTTTTAGGAACAGTCATGGCACTGTGACCATTGTGATGTCTCTAGCACTGATCTTGGAGAAAGCAAGACAATGCTATATGCAACCTGTTCATGATACCTTTATTGATTTTCCAGCCACTTTTTACTGTGTGAATCACTATAGATTTTTGCCTAGGATTTCAAATTGGGAGATTAACCTTGGTCTACTCCGATATTATGGTACAGGTTAGACTACATTGAAATCATGGCTTGATTAAACATGAAAAAACATCTAATGGTCTGAATCAAGGCTGTGCATTTGTGCCCACTCTATTTAACCTTTATTTGGTGTATTCGGGAAGAGCCTTAACCTGTCCTATACACTGTCCACTTTGTTTGGGTTGAAGGCATATTTGATAATAAGGCTGCACTGATGATATAGCTTCAAAGGATCACACTCTAGGTGGCAGGCAAAGACTGCTTAACAGCATACTGATATACACTCCTGACCAAGTTTAGAAGTTCAATTGTGATAAAAATAAAATGTTGACATTCTATAAAAAAAATCTGGCAGACAAAAGACCATATGGATCCTTAACGATGTAATGCATGACACCTAAAAATATCTAGGGGTATAATGCTAAATAATACTTTGATCTGGCAGGAACAAACTATTTTGGGTCTAGAGTGCAACAAATAATATATATATATATATATATATATATATATATATATATATATATATATATATATATATATTCAGTGGAAAAACTTTGTTAAAGGGACGTTATGGTTAAGTTGCGCTACTATAAACCTATGAAATTCAGTAAAAAAAACTTTGTTAAAGGGACGTTATGGTTAAGTTGCGCTACTAAAAACTTATGAAATTCAGTGAAAAAACTTTGTTAAAGGGACGTTATGGTTCAAAGTAAAACCGAAAAACCCCTGAAATTCGCCAGTTATGGTAAGATAAGCAACCATAACTCGCGCCGCCACCGTGCACTGCTAACACTAACACCCAGGACATCAAAGATGACATCACAAATGTCATTGATGACATCACTGATGACATCACATGTGCATTTACCTTTCATGAAAAGTCTGTACAAGGGATTCTTAGTGTAATGTTAATAAAAAAAGCGTCAAAGATTATTGGAATAAATATCAAGTGCTAATCAGTGCATTAAGCTATGCATTGATATAAATAGCATTCTATTATTAACTTCAATCCAGTATATATATATATATATATATATATATATATATATTTGGATATACATCATAAACAGAATTACATTGTGAAGTTGCCTTGTCTGTAAACGTGGAGTGCTCACATGACAGTAACATTCAATCAACAACCAACTATTGAAGTAACTGGTGAATGGTAGTGTCTTCTGAGAGCACACATTGTTTTTAGGTCTTGTAAAGATGATAGCGATTATTGTATTGTTTTATCGCGCAAACCCAGCTTCAGAGCAATGAAAGTTCTATACAGGTCATAGAGAAAAACATTTGTATCTATAATTTAACAAGTAATTATGTACACATCAGTAGAATGATTGCAGTAAAATATCCATATGGGGCATTTAAAAGACAGCTGGAAACAAGGTTACACTAAGGTGTTGCTGGAAGCGTCAGGTCTTCAGTTCTTTCCTAAGCTGAAGGATACTTGGAGCAGTTGAGATTGCCACTGGGATGAGGATACAGAGGACGTTAGTATAGCATGAGAAGGACTGTTTCCTAGTTTTCTCCTGGTGAGTCAATCTAATTTCCAGTCTGATGATCGTGTTACTATGGGATGCCCATGTGCCTCCTAATGTGTTTAGTGTGGCCATCAAGTAGGAGGTTGTACCAGTCATGGTTACCTTGTTGGTGAGACATGAGGTTTGGAACCAGATTCTAACTGGGAAGGGAGTCATTGTAATCAAACAAGGAGAGGAGTGATATGGTCAATTTTCCTAGAGCCAGGGGAGCCCTTCAAGAAGTTCATTACCAGCATTAATATGCAAGATCAGTAGGGCCTACACCCCATATGGAAGTCTTCTGGTGGGAGGAAGGGCTTGATCTTGTGGAATAAAGTGATCTGTTGCCAAGCCATATGACCCTTTTCCATAATGTTTTGTTGGAAGGAGTGCTATCCAAAGTAAAGCCTAAGATTTTTGCTAATTGGGTGAGGTGCGGGTTGAACCCATCCAAGTGCATTTCATCCAGCCACCGTTGAGTGTATTCCTGCTTGAGATGGTGGCCAGGAATATGAATTTTGCATTGGTGGGGTTAAGCTTTAAGAAGGCATTTGTCATACAAGTTTGAATGATTGCAAGGTATGGATGAAGGTAAGTGATGGCTTGTTTGCCCTTGACTTCTAGGGACAACTGTGTATTAGCTACATACTCATAAATCATGATGTTGGGGTCATCTAGGTTTGAACCCAGCAGTTCCATATATAGGTTAACAATGAATATGGAGAGAATGGAACCTTGAAGGAATCCACCAATGACGGAGTGGTTTTCAGGCGTGAGGGAGCCCAAGTTGACAACCTGGTGTCGGCCATATAGGTAGGATGAGAACCATTTTAGGACGGTGTTAAGATGGATTTCTAAACTCTGATCTGGTGGGCAGAAGATTAGGTGACCACCCTCAGTTTAGTGAAACAGGGGAACCTCCTGGACAAGCCAGACCAATCTAGTTAGTTTGGCAGGCAGTCAAGATTAAGTCTCAGGAGCGGTGAGAGTGATCAGAGGCCCACAATGAGCAAACACAGCAATGCACCACAAGACAGCGTTTGAAGTATCCATAATAGCACTGCAGCCACAATGGGGTTGCTGACTGAGCAACCAAGCAATCTTGTCAACATCCACTACTTATTACACCTCACATGCATACTCAAATGCAGTCAATTCATCCATGATGTCATTATTGTCATCATACACACTAAGTAGATCTTTTGGAAATCTTGGATGAGAGGAGGAGGGGCCAGACCCATTAGCAGAGCCCTATTGGAACCATTGCTGCCCTGCATGCTCCAACTGGTGGTGCCTATCCTTCTGCTTCTCGAACCTCTTCGGATCTAGAATAGCCATGCAAAATTCAAGCTCGATCTGCTTAAACAGTAGCTCTTTCTTCATGAATTCCAGCATGGCTTCAGCCCCAGAGGCGGTCAGTGAAACAGAGGACACATCATCATCAACATCTTCCTCCTGGCCTCTCTCTATGGAAGCACTAGTAAATGCATTACTGGTACTTGGGATAGCCCCAGTACATTCTGTACTATCATAAGAAGGTAAAGCCAGAATTCAAATTTCCTGCCAATCTGTGATCCTTTTAATCATTTTGGATTTAATACGCTCGCGGGACCCGTTAAGGACTCCTGGTTTTACCAGCCGTCCTTAGCGGGTCCCGCGAGCAGACCAACATGCTAACAACAGGCCTGTCATTAACGGATGCAGTGGAGAACGATCATCTGTGATGGGACAGTTGCCTTTTCTCAGCTTCCGAAGGAGGTATGAAGAAAATTCCAGTGCAGCTGGCTTCAGGGCACAGGAGAGCAGAAAAGCAGGTGAATAATAGTGATTGTCACCAACAGGTAGTAATGCGGGAATCTGGGATGCGGGCCATGTTACGCGCTCTCCTAATTAGGGACCCAGAGGTGCTAGCCCTCAAAATGTGGTGGGAGAATGCATGGCACAAGAAGCAAGCGATGTCCCAAGTCACGGGTCTGCAATTGAGATGGTGGCAGAGCTGCAGGATGCCCTGAGGAAGAGCTGGAAAGTTTACTGGATGGCCCAGTAACACTTCAAAGGGGCTTGTTCGGTGGGTAAGCAGGGAGCACCAAGTGTTGTTTTTCACACTACTCCAAAGGGTCAAAGTGCTTGGCAGGCCTTCTTGATCGAGGAAGAAAGCAGGGTCTGATGGGACAGCAGAGGGAAAAGGGTACCAAAACTTTCCAAAGCATCTCCAGTGGTATTATGAGCCTGTTTCTTTGAGTAGGAGATGTGGCTCCTTCTGTAGTTCGGTCAGAACACAGGTGATGGACCTGGAATGCTGCAGAGCCCCTTCTCTTATCCAAGATTAGCTTTGCGCCAAAATCGAGGACTTCAAATAGAAGATCTGCTCTCTTGCAGGCATCCCAGAGGTGGACCAATCACGGCCCACGGTGGTCTCAGACATTCAGGCACTCCAGACTTCCAGGTACCAGCAGTGTGGATTGGTACTAGACAGTTCCAGCTCTTTTCCTGGGCACACATACGTGACAGGCAGAAGCCTGCAAAAGAGATTGTTTTTTGCAGAAGGCTGCATGCCCAAATAAGAAAAACCTGTGTTACTCGAACTGGATGTAGGCAAAGGATAAAATGGCCATTTGACAGAACAAAAGACTTTGGGCCTCATTCTGAGGCTGACAGTAAGGGTTTAATGGCACCGGGTGCCATTAACCCCTTACCGCCACATTACGAGGTCCTTTAGCGGGTCCCGCTAAGGGCAATTGGTTTTACCAGGCGCCCTTAGTGGGAGCCGCTTAAGAATGATGGAGCTAATAACTGGCCCATGATTAACGGGCCCATTGTTAGATCCCTCCCCATTCCCATTGAGCGCTATGGGGGATCAAACGGGAATGGGGATAGGTAAATTGAATGAGGAATTATCGGGTCCTCCAAGGTTTGAATGGCCCAGTAATTCTTCTTTCAAGGGCCCGGACCCGAGTTTGGAGGCAGCCATGCCGCAAATAGCGGCATGGCTACCTCCAAACTCGTAATGAGGCCCTTTGTGGCTCGTTCATTTTCAGACCTGGCCACAGTCTTGAGCCAAATGTGGTAAACACGGTTTAACTCAATAAACAGAAGTAAACATTATTAAAAGTAACTGCTGCCACCTGCTCGTCTCAGCCACACTTGTACAATCACCAAAAAGTCCTTTGAGGGTTTCTAAGACCATAAAACAAAGAGGGTCCACAGCACATGGTACTGGAAGGTATATTGTACACTGTTAAACAGTTACCAAGAAATAGCAACATAGTCAAAGACTGATGGAAACATAGTTTCCCAGTACTGACAGTCTGAAGGACGTGTCAGTTTGTGGGATATTGTTACCCATGCCAATGCGCCCCACTGCACTCCTTTGCCAATGGGGAAAGAAACAGCCAAAAATGGATGTGCTAACCCCTGTGTGTGCAATAATCTGCAAAACTGCGCATGGTTCACCATCACAAAAGGCTGCACACCCCTGACACACACAGTCAAAGTTGGGGTAAAAACAGAACTCACTGCAGGTGGTTGCCAGTGGGTGTTGTTACATTTAACATGAAGGAAGGCCACAGAATTGGGCTAAAAACCGAAAATGCAGCTTCCCCAACCAATTGCTACCTTCAAAGTGCTGTTTTGGCGCTAGATCCAGTCATTTTCAAAGGGAACCATTGAGATTAAAAGTGTACTGAAATCACAGATCCTCCAGGTGGCTCAGAGAAACCGGGCCTCATTGACTGACAGCAGCTAAGGAATGTATTGATAAAGGCAACCCAGTAACATTTCTTTCAGTTCCACACAAAAATGTGATTAAAAGTGGCAACATATAACAATTTCAGCTGTGCAGCAAAATTCCAAGCAAAGGCTGAATACTTACTTCCAGACTGCAGACAATTTCCAGCACTCAAGGACAGAAATGGTGCTGAAAAGATGTGCATGTTGCAGAGGAAAAGCTAGCTGATGTAAAAGACTCTGGTTAAATGTGCTTTTTCTCTGAAGAAGTGCAACATTCACCTGTTTAAAGGCATGTTTTTGTGAAGGGCTTAATTCCTTTAATTGTCAAAATCCCTTATAAACTATGTTCATTATATATATATATATATATATATATATATATATATATATATATATATGTTGGTGTTTCCATAGGAAGAACACTTTTTGGGCGGCTTATAACTTTGCTCTCCCTGGACGGATCCTCACCAAACTTTGCAAAAAAAGTATTTGGGTCACTCTGAATTTATTTGCAAAGTTTGGTGAGGATTCGTCCAGGGGGGGCAAAGATATAGTGGGGGTCCCAAAACTTTTTTTTTCTCCCATAGACTGAATGGGAAAAAATGTTTGCTCACGTCTACAGCCCAATTTTCACCAAATTTGGACCAGGAGCAGCGGCTTGGTCCCGAAAGCGTGCTTTTGCAAATTTGGTGAAAATCCGTCCAGTAGTTTTTTTTTAAAATGACCAAAAAGTAGGTAAAAAAAATTAGTGATATCTGTGTTCGGTCCGTGGACGGACTTCCCTGTTCGCTCCGCGGACAGTGTCCTGATTGGCCAATCGGCTTGCGTGATGTTCGCGGACATGCAACGTGTTCGCTGATTGGACAGTGTGGAGCGTGAAGCGCGTCAGATTTTCGGTAGCGCCCGTCACCTTGGATTTGCGGTCATCCGCGGACAGCGCGGTGAAACTTTGTTCAAAATTTGTATTTAGTAGAGTGTGTTGGTGTGTAGAAGTGTTTGGGGAGGGTGGGAGTGTATGAGATAGGATGAAAGTTGTCTTTTTTATGTGTTAGACGTTCTTTTTGTGTTCAATATGTCTGCGGACATCACAGGTGTTCTGAAATGTTCTAAATAAACTGAATGGGGGGTGTTCTGAGGACTCAATATGTGTCCGTTTTGTTCGCAAACAAACTGAAACTGTTCTAGGAACACTCGCAGTGTCCTGAAATGTTCGCAAATAAACAAAATGGGGGTGTTCTGAAGACGTTGTCGAACACTCACTGTGTCCTGAAATGTTCACAAATATGAATGGGGTTGTGGCTGACAAGTTGAACGTGTTCTAAGAACACTCGCAGTGTCCTGAAATGTTCGCAAATAAACAAAATGGGGGTGTCCTGATGACACTGTCTGTATTGTTCTCTGTCAAGTTGAATGTTTTCTAAGAACACTCGCGGTGTCCTGAAATGTTCACAAATAAACAAAATGGGGGTGTCCTGAGGACGCTGTCCGTATTGTTCTCTGTCAAGTTGAATGTGTTCTTAGAACACACATGGTGTCCTGAAATGTTCGCAAATAAACGAAATGGGGTGTTCTGAGGACACTGTCCGTATTGTTCGTTGTCAAGTTGAATGTGTTCTAAGAACACTTGCGGTGTCCTGAAATGTTCGCAAATAAACAAGATGGTGGTGTTCTGAAGACGCTTCTAAGAACACTCGCGGTGTCCGGGGAATGTTCGTAGGGGGTGTCCTGAGGACGCTGTCCGTATTGTTCTCTGTCAAGTTGAATGTGTTCTAAGAACACTCACGGTATCCTGAAATGTTCGCAAATAAACAAAATGGAGGTGTTCTGAAGACGTTTCTAAGAACACTCCCGGTGTCCTGGAATGTTCGTAGGGGGTGTCCTGAAGGCGTAGTGCGTATTGTTCGCTGGCAAGTTGAATGTGTTCTAATAACACTCGCAGTGTCCTGAAATGTTCACAAATAAACAAGATGGTGGTGTTCTGAAGACGCTTCTAAGAACACTTGCGGTGTCCGGGGAATGTTTGTAGGGGTGTCCTGAGGATGCTGTCCGTATTGTTCTCTGTCAAGTTGAATGTGTTCTAAGAACACTCACGGTGTCCTGAAATGTTCGCAAATAAACAAAATGGAGGTGTTCTGAAGACGTTTCTAAGAACACTCCCGGTGTCCGAGGGAATGTTCGTAGGGGGTGTCCTGAGGACGCTGTCTGTATTGTTCGTTGTCAAGTTGAATATGCTCTAAGAACACTCGCGGTGTCCTGAATTGTTCGCAAATACACAAAATGGGGGTGTTCTGAAGACGTGGTCAAACACTCGCTGTGTCCTGAAATGTTCGCAAATATGAATGGGGTTGTGGCTGACAAGTTGAATGTGTTCTAAGAACACTCGCGGTGTCCTGAAATGTTCGCAAATAAACAAAATGGGGGTGGCCTGAGGACGCTGTCTGTATTGTTCTCTGTCAAGTTGAATGTGTTCTAAGAACACTCGCGGTGTCCTGAAATGTTCGCAAATAAACAAAATGGGGGTGTCCTGAGGACGCTGTCCGTATTGTTCTCTGTCAAGTTGAATGTGTTCTTAGAACACTCATGGTCTCCTGAAATGTTTGCAAATAAACGAAATGGGGGTTGTTCTGAGGACACTGTCCGTAATGTTCATTGTCAAGTTGAATGTGTTCTAAGAACACTCGCGGTGTCCTGAAATGTTCGCAAATAAACAAAATGGAGGTGTTCTGAAGACGTTTCTAAGAACACTCCCGGTGTCCTGGAATGTTCGTAGGGGGTGTCGTGAAGGTGTAGTCCGTATTGTTCGGTGGCAAGTTGAATGTGTTCTAAGAACACTCGCAGTGTCCTGAAATGTTCGCAAATAAACAAAATGGGGGTGTCCTGAGGATACTGTCCGTATTGTTCGTTGTCAAGTTGAAAGTGTTCTAAGAACTATCGCGTTATTCTGAAATGTTCGTAGGGGGTGTCCTGAAAACGCTGTCCGTATTGTTCGCTGGCAAGTTGAAAGTGTTCTAAGAACACTCATAATGTCTGCGGACATTAAAAGTTTCCATAGACCATAGTTGAAATGTTTGACTCTATGGATGTGATATGCTGCGATGGTTGTTGCCAGGGCATAGAGTCTTGGGTGCATGGCCATTTGGCCATGTTCCATAACATCTGTAGCACATGCATTATCACCATAAAGTGCATTAATGTGCCGGGTTTTCAATATTCCTTCTACTTCTTTAGAAAGTATACCAACTCTGATACTTTTTAAAATGTTGGCATAAGTGAGATCTGCAGATTGCCGCATGTTTTCTGTTAATTCTCTGTATTGGAAATATTGCCAAAGGTTGACATTTCCAATGCTGCCAACAGTTTTACGGCAGAGCTTGTGTCCTAAAGTTTTAAAAATAGGCTCACCTTTTACTGGTGTTAATTGAAGCAGATCTCCAAAAACTATAATGTGTTTTCCTGCAAAGAGCTCTTCATAGTCTGTTTTGAGTACTTCTTGTAATCTGAGGTGAATCAAAGCTAACATCAGGTTGGAGACCATGCTCACTTCATCTATTAGTGGCATTTTCATTTGTTTCAATACTCTGTGTAATTCCATTGCAGCTTCTGCAGAAAGTTTGTAATAGTCTAATTTGTTCTGGTGTTCTACTGGTAATAGTAGTAATCAGTGTAATGTAACACCACCTATGTTGTAGGCAGCTAAACCCGTGGGGGCAGTGACAACAGCTGACAGTTTGTTGTTTGTCAATTGTTGAAGGAACTTACTAATGATTTTGATTAGGAATGTTTTGCCAGAACCAGCTTCACCACTGACATACAGTAGTATAGGTTTATAATTATGGCAGGAACATTCTTTATTTTCATGTTTTACACCATGTGCAATTTGTTTTGTTACTTCTTGAAAAATGCTACTTTGCTCATTGTTTAGTTTTGATTGTAGTATAGTTAAGCCTTCCTTATCTTCATACTGACACATGGTGTTTTCTACTTCTATCATAGCTAATTCTGCCTCATTTATTATTAGTGGTTCTCCCAGTGGTTCTTGGCTTCCTGTTACAGAAGGTTGACTACTGTCAGGAGTGTCCTTATCTAGTTGGGCTTGGAGTTCTTCTTCGTGTTGCTGTTCATTGTGCAACATTGTTTTGTACTGTGTAAAGTTTACATCAGTTATAGTGCTTTCATTTGCTTTGAAAGCATCCTCATATGAGTCATAGTTATCTAGTAATTGTTCTTCTTTTCTCCATGGTTTGAAGAGTTGTAGCAGGGACATGTAATATACTTCTTTATGTTGAGGAGTCTTTAATGACAATTTGATATGATTAATTAAATTTGGTTTAGTGAGTTTAACTAAGCTGCCTTCACAGTTTGTTACTCAATGTTTGCCTTTTTTTTCATCAGGTTTCATATTATTTTTGTATGTGTAGTTTTGGGCTATGTGGTATAGACACATGTTTTCCAAAGTATTACTTCTGTTTGGGTAGTATGTGTCCAATCAATTGTTTTTTAAATTGTCTTGGCTGTTGGGATCATGTTTGGCTATTGTTTCTATATCTTCATATGATTTTAGAACTCTTTTTCTAGATTTAGCTGGACCAAGACTTAGCCATACTATATTTTCAGATTTACCATACAATGCAGTACCAGTTAAACGATCAGCTGCTTCATATGATCCACATTCTCTATGGGTGAGCATTTTTATGCCCAAGCTGTATAATTTCTGAGATACTGTTTTATCTGATAAGAGGTCATTCCAGAAGTCTTGGAGCTCTGTCTTTTCTGCTTTAATTAAGTATGCTGTGACATATCGTGCAACTGCAGTAGAATTGTCTGCAATGTACTGCACATCTATGTTTGCATTCCATAAGTGGGCAATGATTGTATTATAATCATTGATATATTTTTCTTCTTCTTTTCTTTTTATGTAATATGTATTTTTAGGTGACCTACCTTTAACACTATGTCTAACTGAAGACATGAGGTTGTTCACTTGACCTGCATTTGTAACTGGTCTAGGGAAACCAAATCGGCATTTGGTGTAGTATTTCCCTTTGTTTTTGTATTTGCGACGACAATATTTTCCACATTTGTGTCTTTGAAATTGTAAAATGTGTGCATGAAGCTCACTATTTGTGACTTCTGATGGAATTTCATAAGTGACATATTTTTCAATAAACTGTAAAACAGTGGCATCACTGTCTTGACCAAATTTAGGAGCATCTTTAATCCATAAAAGCATGTGGATATGTGGTGCCCCTCTGGCATGGTATTCTTTTCTCCAAAAGAAGTGTTGCACTTCTCCAAGGGGAGGAACAGTTTTATTACAAATAAAATGTAGCATAGCAATGAAGCGATGGTGAAAATATCTTGAAACATTAGCAGGATCCAAAGAACAAAGTTCTCCAGGTGTTAGTATATCTATGTTTGTTTTGTTTTTATTTGATATGCGTAGGAAATCATGTAAATCTTCCCATGCATATTATGCACAACTTAATGTAACAAACCAAGTGGGTACATCTCCATGATGTCGAAGCCAGTACTCTTTAGTACCACACATATTTGCTAATAGATTTGTAATATTTGATTGTAAAACCTCATCCTTTTGTTGCACTTTTTCTAATAATTGTTTAGCTGTCATATTTTGAAAGTGTGATCCTGATTTTAATATGTGTGCAACTCTGTAACATAAAGTTGCTAGTTCACTTTCAAAGAGTAGGTGGAATATGTATTCCACATTTTGTCTAAATCTGGGATCTTCAGAATACATCCGTAATAAGCGGTATTCTGAAGCTGATATTTGAATAGGTCTATCATCATACCTTCCTCCTTTGCCAGTAGGAAAGAGTAGAGGAAAAGCATGTGCTTCTATACTTTTCTCCCATATGCTGATTGGCGATCCTTTTGTTTGACGCATTTGGTAAGTTTCCAGTGCATCTTCTATGGTGTCATTACAGTGCAAAGGATGAATTGTATAATGGTCTAAAGTATATGATATTGTAGCAGGATCTAGTAGCTCAAATTGACCAGCTTCTTGTGTTTCTTGAATTATTTCATTTGTATCTTTCAAGCTTTCTTCAATATTAATTTCTTTATAATATTCTCTATTCTCTTTAAGATATTGGAAGGCTTGTCTAACTTTGTATAAATCTAACAGTGTTGCCATATTTTTTTGTCTTTTGTAGGTACTCCATTTACTAAAATAATTAAAGATTGCTGCATTGGACGTTGCACTCCTAGAGTATGCACATTTTCTTTTAGATCTAATGGTAAATAAATTACTTTTCCACGAATGCCTTTTACCAATTCAGAATGAGGTAATTTTGCTGTTTTTGGTTGAAGGCGTATTATTTCTTGAAATGGGTGTACTGTTTGAATTATGATGCTCTAATATAAATTAAGTTTATGTAGGGGTTTTGGTACTGGGTATAATTCCAAATTATTTGTGATAGCACGTGAAGGAGTTTGGTTGTTGTCAGGTTTTGTAGTGCAGTAACTTCAAAGTATTAAGGGCTCAGTTATTTCGTATTTGTTTTCTGCTACAAGGTAGAGAGCTAATTCAAACCATTTAGAATCTTCATTGTCTTCTTTTTTCTATGATAGGTCTACAGTTTTTGTGTTACTTTTATAAAAAGTTCTACGGCAACATACACATACATGGTTTGGTACTTCAGCTGATGAACTTTTAAATTTTAGTATTTCTTTTTTGTATGTGTTTAGCAAAAACTTGCCATGTGTAGAATTGTTGCTTAATTGGTTTAAAGCTATTTCATTCTGTAAATGGCTTTCACTTCCAAAATATTTTTTCTGTATATAGTGAATTTCTTCAAGTAGGTCTTTTGCTGTACCATGTAGAAGGATGTTATTTAACTTTGCTAGTGCTAAAGCAGGACGTTTAGTATAGTACAGTTTATAGACTAGATTTCTTATAGTTGAATGATGTGTTGATATCCTTTTGATATCATGGAAAGTGGTTTTACAAGTAGGTCCTGTAATGCAGGCCAATGAATATCCTTGTAGGTCTGTGTACTTGCGCACTGGACAGGTATCCAAATTTTGCAGTAATTTAATTTTGATTTTGTCTTTGCTTTTTACATATTTATTGAGGAATTGGCGTAAAGATTTGAAACATTGTTTGGGAATGTTACACATTGACGTGCATGGCCATTTGTACACTAGACGTTCTGATTCAGTTGAATGGAGGGGTAACTCTAAGTTTTCAGGGCATATTTTTGTAAGGAGTACTTCTTGTTCCATTATGGTATTATTCACTTTTTCATAACCTCGACCACTGCTATGTATGGCAATTGTATTTGTTTGCTTTGGTTTGTACGCTTTTTCATTAAAATATGGTTCTGTGCTCGTAGTGTGATTCCATTCACCTCCGCAGATATTTAAGAAGTTCTTTCTGTTGACATTTTGCTTATTGAGAAGTCTTTTTTGTAATTTAGTTATTAGTTTTGTTAGTGGTTTCATTTTGTTTAACAGTAAAATAAATAACTTTCTTTGCAGAAGAATTGCACTGTCCATCAAGGCTTCTAAGATTAATTTCCTACGATAGGTTTTAAGAATTGAACCTGATTTCTCTCCTGTTTTTATAAGATTTTGAAGGACTTTGTGACGGAAAATACTTTTCTTTGTATGCTTACTTTGCACTATATTAAAACTCGGAGAAGTAGTTTTATCTGTAGTGATAGCTGATTTTCTGTTAATTGTTTTTTGGTTTGTTTTACATTTTGATAGAGGAGGCAAAGTTTTTGTACTTGAAACTTCTTGTGTTTCAATAAATGACTGTATTAGCTGTTTCTTTTCAACTTTTTTTACAAATTCTGCTAGAGATGGATGCTTATGTTGGACACTTTTATTTTCATTTGCTCTACTTTTGCATTGCTTTCTACAGACTTGACTTTTGGTAGGCATTCTTTAGGGTCTGTTGAAAAAAATAAAGATATGGGTTGGGTTGTTCTGGAATGTATGTGTGCTGTGTGCATGAGTGTTTGAGTAAGATGATAAAGACTTATGTAATGGTGTGTGATTGTGCATTGGGAACTACAACTAGTAGGGATAGGTATTTTATGTGTTACTAAACTGGGGTTCAGATGACAAAAAAAAAGTAAGCTAGTGGTGTGGAAAAGTACAAATAGTAAATCTAATGTATACAATTAAAACAGTTGTTTGTTCTATAATATGAAAATTGCAGCGGTTCAGTTGAGTAATTTGTGTGTCCAAAAATAGGAATTTGTGGGCCATTCTGGCTGTAAATCGCTGTTTAAGACATGGAGATTGTTGGACAAAATGGTACACAATCTCTATTTTTAGGCATCAAAATAGCTTGTATTAATGTTATAGTATGTTTGATTAATAATACAAATATTATGGTGATATTCTACTTACTTTTTTTCTTAAATTAACAGGTAACTTCTTAGTTCTTCTTTGTTCTTCGAAATTCGTCTGCTTCTTTTCAGTAGACTGGTCTTCGCTGCAATTGTAAAAGCTTCAAATTAGTAACTTTGTTTGTATATAGCGCTGTTTTTAATTTAGATATTGATTTTTTTAATTGAAATCCTCAGTGCCTTCTTTAAAACCATTAAACTAATTTATTTACATAAGATACATTGCATCAGTTCAGTACATATGATATGTTCTTAATGAACAAATTGTATTGAATGACTAACTGTAGCAAAAAAATATATCTTTACTATGCCTTGTGAAATTTATAATATACCAGTGAATACTACTATTTCTGTAAGTAAGCTGTTCTAGGTAATAGCGCCTCAATGTCATGTCTAAATTAAAGTAATTAAGTAAATTAATAAATAAAAATAAAAAAATATGAAATTGTATAAGTATTTTTTTAAATATTTAAACATAGATTGTGCTTGCATGCAATTTTGTTTGAATATATGTAGTCTATACATTTCATTTAAAAAATGTTAGTTTAACATGATTTGAGTGTGTGTGTATAAAGAAAGTAAATAGTATAAAGGTTTATAAGTGATAGTTGATTTTAGGATATTGAAAAAAATAAAGTAAATTCATTTTACAGATTACACAAGCTAAAAGTCTGTTTGAAAATGTGTTGATCTGCTGTACAGAAAATATGCATACCTGTAGTTTGTGTTCATGCATATGGATATGCATGGAGCTGCAAGTAGAAATCTTGGAGACTTGTAAAGTATTTCTGGTAGATGGTGCTTGCCAATGATATGACACTTGTACTCAGAGAGATTCACAGTACATTTGCAGTTAGATGATGCAGTTAGATGTAGAGGTCTTGAATGTGATTGGTGCATGGTCGTGTGATTTTTTAGATACATCCAATGAGGGAATGGCAGAGAGAGTGAAGTGGAAATGGTAGAAGGGCTGTTCATGTTACGATATGTCCGCGGACATGGCGGTAGTTCGCGGACATCGGGAGTTACATCCGGGGATTTTTGGGTTCAGAAGTCATGCAAATGACAATAAACACTGAAGGGTATTGGTCAGGAAAGTTTAGTGGGTGTGTTGTGCCAGGAGAGAGTTTCTCAGATACTCTTTTTGCTGAGAGAACAAAAGATAGCTATGGCTGTGTGTTTTAGAAAACAGATTGTTTGGATTTTGGGAGATTCGTGGATACATTGGTTGAAGGTGCATGCAGAAAGCTGTGGAGTAGCTGTAGATCTTGGATTCCCACATGTGGAAGTACACTGGCATGGAGTACGTGGAATGAAGTGGTTGCACTTGCTACCTCTCTGTGCTACTTTGGAGACAGAGCAACATCCAGACATAATTGTAATTCATTGTGGAGGGAACAGTTTAGGACATGTGACTGCAATGTTTTTGCAATTTGCTATGAAAGAAGGACTTGGGAAGGTTATGGACATGTTTCCTAATTCTCAAGTGATATTTTCACGGATTGCGCAGAGACAAATGTGGCTTCGTTCTTCTTCATTTGGTCCACAAATGGAAAAAGCAAGGCGCAATGTTAATAAGGCTGTTTGTGCCTTTCTAACAGATTTTATCATGTCCTCTTTTCACAATGAAAATATTATGTTTCGTAGTACATACATTTTTCGCAGAGATGGAGTCCATCTTACTTATGCTGGCAATCAGATTTTTCTGAGAAATGTACAAAATGTATTGCGACCTTTTTTGGAATTACAACAACCATTTTGTAGTAGGTGTTAAGCATTTATAATTTTTGACTTACAAACACCACCCAAAGACTCTTTTCAGAGCCACCACTTCTTCCCAGAGAAAATTGCAATGTTTGTGATGGGGTAGCAACACAATCTTTTAAATGTTCGCGAACTGACCGCGGACTTCTAAAAAATACAAAGGGCCTTGCTTCATTTATTTTCACTTCTATTTTTTAACTGTGAAAGGCGGCTCTGAAAAGAGCATTATTTTTTTTGAGTTTTGATATTTTGTATTTTTTTTGGTTTTTTATACACGACACACTAGGAGAGGAGGGGAAAGGAAGGTAAAGGGGGGGACACCAACCACAGGGATAAGAAAGGGCGAGCTGAGAGAGGAAGATGTAGAGTGGGTTTTATTTGGGTAGTGAGCAGATCTTCTCGTGCTCTGAGACGATAGTCTCAAAAGCACTAAGAAGTCGCTCCCCCCTGCAGAGTACTGTGTCACAGTACATACATACAACTGTGACCCTAGAAAGGTATGGGTCATCAGCATTCTGTATGGCCTGCGAGGCAGCTTGAGGAAGACACTGTCCCACAGAGGTGGTCCTTGTGGTGACAGGATCAGAAACAGAGGATGAAGTAGAGGAAATCAACCTGCTACGTTCTTCGCAAGGTACAACCCTGCGAATAGCCCCAGAGTGAAATGACCTCAGGTGTCCCTTCATAGTAGTGGTCCCAAAGCTGTACTTACCGTGCTTCCCACGACTGAGTATCATTTTGCACTCATTGCAGGTGAAACGGTTCGCATTAGGAACATTACCATGAATGGTAAATAACCGCCATACCCAAGACTCACTCCTAGTGCGGGTAGTAGGGTTTTCCTCTACCTCATTCACATCATCCTCTTCTTCCTCCTCTGCATCCTCACTCCTGTTCCCCTCTTCAGGCCCTTGGGGAGGTGCTGGTGGTGGAGGGGGTGGGGATGGTGCTGAAGCAGGTGCAGCACCAGGTGGCAGTTCTGCAGCCAGGGATGCCATCTCGATGGTGTAATCAGCAAGTTGCTGGAGAAATAGCTGTGCTCTGAAGAATAGCCAGAAACAAAATGAGAATAAGCTCTAGGGCGTGGTCTTTTATAGGGGTGCTTGTGCACGGTTTGCGGGCATGTGCGCTGTCCGCGGACAGACCGAACACAAAAAAAGGTTCGAAAAGTTTCAAAAGGTATGTAGAAACTCAGGATTACTATGTGGGACTTGTGCCATGGTGAGATTTTATTGAAAAATATTATGGATTAATTGAAAATGTACTTTTAATTTGTTCGGGGACCAGAACAGTGTCCTCATTCAGAACACGCGATCAGCGTGGGCGCGGTCATATGATCCGTTCGCGAACAAGTCCACGAAAGAAGCGCATGTCCACAGGACACCAAATGCACGGAGATTGGCTAGCCCATGCGCGTTGATGTTCTACGGACACTGTTCGGGTCCTGAACTAATTAAAATTGCTTCACACGTGAAACGAACATTTCAAGACACTGCGTGTGTTCTTAGAACAGTTTAAATTTGCTAGCGAACAGTAAAGACAGATATACTGTTCTTCAGGACACGTTCAATTTCGTTTATGTACGAACATTTCAGGACACCAATTGTGTTCTTAGAGCATTTTCAAGTTGCTAGCGAACAGTACGGACAGGTATAGTGTTCTTTAAGACACCTCCATTTTCGTTTATTTACGAACAATTCAGGACACTGTGTGTGTTCTTAGAACAGTTTGAACTTGCTAGTGAACACTATGGACAGATATACAGGGTAATTCATAGAATTTCGCAGAAAAGTGTCGCAAGCGGCTGGCGCAGAGTGTCCATGTGAGATTGTCTGCACCAGGCGCGTGTGCCAAAACCGATTTCCGCGCACATCGTATTCATGGATTGTAGACTCCCAAACCAGCCGTGGCGCAGAGTATCGCAGCGACCCTGCAGCAGCGCCAGTAACGGCCCCAAGAACGCCCTCGCGCAAGGAAAAGCCATCAAAATCGCTAAATCATCGCAAAGGGCTGCGCTAACCCTGGACCAGTTGATAGGGCTGCCAAACAAGGAACACAAAGCGGGTAACGTTCATATTAGGGGTACGCGGGAAGTTTTACATGCGATTAGCCAGGGTACGTGTATGACAGGGGAACGGGTGAAGTTAAACACGCGATTAGCCAGGGTTAGTGTATTACAGGGGTACGCAGGAATTTTCACATGCGATTTGGCTGGGTACGTGTATGACAGGGGTACGCGTGAAGTTTTACACGCGATTAGCCAGGGTACGTGTATTACAGAGGTGCGCGGGAATAATCACACGCGATTTGACTGGGTATGTGTATTACAGGGGTGCGCGGGAATTATCACACGCGATTTGGCTGGGTACGTGTAGTAGAGGGGGGCGCGGGAATAATCACACGCGATTAGGCTGGGTGGGTCCTCACAGGTGTACCCTGTACACACTCCACGGCCCCTGCAGGCAGCCCACAAAACAGGGGTCTACCCTGCACACCTGCTCATGTCTCCCACCCCCCACCCCCCGCAGAAGTGTGGGGCACCCTCCACCAGGCCCCCACTCATGTCTCCCACCCACCCCCACCCCCCAGCCACCATGGGCAGCCCCCACCAGGCCCCCACTCATGTCTCCCACCCACCCCCACCCCCCAGCCACCATGGGCAGCCTCCACCAGGCCCCCACTCATGTCTCCCACCACCCCCACCCCCCCAGCAGTGTGGGGGCACCCTCCACCAGGCCCCCACCCATGTCTCCCACCACCCCCAACCCCCAGCCACCATGGGCAGCCCCCACCAGGCTCCCACCCATGTGTCCCACCACCCCCACCAGGCCCCCACTCATGTCTCCCACCACCCCCACCCCCCAGCAGTGTGGGGCACCCTCCACCAGGCCACCACCCATGTCTCCCACCACCCCCACCCCCCAGCCACCATGGGCAGCCCCCACCAGGCTCCCACCCATGTCTACCACCCCCCCACCCCCCAGCCACCACGGGCAGCCCCCACCAGGCCCCCACCCATGTCTTCCACCACCCCCACCCCCCAGCCACCATGGGCAGCCCAAACCAGGCTCCCACCCATGTCTACCACCCCCCCCACCCCCCAGCCACCATGAGCAGCCTCCACCAGGCCCCCACTCATGTCTCCCACCACCACCACCACCCCAGCAGTGTGGGGCACCCTCCACCAGGCCCCCACCCATGTCTCCCACCACCCCCACCCCCTGCCACCATAGGCATCCCCCACTAGGCCCCCACCCATGTCTCCCACCACCCCCACCCCCCAGCCACCATGGGCATCCCCCACCAGGCCCCCACTCATGTCTCCCACCACCCCCACTCCCCAGCAGTGTGGGGCACCCTCCACCAGGCCCCCACCCATGTCTCCCACCACCCCCACCCCCCACCCACCATGGGCATCCCCCACCAGGCCCCCACTCATGTCTCCCACCACCCCCACCCACCAGCCACCATGGGCAGCCCCCACCAGGCCCCCACTCATGTCTCCCACCCACCCCCACCCCTCCCAGCAGTGCAGGGGCGGACCCCACCAGGCCCCCACCCATGTCTCCCACCACCCCCACCCCCAGCCACCATTGGAATCCCCCACCAGGCCCCCACTCATGTCTCCCACCACCCCCAATCCCCCAGCAGTGCAGGGGCAGCATCCACCAGGCCCCCACCCATGTCTCCCACCACCCCCACCCCCCAGCCACCATGGGCAGCAACCACCAGGCCCCCACTCATGTCTCCCACCCTCCCCCACCCCCCAGCCACCGTGGGCAGCCCCCACCAGGCCCCCACTCATGTCTCTCCCCACCCCCACCCCCCAGCCACCATGGGCAGCCCCCGCCAGGCCCCCACTCATGTCATACACCCACCCCCACCCCCCAGCCACCATGGGCAGCCCCCACCAGGCCCCCACTCATGTCTCCCACCCACCCCCATCCCCAGCAGTGCAGGGGCAGCCTCCACCAGGCCCCCACTCATGTCTCCCACCACCCCCACCCCCCAGCCACCATGGGCAGCCCACACCAGGCCCCCACTCATGTCTCCCACCACCCCCACCCCCCCAGCAGTGTGGGGCACCCTCCACCAGGCTCCCACCCATGTCTCCCACCCACCCCACCCCCCAGCCACCATGGGCAGCCTCCACCAGGCCCCCACTCATGTCTCCCACCACCCCCACCCCCCCAGCAGTGTGGGGCACCCTCCACCAGGCCCCCACCCATGTCTCCCACCACCCCCACCCCCCAGCCACCATGGGCATCCCCCACCAGGCCCCCACTCATGTCTCCCACCACCCCCACACCCCCCAGCAGTGTGGGGCACCCTCCACCAGGCCCCCACCCATGTCTCCCACCACCCCCCAGCCACCATGGGCATCCCCCACCAGGCCCCCAATCATGTCTCCCACCACCCCCACCCCCCAGCCACCATGGGCAGCCCCCACCAGGCCCCCAATCATGTCTGCCACCCACCCCCACCCCCGCAGCAGTGCAGGGGCAGCCTCCACCAGGCCCCCACTCATGTCTCCCACCACCCCCACCCCCCAGCCACCATGGGCAGCCCCCACCAGGCCCCCACCCATGTGAGCCCACCACCCCCACCCCCAGCCACCATGGGCATCCCCCACCAGGCCCCCACTCATATCTCCCACCACCCCACCCCCCCAGCAGTGTGGGGCACCCTCCACCAGGCCCCCACCCATGACTCCCACCACCCCCACCCCCCAGCCACCATGGGCAGCCCCCACCAGGCCCCCACTCATGTCTCCCACCCACCCCCACACCCCCCAGCACTGCAGGGGCAGCCTCCACCAGGCCCCCACCCATGTCTCCCACCACCCCCACCCCCCAGCCACCATGGGCAGCCCCCACCAGGCCCCCACTCATGTCTCCCACCCACCCCCACCCCCCAGCCACCATGGGCAGCCCCCACCAGGCCCCCACTCATGTCTCCCACCCACCCCCACCCCCCAGCCACCATGGGCAGCCCCCACCAGGCCCCCACTCATGTCTCCCACCCACCCCACCCCCCAGCCACCATGGGCAGCCCCCACCAGGCCCCCACTCATGTCTCCCACCCACCCCCACCCCCCCTGCAGTGCAGGGGCAGCCTCCACCAGGCCCCCACTCATGTCTCCCACCACCCCCACTCCCCAGCCACCATGGGCAGCCCCCACCAGGCCCCCACTCATGTCTCCCACCACCCCCACCCCCCCAGCAGTGTGGGGCACCCTCCACCAGGCTCCCACCTATGTCTCCCACCCACCCCCATCCCCCAGTCACCATGGGCAGCCTCCACCAGGCCCCCACTCATGTCTCCCACCACCCCCACCCCTCCAGCAGTGTGGGGCACCCTCCACCAGGCCCCCACCCATATCTCCCACCACCCCCACCCCCCAGCCACCATGGGCATCCCCCACCAGGCCCCCACTCATGTCTCCCACCACCCCCACCCCCACAGCAGTGTGGGGCACCCTCCACCAGGCCCTCACCCATGTCTCCCACCACCCCCACCCCCCAGCATCCAGGGGCACCCTCCACCAGGCCCCCACTCATGGCCCCTATCACCCCCACCCTCCAGCAGTGCAGGGGCATCCTTCACCAGGCCCCCACTCATGTCCAACTCATGTCTCCCACCACCCCCACCCCCCAGCATCCAGGGGCACCCTCCACCAGGCCCCCACTCATGTCCAACACATGTCTCCCACCACCCCCACCCCCCAGCAGTGCAGGGGCAGCACCACCAGGCCCCCACTCATGTCTCCCACCACCCCCACCCCCCAGCAGTGCAGGGGCACCCTCCACCAGGCCCCCACCCATGTCTCCCACCACCCCACCCCCCAGCCACCATGGGCATCCCCCACTAGGCTCCCACCCATGTCTCCCACCACCCCCACCCCCCAGCCACCATGGGCAGCCCCCACCAGGCCCCCACTTATGTCTCCCACCCACCCCCACCCCCCAGCCACCATGGGCAGCACCACCAGGCCCCCACTCATGTCCAACTCATGTCTCCCACCACCCCCACCCCCCAGCATCCAGGGGCACCCTCCACCAGGCCCCCACTCATGTCCAACTCATGTCTCCCACCACCCCCACCCCCCAGCAGTGCAGGGGCAGCACCACCAGGCCCCCACTCATGTCTCCCACCACCCCCCCCCAGCAGTGTGGGGCACCCTCCACCAGGCCACCACCCATGTCTCCCACCACCCCCACCCCCCAGCCACCATGGGCAGCCCCCACCAGGCTCCCACCCATGTCTACCACCCCCCCCCACCCCCCAGCCACCATGGGCAGCCTCCACCAGGCCCCCACTCATGTCTCCCACCACCCCACCCCCCAGCAGTGTGGGGCATCCTCCACCAGGCCCCCACCCATGTCTCCCCCCACCCCCACCCCCCAGCGACCATGGGCATCCCCCACCAGGCCCCCACTCATGTCTCCCACCACCCCCACCCCCTCAGCAGTGTGGGGCACCCTCCACCAGGCCCCCACCCATGTCTCCCATCACCCCCACCCCCCAGCCACCATGGGCATCCCCCACCAGGCCCCCACTCATGTCTCCCACCACCCCCACCCCCCAACCACCATGGGCATCCCCCACCAGGCCCCCACTCATGTCTCCCACCACCCCCACCCCCTCAGCAGTGTGGGGCACCCTCCACCAGGCCCCCACCCATGTCTCCCATCACCCCCACCCCCCAGCCACCATGGGCATCCCCCACCAGGCCCCCACTCATGTCTCCCACCCACCCCCACCCCCCCCAGCAGTGCAGGGGCAGCCTCCACCAGGCCCCCACTCATGTCTCCCACCACCCCCAACCCCCCAGCCACCATGGGCAGCCCCCACCAGGCCCCCACCCATGTCTCCCACCACCCCCATCCCCCAGCCACCATTGGCAGCCCCCACCAGGCCCCCACTCATGTCTCCCACCCACCCCCACCCCCCAGCCACCATGGGCAGCCCCCACCAGGCCACCACTCATGTCTCCCACCACCCCCACCCCCTCTCAGTGTGGGGCACCCTCCACCAGGCTCCCACCCATGCCACCCGGACCACCCCCACCCCCCAGTCACCATGGGCAGCCTCCACCAGGCCCCCACTCATGTCCCCCTGCCCACAGGCCCTGACAATCCTCAAGCATGGGCCTCATGGCCAGCCACCACAGCCCAAAGACACAACCAAGTATTACATGCACCCATGATACTACTCCAATGGAAACAATGTAAATCAACACATGTGTCTCACACACACACAATGGTTGCAAGTGAACCTGAAAACCCATATCATGACATGCATGAAAACAATGAGATGGAACCACACATTGAAGAATTAAAAAATCCAAATAATGTATTAATAACAACAGTAATGGCAATCAAAATTAAACAAAATACACAAGTAAAAAAAAACAAAATTAAGCTGGCTGTCCCTTTTCAAATTAAAATTAATAAATGATAATCCAGAAAAATGTCTTCCAAAGTTCAAGTCCATAAAAAGGAAATGAAGGGAAAAAAGAAATAGAAAAACATTGCTCCATGGGAAAAAATATTCATAGTAAAAGAAATGTCCAAATCCAAAGTCCAACTATGTACAAAGTATTCAGGGTCCATCATCCCAACAGAAGAAATGAAACCTACCAAAAAACCTATCTAAAATGGAACTATATACAAAAGGTGGATCAGTGTCCGTCGACTCCAAATAAAAATAAACTATAAAGGAAACCTATCACTAAATAACTATATACAATGGCGGCGGGGCCAGTCCAGCGGCTCACTTAGTGGTGTTCCGGGCCAGGGCATCATCAAACTCCTCGTCTATGTCCCGGAGGCGGTCCTGTTCCATGGCCCCGAGGGTCTGCAGGGACGCCGACATCTTCACCTCCAACTCCCTGCGGATTGCCCCGAGGCACTCGGCCCGCCTCAGGGCCCTCCGCATGGAGTTCTCCACCCTGACCATCGTGAGCCGCGCCTCTTCTGCCCGCCGCCGCTCCGCATTTATGGCGTGGCCAACCGCTGCCACACGGAAGACACTTCCCGTCCAGGGTCCTCCTGCCCTCCGGCCGATGCCTGCCCCTCCGATGTTGAAGGCCCCGAGCTATCGTGGCTCCCACCTACAGCCTCCTGCTGCTGCAGCTGCTGCTGTCCATGTGCCCTGTCCGATGGTGCCTGCACATCCTCCTCCAGCTGGGGTGCAGTCGTTGATGTGGCCACCCCTGCTGGACGTCCGACTCTCGACTGTGGCAGGGATCTGTTGTCCACCAGCCTGGCCGCACGGTCGGAGGCAGCTCCACAGGGCACCCAGGTGACACATGGGTGGGAAGATGGCATGGAGGACGACTGGGGCATAGGGGGTTCCGTGGAGGAGGGGGTCGGAACAAGGTCCAGGAAACGGAGGAATCCAGCCCTGGTGAGCTGTCCCAGTGGGTCAACGCAGTCAACGAGCCATGCAAGAAGACGTGCAGACTCATCATGAAAAGAATGCAGGTCAGCTTGCATGGCCCGTTGACGCAACGCCACCCCACCCTGGACAGGCTCAACCTGGTGCAGGATAGCCACATCCGCAGGGAGAGGAAGGCCAGGTGTTGTAAGCCAATCCCCTCCCTGAGAACGGGTCTGGAGTTAGGCATCCCGCTGGTGCAAGATGATGCAGTGACAGGAGCAGGGACAGGATTGCACACAGGCACCTCCGCGGTGGCCTGTGCTGCCTCCTGTCCCAGATCCTGCACTGCACCACTAGCACCAGTGGAATCCCCACCTCCAGACCCCGCCTCTGTCGCTTGCAAGGCCTCCTCCTCCTCCAAACCCCCCACCAACCTGGATGACTCCGTGCCATCTTCCTCCATTGGGCCCTATGGGGTCCCAGATGCCCCTTCTGCTGCCGAGGAGTCCAACTCCAACCTCCACCTCTTGGACCTCCCCTCGGCAGCTGCGGCCTGGGACACGGCACCAGACTCCTCACTCCCCGACGAGACCAGAACCTGGGAGGGGATCCGGGCCTTGCGTCTCCGGCTGGTGGTGCAACCCCTGCCGCTGTGCTCAACAGCACCTTCTCCGCCCTCTTCATCAGTTGACGCTGCAGACAGGGAGAAAAAAAACACAGGCATCAGGGCACTGTCCAATGGACTCATACACACATGACAGTCATACATGAGTGGCATTGGTAAACCTCAGACATGGCATCACAATCCCCAACACACATGTCATTTCAACTTGCACACATGAGCCATACCACAGGCATATTGCAACAGCCAGCACCATTCATTCACATACAACAGCATGAGCAGCCAAAGGTCATCCACACATCACATGCAACATAGGGAGTACACTACACATGCACACACACCGCCAAACTTACATGCATGTGTACACCTCCGCCAACTGTCGCAGTGTTCCGATCGACATCCATGTCACACCTGACAATCATTCCTGTCACACATGAGACCCCTCTCATGTGTCACCCTCACGGCCCTGTACACCCCCCCCTACTTGCCCACATGAAAATACATGTTCAACCTGCACACTCCTGGCACACCACACGCACAGTTTACAATCAGTACGCATGTACACTTACTGCTCGACTCCAGACGGGTCTGCCTCTCAAGGACCTGGACGCCGAGCGCTGGGGATATGCGTTCCAGGACCCTCATCTGATCTTCCGACAAGTGGCCCCGGCGCCCCTTAGCATCCGCTGCCTTCAGGAGGCGCCGGGCCTTGTTGAGGGTCCTGGACCTGAAGTCCTCCCAGCGCTTCCTGACACGTTCGTAGTCGCGGACTGCCACCTCCTCCGCGTTGATGGCAGTCACGATGTCCATCCAGATCCGAGTCCGTCCTTCCTTGTCGGCGCGCAACCTTCCGAAGAGGGCATCATACTGCCCCAGGACATGCTCCACCAGGACACCAACTTCGGTGGCAGTGAAGCTGGTGCCCCTCTGCCTCCTTGGTCGGGGGTTGCCACTGGTGCCAGATGTTGCAGTGCCCGACATGGCAACCCCAGAGGCAGGAGTGGGTGGGAAACTGGGTCCTGGGGCTGGCCTGTGGGGCGATGGAAAAGCAGTCGGGAGTCTTCGGTTCCAGCAGGGGTGGTCACAGCAACAGCACCCCTGGCTGATGTGCAGGCAGCAAATGGCAGGGCATGTGGGCAACAGGCAGTCAGGCAGCAGCAGATGGCAGGTGGGAGCGTGCTCAGGGCTCTGGGGGGCAGTAATTCGGCCTTCTGGGCAGGAGCGTGGTCTTCCATTTGTGAACGCGTGGCCAGCTTGATACGGAGTGATTTTGCACGTGAAAATCAGCACGTCTGCGTGTAATTCGAGGAAAGGCCCTTAGCGCGTAAGCGCATCAGCACACGTCTGTACATTCATTGGCCCAAAGGCCACCAGCGTATGCGCGTCTATGAAGTCACGTGCACGTTGAATATGGCACACGTTTGAAATGTTGCGTGTTAAAAAAATGAAAGACACGTCCGAGTGTCAAAGCGTGTAATTGGTGGAAATGGCCTTAGCGCGTACACGCGGAAGTGACAAGCGTGTAATTGGTGGAAATGGCCCTACACGCGGAAGTGACAAAGCGTGTAATTGGTGGAAATGAACTGAATGCACTTGTCTAGTATGTGTCCGCACATGATAACGAGATGGTCATTGTTGCAGGATCCAAGACCACACCTGCACAACGCCAGGCACACTGGCAGACCGTTGCGGACATCGTAAGTGCCCTTGGAATCGTGAGGCGCACAGCCAATGATTGCTATAAGCGCTGGAATGACCTAAAGCGCAGGGCAAAGAATAAGCTGGCCTAAAGTCATGCCGCAACTCTAGTGACTGGAGGTGGGTCTCCAGTAGAAGACATGGAACTCACTCCACATGAGTCAGTCGCTGGGACCTACGTCACGGAGGAACAGATCCAAGGCGTGGGAGATCTGCCTGATTATGAGGCATTGTCCGGTGAGTGCACATGCATGTGTGTGTCATCCATGTGCATGGTGTGTGTGTGAGGGCTTCTGTTTGTGTGCCAGGTGAGGGTGTTTGCGCCTGAGTCGTTTGGGTCACCCATGAGCTTCATGCAATACATTCTGCGCAGCAGCATTTGGCCATAGGAGTATCCCTTCTGCCAACAGTAGACATCTAGCCCAACAGCACGCCAGTTGCCCTTGAAGTGTCACCTTGCCACAACATTGTTGCTTATTTTTCTCTGTTCATTCAGGCAGATAGTTTGCATTCCACCACTTTTACTAGGCATTTCTCAGTCCTCTAGTCACATGTCTGACATGGCTATGGTAAAGTGGAGTGACTTTGTTACCTGGATATCATTTGTTTAGACATGTCCCTGTGCAATCGGACCATTTTGTACTGACAGCTCCAGGTGAAAAATCAGACCTGTTTGAATTAGAAAAGCTATTACATGAGGGAACTGGACTGAATGAATAAGTGCTGTCCTCCTCTCCATCTTCACTCAATAGCAATGGTACATGCCATCTGTGTGATGGCATGTGTATTTCACCTGGCAATCACAGGCCAATGTGTGATGCCACTGCCAGGCAGCATGCAGAAAATGTGTTCATCTTCCATCTTGGTGTCATCAGTGTGTGCCATTTGCCTGCCCTTCATACACAGTGAGGGTGCATGTATGGGAGGGTTTTAGTCATGTGGGACATGTTTCAATCAAGTACTGGTTCTGTTGCTTCTCAGCCCTCATTGTGTGCCATGGTGCTAATGCCTGTTTCCATTTGTTTGCTTTTATGTCTTTGCAGGGGAATACGCACCTGATACTGCTGGGGTTGTGGAGATGGTGCAGACCCAGGAGGGGTCCGAGGGCCGACCGACCACCAGTGAGGGACGTGGTGTGGTGGTGGGTGAGAACCCACAACTGCTGCAGGTCGTGCTCTCAAGGGGTGTCTCTGGCTGCACCTCCCCCGAGCTGTACTCAGGTGTTGATTCGGATGATGAGACCTACGTGCCGTCGCAGGTGAGTGTTCCTGGGAGGGATTCTGTTCTGTCCCACCCACCTGCACCAGGGTCAGAACCCTCAATGGGGATGTCAGTGTTGGCAGCTACGCCTTTGGTGGTTACGGATGCAGGGTCACACTCCGCGACATCTGATCCTGTTCCTGGGCCAGCAGATCAGAGGGGGAATACAGTCCTGCAGCCTCAGGCAGTGCCGGCACAACAAGGCGCAGTTCGCCTTGCCCCAGACAGGTGTGGTGCCCGCTAACGTGGTGGCCGTACGCTACCCGGCAATACCGCATGGGAGCAATCCATTTACGGTATGGCAACCCAACAGGCAGCATCATCAGAGATGATGGCTCAGGCCATGGATAGGGTGGCCACTTCCATTGTCCCCCCGAAAGGCTGATGGAGCGACTACAGCAGGCAACCGATTCCATCTGCCAGTCACACAGGGAGGACATGTTGGCGTCCAACAGGGACAGGCGGCGGCACTGGCGACTCTGCAGGAAGCCATCTCCATAGAGTCCCAGGGCCACAGGGAAGCCCTGAGGCTGGAACTCCTTCACCTCAGGACGACTCTTGTTGAGCTTGAGGCTTCAACAAACCGAAGGACAGAACAGCAGCTGGGGCTTCTGACTCGTACGCTCCCAGCTGAGATGCAGGCAACTAGGGCGGAGGTCCAGGCATCCCGTGAGTTGTTGCATGGGGACCTCCGCACACTCATCCTATAGAACGAGACCTACCACACCCGCATGCTTGCAGCCATGGAGGAACAGACTAGGGCCTTTCGTGGGCTGCCTCCCATAGTGCAACCACCTCCGGATGCAGCTGCACAGGGTGATAATAGCGACAGCAGTGATACTCCCACAATAGGGTAGCCGTGTGGGCCATGAGCCCATGGGGGTGTTTTTTTTTCGCAAGATCCACAAAGTGGGTTTTGGTGTGCACCCTGTCCTCGGACCTCCTGGGTGGCCTCCGCAACCCCCCCGGGCCCATTAATGGCCATTTTTGATTTTTTTTTTTTATTTTTTTTTTTTGGGACAATGTGTTGCCTTGTGTGGCTCCCGTGGGCATACGCTGCATTGTGGCTGGGCACATGCAGGCTTGTCATGTATTTGGTTCAGATGCTTGGGTTTTTGTCACACACACCCCTCCTGCTTCCCGTTTCCATGGGCTTGCAAAGGGTGTGCGCAAGTGACATTGACGTACATGGTGACATTGGACTCCCACTACATGTGTGGGTAGTCTAGTCAATACTGTGTATACATTCCTAGTGCATATTGCTGTTGTGTTGTACACTGCATGTTGCATTGATGTGTAACTCATCATCCGTGTCTACCTCATAATTTGCAGGTCCTTTCCTCATGTCTACACAAGGCCCTCTACTTTGGAGATGGGGTCCATGTTGGCAGCAGTGCACCTACAACTCTACATGGCGGCAACACTGTACAGTTGGAAGTGGTGGGAGTGCAGGCATTTCCAGGTGGTGAGACTACTAATTCCTTACATTCGTAATGTCATGTTAATGGTAGTTTAGAGGGTCAGTAGCTGATAAGTGTTATTGCTAAATACCTGCTCAAGTGTGTTGTTGGTCCTGCATTACTGTGAGCATTTCAGGTGTCGCAAGTTTCAATTAGGGACACTGTACATTGTGACACTTGTGTCATGTTGTGGGGATTACTTTGTTTACCTGCACATAGCATGACATGGCACGGTGTGTCGTGTGGCGGTGCTGGGGATGGGTTGGGTGACATGGCACTGTCCTCATGTTGCATTTTGCATGTGGGTATTCATTTTAGCTGCATGAATGTGTTTTTTCATGAAAGTGCATTGGTGGTGTCTGTGTAGGTAGGGATGCACACATTGTAACACTTCCAGGTGAACAATCTCAGGCTGATATGGTTTTGACGGTTGATTCTCCAGACATTCAGGATCAGTGTCAGGTTGAGTCATCATTGATTGTCAGATGGTATGTGCCAGGGCAGTGTGCACTCCACAGGGGTGTGATTTCTATGTGAAGTAATTAGCCACTAGCTGTGTACGGGCTGCCTCCCCCCGTGCCCTTTCCCCTCCCATGCGCAGCGGGCGTGCATGTGGTTGGGGATGTGGGGGCACCACCATGTCCACACCCAGGCCCCAGCGTGTTGCAACGTTGTGCAGGACACATGCTGCCACTATGATCCTGCACACTACTGGGGGAGTGTATAACAGCTGCCCGCCAAAACGGTCAAGGGAGCGAAAGCGTGACTTAAGCACTCTGAATGTGCGCTCCACTATGCCCCGGGTTGCAATGTGGGCTGTGTTATATCTTACCTCGGGTGGCATGGTGGGGTTCCTAATTGGCGTCATCATGTGGGGGCTGAGAGGGTAGGCACTGTCCCCTGTGGAGGTGGTGATTGGTATCATTGGTGGGGTTGTGATCTTGCTCAGTATCTGACATGCATGCATGTGCAGTGGCATTCATACTCACCAAGCAGCCATGCATCGCCATGCCGCCCAGCTTCTAGGTCCCGGCTTAGGGTGGACATCGGTAAATGAAGCTGTCGTGGGTGGACCCGGGATAGTTGGCATATACTGAGGTGATGATTCCCTTGGCATTACATACTACCTGCACGTTGATGGAATGCCAGTGCTTGCGGTTCCTATAGATGTGCTCAGATGCCCTGGGGGGACGTAGAGCCACATGGGTGCAGTCGATGGCACCTAGCACTTTGGGGAATCGTGCCACACCGTAAAAATCCAGGGCGGCAGCATGCCTTTCTGCAGGTGTTCTGGGCAGGTATACGTGCCTGCGGACTGATGGGCGTGCAGTGATGATGTTCAAGACCTGGTGTAGGCAGCGTGACTCCGTGGCTTGTGACACCCGACCCACTATGGCACTTGTCCGCTGAAATGATCCAGTGGCTAAGAAGTGCAGTACATTGAGGACCTTCTCCAGGGGGCTGAGTGCTTGGGAGCACAGGGTGGGTGATGTGAGGTCATCCTCCCACTCACTCACCAGGTCCAGTATTATGTGTGGTGGAAACCTGTACATCCCATACACCTGGTCATCAGGCATCCCGAAAAGGCTGGTTCTGGGTGTGAATATTCTGGCCCTGACTATCCTCCTCCTCCTCCTTTGGTAGCCCACGGCCACTGCTGCTAGGAACGGTATATTCATCCTGGCGCCTGAGCTTGTTATTTTTTTGTGCGCAAATTTATGCGTCGCGGGTCGACGTATGCCTGCTTCCTACTGGCGTACGTGTTTCTTTGCGCGTGTTGTAGGCGAGCGTGTTAAACTTCCCGCGCACCACTGAAATCCAGTACCCAGGCCAATAGTGTGTGGAAATTCCCACGCACCCGGAATATACGTGCGCTGATGTACTCGTGTGTGAAACTTCCCGCGCACCCCTGAAATCCAGTACCCTGGCCAATAGCGTGTGGAAATTCCCGCGCACCCCGGAATACACGTGCGCTGATGTACTCGCGTGTGAAACTTCCCGCGCACCCCTGAAATCCAGTACCCAGGCCAATAGCATGTGGAAATTCCCGCGCACCCCGGAATACACGTGCGCTGATGTACTCACGTGTGTAAGTGCCCGCGAACCCCTGAAATACACGTACATAGGCCAATCACGTGTACGCGCACTTTTGTCCAATTACACGCAATGACACTCTGACGTGCAGTCTTTCCACGTGTGCTCCGTCATCACGCTCTATGAGGGAAATACCCGTGCGGGTCACGTCACAGACGCGCTTACGCGCTGAGGGCCTTTGGTTCAATAGAATCGCGTATGCGTGCTGACGCGCTTACGCGCTAAGGGCCTTTCCTCGAATTTCACGCTGACGTGCAGGATTTTCACGTGCCAAATCACTCCGTATCAAGCTGGCAACGCGAAAACACATGGAAGACCACGCTCCTGCCCAGAAGGCCGAATTACTGCCCCCCAGTGCCCTGAGCAGCCTCCCACGTGCCATCTGCTGCTGCTGCCTGCCTGTCTGCCTGCTGCCATCATGCCCTGCCATTTGGTGCCTGCACATCAGCCCTCTGCAGGGGTCCAGTTGCTGTGTCCACCCCTGCTAGAACAGAAGACTCCCGACTGGGATAACATCGCTCCACAGCCCAGCCCCAGGACCCAGTTGCCCACCCACTCCTGCCTCTGGGGTTGCCATGTTGGGCACTTCCACATCTGGCACCAGTGGCAACCCCAGGCCAGAGGGGCAGAGGGGCACCAGCTTCACTGCCACCAAAGTTGGTGCCCCGGTGGAGCATGTCCTGGGGCAGTATGATGCCCTCTTTGGATCGTCCCGCGCCAGCAAGGAAGGACGGGAGAGGATCTGGGCCGACTGTGTGGTTGCCATCTACGCGGAAGGGGTGGCAACCCGCGACATCCAGAAGATCAAGAAGCACTGGGAGGACTTGAGGTCCAGGACCCTCGTGAAGGCCCGGCTACTCGTGGAGGGGGGCCGGGGCCGCATGAGTTCCATCCAGATGAGGGTCCTGGAACGCGTACGCCCAGCGCTCCACGCCCAGATCCTTGAGAGGGAGACCCGTCTGGAGTTGAGCGATAAGTGGCCAAGCATTGCTGTGTGAGACAGGGCATATTGCGGTGTGCTGGTTGTCTGATACTTGCATGTATGTGTGACATAGGCCATGTATGCATGTATGTGTGCAGGGACATCATGGTAATGCATGTGTGACATGGTTGTTGCATGTGTTTAAATGCGACATGGGGAGCCCTATGCAGATTTTACACATGAGAGCATGCCAGTCTCTGTTCCTGGACATGGGTGGGGGTGAGGGATGGGTGCTGATGCCAGGTACATATATGGTAGCCATGTCTGTGTGCCTGACCTGCGTGTCTGTGACTTGTGAATGCCATGGATGCATGACACATGTGTGTGACAATGCACAGATTCACTGATGCAGCCTAGTTATCCTTGTATCCGCTGTGTTTGGGGTGTATGAGGCCAGATGGATGTGACTGAGGTGAAGTGTGTGCATGTGATAGGCATGACCCATGATGCATGTGAGTTCCATATCATTGTATGTTTCAAGAGTCCATTGTTCACCATGCCTGTTACTGTGTGTGTTTTGCCTGGACTGACCCATGTGTTGTGGAGGGACATGATGGAAGTGTACTTTGACAGTGGTACTCATCTGCTATTGCTTCCTGTCTAGGGGACCATTGAACAGTACCCTGATGCTTGTGTTCTATGTCTCCCTCTACGCAGCGGCTAGTGAAGAAGAGGGCGGAGACGGCGCTGTGGAGCAAGGCGGCGGGGATGCCCCCACGGCTGCAGCGGAAGGGGTGGGTGAGCCCCCACAGGGGCCTGCTACGGCGGAAGATGGTGAGGAGCCATCCAGGTTGGTGGTTTCCACAGAGGAGGAGGAGGCCGCCACTGAGGCACACATGGGGCCTGGTGGGGGCATCTCTGCTGGTGCAAGTGGTGCAGTCCAGGGGCAGGGGCAGGAGGCAGCACAGGTCACTGTGGAGGGGCCTGTGCATGTTGCTGTCCCTGACCCTGTGAGTGCACCACCATGCACCAGCAGGGATGCCCCGTCCCAGGCCCGTCCGCAGGTAGAGGGGATGTCCATGTCACCTGACTCCCCTCCACCTGCGGACGAGGGGACCCGTGGCCGTATGGAGAAGGTCCGGATTGGGGTCACGATGCGCGCAGGTGAAATTCATGATGACATGCGGGAGGAGCGCGCAGGTCATCACGAAGAGCACCGTGCCGAAGTGGCCAAATTGGGATCTTCCATGTTCGGGGGTTTCGGCCAATCTGGCGGCCCTCTCCTCCTCTGTGGAGGCTATACGCCAGTTGTTCTCCTTGCCGTCTTCCGGCCCAGATGCCACCAGGGCCCACTGTGGACCTGCCCTGACCAATGCAGCCAGCTCGGTGGGGATCCCATCCCTGCCACAGTCGGGAGTCGGATGTCCAGCAGGGGTGGACACCACAGCAACTGTACCCCAGCAGATGGAGGATGTGCCGGCATCATCAGGCAGGGCACGTGCACGACGGCATCGGTGGATTCCATCAGCCTGGATGCCGTTGTGCTGGCAGAGGCAGTTGCGTCGGAGGCAGCAGCAGAGTCAACGTGGGAGGCATCATGGCTCGGGGCCATCAACATCGGAGGGGCAGGCATCGGCCGGAGGGCAGGAGGACCCAGGACAGGAAGTGTCTTCCGTGTGGCTGCGGTTGGGCCAGCAGATAGGTGCGGAGCGGCGGCTGGCAGAAGAGGCGCTGCTCACGATGGTCAGGGTGGAGAACTCCATGCGGAGGGCCCTGAGGCGGGCCGAGTGCCTCGAGGCAATCCGCAGGGGGTTGGAGGAGCAGATGGCGTCGTCCCTGCGGACCCTCAGGGCCATGGAACAGGACCGCCTCCGGGACATAGACGAGGAGTTTGATGATGCCCTGGCCCGGAACACCACGGAGTGAGCCGCTGGACTTGCCCGCCGCCTTTGTATATAGTTCTTTAGTTTTAGGTTTCCTTTGTTTCTTCTTATGATTTGGAGTCAACTGACACTGCTCCACTTTTTGTATATAGTTGCATTTTAGTTAGGGTTTTTTGTAGGTTTCCTTTGTTCAGTTGGGCTCATGGACCCTTGGATGTTTTGTACATAGTTCTTCATTGGATTGTTTTTTTTTTTATTTATTTATTCTCCATGGAGCACTGGTCTTTGCCTTTATTTTTCTCTCTCGGATTGATTTTATTTTTAATGTGACTTTGGACAACATTTTTTTGGATTTGGATTTGTAGTTTTGATTTTTTTGGACGGACATGCAGCTTATCTTTTTTTCATTGCCATTGTAGTTTGTTTCATTTCATTTGCATTCAATTTTTTTTAATACAATTTTGTTTTCATACTTCACTGTGTGGTATCATCTCATTGGTTTCATGCATGTCATGTTGGGTGTTTTCCCATTCAATTGCAACCATTGTGTGTGACGGACATGGGTTCATTAGCTTTATGAACATTGGGGGTGTAACATGTAATTTCCATTTCCATGTGGGTGAATGGGTTACTTGGTAGGGCCTTTTGGCTGTGGAGGCTGACCATAACGCACATGATTGGGGATTGTGAGGACCTGGGTGCAGGGGGACATGAGTGGGGGCCTGGTGGAGGCTGCCCCTGCACTGCTGGGGGGTGGGGGTGGTGGGAGACATGACTGGGGGCCTGGTGGTGCTGCCCCTGCACTGCTGGGGGTGGGGGTGGTGGGAGACATGAGTGGGGGCCTGGTGGAGGCTGCCCCTGCACTGCTGGGGGGTGGGGGTGGTTGGAGACATGAGTTGGACATGAGTGGGGGCCTGGTGTAGGGTGCCCCTGCACTGCTGGGGGGTGGGGGTGATAGGGGCCATGAGTGGGTGCCTGGTGGGGGCTGCCCATGGTGGCTGGGGGGTGGGGGTGGTGGGAGACATGGGTGGGGGCCTGGTGGAGGGTGCCCCACACTGCTGGGGGGTGGGGGTGGTGGGAGACATGAGTGGGGGCCTGGTGGGGGATGCCCATGGTGGCTGGGGGTGGTGGGAGACATGGGTGGGGGCCTGGTGGAAGGTGCCCCACACTGCTGGGGGGTGGGGGGGTGGGAAACATGAGTTGAACATGAGTGGGGGCCTGGTGGAGGGTGCCCCTGCACTGCTGGGGGGTGGGGGTGATAGGGGCCATGAGTGGGGGCCTGGTGGAGGGTGCCCCTGCACTGCTGGGGGGTGGAGGTGGTGGGAGTGGTGGGAGACATGAGTGGGGGCCTGGTGGAGGCTGCCCATGGTGGCTGGGGGGGGGGTGGGGGAGGTGGTAGACATGGGTGGGAGCCTGGTGGGGGCTACCCATGGTGGCTGGGGGGTGGGGGTGGTGGTAGACATGAGTGGGGGCCTGGTGGAGGGTGCCCTTGGATGCTGGGGGGTGGGGTGCAGGGGGACATGAGTGGGGGCCTGGTGGAGGGTGCCCCTGGATGCTGGGGGGTGGGGGTGCAGGGGGAGATGAATGGGGCCTGGTGGTGCTGTCCCTGCACTGCTGGGGGGTGGGGGTGATAGGGGCCATGAGTGGGGGCCTGGTGGAGGGTGCCACTGGATGCTGGGGGGTGGGGGTGCAGGGGGACATGAGTGGGGGCCTGGTGGAGGGTGCCCCTGGATGCTGGGGGTGGGGGTGCAGGGGTTCATGAGTGGGGGCCTGGTGGAGGGTGCCGATGGTGGCTGGGGGGTGGGGCTGGGTGGGAGACATGAGTGGGGGCCTGGTGGGGGCTGCCCATGGTGGCTGGGAGTTGGGGGTGGGTGGGAGACAGGAGTGGGGGCCTGGTGGGGGCTGCCCGTGGTGGCTGGGGGGTGGGGGTGGGTGGGAGACATGAGTGGGGGCCTGGTGGGGGCTGCCCATGGTGGCTGGGGGGTGGGGGTGGTGGGAGACATGGGTGGGGGCCTGGTGGAGGGTGCCCCCCACTGCTGGGGGGGTGGGGGTGGTGGGAGACATGAGTGGGGGCCTGGTGGGGGATGCCCATGGTGGCTGGGGGTGGTGGGAGACATGGGTGGGGGCCTGGTGGAGGGTGCCCCACACTGCTGGGGGGTGGGGCTGGTGGGAGACATGAGTTGGACATGAGTGGGGGCCTGGTGGAGGGTGCCCCTGCACTGCTGGGGGGTGGGGGTGATAGGGGCCATGAGTGGGGGCCTGGTGGAGGGTGCCCCTGGATGCTGGGGGGTGGGGGTGGTGGGAGACATGAGTGGGGGCCTGGCTGAGGCTGCCCATGGTGGCTGGGGGGTGGGGGGGGTGGTAGACATGGGTGGGAGCCTGGTGGGGGCTGCCCATGGTGGCTGGGGGGTGGGGGTGGTGGGAGACATGGGTGGGGGCCTGGTGGAGGGTGCCCCTATACTGCTGGGGGGTGGGGTTGTTGGGAGACATGAGTGGGGGCCTGGTGGTGCTGCCCCTGCGCTGCTGGGGGGTGGGGGTGGTGGGAGACATGAGTTGGACATGAGTGGGGGCCTGGTGGAGGGTGCCCATGGATGCTGGGGGGTGGAGGTGGTGGGAGACATGAGTTGGACATGAGTGGGGGCCTGGTGGAGGGTGCCCCTGCACTGCTGGGGGGTGGGGGTGATAGGGGCCATGAGTGGGGGCCTGGTGGAGGGTGCCCCTGGATGCTGGGGGGTGGGGGTGGTGGGAGACATGAGTGGGGGCCTGGTGGAGGCTGCCCATGGTGGCAGGGGGGTGGGGGTGGTAGACATGGGTGGGAGCCTGGTGGGGGCTGCCCATGGTGGCTGGGGAGTGGGGGTGGTGGTAGACATGAGTGGGGGCCTGGTGGAGGGTGCCCCTGGATGCTGGGGGGTGGGGGTGCAGGGGGACATGAGTGGGGGCCTGGTGGAGGGTGCCCCTGGATGCTGGGGGGTGGGGGTGCAGGGGGACATGAGTGGGGGCCTGGTGGTGCTGCCCCTACACTGCTGGGGGTTGGGGGTGATAGGGGCCATGAGTGGGGGCCTGGTGGAGGGTGCCCCTGGATGCTGGGGGGTGGGGGTGCAGGGGGACATGAGTGGGGGCCTGGTGGAGGGTGCCCCTGGATGCTGGGGGGTGGGGGTGCTGGGGGACATGAGTGGGGGCCTGGTGGAGGGTGCCCATGGTGGCTGGGGGGGTGGGGGTGGGTGGGAGACATGAGTGGGGGCCTGGTGGGGGCTGCCCATGGTGGCTGGGGGGTGGGGGTGGGTGGGAGACATGAGTGGGGGCCTGGTGGGGGCTGCCCTTGGTGGCTGGGGGGTGGGGGTGGGTGGGAGACATGAGTGGGGGCCTGGTGGGGGCTGCCCATGGTGGCTGGGGGGTGGGGGTGGTGGGAGACATGGGTGGGGGCCTGGTGGAGGGTGCCCCACACTGCTGGGGGGGTGGGGTGGTGGGAGACATGAGTGGGGGCCTGGTGGGGGATGCCCATGGTGGCTGGGGGTGGTGGGAGACATGGGTGGGGGCCTGTTGGAGGGTGCCCCACACTGCTGGGGGGTGGGGGTGGTGGGAGACATGAGTTGGACATGAGTGGGGGCCTGGTGGAGGGTGCCCCTGCACTGCTGGGGGGTGGGGGTGATAGGGGCCATGAGTGGGGGCCTGGTGGAGGGTGCCCGTGGATGCTGGGGGTTGGGGGTGGTGGGAGACATGATTGGGGGCCTGGTGGAGGGTGCCCCTACACTGCTGGGGGGTGGGGGTGGTGGGAGACATGAGTGGTGGCCTGGTGGAGGCTGCCCATGGTGGCTGGGGGTGGGAGGGTGGTAGACATGGGTGGGAGCCTAGTGGGGGCTGCCCATGGTGGCTGGGGGGTGGGGTGGTGGGAGACATGGGTGGGGGCCTGGTGGAGGGTGCCCCTGCACTGCTGGGGGGTGGGGGTGGTGGGAGACATGAGTGGGGGCCTGGTGGTGCTGCCCCTGCACTGCTGGGGGGTGGTGGGAGACATGTGTTGGACATGAGTGGGGGCCTGGTGGAGGGTGCCCCTGGATGCTGGGGGGTGGGGGTGGTGGGAGACATGAGTTGGACATGAGTGGGGGCCTGGTGAAGGGTGCCCCTGCACTGCTGGGGGGTGGGGGTGATAGGGGCCATGAGTGGGGGCCTGGTGGTGGGTGCCCCTGGATGCTGGGGGGTGGGGGTGGTGGGAGACATGAGTTGGGGCCTGGTGGATGGTGCCCCTGCACTGCTGGGGGGTGGGGGTGGTGGGAGACATGAGTGGGGGCCTGGTGGAGGCTGCCCATGGTGGCTGGGGGGTGGGGGGGTAGACATGGGTGGGAGCCTGGTGGGGGCTGCCCATGGGCGCTGGGGGGTGGGGGTGGTGGGAGACATGGGTGGGGGCCTGGTGGAGGGTGCCCCTGCACTGCTGGGGGGTGGGGGTGCAGGGGGACATGAGTGGGGGCCTGGTGGAGGGTGCCCATGGTACCTGGGGGGTGGGGGTGGGTGGGAGACATGAGTGGGGCCCTGGTGGGGGCTGCCCATGGTGGCTGGGGGGTGGGGGTGGGTGGGAGACATGAGTGGGGGCCTGGTGGTGGCTGCCCATGGTGGCTGGGGGGTGGGGGTGGTGGGAGACATGGGTGGGAGCCTGGGGGGGGCTGCCCATGGTGGCTGGGGGGTGGGGGTGGTGGGAGACTTGGGTGGGGGCCTGGTGGAGGGTGCCCCTGCACTGCTGGGGGGTGGGGGTGGTGGGAGACATGAGTGGGGGCCTTTTGGTGCTGCCCCTGCACTGCTGGGGGGTGGGGGTGGTGGGAGACATGAGTTGAAAATGAGTGGGGGCCTGGTGGTGCTGCCCCTGCACTGCTGGGGGGTGGGGGTGATAGGGGCCATGAGTGGGGGCCTGGTGGAGGGTGCCCCTGGATGCTGGGGGGTGGGGGTGCTGGGTGACATGAGCAGGTGTGCAGGGTAGTCCCCTGTGGTGTCGGCTGCCTGCAGGGGCCGTGGAGGGTGTACAGGGAATACCTGGGAGCACACAGCCAAATTGCGTGTAGAATTTCCCGCGTACCCCTGAAATACACGTACCCAGCCAAATCGCGTGTGGAAATTCCTGTGCACGTACCCGGCCAAATCGTGTGTGGAACTTCCCGCGCACCCCTGAAGTCCATGTACCCTGCCAAATCACGTGTGGGACTTCCCGCGCACCCCTGAGATCCACGTACCCAGCCAAGTCGCGTGTGGAAATTCCTGCGCACGTACCCGGCCAAATCGCGTGTGGAACTTCCCGCGCACCCCTGAAATCCACGTGCCCTGCCAAATCGCGTGTGGGACTTCCCGCGCACCCCTGAGATCCACGTACCCAGCCAAGTCACGTGTGGAAATTCCCGCGCACGTACCCGGCAAATCGCGTGTGGAACTTCCCGCGCACCCCTGAAATCCACGTACCCTGCCAAATCGCGTGTGAGACTTCCCGCGCAGCCCTGAGATCCACGTACCCAGCCAAATCACGTGTGTAAATTCCCGCGCACGTACCCGGCCAAATCGTGTGTGGAACTTCCTGCACACCCCTGAAATCCACATACCCTGCCAAATCGCGTGTGAGACTTCCCGCGCACCCCTAAGATCCACGTACCCAGCCAAGTCGCGTGTGGAAATTCCCACGCACGTACCCGGCCAAATCACGTGTGGAACTTCCCGCGCACCCCTGAAATCCACGTACCCTGCCAAATCGCGTGTGAGACTTCCCGCGCACCCCTGAGATCCACGTACCCAGCCAAATCGCATGTGAAAGTTCCCGCGCACCCCAGAATACACGCACACGTTATTTTTCAGTCAGCGGGTGTCCGTGTTTGTGGGTACCCCTTTGCACGTCATTTGTCCTGGAGGGCCACAGTATAGGACATTCATCATGGCTGTATGTAGGTGCTATTTGTTGGCGCACCTTTTGGCGCACATTTATTACAGGCGCAGAGACGCTACCGCCTGCTTTCTTGTGGCGGTCGTGTTTGTGCCTGTGCGCTGGTTTGACCGTGCGCTTTTTTGCCCTATTTGATTCCATGAATACGTGTTGTAGGCGAGCGTGTGGGCGTTCCGCGCACTTGCACCCTGTACTTCCCCCGTGACGCCCACATTTTGGCAAGTTGTTCCCCATTCCGAGTGTTACGCCCCGTGTTCCGCCTACTTTTGTTTTGTGCGCCGCGCTATGTGCGATTTTCGCTGTGGCCTGTGCGATTTTCGATGTGACCTGGCGCACGCCGTTAGATGGCCTTTGCGCAAACGTGCGCTGTGCACTTTTTTAGCACACATCCGATGGTTTTCTCGTGCACGGCCTTCCATGAATCGATGTGTGCTGCTTTTCGTGCCATTTTCGCACTTGCACTGCGATTTTCGCTATTCCACTGCGAATCGCACGTTTTTGGCCACTTGCGCCGCGCTAATTATTCCATGAATCGGCCTGATAGTGTTCTTTAGGACATTTTAATTTTTTTTTTTACGAACATTTCAGGACACCGCGTGTGTTCTTAGAATAGTTTCATCTTGCTAGCGAACAGTACGAACAGGTATGGTGTTCTTCAGGACACCTCCATTTTCGTTTATTTACGAACATTTTAGAACACCTGCACTGTCCGCGGACACCTACATTGTTTTTTAAAAAAAAAAACGAAACTATTTACAACACAATATAAAAATTAAACTTTATTTAACATATATTAATAATTTATGACAGAGAAGGTGAGGCAGAAACAGAAACAAAAACAGGTGAATTAGGGGTTTCATCATGATTGTTATTAGGTGAAGAAGGGATGGAAGTCTCATCAAAATGTTTTGGGTTATGGAGAGGGTTTGGGGATAATTGACTGGGATATGGTGAGGGGGGACAAGTACATGTGGGGCAATGGTATGACGTTTTTTTTTTAAAATGATCTTCAACAAATGTTTTCAAATTATTAAAATTGGTCAACAATAAATCAATTTTTTCTTTTATGCTGTCAAGTGTGTTTTCCATAACAGCTTCTTCAGAGGTAGTTTCTATTTTGTTATGCTCTGTACAAAAATATATATATATGTTAAATGTATACAAAATAATAATAATTCAATGGTTTATATTATAAAGTGTTTCACTATCTTTTGACATTTCTTCATGTGGTAAATGTTCCTCTAGCCATTCCAGAGTACTAGACATTTCTGTGAGAGAAAAAAAAAAGATAATATATTTATTTATCTAATACAGAAAGTTTATAAATATATGAATAAAATTAAGTACACTTACTATTTCAGGTAAGATATGACCTATGTACTCAGTGGGTCTGCTCTTGTTCTCTGTTCTGTTGTGTTTGTGAGGTAATTATGTTGGAAGCCAATTTATTTTCTTGTGGTATATTCCATTTTAGAACATAGTGCATTTAAATGAATGGTTAGTTTGTTGTATATATGGGTTACATTTATTATGTATTAGTACATATAATGTGTTTGTGTGCTTCTTTTTAATTTGTTAAATGTTCCTATGTTATGATATAACAATCAAATATACCCCTCCCAGAGTTTTTTAGGTAGTGTTACTGTTCTTCGAACATGTCCGCGAACATTAAATGAGTTCGCGGACATCAAGTACAGTAGAAGAGATTCAGTCAGTTCCATATGATATGTATATGAAGTGAAAGTCATTATTGTTAAGTTGCACTACTAAAAACCTACGAAATTCAATGAAAAAACTTTGTTAAAGGGACATTATGGTTAAGTTGCGCTACTAAAAACCTATGAAATTCAGTGAAAAAACTTTGTTAAAGGGACGTTATGGTTAAGTTGCACTACTAAAAACCTATGAAATTCAGCGAAAAAACTTTGTTAAAGGGACGTTATGGTTAAATTGCGCTACTGAAAACCTATGAAATTCAGTGAAAAAACTTTGTTAAAGGGACGTTATGGTTAAGTTGCGCTACTAAAAACCTATGAAATTCAGTGAAAAAACATTGTCAAAGGGACGTTATGGTTCCAAGTAAAACCGAAAAACCCTTGAAATTCGCCAGTTATGGTAAGCTAAGCAACCATAACTCGCGCCACCACCGTGCACTGCTAAGACTAACACCCGGGGCATCAAAGATGACATCACAAATGTGAACTGATGAATGAAACGTGTATTCTGCACTCCCAGGGTGCCGGACCATCCATATATCTTCCACATCCCATGCCCAACACATGTTACATAGCGTGTCTGTCATTTTTGGCAATGAATTACAGGCCCCCGCTGTCCTATTGCTGCCTGGGTCTAAGACCGCATTGAAATCCCCACCCCATAAAGTCTCTCCCGGGGACATTCCCTCCAATTGGCCGTCAACCCACCCCATGGACTCCATGGTATCTTGATTGGGTCCATAGTAGTTTATTAATGTGGTCAGCCAACCTGGTATCATGCCATGCACCAAAGGGCCTCTCCCCTCTCAGTACTTGATCAAGGATTTCAAGCAGAACCCCACAGAGCTGCGTATAAGAATACATACCACCCTGGAATATGAGGATTAGGAAGAAAAATACCTGTGGCATCCCTGGTTTTTACCAAATTTCCATTCTCCTTCTGAGATCAAGTGGGTCTACCCGGTGACGCTGCATGTACATCAAAACTCTGCAGCATTTGGATGGGCAATTCAGACCCCTGGCATTCCACATCATATATCTAAATGACTAAGCCATAGTGCAATCCAAAAGTCATCACGTCTGTCAGTGCTGTCCTGTTTCTGAGGCTCGATGTTCTCCTGATTTTGAAAACCACCCTCAAGAGTAACACTTAAATCCATTGCAAACCCCCAACAATAACGACCTTATTCGCCCCGCCACCCCCACCAGCAACCCAAAATGCCAGTTATTCCCCTCCCCTTCAACTGTTATAACCATTCATTTGCACCTGCTAAGGGGCTCGCCAGGGCCTACAGCTGTGCTCAACCCCAGTTGGCTCAGTCAGACACTCCTAGCACCCCATCATGTTCTTTGCAAAGGTCTTCTCCTCCCACTCTTCTAGTTGCTCAATGCGTGGCACTCTGGGCAAAGTCTCCAGGATGGAAAAACGGCACTCCACCGTCATGTATCACTCATAGCTTGGCCGGGAATAGCATAGCATACTTCAAGTTCCTTTCTCAAAGTCTCCTCTTGACATTGAGAAATGTCCTCCAAGATGATTGCACACATCCAAGAAGTCTGGAAACAAGCAGAGAGTGGATTTCTGATCTGACAAGGTGCCTTTCTCTCTTGCCCTGCATAGATCCAGGTCCCTGTCTCAATTGTTGAGTAGACAGTTGATCAATGGTCTTGCCGGGGCACTTAACACTGGCTTCCTGCGGCTCTTGGAGAACTCTTCTCCCTCCAAGGATCTCTTTCAGTAGATTTTCCACCATCCATTCCATGTTCTTCTGATTCACCGATTCCGGTACTCCGACAATGCATAGGTTGTTTCTCCGTGATCTAGATTCAAGGTTATCTTGTTTTTCTGTCATCACCTTAATTGCTCTTTAAATTGCCTCCAGGTTTCTCGTGGCTATATTGCTGTCATCCTCCCTCATTGACACTCTGACCTCCCCCTCATCCAGGCGCTCTCCATGCCTGTCCAGGCGGATTTACATGTGATCTACCTGACTTGTAAAGATGTCCATTTTGCCAAACAGCGATTGGATGCTTGCCTGTACTTGCTCAAGCATTCTTTTAATGTCCCACAGCGCTCCTCCTGTGTCTCATTCCGGACTGCAAGGTCTCTTCCATGGGGTTTTGCCCTGCTGCTGTCGTCTTAGTTGGGTTCGAGGATTTGAAGGTAGTTTTGACTGCTGTTTCCCCCCTGTTTGGGATTTGGACATATGGATGTCAAGTGCTTCTGGTGCTGCAGCAGATCGTATTTTGGGGTTTTTACAGTGGGCTTGGGGCATGTGTTACTGCCCCCAGCGTCTGCACTGTTGTCTGATGAGGTTTGCCCACCAGTGAAATTGCTTTCCTCTTCCTGTTGCACACATAATATTGTTGTGAATATGTGTGCACCCAGGGCCCCAGCAGTCAGCACAACGCCTTTGTTTATCAAGCAGTGTTATGAACGGATCGGCGTGTCATCCCTGGGTGGTCAGTGTGACCTATTTGCCTCCTTCTTTTCTGTCTGTAGCACCTCTCACCTCCTCTCTCCCTTGCTGTCAACTCACATGGGGCTCCACTCTCATCCCCCGCACTCTTGAGCAGGATTCTCTGTCCTACGATCGGAGCCTGCCATGGGCACCCTGGTCCTGCCGTTGTTCCCAGGTGCTGTAGTTGTTGTTCGGGAATAGCGCCATCCCCCCACAGTCCATCACTCTACAATCCAGGGTTGCAGAGGGAGGGGAGCAATAGGCAGCGCACCCACCTAATTGTCTGCTGATTCGGGAGCGTGAGTGAGAGGCTCTCGGGGGAGGTCCGCTCCTCCCCCGGGAGTCTCCTGCTTCATGTTGTTTCCACAGCGGGTGCATAGGCTTCCTCTGCCCGGTGTTCTGCGTCCTAGATTTTCTGTTAGCTAGACTCACCTGACCCGGCACTATGCAGCACCCAGGCCTCTCTCACACTGCATTCCCAGCCTCAGTCCCTGGTTGCCGCTGTCAGCTTCCATTTCCTCCTCACACCCTCATTGGGCCACAATCACAGCTTGCTTCGGTTCCACCTTCAAGCTCTAGTGAGTTCCAATATCTCGGGGATTAGAGCACCTCTGGCTCTCATATTTCCCATGCACCTCTGATGGAGTTAATTCAATGTATACACTGCAACTTGGGTCGTAGCATTACAAATAACGCAGGATTTCTTCTGGATTTATTTAGGCTGCCTCGGAGCTCATGGGCCTGTGGCCCTGTTTGACCGGGCTCTCTAGTGCCCCCCTACAGTAGGTATATTAATAAAATAAAACAAATACTGGAAATATTGATCTTTGAGTAAAGCAGAGGAAGATCATTGGTGAGAATAATTCTGCCATTATTAGTTGCCTGACGTTTTGGGCATTCATGCATAAGAAACTAAAAGACGTCAACTATAGAATCTAATGTTGTTGAAATTTAGAGGTACTTCATGGTCTATGTTCTTGATTGTGTAAAGATGTTTAAATGTTTGTAAGACACTTTAGAGAAATATTTAATATCAGTAATCCACATTTGAATAATTTAATCTTTTAAATGTATTGACAAATATTTGATTGTTTATGAAAGGATATACTCATGATAAAAACAAAATGGGTCTAAGCATTAGGCGGTCTCTTGATGTGATAACAAGTGAAACTGTGTTTTTATGGTGTGCCTAATGTACGTATGCTTAGTGCAGTTGCTTAGTGGCTCATGGTAGAAGAACATACATTGTATATGTCGTTGGTTCCCATGAGGATTCTATGTGTCTACAACTGAGAAACAATTATTCTCATTGATAATTTTGCCCTTGGTGAGAGCGTCTTTTCTGCATCCAGGAAGTCCATGTGGCAAATCGCAATGCTGTCCTGATTAGTTCTAAAGAGACATTCATCTGCTGGGGCAACAGCGACTTGGTAGGAACTCCTTTATTTGCTGCCCCAGGAATATCTTAGGGTTGTCAATGGAGCTTGTATAGTTGTAGTCTGATGAAAACAGTGTAGGTAGAGTGCTTTCTAAAGGTTACTGGATATCGGAGGTGGGGTTGACCAACAAACTGGAAGTGTCTATGGTGCATTGCGATGCTGAAGGGGGTATCTATGAGGCAGCCCTCGGGAAGACTGATGGCATCAAACATTGCTTCTTCCAGGAAGCTGTACATCCGTTGTACCAAGAAAAGAAACATAAAACATTCTCTGCGTCCAAGTTTGTGGAAAACTGGACAGGTCAGTCCAGGCCTGGAAGCATCCATCATTTGCCTTGCATGAGTACCAGAACAGGGGCCACGAGAACATCCTTCTAAACCTATTCTTAAAGTGTTTTTTTATATGTTAATTCATTTTGAGCATATAATGATCACAGTATCCCACGTGGCACTTTAATGTTCACGATTTCACTGGGCTTGCAACTTGGCCAAAAAGTAACAAGTTCAGGTGACGAAGCCTATGTTTTTTAAAGGGCTTGTTTTTACGAATACTAATTATTTGGATGGCAAACTAAGTTTTACTTGCATTGATCTGTAGCTTTCTTTTCCTCCCCACCTTCTCTGAACACACCAATTTAGAAACCCTTGATCCCTTCGACAGGAAGGTTTCAGTTCAATATTTTTATCTAGAAAGACATTCATGTCTTTATGACTGTATCTGATTACTGCTAACTTTAATGATGTTCCTCTACATTCCCTCAACGAAACATTGCACGTGGACATTTGCTGCAGAACGTGGCAAGATAAGAAGTAATTCACTCTCTTCCAAGAGAACCAATCTAAGTGGTTGTTGAGGCATCATCTTTAATGAGACAGTCCTTCCTCATGTCTAGTCTCCTTGGAGGTGGGAAGAAAGCCTTGTATTTTCCTAAAACTGTTGTTTATTGTTCATATATACAGTTATAAATATAAACTATTTTATGCAGTTCTTGCCTGAACACTTCTTTTTTGGAGATGTGGTAACAAAGGGATATTTATCAAATGATTGACAGATTTCTGTTGTAGTTCAGTAGATCTCTCTTTTAATTTTATTTAGAACTAACAAAAGAAGAACATCAATTTTAGGAAGGCAACACATGATCATCTGGAAACTACTGTGTTGGATTTTTTAAAAAAAACATATAATACATCCAATGATATATCAGCCCATATTACATTCTACAGCACTCTCGTTACAGACTCTACACTACCAAAACCTAGCAAAAATCAGAATCTCATTGATCTCGAAAGAAAATGAGACCTAAGATCGGCTCGCACGCACAAGTCTAGAACTGGCAAGTGTTAATACTCTACCATGGGAAGTAGAAGTATCTAAATAAGAGAACAGATTGCTCAGGAAATTCCCCAACCATAGGTTGGGAAAGCAACCTGTCAGATCACAGTTGCAGGCAGTGGTATCCCAAAAAGACTTTGGAGCCACCCCGCCACCTCAACTCTGCAAATATAGTCTGTCTTCATTTGTCTTAAATCATGCACACCGATTGTATTGTTTACTACACCTATCGAGTTTATTTGGGTTCTTTCTATCTGTTTTCCATATTAGAATATGTTGTGTTTCAGCTAAAACACTGGGATGCACAATTTCTGCAAAACCCTATGAGATAATCATTCTTTCGAATCAAGCAGCGTCGATGTTATGAGTTAAAAACTGTACCTACACAGCGTAAACACACTGTGCCTGTCAGGGTTGGACTGGACACCAAAGAACGGCTCTGAAATTTTCAAAGTGACCCCATATTAAGCTGAGAAAATGAAGTGTGAAGACAATCTCCTCTAAGTACGACTTAGATGGTTTCACCTACCATGTTTGAATTAAATGGGTCCAAATAGTACATTTTAAAGAGCATTTGACCATATGCAGGGATTAAAAAGTTAAACATAACCAAAATATATCTGACATAAAACATTTTTAAAGCGTGAGTAACAGCACAATGGAACCTTTATAACACATCTTCTGCTTAAACAGAATGTGGGGGACAGGGAAACATGAACGGAAGCTATTTGGGTAAATGGGAGAGGGGATAAGAAGAGCAGATAGCCAAGGCTGCCACAAAAAAGAGGCCCAGGCTGTAGAAGCCCACCGAGAAATGTCCTGTAGGCCGGCCCACTGCAGGTCGCTCGTCACTCTTTAAAAAAATACTAGATGATGTTTTCAGTTAGATTCTGACACACATTATGAACAAGATGATTTGCATGCTTATGTGTCTTGCTATCCCACGTGAACATATTTCTAAAGTTAAAAAAGCAGCAGATGCATAGGAAGCAGAAATGATTATGCAAAGGCAAATGGGTATTTTTCAAGGACTCTAATGTAGACCTGGGCGCATGGATGGACGTGTCGGGAAAAGACACTCGGACGCGAAGGGAGGTTTACGTGCAATGTCACACACTTCATTAATACACCATCATCTCTCCTCTCCCTTGCGCTAACTGGCACTTCCACTTCTCTCTTCCTCCCCCCTCCTCCCACGTGACTTCCTCCATGTGATCCAGCACTGGGGCCCATTTCTTAAAAGAGCAGCCAGGCTGGGCATATCATCACCCGCTCACAAATATCATTTGGTCTCTTCAACATTCTTACACAAGTTGGAGTGTTTTCTTTATAGCCCTTTGCGGCGACTCCTGCCTTCCGGTTAGGCCTCGTTTTCTTAGGCCATTTGATCTCCTTGTCATTCTTGCTTTTATGGGTGTGGTACTACCTCTTCCTCTGCGCCAGGATCAGTCAGGGAAACTTGTGTTTGTGCTTCTTCCCCGAGGGGTCCCGTCTCCTCTCCCTGAGGCCGGAACAAGTGTTTGAAGTGCAAGGCATTTTGTGTTAGCTGTTGATTCTGGCTTCTGGCAGTAACAGTAGAGCCCCAGACATCCGTGACTTTAAACGGGATAAGGGAGTAACAAGTGTTTGTCTTCCTGGTGGTCCTTGGTCTTATGACACTTGTTTTTCCGGCTTGCGTTCCTTAGGTCGTGCCCCGTTTCTGTGATCGGCCTCTTCTTTCGCTTGGCGTTTCCTGATGGCATTTTTCTCTTTTATGTCATTGTCTTGGTCTCTCATGTTTTTTGGGCAGGGTGATGGGTCTGATGTTGAGTTGATACGCCAAGAGGTCTTACCTGTGGCTTCATGAGGTGTATTACAATAGTCTCTCAGCACTCTGCAGAGGGTCTGGTGGCTTGACGTGTCTTCCAAGTGGGATCTCTGTATGGTGGACATTAATTTTTCGGGCATCCTGTTAGCCTGGGGCCACAGCAGTGTTATTTTCTGATGATGGAAACCCATGTGTTTGGCAAATATCGTGAAATTGTGACCATTGAATGGGGGTCCACTATTCCACTTGATCGTGTGTGGGATTCCCTATTCGCTCAGTATCTTGTCCATGAGAGCTGCCACTTGTGGGAATGTTGTCGTCAATATCCTCTGGATAATGGGGAATCTGAAGAATTTGTCTATCAGCACTAATAAGTATTCCCCAGTTCCCATAGTTTCATAAAAGTCAACAGCTAGCTTGTGACATTGTCTCTCTGGAAATTCGGTATGCTGTAGAGACAGCGATAAATCAGCTCGGGAAGTGCATTGGCAGGGTATGCAGTGGCTCACTGCGTTGGCTGCCAGAGTGTCCATATCTGGAAACCATACATGGTGGTGTAGCCTTTTCTTTGTATTCTCCACCCCTAGGTGGCCTTTATGTGCTGTTTGGATGACTGTTTTTCTGGGGGCTGAGGGTATTACCATTTTGCAGTCACGTAATGTCTGATTCATGACTGCTAGCTCTGTGTCTACCTTGAATAGTGTTCCTATTTTGGTACTGTCCGCACTTGGGAACAGTTGCAATTGCCTGCGGTAGTCTTTCCACTTGTTGTCATTTGTTAAGCGCATAGCCATTTCTATCTAGGTGTCTCTCCTCATTTCCTGTACCACTTCCACAAGACTAAGCGGTGGGGGCAGTGCATTCATTGTGACGTATCAGATTTATTCGACATCTCCTTTCCGCGTGTCTGTTTGGTGGTCATGTGGGTGCCTGGAGATGTAATCTGAAAGGTTACGGTCCTCCCCAGCCTGTGTATGATGTCATAATTGTATTCCTTCCAGCGGATACCCCATTGTTCTATTTGTGGGGGCTTTTTTGTGCAGGGGTTTCCGAATAGTGAAAGTAAGGCCTGATGGTCAGTGACCAGTGTGAACGGCTTCCATATGATGAAATTGTGGAAGTGTTTGCATGTCCAGATAGCAGCAAGGCTTTCTTTTTTGGTCTGTTAGTATACTCTTTCAGTTGTCGAGAGGGCCCTGCTGACATATGCAATAATGTGTTTGAGTTGTCTTTGTCCGTCTGAGGTCCCGGCAAGTATTGGTTCCAACACTACCAGGCTTGCACCCACTTTGATCTGAGTGTGCCATGATGGATCAATGTACGCCAGTCTCTTGGCTTCCACAAGCACAACTTGCATTTTGTCAAATGCCTCTTGGCAAGCACGGGTACATTGAAAACCAACGTCTTTCATCAGCAGCCATCAGAGGGGTTCCATCTGTGTTGCATAATGTGGGAGGTACTTGGCACAGTATCAGGCTATGCCCAGGAAAATGTAAACATCTGCAATTTGTGCAGGTGGTGGAAGTCTGGCTATAGTGCTGACCTTGACGGGATCCGGGGCCATCTCTGCATAGGAGAATATGTGTCCAAAGAATCTCACCATCCACTTGTTGATGTTGCATTTGTCTGAATTCAGTGGGCGTTCTGCCTCCTGCAGGGCTTTGCAAACCTCCAGGAGTGCTTTGTTGTGTTATTCCTGTGACGTGCTGTATATCAGGATGTTGTCACTGTAGTTAAAGGCAGATTTGACGGAGAGAATAACTTGGTGGATGGCCTCCTGAATAATGTAAGCCGCTGATGAGATACCGAAATTGAGGCGTTTATACCGGCAGAGTCCTTTATGTGTGGAGAATGTGTTGATTGTTCTGGATTCGGGGTGTAGTTCCAGTTTATGATTCCCCTGATTGAGGTGAAGCTTGGAGAAGGTAGTTGCTTTGTTTAATTGGACAAATATGTCCTTAATAATGGGCCCTGGATGTCACTCACATTGTATGGCTGTATTGGCCACCCTCATGTTGATCCATAGTCTTATGCGGCCTCCTTCCTTGGGGACAATGACTAGTGGGGATATCCAGGCCATGGGGCCTTCAGCCTTCTCAATTATTTTATTCTGTAGGAGTTGGTTGAGTTCCTGGAAAACTGCAGCCTGCAAGTGGAAAGTGACTCTGCGTGGGTGCTGGGGAACTGGGCGTATGGAGTGATCAATCTGAAGCTTAATCGTACTCCCCTTGAGGTTTCCCAGTCCCTGAAACAGTAGTGGGAACATGAGTTTAATGTCAGTGTGCAGATGTTGTTCTGGTGTCCAGCCAAAAAGGGGGTGCTTTGGACAATGTCAGTGTCTTGGTAATGGATGTCAATGAGGCCCAATTGGTTAGCTGTTCTGTAGCTGATGATGCACTGTCCCTTGGTGGGGCTACGAACGACATGTAAGGTGGTTACACTGTTCAATTGTTGTATTAGTGCCTGTTGGAATTGGCCAACTGATTGGAGAGTTTTGGTGGCACCCGATTGGAAGATCCTCGTTTTGAATTTGGACAGAGGTTGTGTGTTGGCCATTTGTAGGAATTCCCTTTCTCCCATGATGTTGGCAGTGGCACCAGTGTCCATGAGGAAGCAGGGTTTTTTTGTTTCCTAGGTTGATGAGGACCCTCAGGGCTTCCTTTTTCATTCGGCATTCTTGCATGAGGTTCATGTATTCATATGAGTATTCAGGGTACTCGTGCTCATAACCTAGTTGATCCTCCAGATATTGATATTGTCCTGGTATATATGACATGCAGGTGGTGGTTCATCATATTCATCCCCATAGTGAGAAGGGGGTAGAAGTGGTCATCAGTTTGTCAATTTTCTTCGTTTGGCAGGTTGTCAAGGTCCCTTATGCGGGTGGCCACCTTTGGCACAACGATGGCTTTGGTCTGTTGACTGTGCGCCGCAGCACCATTCAGCTTGTTCTGGTCATAGGGAATGGTCTCCCTTCTCTGCATACTGTCTGGAAATGCCTTTCCTTTCCGTAGTTGGAGCAGCATTGGGTGAGGGCCGGACATGTTCCTGTGCAGAAAAGCAAACCAGCATCTGTAGAATGACCTCTGAGGTCTGGGTGCCTATCGAGTTGGTGGTCAAGAGGTGGCTTGGGTATGGTCTCGTTGTGGGTGGAATTCAACAGCGGCCACAACTTCTTGTTTGTCTAGTTTAGTGTTTTAATGGTGTTCCATGGAGAATGCCTGGGAGTGGACTTTCTCATATAATCTTGTGAGTTCTATTTTCGCCTCCAGATGGAGGGTCTTTTTGAGAAGCTCTTTTCAGAAAATGGAGGATGTGCATCCTTCAATGATGCATAGCCAGATGGCCTCATAATCAGAGAACTGTGCAAATTGGCAGTGCACCAGCTTCCGACGGAGTCAAGTTACAAAATCGTCAACAGTTTCTTGAATCTGTTGTACACACTGTTTGAAAACGTAGTGTTCATAGTCTCTATTAGGTTGTATTATGAGTTTTTTTGTTGAGACCCTCCACTAGGATTTCATGGGTGTTCCTTTCACTGACCGGAATGGTCTTGATAATGACCTTGATTTCTTTGCCAGCAAGATTTGTAAATACTTCTGCCAGTGCAGGGGACTTGTCCTCTCCAACTGCCTTGACAAAATCTGTAAATTCATCTACCCACTCTGCCCAGCGGGGGCCCTTATCCTTATGTGGGGTGAGTGTGAACGGGAGTGGGCGTTGAAGGAATGCCGCTCTGGACGGGTGGATGTGTGTGCCTGGGGTGCGGCATTGTCCTGTGCAGCTTGCTCCATGTCACACAAGTTGTGGGGCAAGAGTGATGTGTGTGCTTAGTTTCCGTGCAGGCCCCTCTTGCTAGATGCCATGTGGTGCCTGGGTTTCCATGTGTGTCTGCAGACACACAAGTGCTTGTGCCATTGGTATGCGAGGTATGGAATTCGCACCTGCTAAGGGCCTGGTCAGGGTGTGCGGCGGTGTCTCCGTACAATGTTGTTTGAGGACGCTGGATGATGGTAGGAATGGGTGGCTAGCCCAATTCCCCATATGCAGATTGCGCTGTGGTTGTCTGGGGCCAGGGGGAACTGTACTTATCTCCCGTTGAAGACACGGCAACAATTACAGCAGATGGCGGCATTCTATGTATTGGATTGCAGTGCGATAGCGAATGGACAAATGGGACCTGGGCGGGATCGCCCTCAGGGCAGGATTGGCTCATGGGGATTCAGGAGCCTCATCACCAGTTGTAGACCTGGACACATGGACGGGCGTGTCAGGAAAATACACTCGGATACAAAGGGAAGTTTATGTACAATGTTGCACACTTTATTAATACACTATCTTCTCTCCTCTCCCTTGCGCTAACTGGTGCTTCCTCCTCTCCCTTCCTCGCACGTGACTTCCTCCACGTGATACAGCGGTGGGGCCCATTTCTTAAAGGAGCGGCCAGGCTGTGCATATCATCCAACAGGCAAACCAGATGTATTCACCTTGCCTGTCCGAAGACATTTGAATGAATTGCCGTCCACAGTAGTAGTAATTCTTTTAAAGACATAGTTTTCCTCCATCAGTTGTTTTAGATTTGGGAAATCAAATCCCTGGTGAGACATTAACGTTTTTTTAGACACTGCAAGCCTTAGCCACTGTTTTTCTTATATTTCTTTTCCTATATTCCTTTAGCACCACTAATTCTGACCCCTGAATGATAGATGTTTCTAAAATGGCTCGCAAATAATCCAATAGACTCAGAAAGTGATGAATGGAAAGTTTGAATACATCATTGCCTTCGATTTGTCTATGCCAGCGTTATGCAATCCAGAGCTTGTCAAATGTTTTGGACATTTCCCGTGAGTCCCTGCCAGTATAGCCAAGAGTGAGGGATTCTGAGAGATGTAGTCCAAAACATATGGAGCAGCATAGGTTACAGACCTCTTTTTTTTTTTATTTATTTTTTTTTATTTCTTTATAACCTCATAGGTTTTTACAAAACATATTTCGAAATTCGCATTCCATGTTGCGCAGTTTGTTTACTACCTAAGGACACCACTCCTGGGGACTCCTTTCATTACTCTAGACTCGAGAGCAGGCTTAACGTGGGTGCCTCCTCAGGGGCTACCTGGAGGCTCTTGCAATTAGGCCCATTAGCTCTTTGCAGGGCGACAGTCAAAAATTTCGCGGCTGTCCTGGACCATTTAGCCGAGTCCCCGGCTATCAGCCGTGACCAGGAGGTTTCCTCATCCAACATCTTGGCTTCGTTGAAGAGTGGTGTCAGATAGGATTGTCTCTCATAGGATAATGCTGGACAAATCATCTCTCATAGGATAATGCTGGACAAATCATTAACAGATGTCGGAGTGATTCTCGATTGTCCGGCACACTGCATAGACGGCACTCCGCTGATGGGGACAGCGCTCTACTAGATAGAATTTCTCTAGTAGGCAGTAAGTTCAGCCGTGCCCGCATAAAAGTTCGTCTTAGATTTTTTTCCGGGAACTTGTCACAGTACTTTAAGGGTTCCTTTAGGCGATTGTACGAAGGAGGTAGGTGCTTTAGTGATTTGTAAAAAAGAGTTTTTTCGTTTGTACAGATCCAATCTTGCTGCTCTAGCTTAGTTTTGACACGGCATGGATTTGAAATCAGTATTTCTTCATCACACACTACCGCCTCCATAGCGATCTTGATTTTTTTTTCCCAATCTACCAAGGCTTTGCAGTTCCGTCCTTGTAATTCAGCCGCCACGATTTTGAAAATCGGGGGGGGAGCTTTGGAGCAGGATTTTCCTGTATAGTTGCGTTGCAGATATGGTCACCACCGCTCCAAGAGATAGCAAATCTAAATCTCGACGGATTGCTGGAAGGGGAGCTGACTTAGGCAAGCCTAATACTGATTTCCAAAGGAAGCCTTCTAGACGCGGCCATAGTTCATCCGGGAGATTGAGGTTTGCCGCCATGCCATAAGTAATGGTTGGAACTACTTTCGTTTTGTAGAATTGTAGGGCGGGGAACCACGAGAATTTTCCAAATTTCCCATCGACTGCCCGCATTTGAGAAGTTAAGTTTCGCACTTTTGACCAGAGCGAGTTTTGGAGTGAGTTTTCACGGAGCGTGTTGTCAAGCATTACTCCGAGATATTTATATTCGGTTATGACTTCGATTTTAGTTTGTCCCAAAGCCCAGCTGAAGGTTGATTTAGTGCTCTTTGTTGATTTTGAGAGTATCAGGATTTTGGTTTTCGTTTTGTTGATTTGCAGATTGTTCGTGCTCATGTAGGCCGCCACGTTGGTCAACTGGCGCTGAAGGCCGATTGCTGTTTGGTCCAGTAGAACCAGGTCGTCGGCATACCAAAGCCTGGACACTTTCTCCCCTCCTACTTTAGGAGGGAATGCTCGCACCATTTTCTCAGACTCTTGATAGACCCCAATAAATGCAATAAACAGGGCCGGGGCCAGGGGGCATCCCTGTTTGACTCCCCGTTTGGTGTAAATCATGTCGGAGAGGGCCCCTTGCTGGTTTAGACAGACTGGACCCTTAGCGATGTTTCCGTGTGGAGTGCCAGGATGGGGTCGAGAACTGGTCGCGGACAGTTCCATGCTGTCAGTTTGGCCCATAGCTTAGTACGATCTACTGTATCGAAGGCCTGCGAGAGGTCTATTAGTGCCATGTAAACTTTAGTAGCTCCCCTCTTTGCGTTGGCTTTGATTATACTCAGGATCAGAAGATTAATTGCCGTTCCTGTACCTTTTTGGAATCCTGTCTGGAAACAGTCCGTGGCTGGGGAGATGGCGGCCCAGTCCTTGAAGTGTTGTAACAGCAACGAGGCAAAGATTTTGCCAATTATATCTAGAAGTACAATCGGTCTGTAGTTAGCCGGTTGGTTTCTATCGCCCTGCTTAAAAACTGGGACTAAAATTGCCTCTGTCCAGGATTTTGGAACTTGCCTCTGGGTCTGGCATTGGGTAAAGAGTTCGGAAATTGCATTTGCCCATGCTGATGGATGCCTTTTAATATCCACATTTGTCAGTCCATCCGGGCCCGGTGCCCTTGAAGTTTTTAACTTGGCAATTGTTCTTAAGATATTTTCCTGATTCGCTAAATCGATCCATGGGTATTCCCCTCTTTTTTGAATCTGGTGGGGCGAGTCCCCTGGTACGCGGTATAAGTCTGAGTAGTGGGAGATCCAGTTTTGTTCAGATACTGAACTCGAGAGTGGTGGCGCTTTTTGGCAATTTCTATTTCTGAGCAATGTCCAAAAATCTTTGGTCTTTCTCGTCGCCCCAATTACCAGCATGGCTTCCGCATCCTTCTGGTACAGTGCTTGGCGATGGTGTTTTAGCCATGCCTTGTAAATCTTCTCGCCAGTGCGGTATTCAGTCCATGCCTCCCTCTTCCCTGCCTTGATCGCTTTCTTTTTTAGCTTTCTCAGCTCTAGTCTTTTTGTCACCATCTCTTGGTTGAACGTGTGGACATGATTGGGAGGGTTTTTCACCTTGCCTCCAAAACTTGTTTTGTAGGGCACAAGCAGCGATACATATTCAGGTCTTCCCTCTATTAGATTTTCCGGTGGGACCCCCCTTTTTGCTTTAGAGCGATTTCCAACCCTCTCACGTTGTTAGATGAGAGACGAAGTCGGTTTTGCTGCATATTCGAGCTTACCACTGGTAGGTAGTGCCCTCTTTCCTTCATAAAACCGCCCCAGGACATCTGCAGCAGATTGTGGTCACTTTTTGGTGTCCGGTATACTGTGAAGTCCGTCAGATACGGGATCAAACCTTCGGTGATGAAAATGTAATCGAGAGTAGCCTCCGCACCCGACCTTTCCCATGTTGGAATTTGGGATTTGTGCTCCACCAGTTCTGCCACATTGTACAGCTTACGTGATTTCATTAATTCTGACCACGCTTTACCTCTTTCGTCGGCCACGGGATAGGAAGGCTTATCATCTTTGTATTTGCCGGTCCCACATTTTGCGTTCAAATCGCCGCATATTATTACGTGGGGGACCTTTAGGTCGATTGTAATTTTATCTATGATATTCGCAATCTCCGTACAGAAGCCCTCAGTGGAGACTCTATCCGGGTTCCAGTATAGGTTGATTATTGCTACTTCTGATGTAGCGTCTATGGCTAGATCCCGGGGACGGTGATTCCAAGATACAAGAGTTGTTAACATGCCATAATCTTCAGCTACCTTCTTTATACTCGAGATTCCTGAGCCTACCCGGGTTGCCGTCAGTAGGCCAGCCGATGGTCGTCCCTGTAAGGACCTTGTTGCTGGGGAAACTTCAATTTTGTAGCCGTCTAACGCCGGTTTTCCTAGGAGCCAAGTTTCTTGAAGGCAAATAAGATCGAAGGCTGCTAAGTTAGTCTCACTTTCGGTCATTAGATGGCGATGACCTCTTGTGTTCCACAATGCCATATGAAGGGGTAGTTCTTTTTGCTTAGTGGGCGGCGTTTCCTCCCGTCCCATAGTGGCGTTGGAACACGATGGTGATTGCTATACTTCGGGGGGGCGGGCAATAAGGTCTTGAACCCACTTCCACGGTTTCAATTGAGTTCCCTCTTTGTTCGGCACTGTTTTCGTCTGTTTGCCTAGTTCTTCCTGGTATTGCTTCTCGTCACTTATTCCTTGAGCTTTCGGTGGATCTGTGGGTCGACTGTTCCTGTAATTACTGTGTTCTTTATTTTCATAATGGTTAGACGGCCTGAATTCTCCCCCTACATTTGTCCTTGAGGACCACTTGGGTTTATACGGTGTCTTTTCTGCGATGTATTTTGCGGCATGATGTAAGGTTGTGCCATTTTACTCTCGTGGGTTTGGTGTAAGGGCATTGGGATTCAAAGTTTTTCTATTTTCAAGCCCATACGGTGGAGATCCTTTACAACTTCTCTGGAGAGATCGAAGGCTGCCTTACTATTCACATGGAGGTAGGCTTTGGCTCTGTGGTCCCGGTGGTATGGTTCCACAAGTATAAAATCGGCTGATCTTAAATTTCGCAACGTGCTTATCTTTCGCAGCAATTTCAGGACTGTGCCTCGGTTCAATACTAGATAAGTATCCTTTGCAGAGGTTTGCTCTAATTTGAAGAGTATTGAGTCGTGTAACTTTTCTTGTATCTTTTCCTTTGACTTTCGGTGACCACCCATCGATTTATGGGATTGTAATCGAGTTTTATCCTGGTGCTGCCGTTGATCTGGCCCGCAGCTTGTGTCTTGATCTGGTTTGCGTGTTCTTGGTATTTCTTGTTCTTTAAGGGTTTTTAAAGCCTCCAGGGCGATGCTTGGTGAATTTGCCGGCGAACTATGAGTACGAGACCTTCGGCCCCCCCCATTAGTGTTTGTTTCCTTATTCGGTTGTGGGGTCGGTTTCCCCGACGAGGGTTTTTGCGAGCTTGTCGTTGGGGAGCTGATTTTTTCCGATGTTGAGGGCCTCGCCTTTTCACCGACAGAGTGTTGCGAAATGTTCAATAGATCCTGATCGGACTCATTCCCACTACTTACATCAAGAGTCAGAACTGGTCTCAAGATAGTTGAAGGTTTCTCTGGCTGTACGACGTTATTGGGTTGAGGTTTTAAGATCCCCTCATCTCGACTTTTCTGTGATTCTGGTAGTTCCCTTTGAGTGGTCTTTGCTTTTTTGTCCATTTCCAGTACGCTTTTCCCCTTTGTTTGCTTTAGATTAGTCGTGAGCCGTCCGTCTATGACCTGTTCCTGTTCGTGGTGTGCAGTTTTTTTTACTGACTTTTTGAAAATGGGGGCGGTACCCATGCTGCTGCCACTTTCTGTTGTCTGTATAGCCTTAGAAGAGGAAGTGGTCCGGCTGTTTTTTGCTTCTAACTCGCCTCTCAGTAAGTCAATTTTCCCCTCAAGGTTTGCGGCAATACTATTTGAGTTTCGCTCAACGGCCGTTAGATATCCTTCGATGAAGGTTAGTTTTTCACTCATTGTACTTATCATAGACGAGTTGTCCTTGAGTGCTTCATGAATTGACTCATACAATTTGCAAAAGGGGTTTAGGGCTATTGTCACCGCCGACATTATCGACAGTAAATCAGCTTTATTTTTAGAGGGGGTGTCTTTCTCTGTCATGCTTGGAATTTCACTTAGGCGCCTCGATTCCTTGGGGGTTTTTGTCTCTCTCTCGATTAAGTGATGAACCAGCCTTTCTGTTGTCCTTCTCTTTGTTGGTGGCGGTGCACCGAGAGTCATTGAGTTGCTTTCTCCTAGTGGCCTCCCTGAATTTCCTAGAATGTGTGGGTGTATCCATGCATATTGGTCATTCGCGGTAGATGAAGTCTGCTCTTCTCTTTCACTAGGAGTGGGTGGGCCACCATCCCGAGGTTTTGAGAGAGCCTCCTCTGACTGTAATGCTTTTGGAGATTCATGCACTTCACTTCTCTCAATCGCTTGGTGAGCGGAGGTTTCTTTAGCACTTTGCTTTGTCCTTTGATGGGGCGAGATGTTTTCTAAGTCACTGCTCTCCTCGTTGTCTATAAGTGGGGCAAGGTTCGCTGAGGTGCTATTTGCGAACCCTTGAGGGATGCCCTCGATTTTCCTAGATTTCAGTCTTGGAGAGGGTTCTGTGATAGCCTCAAGTATTTCAGCATCTGAAAGTTCCGGCTCCATCTCGTGTTTCCTTTTGTGCTGTTGGATGAAATAGTCTTTGAGGGATGATGATATCAGAGGAGTTGCTAAGCGATTGATTCTACCCTGTGCTCATGCCGGGGCTTTGCGGGATTTCTTCCCTGGCGCCTTTTCCAACCTTGCTTTTGCTGTTTTTCTTTGCTTTGGTGGAACTGTTCTGCGTGGTACTGGAGATTTTACAAGTGGGTCATCCAGTTTAGGGATCTCGTACTGAGAGGCCAAGTTCTGTTGGCTGGAGCCTCCACTGCCACTTTTATGTAGTTCCTGTGTTTGTTGCATGAGCTGTGGGACCTTCTCTTGTGTTTTCGCCTCAACTGCTGCAGATGGGGTGTGTTGGTCTGGATTTTCGCAAAACGAATCATCCTGGGGTGTACTCGCCTCCTCCTCGGGTACTTCAAATACTGAGTCATCTGATTGACTGCCACTCATTGCTGATTTTTCAGCTTCATGGTCAGAGCTCTCAGCCAGGTCTGAGCTGTTTGCCCTACTTTCAATTTGGATTGCCTTGGCGTTAGGTAGATTTGACTGGTTGGAACAGCCAATAGGTGAGTGTGTACTTTTCAGTGATTGGTGTATTTGGACGGTAGTAGAGACTTGGGAAATTGGAATAACTTGGTGATTGAAGGCGTCCTCCGCATTCGACTTACGGACGACTGCGTAAAAGCGCACTCCTGGCTCTGTAAGTCGATCAGCGGTTCTTCTGTCTTGAGAACATTTTCGTGATGATAGCTCAGGGCGTATAGATTCCTGCCTCGCCCATACTCCGACAGTCTCTGGCGGGAGATCACTCGCCATAGTGGTCGGACTGCCGGGCGTTCTGTGCTCAGCATTTTTGAGAGGGCTCCGCGTGATAATAGGGGGGGGGGAGGACCCCCTTCCACACTGCACCGTTCTTCGCCTCCCATTCCCTTTTGTCACTTTGATCTGCTACTGGGAGCAAAGGACCATCCAAATACGTGGGGTCCACAGTGGGACTCTTGGAGCCGCCTAATTTCTTTAGCCTGACGTCGGCCTGATGCCTATCCAGGGGTGAGTTCATCTGCGTAGGAGGCACGGGTGGTGAGGGGTGTGAGCAGGGAAGATGTAAGGGGGAGGAATTACTCCCAGTTTGTGGTTGCCCCTCTCGTGGCACAGCTCTCTGTGTTTTCAGAGAGTGCTTATTTAACAGGGTGTGCTCCTGGCACTCTGGGGAGTCAACAGTGTCGAGTGCCAGTTTGCTGCTGCGCAGACGGCGACTTATGTCGTCTTCCGAGGGGGGTGGACAAGCCATCCCACACTGGGAGAGTTTGTGAGTGGTTGGTACACAGCTTTAAGGCTAGGTGGGGGAGGGGCTTTCCACGTATGCCACAAGAAGATGTAAGTAAGTGACTTAACGTCTGTTGCTTCCCAACACCCTACACCGCACACTTGCCTATTCCTCTCCAGGTACCCGCGCCGAACAGCAGCCAAACAGCTCTTTACGTGTGAAATGCAGTGCCCTTTACTCCACAGTCAGGCTTAACGCCGCGAGGGTGTCTGGGGCTGTTTTTTAAAGTTGGTAGAAGTCACGTGACAACACACGTGACCGTGGCAGAGCTCCACCTCCTCCAGGAAGTGGGTGAACGCCGGCAGGCTACTCGGCGTGTAGCAGAGGTGAGTCAGGATGCAAGCGTTCTGGATAAACACGCCGCTCGGGCGTCTGGGGCTGTTTTTTAAAGTTGGTAGAAGTCACGTGACAACACACGTGACCGTGGCAGAGCTCCACCTCCTCCAGGAAGTGGGTGAACGCCGGCAGGATACTCGGCGTGTAGCAGAGGTGAGTCAGGATGCGAGCGTTCTGGATAAACACACCGCTCGGGCGTCTGGGGCTGTTTTTTAAAGTTGGTAGAAGTCACGTGACAACACACGTGACCGTGGCAGAGCTCCACCTCCTCCAGGAAGTGGGTGAACGCCGGCAGGATACTCGGCGTGTAGCAGAGGTGAGTCAGGATGTGAGCGTTCTGGATAAACACCCTCTTTTCTGGGCAGCTTTAATTTCTTTTAAACTACCTTTGTCATTACAAAAGTGTACCTGCCACGTTCAATCAGTCTTGATCTTCAAACCTATGGGAGCAGTCGTGTCCGGACTGCTAGGTCGCATTCCCTCGGTATTGAACTGCAAGCCTCTCCAGGCATGTTTCAGCTAAAATGTGATGGATGGATTTTGAACAATTAAACATAACCATTGGCATTCCTCCGTTCGGCATTGTAAAGAAACATACTATCACAACATGGTTAGTAGTAAATAAGTGCATGGGTGCCGATGAGTTTTAAAGGAGTGCAGGCTTTGCTTGTCTGGGTATGGAATTCTCTACAGTTCGCATGGAAAACGAAGGCACAATGTCTGCAGATGCTATTGAGATGATCTACACCCACTCTCTATTCAAGTTTCATTCTCACGAACGTGCCAAATCTTGGGTACCATAAAGGACGTTGATTTGCTGTTTATGAACATTAATAAAGGTGGGCTTCTGTGGGTGGGCATGTGTGTTGGTCACAACACACACAAGCTTAGCAACAAGAGCAGTTCTCGTCTAGAAAAGAAGTCCTGCATTCTATAGTATCCCTTTTTATCTAGTGACCTTTAGAATGTTTAACTACTTGTGGGAACTGGAGAGGTGTCATACTAACTGTTTAGTATGGTTCGGCACAGTTTCAAATTATGTAGATGCCACTCACTGCAATGGTGTGGGTTCTTGCTACCAAGTCACCACATCAAATCTCATGTATTCTACCTTTCAGGATACCACCAGACCATGGGACAGCGTTATCCAATCCTCAGTCTTGACTCACATAACCAGCACATTAAAAAACATAGATCGATGTGGGCTGAGATCATTTATTAAAACTATGACTCTACGTGTACTGGCCATGTACGTCATTTCACCAAAAGCGGAAGTGACATCACACGACCCTTGACCTCTGATATCACAGGAAGTGATGTCATTTGACCCAACCCCAAAATGACATCAGTAGAAGCAATGGAACACGACCATTCACCCCTTAACAAATAGGAAGTGGCATCACATAGCATTGTTCCTAAGTACACTACGAAAAATATGGTAACTATATCACTGTAATGTGATATACATTTCATACAAGAACAGATCACCAGGTGTACCATTAATGTCAGTGTGTGTATAGTCCCATATTACCAAATTACTGTGAATGCAAGCAGACATTCAAGGCCAAATGAGAATGTATTATTATATCGCACTTACACTTACGTGCTTTATATAAAACAAATATACATACAATATCACCCAACCTCTGTTGGTACTCATTTATCAACCTCAGAAGGATGAAAGGCTGAGTTGGCCTTGCCGGGACACATGGCAGAAGCGAGCGCTGAACTCACTGAGCTATCTTACCGGCGATAGCTATCTTACTGGCTATCTAAAATGAGCAATTACATGTCTGAATGTTCTCAAAGTCAGAAAGCAAATTACACTCTTTCATGTATACACTTATACTGGGTACTGAGATTTAACAGCAGGCAAGTTTATCTGCAGGTCTGTTTCAAAGCTGGCCACATGTCAAGTCTGCATACATCTACTTTTCAGGCTTCAGAGGTTGGCAAAATACATACCATTAGGAGAGTTCATAACTGTGTTTTAAAGAATTTAAAGCAGCTCAGGGAAAGCAGTGCACTCACACGGCATCTCGTACTCTGGGCACTCGTTACCTCCTACATGCTAACAAACATCCTGAGTAGCATGCCAGGGAGATCGGAAAGATAGACAAATTCCAACAAATCATTATTTGTGGCACAATGAAATCAAGGGCCACTTTACATTGCACACAAGCTTTTAGGCACAAGGATTTTGTAAAGTGTTTTGTCAAGTGACCGAGGACGCAGAGATGGAATGTCTTGTGATGATTGCAACAGAGACTCATAACACAGACAAAAGCAGAAATAAACATGCTAAAACTGCAAATTGTGAAAAGCAAAATACACAGTTTGAAATGGAAGTGTATTCTACTCTGAATGCTTTATGTCATTTTTTGTCTGCATTGTGAGTTTGAGGTGTTTAAGAACAGACTAAATCAGTGACTCACCCACTGAAGTGTGCCTGAAATAAACCTTTAATGAGTCTAGAATTATTGTATAGAATTCCACAAAGACAAATTTGTGTTATTCCTATTCTTTCTTATTTAGGGTCACTGCTCAATGTGTAACACTTGAGAAAACCCTTGTTTTTTTATTTTTTTATTGAGAGGCCTGAACAAGAAAGCCAGCCACTCCAGAAACAAAGAGCCACATGGCCCTGGCCACAGCCCATGAGCTTACATTTAAAAACGAAACAACAAAAAGTACATTTTTATAGGCGTAGCAAGGGAGACTACAGGGGTCGTAGGTGTGACCCCTGGCAACCCCCAAATGACATTTATGACCTTGCCTCAGGAAGCTTTTCAAGCCGCAAAAATCCACTTAAACATAACTTGATAGATAACCCTTAGCCAATGTAATGCAAGCATAATGATTTCCAGCCCCAGTCATAACAATTTAGCATTTATATAGCACTACGTATCCTCAGTTATCTGAGCACTGCTTATTATTACCCACGGTGTGTGGTGCTCATTTATCGACCTCTGAAGGAGAAAGGCTGAGATTGGCCCTGCAGGGATTCAAACCTGCATCAGCAGGCTCTGCACAGATGTGAAAGTGAGTGCTCTACTCCCTGGGCTTTCGGACCATCAGGGATCTTTAGTTTAAAAAGTTCTGGCGTATGTCTAAGTGCTGTCATGGAAGAATATGATCATGATGGTTCTATGTGTATTTTTCATGGACATTTTCATCCTTTTCACTTTCTTTGTTAAATTTTCCCCGTTGTCGATGTCACCAAATTATTGTTTTATTAAATGGGGGTTCCCCCAAAGTTACTTTTTAACACCCAACCTCTCAACTCTCCATCTGTAACTCCCAACCCCATATCCCAGAAAAACATAACCTATATGAAAAATAAATCAGTGAAAACGACAATGAGGAAACTGACCACGAAAAATAAATGCATTACGGATTTTGATGACTTGGAGTTCCTTCATACACAGCAATGAATGCCGTAGTACAACATAGTTTAATCAAGTGAATCCCTCTCGGAAAGCTATCCCATAGCCTAGTACATCTTCGTTTCTCTTCAGCTAACCTAGCAGCATTGTGTTAATACATTGTGTTCACGTAGCCGCCTGTCTTTGCAGTTTCCTGCCCTCCTCATCTTTCCTCTCAGCAGTTACTTTTATCATCCGTTCCTTTTGACCACTGATTATAGCTTGTCTGTCCCCCCTTTTCCCGTCTTGTTTTATCCCTCCTCTCCCCCCTGTACTCGAACACTCGTCAATCTATTCTAGATAGTCACTTGTGTGTCCCTTACCTCACCCCTTCCATTCCTACACCCCCCCATCCTCTCCCTCCTCTTGTGACTCTTGCACTGCAACAATTGTCGTCAGGCATGGTAATGTTAGTGCTTGTTTTGTCTCCTTCTCCCCCCCCACCTCTCCCTTATTGTTTTTCCATGCACTTGTACTATCTGTTATGATTGATAGTTATTTTTCACATTCTGATCTGTTTCAAGGACCTGCTAGAATGCTTTTTTCTCCCATGTTCCCTCTCTCCTTGAAGCGCTTTGAAACAATGGGCCTCATTCCAACTAGTGCGGAATGGGTTTAACGGTGCCGGTAAAGGTGCGGGTGCTGTTAAACCCACTCTGCACTATTACGAGGTTCCCATCGCGGGACCTGGATCGGACGCCTGGTAAAACCAGGTGTGCTTTCCGGGTCTCGCGAGGGGAAGTAAGAGGTAACAACAGGCCCGTTGTTACCTCCATCCCCATTCCCATTGAGCCCTATGGGGGCTCAAATGGGAATGGGGAATGGTACCTTCAAGGAGGAATGACTGGGTCCTCCAATGTTGGAATGACCCGGTTATTCCTCATTGCAGGTACCCGGTAAATGGGCCCGGTTTGGTGGCATCCATGGAGCTAATAGCTCCATGGCTACCGCCAAACTCGTAATGAAGCCCAATTATGTATAGGCGCTATACAAATAAACAATCAATTCAATTCAATTCACCACATAAACAAAAGAGTCAGACAAAATTGATGCTTACCCAAAGAGTACCATAGCCATACATGGGTCATATTTATTGACCAGTGACTTCACTGAAATGCTTTGTCACAATGTGGAATCCAGATTTCTTTTTTTAAATTACAGCAATATTCATCATAGCATTACATGTACAGCAAGGATGAATTCTGGTTAATATTTTCTTTGCGTTATCTTTTAAAGTCCAAATTAGTCGCTCCAATACGTTACATTTTCTGTTGAGTGGCCATAAGATGTAACTCCCTTATTAGTTACCACTAATCTTCATTGTTTCTAACCCTACTCTACCTCGTCCAAGTACTTGCATTAATCTATGAAGCCATCCCACCTTCCTGACAGCCTTACCCAATCAACATCCCGTTGATGCTTTAAGGAACACCCATTAACCCCCGTGTCTGCAAAAGAAGCAGAACCCCACATCACAACCTGATGTACCAATCATCAGATATGCCTTGGACCATAAATCATTAGTGGGATGAGGAAGACCTAGGACTAGGAGTAATGACGCTATCTCTAAGTAAGAGGGGCATTAAGTCCATGTCCCACTTCCTCATCCCAGTACTTCCATCATACCAACTGCCGGAAAGGGAGGATAGCTCAGGGGCAATGTGCTCACCTTGGAATCAAATCCACACAGAGCAACACAGGTTTGATCCCTGGGTCCTTGCTTAGAACCCTATGGGTATTAAGCGCGTTATAAATAACCCATCATATTATAAAAGAGGTTCATAGAAACCACTGAGGACATGAAATGCCTACACACACGCAACATGGCCTTATATTGTGATACCCATCAAGTAGCCACAGCACACAACACAGTCTAAGAAAATAAATGATCTTCTTCCCTCAGAACGATCAGATGGCAGAGTCTCAAAAAAATGGGAGGAGATACCCAGGTTACTGCTCTACAGATATCCAACACTTGATCACGACTGTCTCTTCCCCTACGGCTGCCAACCCTGCGTGGATGGAGTAAGAATCCCAGGGGGTCATGAGACACGGTAATAGTGTGGGCCAGGGAGATGTTGCCTTCAACCATCTTTTAATAGTCAAAAAGGAGGCCATTCTGCCTGTGAATGAAGGCCCAAAGGTCATAAACTAATACAGGGAAGACCTAAAGTCCACTGTTCATTCCAGACAGGTCAGAAGAACATTTTGGACAACCCGATGGGTGAAGACTGACCCCGCTTCTCTTCAGTGATCCCTCAGAATTGCTGGAAACACACACTATTTACCCAAACATTTTGAAGAAATCACCTTTGGCTGAAATGAAGGGCTACACTTTAAGATGATGGCATCAGGGGAAGCTATTAGGTAAGGGGAGAGCAAAGGAGGGCACTTAGTTCCCCAATGTGCATGGCCGAGACAAAAGACCAGGTGTCTAAGAATGTGGTCTTAAGTGTTAAGAATCTTAGATATGTAGAAGCCAGAGGATAATAGTATAATTGAACAATATAGAATATATATAATATCCATATTATCCTCATCCTCCTCAGGAATGCCATTACTGGGTTAAGAACCTTTGTGAAACACCAGGTGGCTGAGGACACGCTCAGGACAAGCTGAATGGAAGAGAAGCAATCTTTGGGAAATATTTGTTGAACAATAAAAAAAAGTTATTAAGAAAACAAAAGAAATGCAGTTTCCGCCTACTCCCCATTCATTTTCCTATAGGCAAAAAAGGTCAATTTTGCTGTACCCCACAGTACAACCCACTGGATGGATTGGTACTAGGTCTGAAACAACCTAGGCACAAAGTGTTGACTGATGTTCCTTTTTGTGATTTGAGGTTATTCTGTCTAGTAGTTTTTATAATATTTGATGGAAAATGGGGTGCCTCCTTTTCCAAAATAGATAGCTATATTTCGGGTAAATTACCAAGAAACCAGGTGTTAATAAATGAAAGTGCTGCCATCTTCTTTTATTTTCAATGCGAGATATAGCCGAGGATATAGGTGAGGATATTAGAAAATGAAATGTTGAAAAAAAAGCTTCTGCAGATCAAAAAACATGCAAATGCCATCAGGATAGAGGTGGGCAGGCAAGAGCACACCAAGTGAGATTTGGAAGTTTGAGGGGGTCGAGGGACTGAGTTTGCAACACAGCGCTGTTCTGTAACCTTGGTATTGGACAGAATAGCCATGGCTACCCAACATCTGAACTGAAATTCGTCACAGAAACTATGAATGTTATAAGGGGAATGGCAGAGAACAGGGGAGGTGAGGAGGCCATCATGGGAGTGGGGGGAGCTGGCATAGTGAGGGCCTTGGGAAGCAGGAAAGAATTTGAATTTCATTTTACGGACCCTTTTTTCCCCAATAGCCGCAGCTATGGCAAATGGAAACAAGTAGTTCCATTGGTGGTTAGCATACACTCGGGTATAAAGCATCGCACTGGATTTAGCCTAGGGTGTAGTCGTGGTTAGACAACATTTTGAGTGAAACTGCATCACGGAATAGACAATTGTTGTAGGGTTAATGGGAGAGGGCAGGAGAGGTAGTGATCATACTGCCACCTTGTCGGAGGACCCGCACAAAATACATGTGCTCATTAAAAGTGAAAATTAGTGGATTGCTGTAATATCCAAACTTCACTCATAGCGCTCGCTACATTGACCACCACAAACAGAATCAATTTACAGTGGGTGAGCATACCTGCAATTTCACACAAACATTCAAAGGCTACTAATGTATGTGGCAGCTCTCTTCTACAATGTCCAACAGGCAGCATCTCCATATATTATTGTACATCAGTGTGGGATATATTGACCTGCTCAACTGTGCTTTACCATATCACTATGCTGCATTTGCGCAAGAAACAGCACTATGGCTGTGCTGGCTCCTGTGCACGCCAGGATCTCAAAATGTGTGTTTTTACAACCACCAAAAAAATGGCTGTATCACCCTGGCACACACGTTTCTGGTGGGGAGGAACAGAGTACACACTGCAGGAGGGTGCTGGTGTGCTCTGCAACATTTAACATGGAATTAAGTGAAATAGGCAGAATTGCCTTGCTGAAAACCCCAAAATTCCGTTTAAAAATGAAACATTTTCACTCTTTGTAAAAGCTGCTTTGACACTAAATGCATCCATTTACTATGAAACTACAGTGATTGAAAAGGGCTTGCAATGCCCAGGATCATCCATTGTGTCTCAGCAAAACCGGGCCTAATTCCTGAATGACAGCCCCTGTCAAAAGTAACTTTGAAAAAGTAACCAAGAACTCTGCTTTTACTCGCATGGGAAAGTGCATATATTTCTCCACAGATTCACTGCGGCGTTCCTCAGGGATCTTGTGTGTCACCTACACTTTATAACATTTTCACGAAACCACTCTTTGATGTGCTTGACTATCTGGGTGTCTCCTATACTAACTATGCGGACGACACCCAGATACTCATCCCCATCACTGGTGATTATCTAGGTGACACCAAGGCCATTAACGACGTCTACTTGGTCATCCAAGCCTGGATGGCCCAACATCAGTTGTGCTTGAATGATGACAAGACGGAGCTCCTGATCTTGGGCACTGCACAACGCCTGAGCAGACTAGAGCCATCCTATCAGTCATTCAACATAGATGGTAATATCATTCGTGTCTCAAAAGACACCAAAACGTTAGGTTTCTACCTTGATGCCACACTCTCATTAACCCGACAAACTAATGCTGTCAGATCTGCGTCTGCATACACATGCAAACTTATCGCAGCTTGCAGACCATTCCTCACTACGTCTAACAGCGTTACGCTAGCGAGAACCCTTATTATGGCTAAAATTGATTACTGCAGTGCTCTCTATCTTGGCACCAGCCAAGAGAACCTGAACAGACTTCAAACGACACAAAACAACGCCATTCGTGCCGCTTTAAACATTCCCCGACACCACCACATCACAGAAACCAGAAGTAAGTTAAATTGGCTACCTGTCAAACAAAGAATTTCACTCAAAACACTCGCCCTTACGCACAAATGCCTAGCCAACAAAGCCCCGATCTACCTTGGTAGTCGACTGTCGCGCCACTCTACCTCCCGACCTCTAAGAACAGCCCAATCCCACTGTCTAGCGATCCCCAGATTTAAATTGCAAAAAGCAGGGGGCTCAAGTTTCCCCGTCTTAGCTTCCAAGTTATGGAACTCCCTCCCTGTTTCAATTAGAGCGGAAGACTCTTTCAATACCTTCAAAGCCAATACTAGATCTTGGCTTTTCAACCAGCTTTAAGGCCGGCTTCGCGCTTCTTCCTGACCTACCCTGACTTGCCGACCGCTATTATCACCTATCGGCACTGAAACTACTGTACATATGTATATAAGATCCTCTTGTAAATGTATATAATGATTCTATGTTATACCTGCACCCATGTGTAAATGTTTAATGATTCTCTGTTATGCCTGCATATCTGTAACCTTGTACAAATTGCGCCCTGATGCCTCCGGGCCTGTTGGTTTGCGCGTTATAAATAAATAAATACAAATACAAATGTATCAAACACCAGCTATCTTCAAAAGAACTTTAACTATCTGAGCCTGGTCAGTTTCATATACCAGTGTTCAGATAAAACTCATTAATTCAAAGAAAAATGACGTTAGCTGCAAGGACATCTTGGAAATCTGAGTGAGCTGGCCAAAACCAAATTAAAGAAAGAAATGTCAGTTTGCACCACGTGTGAAAATAGGATGCTTACCAAATAAGGAAAAACGAATGCCTGCATTTTAAAACAGTACACTGGTAAATAAAAGTTTTACTTTTCTTTAGAACTATAAAGGGGTTGGTTACTGGGGAGAATATATCACGTGTGTTATTTGATGAAACAGACTTATTTAATACTGGATTTAAGGTCAAAAGTGAAAGATGTTAAACCCAGGGTGGCTTGAGTTACCAAGTTGAAAAACAGGTTTACTGCTTGGAGGAGGGCTCCCTCTCTCAGCAGCTCCTGGCAACTCCCTGATAATTACAGGGTTGGATAGACGTTTATCTCTATTGAGCCCACAGACAATGGAGCTCACAGGGCAAGGAAGTTGGAAGTGTGAAAGGGAAATAAAATCTACAATCAAGCTGAAACCCCCCATCCTGCTTTGAAGGAAATGCCAGATTATTTCATGACGAAACTTTAAAGACTTCTATCTCTGCAGCAATACTTTGAAAAATTGTGAAAGCTTCCCAGTATAAAATTGATCGTGTGTGCTTTATTTTGAAACTTGGTAGAATGTCTTGACACACTTCGGACAGAAATGGTGAAATATTTAGTATTTAAAGAAAAGTATAAATGTTGCAAACATACATTTCTGTACATACATCTCTCATGACAGTACCAACATATGTATAAAATTATGGAATTTTAGGCTGAACTTTTCATGCCTAAAATGATTTTTAAAAAGTAGTAACCACCAAAAATAAGGTCTCACAGATTGGAGGATTGGACGGCTGTACTGTATATACAATCTATGACCTGATTTTGCAATTTATTAAGGTGCTACCATTGTACAAATGATTAAATACTGATATGACAGATTTTTGGCAGACAGGTCTGTGGGAAGTCTTTTTACCTCATAGAAATACAACCTTGTAAACAGAGTACCGCCTAGGGGATGCAGCTAACATTGATTGCCCAATCCAGTTGTTTAAAGGCATGCTTAGCTGAGCCAGCCCAGCAATATAGTCAATGATGTCACTATGCTCTATATAAAGGGTCCCTGACAACAAACTCAGGGCACTGATTCCTGACACTCTTCCTGAATTTCTGCGTGGCGTCCGGTTCCTGTTTCCTTCACCCTGTTTTGATCCTGGTTCCAGATTTTCTTTGCAAAGCCAAGGCCTATGCATTGCTGACCCCATTCCCAGTAAGGCCTCAATCTGAAACCTCCATTCTAAAATCCCATAACCCAATTTGTGGGAAGCTTCCTAAACCAGATTGGCTTGCTGCCACTACATGTATGCCTGCTGCAAACCTGCCATCCCACTGATCTGTAGTATCCAGTAACCAGAAGTGCCAGTCCAGTGCAGTCCGGTGACCAGAATTGCCCAACTGATCTGTCCCACTGAGTTTGCCCAGCTGTCCTTTGTTAGACCAGATTTGTGTGGTGACCAAGTGCTGACTGTCCAAAATCCAAACTAAAGTGGACTATGAGTAGCAATAGGAACCATAGAGCAATAGTAAACCTTTGCTTGCTTTGTCCTATCCCAATCTCTAAACCATCCCATCCTTACCTTAATAACTTGTAACATTGTAAGAATCCTAATAGCAACCCTGTCATTGATTTCTAGTGCAAGTGCTATCTATTTAGTAATTCTTATAATTTAAATCCTAAACTATCAATCATATTTCGAGTGATCGGACTGGAGCCGCCAGGGTGGGTGCTGGGGAACTAGAGTTGAACTCATGAATCAACCCTGGAGCTTATTGTGTCCCTCTCTGGTATTCTAGCCTGAATGCTCTAGTATAGAGTAAAACTATTATTGTCCAAATTGATTTTCTTTTCTGTTTTCACTACCCGATTTTTCTAAAAATGCACCTCATACTACTTTGCATATCTCCCTCAGTTTAATAGCTAGAGACTTCATTTCACCTCCTGATTGTACGTAAAATATATAGCTACGCCACAACCAAAAAACTCCAAATCAGTGAATTTCACCCATTTTTATCAAAAACCGTTAATTTTAGGCAGGAATGAGCATTTTTGCAAAGTTTTACACATGTTATTTTTACTATCAATTCTTTTAAACCTTCCATTCATTTTCGAATTGTATGCTTTTGCTCAATATATTGCTTATGAATGCATGTAACTTTCCAGTGTTGTTCCCGTAGAGAATTGTACTTATTTAAGGATTTTTGCACACATTCATTGTTTTATTCAGCCATTTCCGAGTGTCATTTTAACAGTGTAAGGGTTTCAAATCCGTTTTTCTCTCTTGTTTGGGGAGGGAAGGTTGGATTCAAATGTTGTTTCGTATCCCTCATTCCTGATGACCTGCTGCTTCCTTATATCTATTTAGAATTGATTATTTCTGGGTTGAGGAATATTGCAGGGGGAAATCCTAACTTGAGTGCTATCTTTCTAAAAATTCAGTGTCTATTCTCTGGTGTTTTCTATCTGTGTTGCTAAAGGGTTAATTTAAGTACATTGCCTACATTGCTATTGTTATTGTCACCACATGGGTGATTGCTGCCACATATATTAAAAAGTGTATGATTTTCTTGAATTTTAAATGCATAAATAAATAAATAAATCAATAAATAAATAAATACATATTACCTTTACCAACCAGCCTGGTTCCTGGTCCACTGTGACCCTGTGTATTTGAAAAAGAGGTGTGATGTCAGTAGTGTATTTCTCAAATATTGAACCTACATATATAACAAAATAAGCATTTCAGTTGTGCGCTGCATACTGAGACCAGGGTGTATCGCTGGATTGAAATACTTAACATCAGGCAATACTCCATTGAAGTTCGAGAAAGCAGCTTCCATTTCAGATGCATTACTGTTTGATATTGTGATTGATAACTGCAGCCCTGAAGACGAGTGGTTTCTCAAAACATGTGTTGCCTGGGCACACTCGTTTAACAAGTATAATTAGTCTTAATATATGCCCATAATTCTACATTGTGAGTTAAAATTTACAAATGTGTGTATTAACTTGTTTAATAGCCTACTTTAAAAAAAAAGTTTTTCAAATTGATATATTGTTTGTTACAAACCATTATCAAAAAGCAAATAAATATAAAACTTTGTAGACACATCCCACTTTGAGCCTAAATCAACTCACCCAACCCACCCCTCCTTTCATATTAAAACCACTTCTCCACTCCTTATTCCTTCCTAAACCTATGTAACTGTCACATAAATTGCAATCAAACCCCCCCCTCACCAAAAGGTTCCAAAATGTCTTCACATTTTGGCATTGCTGTCCATAATCCATTTACCCATGTAGCTCGCTCTTATGCCTGTCAATCCTGGACAAAACAATACAATATGTGGTAAAGAATCCACCTTACTAACCCTTTTGCAAAATCTAAAGCTCCGAATTTCTTAGTTGTGTGGGCATTTAATCAAAATCTTAAATACTAAGCACAATACCATACACAAGTGAAGAGACTCAAATATTTCGGTAAGCAGCCATAAGACCTATATTCCTTCTACAATGCCGATTTCAAGCACCGGCTATGTTTATCTGCAATTTTGCCAATCCAATCTTGGTGCCAAAGTTTTTTTTAGATCTGTTGAGGATTGGCCATCAACTGTTCTTGATCTACATTTTTAAGATTCCAATATTTCCTGACAACAAATCACCCATTGTCTCAAGAAAGCAGGTCCACAATTAGCTGTCACTGTACTTAGAATCACAAAAGGAGGAGCAGATGATGACATCAGCCATTTACGATACACGGCCAGTGCCTTCCAAACGGTCTTTGCATACATAATGATCAGACCAAACTCATATTTTATCACCAATGTTCAATCAAATTTGGCAGCCTCAACATTTTTTCTCCAAAAGGAGCCCTCTAATGAATCCCATATTTTTGCCGGACTGAATAAGAAGCCCACTGCTCCATAAATCAAAGCAGGGACAACCTTAGATTCATAGAATTTTTAACTGGTTTTAAATTTCGCAAACCCATTAATCAAAATCCCCTGAGATGTCAATATTTTGCCTTTCTTGCTCAAGGCCCCCCTTTGCGGAGCATCATCCATGTTTGTATTAATATGGATGCCCAGATAGAGATTAGTCTAAACTTGAATTAGAGGCTCTGCTTCCAGATACCATTTGAAGTCTGATATGTTTTCATCTGTTCCCAACCCAAATGCCAAAGTTTTCGTTTTTGCAATGTTTATCTCTAGACCATGTTTGTTCATATACTCAAATAAGCCTTCAAGATTCCTTTGAATGCCTATCACAGTTTGGTCTAGCAAGAAAAGTTTGTCAGAACAAATAATTCTTGACAGCCTTTCATCCCCCTGCTTGGATGGAAAAGCCTTGACTCTATCCAACATTTCCCTTAGATAAGACATGAATAGGTTGAATAGAGTTGGTGCAAGCGGACAGCCCTGTTTTAGGCCCTGTTGTGTATAGATGGGTTTTGTCAATATACCTTGTGTACTCATTCTAATTTGCACATTTGTATCCATGTACAATGATCTAATCACAGACAGTAAATCCCCAGGGCATTTCCATGCCTCCAGCTTGGTTCATAATAACTGTCTGTCGACACCATCAAAGGCCTTTTTAAAGTCTACAAAAGCCATGGAAAACTTAACACCCTCTTAAGATATTTAACAAAACAAGGTTTAGGTCAGTTCCCACTTCATTTATAAACCTTGTTTGCCTAGAATCTTTATCTCTTAGTATTAACAATCCATCGTTGAAGGTGGCCTAACAGTAGCGCTCCAAAAAATTTGCCCTATTCATCAAGAAGGGCAATAGGGCGATAGTTGGACGGATCCGCCCGATTGCCCCTCTTGTATACTGGGACAATAATTTATGACCTCCATGAATCTGGAATGGTTGCCAGCTTCATCCCTTGACTAAATAGTTACTCCATAAACACATCCCCTTTTTAGTTTTTTTTTTAATCATTAGGTTAGTGAAGCCTTCTGGCCCCGGAGCGCCTGAGGTGCTTGCATTTTTAACTAATATCTCTAGATCGAATTTATCAAAAGAAATAGACCAGTCTCCCTGGCTTTCTACCAATGGATTATACACCTCTGTGCCTTTCTTGGCAAGAAGGTTTTCATAGTAAATAATCCAGGTGGTCTCAGTTACCATATTTGCCAAGGGTAGGAGCTGGTTACTGGCCTCGTATATCAATTGCCAAGTGGATCTATTATCCTTTTTTTAATAAAAATTCAACATCATGGCTTCAGCATCTTGCTGCCACAAAATCACCTTATGCCCTCGTGGCCAACCAATTCTTAAATCTGTTTTCTTTTCCTTACCAAGAGACAAACAAGGTAATCATTTGCCCAAACAAATAACAGGATCTCCTTGCATAAAAATATTTTCTCTTTGATCACTCTCTCCTCGTACATATGACAATGCGTATCCCTTTATATAATAATAAATTCCAGGAGTAGTGGCACATAGTCTGTAATGCCCTCCTGCTTATCTGTTTTTCCAAATTTTCACAAAGGCGCCCTATCCCTTTAGGCTTCAGACACACTCAATTTCCACCAATAGGAACTTCAATGTTGCCTGGGCATTTTTTCTCTAGATTGTCATCACATCTACTCCATGTGAGTCTCCAAAGGGCATGATCGCTCTTCTTTTTTGGGACTATTACCGGAGATTTTATATTGTTAATCAATGATGGTGTTAAAAATATATAGTCCAAAATAGAGGACTGTTGCCCATTTGTCCAGGTTATACACTGCGGGCGATCCCCCTCACATTGCCCATTCAACATAAACAATTATATGTCCTTCATCAGCTCAAGCCACGCTAGATCTCTCATCTCCCTCTCCCCCATGCCCCTTTCCTCTTCTTCAATCATCACACCCTTATTAGACAGACATGGACAATTCAAATCACTGCCCCAAAACATAAACTGGACATTGTAACTACTACGACATCTATCGATAACATCAATAATGGCCTGCAGGAAAGCCTTTGTTGAAATCCCCTTAGGGTTCCAGTAGATGTTAATAATCACATTCAAGACCATTGTTGCAATATTGCGTTCTTCACCTTTAAACAAATTGCTTGGGTAAGTGGATTTGGAAATATCATGTCCAATACCACTAGACCCCTTCCCCATTTCACAAAGGTCAACAACCCCGTTGAAGGCCTCCCTCTAAGTCCACAGACAGCTGTATTAATATCTGAGCTATATCCACCATCCTAGTCTCCTGCAGGCACATGATGTCGATTTTTCCTGACACTATGTCCACATCCTTCGATAAACGTGACAAGCCTCTTGCATTCCAAAAAGGACAATGTCCACACTGGGTCTTATTAATTGTCCACAACATTTGAGAACATCACTGGCCTCACACCCTGAATTGACCTTCCCAATCTCCCTTGAGCCCTGTTTTTCTTAATGGATTGAATATCATGTTGTCACAATTAAAAGTCACCTTTAAAGGGCCTTGCAGCTTTTATACAAAAGACCCCCCCTCCTGGATTTCTGGTGAATAATAGTAGACCTTCCGATCTTCTCTCAAATCTGGGCAACCCTCCAATTGGATCACCTCCTTCAGCCATTTTTCTTTTAGATGGCCTGAGTCCATTCTTTACACCTGACCTCTGCACACCTTCTTTTTGTTAAGGATACCTTAAATTGTGCTCTGCTTATGCAATTACTATTCATAAATCCCCAGGGTTGACTTTAGAAGCAGTGCTGATTGTCATTGGCCATACAGTGTTCAAACAAGAAATGTCATATGTAGCACTGTCACGTGTGAAAAATATTGAAGGGTTATTTTTTAATCAACTTTGATGAATCTAAATTGACAACTGACATTTCCTGCATTAAAGAATATAATAGATTATCTGTACTTAATGGTCCCAACCTAGAACTTATACCTCTTCCTGCTAAGCTTATAGCTAGAAGAAATAAGCAGCCAGTGAAGCTACATTGAAATAAAGTTGTTCCTCTTAAATCTGCAAAACAAGAGAATCTAGCAGTGTTGGAAAGTCAAAAAATATGGCATACTCCCACTAAAGATTTAGTAATCAATCCACGGTTGAATGCTTTTCAAATGTAGCTTTGTGCCTGTTGTTACAAATGACTCCACGGATGCAAGAAATAGCTTCAACAGAAGAGAAACAGCTATGTGTGGAACTTTCACTTCTTAAAGTATCTGTAGAGGAAATATAGTAGTTGTTGCAAGTGGAAGCAAACATTTCTCTCATAATAGACAGGAAGCTATTCAAGAATTTGTGATGACTATTGTTGAGGTGCTAGTGCAGAAAACAGTTAGTGTGGATAGATATGTAGGAATGTCTTAAGAGTGGATGCATGATTGGCCACGATGTTACAAAGAGCAAATTACTCAAGAGGTTAAAGAAATCCTATCCCTGATCAGAAAAGAGTGTTTTTTTTCTGATCTTGTAACAAAAGCTTTTCATGATATGCAATGAAGTGACCGTAGTTGTAGAGATATAGTATAGATGGTAGGAAAATTAGCACGTTGGTATGAATGCTGTGAATTTTCAGATTTCTATTTGCAGAAAAACCTTTAAAACACATGCAATTAATTTTCATGAGGGAGCATCCATTCACTGTGCACATTTCACAACATGGGTGCATACAGAAGTAGATTAGCTTGTCTGCAATTACTCTATCGTCACCCACCATACACCAAGATAGATTCCGAAAGGGTTTAAAAAATGCTTACTCAATGTTGCTAGACTGAACGTTTTAAAATATGTTGTATGTTCTTTGTGAATATAAACATGCAAAATGGATGTTTGAAATGGGGGAAAAGATACTTAGTCATTTATGTAAACTAAAGGATAGATATTTGCTAGGTTTGCTGTATAAAATCACCACAAAATTACCAAAGGCCATGTGTCACCTTAATGTGTTACAAAATACAGTGGGCACGGTGAAAGGACGTGGCCACTGGTCATGACAAATTAGTGTTGTAATGTAATTTGTGATTTTACCAGTGATGTCAAAGATGATGTAATTAGTGATATAACCATTGATGTCATCAATGATGTCATCAGGGGCATCATCTGTGATGTCAACATTGTGGTCAAAGGCTGCCCAACAGGGGGCAAAAAGTTGAGTCTGCTTTAGCTGAATTTCAGATTCAGAGTTTTTATTTGCGTTAAGATATATATATATATTGATATCTGAGCATATTTTAATATTTTTCAAAATTCAAAAATCTTTTATATGTGTATTGAATTTTTTTAGTGAAAATTGCACAGCCTTTTTAGCTGCATTTTCTCTGATCTCTTTCCCTTTTGTACTTTTTTTTTCTCCTTTGTCTAAACTTCGGCCTCCATTTCTCTAAATTCTGGTTTTATCATAATTTATATTGTATATCGATTGCCAGCATCAATATATGTTTACAGCACTATGCACTTTATGAATCCATTTTCTGTCTATAAAATCAATGAGTTTACTGACAATTAATCAATTGTCCGCATGTGAGGAACAATGATGAGCACTATGCACTTTAGAATTTATGGTTTTATTGATGACTAATGTTTACAGCACTATGCACTTTAATGACAATCTCGAAAATGTTCGAGGAGACAAAGTATCATGTTTCCTCTCTTCCCTTATACTTAAGGGATAATCCTCATTGAATCTGATATAGTGGATTATTAATTTCACGGCCAAAACAGATTGGGAAATCCAGGCTGCTCTTTTGAAAGTTAGTCAACAAGGCACACTGATGTCTGCTATACTGCATTGTATGCATATACTATTAGCGTTATAACACTTCAAAAACTGCCGGTTTACCATAACCCTGTTATTTTCATAACATCGACCATAGTGAGAATGATATTCAACACACTCCAAAATGGCCGCCTGCAGTTCCATAAAGAAGAATCCCTTTGGATTGAGAAAAGGTGAAAGAGAAAAGAGACTAATTGTGTTGGGCAGAACCATAGAGTTCAAACCCTCTTTTTCGATTGTATTTAAACGCTGTGAAAAATACTCACTTATATATGTGATCAAGCAATGGGAGCATTGCGAAACACATCGTAGTTCTGTCATGCCTTTAATAAAGCTGGAGATGGCATAAGAATTTTGTGGCGAACAGTGGATTTATTTTGGGAGACAATTATTGACGTCCTGACAGCTTCGGGTGCCGTCCCTGTGTGGAAAAGTGAAATTACTTTTTCTTTTGTTTCAAATATATATATATATATATATATATAGCAAAACCAACGTACTGAAGTACGGGGTGGCAGATAGCACTCTAGAGAGCAGCTGCTTGACAAAATGAGCAGGCAGCAAAAAAGGAAGGAACACCTCCAATCAAAAATAGACTTCATTAATTGTGCAGTGGAAAAAATAGTGAGTGCAGGCATTTAAAGCGGTTCATGTCTGTCCAGCCGCTTGATCACAATGAGGAATGTAAAAGTGAGCAAGTTATTTAAAACAGTCATGATTGCAGGAAAAGGTAAACATAGAAAACGTCTAAAATGGAATAACATGTATCAATCAGAAAAGGTCAAATATCTTTGAGTGTTTAAGCATACAAGCAGTTGAAATGATAACTCAATACGCAGAGTAAGAGAATATTATGCATATATCGGCATTAGTGACTGAAAGAATTTGTTGTTTGAACATATGTATGAAAAAACCAAAGATCCCAAATCTTAACCCAAACATCTGAATGAATCACAAAATTGATCACTGTAGAATAAACATTCTCTAGTTCGGACTCCACACAGTGTACAGTCCCACAAATGACATAAAGCATGCTGATGAAAACAAAAATAAGATGTCTGGCTGACATTTTCTTTAAAATACAATAGGAATTAACATAAGCACCAGTTCCTACAATGTAATCCTTTGTATACAGAATCAAAGGGCATAATTAGCTGCCAAGTTGCAAAATTTGCAAATTAAGTACTCAGTGCCAATTTTACCCCACAGTGCCCTTAGAGATGTAAATGTTCGTAATAATAAGAGCTCTAAAGATACAGATAGCAATAGCCACAAATATCGGTGAACGCAACACAGCATATCTATAAAAACATATGTCTGAATCTAAATGAGTAAAAAACATGCAATTCTGATTATTATTGTGTTCTGTCAACAATAATTGTGAAGGTGTCAAAAATAGCTATGCATCAGCTAACATCAAAATTGAACCAGCAAATATCACTGAAACATGTTTGTAAACAACATCTGTATCTGAAGGAAACTTTAGAGAAGTAAAAGGTAGAGTGCAGGGGAAAAGAAAATGCAAGTAAACAACAATGCACACAGGTGCATGTGCAAAAAATGCAATGAAATACAGTACATACAAATAAAGTGCTTAGTGTTAGGCGGAAACCTGTGCAGTTCCCTCTGGGACCACTGCAAAAGATTTAGGACTACAGGTGTTTGGCAGTAAACCCACTTGGTAGCAGTCTGTACCACACAGATTCACTTGGTAGCTGTGGCTGAGCAGTCAGACTTCCCTCAAGAAGAGTTAGGCAGTATGTGGAGTATACAATATAGGGCAATCCACACAGTAGAACAAGCAAACACGGAACAAGGCTTCGGTGTAAAGATATAAAGGTATTTATTTATAACAACACATCTATGGAAAACACTCTTGCACTAATACTGCAAACAAATTCAATCACAATTACTATACGAAGAAAAAGATCAATCCCCCTAACAATAGTTTGACAAGTCTAGGTTCACCGGCATCACTTATTTGCAGACAGAGGTGTATGCTTTAACCTAGATGGTACTCTAGTATTCGTTAGGACGGGAGAGAAAAATAAGGCAGGTTATGAAGTCAACTCAGTACCAATACTTTTCGGACAAATGCAAGGGAAGTAAGGCAGGGTTTAATGCAGATCACAAAGTTCAGAGGCCAGGCCCACTCGGAGAGAGGCAAGGCGATATGTCCCAATAAGTGTCTCAGTGGAAATGCGCTTCGAGTCTTTATCGCAAAATTGTTATGGAAAGATTGGACCAGTTCAGAACAACACGTTAAAGAAAGCTTGGAGGCGACCCAATTGAAAGACGAGGATTAAGACACCTCACTCGATCTGGCAGAAAGGGAAGCCAGGCGGACACGGTACCTTGTTGTGGAGAGACAGCTCCGGCGGGGGCAGTTGTTCCTGGTGGTGGATGCACGTCGGGTCTTTGTCAAGAGTAGAGAGGATCTCGTTGTCGAAGAAAAGTGAAGTCTGGTGCACCACCAGGGAAGAGACCAGCCGTGGAGTGCTCCGTCACAAGGCACCACCTTTTGGTCACGGTACAGGGGTAGTGGCTATCTGGTTGCCGAGGTGCTCTGCACGGGTAATTCGACCACTGCGTCCTGGAGCGAAGAAAAAGCAAATGGGACTGGTTGTTCCCACCAGTCAAGGGAAGAGACTCTCCGGCAGGGAGATCTCCTCTGTCGTCGGGAAGTGGTGAGTCGGTTCCGCAGGGCTCCACCGGAGGTGTCGTCATTGCAGGTCGGCTCAGCTTTACCCTCGTCGGATTCTTAGGTCCTGTGGCGACTTCTGAAGATCCAGTCCCAAAAGCCCTGCTTTTATGCAGAAAACCCCCATTCATTCAGCCTAGCTGTCAATCAAAACACGCTAAGTGGTGAGCGGGGTGGCTCACCACTTGGGCCAATCACACCAGAGTGCAACTGGAGTTGGCAAGGCAACTCAGTTCAGGGTGCCTAAACCCCCTCCCACACCCCCTGTGGTAACCCAGACAGAATGGCACCACTTTGGAGGGTCTCTGTACAGAAGCCCGCCAAAAGTGGAACAAAGGGCTCAACCTTTGGTTTAGGAGTCACAGAGACGAACACAGACGCCATTTTAAAAACCGAGTTCTGGCAGAAAATACCATCCGATGGACTTATTTAAGATAAGTAAACCGGTGGTATGTTAGAGATTAACGAAGAAAAGTATCAATCTCCAACAATGGGAAGAATCCCATAGGGTTATATTCGGGGTCGAACATAACAAGTAGTTTCCACTGCCACCAGCCAAAACTCGAAGAGGGGGGACGGGACAGTTCCCCCTCGAATAACAGACCCAGGAGTAATCGAATTACCCCTACAAGTACGTCCACAATAGGATGGTTTGTACTAGTTCTGTTAGTAAATGTAGGTCTAGTAAAGCCAATGGTGACTTTACATGCCCGGGGAGACAGTAGTCAGTCCCCGGGTATGGAGTCTATGATGGAGGTCCGCTAGGACGCCCCAGTGCTATGGCACGGAGGGTGCAGTGTAACACACATAGCAAAACATATGATACCCTATGGAGTAAAAGACCCCATAGCCCATAGAACACATTGACATTCAAAGGAATTACACACACTCATGTCCAAGAGTGGGAGAAAAAGAGTCTCACTCTTGGCAGGATGGAAAAAAACAAACTCCAGAAATCCAGCAAAGCTGCTGGGGGACTCACTAGGTTAGGAAATTCAGCCTAAACAGAGAATTCTCCCTAACACTTAGTGCTTAACAGTGCTTAACAGTTGTGGCAAGCATAGGGATAGGGCTTGTTAAAGTGCAAAAGCTACAAAAGAGTACACATTCAAAGACGTTAAAAAAGTTTCCCAACCAATGTCATAAAATCAAAAAAGGCAATAATAGCCTAAAACCAGAGCTGGATTCACTAAGAACATCCTCAAAAAGAGCAGACTTGTTAATAAGAGCAAAAATAGAAAAAGATAAAGTAAAAATAGAAAAAGAAGTGTAAGCATTCATCCAATGTACGCCATAAACAATAATGCAAGTAAGAAAGAGTAATAGCAAACTCAAATAGGAAAGAGAACAGAAAAGAAAAACAAAAGATAAAAAATTGGTCACACAGTCTAAGAAATGTATAACTGGTGTAACAGTTTGTAAAAAATCTGAGAAGATCCTAAAAGAATTGAAAGAAGCCAATTGAAGAACAACCAACGACAAAAATGTCATAGCAGGCTTAGGTTCCCAAGGAAGCGTAAAGCTCTTCATCCAGGTTGTGCCCTCTGGGTTTTTTCGTCTCAAAGTTGGGAATGCACCTGGTCTCGAATTGTCTTAAGGAGAGTTCTCTCTTGCCACCACTTGGTGGTTCTGGAATGGACTGTAGCCCAAAAAATCTAAAACCGTCAGGTTTGCTAGCATGAACAGTTTTGAAATGAATAGCCATAGGGTATGTAGGGTCAACATTCTTAATAGCCCGAATATGTTGTAAAATCCTCAATTTTAGCTTGTCAATGGTACTACCTACATACGATTCCTTACATGAACAGGTAGGGATATAAACCACATAGGCTGTGTCACAGGTGATTCTGGACATGATTGGAATATCAGTGGCTAAAATAGGACAGCAAAAACTGTTCATGTTGGTAGCATATTGACATGCTTTACATTTAATACACCTGTGAAACCCAGACGTTTGAATATTGAGCCAACATTCAGCCTATGAACCAGCAATAGGATTCATGTAGCTCGACACAAGATTGTCTTTAACTGAGGCAGATTTCCGAAAGGTGATGTTAACTCTCTCACCTAATGTTCCGCTAAAAAAATGCTTGTCTACTTTGAGCACATGCCAGTTTTTAGTGATAATACACCGTTTAGCACTGGAGCCATTGCATTAAGTTAGAACAAGACGTGAATCTTTCTCAACTTATCCAATTTGTGAGGCTCGGTTTGATACCAGGAATGATGATCTGTCCTTTGCAGAGGCTTTAGTGTAAGCCCTTTTCAGGATTTTCTTGGGATATCCACGATTGTGAAATTATTTAGCCATACTTGCACATTCTATGTCAAAATTCTCAATTCTGGAGCAGTTTCACCATATGCAAGTGAATTCACTGTAAGGTATGCTCCATTTAAGGGATACAGGATGGTTACTTTTGGAATGAAGAGGTATATTAGAGCTAGTAGGTTTTCTATAAAGTTCAATGACCAGCTCATCTTGTGCCACTGTAACAAGAATATCAAGAAACATGATAGCAGTCTTTCTGTGGCTTTCGGTAAATTGTAAGTTCTGCTGGTTCACATTCAAGATGTTAACAAACTCTTGCCATTCTGTAGTGGTTGTTTCATCCCAAATGGCAAACAAATCTTCAATGTATAGTAGCCAAAGAGCAATCTTGTCAGTATGTTTGTTCTTTTTCGGATTCCACGCCTCAAACTTCTCCCACCATCCCATGGTAAGGTTGGCGTACAGGTGAGCAAAGGTCAAGCCCATGGATGTCCCCGGAATCTGAATAAAAAACTCTTTATTGAACAGAAAAGTGTTGTTATTAAGACACAGACCTATCATTTCTAGGATCATTTTGCTGTGTTTCAAATAGTTAATGGATTTGGTGTATAAAAAGTACTCACAATCTCTCAAACCATCTGTGTGTTTGATGGACGTGTAGAGAGAAACCACATCCAATGTTGCAAGTAAAAAAGTAAATTCCCAGGGAATGCCATCAATTTTATTTAAAAAATCTTTGGTATCTCTCAAGTACGAAGGCAGAGTAGTGACAAAGGACACTAGAGTTTGATCCACAAATTTAGAAGTGTTTTCAGGGAGAGCTCCACATAGGGTGACAATTGGTCTGCCCGGGGGTCTTGTCATGTTTTTATGAAGTTTGGGCAGAAAGTAGATGGTTGGCATTATCGGAAATCTGGGATGCAAAAATGTGCACATATCCTCATCGAGTAAGCCTTTGTCATGCCATGTTTTGAGAAGCTCTGCAAGTTTTGTATGCATGTATTCAGTTGGATCTGCTTCTAGTTTGGCATAGCAGGCACAATCAGTGAGTTGCCTTTCTGCCTCTTTAATGTAGTCATGCCGATACATAATCAAAATATTTGTACCTTTATCAGAGGGTTTGATAATACAATCAGAGAGTGTGCACAACTTGGTGAGAATGTTTTGTTCTTGAGTATTAAGGTTATATTTGTTGAAAATTATTTTCTTTCTTGTCTTCTTCAGATCATCAATTACTAAGTCCTGAAATGCCTCACCTCCAGGGTTAAAAGTGGGATTAAACCTGGATTTGAGTTTTAATTTGTTTTTACCTGGCCAATTGGTTTGACTATCTCATAAATCCCACTCTGGGTCTAGGGCACTAACAGGATCATGACTTTCAGATTCCAAATGCATGAGATCAATGAGAATCTGTACATTATGAATGGGCACAGATGTAGGCCCAAGTAAAGGTTATGGTGGGCGTAGGTTGGGTGAATTCATTGCAAAAATCTTCTTGAGTCTGGCTTTCCGCATGTATTTATCGAAGTCAATTCTGTTCTCGACAGCCTGCGGACATGCACCCATGAGTCTAGGGCCTAGCCACAACCACCACAGCATAATACAGCCATGCACCAAAGAATATGGCCAGTAGCCACAAGCCACACAAAACAATTAACCCTTACCTTCCCAATTTGAACACCATCTTCACATATTGAAGCAGCACACCAACCCTATTTTCCCCAATGCCAATATCACCATAGCATGCAGACTCCTCTCCCCTACTGCAAGAATCCCTCATGCTGTTACCTAATAAGCCCAAACAGGTTTCTGCAACTGGCCACCAAACAGTAGCTACTGCAATAATTGTGGGTAAAGTCTTGGTTGCATGGCCATATAATAGTGCAGTCATTCTGCCAGTGCCTAGATTCTACGATGTATGGCCTATTTTGAACCTATCCCAACATCATCCTATCATCCACATTCCACTCCCCTAACCTAATGAAGCTTGCCCACACTCATCACATAAGCTGTCTGCCCAAAGGCCTGGTCTATTTGTATTTGTATTTATTTTATTTGTATTGCGCTCCTGGCCTTGGGGCATCTGGGCACTACTGTACACATATTATTGTAATGTTTTTTTTCCAATAGCCAAATTCCACTTCTGTACACATACTGTTACTGTACTTGCAGCCAGTGGGCAGACTCACATGCACCCTAGGGGCAGGCCACAACCATCACAGCATAATAATAGAGCCATGCACCCAAGAATCTGGCCAGTGTCGCAAACCACATACATAAACCACCCACCAGAGGCCCTGTCCACTTCTGTACACATACTATTGCAGCACTTGCAACCAGTGGCAGACTCTTGGGTGCATGCCCACAACCACCACAGCATAATATGGTCATGCACCCAAGATTCTGGCCACACAACCATTTGCCCTTAACTTCCCAATTCAAACACCATCTGCAGATATCAAAGTGCACTGCCAACCCTATTGTTCACCAATGGCAATATCACCATATCATCCAGACTCCATTCCGCTACTCTAAGAAACGTCTTGCAGTCAACAAATATGCCCAAACATGTTTCTCCAACTGCCCACCAAACACTACCTACTGCAATACTTGCGGATATATTCTAGATGGTATGGCCATATGCCACTGCAGTAGCTGTGCCAGTGCCTGGATTCTTGAGTGCATGGCCTATCTGTAACCTATGCAAACATCCTTCTATCACCTACATTCCACTCACCTACCCTAATTAAGCCTCCCTGCATTCACCAGACAAGCTGCCGCCCCAGGACCTGTCTGCAGACTACTGCGGTGTCTACAGACTGCCGCGGACACCACACAGTCTTATTCCACCTAAACAAATACATCATATCAACCATCTTTCACTCCCCCACACTTCCCAGCCCCTCTTCCCAACACCAAATGCCCCAAAACATGTTTCCAAGCCCTGTTCCCCACTGCTATATCCGCAGATATCCACGGATACAACATGGCGGGTGTTTTGGAAAAATATGACGCACATCCCGCTTCACTCCAGCCAATCAACATGCATATTGAGTGTCTGTGGATATCACGTAGCCCTCCAGACCAATTGGAGACCTTTTCGTGGAGCGACCCAGATAGCACAATTATTTTGGGACCTACATTTTGCCTGTTTAAAAAAAACTACTGGATGGATTTCCACCAAATTTACAAAAGCACACTTTCGGGACCAAGCTGCCACTCCTGCTGCACATTGGGTGAAAATCCATCCCGCAGTTTGGGCTGTAGGCATGAGCAAAATTGTTTTCCATTGCGTCTATGGAAGAACAAAAAATGTTGGGACCCCCCCTGCAACTTTGCCCCCCTTCATGAAACCTCACCAAACTTGCCAAAGACATTCAGAGCAGGACATATACTTGTTTTGCAAAGTTTGGTAAGGATTCGTCAAGGGGGAGCAAAATTATAAGCTGTCCAAAAAGTACTTTTCCTATGAGATGAACAACTTAACCATAACTACACGGCCGCTACCGCAGGCTGTGTATTATATATATGGTGTGCCAGGGCGCCAGGGCAGAACAGGTGAACAGGTGCAATAGGGACAGCACCCATGTATGGTGGATCTAATAATTCACTTATAAGGGGGTTATGTGCCTCGGCTTAGGCACAGCCCACTGGCCTTGGCCACAGTATTTTAATCTATTTGGTGCAACAGGGACTGTCGACAGGTCCAATGTCATAATTGGCCACACCCACCAAATTTCATGGGTTTTATGGCGATGATTCGGATCATCTTAACTCTGTCCTAACTACTAACGTTTTTTCACTTAATCTCAATTAAATGCTGTGGCAGGATCTGAATTGATGTGAGCTTTCCATATGTAAATCCCTCAATTCTCATCAATTGGAAGAATCAAAGGAGGAATGGGCCAAATGTCCCCAATATCCATGTGTGATTCTGGCTGCAGGAACAGCTACAGGAAATGTTCAGTGGTAGTCAGCGCCGCTCATTATTTGGACTCTTATTGAAATCAGATAACATGTTAGGTCTCCAGTGTGTAAAATGTATAAACATACTGACAAGTTTAAACATTTTTATGGCCACTGTATACACAATTGAAATAGCAGCATTTAGCATTCCATTAGAGTGCAAAGGTTCATATATCTGGGTAAACTGTTTTCACACATCCAATTAACAAAAACACAATCGCACATTCCTGCATCAGCAATGATCCCTGTCAGATTTGCCTGCGTCTTGGCAAAACCAGTGATACTGGGATAATAATATTACTGAACCAGACACTTTGCCTTTATGTGACTTTCAACAATGCCTTGGGGCTATGGCTAGTATGATGTTACGTGTTTTTATGCGATTGAATGGCTACTTCAATTATTATATTCCATGTGGCCCTGGTAGACAGCTCATTGTGTCTTCCCCCTGTGTTCACCAAGCAATAGATAGTACTCTGAAAGCCTATCTTCGCGGTCTTGCTAAAGGCCAAATGGCCCAATTGTACTCTTTGACAGAGTAAAACATGCCTTTGTAGTTCTCCTGCCACTGACTGAACTTCCATTCTCCCATAACTAGAACATTGCACAAGATCCAGGGTACCCCTCAAAACTTCTCATCGATTATTCCCTTTACAAGAGGAAAAGGTCATGATAAGCCCTAAAAAATGCAAGGGAGGATGGTGAATGTTCTATTGAACAGGCATAACGAATATTCACCAGCGACTGATATAAGGGCACAGAGATGTTTTCCTCACATTTTCATGGTGCAATCGCCCACACTATATACCAGTAAGACAGTGAAGGAATACATGTTCATGCTGGCTGTGCCCACAATATACGGCAGTATTTTAGAAGTGCAAGTAGGCATGTTAATGCTGACTGTGCCTTATAAGACCAGTTTTAATATGTGGTGCTTTGCAGGCGTGCTGTGCATAACATAGGCTTTCCTGGTTTCAATCACTTGATCACGGATATTACTATTATCAGTATTGCATATATTTCTGGTACTCAGTTGGCAACCCCAAAAAGATGAGAGGCCTCATTACTCGGATGGCGGTAGGAGCGCCATGGTTGCCGCCGGAGTCCAGCATGGTGAATGGCGGAATTACCACCCCATTCCAAGGTTGGCGAGGGCGGTAATTCCCCAATCACCATGGCCCTTCCACATTCCCACTTGAGTCCCCATAGGGCTCAATGGGAATGGGGAAGGAGCAAATAACGGTACCGCAATTAGCAAAACAGTTATTTGCTCTGAAGTCTCTCAGCGGGTCCCGTCCTTAATGTGTGGGCTAAACCCCCGTTAAGGACAGGACCCACTGAGGGACCTCGTAGTAGGGCGGTAAGGGATTACCGAACAGTTTCAAATCCTTTTCCATGCAGCACTCTTCCAGGTGAAAGGCATGCAGCTATCCAAGGTATTGCCACTGCAAGAAAACAAGTCCATAATGGCTGTGCCAATATATGACAGTACTCTCATGTAAGAACACGCTCATGTTGGCTTTTCCCAAAATGCAAGTCAATCAGCAGGAAGTAAATGTGCCCATAATGGCTCTGCCAATATTCCCATATTCTCACAAAATAACACACTCACATTGGTTCTGCCCATAATGCGACTGTAAGATGACATGTCTATGCTAGCTATGCCAGTATATGCCAGTCCGCCACTTATGAACACACCCATGATGTCTTTGCTCATAAAGTCTGTAATAGCTCCAAAAGCAGACAGGTTTGTGCTGACTCTGGAAATATATAATATAATATCATTTACAATAATATAATATTTGCCAGTGTTCCCACATCAAAACACACTCATTGTGCCATCACACATAATGTCACTGCAAACAGACAAGTTCATGATGACTTTGTTGATATATGACAGTATTCCCATTTAACTGTTGGACATGCCAATGGTGCCAGTAATGCCACTATAAGAAAATATGTCTATGCGGGCTTCTCCAATAGGTGGAAGCATTGCCAGGTAAGAACACACTTATGTTGGCTTTGCCACAATTCCTCAATGCCACTTTAAGTACATGCAGCCTGGAACGTTCCAATAATGGCACCTCATTCGTTCCCCAGCCCTCTCTGCAATCACTGGCCCTCCTCCCTACATCCCTCACTCACATATCTATACAACTATACACATTACACTCATTCAAATGCTCACATATTTACCCAAGCTTCACAGCAAGTTCGACCTGTGTTAATATGAACACACGTACATATCCATACATACACACTGACACAATGATTTCCTCCTCACTTGCCCCATCCAAATCAAGCCGTTGCATGTCGTTCATTATAGATGAGTCACCACAGATAAAATTCGCTTGTCATCCGCTGTAATTATTTCACTTTGAACGGAGATTTAAGTCAGACCAGCAAGTTTGCAAACATTATTCCTGAAAACAACCAATCTGCCACCTCATTAGTTGCTCCTCTTGTGCAGCATCCCCACATTTTCAGAGGCTTAATGCATCAATGTACACTCTCCATCCAAGGACTCATCCACCCAACACAAGCTACACATTGGGCCTCATTACGACCCTGGCGCTCCCGTAATGAAGGGTGCCGATACGGGACCGGCACCCTTCATTACAGGAGTGTCTATTACAAGGTTCCCTTTGCGGGACCCGGAACAGACGTCTGGTAAAACCAGACGTCCTTTGCGGGTCCCGCGAGGGGAAGAGGGAGCTAATAACGGGCCGTTAGTAACGTGCCCGTTATTAGCTCCCTCCCCATTCCCATTGAGCCCTATTGGGACTCAAATGGGAATGGGGAATGGTTCCTTCAAGGAGGAACTACCGGGTCCTCCAATGTTGGAATGACCCGGTTATTGCCCATTGAAGGAACCCGGTAATGGAGCCCGGTATGGAGGTAACCATGGCGCTCATAGCACCATGGCTACCTCCATATTCGTAATGAGGCCCATTGAGTCTCACACAGTGCAACCACGGACATGTTCTGCATGTAGACTATTGCTTAAATGACTTAACAGCCTTAGGACTGCCCCTTAATGTTAATTTACTACATTATGATGCAATCTTTGCCATGCCAGACCATGGTCTACAGGGACCCTAGTTAGGTGCATCATTAATGGGCATTCAGCAAACAAGGCCTCATCACTGGTGGTTTGTCACGCATCGATTACCCAAGTAGCACAGACAGATATGAGTATTGTTATTCAGAATCGCTCTGGCTCTTCACCATAGTTAAGCGGCACTGCAATGTTACCAATGCTGCCTGTTTTAGCACCCAAGACATTAGAACCCTTGTGAGTATTTACCGTCAGTGGTATTCCAAAGGAATAACATCATTGGCAAATACTGACTGATAGACTGAGGAATGCACCCATGTAATACCACAAGTGTTTACTGCACCGAAGTATATATAGTAGATTTCATTTAATAAAGAGCAGCAGTCATGCTTCCCCCTCTGCTATAGAAAAGAAAAATGCTTGCCTGGGTACACAACACAGGGGTGAGAGTGTGAGCACCCTGATTCTCACCTTTTCACCCTCTTTGAAAAGCAATGAAGAGGACGAGGGTCAATAATGACCCCCCCTCCCCAGCGCCCCGTGCATATGTATATTCTTGTTTACAATAGCGGTATGGTACACTTTTGTACATAAACAATTTCCATTCCCACAACTAGGATGGAAAAGCTTAAAAACGGGAAAGAAAAAACGTCCTGGATGCCTAGATTTACTGAAATACGGCTGGGGTATTTCATAAAGTCAGCTCACATTATTGCACGCTGATAGAAAACCTGTAATGAGGGGTCACCCTCGGATTACCCCCGGTAGTCATGGTTATTGCTGCCGCTGCTAATCCTGCCCACGCTCTGTAATGAGTCCGACTGAGCGGATGCAGCAGGAATTGCCATGCTGGTGTATGTCGAGCATACACATTATTACCTCATTGGGGACACAATTGCCCATCAGATTCGAAAGTGCAGTGCAAAATGTAATCTCATAGGTTTCATACTTTTACCTCGTGATAATCAGCTCAAACGGCTTCACTGAGGTGCAACTTCTCCATCACGGTAAGATGTCAGTACGTGTCAGTTTGCAGAAGCATATCCCCATCTGCACGAGTTCGTGGAACCAGCCTAAAAGCGCAGAAACACCTCATTAATAAGTCACACATGATGGAGGTGTGATCGCTCAAGTCTATTAAGTCACTGAGTAGATGCTGTCCTGCTTGGATACTGTGCCTGAAGCGGGCGCGGTCTCTACCGCTTCCACTTGGAATGGCAGGGGTCTATGGGCTGTACATTTACTTACAAAGATAACAGCTAAAAGCCTCCAACTGCACTTTCCCACACTTGCTGTTCTAGCTGCCCACAATCTCCAGGTTTCCATGGTTTCTATGGAAATACAAACAACAGGACATGAATTAAATGGTTTTGCAATAATCTAATTAATTAATAAGAGACCATGCCGTCCGTACACACAACCATTATTGACAGTGATAGTGTCATTTAATGGAGAATAGCACACCTGCACAGATATTGAAACTAGTGGCACTTCCACAAAGGCTCTGTTACTCAACCGGATGGGTATTGATTGAATGAGGAGAACACTTTGCACTCGAGGGAGGTGCAATCATATGTCATATCATGTTAAGCTAACTATGTCAGTACGGAGCACTTCTGCCACTAAGGTGGCTTCATGGTGCTTGCCGACAACTGACGGTATATCTCACAAGGCCACCATCATACCCCATGTAAGGGGATGTTCTCATATTTCTTAATGAATTATACATATGTGTTAATGAGTGGGTGGCTACTAATGGCGAAGTCCAGAGTTGTGCTGCCAGGGAAAGCCCTTCCTTAGAAGAGCAATCAGTGACAGGTGCCCTTGACCTCTTGACCACAGGTCCTACATGGGTCAAATGGTAAAGGGCAAGGTTGTGAAAAACCTTTTTTTCAGGTTCGTGCCGCATGCTAATAAGATATTTTTTTTCAACGTCGTACCAAGCCCTGTCATGAAAGGGACAGATTTTTCTCTTGGCAATACATGGCTTATTTTGCATAGGCAATTCCTTTTACTATGGCGTTAAAACCTGATGCGCCGGTTTGTGTCTTATCCCCTCGGGCGCAAGTTAAAGGCCTGAGCAAAGCCAGGGCTGTTAACAAGGGTCCCCGGGCCATTAGTACCCCACAGAGAGGGGCTTAAGGCTATTAGCACCCTGGGTTATCCAAGCGGTAACCTGTGGTGCTAAAAAAAAGTATTTTCATTGATTGAAAGAAACACTGCGCGCATCCCGTTGAAAGGATGAACATACTGTCTAAAGATGGCCATCATGGAAATGGAAGGCAGGGCTCCATACGGAGCTCCTCTTCCGAGTCCACGGTGACCATGGAGTGACAGCAGAAGCATGGCAGCGGCGGTAGAGCGGCCGCTGCCGGCTTGAAAACAGGTAAGTGGGGCGGGGGTATGGGGGACACATTAAAGAAAGGAAAATAAAGGAGGTTGGGGGTAAAATGGCGCTGCAGCTAGGGGAAGCAGCCAGTGGGCTGCTTGGAACGCGGGCTGAGATTAGCGCTGTTAGCCCGTGTTTTGAGCAACCTGATTCATTGGCTCCCCCACTCCAGGTGATAATAAAAATATAATCAAGTTTAATAAAAAAACAATGTATTTGTTATATCTTGGAAAATTGAAGCAACTGTAATTGTTGATGGTACATGTTTTTATTTCAAGCAAACAACCCCTATTGCATATGCATATGTTTTACCGTCTCGCATTGTCAACCACCATGTTCAAGTAAAGCTGTTTCTTTTGTTTAGGGGTTGTTATAATGCCCTCTCCATATTTGAGAAGCTACATCTAGGGGAAGCATAGGAATGTGTAGATTCTGTGGCAACAGTCCTACACATAATTTGTGTTGTCATCAAGGTAGATGAAGTCCAATTTCAGAACAGTGGAGGGAAATGCATTTCAGCAGTTGCCCTCATGAATAAATACCATCATGAGGGTGCTGCATGGGTTTACAGAGCACTAAAATATTTAAGTTGGAGCCATGCACTGTGCGTCCTTCGTACACAAGCTCTCAGATCTCAGCCCATGAAATCGCCGCTTTGACAAGGTGCATTGCATGTCCTAATCATCTTCAAGGGGTGTTCCGGCTGAAGCCTGATAGAAACACAGTGGATCTGACCCCCTTCACTTTCACAAAACTTTACTCCCAATGAATATTTCTTTTTAAACTATATTACTACGAGGAAAATGTGTGTGTGTGTGTGTGGGGGGGGGGCGGTGGATATGGGGAACCAAAGAGGCAGCTAGCACTGCAGACAGCATGACTTTTAAAGCTGGGAGGAATACCAGTTAACCTAAAGGGTGGGGGTTATTGAGTTATGGCACAAAGTGAATGTAATAATTCCCCTCAGCTCCTTTACTACACATATATAGTTAAAGAACACTTTGTAGGGCATGACTTATAGAGCAGAAGTGGCAGGTTGAGCTGTGATGAAGCACCGGACGAAAGCGGAAGTTCAGATGGTGTAAGGAGTGGGGCAGGCTACAGGTAGACAGGGAACAGATGTTGTATTTGATGAAGGTATAAGCCAATGCAATTACAGGCATCTGAAGAGCAGTGCATGGGGGCTGAGTAAAGGCAGAGAAAGAGCCACGGTGTGCTGTCTGGATAGGACATCAGGATGCAGCAGTCATAGGAAGGCACAAGGAAAAGAAACATGTGAAAATGCAAACAGCCAGAACAAGGGGTCGGGAGATGAGAGGGAGCTCTGAGTGCTGAAGTGAGAACAAAAGCGGGAACCGATGGCAATGTGGCATTTTGCCAGGGTATGCATGTATGGCCCAGCATGATTAAAATATACAAGATCCTGCAAGAGACATGATTTAAAACAAGAGGTACCCTGATGCAACTTGGAGAAGGGTTTCTGACCACCAGAAACAACCACCATCTTGGAATGCTAAAATCATGACTATCCTGATGCCTCTCTACTACTGCACATGGCGAGACAGAAATTAGCATATGTTTAAATGTGTACAACCAGCAGGTTCCCAATATTTCGCAGGGTGTCTTGTTTTACAGTCTAAACTTGTATACTTTTTGATGGTTTGTTTTGAGAATAAGTGTCTAGGCCCTACGCAAATGAGAGTGTGTAGATCAGAGAGAAAAGGAAGCTGAGGGCGATCTGCAGACTCCACACGGCCTTCAGATACGAGTCCATGCACTACCTGTGATGGCAAGGGTTTCTGGGGTCGGGAATAACTGGGACCATTTGTCTGCTGGGTGCAAAGTGGACCCTTTCTGTTTGGTATGTCATCCAATATAGGGAGCTCTGATATTAGCTTTTGAATGAAATTTGGTACCCAGAAATGGCGGATGACAGAAAACGGCATGAAGGACAAGTCAGTAGGCCACTAGGCCCCTGGGTTGGTGATTCAAAATAAACCAAATGTATTAAAAATAAAAAGCAAAAGGAAAGGAAAATAGAAAGATACAGGAGAATAATAGAAAAGGGAATAGAGGAGAAACATGTTTAACAGAAGGGAGAAGAAAGGAAGAACTGAGGTAGGGAGATAAGTGTTCTTACCCCTTTATATGTTTACTGCAGGGTAGATTGTTATATATTGCACCCAGTGATCCAAATGCAGCTCTGCCTGTTTCCCTAATCTTAAGATTTAAGTGCTGGTTTTGTTTGTCTTCCCCATAGGTCTGAGTAACAATTTCAAAATTAGTTGTATGTGGTGTGTGTGTGTGTACTCACATTTGTGAGACACTGCATGTTTTGCGAGTAAAGCACTAACCCGAGGCTTATTTAGTATTATAATTCACCAGGTGGACTGAGTATGACTGTGTCCCGTGTGATTTAAACAATCATCTAGTAATCATTAGTCCCTATAATGGGTCGGCTATCTGTTATGTGTATGATGTGTGCTTTGAGTCTTGACGAAGCGCTTTACAAGTGAAACGCATGTTGGATGACAAATGTGATCCCACACCGGACATATAAACATCATTTTAGGTGTGTGACTTTTTTTTGCATGTCAGCTAATTTTATTTATAACCCATCTTTCCCTTTTCAAGGTCTGCAACTGTTTAGGAGCTCATTGCGTTCTAATTTAGGGACACGTTGAAGTCTCGCGCTCTCTGAAAGGGCTTTCACCAAGTCGTCAGAGGCAGGACAGAGAAGGGGTTCTCATGGCAGTGGACTTGCACTTTCTGGATGGCGTGAAGTCTGTTGCTTGAGCTCTTAGGTCTGGGCATGTTGGGCATGGGAAAAGGCATCTCATGAATGAGGAGACAGGGTTTGATGCTTGGCGTCTTATAAGCACCCATTGCTATCCTTACAGAGATATCAGGAAAGGCGTATAGATAAAGACCAGTTCTCAGCTTGTAATCAAAGAGAGTGGATGATTTTCAAACAACTAAGATAACCACAGGGCTTTCTAGTTGCATCCTCGGAAGCTTCTAAATGGAATTGCCATATGTAATGGTCTATTTGTCTATGTTGTAAACTCATCTGTAAATGATGGCATGTCATGTCCCCAATGAAACAAAGTGTGTGATACGTTGACATGGACATATATTTATATTGAACATTGTGAATATTTTTTATTAACTCCTATTCAATTTTAGGAGTGTTTCGGCTTCACTAATCAGATTGCCCACTATCACTCGGTCCATACATTTAAATGTCAAATGTTGTTATCATTGAAAATGTTTGGGTGCCCTCAACAAATTGCCTACAGGGATAAATCCACAAAATAACAGTCATCGGTTGTGTTAGGGTGCACGTGCCATTTTCCCCCAAAAATGGATGTAAGAGAAAGAGTGTTCTAAATGATTGTCCATGCAACAAACTAAGATCTGTCCAGCACGAAGAGTGTGAATACCACTGCAGTGGACACAAAATACGGAAAATACAGCCTACTTCTGGCTATTCAGTTCTACAAGTCAAAAGTAATTCCATCACTAACTTACGGCATGGATGCAACACCTGCAATTCCATCCACTTTGTGGCCTAAATTGGAAGGCTATATCTGGAGAGCAGTACTAGGCCTACCTAAATCTACTGCCGTTGCAGCAATAGGACGAGAACTAGGTCTACTTTCCCTAGAGTCAGTGGTGGCCCAGAGTACCATCCAACTAATAGTAGCGACCAAACTTCTAAACATCTTTCTATAGTCATGAATGAGAACCCGTTTTTTTCAAAGACAACATGGGGGATCTTTTTAGCAACTGTGGCCTAATCCATTGTTTTTAAAGACTTGATGGTACTAAACTATATCTTGGCTATTGATTCATGTAAAACCTGTCATCCGGGGACAGTCACTTCACTGGCAAGTTGCTTTAGGCTGTCAAAGTTCATTTTGACACTATAACATTCACACATGTCTTATGTATAATTGCATGGGGTGCGACAGTCTCTGCTCTTGATGAAATAAATTCAACAATATGTTCACCAGAGTAGTCCACTGATATCAAGCTGCATACAATACCTGTTTAGTTGATCTATAAATATTGACTTTTTCTAAGTGATTTATTGTCTAAACTACATTTTGCAGAAAACAAAACATGCATATTTTTGAAAGTTTACTGTTTAAAGTAGATTTGGCAGAAATCAAAATGTTTTACACACAGAACACATATGAATCCTGGAAACGTTGGGAAACCGATCCAGACTGCTCCTTTTAGGATGCACTCTACCTTTCTCTATGAGTAACTCTTCATTCATGGCTGATTTCTATGTTTTTTGTAGTTCAGATGCATCAGAGAAGCACGTTTAGTCAGGATCAGGATCAGGAGGCTTGCCTTGGTATGTGACACAGAACATTTGCAGACAGCTGGAGTGAGCGGGGGACATACCCTCCTCAAGCTGGGAATGCCATGTTTGCTAAGGTAGTTGATAAAATGGAAAATATTGACATGTGAGACACCACACACCAATCCTACCACCACCACTGGGACGATATGTGGTGCCATAAGGCACACCTGTTAGAGAGCGTGACGGAGCAGGGAAATTAGGCCATATTACTATAGCCTTGCATCAGAAGCATCACAAGCTAGTGGTAAGTGACTTTTACTCATCTAAAAAGTGCAATGGAGAAGTGAAATCTGTTTATCGTGTCACTGCATTGATATTGGATGATTAATCATTTTGATTGACTAAATTAAAATATGTTATGTTATGTTACTTTGCAACATGTATGGTCTCAAGATGCTGGTAGGTTGAACGCCCTCGGGAACCGAAGTTCAAGTCAGTAGAGGGAATAGAAAGAGTCATAAAGGTGCGTGTGAGCACCGGATATGTGTGTAGCTGGTGTGGCATTCGTGTGATAGCTGCTTCTTAGCAGTAGGTGTGGTGGTTGAGAGATCAAGAGTATGTGTTCGTTCTGGCAGATTGTTATCCAGACCAATTCTGGCTGCGTGAGGCCTGAGGAGAACGCTTAGGCTGGAGGGAGTGTAACCAGCAGTGTCTAGTTAGGGTGATGGGGAGTATGAGACAAATGATATTATGAGAACAGCTATACTGAATGGTGTCATGGTATCGCTGTGTTCTAGTTGAGTGGTGGTGTAAAGAAGAGAGTAAGCGTGGATATGTGATAGGATGGTTTACCTTAGGTGCTTGAGATCGAGCCCATTCCAATAGTTTCATGTACTCCATCCATTCCATGTACTCCGCCTGTTCCATGCATTACGACCGTTTCATGCACTCAAATCCATTCCATGCACTCCATTTTATGCACTCCAACCATTTTATGCACTCCAACCATTTTATGCACTTCATATCGTTCCATGCACTCTATCATTTTTGTACTTTGTCCATTCCATGCCCTCTATCTGTTCCGTGCATTCCATCCATTGCATGAACTTGCTCAGTTCGATCAGTTCTATGTGTTCCTTCTGATCAGTGCACTTCGTCCGATATATGTATGTCATCCCGTCATCATCCGGTCTGCTCCTTACATTCGTTCTACACGCCTTATCCTTTCTCCATGCATCATCCATCCACATACATCATCATCACCCGCTCCAACCACATCATCCGTTCCAACCACATCACCCATTCCAACCACATCACCCGTTCATCCACCTACTTCATCCGTTCTACCATTTCACCCGTTTCATCCACACACTTTTCGTTTTACCTACTTCACCTGTTCCACCCAATTTACCCGTTCCATCCACCCACTTCACCCGTTCCATCCAACCAGTTGATCTGTTCCATCCACCCAGTTCACCCGTTCCATCCACCCAGTTCACCCGTTCCACCCAGATCATCCGTTCCACCCAGTTCATCCGTTCCACTCACATACTTCCTCCGTTCCAACCACATTTTTCACTTGATCCATCCCCTTCACCGGTTCCATCCACATACTTCACCCATTCCATTCAGCATACTTTACCTGTCTCGTCCATATATATCACCCGTTCTTCCAGATCGATCCTCCGTTCCTACCACCCACTTCACCCGTTCCTTCCAACCCTCTCCTGTTTGCTCCGCACTATACACCCACTCCACGCACTCATCCGCTCCACCGACTCATCCGCTCCCCACACTCATCGCCCCGCGCACTCATCCGCTCTACGCACTCATCCGCTCTATGCACTCATCCGCTCTACGCACTCATCCGCTCTACGCGCTTCGTCCACTCCACCGACTTCATCCGCTCCACTCACTTCATTCATTCATCCGTAGATGTACGTGTACGTAGATCTAGGGCTTAAACAAGTTAAATGCACTTGTGTATAATGTATAAAAGATTGAAATAAAGAGCCAACAAGATTTCCAAAGGATTCATTACACATGTATAATAAGAGCCTTTTCTCAAAGGAAAAATAAGACAAGTTGAAGTTGAAAATAAATAACCATGTTTATGGTGAATTATAGAAATATATAGACAGAGATGCAGCCGCAAGCACGTGGCTGCTCCACCCACCTTTTAAATAAAAGATAGTAAAAAGAGGAAAAGAATATACATTATAAATTCAGACATGGCGGCCGCTGTATCTAATTAAAATCACATATGCTTTTTGGAGCGTTGATGTGAGGTGATGTATAACAATGGTGTGCTGACACAAGAGCACACTGGGGAGTGATTGCATTAGGAGGAAAAACCAGAAAGCTGCCGCCCCTGTTTCACGCTAAGTTGGTGAAACTTTGAGCATTCCATTGCAACAGGCAGTGTTTTAAGAGGGCTGGGGCTAGCTGGGGCTGGGCCCCAGCAGTCTCCAAAAAGTGGGGCTGAGTTGGGGCCCTGCCAGGGCCCCCGATCCCACCGCAACAATGGCGGGACACGTAGCTGCGATGGGAGATGCACCCGCCATTTTCAGGACAGGCAAGCTGACAAAAATGCCAGTCAGCCACAGCTGTGGCTCGCTGGCACTTCTGCCAGTCACTGTAACTACCTCCAGTGACTCCTTGCCTGAGGAGTCACAGGAGGAAGTTACTGTCCTTTTGTTTCCCCGCCCCCTCGCCAGGTCACTGAGGCATCTTTGACCTTCGAAAAACCTGGGGACTCTGTACTAATTTCTATGTTTATAAAAGATGGCTTGAAAAGTACACAATTCAAGCCATCTTTTATAAAGCTTTGCCGACGGACAAAGACACCTTCGACTTTGTCCGTCGTCAAAGCTTTATAAAAGATGCATTGAATTGCATACTTTTCAAGCCATCTTTTATAAATATAGAAATGGTTAAAAAAGATGGCTTGAAAAGTACGCAAACCATAAGGTATGCACACAAGTATATACATGTTATATATTTGTGTGCGTACCTTACTATGATTTGTGAACTTTTCAAGCCATCTTTAATAAACATAGAAATATGTAACCTATTCTATGCTTATAAAAGATGGCTTGCATAGTACACAAACCATAGTAAGGTATGCATACAAATATATAAATGCTTACATTTATATATTTGTTTGCATACCTTACTATGGTTTGTGTACTTTTTTAGGCCAAGCCCATCCCACAAGCCACCCCCCCACACGAGGCTCCCTCATTGGGCCTCATTCCAAGTCCGGCGCTAACCAATGGCAGTAGTAGCGCCTTGGTCGGCACCGGACCCGTACCGGCACCGCCCTGGTGGAATGGGAAATTACCGCCCTATTCCGAGTTGACCAGGGCAGTAATTTCCCATTCCCCAGGGCTCTTCCCCATTCCCAAATGAGCCCCCACACGACTCAATGGGAATTGGGAAATTGCAAATAACGGTGACCGTACTTTACGGTCACCGTTATTGGCTAAAAAGCCCCTTTGCACCCTCGTCCCTAACGTTAAGGACGAGGGCGCAAAGGGAAATCGGAATGTGGGGGTAAGGGATTACCGGCACAGGTCTCGTTAACGGTGACCGGTATCCCTTAACGCCATACTCGGAATGAGGCCCATTGATTTCTTACCCCACTTACATTCCTGGCAAAGGGGCACTGAGAGGAAATTCAATTTGACGAGAGGGGTGCATGGGGGAATCCCTCTGAATTGACAATTTGTAGGAATATAGAGAAATAGCAAAATGATAAACATGCAGCATTGCCAACGCGTGTCAGCATCAAAAAGGGCCTTAGAGCCCGAAATCCAGAAGTAGAATTAACAACGGGGAGTTTGTGATGTCATGATCATAAGAGGCACAGAGGGGATTCACCATTCCCCCTGTCTGGCATATTATATAAACACAAAGGGCCCGATTCATGGCATTTTTTGCACGATTCAAAGTGACTTTGTACTGCTGAAAAGTGACTTTGTAATGCCGACGCAGACACTGATTCATGGAACTGTGCAAAGTGTATTTTTGCAGGGCAAAGTCAGTGCAAAGTCATTTTGTACTGCAAAAATGACTTCGTACTGACTTTGCTCTGACTTTGCCCTGCAAAAATACACTTTTCATGAATCAAGGTTTGTGTCAGCAGTGCAAAGTCACTTTTCAGCAGTGCATAACGTTCCATGAATCGGGCCCACAGGCTATTGATGATGGTTATTTGTCACTAGGTGGTAAAAAAATAAACACTGAACCCAAGACGGAAGTGGTTGACTTCACTCTGAATCGATTTGGAGAATAGAAATGGAGGTTAGTTTCAATGTTTTGGACAATAAGTGACACTCAGTTGAAATAATATGAGGGAACATTGGATAGTAATGATGATACTTATGTATGATTTTTTAAGCTATCAATATCATGTAATTATATGGATTAAGACAATATATATGCTCCTCTGTGATAAAAGACAATGAGATCAGTAGCAACATTGGGAATGGCATTGTTTTTTATGTTAGTGATCAGGAGCCAGATTACAGAAACGTTGCACCGATGCAAGTGCAAAGTTGCACGGTATTAGCTCTAGGGCAAAGTTTGCCTTATTTTTAAAAACACTGGGACACATTAAAAAACATTGCCCAGTGACAAGTGCAGTTTGGCATCTTAAACTTTGCCCTCGTGCTAATACTATGCAAACTTTGCATTTGTATCAGTGAAAAGTTTCTGGAATCTGGCCCCGTGTTTTTGTTTTAGAATGAACACTGTATATAAGGGATAGTGAAGACATAATGAAGGGTTTTGTCCTGATGAAGATGTTTAAGAAAAGAAGAGATCACTAAAGGATTGGTGGATCTCACAGAAAAGGCAGAAACGCTGTGTTTTGACATATGTGATATAAAAAAACATCCTTCTAAAAGCAGGATATTTATGAGAAGTTTTCCAGAAGGAAACTGTGGATATGCCATTCCAGTATATAAAACAGTGAGGAGTTGATAATTCATCCAAGGGGGTTATAAAACTCATTATACAATATCTGCATCAGATCCAATTATGATGGAAGGGTGACCACATTCCTAGGGTTAATAAGGATGAAAAATAAGAGTAATCTTTTGAAATGTACTGTATTGCACAAACAACACTTTAAAGACTAACCCCCTACTACACTATGTTTGCACTTTAAATAATTGTTTATGTTTGTTATTGATGTTACAATGAGATATATTGGTGTGCATTGTGATTCTAAATGTGTTGTATAATTGATGTGATAAATTCATAAATTGCGGTTTTAATTGAGTAGAAGAGCTGGAGATCAGTTGGCGTAAATCTTTTTTTCCTGCACGTTTCCTCAGGTTGCGAAATAACTACTCAGGCGGGAGGGATAGCCTGTCAGACTCGCTGAGGTGCATGTATTACGATCCCCAATGTAGGGCAGGCCCTCCGTAAACTAAAAATGAGGGGATGACCTGTTGATTTAGACATCCCTGCAAGTGCCATTCCACATTTTTCAAGAAGATGGGTTCCACTGTTGTTGTTAAAGGACTGCTGGTAAGTACACACATCACTTGTTCTTGTGGATCACGTTAAACTAGCCCAAACATGGGCAAATTCAAGTTTCAAGTTTCTGGTTTAAAAGAGCATGGCCTTGTAACAGGTTTCATTACTGAATTTTACAAGCATGTACGCCCCTTGTTTTTATCTATGTTATCTATGTTGTGAAGGGTATTCCAGGAAACGCACATGAAAAGCATATGGAGCTGGGACGGACTCACACAGTCCACCATCACAGTGATCCTTCAGTAGTGCAAACCAACTACAACCGCTATAGACCAATTTTCAACCTAAACATAGATGCAACAATACATGTGATGGTTCATGCAAACACAGAGAGAGGCACAATGCATGCTCTCACCAAGTTTTACCAGGCATGATTCCTGTGGTAAGGGGACCAACAACATCCCACCTGCTCCATGACCTGAAGGAGATGTATTTACTTGAGTTCTTTGCATAATGTATATATTTATTCATTTATATCTTTTCTATAGCAGTCACAACATAAGGAGGGTATCAAATCACTATAAACAACACTGCAAGGTGGAGAGGAGGGAAATTTAGAATAGTAAATATGTGTTCTGATAGACTTGAACCCACCATTCCTTGTTTCACTGAAAAATACTTCACCAGAATATGCTGGGGAACCCGTAGGCCCTTTATGCAAGGTATTGCTCTATGGATGGATGGGGATACAGATTTTAATCTTACACCAACAATAAGACCGACTCAGGAAGTTGGCAAAACATAACTGTTTTTAATTACAATTGTCTAAAACAGGGAGTACAATGGGCACCAACGGACGTCCCACAGCATAAGTCTCAACGTATTTCATAAAAAAGCATTCTTTTATAGCAAAAACCCATCATACGTGACATCATACTATGTTGCAAAGTAAGAATTCCTATGAGAGATTGTGGTTGGTCTATGGGGAACATCTAGGTATACTTTTTATTTGGGGTAGGATTATGATTAGATATCTAAGGTCAGGTGGACAGCTATGCCCAGCCAATTATGAATGTTAGCAGTTGCCACTTTGGACATAGCTATGGACGTTGGCATGCGCATAGCCCAGACGGAGTTGTGAATGATGGCAGATGCTGCACCTAGACATAGCTACGAGTGTTGGCATGTACCTCACTTGGATGACAGGGTTTTGAGCAATAGCCTGTGTGAGTGCCTGGGTAGAATTTTGAATGCCAACCATTGTCACATTTGGATAGAGTAGCGGTTGTTGAGCGAAGCCACGTCCAGACTGCATTGGGATTCTACCGAGGCCAGATTAGGATGGAATCGCGAATACCAGCTAGCTGCACACATAGACAGGTGCCAATGGTAGGCAGGGGCCGAGTTTGGGCACAGTTGTGAATATTGGCAAGCTAAATTTATGGAAGGGACAGTGAATATTGGCTGGTGCTGGAGCTACATAGACAGGCAGTGATGTTTGCGCGCCACACTTACAACAATGTAGAAATTCAGCACATCGTTTATAGACAACGATGCCAATAACCAATCCACTAACAATTTCACCCCTCCGCCTACAGCTCCCAAACTCTAAACAGACACAACCACAACCCTATACCACAACAAACCGCACAAACTTCACTACACCGCAACAACAAAACAAACCTCACATAGACTCGCACAACAGCACACAAAGTCTACCGACCGGAAAACACCCCAAGCCCAGCGAACAGTGTTAACCGTGTTGAGGCTGTCAACAGCACATTACTGCTCTCTTGCACTTTTCCCGCTTATTCCCACTAACTCACACCCCTTCCTATTTCAGAGCTGCCAGAGCACCAGGGGGCCACTCCGGTGGTGATAGTGCACGGTACATATATCCTTAAACATTAACATAGTGCAAGTCATGTTTGCTGTCATGAAATACACAACGATTCTTTGGCTTTCAAACTATAGGGTTCTTTACTACGTGGCCCTCTATGATTGGTTGGCAGGCTTTTACCCTTCTGGAATATTGCAATTGCTAGCAGCACGCAGCTGGTACCCCAGTTGCTGGAGGGTTGTCCTTGACCAAGCCTCCCCGTCCAATTATCCCAACATCCATCATCACTGCTGCTATCTGCCATTCAATTAGTCTTTGAACATGGCCTTGCAAAGTATCACTGTGTCTGAGAATAGAAGGAAGTGTATGCATGGTCTTATCTGCAAGTCTCGTTGTAGCTTGCCCAAAGTCTATTTTCATCTTGACCATGTGATAGGAGGCCGTGTATTGAGCTCCTTATTCACATTTAACACTATTATATGAATAAAACATAGCACTTCTAGTGTTTTTCCAATACACCTCAACACGAGCTCGCCTCGCTTCTCACGTTCATTGCATCTTCTCAAATAGATAACCAATTTCTTGGCTGCCCTAACCCTTGACACCGGGCCAGACAACCTTTCTCGAATCTTCCCTTATCACCAGCTGTTTTCTTCTACTGTGCCACACTTTGAGCCCTTCTGTTCATGGAGTCCTAGTTTGCTAAAATGTGTGGGTGTGGTAGAAAGTTTGATGGTTGGGTAGGTGGGTGGGGGAACAGAGAGTGTGGGTGAGGTGCGTGACAGTAGAGAATGTGGGGCTTGGATATGGGGGTGGGGTAAGGAGAGTTGGGCAGGGTGGTCAATGGGGGTATAGAGAGTGAGGATAGTGTGGGTGTAGAGAGAGCGGGGGTAGGGTAGAGAGGGCAGGGATAGGGTGAGTCGGGGTAGAGAGATGGGGTCAGGTGGGTGGCAGGGGGAGAGAGTGGGGGTATGGTGGGTGGGATCGGATAGAGCGAGTGCTGGTGGTAGGGTGAGATGTTGGGGTTAGGCTGGGTATGGTGGGTGGCAGGGGTTGTGAGAAAGAGGTGTGGGGTGTTAGATGGTAGTTGGTTTGGGACATGGAGAACAAAGCAGGCTGGAGATGAGTCATCAAAAGAAGCCCATTTCTTTTTGTTTTTTTAAAACAACCAGCAGACATATCGAGGGTGGGGTGGGTGATTTAGCGCTGAGGTGGGTGTGACAAATAAAAGATTGCCTCTTAATAGTAGCCCAAAAATAGCCCCACTCTCCATGAAATAGCCAAAAAGAGCCCAGTATGTAATCACTGCACAGCTGGGAAATAGAAGGCTTTGCACAGGTTTTGCTTCTTACAAACCTGCTGATTGGATCAAATATTTTACAGAACTTCTCATTGGGTAATACTGCAGAGGAGTTTAGAAAAAGAGATCTGAGCAGTTTTATGCTGTGACATTGCTGGTTGCTTTACAAACCAGATACTCCCTGTTCAGAAGCCTCATTCCCTCTCTCTATTCTGTAACAATGATTTTTGTAATTTTGTGGTACAAGCACTACACAAATTGAGTTGTCAAAACCTCTGTCATATAGCCAGCCGTTGTTGGAGGCAGAGAATGGACTTGTTCAAATCTCTGGATGCATGATCGACTAGGAAAAGTATGTAGGGAGGACTGCCTCTGACTTGGGGCCATGGATCTTGAAGTTCGGTGTGTGCGGGCCGAAATTGTGGAACAGTCTCCCTGTGGCGATTCAGACCCTTACATCTCCCTGCCAGTATCGTAAGGCTTTAAAAACCCACCTGTTTACGTAATTTAGATGGGTGGAATTAGTAATGGAGACTGTTCACTGGTTTGGACTGATTTCCCGGTAATACATTCTGTAGTTTCTCTTCCTTGTCTTTCTATTTTTAATCTACACCTAGATACGACTGAGTTAGCCAAGTGCGCTATAGAAATGCTTCAAAATCAAAAATAAAAATCAAGTGGGAGACTAAATATTTTTGCTACCGGGGGATGTTCTTTCCTCATGATGTATCAAATAGAGTGAGTGCACATTTGGATGGCCTGATGACAAAGCTGAATACATTGGCTGATATGTGGTAATATCATGGCTTGTCGTTATGGGGCAAACTGATCTGGTACAATGAAATAGTGCTACCCCACATTCCCTTCAAACTGTGAGACCAACAAATGAGAGTTCGAAGAACTACTGGAGAACACTGCTTATGTTGCAGAACAGGATACTCTTGGGGTCTGGGAGGAAGGCAATGCTATGTTTGAGGTAAATGCATCTGCCAGTAGAGAGGTGGGCTTCAATCTGCCACACCTGTGCGCTAACCACAGCCTGCAACACTACATCAAGCTGCAAATTGGAAAGGCTTATTATAAGGATTGGGATGCTTCCCCAAGAGTCACTCTAGAAATAGAATTCGCAGTAAGTGGAATGACAAACCCTCTACAGGAAAATGTGGAAGAAGGTGGCTGAAGGATCAGAAAAAATGGATCCCCCCAAGCTAAGTTGAAGGCATACCACAACCAAGTCGTAGATGCCATTGCTGCTGAACACGAGGTTGAAGAAAAGCCAAGTTCCTGCACCATAGTTTGCCATGATGAGGAGCGATAGAAAAGTGGAGGCAGGGGAAGACAACAAGAGTCTGAGAGGAAGTGTGCGAGGAGGAAAGGAAGCAAGAAGTGACCTAGAGGACTGAGATATGTGAGAAGAAGAAAGCGCACAAGACAACGAGGATACACAATAAATGAGGTATGAGCGTATAAAGGCAACAAAGAAGAAGATGGCGGAGCCTGGGAGATAAAAGGAGAGGCACATGTTGAAAGGGCAGAGGCAGGGAGGACAGGAGACAGACGGAAGGTCGAAATCAAGAGTCATTGACCTAATAGTATGCATACGAGTCCCATATTTGGCACAGAGGCTGCACAAATCATTTGGTTGCCTCTGCCATTCTCAGCTTAATTCTCGTGATGTCTGGCACCACTTTACTCCTCCCTTGAGCAATGAGCATAGAGCTTCTGGGTCTTGAAGGGAGGACTTGCCCTTCTGGAAGATAAGCACCCTGATCAGGCATTGACAGAGCAACTTCTCAGCCAAGAAAAGAAGCAAACGCACCGAAAACCCTGCAGACACGGAGTGATTATCATGTCCATGTGCCAGCCCAGAGGTGGAGCAGAAGGGAGGAGATGGGAGAGAGAGCGAGAGAGTGATGGTCTGTGACCCTCAGCGAAAGGGTGAAATTGCTCATTGTTTTCTTTCCTTATCCTTCATTCTTGCAGCCATTCTACTTTAAACCCTTGGTTCCTTTTTGTTATAAATTTAAACGCTATTGAAATAAGCTTTCTGAATCTATTGTCTGTTGATTGTCAGCATGATAGTAGCTAAGAAAAATTGAACATTTTCCAGGTTCTTCCAGCTATTCGAACAGCAAAGATCGTTGCCCATACCATTCATTTAGTGGATTACATTTCTTGTGCTAAAAAAGACAATGGATATAATAACCCCATTTGTGGAATATACCGGATGAAGTACACCTACCAGAACACAATGCACAACACATGTGAGCCCATACTGCTTGAGAGCGCTAGGCTATTTCTTCACTAAAGTGTGGCTTCACTCTCTCTCTGGGTGACTCTGTACTCCTCGGTGATTTGATTGTATTCTTTGAGATCCCAAAGAGCAACAGGCTTATTGCGGACGAGAAGGCGTGTCGCATCAGTGTGTGGCAAGAAAGATGAAGAGATTGCTATAGTGGGGCGAGGGCATACACTTTAAAAGTATGGGCAGGTTATTGTGATCAGGCCCAGGTGGGCAAGTCAGAGTGCTTTTGAAAATGGAGAGGAAGGCATAAGTGTAATAAGCCACAAAGCAGGCGTGCCACTGGGCAGGATCATATTTTGTGCCATAAGTCGCACCTGCCGAAGAGCCTCAGAATGCAGTTTGGTACTCCTAAATACCTTGCCTCAGAGTAAGTTTGCACCGGCAGAAGGGAAAGTTAGAAAGAAGTTACATTTTACTCATCTAGAAAGGGCTTGGATGATTAACCATCTTGAAATCATTTTGCTCCTTAGGTTTTTAAAATTCTTGGCTCTTAACTTTGAAAAATATTTTGAGCTTTAGCATTCAACTTGTTAAGTCATTTGAGCAAATGTGTTCTCTCTTTGTAGCATTAGTTTAACATTAGCTCTTTTAACTCAAATCTGTTTAACCCTTTTAACTCGTTTTAAAACTTTTGCTTATTTCTAAATACCAAATTGCTGTTGTGTAGTAAGTAAAAGAACAGCGTGTGTGTGACAACGCATTTGTGAGAGTGAAGGTGCCATACGTACATTCAAACATTAGAGCACCTGCCATTAACCCGAGAGGTCTGCCACCACCACTGCCCTAGTAGAAAGGTTTAGTGATGTTTGGGCCCTCATAACAAAAACAAAGCAAGAAACATATTTGAACGCATCTATTACGTGATGAAGAGCCAATATATTGTGTGCAGTGTTTGAGCGTGACAATATGTCGTGAAATTGCTTTGTGCACCCATAATGATTTTTAAATCTTAAAGCATGTTGAATGTGTTTACGATGAACTATAGCTATGATATCACAACAGGATTTTTCTCAAAGGCCCAAAGGCATAGATTGTCTATTGTGAATTCATCGCGTTTTTGGTGCCCATTGGTGGCAATTTGAAAAGGGATACCATTTTACTATCATCACTCTTTTAACAAACTTGAAACATGACTTAGGACATAATGATACCTCCCTTTGTGGGAATGGCACACATTTGTGTGAGGGCCATTTACATGAGAGGTAGCCAACTACCACCTAGTTCTACCCAGCAAGCAAAGCAGTATGGCCATTAGCACCCTGCCCCAACATGCCCAGGCAGAATGCATTACACGTCCTTGGCAAATGCAGGATGAGGGCGTGGGTTGCAGGAGTTCGGAAAGTGTTGGGCAGGCAGGCAGTCTTTGAAATAGAAAGTTTGAACTGTGGTGTGGGAAGGAGGGGAACATATGAATGAGGCACGGGATCAGGGCGAGAGGCAGGCCAGGGGTTGAACAGAATGCAGGCATGCATATGGAGATAATGATTGGCTCTGCACCACTCATCGAGTGCCAGCGCAATGGAAAGTGCCACCATGGGAAAACGATAGAATTAAACGGGAAAACCAGGCAGGAAAATCACACTTGATGGGTGTTTGAAGTAAGATTATTTCACGAAAAAAAGAAGTTTACAACAGTAAATCTTGTTTGGTAAATTAAGATGTTAAACATATCTAATACCAATCATAATACAAGTGCAACTACTCTCAAGTAGTTGTAAAAACGAATTCTAAAGTTCTGTTTCAAATGAAATTAATTCCAACTTTGATCAAACATCTAGAGAAAGACATTTTAACATTATGAAGCAGAAAAGTAATCAGACGGGAGAAGGTGGTCAACCCAAATATTGCTGCTCCCACAGATCTCCAATGTGCATGATTCCTAATGAAGAACTCCAAAAATGCAATTTAAACCAGAAAGTAATAGACTCGTATGAATTAATGATTACAAGAGAGTCTGCGATTCTTTCATATAATCCTTCATCTAAGTCGAGCCAACATTAATTAAAATAGGAGCACCCTCTCCGATGTGCAGTATAGCACATGAAAGAGCACGTTGATAAAGAAGCCACACTGTATAAAAGACATTCTAACATTTTAAAAAAAATCTTCATTTCTAAATGTGTCTAACCAAAACAACAAAAGACTTAATTAAAAAGAAGGCAAAGAAACACTTTCAATTTCTTTGCTGAATTTAATGAAACATTTTCCAGGAAGACGCTGCACCTGACCATTCTGTCAGCTCATGTAACAGTCAAATAACATCAAGTATATATTGAAGCTAAAATGCTAAACAAAATAGAATGTGCATTAAGTCGGAACATGTACATAAATAAGCACACATCTATCGCACATATCTACACAAGCCTGTGTCACTTCACCTTTTGAGTTTGGTGGCGGGGGAGGTGTTATTTACCTACACGTTGGAAGCAAACAGCAATTGTAACTACATGTATGACATGGTTATAGATAGCAATATCCATCCAGTGAACCGCAGACCTGATGGTATCATGGTGAGCTGGTAAAGGTAGTAGAGAGGACACGCGCGGCATTGCCTGAGATCTTCCCCAAGCTTTAATATTATTTGCAGTGCACTGAGCATCTCAATTAGAAAACTGCATGGTTCGAAACAAGTCGGTAGGAAGCTGGGTTTTAGCTCAAACTCCAGTTGTAAATATGTACTTCAAATAACTTAAAACATTGAACACATGGGCCCTCATTACAACCCCGGCGCTAAACCATGGCGCTATTAGCACCATGGTTGGTGCCGGTGTTGTAAGAGTCCGCCATGGTGGAATGGGGAAATACCGCCCCATTCCAAGGTTGGCAGGGCGGTATTTCCCCATTTCACCATGGCCCTTCCCCATTCCCATTTTCGCCCCATAGGGCTCAATGGGACTGGGGAAGGCGCTAAGTACGGTACCGCAAATTGCGGTACCGTAATTAGCACCGAGGTCCCTTTGCGGCACCCTACTTTAACGGCTGGCAGAACCAGCCGTTAAGATCGGGTCCTGCAAAGGGACCTCGTAATCAGGCGTTAAGGGTTTAACGGCGCCGACACCTTTTATGGCGCCGTTAAACCCTTAACGGCAGGGTCATAATGACCCCCTTCATCGTGGGGAGGGCACTGTTGGAGGGATGGCTAAAATATTGCAGGTAGCTTCATCCATTCAAGGTAGACTTGTTCAAAGGGGGCAGTTGGAAACATTTACACATGATTTTCTTTCTGATTTACAAACATTTGCAAACATGTTTTAGGTCACTATTAATGTAGCTGGTCCAGTTAGGCCAGAGTAATTGTAAGATCACAAACGCTACTGTCATCCAACATGCACAAAAATGAGATTCCTCTAATGCTACAACATTGCACACATGGGCATGTCACATTACAAAGCACAACCGAACCATAACAAAGTTATTTGAGATCCGGTTGCTTTTTGAGATTATGGGCCACTCTCCAAAATGTATCACAAAATGTATCAGGCAAAAAGGTGTGTGTGTGGCGATAGACATCATACTGGTCAATGCACAACTTTTAAAATCTAAATATCCATCAGTCAACGAGATGAGAAAAAGAGAGTTGCATGCACCTAATTACACCACTTACAAAGTCAACATCAGATCATGTCATTCCGATATTATATAATTTCGTAAATATGCTGTATAGATGCGGCATGTACATAATTTCCCTGAAAGAAATGGTTTTCCTTGCATATTAAGACAACATGCTGTGCATCAAAACATACAGAATTTAGGATGTAAGGAACATGAGATGGTGCATGTAAGAAAATGCCACAGTGCAGGACACTCCTTGTTCATCCAAATATATATTCTAGGCTACCACAAGACCTTTTTGCTCTTATTATCTTCATATCACCTTTCAAATGTGATGCAAGAGATATTGTATAACTCCCTTCTGCCAGTATTGCATTGTCTTGCTACATAGTGTCCTGTAAAAATAAAAGGAGGGTGGGGTTTGTTAACGGGTCTGTTGGAGATGCGGATGCAAAACCTGAGGTGTTGATTGTGGCAGATTTGAGTATTCCGTTTCTAAGTTCCACTCCACTTTCTATGGGTTTGTTCTAGAAACAATTCAAACTATTATTTATAGTATAGTGGAACGCATTTCATGAACTACAATGCATTGTGCCATCACATGGTACACATACAGTCACATTAAATAAAGCGTTCATGCCTTTTGACAAATGGCATCCACAGACACAGGGCTTGGAGCTAGTCCTTTGGATACAATCCCACCAAAGCAAAATATGTCAGTGGTCCTGCTGACCACTAGAGACATGTCTCCTAACTATGTTTTGACACCATCTCCAAATTCACAGTGTAGACTCTGTTAATTAATTAAGCATGTGACATGGGTGTGCTACTTGTCCTGGAGGAAGCGGCAAAGGCCCTCTTTTCTCTGTCAATATGCAACACAAAATTATAAAGATTTAAATCACATTAGACTCCACAGACATGGTGTCTAGAGCTAGCCTTTTGGAGATAGACTCATCGAAGCAACATATGTCATTGCTCCTGCTGGTCACCAGAGGCCTGTCCCCTCACTTCTTTGTGTTCCGATCATCTAAACTTTGCAAATAAAAAATGTTTTGTTTATTTTGTGCGGCTATTCCTATCAACAGAGGTTAATCTTTTTCAATTTTCTACACATCACCAAATTCGCAGAGTAGACTCCATTGAGCAAGCAGCTGACATGGTGGGAGGAAGCAAGCAATGGCCTCATTTCACAATCATTATACAACGCAAAGGACTAAAAGTTTAGATGCTGTTGACCTAATATTTTTTTACATGCACAGTGTCTGGGCTAGTCCTTTGGAGATGGTCTCACCAAAGCAACACATGTCATCATCAATTCCTGCTGGTCACTGAAGATCTGCTTCCTCACTTCTGTTTTGATACCATCACCAGGTTCTGAGTATAGACTCTGTTTATCAAACATTTGACAAGGTGGCTGTGCCATTTGTCCTGGAGGAAGTGAGAACGTCCATCATTCCACGGTCAATATTCAAAACTAAGGAGTAAAGATTTAGATGTTGCTGGCCTAATGGTCTCTGCACACGCCATGTCTAGAGCTAGTCCTTTGGAGATGGTTCCATCAAAGCCACAAATGTCATCAGTCATGCAGCCCTCTAGAGACCCATCCCATCACTTCCTTTTGACACCATCATCACATTCACAGTGTAGACTGAGTTTATCAAGCATCTTACATGGTGGGTTCACCACTGGTACTGCCTCCATAAAGACACAGCTATCCTCGTTTGACATTCAGATGAGGAAACCTACCAGTACATGCTTCTATGACATTCCAGAAATTGCATGCAGACATTATTTCTCTCTCAATTTATTGAAAATGGCTTCATTTGACTGTGAAATGTCAACAATAATGTTGGCCACAAGTAAATGGTTCAATTACATAATTTTGATTCAATCTCCCTTTTCTAAGTGTAGACATAGCATATTACCACGCTAAATGACTGTATTATCTGCCCCCTACAGACACCATCTAACCAATTCTATGGCTAGCCCATCCTGTATCTGTTCAGATTTCACATAAACAGGGCCTAATGCTAAGGTATAAAGTCGATTTATAATCCAAAGAAGACTATTGTACTACTTTGTACTACCAAAACATCTCCATCCAGCCTTGGTCTTCAATTCTGAATGGTCCTATCATCAAAGCTATTCAGGTAAATAAACAGTTTTGTTTATTTTGTGTCGATATTCCTATTAACAAAGTTTAATCTTCTGCATTTTTTTCTACAAAACCAACTTGTCTCCAAATGTTTGCTTTTGATCATACCGCAAATAATGTATTGTATTTCACTGTGTAGTAATATTATTATGTGAGATTATGGTAGGGCACTATAATATGTAGATCACTGCGTGATCAGATGGATTGCACGTTGGACACTGCCGCCAGTGAGGGGATTCTAAGGCGACAGCACCCTTCAATCTCACAATTGGGTTAGACAGAAACTGCTTAGGACCCTAGTCACATAGGTGCTGGGTCAGCGGTTCGAATGTGTGATATTTATATCCGTTCCCATGAAATCAAGGTAGCCATGATAAGTTGGTCATGGGGTGGGTTTAATAGTAGAATTAGCCAACACGTGTTTAAACCCTCCTGGGTCTTTTTCAAGGCACGTGGTAGATTCATAATACATTAGTGTAGGCAATGATGCTTGGACTGGGTTAGATCTCAGTGGATTGCAACCCCGTTCTGAAAGGCAGTGGGTGGCCTTCTGCAAGCAGTTCAATGGACTCAGCGATCCTTCAATCGAAACACATTTTGGCTTATTTTGCTATTAAACCCACCCCAAGGCCTCTCAAGTACCGTATATTGAAATGACAAACACCTTGCTTGAGCATGAGGTAATACAATATGTCTTTCACTGAGCTTGGTGTTGTTTCCTGAAAGTCTGCTCAATCCACTGAAAATGTTGTTTGGAATTGGCTATGTTTAGTCTACGGTGTTGCTGTTGTCATATCATTTACTATATCCTTTGCCCATTTTATCTTATGTCAACAAGCCAAACATCGACATCTAGTACTTTACCTGAATCCACATCCAAGTCTCTTGATTGTCCGGTATGCTATGTTGCAATGATAGGAATTACAATGTTTAAAGCATTCTGTATTGTTATTCCAACAATAATACTGATTTCTCTATGTGCAGTGTTATGTTTGATGGTAATCCTGTATTCGTTCTTTTAATAAATAATGTTGTAATCAGGGTGAATCCCATTAGTGTATTTTTTCTTGCAAGGAAAGTGTCATGTGTCTATCTCCACCAACCGATAACTATATCTATTGTGTAGTGATAAATTGACAGGTGCTATATTTTTGTCATTGTTTTCAAATTCTGATGTCATTTGAAAAAAAAAAAAAACTCGCTTCTCTTTGTGTGTTCAAAGTATAAAAGAAACATTGACGTTAACACATTTATGTGCATATTTTCTTTACAATATCAATGAAACAGGACACAACAGGAACGTTTTTATCTTACACAGCATAATCTCAAACCATTCAGGATTACAGGTATGACATTGTGCATTGTTTCAAGCATGTTTAATTCATCATTATACCTATACATACGATCTAGATGCAATGCCATCCATATTTTTCGTTATCTTCTGACGAGAATTTCATTTTTTAGGAGAACATCCATTTGATTGCCCAATATTCAATATTTTCACAAATTTCAAACTCTAGTCCTTATCTTGCATAAAAGGACATATTATGTATAAGGATTTTCGAACGGTGCCCAAAACATATCTAGGCGTTAGTACCCCAACGAGTGTTTATAGGTTGAATAGTTCAATGTTTGCATTAGTACATCAAAATAAATCACAGGCATGAATATCTTATGACATTAATGTGTGTTGCAGGATTTAAAAATTGTTTGTTGGTCTAATCAATCGGTTCATCGCATTTCAAAAGGACAATACCATTTCATCTGCACTGTTATCCATATCATCAAGGAACAAAGTGCACATGAAGATGCATGTGCACTTGGCCCCTTTGACTCCTCCAAGGTCATCATTAATATCTACCTAAATGGCACTGTCATGTTCCAAAGGCCCTCAAGCCAATCTCCTCCTCTTTGAGAGGTGCTTACCCTGCCTCATCAATTTTCTCCCCTCTCCTGCTGTCCCCTGCCCCCCTTGTCTTCCTTGCCCTCTCTTCCCTCCTTTTCTGACTCACCCCAGGCTCCTTCATCACCTCCACAGGGTGTACATCGGACTTTTACCCCTCCCCGGAAGGCCTTTGAGGCTGGCAACGTTCTTCGTTTTGCCACCCTCAACTCTTGCTCTGCTTTCAAACAATCCTCTGACATCTGCTACAATCCCTGGAAGAACGAGACCTTGATGTCCTCTGTCTTACCGAGACATGGTACACGGTCAGCTCTGTCACAAGCTTTGACTCTCTCCTCCCTGATGGCTAAAAGATCCTCTCCGTACCCAGATCCATGCCTGGAGGGGGTGTAGCCCTGATCTTTCCCGAGTGGATTCCTGCCTCTTTCATTCCCATGCAGTCATACTCCTCTTTTGAAAGCCTTTTCTGCAGGCTCTCTCTCTCTCCTAGCCACTCTCTTACTGTTGCTACACTCTATCGACCCTGTGGTCAAATCACTTCATTTCTCTCTTAGTGGGCTGACCTCTCCTCCTCCCTCCTGGCCTCAACCACTCAACTCCTCCTTCTTGGTGACCTCAATATTCACTGAGATTCCCCTTGTTCATCTTCTGTACTCTTCTGTGACCTGTGTGAATCCCTCTCCCTTTCCATCCTCCCCTCCAGCCCAACTCACTCTGCTGGGCACACACTTGATGTCTTGATCTCCTCTGACCTCCCCCTCTCCATCCCTCAGACAACTCCTCTCTCCTGGAGCGATCACTCACTCCTCTCCTCATATCTCTCCCTCTCTATCTCCCAGACCAAGCCAACCACAACACTGCCACCTACCTTCTCGGATATCCGTCCCATGAAGCGTGTGTCAGTAGAGGCTTTCGCCACCACTTTCTCTCCGCCCCTCCACCTCTAGTTGATTCACACCCTGACACAGCCCTATCTATGCTCTACTTCTCTATCTCTGATAATCTTGATGCTCTTGCACCTGTCATGAGGATCTGTTTGAAGCCCAAAGCCAAGTGAAACTCCTGGTATGACTCTGACCTAGCTATACTTAAACTTAAGTGTAGGGCAGCTGAGAGGAAATGGAGGGCTTCTTCCTCATCCTCTGACAAACTGACCTGCGCCCACTCCAAAGGCAATACTGACTCTCTGTCCAAACTAAAAAGAGAGCCCACGTCCAAGTCCATGTCTCTGGGGCAACTAACAACTCAGCTGAACTCTTTAAAATCTGCAAGCAGCTGGCCTGCTGCAGTCTCTACCTCTCCTGTCGCTTCCCAGGCCCTTTGCACGGCCCTTGCCTCTCACTCCATCTCTAAAACCCAGGATATCCTGTCCACCCTCTCGTCTCCCCCCTCTCCTCCCCTCTCCTTCTTTGAACTCTGTCCTTCCTACAGCCAACCCCCCACCATCTTTCTCTTCAATTCCTCTTCTCCCCTGATGAGGTCTCTAGACAAGTCCAATCTATGAATGTCTCATCAAAACAGGTTTATCCCTGTTCTTCCAAAACCATCAAGGACTACATTGATACCCTCGCTCCTGCCCTGGCTGATTTCTGCAACTTCTCCATCACCTCAGGAGCCTTCCCCTCCCCTATGAAGCACTCTCTTGTCCACCCTCTTCTCAAAAAACCCACAGATGACCCCTCTTGCCCGGTTAACTATCGCCCAATCTCCATCACTCCCTTTCTGGGTGAATTCCTTGAAAAGCTTTCCATCTCACAGATTAACCTGCAATCTGGTTTTCCACAACCATCAAACTGGCTTCAGAGCTGCCAGAAGCACAGAAACTGCTCTCCTGAAAATCCGTGAAGATCTGCTCTCCAACCTCGATTCTAATATCCACTCTGTCTTCATCCTACTCAATCTCTCTTCTGCCTTTGACATGGTAAACCATTCCATCCAGCTCAACGGTCTCCATGACAATCTGGGCATCACTGATTAGGCTCTGGCCTAGCTGACCTCTTTCCTCCCTGATCGACCCACCCAGGTCCACATTGGGTCCTTCCTTTCATCAATCTCCCTCTCTACATGCGGTGTTCCCCAGGGGTCTAACCTCTCACCCTGACCTTCAACCAGTACCTGGCAACTCTCGACCCACCGCATCTCCATTTTCTGCTCCAATTTCCAGTGTTATGCTGATGACACTCAACTCTTTTTCAGGCTCCCCTCCGCCACCTCCTCTCCTTTTCTCATCTCTGACTGCTTATCTGCCATTCAAGAATTGTGTGCTGCCAACAATCTCTGCCTGGATGCCAGTAAGACAGAGATCCTCCTCATCGGCACACCTTCACCCTCCTTTCCTGTCAGTCTCTGGCTGGCCTCCCTTGGCCATCCTCCTACACCCACCTGTGAGGCTAAGAACCTAGGGGTCATCTTTTACTCCATGCTCTCCTTCTCTGCCCACATCTCTGATTTCTCAAAAAAGTCAAACTTCCTACTGCACCTCATCAGAGGTATTCTGCCTTTCCTGTCCTTCCCCCAGAAGTTCACTGTCTATCAAACACTCTGCCCTCTGAAACTTATCCAGAACAGGGCCTCAAGCCCTGGGATCATATCTCTCCAGTCCTGAAATCTCTCCATTGGCTCCCAGTGGCTGCAAGGATTAAAATCAAAATCCTCTGCATGGCCACAAGGCTTTCTGGGGCCTAGGCCCAAAATACCTTCAGCTTTCCCTCCATAATACCTTCCCTCCCAAGCCCTTTGCTCCTCTACCTCAAACTCCCCCAGGGTATGTTGTTTCTCTAAGAAATGAGCAGGGGGTAGATCTCTTTCTTCGGCCGGGGCCTCCCTCTGGAACAGCCTCAATGCCATGAAACTTGAGGAGATACATCTCTGGTACCAGAAGCACCTCAAGACTTTCCTCTTTGCTTCTGACTTCGCTCCTCTTCTCCCCTGCTGATCTGCTCTGCTCTCAGCATTGTGCACCTGGCTTACCCTCTGACTCTCAGGCCCAGGTACCTGCTCACCCTGCCACCCACCCGCACTGCCTCATGGCAATCGCTTGCACTACGGGGCTGTATCTGTAACCATTCGGTCTCTCCCCTTCTTCTCAGCACTTATCAGACACAACCTGTCTGTCGCCTCTTACTTGCACTTGCCGTTTCTGCTGGCTGCACAACTTTTGTTTGTTGCTTCTACTATTTATTTATTTTTTAACTGTATTATCTGTATTCTTCGCTCAGCACTTTCCACTTCGCCCCCGCCCCTTGCACTTTCCCCTTCCCCTCTCCCATGCACTTGCACGTTCTAAATGTCAGTGGGCCTAGTAAGATCATTGTTTTGTACTCCCTTGTTTCCCTCCCTTGCCTCGTCACAGTCTGAAACACTTGTGTACGAGTGTGATATAAATAAAATATCAATACTAATATCAATTTTGACTCAGTCCCTAGGAATCAGCTGTGGCAAACTCTAAAAGGACTCAACATCCCAGCTAGTATGCTGTATATTATACAAGCATTATATTCCAACAATAGGGCCTCTATGCGATGGGGGTTGAGTGGAGAAAATACAAGAGATTTGAGGTGCAGCGTGGAGTAAAGCAGGGATGCATTTTGGTGCCACTCCTGTTTTGTATTTATATTAACAGTTTAATTGCAGAGCTGGCTGCCAATAGTATGGACCCCCATCCCGAGGGTGGGTAATTTGCACTTCCCTCCCTTATTCCTTGCAGATGAAACAGTGCTGCTAGCAACCACTCCTATGGGTATTAAGCACACCACAGCTGTGTTCGTGAAGAAGTGTGGTGACCTTTGTTTGGTAATAAATAAAAATACAACAAAAACGTTGGTCTTTGCACATAGGTCAGGTAAATATACAAAGGTTAATGTAGAGAAAGAAGGAGTCATACTGGAGCAGGTTGACACATAAAACTACCTGGGGATGTATTTTGCAGAAAACTGTACCTGGGGTGAGCAAGTTATAAAAGCAACTACAACTTTAAACAAGTATAGTGGGGGCATCAGGAAGGTCTTCCAAACACATGGGAGAGGAGCTTTGACACCAGCTTTAAAATGATATAGAGTACAAGCTACTCCAGCTGCAATATATGGTGCAGAGATCTGGAGCCATGCCAAAATAGGGCTCTTCAGGGTGCTAGAAAATGCATTCCTAAAATCTCTGTTGATGCAACACAGTAGTGCACCTAATGCAATATTGCATATTGAATGTGATTTGCGTCCCATTGAGCACTCACTTTCTATTAAACCACTCATACGTTTGGTTACAATTCTGGTGCATGAGATTGGGTTTAGGATTACTCTGGCAAAGTCCATCTAGCATGCCAGCCAATTCTAAGACTGTGGTAAAAATAGAGCATGCAGATTGGACTCTAGACGAAAAATGGAGGAAGCCTGTTCAAGACTTTCTTGTGGACAACAATATTTGCAAGACAAGGTATCAAGGCAAACAGTCCCTGGATGTTATTAACCCAGGCTATGCTTGTTCGCTCCTTAATGATCTCAGAGCGGGGATGTTACGAGTGGCTTCCGTTCAGAGGAATTTGTATGAACAAAATGATACTAAATGATTGCTGTGTCGGGCAATATGTGTGTCTGTCCCTTATTTTGTCTTGTTCTGCCCTAGTTACAATGATCTGCGAGTGATGTACTTAAAGCACATCTTCAAACTGAAAGTCATAAGAAGGGCAGAAGATGCAATGGATCTATGTATGAAAAGTGATGTCCTTAACACTCTGGATTTTGTTGCTAGATATTTGCACAGAGTGTGGTTTAGGAGGTTGAGCATGTGCCGAAAAGGATGGGTTTTAATTTGTTTTTAAATGGAATTGTATCTTTCTTTTAATATGGTCTTTTTTATAAGCCATTTTTTATGGAATGTACTTTGCTTTGATGGCGCAAATGCTGAGTTAAGCTATATATATTCATTCAGAAAGTTCCTATGGCATGGAGAAATAGCCATTCTAGTGTCACCATTTTATGTCATCACATGCAACATTTTTGCCACGTGTAAAATGCATTTAGTCCAGACATACCGTAGAACGTACTTTAGGGTGCAGGCTCAAGTGGCTTAATAGACATTTGCTAGTGACCAGTAGTTGAATTGGTTTATGGCACAAAGATACTTAGAATACGTTGTGGCAGACCCCCTTTTGTATTGAAGAAAGCTTTTTTATTTAGTTACTAGGAATCAGACAGTGTAAGTATTAAGGAAAATGCAATCATGGTTTATTAGCAGAGCCTTGGTTATATTAGCTAGATTTTTGACAGTTTAAATTAGGCCACATTAGAAGTTGTAGCTTTTGGTTGTCCCAGGTGATAAGGCCTTGGTTTTGACTTTGTTTTTCTTTAAGGTAGATTTCATTCCTACTCCCTCCAGCCAGTGCACAGATGGTGCCAGCCCCCTTGTAGATAGTGTGAAATACTGCTTAGTGATTGGTTGATGTTGTAGGAACTAGCAGTATCCCAGGCTCTGAAAAACTGACATTATTACAGTTTGTATTCCAGAGATTGGCTTAGCATCTTAGTGGTGAAGGACATATCTCAGTGAGAACAGGGTGGTGTTGAGATGTGGCCAGAAGGATTTGATTACGTTGTGGTTATTCTGCCGCCAGGGAACACATTTCACTCAATTAGGACTGCTGTAAGCAGGGTAAAAGAGACCCCTTAATTAAAAGTATTAATTTCCGAAGAGTGGTGCTGTAGTGATGTTTTGTGTAAGGCCACACATTCTCATAGGAGATAGGGAAGGATATTCAATAGAACGGCAACATGTTTCCAAACAGAAGTTGCAATATGGGCTGTCAATTGTACAGCCACAAGAGTGTTAACCATCAATCAGTGCAATGTTTCCTGGTTGAATAGGAACATGATGATGTATTAATTTCCATTGTCAAGCTGTCTACAGCTCACCATTCGATTGGTCAATTCTAAGGGGCAAGCACACCGTGAGATACTCGGGTTGGGTCAACCAATAGGGAAGAGGTACCACTGCAACAATTGTACCCAAAACATGCATCCAATGGGGACAGTGGATTTTTGCTGTTTCAGACATGAGGTCATTGATGAAGGGGTACATTTTGCGTTGTCCAGTTGGTTCAGGAGACTTTGCAAGAAATCAGACAGGACATAAGTACAGCATACAGCAGAAAGCGTTACTTTGTAGATTAATTGACAAATTGAAAGGACCCTTTCTATTGGGCATTGTGAAATGTGCTGCCCATACCAAAGGAACAGACTCCGTTTCCATTGGCAATGAGGCAGCAGACAAAACATAAAAGCAGGCTGCATATTTCCCAGTCCTAGAGGAGCAAAGGACACCCATCATTGCATTCCTAGTCACCAGCCTCTTATAATTCAATCCCCACGGCACGAATAGAAATGGAGTGACAAGCCCCACAGCAAGAAAAATACTTATGGATCAAGAGATGATGTTCCTTATAACTCACCAACTTTTTTTTTAAACACTCTTAAGCAAATCTTAACATCCCATACCCCCATACCTCTTTACCCCTTCATGCTTGACCGAGCATCTATTGACCCCTGTACTGATTCCAACTGCCCCATTTTTCTCCTTTTCACCAACCTGCCCCATCTTTCCTCATAATAGCGAATCGGTCAGTTGACCTTGTCTCTCAGGAGTTTTCCATATTACAATCCTCTGTCCATCTCTTCATTCCCCTCTCCCTCCCAATCCTCTTCCCATATCCTTTTTATCTCATGGTGGTCTCAACCCACAGACTTAATTTGGAGACAAAACTTTACTGGTAAAGTAGTTATGGCCTTATGATTGCTCAACATCACCTTGGATCAATTCCACCATCCCCCTCATGCATCGAAGCAGCACATTGCTTCAGAATTCAGTGTGGATTGGTTTGTTCCCAATCTCTCTGAGCATGTTGACAAATGTATTTCAAATTTCACCACGTGCCACCTGTTCAATACAGAACACACTTTAAAGACATTGAAGGGACCATTTCCCTGCCCCTCGTGTGTTTTTGCTGGCTTGAGGCTGGTCCATGTGTTCATTGTGATGTTAAATCAGTAGCTACATTTTTGGTTAGAGAGGTTTTAACCAGATGGGGGATATGTGACATTTTGAGGTCCAACTGCAGTCCTCATTTTGCTAATGAGATTTTCTGCAAAATAATGACATTATTAGCCGTAAAATGCAAGCTTTGTACAGCCTACCACCCAAAAGCAAATGACATAGAAGAGAGACTTAATGATTTGCTTAAACAAAAATTGTCCAAGATACGCTACCCTTTAAAAAAGAGCGGGCTGTACTGCCTGCCATTGGCACTGTTAAGTATGAATGTATGAATAATCAGCCATGGAGGGCCCACCATCTGACACCCCATGAGGTGGTTACAGGTTTATGGATGCACACTCGACTCACAACTGCATGCATCATTTCAGATGCCCATAAACGTGCAGCCATTTTAGTGAAGGAGTTTCCAGGGTACCTTAGGGATTCTAAACACATTTGCAAACGTTATTTCTCAATAGATAGCCCGCCACCTATACCAGCTGGCCGCAACACAGCAGATCTACAAAAGCCACAGCTGTATCTAGGGGATAGTATCTTTATCAGGACTTTCAATAACAAATGGCACAAGCAGAAATGTTCAAGCCCCTATGCCGTATGCAATGCCCACGGCAACAAAAGTAAAAGGACGCAAGAGCTAGCTTCATTTTACTGATGTGAGGTGAGATACCAGCAGCAGTCCACCACACCAACAACAGGAGGATAGCAGGCATGGCATAGATACATAGAAGATGAGTACAGCAAGGTCATTAATAACGTTTTGGAAACTCACTGTGTCCATTTGGACGAGAGCATATTAACATTTCTTCACAGCTTCCAGGAGCAGCAGTGAACGTTGACAAACACATATAGATAATGTTGTGTATATTTTGCTTATTTTTCTCTCTCCTTCTTCCTTTCATCCTGATGAAAATAATAGGGATGGACACTGGAAAGGGTGGTATAATGAGACTCATATAGCAAGTGTATCAACAAATATTAGTAACCCCATGACCAGAATAGGGTGGGATGTCCATGAATAAGAGAATGACTTTAGTAACGTTATAGAAGAACATTACTCTGAGGCCAATAGTTTGTGGTACAGTAGCATGAGGGAGGTGGGCAGGAAACAGGATAATAATTCATGTTGTGCCTATTCCCTGATTCCAAACACTGTTAGCACCTCCATTATGTTCTTGCCTACAGAGGTTTCACCCTCAGTGGCACAGTGTATAGATCACCTAGTTATATGTAAGGCACAAGCGCAGTTTCAGGGACACAAGGTCTGAGCAATGTTGGAAGAAATAGATAAATCTAGGTGTTAGGGGAAGAGTGCGCAGGAATATACATGGTGCACTCTCAGGCCACAGACACACATTGAAGGAGCAATGTTTGGGAATAAAAAGTGGGTTAAGGGGTGAGCTGTGTTCAAAGTAGAAAGACTTGTGGAATGTACAGCAGACATAGTTGTGGCTATTAACGGAAGTAGCCAAACTGAAAGGGACACCTATGTAAAAAGATTAACATGTCTGCTAAAACATGAGATACCTGTTAAGGCACAGAAACATTTATTTGATGCTACATAGGCATTCCCTACAAGGCCCATGTGGCGACAGTTAGTCCAAAGCTCATATAATCAAATAAATATATCATAACCATCTTCTATGTATATGGCTCATTGTCTAAACCCTCATAAAATCAAAGAGGTTTCTGTGACTGGGGATCACATTGTTGGGAATGGGATTGTATGACCTTTTCTAGAACCATTTCTGAACAGCTGTCTCTTTTTTGCAGTCTTCCATCCGATTTCTATTATTGGGCGAAAGGATATGGGTTAGAATACTGGCTCCGTTTCCACCAAGGCAACAATGAGATGTATCTCCATGGTGAAGCCTATTTCAACCAAGGTCTTCACATATTCAACGGCATTACACCCATGATCATTGAACTATATTGGTTTTCCATACAATCAAGCATCGTTTTGAAAATAAGCTCATACAATTCAGATTACAAATGTATTTTACCATCTGAGTGTTCTGCCTCAAATGTGTTGTGTCAGTTCAGTTAGGGGTATGACAATCTAATTATTCTGGACCCCAACAAGCAATATAGATATTTGAAGACATGTTGAATCAATGAAAGGGAGTACACTTAAGACCTAGACCTCAGAAATGTACCTGAGTGAATTATCCTCCTGATAAACTACTTTCTTGTGGTGAACCGCATGTCGAGGATTAAGAGGATCAAGGATTTATGAACTAATAGGACTTATCACAGGATCTTTCATAGAACTAAAGAAAAGATTAAAAGAACCAATAGAAGTACCACAGGAAAAGTGATCCATTCATATGATTCATGGATTTGAAAACATAGCTGTCATCCAATAAGTAAGGATCCATGAATTAAGAATACGGATTTACCAAATCACTAGAAGTCTAAAGACTTATTAGACAACAAAGGACACATCAGAGGATTATGGGTGTCTACATAACAAGAAGATAAAAAGCTTAATATAAAGATACTCTCAATGAAATTATTTGAAAAAAGAAATAATAAAAAATGTAAAAATACGTTTGTTGGTGCAGCGTTTCTTCAACCTTTTCTCCATTTTGAATATCAGCTGCATCACTGACAAAGCCATTGCCTTGAATGCACGGTCCTCTCTAGCTGACAAGGTTACCCTCACTGGTGGCCAACAATCCACAAGAAACCATGGCAAGGCCAATTTCAAGATACAAAATGCAATAAAAGCCAAATAACAAACAACAGGCATTTTCAATGTACCCCCTCTGGCTGTGAAACTTCATACCCATCAACATGATGCTACTACCTCACACAATTCAGAAAGGAGCTCAAGATTCTCTTCATGGACAATCTTCGTCATGCACCATGCCCATCCCTGCCACCAGGCAACACTGCATCAACTCTGATAATTGGTCCAGTTGGTTAATTCTAATGTAGCACTGCACTACTGTAAATTGCACATCCTTATTAATCTTCCTATTCTTCATGTGTTGTACAGCACTCCTGTGCTTCTCGATAAGGTGTGTCCATGCTCAACATTTAACACAAATAAAATTAATAAATAATTACAATAGAGACCTTGCAGTGTCTTTATGTGTGGACTTCAGCTGGTGTAAATTGTTTAGGACCAGCTGTCCAAGCACCCCTTTCCTGGGTCACGTACCTTTTAGATAATAATTTGGAGTATGGGTAAAGACTTATTTTATGACAAGTTACTCATGTCTGTAATTAACATGCTTATTTTAATATGATTGATGAATCCCATGGAAATAGCAATAGCCCTGTAGCTTTCACATCTAATCACATGTAGCCTTTTTTGCATCCAATCACATGTTGCTTCCTTATGTTTTCCATGCAACAAGGATTATATGGAAACTGCATGCTCAGTGAGATGCTACAGAGTTCTTTTTTGGACAGTCTGGATGGAAATGCTATTTAACCATGGTTCAACTTCCTTCAACAGCTCATATCAAGGGGTTATCCACCACAACCATGGATGGTAAGCCACACAAGCTTAAATATGTTCATGATGCGCTCCATTTCCTTTTGACTTGGATCATGAAGTGGGAGGCCTATCTCTTTAGGTCTGAGTTGGGAAAATCGGCTCTTTGCTCGCGATCCAATCTGTGCTGTGCCATGGTGACTGACATGCCCTGCTTTTTTGATGATGGAAAAAGCTCTGGCTGGACATGAGGAGGAATCTGAGCTGCCTAATCTAGGATGATCACATGGATTGCCAATCCACAGGACGCATTTCTCCACTGCCACTACTGTAGCTACAGTTATGAGAGGTAAACACACTGACCATCATTAGCGGCATTGATGGATATGGAGGTCTGGAGACAGGAGGCAAATATGGCTATGGAACAGGAATACAGAACATCTGAATGTGTGCATGAGCAGACACTAGCGTTGCGCAGGTCCATTTGCCACCCCAAAATGCATCCTTCACACTGCAAAATGATCAGTTGCATAGATTGCTTGGTAAAGACCTTATCAACTACTACGTTCATGGTGCATGCTCCTTCACATGGTGTATGTTGGGTCAACTCATCATGCACTCTTAGGAATGGGAATGTGCCCAGTACCCTGGGTCTCTGTGTCAAACATGATGACATGGGTCAAATTTAATTCAATCTATGCTATTCACATAAGTGTATATGCTGAAGAATCACAACATATTTTGCCAGTTCCACAGATCAATATGGTCTGTATCTTCTATTGGCAGATGCTGAAGAGGCAAAATCTGTAGTCATTCCTGTCTATGCATTGCCATCAGTATAGCTGACGGAGACTAAATGCATGGTGGCAGAAACCAGGCTGACAAGATGTGGTCTGTCCTGTTGTGTATAACATGCATGTGATATTTTGAATGTGTACTTTTATGATTAACAGTATTCCTACTTTGAGCCTTCTTCTAATTATATATCATGTTTTATGAGTGACACAAGCATTTACGAGCGCAGTCTGCTGGTCTAAATACAAGCACAGAGGAAGAGGAGCCATAACATTGGGGAAGCCCAAACCCATTGCATGAAACAAAATAATATTGATCTTGAATCTCCAGGAAAGTAGAATACTCTTTGCTGCTTTGAGAGGCATACCTCAAGTAACTTAGTCCCCTCCTTACCCACATTGGTGTACGTTAACAGTGTCCCAGCCAATGGTTAGGTTATCATCATTAACATGATTATGGTCTGCTAAGTGGGTGGCTCCAACTTCAGCCTACTTAAAATCATCTTCTGATACACCACTGTTCCAGAAACCCGTAACCTGCTCTTAAGAGCCTGTCTGAAATCTCCCTCTACATTTTCCAGATACGAGTGTAAGACCAAAAAAGTTAACCCTGGAAAGATCTGACACAATCCAACTCTAGAAAGAGGGTAGAAATGCAAAATCTATTTGCAACAGTTGTTCCATCCATAGACCATGTCTAGGTCTTGAATGGGGATATTTTGATCCATTGTTCTATTAACCAATACGATGAAAGTCAAAGTATGGATGTGTTAAATGACTTTTGCAGGTTGTCCGTTCTTCTAAGACACTGGAGGGTCTCAATTCAAACGGGTTGTTATGAATGAGAGCATGCCATTCATTGTATTTCTGTTATTGGACTGTGACCACCTTTTTCAGAGGTTTTTCCTCGAAGTGTACTTTTAAAATTGGGTGAAGGTTGTCTAGGACCTTTAAGCCTGTGCTGGGCATTTTCATAGTCAAGCTGTACTATGCCTTCTTGATGACAAAGAGAAACTCTCTGGTTGCTCAAGATATGCTGCACACAATGGTGAATGGTGTTTTATAAATTAATTGCGGATTTTGAGGATGTTTAACAACTTGTTCTTGATTTGGGCATTCAACAATCTGACCCGTCAGTATTCCATCTTCTATCACCATATTAGCTGGGTCCTTTGCACGAATTATGCTTGTGGCGTTGATTTCTTTTGTGCCTTTTCAGGTCTGCCAGACCTGTCTATCACCATTTGCTGGACACTTTGTTTTTTCAATGTCTTGGTATAAGGAATGGAACCATTGGTCTGTGTATGCTTGATTGATGGCATGGATCAGAGGTGGAATGAAAGTATTTGAAAAGGCTTGCACTGATATCTTCTTGGTCAGTCGTTTAAATAACCAATGGACTTGGTTTGATAACTACTGCTGTTTCTCCCAAGTCACTTGTCGGAGAGACCAATAGTCATTTATGAAAACATTATCAGTCCAGAATATTTTCACTTTGAAAATGTTAAAATTGGGGCATGTCCAACATAGATATGGTACCCTTTGTGCAGCATTTTGTATGGGTTGGACCCCTTGACAAGATACTTAAAGACTCGTTTGGACATGCCTTTCATAAATCCGATGGCTGGTTTAATTGTGTTATCATAAAGCTGAGGTTTGACTTCTCAAGCACGGGACAGATGTTATCTAGCAGGGCTTTCCTTACTTCTAGGAAATGTATGTCGTATCTTGGTGGGTGATATGCCATCAGGATCGTCGTAGATGGGCTAAAGTTCATGGTGCTTGTGGCTAATAGATGTTTGAAGGTGACATAGAGTTTGATGGTTAGGGTTGTGCAGGTAGAGAAAAAAAAGTACATCTTAGCTTAAGATGTCATTGCCACGAGTCCTGTACCTGACAATTGATCTTAGTTTCTTGGTGGATAGTAAATAATCCATGAGGGAGAATAAGTATAAAAATGTGGATAGCTAACTATCACATCTTGCTAATCAAGTCAATTAAACCCTTTGTTCGAGCAAACCTTTGTTTGCCAGCAGTTCAAGCTCTAATAATCCCCTATATACATGGTGACAAAGCCAAGTTGATGCCACTATCCAAATATGTGTTCATAGGAGGGCAGAGTGTGTGGAGGATTTCACGGTTTGGAGCAGACTCCAACTTGTTTAATTGAAACCGTTTGGATTTTGGTCTTTTTTCCATTTCTATCTACTGGCTGATCAAGGAGGCAGACGTTCTCTACATAAACTGCATTCCTGCGTGGAGCGTGCAAAGTGTTTGGAGTGTTTCAGTGTTTAGGTGTGAGGTGGGAGAGGTGTCCCTCCTCACCAGCAAAGTTTGCTATTAAGAACCTGCTGACATTGGTGGTGTCACTTCCCGCATCCCCCATTCTCATCCGCGGGTGCTGCTTTGTACATTTCTCTCTATCAGTGCTGGTAACATTCCTGTTACTTTTGCTATTAGTGTAACATGTTGTTATGCGCATGAAATCCCATAGATAGCACAGATATGGACTATGAAGCGAGTCGTCCTGCACAATGAAATGCACTCACAGCACCCTGAACCACTCTGGGGATTCAAATGATGTCAAATGATGTCCCCTGCCCCAAAAAAGACACATTAGTTTTGGAAGATGCTACTCAACCTAAACGCGCTGGTTTAATTGCTACTGCTGAGGTGTTTATAGTATCTGGGGTTAACGACTTGCATGAGGGTCCCTCCGTTATCAATGCTCCTTGTAACTTTTCAGAAAACATCTTTCATGGTTCCCCTATCATTGATAATAATGGCTCACTGCGTAATCATTGCGTAGGTTTGCAAAGAAATTCTATCAGGACATCCCTGGTAAGCTATAACGAGATCATTGGTACTAATTTGTAGGTAAATCCTGATTTGGAGAAATTGGTCTCTTCTTCATATTTCTTTAGTGTTGACAGCAATAGTGAGGATGAGGGTCTGCTTCCAACTGACAATATATCCTTTGAGCCAAATGCCATCACCTCTAACATTGATGCCCTATTCACCTTATGCACAGACATGGCTGTAGAACAACGCAAACTCAAAGGAATCCTTGCTAAGGTAGTCGATGTCATTTTCGTCTGTAACTCTGACTCGAATATGATGTTGAATGAAGCCTTGAATAACACTTGCGAGCCATCTTGTCAGTCATATAAATCATCTGGAGACATACATTGCTTACAGGGTGATAAAAACATGTCATCATTAGACTGTCCTGCGCAGGATCCCAATAATTTGAATCTATTGATTCCTGATGCTATGACAGGTCAACAGGGTCCCCTCAATCTCATTGTAAAATGGAGGAGGACGTCATCAAAGCACTTTGTAATGAGATTTCCGTGACCAGCAGTCGATTGAATGCATGCAGAAAAAGGCATAAAAAGCACAAGAAAATCCCCAGTCAATGTCACGTCAGCAAGATCGGCATGAGGAGCTCTTTAAAACTACAACCTCCCAGGTCAAAACGTGCACCTCATAATAAGTCTTTAACAAGCTCTGGTCAAACTATGGTCACTAAAGACCTAGGAGATGGGACTATCAGGCAGGTACTGTTATGTGGCCCCCTAGAAAAATATCTACGCCCTGGTGACTCACTTCCCTCAAAAACAGTCTCCTCTTCGTCTCAGACTATTAACAACCAAGAGGTGCTGGTCCATAATCCAGAAGATATTCTTAGGCCCCTCATGCAAATTGCTTCAACCGTAAGGGCATGTTCATTGTCCAAGGATAATCTTTTACCATTTAAAACTGTATCAGCACTCACTGCCCAACCTGGTAGAGACTTACCAACACTGGGACAACTGCTTAAGTTGGAAGAAATTTGGCACAATGCTGAGACTCCATTTCTTAATTGATCTTTTCTCCTTGCATTGTGGAAGAACATACCATGCCTGTCATTTATGAGTAGTGACACTTTGCTGGGTATTGAGCTACCCAAATTGGGTAGCATAATTAGGACCCTAAGAAAATTGGGTCCTAATCAAATTTGCTTCTTCTGCTGTAGTGTCTCTTTGTGAGCACATGTTCTGGTATCTTGCAAACCCTGTGTTTTAAACGTATGGTGTGCTGTAAGGTTAGGATATTTGATAACTTAGATCTCAATTCCTTTACTGTTTCTAGCAATGTATCTTTCATCAAACATTTCTCAGAAAGGCCTAGACTGCGGGCATCTTTTGCCCCAGTGCCAGGTAGTCAAGGAGATCACCTGCTGGGTGCAGGACACTCTAGAACCACCCAATTATTGACAAACTGGTCCATTGGTTACTATTAAGTGGATCTGTTGGAACACCCAAGGATATCAGCCTTTTTTGGTGCATCCTCTGGGTGTTGAACTTATCACTTCTAGTGGTGTTTTCTTATTACAAGAAACTTGGGCAACAAAAACATTCAACTTGGATGATAATAACATATTACTTTGTCTTGCTATTCAAGGAGCTAAAGGTCGTCCGGTGGGTGGTTTAGCCATTGGTGCGCAATATCAATCTAGCCTCAAGCCCTTCATTGTTGATCATCCTTCGTCTTATGTTTTGCCTACATATCTTTAATGATCTATCCCATTCTTCTTTACAAACACTGATAATTAACATTTAAAATCCTCCTGGGGGCCTTCATCTTAAAGATATTAATAACCATGTAGAAAATGTTTTGCTTGAATGGATCGATCTTTGCCCTGGTGGCATTCTTGTTATTGCTGGTGATTTGAATGCCCCCCAATTGATGGCCGCCATAGCTTCATCTCTGGTTCTTTCATCTCACAATGCATTATCAGATCTTAATTATACACAGGTATTGGGAGTTCTGGGCTGGGCCGAGCTTGCCAACTTATATGATTTGCTATGTCTAAACAACAAGGGTTGTAGTAGTGCAGAGCTCATTCTACTTGGTCAAATGAGAAAACCTCCTCCATTATTGATAATGTCTTCGTAGATAGGACATTATGGGAGCGTTGCAGCCCTCTATCTGTGCTCCTTACTTCACCAAATGGCCATGCTGTTTTATCTTGGTCATACAAGATACCTTTTCCACAAATAATGTATCATATTAATCACCATGTCACCACTAATGTACAAGGTAATCATATTATTTGGAGTGGAATAAATGTTACGAGAATTAATGAGTTTGTGTGTTTAAACCAATACTTCCTCTTGCAATTGCTTGTGAAGCACAATTGGGATTTTCACAGTATGATGCTATTTCTGAGAAAGCATTTATATCTGGAAAATTGCAATCAGACTGGTCTAGTCACTAGGCCCGGTATGTTTGACTTCACAATACAACAAGCAAAGAGGAATTATCGAAAAAAGTGCTCTGTTGTCAAGAATAATCTATTATTAATGGCAAGTGAGAAAAAATAAATATTGCTCAGGCCTCTACCCATTATAAAAATTGGCTCAGAAACCATACATACCATATTGACAATAAGACATTTTTGGCCTTTGCTAGGTGCAACATCACTATACTGTCCACGCAGGAACTAAATTCTCTCTGCGAACTTACATGGACTGAGGCAATATTGGCACTTTATTTTGATCCTCATTGTCCGCCTGTGAAGGTGATTACTTACTCTCCTTCTATAGGTCTGGTCGAGGGATTTGAGAGAGATGACATCCTCTTCATTATAAGGACCCATAAGGGCTCTTGAGCCTCAGGACCTGACTTTGGTTGTTGTACATTTTAATCAATTAGGGGTGACCACACAGTAAATATCTACCAACCTTGGACTTAAACAGGGTTGTATCCTGGCCCCCTTTTGTATAACTTGTACGTCACTGACATGGGAACTCATATTAGCTTAGCCCGTAACTTTCCTCCACGAATTGGAAACACTGTGGTATCCTGGATTGGGTATGCTGACAATAACATCTTGTTAGACTATACCCCAATTGGTTTGCATCACTCGCTAGACGCCTTGGCTACTCATGCTGAAAAGAATCATCTCAGAGTCAATGTACCAAAAACAACGTTCTGATTATTGGCGGCACATTTTAAAAATCATCATTTTGTTGATAGTTTAATAATGCATCCCTAGAAATTGTTAAAAGATACATACATTTAGGAATCCAGATTAGCTCCTTCCCTGATTATGATTTCTACAGTGATTATATCATGCTCTAAATCTTAAAGAAATGGTTGCTACTTTAAGGATACATTGGCAAGAAGAGGGGGCACAACATAGAGGGTCTCATTATCTATTGCAGGAGTAATTTGCCAGGGATACTTTATCGTGTAGCTATCCTTTCTAAACCTATGATGACTTGGTTGGAAAAACATGAGGACAAGCTCTTACGTTCTGTAGGTGAGGCCAGTTTGTGCCAGTTAAGGCCCTTTGGTGCGACGTGTGCGTGGAATCAGTTCGCTCCTTATGGCTTCTTCAGTGCTGCAGGTTTGTCCTCAGCATTGTTACATGCCATCCTGATTCAGATACCTTAATAAGTGTCCTGGCTAACCAATACCTACATGCACACACTAATCCTTTTTTAACGGAATTACATTCCACCACATTTAACCATTTAAGAAGCATTGATGTTGTGCTAGAGGATTTGGTTGAGGTCCCCAATCCTTCTTTAGTATGGAAGAATTAAACTAGGGATTTGGACATTACCTTAAACATCAATATTTTGGCCCCAATAAATGTATGTGTTGCAATAACTCTCCTTGTTCCTACCTTATTAAATTATGCTCCTTGCAATTATGCAGATTGATCACCTACCTGAGTTTTAATATTCATCTAACTCGTGAACACACAGGCAGATGAATTCATGAGCCTCATAAGACAGGACATGTTGTCTTTGTAAACTTACCAAATGTCCCAAATTGCAGATGTTTTATCTAAAGAGCTATTTGCATTGTGTCTCTAACATTGATTTTATCGAAACTGATCAGTTTTTAGCTACTTCCCCATTCCCATTGAGCTCTATGGGGGCTCAAATGGGAATGGAGAATGGATTTTTCAATGGGCACTTACCGGTCCCTCCAGGGTCGGAATGGAGGTCCGGTAAATCCCCATTGAACCAAGTCGGACCTGGTATGGGAGGTAGTCATGGCGCTATTCTCCATACTTGGAATGAGGCCCCAGATGTTTCGTTTGGTCTTGCCCATTAGCGCGGCAACCTCACAAATCCTTAGATACTAAGAGTTTTGGGCCAAGGACTTCCATTGTCGGTAAAACATTCAGGCGAAATCTCAGATATAAGTGTAATTATAAATATGTACTTTAATATTTTTGAAATTTGTTAAAATTGCATTTGATCTTTAGATTTATTTCGTTTTGTTGGGGATTTTCTTTACCATTTCATGTGTTTTTTATTAACTGTGCTAAAGTTTGTATCTTTTACAACCAAATGCACAATAAAAAATAAAAAAATAAAAATATGTACTCAATCCATTGAACTCCGCATTTCACACTGCAGCTGGTGAACAAGTATTTCCCTTTGCTTTCCCAAGTTTCGGCAATTCTCTTTAAGTGACTCCAAGTTTGACTCCCTCTTCGAAGGCTTTGTCACAGAGAATTATAAACCTTCCTGTTACCTAAACAGACCCTTCCGTTTAGTGCGATTTTGCGATCCTGCAAAATTCAGCAAAAACACAGGTAAAAAATGGCTGTTTAAAAAAAGAAAAATGACGCACAGGGCCAATTTCTCAATTTCGTGGGGCAGAATAAATGAAATGCACTAGCACATCTCATCACTTGGACCAAAAAGAATAACAGCCCATCCACAAAGGACATCTGAATGGGCAAATCTTAAATGCACCCATTCAGATCGCTCTTTTCACCTCTTTACGCATGTGTGCAAATCACGGGGCATTTTTGCACATTTAAAAGAGCATCCCAAATTGACAGGATGCGCTTTTAAATGTGCAGAAAACTCAGGCAACCTCATGTGTCTGCTTGAATTGGCACAGGGGATGCACACTGCATGACATGGTCTTTCCTGGCAATATCATGCAACTTAATTGTTTACAGCAGAGGTATTACCCACTGATGCATCACTTTGATAATAAGGTGACCTGATCATTTCTAAAAATGGGTTATCCAAAAATAGTGTATCCTCTGCTCTATTTTTAGATTGCCCATTTTTGAAGATCTGGGACAAAATCCAAAATGTTTACAAAATTAAAAAATTGTCACAATATGTGGGGGAAAGGAGAGGGAGAAAGGGTGATGGTTATGATGGGGAGTGATAGGCAAGAAAGCAAAGGGAGAGCAGTGGGCCAGAGGGGGAAGCAGAGGGCCTGAGGAGCTGTGGGCCAGAAAGCAGAGATAGAGTGGTTGGCCAGAAAGAGGCAGCGTGCTGCAGATTGGAAGAAAGGATGAGGGAAGTGTGTGATAGAATGGGAGAAATGATGCAAGATGCAGAAGTGGTGAGAAAGAATGAAAGACTGTGGACTGCGGGAGGAATTGGACAGTGTAAGGTGTGAGTTGGGAGTATGCTTGGGAGTGTGGCAGAGACTGGGGGAGTGTGAGTTGTGACTTGGCAATGTGATAGAGCATGTGAGTATATACATGTGTGAGAGATTTGGGAGTGTAAGTTGTGACGAGGAATTGGTGAGTGTGAGGGGTGTTGGTGTGGTGTTGGTGTGGGTGTTTGGGGAATTAGAGAACATAAACTTAGGGCCTCATTACACGGATGGCGGTGGACCAAGGTGCTATAAGCACCTTGGTCCATGCCGGTAAAATACCGGCACCGCCTTGGAGGAAAGGGGAATTACCGCCCTATTCCAAGGTTGGCGGGGAGGTAAATCCCCCTTCCCCCATTGCCCTTCCCCATTCCCATTTTTGCCCCATAGGGCATAATGGGAATGGGGAAGGTGCTAATTACGGCACCGCAAATTGCGGTACCGTAATTAGCTCCCTGGTCCCTTTGCGGGTTGGTTTTTAACACCTGCAAAAAGCAGGCGTTAAAGTCTCCAACCCTCAAAGGGACCTCGTAGTAAGGCGGTAAGGGTTAACGGTCACCGGTACCATTAAGGGTGACCGTTAACCCTTGCCGCCGTCCGTGTAATGAGGCCCTTAAACTTAAAAAATGCCAAGAGAAGGACTGCCAGTAAGGGTGTTGGGTGGCAATGTAATGTTGTGAGTTTGAGTGATTGATCCTTCCTCCGTTATTCTAGGGCATGTTATGGACAGCATAAGGTTCGTGGTTAAAAACATTGACCACGTTGTGCTGGCTCCATATTGAAATCACTAGAATTAGAATTCACTAGAATTCAGCTCCTTCTGTGGTACCAAAATGCTCTGCTCTTGAGTTGTCATGCCGTCAATGTCCATGTCAGTGCTGAATCATCATGAATGCAGCTCTTCTGCGTCAGTGAAGTGCTGATTCACCAATGACGTAGCAGTGAAAGAAGCCTTCTCCAGCTATGCACGCACATAAACGCATCTCAATCGTTCGCTTATTCTTTCCAACATCTTCCCCCCTCCGACCTAAAGAAGAACACGTCACCTCAATGGCGGCTCCATTAGCACTTGAAGCTTGCCTCACTTCTCTCTCCATTCATTTGCTTAACGGTTCGCAATACTATAAACACGACTAAGCCAATAGGTCTAACTTAATGTACTGCCACCTGCAGTCTCATATGCCCAGCTAGAGACAACATGTGCCGAGTACTGCCATCATATGCTCGGTGCAAGCTCACATGCTGAGATACAGTGATGATGTGATAGCCTCAGTTGCCCAGGTGCAACCAGACACACCCATATGCATCGGCCTCTGCCTAGGTTTAGTCTTGCATGTCAGACAGAGCCATCATATACCCGGATGTAACTCTTATGACAAAGTCCCTGTTTATTTTGTAGTTGAATCATCTGATACCCAGATACTCACAGAACATGTCATCTTTTGCCATTGTTTCCCTAAGTAGAGCACACTCATTCCAAAATGCGGGCTTCTTTATAAAGTGCACATACACCACAGTGCTGCATTTCCCAGAATACACTTGGCTCGTAGCTTGCAGAAGTTCAAACTTGTCCTAGAACACAAACTTCCTTTCTCTGTAGAATGTCCTCCCTTCCATGCATGTCCCACTTTGCACTCTGAATACCCTGATGCAAAGGAACTAGAGGGCTGCCTCGTTCAACTGGCATTATGCTCGACTCATTGCTGATGTGACTGCAGGTATTCACTCTGCCTTACTCAGAATAGGTTACTGCACATGCCTATATATGCCATATCACATATTCCTTACCCTGTGCATATACCACCAAGGCAGCCTATTCCATAATGCATTTTCTCTCTGAATGATGGAAATACCATACAATGGACTAAACGTCTCAGAATGTACTCTGCCTCAGTATAGAGTTCCCCAAAGAACTACAGGACCCAGAATGCACTATCACACTAATAGTGTGGTTAAACACATAACTATGCACCTCATAATGCGTTGTGTCTCACTTAAAAAACGATTATGTGTACAATATATCACAACTGTTCCCTCTATATAGCTGACTAAACATCACTCAATGCCCAAGAGGCACTCTACTTCACAGTTTTGCATCCTGCAAGCCCATCTCACACAGGACTACATGTCTAGGTATGCACATCAGTCCAATCATTATAGACGTGCCCAAATGACAAGATTTTTATGAATTAACTGTGCCTTGAGGATGGCAGGAATCATTAACCAGCACAGTGTAAGGGCCTGAGTGGAGATGTATTATTTGATTGTGGTGGTGGGGCACAGGTGATTATGTTATGATGCGGTATTCATTCTTGCAACTGGTTTGATGAGTTCTCCTGATGCGGTCGGCCTAAAGGTGCGGAAAGTGCTGTTCAAGGCTTCCACGCTGCTCATCTGTACATTGTATCCATCTTCCATAGAGGTGCCTACTATTTTTTCTTGAAAGAAAGGCACTATGTCATCTGGGAAGTGTTGGCAATATCGCTGGTAAGTCTGCACGCTTTAGGAGTGTGAAATTCTTTAGTGAGGTTCAATGTTTTAGAGGATGACTTGCTAGCCTATGCCACATGTTTTTTTTCTTCCTGATGACGGCCTAGTTGTATCATTTCTGGTGTTCTGGGCAAGCCATTTTGTCCTTAAAGTCTTGCTTGCTTTTCACAATTTTCTTGGGTGGGCTAGCTCGCTGTCAAACCTTTTGCTGGTGAACCATGTTACCACCTACATCTGGGCAGTTTAGCTGAGATTAGGGACAGCATCGACCAAGTAGGGGCATCATAGTCCTAAAATATAGGGACAGCATAGATGTGTAACGGATTTTATGGCACAGCACTTCTTCAACTGACACTGAAGGTGGCACAAAATAAAACATGCCTTTTTTTAAAATTTGAACCCTAGATTCTTTCTTGAAGATGCACCAAACCTGTCTCACACCCACCTTAACAAATACCCTGTGTCACAATAGACCATGGTCCAGGCCGGTGTAACAAAGAAATATTTATTTATTTTTAAAATTCAAATGAAAATCAGAGTAAAACAAATTTAGGCAGCAATCACCAGTGTGGTGATAATGCAAAATGTTATAAAACAATGAATTCAACTTTCTGACATCATCTACATAAACCTTAAATAGAAAGGGAAATAAAATCACTTTTCTTCACAAGCATAGATGACACATAGGTTATGCACTCCCCCAGCACCACTCCCCCAAACACCTGCTAACTAAATTTGGTGTGGATTGAAAGTAGTGGCAAAATTCGATCCACCACCCCAGGATAGGAGGTCAAAGAGGAAAATGAATACCTTTAGAAATGAGCAAAATAGCGTACTCGGATTTTACTGGATACTTAGAGATCAGTTTACATTTGCCGTAGGATAGATAGAATAGAAATTTGTGCGGCTGCTCTAAAGAGACAAGGAAGCTTACAGGCTACTGAGCAGGACACTAAAGCAACGTGAACAAAGGTGAGAAATCAATTTTTGGGAGGAAACAATGCCACAAAATCACACGCAGCAGAATTGCAATTTCTAATTTCACACAGGCTTTAAACTGGCAAACAGCAAAAAAAATGGGCTTAGCAGTCTAAATCGGAAATTGGTTTTTGGGATGGGAAACAAAGACACAGAATAGATAGGATACTAAAGGAAAGGTATGATTCTTAAAGGATGATGATATGGGTTTTATTATGGGAAATGTAAATCAGATTTTTAAAGAAAAGCAAAATACATGGGTAAAATCGGTTTTGTTAGCACAATGGTTAGTTCTACTGAGACTATATTTTAAAGACATTAATTGTTAAAGAAAAGGACTTGTCATGAGGAGGTTGAGTTCTAATTACAACCAACTCATCTTGAATCTCTTTAAAGGGGAAATTAATTGAGTCATTCCAAATGATACTAGCGACTTACACAGGTTACTGAAGAAATAAAGAAAAATGTTAACATATATGGACTTACACAGTTTCTTCTAAGGAAAGGGTGAACAGAACATTCTGGCAATTTTGGAAATGACTAGGGTTTTTATGGGATTAGAATAGGGTTTGAACAGTAAGCAAGGTAAAAGAGTGGGATATGCAGTATTTGGGTACTGGGTGATAGGATACTTACAAGGCAAGCTTGGGGTGGTAATTCGGACAGCCAGCAGGGGCTCTAGATGGCGGGGCCATGGATCTGATCACAGGCATGGGGGTCAAGAGATCTGGTTACTGGGTCAATGGGCTCTCCTGGATTGGACCAGCTGGGAAAAGTCTGGTCACTGTGGAGAGCTGGATGGGTCAGCTGGGCAAAGAGTATGATCAGTGGATTCTCCTAAATAGATCAGCTTCCTTTCCTCTGTTCTCCCTGGATTACTGGGATGAATGTGGTTCTGGATAGGTGGTTCTGCCTGAATCAGATCAGCTGCCTCTGGACCTGGATCTGGAGTCTTGGAATCTTGCTGGTTGAATTTTGAATGTTGAATATCCCTGTGTTTCCCACTCTACCCCTTATATAGGCAGTGTGACATCATATCATTTTACAACCTAGGCAGAAATACTCTGGAAATACCCCATGCATGGGTAGGCCAGGCAACAGGTGTCCCCTCCTGCCTGTGGGCTGATTGGTTCCAGGGAAGTGACCTCACCTTATGTGTGTGCACTTTTATGACTCCCTTTGTCTCACAAGCCTATGTTTTACAAACGTGGCTTATGGAACAAAAAGTCATATTCACAATAGTCACCATCATAAAAATCAGATAGGCAGATACCATATTTCACAAGGAATATGCTGGTTCGAACGCCAATTCTGTGCAATGCTGCCTCATCCTTGGGCACAATTCTGCCATTTCCAGGGGAAACATACTATCTAAAATTCTGCAAATGCCTACACATATGCTTAATAATATTTGGTATAGTTTCCCCAAGTTTAATATCTGTGCCATTTATGCTTCCCAAGAATTTCATTTTTCTTGCCATTTCAGTTCCCCATGTGCCAGAGAGATGCACATAGTCTTATTGTGCTTGTCCAAAAATCACATTAAAACTGTCATAATATCACATTACTGCTGATTCAGATTGTGGGGAAAAATGTCTTAACGTATACATGTCCTGCATTGTCAATGAGGTGGATTTGACAAGGATGTGGGTGGCGCTGCCACCCCTAGAATCTAATTTGTTTACCCTGGGTCAGCTTACACAAGGGTTTCCATGACTCCCGTTTGAAGTCCTCCAGTTTGATTGTAGAGAAACTCACACCTCCGAGGCAAAACACAGGGCTTCACCCCCATCTTTAGTCCTTGAGAGCAGTTATGCCTGGCAGTCTGGGAGAACCTGTAATTATCACACTGTCAGGTCCATAAGAACAAGGCCCCTGCCCTTGCAGCCTTAGACACTGGTAGGTGCAAAATGAGCCTTGCTGCCAAACCAGTTTGACAGAAATTCCTGGGCCTCAGCCAGGATGATTTGTTTTTTGGGGGTGGGGAAGGAGAGAGCACAATATACATATCTTTGCAGCCCCTCTCCCCACATATACAATTGTGTTTCTGTGTGAGCTACAGTATTATTTCACATTTAGGTTTCCCAATGTAATTTTCTGCTTTGCAAAAGCAGATTTATATGTGTTCATTTTTTTTACATTTGATTTCACCAGATGCGTTTCATTTACTTTCTGAAAGACTTTTTATAGATCAGGTCAGTTTCTGGACACAGAGATATGCTTTAAAATGGTTTCTTGGTAATTGACATGAGGCAGGAAAGAGAGAGCATCTTAACCTTTGAAGTACTTTGCGTGTGTTGGTTTATTTCAAAAGTAAATCCAAGCCATGCGGACCTGAAGCAGAATTATTTTGCTTTTCATGGACTTTACTGATGAAGCAATGCTGTTCTGGGAGGGAATGCCTTGTGTGATGGTGTTCTAAATGAAATACACTGACAGGGCTGTGTTTTAATAGAACAAAACTGTGTGATGTTTGAAATGATTGTAGCACTAGTGCGATGCTGTTTTAAATGCAGGTCATTTTCCTGTGCAGCCTGGAATGTTTAAATGATAGAACAGCAATGCAACGCCATTCTGAATTTGAGTTGTTTTCTCTGTATTCACTTGAATGGCAACAAAATGCAGCTATTCTTGGGGTGGCTGTGTTCAACTCTCGCCCCATATGTGCTGAGCAAACAAAACCACAGCCATTTTTTGGTGACTGCTGAAATGCAGTTTTTGCTGTAGGGGGTTCTTCCTTAGGCCTTAAATATACCCCACGGATGAGATGATGGCTTCGAGAGGAGAGTGTGCCCACCAGTGTGGGCGGCAGGGCTCATATGAAGATAAGTGAAAGGTTAAGGTTGTCAACATTCTCCGGGAAGGATGCAAAGCTGGTATTTGGATGGCAGTTAAGCCAGGTGTGTCCTTAATAAGTAGCATTTTAAACATGGGCTGAAAACAGGTGGCATGCTCTGTGTATTCTAGTAAGAAGGCTGTAGCATCCCGAGGAAATGTGCAGATCACTACTATGAATAGTGTAGAGTTGCATTACAGAGCACATCTACAAAGGAGATTTCAGGTTTGCTGGGGACCACAGTAACTTCAATATATGTTGGAAACATGAGGGCCACACCCCCACCTTACCATAGAGGATTGTTCTTGGTGATATTTTTGAAGCCAATTAGGAGGAAGAGGACATCTAGAAAAATAGTGAAGATGGCAAAGAAAGATTGTTTTTTCATGGCCAGCATATACATGCTGGGGTCCTTAAATCGATCAAGAATATTGTTTCTATGCTACATCAAATATGTGTTGTTCGCGTGACTTTATTGGAATCCTTTAAGTCTTGATGATATTCACCTGTAGTAGAGGTATTAGATTAGGGGGAATATTGTGAGGGATAGAAAGTGGGTTTGAGCCAGTGGTGATACTGTGTTGACTCAAAGTGACCTGGAGGTTGAACCACGCCAGTAGAAGACATCATAGCCGATGCTTGAGAAAAGACATCTATGGTGGTAGTGGGAATGTCGAACTCCAACTCGGGGACTCGAGTTGTCCTGTGGCGATCGCCTCTTTGCATGTTTCAGGGCAGATGTTATAGCAGAACTACCCACCACAGACATGCCCCTACCTCAGGATACCATGTTCAACATGCAGATTCCCATAGAGCTGGGCAACTCCAACCTTCACACTAGCCCTCATGATGATCTTTGTTTGTCTTATATGACCTGCTTCACACAAGGGTATGCAAGGAACCCACTCCCAGAGTCTGAGCCACCAGTGCACCTCTCACTACATGAACAACACACCTTAGATCTCATGATGTCGCCCTCTTCCTCCTTCTCTCCTACCTTCATTCTCTGTTGTTCTCCCCTTCACATAGCCCCATGTTTTCTCTCTTCCTCCACTTCCTCTTCTTCGCCTCATCTCCTTTCTTCCTTCCTGTTACTCCCCTCCTACATTCTCATCCTACCTTCTCACTGCTGCTCTCTCGTTCTCCCCTCCACCCTCTGTTCTCCGAACTCTCCCTTCTTTCCCTGCCCTCCCTTTTTTTGTTCTCTTGTCCACCTTGTTGTCTCATTACCACTCCACAAAAATACATGTCTCTTTCTTCCATTTTCCCTCTTTCTCATCCCCTCCTCAATCTCTCTTCTCCTCATCCTGTGCTCATATCTCAATTGCGTATCTTCCACTTATCCATCTATCTTCTCCTCCAAATCTCTCTCCTGCTCCTTCACCACTCCTTTTTTTCTCCTGTCCTCCTTCACTCCTCTCACTCAGTTTGCCACCGTCCACTGTTCTTCGCAGCAAAATGAGCCCTAACTCACCATTGCGTCATCCGCTGCATTCTTGTTATCTAGAACTGTGGGACAAATAATGTGTGTTAGGAGCTTGGTGTACAAAATGGTTTAGTGTGTCCACCTGGAGACCCGGATCATTCAGAAGACCATTGGTAACACTATCATCATCTACACATTCAATGCTTAGGGTACACAACCCTATGATACACAACCCTATGAAATTCTCAGAAACATAAACAATTTCGGACCCCATAAATATTTCTGATGCGATTTAACCATGAATGATTCACACCTTCCTCAAAAAAATCATCTTCAAATGAGGTCGACAACACCGTCCCCAAATAATAAGCAAATTGACAACATTGCCAGCATTTAAGCTACTGCACCTCGGAATGGGCAGACAGTCACTCTCATCAACAGGGCAACAGCATGTGAGTAACTCAGAACTGAAAAGAAGCTTAGATGTCAATGCATACAGCCTATGTCTTTCATTCCCCGAGAAGACTAATCAGTGGCAGTAGCAGAACCATCCTGCAACCATGTCTCCAAGACAACTATTTCACAATCGCCCTGCAATGCAATCAAATTCCCTGCCACCAAATGGTCCAAAAGACTTGAAAAGAGCACTACACCGTCATTCTTCCCAGAACACCACTGCTGTGAACTTACCACTTGCCCGCCTCACCTGCATTACTGAGAGAGACAGACTTCAATCGTAGATAGATAGAGGCCTCCAAATAGCTCAGCATTCATCCCAGTTCTTCTCCGCAGCTTCACAATGTGTAGTAGAGTAGAGTGCATTTTTTTGGTAGCCTGTGCTCATGTCTTGCGGACCACACTTGCCATGGTTATGCACAAGCAACTGCAAGTCCTTGAGAAAAAGGAAACGTTTCTCCAAACCCTTCACCTAACTCGGTCAGAGGCGAACATGGAATATGACCCGCCTGGGCTTCTAGCGCTTCACTTTATAAACTAATTCATTCTTTCATTTATTCGAATATTTTTATCTTTCTTATTCTAGCCCATATATTGCCTTTCATTTTCCACAATCACATATGCTCGTTCCTCCTTCTGTTACACATTGCATATAAAGACAGTCACATTATGGGGGGAGTGCATCTCACGTACACATCGCAGTTGTGAGAAAAAAAGAAGAAAAAAAAACAACCTCTGGTGAAAAACCGGAATCGACAAACACAATGTTCCTTTCAGAGTGTTGCTTCTGATGGCAGTGCAATTTTCGCCAAGGAAAGAGAAGTGCTGTCGAAATTGGTCTATTGGGTCACAATTATATGATAATTACATTATAATTGGAAGCATCTCTTAGCAAAGAAGAGAGGTTGACAACATTGGCAGAAGTGAGCAGCTGTGAGACTAATGACGTGTGATTACCAATCCGCTATACGTTATTCTTTGCATACACATTGCTTCCTTATTGAGCCCATCTTTGCTTCTATGTCTGGTAAACACACTCCAGCAGCCGCTGATCACATGATGCACCAGAGTGCAGAGATGAGCTACAACGACACCTCTGTGAAACTGAAAATGACCTTTTAAAAATCTTGATTTATTGTGCATCCAGCAAAAAGGAGGCGTTTAAATGAGAAGCAGTATATGTTGGAGTCAGCAGCAAAATAAAGCTGACTCAATATTAGCAATGAATTTTCTGCCTCTGTGTATTTTCTTGAAATATGAAATGAGGGAACCCTGTTTAGAAGAGCACTGCAGTTATTTGATTACATGGTTAGCTATGCGTCTCTTGTCTATGTGTGCTAGAATAGCGCACGTGCCATTATAGACATGCATCTGACATCATTTATTCCCACCACATGAACATGGAGAATGTCCCTGCACTATTTTAGCGTCACTGTCATAGGACCATCTATGACAAAGGGATGCAATGTGAGATACACTCCGACAAGTTCAATCACTGAGCTGACTAAAGTGACACCGGGAGAGACACACAGAGAGGGTCAGAAAGAGAGACAGGGGGGCAATTTCCCCAAAAGTGCAATATTCATGATTTCTGAAATGGAGGGGACAACAAATGTTTTAAACCTGGTGTTTGCAGGTTTGACACATTCTTTTCCCCTCCATGTCATGTCAGAAAACGTATGATTGCCTCCCACAATTAACAACTGCAGGAAGCCTTTAAAATGGACCTGCCTGGTTTTACTAGGGGCCTCATGTTAGATAGGGCATACAGTAACATCCATGCATACAATGGGCCTCATTACAAGAATGCAGGTAGCCATGCCACTATTTGCGGCATGGCTACCACCATTCCAGGTACCCGGTCCGGGTTCCCTGAATGGGGAAATACCGGGCCATTCCGACCTTGGAGGACCCAGTATTTCCCCATTCAGGGAACCCGGACCCGGACCATCCCCATTCCCATTTGAGCCCCTATAGGGCTCAATGGGAATGGGGAGCATGCTAACAATGGGCCCTTTAATGACGGGCCCGTTGTTAGCATGCTGGGCTGCTCGCGGGACCCGCTAAGGACGCCTGGTAAAACCAGGCGTCCTTAGCGGGTCTCGCGAGCAGACCTCGTAATAAGGCGGTAAGGGGTTAACCGCTCTGGCACCTTTATCAGCGCTGTTAACCCCTTACCGCCCACCTCGTAATGAGGCCCAATGTAGGCGTCATTTTATATCAATCAAGATTCTTGTAGCAAAAGTGAATAAAGTGACCTAGCCAGTCTCTGCGGACCAAAATGGACCAGAGGGCAGTTATCAGGTACCAATACCTTGTTCTGTGTCTTGATAGTTCAACAACAACGAACCACACTTCTCAGCACTGTGTGAGTGGTTTAAATCAAGCTCAAATATGTCAGTCAGGGTTGGAAAGACAGCAAGTAGATTTTGGGACATGGTTGAACTGAAGGTTGGTGTTGTTCGAAGTGATGTTTGAGCTATGTGGATCGTGGTAATCACCATTTTTGGTTTGGTGTTTGGATTTTGTATGGCGGACGAGTGATGTCTGGATGCACAAGGTGAGTCGGATCAGTGTGGTGTTTAAACAATGTAGTTTGAGAAGAAAACAAAGTTCAGTTCAATCATCGACTTGATCGACAATCAAATTACTGTAACTTTGAGTGGCAGTTTGAACAGTGCAGATCTAGAAATACTTCTTTGTTCAAGCTATGGCAACAATGGGCTTCCACTGGCATGGCACCAAAGATGTTTGAACTTGCATTACTGTGGCTCAACGGTCTTTGAGCAGCAAATTCAGCACCTGAGAGTCCTGTTGCTTCAAAAGGGGTTGAACATCCTCGAAACATGGATCACAGCCGTTTGACAGGAAATGTGCAGGAATTCTGTCTGTCTTGGCTGTCAGGGGCTAGGAGTCCCACTACATGGTCTCAGAGTCAAAATAAGTCTGTGTACTCATGCTCACAAGCATGGGGGAGGCTGGCACACACCAGCAGGGCACCTTCAGCATGGTGAGGTCATGGTCCCAGTGTGGCTGGCAGAGAGGCAGATCTTGCTTCAGCAGCAGGTCACCACGAATGTACCTTGGCGATGGTTGGGGCATCTGCCTTAGACTACCTTGACCTCACAACTGGATGATTTTGGAAACAGGGACCAAACAAAATATTATTCAGGGATTGAAGACCAGAGATGATCAGACCAGAGATGATCCAGAAGATGTGGAACATCTCTTCTTTTAAAGGCAAAGGTCTACATGTGATTGGACAAAATTAGGCCTGTGTTAGTAGTCCAATCCACGTTATTGGAACAAGAGGACTTTTTCTATTGACACCACACCAAAAGTGCCTTATGTTAATAGAATCGAGGGGACATGAAGGAAGACAGAATTGTGCAAACTTCCTCTAGCTGTTCTGAGCCCCCTCTGTCTTTACTAACCCCACCTCTTGTCAATAGCATCAACTGCCTTTTTGGTATGCAGCACCCTGATGTGAGGTTAGTACGTTTGTGAAGGGTGTGCTCTTTGATACCTGTTCCTAGGACAGCTTCCTGTAGAATGGCTGTCTCACTGGAGAAGGTGTTACCTGCCCTCACAAAGTCTCAAAGTGGGGTAAGTGCAACCCACAGGGGTACATTAATTCTGGAAGTAGTAGAGAAAGCCTGGCTGGGGGAATGCACATAACCGCTCCACAGCTGGACCCACAGGGCTTTCACATGTGTGATATCAAATGAATGTGGTTTGGATAATTATGAGAGATGCCAACCACCATACCCCAAACTCAGGTATGGCACATATTTACAGTTTAACATGCCAACAGAATAGCAACTGTCATAGTTGTGTCATTTTTAAAACAGACATACATTTCTGAAATGCAGCTCCTGTGTTGCAGGTAGGCTGTCACTGCCGTTGTCAAGAAGACATCTGTGACCTGAGCCTTCTCTGTGCCACTGGTAATCAGGCTACTGATTGAGCTGAGCACGGGTTACACTGTGCTTTTGGCAAGGAGCTTATTAAAGGTGGACCTGCTTGACAAGTCACCCTTTCTGAGATGAAATTGCCTGAATCATTTTATGTCAGAGCCTCTGCACCTTTGCCAGATGGAATTCCTCACAGTCATTTACTAATTTTTCATGACTGAATGCAAAAGAGAGCTGTAAAGGAAAGTACGCCTTCACTTTACACCCCCATTTTGCCGCTGATGTGCAAATGATTAAATATATGCAGAGGGGCCCTATTTGCACCAAAGTGCAAAAATAACAGGTCCAATCACCATAAGTTATGAGGGGCTAGAAGATGAGCCCCCAAGTGTAAACGTCAGGTCGCTTTCATACACATCTATAGTCATAACACCAACATTAAAACACATGCCTCTGCTTCAAAACAAAAAGAAAATGCTTCAGACAGGAAAAATAAGTGTGCAGATAGGTGTGAACGCGTAACACCTTTCTTTGCACCTTTTTCCCAATCCGTTACTCTTAGAAAATAACCTGCAAAGTGTGCAAACACTTAACTGGAAAACTAGCATCATTATGCCCTCAAATCGTTTAATTTCACACACTAAGATATGTCATAAGACTTATCAAAAGTGACTTTTTTGATGACAATACTAGTTACTGTGTATATGCTTTCGTTTTTTTTACATTGCATGGTTGTGTAATCTAGTCTTCCACTGGTTCAAATTCCTTAATCAAGGACATTACATACAATTAGAACATCCCAGAGTATAAATTGAACATGTATACATAATATGCCATTGCTGTAGGGAAGTTTCATTTATGTTTTGGTCACATGTTTTTCCCAGAAAAGCAAGCAAGTTGCAAAGTTTGATAGTTGGAGTTATTCTCGAAAGAGAAAATGCTGACAGACATGCGTTTGTGCTAGCAATGTTTTCAAAACGGCAACATATGTGTCATTGGGCATGCCTGTGGTGTGCATGGCCATTCTGGAGAAAATCCCAGATTCATAAAGTTACTGCCTCTGGGATGTGCTCTATCTGCAGTAGAATTCCACAACACTGAAAACTAGCTGTCATAAAGCAGACAAAGAGAAAAATGCAATGCAGACTGAACACTTTTCAAACGCTTGCCTGCCATGTTTGTCCCTAACAAGTTTAGATGGTCATCACTTCCCACACCCACCGAATTTCAAGGGTTCAGTTCACATTAGCTCTTTCTTAACTGAATTATTTTTTTCTCAGTTGTTTCAGTGAATTTATATATATATATATATATATACATTACACAGCCTGCGGTAGCGGCTGTGTAGTGATGGTTAAGTTGCTCAACTCATAGGAAGAGCACTTTTTGGGCGGCTTAAAACATTGCTCCCCCTCGATGTATACATACCAAACTTTGCAACAAAAAGTATATGGCACGCTCTGAATTTTCTTGGCAAGTTTGGTGAGGTTTCGTCAGGGGGGGAAGTTGAAGGGGGTCCCCTTTTCTATTCCATAGACACTATGGAAAAACATTTGCTCATGCCTACAGCCCAAACCGCTGGATGAATTTTCACCAAATTTGCAAGCTTTTGTCAATTTGGTGTAAATCTGTCCAGTATTTATTTTTAAAAAAAACCAAAAAGTGGGTCAAAAAAATGTGTGATATCTGGGTTCGGTCCGCGGAACCATTTCCCTGTTTGGTCTGCAGACAAGCAACTGATTGGCCTAGAGGGTGACGGGATGTCAGAGGACATCGGACGCGCCCACTGATTGGATGGTGAAAAGCATGAAGTGCATGGTGAATCTGCGGACACCCGCCGTTGTCCACGGACACTGCAGTAAAAACATATAATAAAACACACTATTGCACTTGTCAAACTTATCAAACAATCTCTGGGGAGGTAAGGGTTGATGAGGATGGAATGGGATATGGCCATAAGAAGCCAAAAACTGGTGTTTTTCATCGCTGAAGTCCGCAACCAGTCCGGATGTTCAGGGGCAGTGCTGTGATGTTTGCGAACACTTCAGCTATTCGGGGACATCTGTGCCTATTTCTGCCTTACAGGGTTGGTGAAAAGCAGTTATTGGATGGTTTATCATTTTGGTGCCACTCAATGAAACTGCATGATATTTTGGAATTTTATTCCAAACTTGATTCTGAATGGTTTTGGAAAGTGTGGAGCTGTTTTTTCAAAAGGGAACACATTTAGAGGGGAGGTCCCACAATATTGTAAAGGCTTACAAATGTGGTGCAATTTGACGTATCTGCACAAAAGTTTGCAAAACAATTTCAAATGTAGCTATAGATGTCATTGTAAAGTTTTGTGGGATTTTTTCAAGAGGGGGCTAAATTAGAGGGGGGTCTCAACATTTTTAGATGTTTTATAACTTTGTTGCTGTTTGACGAATGTGGACAAATAAATTCAGAAAGATTATAGACCCAACCTTGAATGTTCTGCATGGATTTTGTCAAGTGGGGTCTAAATAATATGACTGTTGTATGTATATACATTTTGACACTTCTGAAAAATAAAATAGGGGGGATTTCAAGCAAACTTGTGTAAGGAGCATTGGCAAGGACCTTAAAGCATGGTTTTGCAAATGTGCCTGTGTTTTATTTTTTGACAAGTGTCATAATGTAGGTACAAAAAATAGTGATATACCTTTACTGACTGAGGTATAGCCTGTGGCCAACAGCAGTGGCCATATTGTCTGGGTCATGGTATAAGGACAATCTGACTACTGGTCATGACTGCAAGGGACAACAAATGGGGTTAAAGTGGCCATGTCCACCTGGAACCGGCTATGTGGTAAAGTTATTCGAAAGTGGTATAGGTCTGAAAGGGAAAAAAAATGCTTGTGGTAATATGGTCATAGGGTTCTGTCTTCGCCTTCTGCAGGCTGCCATGGAAAGGGAAGAGGGGCTCTGTACGGAGCCCGACCTTCTATTTCCATGGTGGCAATCTTGGAAAAGGATTTTCCTTCCTACAGCTAGATACCGCAGGCGTCCTGCTGTAGGAAGAAAAATATTTTTTTTAGCACCCCGGGTTCCCGCTTTGGGAACCAGGGTTGCTGATGGCCTTTATTCTACATTACAGGACCTGGAATGGAGGATAACGGTCCTTGTTATTTATTTATTTATAATGCACCAAAGCCTGCAGGCCTCAGGGCGCACACAGACACACTTCGCTTGGGCCGATAACTTGGGCTGCTGGGCCGCTATCCCCCGTTCGAGTCCCCGGAACGGGGGATGAACGCCACATTATTCCCATTAGCATATCACAAAACGCAAATGGAAATGTTGGAAAAACTGATTGAGTCTATGTATTTTACTGAGAAATGTAAAGTAGTTGTTAAAAATAAATTGCAGGAAAGGTTAGAACGTAAGATGTGGAAGGAAATGAGGGAAGAGGCACCAAGCTCTAATATGGACGAGCAGGTGGACAAGGGAAGATGTTGTGCCTGTGCTACTTCTAAGGTAGTGGGGAGTGTTTCTCATGCTCCTTGATTTCAGCTTCAAAAGAACTACAGAATTGCTTCCCCCTGGAGAGTGGTGTGTTGTAATATATACAGAGGACTGTTGTCTTCGAAAGATATGGATCAACAGCTTCTTTTATTGCTTGTAATGTGGCTGGTGGGATTATGTGTCCCACAGAAGTTGGATGTGTGGTCACAGTATTGGTTGAGGAAGATGTTGTGGAAGAAGACAACCTACTACTTGCTTAGAAAGGAACAATCTTTCTGAGAGCATTGCGGTGGTTGGATTAGGTGTGGTGGCGCAGGGAGGTGGTCCCGTAGAATTAATGTCCATGGAGTCCGCGACTGAGTGCAAGGTTACACTCAGTGCATTTCACTTTTGTAGCTTTAGCCTTTGGTACATTCCCAACAGCAGTAAATAACTGCCACACTCATGATTCTTCTAGAGGCAGGCACTTCCTCTACCTCATCTTCTTGGTTCTTTTCATTGTCTTTGGAAATACTGCACTTTATTTGTTGTGTGGGTCCTCCAGCTGATGGTGGTGCTGGCTCTTGGGGACGAGGGATGGCAATAGCTAATGACATTTTTAAGATAAATAGCAGTTTTGCTACTATTCTTCCAGGTATGTGCTTTGTACTAGATTGTTAATGGATAATTAGGAAGAATAGGTGCTGTGCAAGGCTACATTTTGAGCTTGAAAGTTCCTAGATCAGTAGAAAATGCAGTTCCAAACTGTCCTGAAAGCAAGGAAACAAACTTGAAGTGCATAGACACGTCATCATGCTGCGCGCAAGCGCATGGTCACGTGGCACTGTCTGGAAGGTCCGCAATGATGTCAGATGTTCGCGGATATCGATGGACTCAAAAACAGTGCAAAAAGTTGTAAAAAGTTTATTGAAGTGTTAAAACTAATGCTAGAAGGTGTGAAATAGAGTTTTAAGGTGAAACTTTGTAAGGTGAAACTTTGTAAATTTCAGAAAAAAAACTTTGTTAAAGGGACGTTATGGTTAAGTTGCACCAATAAAAACCTATGAAATTCAATGAAAAAACTTTGTTAAAGGGACGTTATGGTTCCAAGTAAAACCGAAAAACCTCAGAAATTCACCAGCTATGGTAAGCTAAGCAACCATAACTCGCACCACCACCCTGCACTGTTAAGACAAACAATCAGGACATCAAAGTCATGTGAAATGGGGCTGGGGGAGGGTGCCAGAGTTATGCAAATACGTGTTCCAAACTGTGCAACTGGACAGGTCAAAGCAGCAGTGTCAGTGCCTGTGCAGCACCTGCTTCGTCACAGCCTCAAAGTGCACATTTGAAATATCTTATGCACTGTATTGACATGGCCAACTCGACACATCGAATAGAAAAAAATTGAGGCGGGTTTTCAGGCTATTCATAGTAAATGTGGGAGGGGATAAAAACATCATAATCAATTTGATAGGAAGTATTTTTTTTGGTTACCATGAAGACCCATTCACTGGGTCAGCAAGCAATGTTGTGGTCTCAAAAGGCATTACCTGGACTGTGCCCAATCAGCAAGGGACCTGCCCAAAGCCGCTGATACTGAGGCACTGAGTCTGCTGATACGCTGAGATCCAGACAGTGCACAGGCATGGGGGCCCTGGGCCGTCAGTAAAATTGCTCCGGTATAGCCACGCGATGAGCTGTCTGTTCCTGAGAGTTTTCCTTCTTCATTGGGGCCAGTAGCCAGGCAATGCACATAACAGTATCACGTGAGTGCCCATTTTTGTAGAGACACTGCTCATTTAGTTTTGGTCATCTCTCCTGCCGTGCTTGTGTTTGCAGGATCCAATGACGACCACGTCCAGACACAGTAATCTTTGTGCCACTGATGTTTTGTCTGCCAAATATATGAACAAATCCCCTCTTATGATATGTAGCACTTTTAGCTATTTCTCTCATTTTATTTCTTTAACCCTCACCCACCACTGTCATGAGCTTTTTTTCTGTCGTTCACATTCACTTTTTCCACATTTGCAGATCTGAGGCCCACAATGCAGTATGAAGTGCTCTGAAGCAGCACATCTGTGCCAGAAACACTACACAACAGCATTAAACACACACATGCATCCACACATACTGCTACTGCATTGAAGGTAACAATCACAACACACCCACAGGGCAGCCAAAGTGACACAGCAGTACCCAGAGACATGTGGAATCTATCTGACAGCAGATAATGACATTCAGGCCTGCCGCTCTGCTCCGTGCCCTTTACGCACCAACATATTGTGGTCTCCAGTTTTTCACTGGCATATTCCTATTGATGGAAACATCCTGCACACAGTCGCACAGAGGTACAAACACACACTGACCAGCAAAGCAAAGGCACACACATAGATGCAGCCTCTCATGGAGTAGCACGTCTCGGCTCCTAACAGATGTGCCTACAACATTTCGCACATACACAGAGATATCGACTGAAACATACACACATCTTGGCATTGAGCTGCCATATAGCTGCATCGCAGACGCCATGCTGAGGAGGCCGCCTGGTCTATTGATAACATCGATGTGCTGGGTTGGGCTGTCCAGTGCCAATCAGCCCAAGGTGAAATTGGCAAATGAGGGTGAGTAGATGTCATGTACCAGCTGCTTCAGAGAGGGTGGGAAATTGGAAATGCCACAGAGAGATTCCCACATGCCCGCTACCACGTGGGAGTTGAAGGTGTGATTAAGATATTAAGACTGGAGTATTTTTATATTTAGGCTTACCACTGACAGACAGTGTGATCTTGGGCAAGACAGCATATTGCATTGTGCCTGGTTTGCTCAACCGGGGTTATATCTGCACCGCCGTCATGGCTGACAAACTGGTGAAGGTGCAGCATTGCCCCCTGCTAAAGGGACTGGAGACTGTGTTGACAGCTCGTACCCAGTCAGACTCAACCAGTAGTCTAACAAGAAATGCAGATGTCTTGTGTGTTTGAAGTGTCATCCTAACAGATGTGCCTCTCGTGTGACCTAAAGTGCCTGTGTGTATGGTCCCTATTCTCTAAATAAGAAAAATGCAAGCCCTACAGGCTGTGGGTTCGCTGAGTCTTGAAGCACCACTCTTTAGGCTGTGTTTCTTGTGTGGGTTGATGCCTGTGGTCCCCTTTGATCTTGAAATGTGTGTTTCCAGGCTGTGGTTCCCATTCTCCTCTGTGCTTGAAATTCCTTCTTCCTTATGGCATTGCATTTTTAATGGCAAAGCTAACAGGAATATGTTATGTGGGGCTACTGGCATTCTGGCACAGACAGCTTGGACATGTTTTCTTATAGTATCATTAATGCCATTAAAGCCAGCATGAGTATGTCCATATAGTGGAACATGGCACATATTTGTGCAGCCACCATAACCACACACAACTGCTAGTCAGGAATGTGGGCTTGTGGCAGGCCATGGGGGAAATTAATGGGGGTCTATCTATCTGCGTTCCTTGCCACACTCAATATGTGAGAACGGACTAACAAATGCAAATGGTTCAGAAAAGATCTGACACCTGTAAATATATATAACCAGTTACAATCTGTTTTTTCTTTTTGAATATCCGACAGGGGATGACTGTTTCTATGTGTTGAATTTGTTGACACACCTTCTAACTTTTCATGCAAAAGCTACATGTATTTTCTTTCCATTTCATGGCATCATTTAGCCTTGGACGTCTGCTTACATTCACAGTAATTTGGTAAAATGGGCTTATACACACTATTAATGCTACCAATGGTGATCCATGCTTGTATGCCATGTATATGTTATTACAGTGATATCATAACGATATTTTTCTTTGTATACTGAGGAACAATGCTATGTGATTGCACTTCCTGTTTTGTCAAGGGGTGAAAGGTCATGTGCTGTCACTTCCTGTGATGTCACGTGAGGGGGCGGGGTCCAATGACATCACTTCCTATGTCGTGATTAGAGGTCAAGGGTGTTATGATGTCACTTCCGCAACCCCTAGCATTTTGGTGAAATGACATCCCTGGGAGGGTATAAGTTACAGGGAGGTTTAAAAAATGTTTAATAAACAAGGATTTTGATTACTGGGAGCCCGGAATTGTCCACCCCCTCATAATCACAGAGAGAACATCCAGGGGGCCTCCTTTTTGACTTATCAGGATTTCAAATGTGTGGATTTATATGTGAACGGGGGAGGTGCCAGAAAGGATGTCATTATAGTAATCAAGTTTGCTTCCAATGATGGCTCTGTCTACTGTGAGGCAGTTGTCTGAGGAAAAGAACTTGTAACTGAGGTTGATGAGCTTGGTGGAGTAAGGTGCTGTGGAGGACAGGGCCTTGAAATGTTTTTGCATGGAGAGCCCGGAATCTAGGTATACGCACAAAGTTTTCACATGGCTAGAGACAACAGCAAAGTTGTCATCAATGGTAAAGGTTGGGTCCAATTTGTTTAAGTCGTTGCAGGTAGCCAATAACGAGGAGCTCCGTTTTATCATCATTCAAGCAGAGCAGGTGGTCTGCCATCCAGGCTTGAATGATGGTGTGGACTCTGTTAATTTTGTCGGAGCCTGTAGTGTAGTTTCCAGTGAGTTTCAGCAGGATGTGGGTATCGTCTGTGAAGTTAGCGTAGGGAATTTCCAGGCTGTTGAGGTGATCAAAAAGTGGCTTGGTGGACATGTTATAAAGTGTAGGTGACAAGCACATGTGTTGCGGTACCCCATAGGTGACAGGGATGTGGTCTGCTGCCTCAGAGCCTCAGAGCCAGCAAATTCCTAGAGGTGCGTTTGCTGAGAAAGGAGTTGACCCAGCTGGCAGCTTCTCTGGAGAAGTTGAATATTGTGGGCTAAGTTCATGTAATAATGTTACTGAAAACATTTGGAAATAACAATTATTTCAAATAAATTGTTCCATATCTCTTCTGAACGACTTGATTCAAATCTTCTCTGCTTTCTGGAATGGATATCTCCATGCCAAAACTGTTTGGCAGCATATGCACTTTAAAACGGCAATACATTAAATAATGAAAACCAATACTGAGTACTCAAAATAACTGGAACCTTGGAGGTCCTGTTCCTCTTTTAAATTAAGTTTGAAACTTAATTCTGCCATGGCATTCAACTCAAAATCATTATTAACATCAGTGAGAAGGCACCAGCCAATCGGGTAATTGGAAATACAGGCTTTACTTTATGGTAAAGCCTGTGTTATATTCAGACCCCCTGCCCCTCTGCTGCAGGGAGGCATTTTTGACCTTTTCTATTGCCTTCACAAGGGCCCAGATCTGGCTCCCGCTGCCATTAAGCCCCCACGCACAATCCTTCATCCCCAAACCCCAGCACCCATTTCCCTCACACATCTCTCCCTCCAGCCTCCATAACCTGGCCATCCTTTTCCTCTTCAACTGACCACTGTTTGCTGCTCCCGCTACTAACATAGACAAGGGAGTCCTTTTCTATGTTCCTGGTGCCCATCGCTATTCATAATGTTCTTTTGAGGGAATTTGGTGCATGAACCCGGTGTTAAGCCACATTTCCCTATAACAGGACTTTCGGGGAGGACATTACCAGCTGGTAATACCCCGCTTCACTACAGCCTCTAACTAGGGCCCAACCTGACAGTAACGCCCACTCTCAGAGGCTTAATTAGGTGCTTGCATGAGAATGTGAAACTTAACCACAGAGCATTCAAATGTCATATTTCTCAAACGAAAAGTCAAGGGCGTTTTATAGCATTTCTGAAAGGTTTGGCATTACTCAAAATGCCACCTCATTACTGTCGTGTATGGTGTCTTGTTGAATTAAATGGAGAAAAAAAGGCCGATTTCATATTGAAAATAGGAACACATAATATCTTTTCCAGAAATGGGGGTGGCAAAAGTCTTTGACTGGTGTACCACATTCCCCAAGTTGAGGATTGTTTTTAGGATTAAAATGGAATACAAGTAAGATACAAGTAACACAATGACCTTCTCTCTGCAGAAATCAGTGAAATGTGCATGAAACCTAATGGCAAAGTCCAATGCACCTACATGAGCAATACAATACCTATCCGTGCACACTACACATTCTCTTCCAACTCACAACCTTGCATAGGAAGTCATATTATAATGACTTATTTTTATATGAGAAAACATGCAGCCTTTCATCTTAAACCTTTGAATGTATGCCTTTCATCTTCAGCCACGGTCTGCCGTCGATTTCTAAAGCACTCTGACAAGCATCTCCAATCTTTTTCCAAATATCTGCACACGGCAGTCAGGATAGAGTTTGTCAACCATCAGGCACAGCTTCTCTAATGCCTCATAATAGGCCGCTCCATATTACCGCCAGTCTGGGGAGGCCCAATACTCAGCCACATCTGTGTCAGTGGCCTTTTGCCATGTGTTTTGGACTCGAGACATACAAATACCCAGAGAGTCGCACAGATGCCCCTTAATTAGGCACATATTGCGCATTGTGAGCGGCTGCAGAGGCTAAACATTACATGCCCACTAATTAGGAATCATGTATTAAACAGGAAATGTTGACATTGTAATAGTTAATAACCCCAGGCATGTTGTGTTATACAAATTTATAGTTAGCATAATTGGGGTAATTGTTAATCTATAACAACTGAACACAGAACACAATGGCATAGGCTGAATTAGCCGCAGGGTACCATTATTTTATGAAAGCACTGCTATTTTCAACCAAATGACTGCGCCGGAGTGCATTTTAAACATGTTAAATTACAATATAGGCTGTTTTAAATGATTCACATAAAACACATTTGGCTTTGAAAGATTTTTTTTTTTATATATTCAAATGCTTTTGCCATTTTAAATAATGTCATGCATGTAGGTACACGGATTGCTGGACAAATCGAATACACAAATAGGACAAAACTATAACGAAAAAGAAAAGTTTGCAAGTAGAACAATCACGTCCAGATCAATATTAGATTGGAAAGAAACATCCAATCCTTCAGGAAGCAGCTGAAGACCTCACTCTTCAAATAACTACGTAGTCTCCATATCAGCATTGGCCTACTCCCTTTCTGCTTCTTATTTTTCTTCTACTGTCTGTGTCGTCCTGTGAACCCTCTGTCCTCGTGTCTTTGTCGCGCCCTGATGCTTGCGAGCTTCGGCGCGTTATAAATAAATAAATAAATAAATAAATAAATAAATAAAATAAATTCTATAACTATGAAATCAACCAATACTTTTACATTTGAAAGTAAAGCATTATTTAAAAAAATAACGTGCCTTTATTAGAAGATGCATGTAAACGCTTAGTCCAGGCTTCATTGCTGCTCCAATTGCCTTTTGTATGCTGGTGGGATAGTTGAATTGACTGATTCCCAAATAATTACATCATAGAGCATTTTCTTATTATTCTGCAATTTTGTTAAGCATTGTGCAGGTCTCCAAAGTTAAAATGGTCTCTACTGCAAATGTTGCACCAGCCAGGCGGCTAGCATACATTAGTGTTGGCCGCATGTCTGTGGAAGCTGGACGATAATTTCTCAATGGCAGGGAGGACCACTGGAGACATTCAGAAGAGATATGATCCCTGAGACCGCTGTGCCACCACTGATCTTTGGGCATTCTCTCCTAATCTCTGGTACCACGGTTTCAGCCAAATTGACCGAATCTAAATGACCTACACCACCAAAAGTCCTAAAAGAGATACCAATAATTGTTCTACTTACCAAAAGTTTGACATTTTGTAAGTAGAGCATAAAAATGATTGCAGGGGCTGCGAGTTTGTCCCCCGCAGCTGTCCCGCTGTCACAAAAAAATGCTTTGGGGCTGCGGCAGTGTCCCCCGCAACACCCCGCTCACTATACTATACAGAGTAGTGAGTGTGTGTTGTGGGGACACCCCTGCAGCTGACCGGAAGAAAATAAAAAGTAAAGAAAAAAAGAAAAAGGAAAGGACCCTGAGGCGCCGTTTCCCGATCACAGAAGTGAAAGGGAACAGGCATTGCAGGGACAACGCGAGACAAAAAGCATGGCAACTAAGGGGTGGGGGGTGGTGGGGTGGTGGGGGTGTGGGTAGGGGTGACGGTGGGGGTGTGGGTAGGAGTTTGGGCACATTGGAAATGTTCAGGGGAGAAAAGACCGAAGATTATTTTGAACAAATAATCTTCGGTCGTTTCTCCCTCGAACATTTCCTCCTCGGTAAAACAACCCCAAATCGGTACCACCACTCTGTGATTACCCCATGTGCTGTTCTCAAAGTGTTCTCTTGTAGAACCACCACTCTATATGTGTTCCTACTAATGCACCAGTGCCACTGTACTATGCTACTACCATTCACAGTATGATCTTTCTCTCTGCAGCCCAACCTGGAGTATACCGCTGCACACAAGCCTGATTCCACATTCTATTAATTGCTACCCTGGCTTTCTTACCTCTGCAGTGTATATGCCCCAACTCGTTGCTAAAACAGGAATTAAATGTTTTATAACAGAGGAAACCATCTCTTCATGGAAAGATACGTTTGAACAGATTGCGTGTGCGTGTGTGTGTATGTGTGTGTTATAACTATGTTTGTGCTGTGTGTTTGTGTGGATGTTTGTGAATTCCATGCACATGTTTCCGTGAGTTTCTAACTGAGTTAGTAAGTGACATCTGTGCAACTGTGTGTGTCAGGCAGCATAATGGGGATTAAATATTAACTTAGAGTGGCATGAATTTATGGGGCACCACACACATGAAAGGGACTTCATTCAATGGCAATACGGACAAATATTGACCACCGAAGGAACACACATGAATAGGTTTCCATATATTGGCAATGTTGGCATATATTAGGTATATTTAGCATTGAAGTATTTCACAGTGACAACGCTGCCATTAATTTGGACCAGCCAGCCTTAAAGTGTACTCTTAAATTTGCAATACTTGTATTAGACAGAATGAGAATATCGTTACATTTACATACTAAGATATGTTTTACAACCAGAATGGAATGAAAACAAAATATGATAGAAATATTGATTTTCTTTTGTGCACAAGCATCATGGAAATATCTTTTACAGGGCAATGCTGGTTTACACCATTGAGGACGGCCTTGGTTTCTCTTTGGACACAGCCAGACAGAAAATGTGTTGCAAAATGATCCAGTTTACTGTTGGTGACCTGACACTTGTCGGAGCTCTCTCACACTCTCATTCTCTAGCCTCACTCCACCGCTTTTTCTCCTTACATCTTCAATTACTCTCCTCACTCCCTAGTTCTCTTTTTCTATCCTTAAAACATCACTTTCTCCCTCTCCTCATGCTTTCTTGCAGCCTCACTCACTGTCTCCTCACACACTCATTCTCTTTCTCTTTACACACTTACTTTCACATTGCACTCGCAATATGTCTCTGCTTACATCCCCAGATTCTCTTGTCATCTGTTTTCTCATCCTATCTCTCTCTCTCTCTTACTCTCTATGTACATCTTTTGCCCTCTCTCTCTATCTCTGTTTCTCTCCATGCGACTAGGTGACATCTGCTCTGCAGCAGTGCAAAGATGAGTAGAGGCTTAAGTGCCCACTCTGCCCTCTCACTTCTACAAACCAAGATCCACAACAATCATACATTTTAATTTAATTTAATACTAATTTATTTTTATTGTATTTAGTTCTAACAAGAACTTTTACAATCTTTACTATTTCATTCAAATTCAAATGTCATACATATTAAATTAAATACACAATATTACAATTTGAGTTACACAATTTGCTCAGGTTTTTCATAATTTGACATCTAGCTCAATTATAATTAAAATCAAGCATAACATTCATTTTCTAAACACATAACAAATCCATATCACGTATCACATACACATACATTAATAACGTACATCTTTCCCATATCACTCATTCAGTAATGCAGCAATACACATTTACTTCGAATCACTCAGGTAGGGGACAACCCTTCTCCACACCCTATATTTGTATTTGTATTTTCTTTATTTGTAAAGCGTGCCTGGCCCTCGGGCATCTGTGCGCATATCTTAGGTTAGGTTACAGAGACATATGGTACAGCATATAGGACAGCACAAGAACATGAGATAGTGCGGGTATGGGTTAGTTCGCCACGAGCATGTGGCGAGTTGGGTCATATATAATTCCAATTTACAAAATTTACAATAGAGGGTATATACAAGTCATATGCATACAAAATTTACATTAGCAGTAAATACAGAGATGTAACAGAGTATGGTAGGAAGTGGATGGGTAACGAGTAGGGCAGCTACTTACTTGTCACTATTGCCAAATTGGTTGTATTTGAATCAGTGTTTAAGCAAAAGGTCCAAAACTCATCAGATTTGATTGAGTCAAGCACATGTACCAGTTACCATAATGCAACCATATATAGCGGGCCCATGCAAAGACTTTCTGTAAGGACATGTTTGACAGACTCCAAACTGGTTTTAATTTTGAACATTCTACAGAATCTTTCCTCTTTTGGGAATTTCAACATTTCTCCTACCACCGCCCCAACTAGTAGCTGGTTTGTCCGCATCTTCAGACCGAATTTGCGAACTGGCGGATCAGGGCAAAGTACCAGGTAAGATTCTGGTTTCATGTAACGGTGCACCACCCGTGCCACACACTTATAACCTTTCAATTTAGAAAGGTGCGCATAGTTACACAGCCAGTCCCAGGTTGCTAGCTGTCTGCCAAACACTCAGAGTTACAAAATCAGTGCAGTGTTTCGGATCAGGGGTCCAGTCAATCGCCATGCATAGTGCCTCAAAGTATTTTACGAATGGGTCGGGGGATCCCCTGCTACACCAGTGTCCCCCCTCCACTTCTAGTCCCACTCCCCTTTCCCCACCCCTTCCGTTAATTGCCATTTCCACAGTTTTATTGAATGACTCATGATGTAAATTTTTGCTCCCACTGTTACTGGTTCTTGTTATCTTGTATTTTGTTGTTCGAATGTACAGCGCCTTGGTGTAAAGCCCTCTATAAATAAATAAATCAATCAATCAATCAATAAACTTTACCCAGCATACCCAGTAATGGCCTTTAACATCAATGTCCCTGCTACTCAGCTCTTGGGATCATAGAGACAGCAGGACCAATTCTAGCCCTAGGTACTCAATGGAAATTGCCCTAGGTAGTTGTAACACATTTCTCCAGAAACATGCCTCTGTCACATCAAGCCAATTTAAGTCCCCCATCAAAATGCTTCTAACCCAAGAAAAACTGAGGGGTAAAACAATTGCCTATATAGTGCCGGAATACCAGCAAGCGAGAAACTGGCATGTTCTTTTGCAAACCCCTTTATCAAGGAAGTAATTTGCCTTGCCCTCTTAGTTTTACTCTCAATAATGTCCTTGTAGTACCCTGCAGTAGACATATCTAGACCAAGATATTTGTAAGCGTCTGTATAATCCATGGCACCTATGTTTGTGACAATCTCACATTTGTTCCACTTTATAGAGGACACCAACAATATTGTAGTTTTGGTCAAATGAACTGATAGCTGGTTCTCATGGGGGTATCCGGTAATAATTTTCCCATACATAATGTCCCCATACATAATGTCGCTGGGCAAAGCCATTGGCGACTATATTTATGGTGACATTATGTATGGGGACGGGTTGCGGGAATGTCCCCTGCTCCCATTTAAAAAAATGAATAACGGGGGGGGGCGTGGCCGACATGCAAGCTCAGAAGACGTGAGTCCCGTGAGCTCCTCTTGCCGCTGAAAACATCCTGATAAGATTATCCTGCCTGGTGGGACGCAGAGACCCGAAATTTCAAGCACAACTGGGCGAATGTCTGTAGCGGCTCCGTGGAAAGTCTCAGCTTGCAAATCCGGTGTTTTGAGGCTGTAAATCGAGAAACACTTTCAGCTTGTAAGACGCGTGGGGCGCTTCCAAGATGGCCGCTGCAACTCGTCACCTCTAGAGGACAGAGGCCCCTGCGGTGGGAGAAAACGCCTGCACCGTGTGGCAGTGGAGCTGGCTGGGCAGCTGCTGCACGACACAGAGAAGGACTGAACCCCCCGTGCCTGCCTGCTGAGGAGGAGGTGTGCTGCAGACCCCGGCGGGGACCTGCGGCAACACCCAGTAGGAGTGGCGGGGAAGCGGGGAGCTGCGGCCTCATATCTGCCAGCTGGGAACCGGCGCTACCTAGCACAACGCGAGCGCCAGCGGAGAGGACTGCGGAGAGCGGTGTTGGCCGCGTATACTGAGGACTGCAGCCCTGAGAGCCGGAGCGACTGAAAACAGTAAGCGAGGCTCCCCAACCGTACTACGGTTGCATCGGCCGGTGCTCCCTCCCCTCCCTGCTGGGAGCCGGCATCTACGGTGGCGCATCCATATGCATCCATCTGCTGACACCATCTTACGGATGACATTGGTGCCGTGATCCAAGCGGTCCTCTGCAACTCCAAAAGGGAGCTGGAACCTGGAGGAGATCCCGTGGCGTGACCTCTCCCCCCTCCCCGCACTACCACATGAAGAACGGCTTTCAGAAGAGGACCGGAGGGTGCATTGGACATAACCCCAGGCCACAACAAGGGAGTGGGGCCCCCTCCTCCTTTAGACCCTCTCGACCCCCCCTGACGAACTAACCACTGGGGGGGAATAAATATACATAGAAAAGGGGTGATTCTTCCCCACGAGGAAGGAGGTGTGAGGCACGGAAGCGCCCTACAATCCAGCGAAGAGGGCCGAGCCCGGCTAGAGCCTGGTGTAACGGCAAGGGCCTTCGTAGGGTCTCGTGACCATAATCTGTGGTGCAAGCCCCACCTGGCAACTGCTCCTGGCGAAACACAGGTCATAACGCACCGTATAGTGGATGAGAGACCACTAGAGGACCACTACTTCTTGGGTGAACTGTTAGAAACGCCAGAGGTCCGCGCGTTCTGTGAGCGTTCTGTGAAGGCACGATAGGGGGCAACTAGCCCCAGGCGCTCAAAGTACGCTGCCATATTAACCTACTGGAGGATGCCCTGGGACCCACAGCTCTCCATCTGACTCGCTACGGGCTGCAACATCACACACCTGGGAGGGTCGAGCACTCCAACCGAACATAAACAATACCATCCGACCCATTGTGCCGGGCACAGCCTCCGGAAATATGGGGAAAGACAGGCAGAAGAAACCATCCACACAGAGCAGTATAGATCAGTTTGCCATCGCTACTGCCCCGGCCACGGCGGGCCCAGCAACACAACCGAACTCCCCCACGGGGGACGGCTCTCTCTCCTTACATGACGTAATGGCGGCCATCGCCAACTCCCGATCCTCCATGGAGACTAAAATAGACAGTGTTGCGGCGGATGTCTCCTTCCTGCGCCACGATTTGCAGAAGCTGACTTCCAGAACAGGAGAGGCGGAACACCGCATCTCTGAAGCAGAAGACAACATTGGAGGGATCACTCGTCAACTGTCCCTAGCCTTAAGCCGCTTAAAAACCCTTGAATCAAGAGTGGATGAGGGAGAAGGAAGGTCCCGCTGCAACAACGTCCGCATCCTGGGCCTGACGGAGGGGGAAGAGGGACAATGCATGGAACTGTTCCTGGAACAATGGCTCGTGGACATCTTCGAGGCCCAATCCTTCTCAAAGTTCTTTTCAGTGGAGAGGGCTCATAGGATGCCTTCGAGCAAACCGCCCCCGGGTGCTCCTCCCCGTACTATCATCGCCCGCCTGCTCAACTACCGGGACAGGGACGCCCTACTGCAACTGTAACGCTCGCAAGGGTCGATCACCCATAACGGCTCCCGAATCGCCTTCTTCCCGGACTATACCCGAGAAGTGCAGCGGGCACGACAATCGTTTGAACCACTTAAGAGACAACTGGCTCAACTGAATGTGAAATACGGCCTGCTCTTCCCGGCCCAACTTAAAATTTATCATAAAGGAACCACTGTTCACTTTAACGACCCACAAGAGGTCTGGAATTGGGCAATGGCTCACATAGAAGGCGATTGGACTGCAAGACCAAGGAGACCGAGAGGGAGACCCCGACCGGGACCTAGGCGGGCCTCCCCGAGGAGAAACCCAGACCGGGAGGGACAGGAGATCCTGCAGCCAGTGGCGGAACAAGGAGGACACTGAACAAACTGTTGTCCCTTACTCCGGGGCCTAGGAGCAGTGCTCTAACATATAGGCGTGTGCTTTCCGCGCCTCCGATCCTGACGCATAATCTGTCCACCACGGAAGATGTTGACACTGGGCGCAAGAGAGGAACTCTGGGGGAAGCTCTGATCCCTCCCCTGGTCAAGCCCCCTTTTTCTTCTCTTCCCCCCCTTTTTTCTCTCTTTCTTGCTTCTTTGGACTCTATCCAAGGGTCTGGTTTTTGCACTGACACCTTAAGTTGAAGGTTCAGCAATGTTCGGGCGACAGGTACTTCGTGTTGGGGTGGAGTATAGGGTGGGGGGGAGTTGGGAAAATTCAAAACTTTGTTTGTTATTTCAAGACTGTCACATGCTCATAGGTCAAACGAACCACTGTCCTTTGTTGAGGACGCTCTGTACCACCCCGCAGTGCACCCCCGCTCCTTTGGCAAGGGCGGGAGTTATACCGCCATCTTCCACTGCTCACTATACCCTGGAAAGCCCCATCATGCGTAATAAATGTCCCCCGCACAAACTTGTAAATCACTTATGCGACACACTAAATCTCTGAAATTCCTCACTTGGAACGTGAATGGGATGGGCTCAGGAATTAAACGGCGTCTTATCATGCAATTCTTAAATAGGCATTCCCCTGATGTGGCTCTCCTAACAGAAACCCACCTGGCCGGATCACACTGTGTCTTCTTTCGGAGAACCAACTATCGCCTTGCCTTTCATGCGGGGTACACAATGGGCTCCAGAGGCACCCTCATTCTTTTACACAAACGCATCCCATTTATCCAATAAACTGTAGAACAATATCCCAGGGGCCGATACGTGTTCATTTTGGGAACGATCTGGGGTCAAACGGTGGCAATTGCCTCAATCTATTCTCCACCTGGGCTGGGACAGGAGTTACTGGATGACCTTACCACCCTTATAGGGAAACATCACCCTGAGGCACTCATCTTAGGGGGAGATTTCAATGACACCATGAACAATAACATTGACCGTTCCCATCTCTGGAATCGTAGCCCAGATACCCCTACCAGATTAGCCAACTTTACATCTGCACTTGGGCTCTGAGATGTATGGAGGGAGTTACACCCGGATGTTAGGGAATATTCTTTCCACTCCAGTGCCCAGGGTTCGAGACTGGTTATTTCTTCCTACCACACACCGACCTTTACAGGGCAATGTCCGCAGAGTTGCTCCCTCGAGGCATCTCGGACCACTCACCACTCGTAGTGGAAATACGTATGCAGGGTCCCCTCCCCCCTAGAACGTGGAGACTTAATAGCTACTATCTAGGGTTCCCAGAACTGATAGATCGCCTAGAGGAAGTATCTGCCGAATATTTTGAAATTAATGAGGAATCAGTAGATAACCCTCTGACTTTATGGGAGGCATATAAAACAGTGCTCAGGGGTGAGATTCTCTCTTGGACGACACATAAACGGAAAACCCGGCTCCAGGAACTACTAGAGACCGAGAGGGAAGTGAGTAACTGGGAGACTAAACACATCTCTGATCCCACACCCGAGACTCATCGATCTCTCCAACGCGCCCAAGAGCGCCTTCGGAACAGAGCAATGGATGACGCCAAGCAGGCCCATTGGCAGGCTAAAGCGAGGGTGTACGAACTAGGGGACAAGGCGGGTAAATTGCTCGCCTGGCTGCAGAAAAGTGATGAAGGACAGCGCCATGTCCGGGAAATAGTTACACCACAGGGCAACAGCTATCACTCATACGCTGGGATTGCTGAGGCCTTTGCAGCGTTTTACGAAGACTTGTACCGAGCCCCAACCTCTCCGCTAAACCCCTCCCTCTTAGATGCGGTAACGGTGCCGACTCTCTCTGAGCAGCAGAGGGACCATCTGGACTCGGCCTTATCGGAGGCTGAGATTTCAGAAGCGCTATCTCAACTCCAATCAGGGAAGGCACCAGGCCCGAATGGATTCCCTGTTGAAACCTGGCAAAAGCTAGGGGCAGATAAAATGGCGGCTCCCCTGCATGGAATGTTTCTCGTGGCCCTGGAACAGGGGACTCTTCACCGGATCTCTGCAAGGCGACCATCGTGGTCATTCCAAAACCTGATAAACCTCCACACAAATGTGCTTCCTATAGACCTATATGACTATTAACGGGGAGGCTAAGGTTCTCGCTAAGCTACTAGCGAACCGATTACAACTGGTTGCACCCAACGTGGTCCACCCGGACCAATGTGGATTTATGCCTTGCAAATCGACTCGGATGAATTTACGCCGACTCCATCTGGCGCTGGAGAGATCCCCAATTATAGACGGACCTTTGGCCCTGTTGGCTATCGATTTTCGAAAAGGCGTTCGATTACATACGATGGGACAGCCTTTGGGAGATCATGCGCTGTATGGAATTCGGAGAAGCCTTTCTGGGATGGGTGAAGTTACTTTATACTAACATCCAGGCTGAGGTGAAAGTAAATGGATGGTCCTCCAGGTCCTTCCCTCTGAGTCGGGGTACACGGCGGGGATGCCCGCTGTCCCCCCTTTTTTTCACCCTTGCAATCGAACCACTGGCTCTTTGGCTTCGTCAAAATACTGCCTGGATGGGGTTTAGATGGCCAGAGGGATATAATGATCGTACATCTCTCTACGCAGATGATCTCCTTGTATATCTAGGAGACCCGCCAAGGTCCTCCCCTATTGTAACACAACTGCTCATCCGCTTTGGTGAATTCAGTGGACTCAGAATCAACTGGGATAAATCAGTTTTCTTTCCTGTAAAGGGTGGAGAACAAGCAATCCCCCAGGAATGCCCGTACCGAGTGGAACGACAGGGCTTTCAATATCTGGGAATATGGATATCCGGGGACTTGACAACTTATATAGAACACAATCTCCGACCGATCACAGACCGTTTCATTATCGATGTCCAACACTGGAAACTCCTCACCCTGACACTTATGAGAAGAGCAGCACTCTTTAAAATGATGACCCTCCCCAGATTCCTTTACATCCTTCAGAATGCCCCACTCAAAATCCCAGACCTAGAATTTCACCAAGTGGAGACACTTCTCAGAGATCTCATATGGGGGGGAGGCCAGTCACGAATCGCGCTACCTACACTACAGAGATCGGTCTGGGAGGGAGAAATAGGAGTTTCCCATCTCCAAACTTACTATTGGGCATCACAACTGGCAGTAGTTAATGTCCTTCTTCATGGAAATCGAGACTTACCTCATATACACGCTGAGATAGCCACTATACAGAACACAGATCCGCTGTCCCTCCTCTATCAACCCCTTCCGAGAACTCCCCCACCCACAACCACAACACACCTTATCATGTTATGGAGACAGGCACATCGATTCATTGGGTGGGAAAACAAAGTTACCACCGCACAACCCCTCTGGCAAAATAATAACCTAGCTGAAATCCGGAAGTTTGAGCCATGGCCCAAATGGGTGAGAGTGGGAGTCATTAGAGTTGGGGATATGCTCACAGATGGGAAACTGACCCCATTTGACGACCTGCAACTACAATTTCAGATCCCAAACACGGAACAATATCATTACATACACCTGGCCCACGCCTTACGACCCTATTTAACAGCAGACACGCTGGTACCGGAGTACACCCCTATAGAGCGTAATATCCTCCCGACGTATATTCCCACCAAATGCACTTCCATCCTTTATAATGCCATATCTTCCTTTGCCACCCCTGAATTGAATGAGCTGAAGGCGAAATGGGAAGCGGATGTGGGGGAAATAGATCCAGAGGACTGGATACAAGTCCTCATGCATCCCCGAGAAATCGCTATATCCTCTAGGCTCCGACTTGTGCAGCTGAAAATACTGCACCGGGTATATTACCCCAGGACGCGCCTATACGGCTGGAAACGGGCTCCAAACCCGAATTGTCTGCGATGCGGGGAGGAGGAGGGAACCTTTATTCACATCTTGTGGGCATGCCCCCGGATACAAACCTTTTGGAATGCATGCTGTAGGGAACTCTCCCGAGTTCTGACCCGTACCATACCACTGGACCCGAAGGCCTTACTCCTGGGTGTGCCTGATGAAATCGAAGCTAACAAGTGGGAGAGGTTGCTCCTGCATACGGCGATGGGACTGATTAAGCGCAATATAGCGCAGAAATGGGGAGCCCCTGACTCCCCGACATTGGACAAATGGAAATCGGATATGGACGCATGCGCTATGATGGAGCATAGGATCTACTTAGCACGAGGCTGTCCCAACAAGGCCTCGAAAATATGGGATAGATGGGAAGAAGAAGCGACCTGAAAACCCCTCCTACATGCGGGGATACGTGCACTGGGTATTTAGTATTACACGCTAATATATGTACTGAGAAAGACATTTGACTTTTGGTGAGATGTGTATTACCTCTGTTGATTATTGATGACCATGACAGTCTTTGTGTTGTTTTGCTTTTGTTGATTTTTGTGATTGTTGTACTGTAATAATAAAATAAAATACTTTATTAAAAAAAAAAATTGAATAATATCTCTGCAAAAAAAGGAGACATTTTTGGCAGGGGATATTTTTGCAGGGACATTATTACATCGAACTCTCATGGGAATATTCTCCCAATTCATTTAATAAGGACTTAAGTCCTGATAGTAAATGATAAAAAAATAGCCAGGTCATCAGCATACAACATTGCCCAGATCTTGCAAGCTCCAATCTTCAGGGAACACCCCATACTACACTTCAGCCTGGCTAACAGATCTGCCATATAAATGTTGAACAGCAGTGGGCAATCATACAACCCTGCCTCACCCTTGAAAACAGGCACAGTCAAGAGATATACCTCCTTTGCCTTTTGCGCTAATGTGGGCTCAGGGGATGCTATACTGTCAAGAGGGGTGTGAATGTGGTTAAGTAGCACAAAGACAGTGAAGTATACAAGTCCAAATAAAGTCCAAATAAAAGGAATTTCCAATCAAGGTTGTACAAAAATACCAAAACATTCTGTTCTGGGATACCCTCTACCAAGAACTAAAATTGCCAAATAACCTGTTCCATGGGAAGGTGCCCACTCGGGAGGGTCTGCAACCACATTTTAGCCCAATGTACTTTTCACTGAGGAGAAATATCCATTTGCCTATCAGTCTGGTCCAACCCACTAGGCAGCCCAGCACCGAAATGCTATGGCAATTCTCCTCTGAACAGGAGTAGGAAAAGCAACCCCAGGCACATGTTTCAGTCTAGTCAGGACTCATTAGTGAGATGAAGTGGTGCCTCTCTAAACACAGTAAGAATGGGTCCACGTTTGGATTACCCAGGGTAATTTAGGGTGAAACCCCAAGTTCCTAAATATTCAGAACGGTCTACAACCACGTTTTAGCTCACTGTACTTTCCACAGAGGATAAATGTCCATTTGGTCCCACCCACTAGGCAGTCCAGTCTGTGGTTGCTTTAGGTACCTCCATTCACTGTGGTCATCCCTCAGTCGGGTTCAAAGGAAAATTGTCGAGCATTGCGCTGCTGGATTGCCCAAGTCGATAGGACCAAACTGATATGCAAATGGATATTTCTCCTCTGAGAAAGGTACAGTGCACTAAAACATGATTGTAAACACTCCTGAGTGTGCACCTCCCCATATTATAGACTATTTGGCTGTGTTCATTGTCAGTAGAGGGGCTCCCAGACCATTTTGTGTTTCTATAAAAATGCATACTTTAATCAAACTCCATGTATTGTAATAACTAACTATAAAACACAGAGAAATAAAAACCTGTAGAAAGAACATCAAATATGCAAAGATATAAAAGATGCAGGGGAGAAAAGGCAGTTAAAAAAACACAATGTTCAAAAGGATATGTCTTGCGCTTGCAAAAAGGGATTCAAATGATTTATCAAGTTTATAGGGCCCAAAGATGGACCAAGGGGCACTTATCAATCAATTCTACAGTTCTTGGTGGTCTGACAGTACCAAATCAGACTTCTTGGGGCTTGTGCGAAGATCGGGAGAGTTCAAGGGGAAGCAACAGAATATCTAGGTGGTTCAAATGTGTCAAACAGTTCTGGAAACACGTCTCCAAGCAGTTCAATGGTGAAATACAATAGGATTCCAGCTGTCCTGGCTCTCAGGATGCTGTGGGTCTCAATCCTAAGGCTCAAGGACAATATGAGTTAATTTCCTGTGCTCCCAAACATGGGCAATGCTGAAACACAACTGAAGGGGTCCTTCAACGTGGTGAGGTCATGGGTAGCCCTGTGGCTAGCAGAGAAGCAGGTCCTGCTTCAGTGGCATGTCACTGTAAAAAATTGGATTCCACTTCACGGGAGTACAAGGATAAGTATGGGTAAAATGGCCCACTCAACCCTCACACTTCTAAAAACCAGAACACAATGCAATAATAAAGGTAAAACGGGGACAATCAAGAGATATACCTCCTTTTCCATTTGTGGAAGTGTGGACTAAGGAAGGCTATACTCTTAAGAGGGGTGTAAAGGTGAACCTGTAGTGACCCAAACAACAAAGTATTAAAGTCCAAAATAAAGGGAATGTCCAATCAAGCGTCTATAAAAATATAACCACTTTAATTCAATTACCATCTGCACGTAGAATGAAAAGAGATGTTCATGCAAAAATCTCACCCCAAAGGAAAGAACATAGAAGATCTGACAGACTGGAGAATGTAGCACTCTGAGAATTCCGGGTATCGTAGGTAAGGAACTACCATACAAAGGATATTGGGTTCAAAGCAGGCGTGATCATGACCTAACCAATATCTAGGGCCCCAGTGGACCATGGAGGCAGTTCAATGTCAACAGTACCTGGATTCAGTTCTTGGTGGGCTGACAAATCAGACCTGGTGTTGAGCGGTTATGCCAGCTGATCAGGTTCAATTTGGGCATGTAGAATCATCTAGGCACTAGCAGCAAGTGGGCATCGAGTAGCAGTGAATTTGGGTGCTCTGTGCAGTAGAATGGTGGCTCTTTAATAATGCAGGTTGGGGCAATACTAAGAATGTTTCACAGTTGGCCAGGTCAAGTCAAGCTTTAGCTGCTTGGAGAAGTCGGCGAGTGACGCTCCAGTGCTTTCAGTCTGTGGGTGTGCTGATGATTGATGGTGCATTGATGTGCGATCAATGAGATGGCAGTTCACAAGCTAGCTGGGCCAAGCTTTGGTTGTACCCCCAGTTAGAGTCAGCGAGTGACCCTCCAATGATCCAGTTAGAGTTCCGGCATTGAACAGTCACTTTGGGCCTAGAAAGTCACGTGCTTTGCTAGGACACAATACAGTGTCGAGCTGGTTTAGATGCAGGCAATAGTTTGGCCGGTTAGAGTAAAGCAGACACCAGCACCTTCCCTATTGTTCAGGATACGGGGAACATGAAGCGACCAGTTCAGTGCGATAGAAGAAGGAGCTTCAGCTGGTCTGGCCCTGCGGTTGCTGTGAGGCCTTCGCAAAGGACACAAGAATGGGATGCTTCCATTTAAGGTCTCCTCCCCTAGCTTCAGGAGATCCATGGAAGAATGTTTGGTCCCGGTCCACAGCACTGGCATCCCAGTGTGCCCTGAGAGTGGTTAGGGGACAGATTTTTCTTCTGTCTTGGATGGCTCCCTTTTCACCTCTGGCTGGGGTCTTTAGACAGTACAACTGTCCCAAAGAAAGGCCAATGAGAATATTCAGAACTTCTCTTTGGCTTTAAAGGATCTTTGAGGAACTGAGGGAATTCAGCTGAAGGGGTGAGAGACCCCTTTTTGTGAAGGAACAAGTCCCTAGGTGATTGGTCTAAATCTAGCCTGATTTAGCAGACCAATCGCTGCTCCTGGCCAGAATGGGCTTTGCCCTGTTGATGTCACACCCAAAGTGCTTTGCTCCAGAGAAATTGGAGGGGACAGGAAAGGGAAACAGAGACAGGGAGAAACAAGATGGTGGAATGCTTCTTCCAGTGACCAGAGCCCTCCTCCCTATCCTTCTCCCATCCCTTTCATTCCTTACTGACAACAAAGTCCTTTAGACATGCAGCACCCTAGCGGGAGGGCTACTCCTTCAGAATGGGTGTGCTCTTTTGATTCCTGTGTCAGAACAACTGTCTGCTGTGCACCTGTCTCTGGCCGAGGGTGTTACAGTCTCTCACAAAGGGGATCAAAATGAGGCTGGGTCTTCCGGGTTTCTGTCCTGCCATTGGGCATTATCAGCCTGTCTGACCCGAATACACATTCACTTCCACACCAGAGCTGATGCACAGAAGCTGGAACATGTGCGATACCAATTTTTATATGTCAGCCATGATCATAAGCAGTGCCATGCACTATTCCTAAACTCAGACACAGCTTATTTTTAGAGATTACCCTGTCACCAGCAATGGGTACTTATGATCATCATAGTCTTGGTATAGGGGATTTATCTTAAATACCACCTCTGCATGGCAGAGAATGTACAGTCTATGTCACATGGGCATCTGTGACCTCTGGACCTGCCCGTCACCACGAGTAGAGCAGGTGCTGCGACTCAGGATACTGATGCAGCTGGTCCTAGATACATATTATGATGTTTGGCATAGAGCTTATAAAAGGGGAATATGATCAGCAAATTACACTTTCAGAGATGGAATTATCTGCATCATTGTATTATTCAATAAAAATAAAAAAGGCAAGGGCTTTCACACCCTTGCCACATGACAATCCATCACAGTCACTTCTCAGGTTTCTGTAAGTAGCACTCCAGGGAATCAGGGACAAAATGGGCCCTTGTTCTTGGGATGCCAAACATGGGGAGGATTGCACACAACTGCAGTGGTCCTTGAACACAGTGAGATCCTGGGTCCCCTTGTGATTGCAGAGAGGCAGGTCTTGATTTATCACCTGCAGGTACACCCCTAGTGGTTCCTGGGGAATGTTAGGGAACAGAGCTTGCCTCTGCCTTGAAACACCTGCCTTCACCTCGCATTTGGAGGACTCTGGAAAGGACTGCCCTTCCAGCAGGTTCAAATGAAATCTTCTTCCAGGGTTGGATTCCAGGGATGATTCAAATGGTGGGGGATCCCATCTGTTAAAGGCAAAAGTCCACAGGAGATTGGACTAAAGGTAGCTTGCTTTGGGGTTTCAATCCCTGCTCTTGAAATGAGCAGACTTTGTGCTTCAGACATCACACCCAAAGTGCTTTGCACTACAGGAATGGAGAGGACAGGAAAGAGAAAGAGAGGCAGAGAGAACCAAGATGGCAGAAGTTTTGCAAACTTGTGCAGATCTCTATCTGACTACAATTGATCCTGTCCCCTTCTCTTCTCAATATAATAAAAGGCCTTTAGATTGACATCACCCTGGTGTGAGGCTACACCCTTTTAATGGGTGTGCTCCTTTAATGCCTTGGCCCAGGGCAGCTGCCTGTTAAGTGGCTGTCCCTGACAGAGTGTGTTACCTGCCCTCATAAAGAAATCAAAGAGGAGGCATGGCCATTAAAGTTCCTGGACTGTCATTTAACAGGCTCAACCCATACGGTCCAAATACACATCACCTTCCACAGCTGAATTTGGCTCACAAGAATTGACACATGTGTGATATCAATTGGATGTGGCTGCAATGATCATAAGTAATACCATGCACTATGCCTTAACTCAGGATATGATATGATATGATAGGTTATTTATAACACACTTAATACCCAGAGGTTTCTAAGCGCGGACCCGGAGATCGAACCTGTGTTGCTCTGTGTCGTCTTGCTTCCAAGACAAGGATGGGCGGACTTAGCTTGAGTATTAGACATTATCATGCCACCATCATGGGCTATTAATGTTCATCATAGTTTAGGTACAGGGGTGCATATCTTAAATGCAGCCTCTGTGTTGCATAGACGTGTCTGTCACTGCAGCTGTCAAAAGGGCAACTGTGACCTCCGAACCTCCACTGTCTCACAGGTGGAGCAGGTTCTGCAAATCAGGATTCTGATGTAGAAGGACACATTTTGCTTTTGGCATGGAGATTATGGAAGTGGAATCAGATCAGCAGTTTGCCTTTCAGGGATGGAATGACCCACACAATTGTATTATTTAATACAAATCAAAAACGTCAGGGCTTTCACACCCTTGCCAGATGGCACTTTATCACACTCAATTGGTCTCTCTCATGGCACTTTAACACAATCTCTTCCCTTCTCCCTCTCTCCCACACTCACCCATTGCACCATCAATCACTATCTTTTCTTACATCCTCTCTCTGTGTCTCTCGCTCTCTCCTTGAACCCATTCACTTACCTTGCTCCATTGCTTCCTATGTCATTTCCCACTCTTTCTCACTGTGGGGTACATTTAAGGCCCTTGTGGAAATCCCCTTCAAACAAAACTGCATGGAAATAATGCAGAAAAATGGCAGTGCTTTTCTTTGCATGGCGCATATGTGTGGCGAGCACTGAACACAAAAATGCCACCAAAAGAAGTGCTCTGCATTGTTTTACCTCCATTTAAATCATCTGAAAATGACCTACATGCAGAACAGCACCATATTTGCTGTTCTGTTTTCTGAATACTAAAGCTGCACACATGACATCCAAGGCAGCTTTGCAATTTGCTCTTGATTTCATTTTAAAACATCACAAAGTTGTGCCCTTCATGGAAACCCACCCTGGCATGCTATATTTCTGCTGAGTACCAAGAAGTGAGGCAATACCGTTCCAGAACAGCTGATGTACTGGGAAATCACTTGAAAGGCAAAGAATTTGGTTTTCCACTTAACACAGCTTTTATTTTCTTTTGCTATAAACCATCACGCACAAACTGCAGTAAATGAAAGAGATAACGCAGTGTTTCTTTTTCTCATGTCAAATATCAAAGGAAATCCTGTGCAGCATTCTTTTGTGTCCATAAATCAGCCGTATATGGAAAACCCCCAGAAGATTAAGTGAAGCGAAACTGTGTGGCAGAAACTGCATGACATAAAAGAAAATTGAACCCACGTGTAAAACAGTGCTTTTGCAATTCAGGAGAATTCCGTTTGAAAGTGAAATGCAATTACAGCCTGTGCGCACACAGAAATGGGATTAAATATGTGGGGATGGGGGTTTTGCTATAAAATGTGTATGATATTTATTCCCAAAAAGACTTGGTTTCTGTTGAAAGAAAGAAAAAAAAAACTTTGAAACCATCAGAACAGGTTTGGCCTATCCCAGTAGAGGGATAAATCCAGAGTACTTTCCCCCAGATTGTACAATTCTATGATGTCACTTTGGCTATATAAGCAGACAGAGAAACACAAGGGATATTCAAAAACTCAAAAACCAGATCCAGAGGCAGCTGATTTCATCCCGGCAGAACCTCCCATACAGATCCAGTCATACCCAATAATACAGGGAGAAATGAGGAAAGGCAGCTGATACCATCTAGGAGAGTCCAGTGACCAGACCTTGCCCAGCTGATCCCATTCAGGAGAGCCCAGCTGTCCCATGACCAGATCTCTTGGCCCCTGCTGTCCCAGTGACCAGATCCTTGGCTCTGCTGTCCAGAGACCTTGCTGGCTGTCCAAATTACCAAACTGAAGCTTACCTTGTAATCTTCACATCACCCAGTACCCAAAAACTGCATATCCTCCTCTTTCACCCTTGCATCCTATTCAAATCCTATTCAAATCCCATGCAAAATCCCAAAGTGCCAGTATCACCTGTTCACCTTTCCTTAGATGAATCTGTGTTAGTCCATATCTGTTAGCATATTCCTTTTATAATTATTTCAGTTATCTGTGTAAGTCCTTAGAACCATTTTTAAATAAATATATTAATTCCCCTATAAGGAGGTACGCAGTGCAAGCTTGTTAAAATTCAAAATGAACCCCCTTGTGCGCAGTGTCTTTCCTTAGTAATAAAGTCATTAAAATATGGCCACAGTAGAACCTGTCATTGTGCAACAAAAAATAACGAATTTGCCCATGTATTGTGATTTTCTCTAAATTCCGATTTGCCTTGTTCCCATAAAAAACCCAAACATAATCCCATTAAGAATATTCCCTTTCCCTCAGAATCCTGTCTCATATTTGCCTTTGTTTCTCATCCAAAAAAACGTTTTCCGATTTTGACTTAGCTTCTTGTCATTTTAAAGCCTGTGTAAAGTAAGAGTTGCAATTCTGCCGTGTGTGTTTTGTTTTGCAATGTTTTCCTCCCAAAATCGATTTTCTTACCTGTGGCATGTTGCCTTGGTGCCCTGCTCAGTAGTCTGTAAGCTTCCTTGTCTCTTAAGTGCATCCACATGAATTTCTGTCCTAGCTATCCTACCGCAATTGTAAACTGAGATATTAGTAACAAGTAAAATGTGAGTATTCCATTTTGCTCCTTTTGAAGGTTTTCATTTTCTTTTCTGGCCTCCCATTTTGGGGGTGGTAGGCTGAATTTTAAATCTGATGTTTTCCCTCGTCTTTCTGACTCCTTGCCACTCCTTTCCATCCACAAAGAATTTAGTCAGCAGGCATTTGGGGGAAGTGTTGCAGGGGGAGTGTTTAACCTGTGTGCTATCTTTCATTTTGAAGAAAGGTAATTGTGTTTCCTTTTATATTAAAGGTTATGTATCTTATGTTAGGAGTGTGAAGTAACCGTATTGGGGAATTTTTGCATGTATAATTCCACACAGTGGTGGCTGCTACCCTAATTTTGATTTTGTTTGAATTCTAAAAATGTATAAATATTTAATTGTTACACACCGGCCTGGTTCATAGTCCATTGCGACTCAAGGTATTTATTAAGGTGGGTGTGAGACCGGTTGGGTGCCTACTCAAACCAAGAACCCAGGGTTAAAATAAATATAAAGTGTTTTTATTGTGCGCCACATTCATTGTCAGTGGAAAGAGTCCCTGGCTGGAGAGTGCCGTGTTCTAAAACCGTTACATCACCCTCACTCTCTTTTTACTATCTCTTTTTACTAACACTTGCTTTTCACATTCTCTACATCCTCTCTTTCCCTCTCTCTCTCTCTGTCTCTGTCTCTCTCTGTCTCTCTCACAGAATGTCTTGCTCTCTCTCCTAGAACACAAACCCACACTATTACCTTGCACAGTTACTTTCTCGGTTGTCTCTCACCCCCAGTACCTCTCCTCGCTCTCTCTTAAACACACTTCCTTTCCCTCTACACAAATTCACTCTCTGCTTACACGCTCATTCTCACTTTCTCTCTTCTCTGACCCTCACTCGCTCGAAATGTACCTTAGCTCTCTGGTCATGCTGACTCACACTGTATTATTCCCACCTTCAGTTTCTCTTTCCCTCTATCACTGGTATGCTTATATGTATCCCATCTTGCATCCTCCTTACATCTGCCCTCGCCCTCACTCGCTCTCATCCTTCCTCTCTCTCATCCTTGCTCTTTCTCGCTTACCATCCTGCTATCAGAGTTTCTCGTTCACACCGCCTCTAGCACACCTTCACTGGCACTCTATGCCACTGACAATTTCACATGCTCATACCCCCTCTTCCCTCACCCTCCGACACACCTGCATTCCTTTGTGCATCCGTTCATACATGTGCCCTTCCTCTTGGTTACTCTATGGCGATTTTTTTTAATGCAAGGAAGAGCAGCACATGGCCAAACTCTTGTCTTTTCAAGGTTATTTTTTAAATATCAGATTCGTTTGCACTTTTCTGTAATCAGCTTTCGTTTGATTTAGCTTGTATATGTCTCCTTATTATGCTTCCGAGTTCAGTGCCATCACCACTATGTGAAAACTGTGGACATCTTGTAAAACGGGCTTCAGCAAATATTATTCTAGCACAGGCATGCCACAGGCGTACTGTGCAGCGAGGTTCTGCTGGACCTCCTCAGGGCTGGCATAACACACTTCTGGACAATGATCATTTCCTTTATGGCATTGGCTTCTTGCCAAATTGATGTGAGTTTTCATTGGCCCTAGTTCAAGTAATAAGCAAACTTTGCAAATGCATGTACTTAGAAATAGGGGATGTTATCCTTCTTCACTTTAGAATGAATCTCCCATGATGAGTGTAGGCAATTCAGTGCTGTGATAACTTTATCTGGGCTTGTCCATGAGGCACTTTTAAAGAATGAAATAAATCTGTCCATGGATATTAGTATGTTATTTCCAGATTAAAGTGGCAATATAAATCGAAAGCAACTAGTTCCCAAACTGCATCTGGCATTCACGCCTTTTCACCAGTATGTTTTCCCCATTGCGGCTTTGACCCAAACACTATTTGCTCATTGTTTGTTTCACTAGTGAATTTAGTTTCTACAACTAAACACATTCTCTGCGTGCTTTCCTCAAGGTATTCATGCCCCACTGGCAGTGGTCGAAGTGTAAGAAAAGAAGTAGTGGAACTATGTTCCCTGCTAGCCTGCCCCGCTCCTCACAAACCACATTGCCCTGCCCCCTCCCACACACAATGCAAACCCCCAAGCACCTTTGCCTGCTGTTTAAGGGAATGTTCAGTGCAGTGCACTGACAGTGCAAGTTTCAACTTCTTCCTGCACTGTTATTTTAAAACGAAACCGTTGCCGAACTGTTTCTTTTTAAAATAAAAGTATAGGAGCTGTAAAACGTAAATAAAAAAAGTAGAGGAGCACCGCTCCCACCCACTCCCGCTCACTTCGACCACTGCCCACTGGCCTTCATGGGAGGGGTCGGACACTCTACTCTGCTTCCCAACAGTTTCTTCTGTGGCTTTCAGAAAGGCACCTACTATAGCTACTGACTGGCCTTCTTGATTTGTTTACAAATTATTACGTGATGTGCCCATCCATGGGATCATATTTCTGTGGGTATCCTTTGAAAGCCACTACCTATGTATCAACGTTGTTTGTTTGACCTCTCACTGTTTGCTCTTTGTGATTGTTTCATCAGTATTGCACTATTTCAATATTATGATGCTAATAAATGGCTGCCTATTTATTTACTTGAGTGAATGATGTGATGTGCAATCAGCAGGAAGTTGGTCTTCCCAAGGTTTGTAGTGCAGCATTTAGTAATATTCCTGCAATCTGAGACCTGGGGTATGCAACAATGTTTTCCCAATGGTGTAGTTGTGCTAAATTCCCGGCTTTGCAACTTTGTGAAGGTACAAAGTTTCTTGCTTTTGTCCGGCTATGCTGACAGCACATTTTCCTGCTCAGCACCATTCATTTAGCAGGTCAATTTCCCACCACTTCTTGTTCAGCCTAAAAGCATTTCACATATGTGCAAGTGTGAAGTTAACACAAATACAGTTGTTCAAAAAGAGAAGCATAACCCCAGTTGCAAAATGTATTAGCAGCTAAAATATGTTTAGCAGAAAACAAAACTTGCATAACCACATTGGCTGAAGTTTTTACTCCTAAAGTACATTTGAAAACAATGCATGCATAACAATGTGTGCCGCCCACACTTAAAAAAAAAAAAAGTTTACCAAAAACAAACCAATTAGTTCTAATAAATTTAATTATCAATCACATGTGTTTTAGTATAAAAATAATGTGAGGATCAAACAGCAGACCGAAGGGTGCATCGAGATGCTTCCACTCATACGAATGTAGTCTGACATTATTTCCAGGGAAGTCAAAAGAGAAACCCGTGAAGGTGTCCATCTGTAATGTGTTGCCTTCTGCTTGAAGTTCATGCCATACATAATCTCCATCATTTTTTATTTTACCTGGAAGTATTATTTTGCAAGACATTATTTCAGCAAACACTGTTTTGCGGGACTATTTCTCTACAACTACGTCCTTGGTATTACTGGTGTAAGTTAACGGAATTTGGTTTTTGGTTTCAGCTCCATGTTGACTGGAAAAAAAGAGCCTTTCTTGAGCAGCATTTTTTATGGTAATAATCATATGGCATACTTCAAGGCCCACAACAACTATTTTGCAGGTATTTATTGGTGTCTGCAAAACGCTTCATAACTTCAAGTTTGTAAAATTTAGTGATACACTTCACAAAGTTTGTGTTGGCAAGTATAGACAATGGTACGTGTTGATCTGCAGTGATAGTAACAATTTTCCAATAAGCAAAAGGCTGATCATGCCCAGTCAATTGGTAGTTGCTATTCTTTTATTTTGTAGTTATGTTCTCCATTCTATGGAAACTTCATCTGACATGGAGACAATGTACTTGTGGCTCACTGAACTATCCTTATGTTACACCTGGACTCCTCCTAGGATCTCAGGGCTGGTGTTGAGTGTTCTGAATAAAGGTTTGAATCAATATATATCATGTGGTCTGGGGGTGTCACTTTTCTTTTATAGCATTATACCCTTTCTCAGAGGCTCCTGAAAACTGACATCTTCATGATGTTGTGTGTGCTCGCAAAGACAATCTACTGTGGCATAGCCATGTATCTATTTTGCTTAGCTGGTCCCTCCCAAAAATGACCTTAATATTGTGGCATCACATGGACCCGAAGTAGTGGTCAGAGACACTGCAGCTTCAGAATCTAGTTGCATGCTTTTGGCAAAAAACCTGTGTACACAGAATTGTAGAGCTGTCATTAGGCTACTAGCTATCTGGAAAGGGTGCAAAAGTCCTGGCTTTTTTGATTTGTCTGAAATGATAAAATTACACAGGTGATTCCATCTATGAAAGGGTAATCTGCTAATCAGATTCACCTTCCATAATCTCTATGTCAAAAGCATAGTGTGGATCTGTGTCCTGCCACATCAGTATCCTGATATGCAGTGCCTGCTCTACCAGATGCACAGAGCAGGTTCAGCTCCCAGGTGCCCTCATGATAGCTGAAGTGACAGCCAATGCTCTGCAGTGCATGGGCATCGTTTAAGATATGCATCCCTGTTCAAAAACGGTATAACTCTGATGATGTGTCTGGGGTGCAATGTAAACTGTAAATATAACCCTTAACTGAGTAAGGGTATGGTGACCAGCATCTCTCATAGTTATCCCAGTAACATTAAATCAATATCACACGTGTCAGCCCTGTGGGCATAGTTCAGCTGTGGAAGGGATATGAGTATTTGTACCAGACAAGGCTCCCCCTGCCCACTCACAGGACTGAAGCCTTAGTGGATTGCCACTCTGTGTTACTTTGTAAGGACAGGTAACACCCTTTTCCAGGGACAGCCACTCCATAGGAAGCTTTCCTGTGAACAAGTATCAAAGGCCACACCCCTTTACAAAAAGTTGGCCGTACACAAGGGTGCTGCATTTCTCAAGGCATTTGATTGTATTGATAAGGGAGGGGATGAGGGTTAGTGTTGCAAGGGAAACGTCTGTACAGTGGAGCTAGACTTCCACCATCTTGTTTCTTTCTGCTGCTCTCTTTCCTTCCTGTCTGCTCCATGGCCTAAAGAGCAAAGCACTTTGGGAGTGATGTCAGGAGGGCAAAGTCCACTCATTTCAAGAACAGGGATTGGACCGCTAAGGCAGGCTACCTTTAGTCCAATCACATGTGAGCTTTTGTCTTTAAAAGAAGGGCTCTCGCACCATTTCCTTGAATTTCTCTGGAATCCAACCATGGAACAAGATTTCGCTGGAACCTGCTCAGAGAGAAGTCCATTCTAAAGTCCTCCAGTTGTGAAGTGAAGGCACACGTTCCAAGGCAGATGTGAGGTATGTCCCCTAACCTTCCCCAGGGAACATTGGGGTGAACTCTGCTGTGGCACCCAGACTTGCATCTCTGCCACTCTCTTCTGTAGGATATCATTGTGTTGAAGGACCCCTGAAAGTGTTTTCCAGCATCCCCTGTGCTTGGGAGCCCGGGAGAGGAACAAACCTTTTCCCTTCAGAGCCTGGAGTGGGATTCCTGAAGCCTGAACAGGCACGTTCCTTCAAAGCCTCCTTGGTGTTCATCACTCTATGAACCACTGTTTGCAATTCAACTTTGCTTACCTCTGCTCTGCACCAGCCAAAGTTCATTGTTGCCTCTTTTAGAGTCAATGAAATACTGCTGAGTTGCATTGCTCAAGTTACCATTTGAAGCACCAGCTTCTTCATCACCAGTTGACATGACCCTGGTGTCCCCAAACAGCAACCCCTGATTCTCTGTATCAGCTCACCACCATCAAACTTTGACCAATGAATGAACCTGCTGACTTCCCCAACTGCACAGCCCGAATAGACACGTTGAGGTACAGCTACCTTATCTCCAACTCCAAATCAATGCCAACTTGAAGCTGGTCCATGGTGACTGGTGCATCCCTGAACTGAAAAGAAACCACAAATGATGTTGAAAAGCTAGTTTTCATGCTGTCAAAAAACAAGCCATTTGCAAAGGTAATACTGACTGATATCTACCCCCATGTCCATTATTGTACATGGTGTATTTGATTGAAGTATATCTTTGTATAGAACCTTGATTGGACATTGCTTTATTTTGGACTGTTATGCGTCACTCTTTGGGTTGTTACTGAGCCACATTCACACCCCTCTTGAGATTATAGCCTTCCGTCAGACTACCTTACCACAAAATGAAAAGGAGGTAAATATCTTAACTGTGCCGGTTTTACCTTTATGTTTTTGTTGGCTCTTGGCTTGTAGTGGTGTGAGAGCTGAGTGGGGGCTTTAGCTTCTACTCATCCTTGTATTCCTGCTAGCCAGAAGTCAAATCATCACAGTTACATTTCTCTGCAATTTGTGTCAACCTTCCGAGAGAGTCATGCACGCGTTGTGAATTTCTATATGGTGCTCTTTGTGTAATGTCCCAAAACAAGATGGTCATCACTACAAGCATATACAAATGCTTTCTGTAAGATATCACATGTATGCTTTTAATGGAAAAGACCCACATATGTTGTGAAAGTTGTGTTGCACATGTAGTGCTCCTTCATCTAAACTCGGCCGATACCCTTCCTCCTCAACCACTTGAAGGTTAAAACCACCAAAACATTGTTTTATCAATAACGGTATTTCTTCATTAATGAGCATCTGGATTTAGAAGGTTTTAATATTCCTAAAACCAATAATAATTGATGAAATTCAGAGTTCAAATCCCCTGTTCTGCTTTGAGGAGTTAATTAAATAAGGCTCATCTGTTCTTCCATCGCAAAGTCACAATGAGTAGGCATAGGCTCCTTGCCCTCCAGTCTGTAAATAAGTGACATGGTTTCTCTGTTTTTGTAATTATGGGTGACTTGAATTTGACCAAATACTTAATTGGTTTGGGGACTCCCATTCTTGCACATGTAATGTAGTCACTTCACCTCTGGTTTGGTTTCTAATTCGTTTTATTTGTCTACAGATGTTAGAATGGATTTCTAATCTCTGGGCTGATCGACAGATGTTTAGGAGGCCACCCTTGTTAGATAAACTGGGGACACTTTTGGGAAGATAGCCGGACCGATTCACACTAACCTGGAGAGCAGTCAAGGCTAAATCTCAGGAGGAGTGAGGGTGATCAGGGGTCTCCAATGAGCACAGACAGTGAAACACCAAGAATTACAATTAGACCTTAGTATATAACAATATACTATTTAGTATAGGCCCAATAACAACATAAATGAGTACTGAAATGAAATAGTAAAACACAACACAAGCAACACACTGTGTAATGTATATACAATCACAGGAGTCAGTGCAAAAAAGTTAATTACTTGTTGGGTATTTTGTGTAGATTTGGGCCCTGGCGGTATTTTCTTACCGCCGAAAAATAATTTAGCAACAATCACTCCTTGTATTCGGATTGGGTTATGTATAATAATAATACAGTGGATATGCATTATTTCAGTACACAGACATGCGTGGTTGGTATGCGTGGTTGGTGGTATTTTTGGTGAGCATAATTCCTTTGTTTTATTTGTGGCACCAATATCCAGAACCCCTTATTTTTGTTTAGATTTTTCGTGTAATCACTGGAGAGACCTCAGGCTTGCATTTCAGGAACACCACATTTTCATTTTTAGCGTGCCACCATGGGCAATTTCTCGCTGTCATATCTACGGCAGCGAGCTATCATGCGGTATCTATCACCAACTTATTTACGTTTGGTGAGCTATGTCCAGGGCCTCTCTTTCTGCCGACTCATAGACCTCCGGCAGACTATAACACACACAGTTAGTTATAATTGCTCATACTGAATTACATTGTGCACACAGCTGCAGCCAAATCTTATTTTTAACTACCTTAAAAATGACAATTGCACTGTCTAAACATCTCCCCACATCATCAGCACTGTATTGGTAAATGCACAAAGGAAAGAGAAAATAAAATACACCACCCGTCTGCTTTCAGATATTTTTGTTTATTATAAAAGTTGGATTTAAACACGATCTCACTCTTTTTACAGAAATAAATGAAATAGCACAGTAATAGCATTATTTGTGATACACTGAGAAGAGAGTGGCAGAGAACAAGAATTCAATTTGCAACATTAAACACGTGGGTAAGCACAGGGATCTCCTTTCCTACACTGACTGAATATTTTCGCACACACACTCAGCCCCCACACTTCAGCGAGATAATTACCAGGCTTGTTCAGCATGTAACTTCTTTGGCTGGTCGCCTTCTGGAGGGGTTCACCCAGCAAGGACAAGCATTTGCTGTCACTCAAACTGGGACTTGTTGACTGAAAATCCCAGTCTCTGCAACCAAGTTGAATCTGCTTTAGGAATCAGGCATCCCCAGCTATCAACCCAGTCCTTCTCCGAGCTGTGTCAAGATGTCTCTTCCCAGATTCTTCCCAGAGTTTATACAAGAAAACTCTGGTTACCTCCTACCAAAGGATCCTAACCAATAAAATTCTATCATGCCCTATCCACCCTCTGCCCAAAATGGCTTGGCTTATACAGTTGCAACTGTAACCAAACTGATTTCCTGCTTATTCGAGTCTTTGCTTCCTGCAAATACTGTGGACAGAGCGCAGATAGAAGCAAAGAAAAAAAATCTGAATGTAGTCTGAAATGAGTTTCAGCCTGCCTCATTTTGCAGTGTAGAACACATTATATTATTAATGAGTGAGCGTGTTAGTTTTTTGTTAATGAGGTTAGTTCATTAATCCTCAGATGTGTCTCCTGCAACAGAGGAATTTCAGGTAAAAAAAAGAATTGTGTGCATTTTGAATATGAAAAATAAAATGCGCTTTTAAATGAGAAAATGGTTTGTTTTTAACCTGTGTAGCATGTTGTTAGGGAGAATTCTCTGTTTAGGCTGAATTTCCTAACCTAGTGAGTCCCCCAACAGCTTTGCTGGATTTCTGGAGTTTGTTTTTTTCCATCCTGCCAAGAGTGAGACTCTTTTCTCCCACTCTTGGACATGTATGTGTGTGTAATTCCTTTGAGATGTCAATGTGTTCGATGGGCTATGGGGTCTTTTACTCCATAGGGTCTCATATGTTTTTCTATGTGTGTTACACCGCACCCTACGTGCTGTAACACTGGGGCGTCCTAGCGGACCTCCACCATAGACTCCATACCCGGGGACTGACTACTGTCTCCCCGGGCATGAAAGTCACCATTGGCTTTACTAGACCTAAATTTACTAACAGGACTAGTACAAACCATCTTATTGTGGACGTACTAGTAGGGGTAATTCGATTACTCGTAGACCTGTTACTCGAGGGGGCACTGTCCCGTCCCCCCTCGTCGAGTTTTGGCTGGTGGCAGTGGAAACTACTTGTTATGTTCGACCCCGAGCATAACCCTATGGGATTCGTCCCATTGTTGGAGATTGATACTTTTTCTCGTTAATCTCTAACGTACCACCGATCTACTTATCTTAAATAAGTTTATCGGATGGTATTTTCTGCCAGAACTCGGTTTGTAAAATGGCGTCTGTGTTCGTCTCTGTGACTCCTAAACCAAAGGTTGAGCCCTTTGTTCCACTTTTGGCGGGCCTCTGTACCGAGAACCTCCAAAGTGGTGCCATTCTGTCTGGGTTACCTCAGGGGTGTGGGAGGGGGTTTAGGCACCCTGGACCGAGTTGCCTTGCCAACTCCGGTCACACTCTGGAGTGATTGGCCCAAGTGGTGAGCGTTCCCGCTTACCACTTAGCATGTGTTGATTGACAGCTAGGCTGAATGAATGGGGGTTTTCTGCATAAAAGCAGGGCTTTAGGGACTGGATCTTCAGAACTCGCCACAGGACCTAAGAATCCGATGAGGGTAACGCTGAGCCGACCTGCACGACGACACCTCCGGTGGAGCCTTGCGGAACCGACTCACCACTTCCCGACGACAGAGGAGATCTCCCTGCCGGAGAGTCTCTTCCCCTGGCTGGTGGGAACAACCAGTCCCCTTTGCTTTTTATTCGCCTCAGGACGCAGTGGTCGAATTGCCCGTGCAGAGCACCTCGGCAACCGGATAGCCACTACCCCTGTACCGCGACCAAAAGGTGGTGCCTTGTGACGGAGCACTCTGCGGCTGGTCTCTTCCCAGGTGGTGCACCGGACTTAATTTCCTTCGACGACGAGATCATCTCTACTCTTGGCAAAGACCCGACATGCATCCACCACCAGGAACAACTGCCCCCGCTGGAGCTGCCCTCCACAACAAGGTACTGTGTCCGTCTGGCTTCCCTTTCAATCGGTTCGAGTGAGGTGGCTTAATCCTCTCCGTTCTGTTGGGTCGCCTCCAAGCTTTTCTCCTTCTTTGTTCTGAACTGGTTCAACCTGCCGATAACAATTTGCTACACAGACTTGAATGCATCTCCACTAGAGCCTTTTTTGGGACATCGCGCCTTGCCTCTCTCTCCGAGTGGGCCTGGCCTCTGAACTTTACGATCTATTGTGATTCTTGCCTTCCTGCCTTGCATTTTCTCCGCTAGGATTGAACTGTGTTGATTTCATGACCTGCCTATCTTTTTCTCTCCCGTCCTAACTAATATTCGAGTGTCATCTGGGTTGAGGTATACACCTCTGTCTGAAAATAAGTGGTACCGGTAGAGCCTAGAGTTGTCGATATTGCTAGGGTGATTGATCGTCTACTTCGTAGAGTAATTGTGTTTGATTTGTTTGCCGTGATTTGCCTTAGTGTTTTTCATAGATGTTCTGTTATAAATAAATGCCTTAATATCTTTACACTAAGCCTCATTGCGTGTTTGCTTGTCTTGCTGTGAAGAATTGTCCTATTTTGTATACTCCACATACTGCTCAACTTTTCTTGAGAGAAGTCTGACTGCTCAGCCACAGCTACCACGTGAATCTGTGTGGTGCAGACTGTTACCAAGTGGGTTCACCGCCAACGCCTGTAGTCCTAAATCTTTTGCAGTGGTCCCAGAGGGAACTGCACAGGTTTCCACCTAACACCTGTCTTCATTTACATCTCCATATGTTGCACTGGCAACACATAGCTTGAAGCAATTGCATTAAACCCATGCAGTGGCGCTGCATAAAAAAAAATGCTCAATAACACGTGTCTTGCTGTACCACATTATATCAATGCATCAAACCCATGCAGTGGCGCTGCACTTCAAAAAACATGCTATACATTGATCCTGTGCAGTGGTGCTGCGCTCTGTGCTCCCAAAACACGCTAAACAATCCTACATACTCCACCAATACCTGCAACAAAATAGGGTAACCTTTATAGCATTGTAGCGTCAACAGTCTTCAGAAATGGCAACCCTAACATTAAAGGTCCAGACCAAGATGAATGGAGCCTTGTGCTCAATGTGCACTGCATGCATAGAAGAGCCTGGTTGTGAATATATCTCACAAAGTACTTCTTAGGGATCAGGAAAAAGTTAAGTGAAGAATTCTGAAGCGGCGAAACAGGTTCCAATAGTCACGAGAGAATCTGCTACTATGAACAATGCTGTTCCCGACTTTTGGAGGGCTTTAGGAAGCAAATACTACCTAAGCCAAAGAGAAGCCCAAATTAACCTTCAATGCGTAAATGCATTTGGATGAACAAAAGGCCACTGGTAAGTGACTTCAATACTCAGTGCTTGTAGCTCGGTTTTGGTCCAGACTTGGCAGGTCTAGAGGGGGCCATCAGATGTTCGATTTCCCACCTGAAGTTTGGCTTCCAGATGCACAAGCGCTGCGGGTGCAGATATAGGTCTGGTTTGGGACAAGAGATGCAACTCTTGATTTGGATGAATAACAAAGAAGACACTGATGCAGCAGGTCTCAGGGCACAGAAAGGAACAGAGGAAAATCACCTTCACAGAAAGGAACACTGGAAAACCACCTTTAGCGACCGCCACTGTGCATAGTGATGCAAGGACACACAACTCTCATGGTATGACAGAACCTCCTATCTCCTGACTCAAATGTCAAATGTGCTGGGATTACAAAATTCAATAGAATGGTGCTTTGTTAGATAAACTGGAAATCCCCAAAGTTTTGGGTTGAAATTCGAAACAGTAACACTTCTGCATGGCAAACAAGGATTAAGCTAGACAGTCCACTGGATGTCCCAGGGAAACTTCCAAACAGTCTCACTTGCAGGGTTACCATGATACATCAAGAGTGATCGTTGCTACCACTCTGGGGGTTTGAAGCACCTTCATAGGTCTTCTAAGATCAAGTGCAAATCAGGGCTCCAATGGGACAGCAACAGTATTTAGGTGCCAGCTATCTTCAGTGCGTCTCAGGATTGTCCTTTATTCTGCTTCACTCTTCAGGATACTTGGTTAGGTCTGCAGGTTGGTTCCAACCTGTTGTTGATCTGCTGTAATGAATGCAGGACACCTCACATGTCCACTGTCAGGCAAGTGCTTGCACCCGGCCCACAAATGGGAAGATCTGTTCCATGCATGCACACCAGCAGTGGACCATTCAGGGACCACTGAGGTTCTTGTGCTTTTGTGTACATGAGACACTCTGGCATCAGTTGTGTGGATTGGGACCAGACAGTCCCAGACCACTTTCTGGGTTCCTACACACGTGATCTGCAGAGACCCACAAAAGAAGCAGCTTTTACAGGCAACTGCATGCCGAAATAAGGGAACACAAGCCTCGAAAGGGCAGGGGGAAGGCCAAGGGACAACATGGCCAAAGGAACAGCCAAAATACCTTATGGCATGGCCATGCTAGACACTAGCCACAGTCATGAACCAAATGCGGTAAACTCCGTATGGGTCAGTAAAAAGTTACAAACATACAAGGAAAAGCTACTGTTGCAACCAGTCTGTTCGAAGGCAATCACCAAGAATTCCTTAGATGGTCTCTAAGGCCATAAAACACAGAGAAGGTACTTTTCAGAATGATAAAATGTTACCAACAAGTGGCAACAAGGTCAAAAGACTAAGAGAAACAAAGTTTGACAGCCTGAAGTATGTGTCAGTTTCCCCATAACAATGAGTGAAAGCACAGTGAAGTGCAGCTAAAGGTTGTGTTCCACTCAGAAAAGTCAGTTTAGGATAAAGAAACAAATGCAAAATGTTTGTAGGTCCATGGACGATGGAGGAAAAGTTGTTTCTAAAGAAATCTTTGCTAACAATTGATATGACATTTGCATAGTAGCAATACCAGCTATATATATGAAACTTAGCTTCCGTGTGGTGCCCAACCGATAAGACATGCTTGCATGTCTTATTTTAATTGTGAGAGACTTTTGTAATTGATTGATTCTGGTGCCCTAGCTTCACCGTATGTAAACCTGTGTAGGTGAGAGGCTTAGTTGCTGTTAAAGCAATCATTCCTCCACCTGTTCTGTGTAATTAAGTCATATGGGATTATACAACTACAGTGTATCTGAGGTGTAACTATGACACACCTCTTCTATTTACAACAGGCTTGTTTTTACAGGAATATTTTCCAAAAATGTGCACAAATTCAAAATCCTGAGGCAAGGATTTTGAAATAATGTTTCCCACCCGATGCACTGTACATGTGTGTGGGTGGGGGCTATGATTTGGAGTGGTACAGGGATCAAAGGATAGTACAGCAAACCCCCTTATGATGGGTAAAGAGGAGGAGGGGGAGACACAAAAGAACAAACCTATTTATTTTTATTTAAGTCAACAACACTAACTAGGAGATGGTCTGTAGTTCATATAGTTGATGAGTGGCCATATTCTTGTCTCTCTAGAAGAGCTCAGTGCTCTGCGTACTATCTGCATACTGCATTGGAATAGTCAAATCAGGAAATAGTCTAAGTGCCAACCACAGCAGGTCAGAAATTGCCTGATAAATACCTCAAGGTTTAATGAAGCAGAACAATTAGAAAAAGTGGCTCTATGTAGTGCCTTGGTTTGAGAGAAAGGACTATAATGTTAGGGACGTCAATTTACCAAAATACCTGGGGTAGTGGAAGTGACATCACACACCTGATGACAGGAGAGGAAGGATATCTCAGAGGCAACATGTTTGTCTTGGAAGCAAGACAACACAGTACAACACAGGTTCGAATCTGAATCTCTATTCCGCGCTTAGAAACCATTCGCTGGTAGTAAGCATATTATCAACAAACAATTAACATTATAATTATAGTCATAGGAAGTGATGTAATCTGACCTTTGACTGCGATGATATCAAATGAAGTAAAATCACATGGTCCTTAACCCTAACGTCATCACCTGAAGTAAGTGCTGGGTGTCTTAAACTTACATAAGCTTATGATCAGACTTTTTTAGATACCAACCCCATTTTAACTAGAAACTTCATCTCTCACACAATGACTGCACCACAGATTAGATCCTACTTCGAGAAAAATAGTTTAATCATGAATCTCAACTGCCATAGAAGAGCCCATGTTATGACACGTGTTTCGGCATGTCTCGTGCCTTTTTCAAATCCGGGCAATTATTCATCCAAAATATACATTCCTCTATTACACGTATATTTCAACATATGCAAATTTAAATCATGACAGAGATGATGGAGGTGTAAAAGGGGAGGATTGTTAGGGTCAAATGAAATATATGGACAAACCATAGACAAACAAAGAGAGAACACAAAGGAAAAGAAAAATATAAGCCTTGTAGTTTGTCATTTTTCTTAAACATATTCATCATATGTCTTTTAAAACATATCACTCTCATTCCAACAATATTACTTTAATTTGTGAGAGATCTCCATTTTATCTCCATTCTTTGCCACTTTATTTGCAAACAGACTAATGTCCAGTCCTATTGTTCCCATTATAAGAACCATCCCTTGAATTATGACTTTCAAACACGTTCCTCATTTCTTGCTATTTCATTACAATTCTGAGATATATAAACATTAGTGTCTTACCATACATGTGTTTTTTTCCTTACTTTCTTCAAGTCGTTCACTGTACAGTTCTCGGGTTTAGTCCCCACACGTAAAACATTATTTCTCCTCATTCAAAAATCTGGTACATCATTCATTACTTATTTTCATGGCAACCCGAACATGGTTGTAGATAAATAATATCTGCCTCGTTCTATGTGCTATTGTAAGTGTTTGTTATATACGGTGGGCGCCAAACGGCTGTTTCCAAACATGTTCATTTCCTTTATGTATTAGATCTTATCCTTTCCTCCTTCTCATGCATAACTCGTTATTTCTTACTTTCACTTTACACAAGTTGCTCACTATTACAGAGACATCAGACTGTAAGGGTGCATCATTTCTGTATCGCTGCTTACCTATAACGTCTGTTCAGTTATCCCTGCGTGTCAGTTTCCTGATCGGGCACGAGAAGTTAACTAGTGTCCCTCAGGGAAACCTCAGGTTACCGTGGTTTCAACATTCTGCTTTCTTCCATTTGTAGTGTCCAATATATAAACGCTCATCTAAGCCAAACATAATTACTTTTTTCACTGAATTAACTCATTTTTTCAAATATATGTCACAATGTATGTATGCAGCTTGCCTCTGCTACCGCTTACCTCAGAATTCACTTTCATGTCCCTACCGTCGGCTCTCCAAGTGAAGTAGCGGCGCGGACTGTCAATTCTAATGTGTACTTTGGTTGCCATGGTTATATCGTTTGTACGTCTTTGCTTTCAATTGCCCTACATGACCGAGCGCCATGTTTTGGGATAACTGGCATACTGTGACGAGTAGCATATAGGCTTACTCCTATACCTTGTTCCTACCTATATGAACTATTCCTTTCTCTCGTATAATCGACAAGCCATTCCCAATAAAGATGCAGTTAACTTCACACTTAATTTGTTTAACTTCCAGTAATTCCATGCAAAGTTAGTTAATGCCTCATACACCTGGTACCGGATACAGTCAGAGGAATAGCCAACTGGCACAAAAGCCCCTACACACTGTATTAAGTAAAAAAGAACACTGTATTCCTTTTTACCACAGAAAGATGATAACCATAATGCCAAGTTTGTGCAGGCAATATCCAATCAATGACATTTTAATCCAAAGGTTCTTAACAAATAAACTGAACGGGAACCCATGACTTCTCAAAGTGTGTCGATCCGTACATGAATCATTGAGAGGACCAATTGGCTGACCCCATGGTGTTTTACTCATACACGCCACTGTTCATATATGCTATTGACCATGCATGTCTGAGCTATATGGTTATGGTTAAGAAGACATTGCTAGGATTCAGACTTGTGACCTGCAGAACACAGATAGTTCCCAGTAGTGAGCACTTAACCTGCTGAACTATCTTACTGGCTATTTCTCCATAAATCTACATGCCACAGCATTTGGTAATGCATTGACTCTGAGGTTTACATTTATTATTAAAGTAACACATATTATTACAGTGGTTACAAGCAGGCGGACTATGTCATTGCCCGCTAGCAAACCTCATAATAGTAGTGTTACATTTTGTTGGACTGGCAGGGGCAAGAGAGTGTGTTGGGGAGATGTACTAATAAATGTTTCTTTGTAATTGTACAATTGATTGGAACAGCATAGTGTGCCACATTTATATAGCTGAGTGAGTTAAATGCTCAACTCTGGCGCGTGCCAGTCTGCACTTCCCAGTTCATATTGCAGCTGATCAGCCATTCATCCTTCTGAGGTTGATAGATTACATATTGTTACATTTCAAAGTAATAACACTTATTTTTTACAGTCCTTAGAAACAGGAGGACTCAGGAGTTAGACGTGAAGTGATATACATAAAAATATAAAAGAGTATACGAACTATTTTACCTGTGTACAGGAAAATCTAGGACACAGAAACAAAAAAGTGGAGTATTTTTGTAATGAAAGTCCTCAGCAACATACAACAATCATGTTGACTCTAAACCTGTATCTGGGGCATCCAGTCTGCCAGGCCAATAAAGAAAAACACTAATTTACAGCTGCATGTTTGCAAATAAAGAACATGAGCAAGTCAAACTTCACAGGGTGAATTCCGAAAATAAAGAGGGCTCTAACATTTTTTAATTTTCCGCACTGCTTCTTCATTCCTTCACCAGGGGCTGCAGAAGCAGTGCCAGTGGTCACAGGGAAGTCACCAGGGTTTGCAGCTGCTTCCCTTGTTGACCCGCAAATGTCATCCATGTGTTAAGTTTCCCCTCCCTAAAACATATAATGCAGGTATGATATCAAAGATAGTCTGAAATCTCCGCCATAAACGTATAGCTTCTTAGAGCTTCCCCTTTTTACTGCCATCTACAGAGTGCGTACCTGGATACCTACATCACAAAATGTCACGCACAAAAGCACACTGTGGTGTGCCCCGGGCTTCTGGGTACACGCTCTGCAGAGCGCTGATGGAACCGGGAAGTCGCGGGCTGGAGCCCACAGTAGGTAAGTGGGGGAGAGGGATGGGAATGGATGGAAGGGGAGGAGGCTGCCGCATAGCCGGCATTGGTTAGGGAGGTCCACACGACAAAAAAGGAGAGAGGGGTTTGCACAAAAGCTTGTACCCGTGGGATTGCCAAAAGGCTATCAGATATCAGAGTAACCGTTCTGGGCCTGAAGAGATCTCACCTCACTCCCATAATTATGAAGACGCAAAGTGACCACACAGGTTTACTGTAACACCAGCATTTCCTAGAGAACAGAGCAATCTGCATTTATTTATTACAGTACAATATTGTGATGGAATGCCATCTGTATACTTTTTTGATTTTAGCATGAAAAGGAAGACTGCAATTCAGACCCCACTTTTTATAAATGCTCCATGCCTAAACGCATAGTGCACGTATGTACCTTTACTGTGACAGCCTCCTGTCATCCCCTGCACCAGCCCGATAGTGGCAGCAGGAGAGGTTCAAAGATGATATGTGTATTCCTGAACAGTTGCTAGAACACAAAGTTCTAACAGACAGAGGTGGCTTTGTAATCATTCACACCTATGGTTATGAAATGGTGGCCACTGGGTTCACACACACAATTATACACCTAAATACATTTAGATATCATATTAGTGTTGGCTTGGTGAGGTGACTCAGTTATGACAGTGGTATATAAGCCAACTGGCTGTGTGACAGGATTAACTGTATGAGCCTGTCAAAGTTGGGGCCAATGACCAATCTCAACCTGTGTAGGAGGACTATCACGACAATGTCAGAGCTACACCTATCCCAGAGGTCAGGCGAGGTTGATGAGGTAAACCCCTTTACCTGACTCCATGTATACATTGGTGCCTCTGTCTCTACCCAGATGCGTATCAGCCACTGTCCAGGCACGGTTTATTTTTCTATTCTTTCAGGAGGTGCCCAAGAAAGTACAGTTAGCAGCATGGGCAAGATTCTTAAGACCCCAGTGATGGATAATTGTTCCTGGAAAGCAGCACTGTCCAGAGAAAAACTCCAAGTAACACAATGCACCTCGGGCCTTAAGACAAAGGCCAGTATGGAATAGGAGGAACGGATTGGTTACCCAAATGGGAATGGTTTAGGCTGCCCCATTCAGGAGCCCAATGCAAGACCATACAACTAACACACAAATGCAGTGTGGCTAAAAAGAAGCAATGGGTAAAAGCCAAGAGGCAGCTACCCAATACTGTAGGAGATCAAGGAACCCTCCCCCAAACAATTGTAATAAAGCACTTACTTGATCCAACAGGGGAACAGAGAACAAACTACCCCAGAGACATCATGGACCACATCGCAAAGATGGGGGTGTTGCAAAAGGTCTTTATGAAGACATTCAGGTGAGCCTCAGCCCCCAAGAGAACAACTGAGACAGAGATTGGCCCAGGGAAACAGCTAACTTAAGTAACCAATGGAAGCAGCAGGAAGCTTCAAGGCAGGAAGGGAAGGGCTATAAAAAAGTTGCTGCATCAGTGTGAAGTGTACAGTTGAGGTTATAGAGCAGGTGGACGACCAGAAGACCGGAGAAGAATGTGTGGGAGCTGGAGTAGGACTTGATGATGACTTTGGCTTTTTTACAGAGAGAAAGTAAGTATTTGGGGTGCGAAAGGTGTACCAATTGGGTGTGAGTTGTATAGTAGTTGGAGGAAATTTATAGGGAAAGTGTTTGAGGGTTAAAGGAGTTAAGAGGCAGGAGAGTAGTGTTAGGAGCAAGCTATGGAGGAATCAGAAGAGTAGAGACAGAAAAGGGGATTGAGAGAGAGAGACAGGCAGATAGAGAGAGCTAGAGACAGACATAGAGTCGGTGGGCGATTGAGGGATGGTGAGATGGTCATCTGTAGCTAAATGATGTCCAGACAATCAGACTACCCTGCTAGGTCACCTAGGACTTCTGTGAGGGAATCAGAGAGACAAGGCTACAGACTTTAGACATTGCAATGTGCAGCGATAGATCAGATATTAGGGTACCATGGCACTAATGACTTGACACTAAGTTGCAGAAGAAAGACATGGCTTGGAAGGTGAGAGCCCCTTCAAAGCTTGTGGGAAAGATCTGTATGGATCCCACCTGGAACAAAAGCCCAGGTTTACTGTTTTTGTATCACCATTTCTATAATCATAACTGAAATTGTAATGGATGTGCCTTGTGTCCCATTGCCCACTTTGGCATAACTTGCTGTATCCACAAAAAACATGTGGGCCCTCTCCCAGGAAGCTTCTTTATCCATCCCTCCCAGGAAGGTCAACACATTCTTTCAGTAGTCAGGACCCCTCCTTAGGTGGTTGCTTGGGCACTGCTTTAACAAAGACACATGTGACATAACACAGCCATTTGCATGCCAGGTTGCTGCTTACTGGAGTCCTTTTGAAGCAATTTATTTTGGAAGCATTTCAAAACACACATTTAATAAATGTATGAGAAGCAGATACGTAAAAAAGATATCACTACAAACAGTTTTTTTTGTAATTGCATAAACATGAATAAGGATTCTATCTGAAAGCAGACTATTAAAGTAAATTATCTCTCATCAATTAGCTGGTTTAGCTGCTATATTCTGTATGGAACTTTTGCATACCTGACCGGGAGAGGCGACTGATACAAGTTCATTCAGGAATTTGGGAGTGCTCTTGTATTTGGAGAAATGTATTGGAATTGTGGCTAGGTCACCTTGCAAGAGCACCCTTGACAATCATTCAATTGTTCATGAAATACTAAATAAAAATTACAAAAAGTTGTAGTATTAATTTATGTGGATTACTTCATTTGATCAAGGATATACGTCAGCTCAATGGTGACATTTGAGGATATTTCATTAAACACTGATAGCAGAGCAGAACAACTCTGCTTCAGTGAAGCCGGAGCAGCACACATTTCGCAAATTTCAGATCAACCTGGCCTGTTGTTGAAAGATCATCCCAAAAGAAGTTCTTTAAAACAACTGGAAGGCCTTATGAAATTCCAAGTTAACATTACTATGCATGCAACCACAATTGCCCAATACCATCAAGTAAAACGCATACCTAGAGCCCAGAGAATTCTGTTACATCCAACTTTATGTCAGCATAACAAAGGGTTTTTGATAAAATAGTGACCAATTTTGCTGAATTTGCTATTGTTAACTATCCAGAAACTTACTTTGGAAATCAGAAAGACAGAAGTTGATATTTCAGAGACCAAATTAGTTTTGGAAAAACCATTAACATCGGAGGAACTTTCAGAGGCTTTCAACAAATATAAATGAATTATTCAAGGAATACCAAGCTGACATTCAAAGAAACAAACTACGAAAATTCAAAAGATATACTTTTAACTACCAGTTCGATCAGGTGTACACGTTGCTGGAAGACAGACTAGAATACAGTAAAAAACATGTTTTTAACAAACAAAATGCAAGGCCAGCAGGTACGGATTTGTCAAATACCTTCAAGTTCATCCACTAAAGCAGAGGTAGAAGATGCTATGCCATGAGACACTCATCCTTCGACTTCTGCGGATGTTCAGAGATCATATGTGTCTTTTTTAGACGAAAGGCCACCTGATGAAGACAAAAAGAAAACCAGACATAGAGAAGAGAAACCTTAGGTCAAAGAAAACATAGTTATCAATATTCCTGATCAATGAATTATAGGCATTACAAAACAACTCTAGCAAAAAGGGTTGAACATTATACCAACGTCTAATAACACACATTTTTATAATGTTTTGGGACATTTCAATTTCAGGTTCAAACTGAAGATGGCACTGTGATTCATCAATACTGGGAATACCAAGCTAAACGCAAATACATGCCCATTGCACAATCCCCCACTTTAAACATATTTAAGAAATTGGTTCACAAGGATCTGAAACATCTTAAATTCAATCAGAAGATGAAGCAACCAAATTTGACACCTCAAGAGAAAGTAGATCTGGAAGATTTACGTCTGAATTCAAATTTCATGATCAAGCCTGCTGACAAAGGTGGCGGGTGATTGTGATAATGTATACATCAAGCTATATAGAGGAGTGCAAATGGCAATTATTGGATGTTTCCAATTAAACATTACTGACAGAGTATCCGATGTTTTGGATATGCAAGGTGGCAGAAGCAATGCTTACAGAAGCAGAAGAGGATGGATTTATCTGTGAAGCAACTCAGATCCCATAATACCAATCTTCCATGTGTTACTGAAAATCCTCAAAGATCCCATAAATCCACTGGACACCCCATTTTGGGACAAAAGGAGTCTGATTTTGAGGGAATGTGCATCTATATTGATCAGACTTTGCAACCTTTTCTCATTGACCATACACACCACATTAAAGATACAAATCACTTCATCACTATATTCGAAAAAGTCATGCTACCAACAAGGCAATGCTGGTTAGTAACATTAGACGTGCCTATTATATACACCAGTATTTCTCATGAGGATGGCATTGAAGCTGTGGTGATTTCCTTACTGAGTCGAATAACATGTGATATCTCTTGAGATTTGTGTTATTTAACAGCTATTTTACATTTGCAAATATGTTCTATTAACAACTCAAAGGAACTTCAAAGGGTGCACCATTTGCAGTAAGGCCAACCTTTTCATGCTACAACTTGAATTAACTAAGATTACAAAATTCACAGAATGGCTCACAGGAGGTTTATTGTGGCTGGGATTCATCAATGATGTGTTCTGCATCTGGCAAGGTACCAGAACACATTTAAATGAGTTTTTGTCATATGTCAATCAAGTTCACAACACCATCAAATTTACATACACCATGTCCGAAAACAATATTGATTTCTTAGACAGAACAGTGGCATTATCCAATGAGAACGTGATAGAATTCCTAGTTCATCATGAGCGAATGGATAATAATTCATTGTTGCATTGTTGATAATTTGATCCCAAGAGGTTATTAAAAAATGTCCCATATTCACAGTTCTTGAGAGTAAAAATAATATTTGCACTGAGGACCAGCTCTTCGAGTATGAAGCGCAGATCCTTAAAGACACATTCTTAAAGTGAGGTTGTCCTGAAAAGGTCATCACTAAGGCACAAGGCATGAAACAGGCAAAGAGTAGAAAAAAATTGTTGAAACATCTAATAAAAAAAAAAGAAATGTGGTATTACCTTTCACATTCGGTTCTACATCATCCACGGTCAGCAAATCAATCTGAAAGCACTGACCAATTTTGCAGATGGATTAAACCCTCAGAAAAATGTATGACGATCTACCAATAATAGCTTATAAACACCAATGAAACCTTAGAGATTCACTTATTCAAGTACTTATTCAGGTAGATTTGGCCTCTAAAATGTTGAAACAAAAATGTTTACAGACACCAAAAACGGGGACATTTATATGTCTGAACTGTGCTTCTTGTAATAATGTCACCCGTGGGAACTTTCTTCACCATCTTTCAACAGGAGAAAGCATCAGATTGAAGTTCCATGCAACGTGTGTGACCATGTGTACAGTATATTGTTTGAAGTGCCCTAAATTTCAAACTATGTATCCAGTCAGTATGAACAAAGAATGGTCCCTCAGTTGCCTTCTATCAGCATAGTACCTTTAAAGAAATGGGGGTTCATATAAGAAAGTGGGCAGTCCAATGTATACCAAGACGATGGGGTAGTATGAAAGTGTGTGAATATATTTGGGTAGTAGAATTGGTGCAGACTCGGGCTTACACAGATTTGCCAAGTCAGCCTATCTTTAAATCGCTAATACAAGTAGGAATAGAAGTGATATAACAAACCATGAGTTGAACATCAGGCATGGTTGAAAATCTGGTGGATTTCAGATTTAAGAAATAACATGGTTCACATCGGCAACACATGATTTCATCAAATCCAAAATAACTTATTCAATTACAACTCATAACAAAATAACGTATTGCAAAATAACAAATTCCTTTTTGGTTGATTTGGTGGGTCTCCTCTCAAATCGCCCTTTTTTTGTTCCTAATACTTTTCCCCACCCCCAAAACCACTATTCCCACTCCCAACCCCTTTTTTTGTTCTCTGCCAAATTCATTATTTTGAAATTAGTTATTTTGGATTCATTGTAATTGGATTTGTTATTTTCTGTTTTGTTATAATCACTGCATACCCTTTACATCATGTATCTTTCCCTAAATGCAATAAAGTCCGTCGCACACAATTGGAATGTTGTTGAAATTTACCTTGTGGGAACAATACCATCCAGATAATGTATGGTCTTGTGAAAGGAAAGGAATACATTTTGTCAGTATTGGAAGGCATCAGCTTAACATAACCACCACCAGTTCCCTGTAAACAACCATACAGGTTTCATACATTCAAAGATGGCCACCATTAGGTTTATGCATATCGCGAGTAGTCAGCAATGTGTGGAAGACAATTTTGTGAATATTTTTCAAAAGATGCAATTTTATTAACTCAAAAGGTTGGATACATGCCTCACTATCTCTACCCTGATGAGGATTTCTCTGCCTAAAATAATCTAAAGGAAACACTCCAACAAAAGGTTTCTGTCCCTCACACTTGTAAATAAAACAACTCAACAAGGTAACATATGGCAGTTCAAATAAAACAAATATATCAGTTATGTGCATAACCTGATAACTGTCTCTGCTTATAATCCAGGTGAATTCCCCTTCCCCAGATTCAAGCAGGGTTATATTCAACAGTTCAAAAAGGATAAGGAAATCCTGTCTTTTATCAAAGTTCCACTTCAGTTCTTTTGTTTCTAACTTGATAACAACAAGTTTTAACCTGAATTCAACCAACAGTTCCAAAATGTTCAATAAGGTTTTCCTCTTTCCACTTGTGACCAAGTACTTAAAACAACTTCTTCTCATCAACCATCTATACCTCCATAGTTCATTAAGATCAACAAATGTGTCTTTGTCAAGAATAATTCTGCCAGGTCTATTACTAAAAGGTTCTCTTCTTTGGTCTGCTCTCCTGCCAGGACAGACTAAACTGCTAACTACAAGTACTATTGTGGTAAAGGTTATCTTCCAACAAGTTAGTAATGGCTTCTGCTTCACAACATCAAGTTTACGTATTTCATCTGGAAAAATAAGAAACACATTGGTGCTGTTTGTTACACAGGTGTGATTGCCACTCAAAATGCAGGTTATATTGCAGTCCTCCTGAATACCTTCTATCAGAAGGACATCCTTCCTGCCACTCTTGTTTCCGCACTTCTGCATTAACTAAATGCTGGAAATTGTTCTCTCTCACTCTTACACTTCTTTGGCTCTGGCACTGTGGGTTTTAGCCAAATCCTCTTATGACCTTCTTTACATATGGGCAATATGTTTTACAAACATATGTTTATGTTTTTTCTTTATAACTTCACTTGTTATGATTCTCATTTGGCTTTGGCAATAATTGTTTGTATGGGTTTCTCAGGTTATTGTCCTCTCTTGTGGTTGGTCTTTAATCTGACCCACATAGATACAATCACACTCTTCTGGTCTGATAGTTAAGTTCTTGTTCTGCCACCTGCTCCTTTTTCAGTCAGCTTTGTTTGCAATAGAATAATGAGACTGCTTTATATCAGTTCGGTATTGAACATGTGTTTGTTTTTCCACTTCACTCTCTTTATACTATTTCTGTGCTTAAGAATCCAGGACTTTGCCAGCGGGCAGTTACGGATCGCTCTGGTGTCACAATCTGCTAGTAAACTCATTGGGTCTGTTGTGCACGTCCGATCACATCAATGCCTCCAGGTCCTCTGCTTCTGCTTTCCTGCGTAGCCAGCAACCTCTCCTTCTCAGCATCATGCAGGCTGCGCCAGTCGATAGAGGAGCTCTCTTTACTCCAATGACTCTCTGTTGCTCGCCTGCCACTGGCGCTCAACTGACAATGGGGAAAGGTTTCAAATTGCGTGCTTCCTGCTGCGTGACATCTGCAGCTGCGGTCCTCAGGGGGAAAGCTGTCAATCCTAAAGCTTCCCGCTACATAAACCTCTGCAATCAAGGTCTCAAGCAGAAGAGACCGTAACTGGACCGGCATCTGTTCGGCACATGACAGTGGTCCCAGCATCTCTTCTCTCCTCTAACTTCTGCTTCTGGTGCCACAACTACTCCACTTCCTGCTACTGCTCCTCTCTATGGTTTGCACCTGAGGGGGCCTTTTATAACTCCCAGTCTCCCGCTGTCACAGGTTTTCCCCCCTTCTCACCTGTCTTTGTTTTTTGTGGGAGTTCTTTGATGGAGTTTTCATTCGTAGAGTTCGGGTCTTGTATTACCCTGAGTGCAGGTCCTCGGGTTCCAGCATGTATTCAGTGTCCCGAGTCCTGGGAACGTTCAGATGTCCGGGAAGTCTGAGGAAATCCAGGAAAACAGCAAAGCGTGCACACGGAAGATAAGTGCACGGAGATCCAGGATGCAATGAGGACAAAAGGAGGGGGAATGAAGGAGGAGGAATTTAGGGGAACCGGGAACCAGGAATCAAAGGAAAAACACAAGCGAACTACGGCAGCACACGTCTAGCCAAGGCAAGCGATAGCGTTGAGACGCGCAGGGCCGTGGGGGCATGTCCTCTTTATAGAACGTAATCCATAAGGCGCAGAAACTGGTTCTGCATTCGGCGGCCATGTTGGGAGTACTGCTGAGTGCAAGCCCTTATGGGTCAGGGACCAGGAAGTCCAGAAAGGACGCGTCAGATGGTTCATGACAGCATGCCTCCTCCGAAGGCCTGTTCCTCTGGGTTTGCCTGGGTGTATTAGGTGGTACCTTTGAAGTAGCCTGGGGGCGTTTAGGTTTGAGACCGGTTCCCAGGTACATTCACTGGGTGGATAGCCTTTCCACTCCACCAGATACTGTAGCTGACCACGTCTATACCTGGAGTCACATATTCGGGACACTTCTTATTCTAGCTGGTCGTCGACAACCACAGGGGTAGATCTTGGCGCAGACCGGGAGGTCTGGACGTATGGTTTCATTAGAGATGTGTGAAAAACTGGGTGGATCCTCTTCCAGGAGTCTGGTAATTTGAGTCGGAAGGCCACTGGGTTAATGATTTCCTTTATGGAAAAACGGCCATAGTACCGAGGAGCCAACTTATTAGGTCGTAAGTGTCGAGGCAGTAGTTTCGAGGATAGCCAGACCCTATCACCCACTGCATAGGAAGGACCTGGTTTTCTTTTGGAGTCCGCATAGTGCTTGGTGTTAGCTCGGGCCCTTTCAAGGTGTTCTTTGGCGTCCTTGTGTACATTGATGAGGGTTTCAATCAAGGAGTCAACTGTAGGGACTGGTGTAGGATGTGGGAGAAGGGATGGTAGAACCGAAGGTTGGAATCCTTGACTGCAGAAGAAGGGGCTGGTCTTGACAGCCGAGTGATCCGAATTGTTGTAGGCAAATTCAGCCACAGGTATTAAAAGAGACCAATTGTCCTGAACCTTGGTGGTGAAACAACGAAGATACTGCTCCAGGGTTTGGTTCACACGTTCTGTAGCTCCGTTGGTCTGTGGATGATAACCTGAGGAGAGGGCACGTTGGATTCCTAGTACACGGCATAAGTGTTTCCAGAATTGAAACATGTATTGAGGACCTCTGTCTGATATGATCTTGGAAGGGAGTCCATGAAATCGGAATATGTGTTCCAGGAAGATTCCAGCGAGTTCTGAGGAAGATGATAATTTATACAAGGGTGTAAAATGAGCCATGTGAGTGAATAAATCAATGGTAACCATGATAGTTGTGTATTCCCTGGAAAGTGTGGTAGTTCAACAATAAAGTCTGTAGCAATACATTCCCTGGGCCTTGTTGGTAGCGTTGGTTGGAGTAGAAGACCCGCCGGCCTCTTGTTATCATGCTTGTTTTGATTGCAGACTGCACAGGCTTGGATGTACTGCTGGACGTCAACTTTCATTTTTGGCCACCAAAACTGTCTTTGTATTAAACAGAGAGTGTTGGTAATGCCACGATGTCCTGAATGAAGGGTATCATGACAGAGGCTTGTAGTCCTTTGTCGCAGTCTCTGTGTGGGAATGACCAGGCCATTGTCCTTGAACAAATACCCGTCCTTGGTTTTAAGATTCCATCGATTCTTCCCAGTAAATTCCTTCCAGATCTCAGAGGACTGCGTTTGAATCTGAATGTCTTCCAGGAGAGTGATTGCTTGAGCTAAGAAAATTGTATGGGGAAACATCTTTGGGAAGGATCGATTTCCAGAGTTTCGTAGTCGGGACGTCGGGATAAGGCGTCAGCAATTATGTTATGTGTTCCAGGTACATGATGGATCTGGAACTGGTACTGGGCAATGGGCTTGACGACTATTCCTACATTCCATGGATTGTAGGACTTGGAGATTCCGATGATCCATACGGACATGAACAGGATGTTTAGCTCCCAGGAGTAGATGATGCCACTCTGTGAAGGCTTGCCGGATGGCTAACAATTCCTTTTCCGGAACAGAGTAATGGGTCTCGCTAGGAGTTAAGGTTTGCGAGAGATAAGCGATGGGGTGTTCCAACTTGTCCTCGAATTCCTGCTTTAAGACTGCTCTGATGGCGTAGTTAGAGGCATCAGTCTCCACTAGGAAAGGTCGATCAATGTCAGGTTGAGCTAAGATGGGGGCTTGTGTAAATTCGGACTTCAAACGTTGGAACGCTTCGTCTTGTGCTGCGGTCCAGAGGAAGGGAGTATCCTTCTTCAACAATGTAATGATCGGTTGAGCTATCTCCGAAAAGGAAGGTACAAATTTCCGGTAGAAGTTGGCAAGCCCCAGGAAGGATTGAATCTGTTTCACAGTGGTTGGAACAGGCCAGGATAGTATGGAATTTACTTTTGAGTGGTCCATTCCAATTCCTTCTGGACTAAGGACAAGTCCGAGATAGTGAACGGTAGAGACATGAAAAAGGCATTTCTTGGGTTTAGCCAGGATTTTATGTTCACATAGCCGTTGTAAGACTGCCTTGACATGTTCTTCATGCTTGAGATGGTCCTTGGAGTATGTGGGATGTTTTTACCCATGCATCCAAGCCCTACCATAAAACTGTGCAGTACTGGCATGGAAAACATCATGATGGCCAGAACTCCCCAGAGAGTGCACAGGGAAAACATGAAGAATAGGCTGCCACCCATTTTTGCCTATGTTGTGAGCACAGGAGGGCACTGCCTAAAACCACCATTGGGCTACACACACAGTAGCCTGAAACCATTGGGAATGGCAATGCTGATTGCCAAAAAGCAACTCAGAACTGTGGGGAATTCATTTTCTTAATCCCAAAAATGGTTGCAATACCGGTACTCACCACTATCAGAAAGCCAGCGTTTTAAAACCACCAGACTTTTGTGTAAAACTGAACAGAGGAACCCAAACCAGACCAAGGGAAGACTTGCTAAGAGGTGGATACAATGTAAAACTATATTCTGAAATGGTTTGAAGGAAGTAATTATTTAATGTATAGGTAAAAATTGTAAGTTTGATTTAAACTGGGAACTAAAGTGACATTTAGCTGAATTCTGCCTGACAACTACCCCGACAGGAGAAACCTGCTCAGCCACTCTTCCCAGGCCTAGCTGCATCCTGCTTCCCCACCAAAAGGAGTTGACACCTCTCTGATTAGATTAGGGGAGGGCCACCGCAGGAGGTTGAACAAAGCCTTGTCCTGGACTCAGGCAAATGTTATATTGGGGGGGCCGTAAAGTGGCTTCCTCTTGGGAGAAGTGGCAGGAGAAGTGCCTCTGGGAGCCACCCGAGCTGGAGGCGGGGGCAGACAGAAGCTTCCCCCATGTGCTTTGGAACCTAAACCACACCCATCTGGGCCAGAGCATAATTTTAAAAAAAGATGGATAATTCATAGTACGGACTTGTCAGAATTATATAAGTAATATCATTATTCTTGTGATTTTTCTGTGCACGTTTTAAGAGGTGTTAGGACCCTGTGGTGTATGCTGGGGGGTTGCTAGCGGAAAATAGGGTCTTACTCTAAATGTCTGCATGTTAAAAATCTGACACTTCATCAATTAATGTCCATACTCCTTGCGCGCATGTGTGTAATTTTTGGTAAATGTCCGATATTGGTAAACCAGTCAAAAGCGCAAAATGTTGTCATTTTTGAATGCAAGCCCTCAGGAAGATCAGAGGAGGACAAGCATGGACCATAAGGAATATATAATGTGTACATGTAATTTCAACAAATTGTGTATCTGGGAAATATATATTTGAATCAAATATAGATTTGTGGGCAAATTGACCAGGGGAGGATCCTCTGACCCATAAACAGACCTCATCATGATGACAATCCATTTCCTTCCCCCAATCAAGGGAGAGGGGAGAATTGGGCCAATGACAAGTAGAGAGGGGCAGGCTCAGTTATGCCACGCACACACCCACTTCCAAAACACATAAAAAGAGACTGCTGGGACAGGTAGGGACATTCAATTCCATTTTCTGCGGGACGCTCTGCCGGGAGACTCCAGACTTCACATCAATCTTCAGAGACCAGAAATTTACTTCAGAACTTAAAGCAAGGGCCTAAACCCACAAACTGAGAACTCTTCTCAACAGGCCTCAGCATCCTTAAAATCATTTGCAAACTATTCCACAGCCGGCGAGCTGTCTGAATTCTTTTGCCAAGAACTTTTGCCAGTACCCAGAAAGCAGTGTTACATCCAGAATCCACTTGATCCGCACCAGAAAGCAGAGCAGTATCCAGAACCAGAGGCCGCTGTATCCAGAGAGGCTAGACCGGCAGAGCAGAGCTGACCCAGACCGCTGTGAGCAGAACCAGAGATCCGGATCGCTGTGAGCAGAACCGGTGCCTGATTGACCCGTCGAGCAGACAGAACCGCCGCCAGACGTGTTGACCAGATCCGTGACGAGGCCTAGTTCAAATTTATATTGTGAGTACCTAGCAGAACTGTGCAGAACCAATCTCTTAGTTAAAATAATCTAATTCAAGCTATTTTAACCTAAGTAGAACTGCCTCCTAGAAATCGTGTCATCTGTCATTTTTAAAGCTGCACAACTGTCACCTGTCAATTCTGCAGCTTCAAGCTGTCACCTGTCATTTTGAGTTTTACTTTAAATCTGAAAATCTACCTTTATTAAATCATCCGTATCTCTGAAATCGTTTGTCCTAGGAACGAAATTTAACTTTCATTTTAAAGCTGTGATTCCAGGCTTTCCAAAGAACATAAAACCAACTTCCTACTCCCTATACTTTTTACGCAATAACGATTTACGCACTCGTGAAATTTACAGCGATTTGCGATTTTGGCTCAATTTCTCCACTTGTCAAAATAGCAGCTCCATTCTTTCCTTTGTTAAAAATCCGTTTGCAACCTGGTAATAACTCATAGAGCATTGCTAAAGTGAGCCTGAACTAATACCAACAAGCATCTCTCACTCACCCTGAATCTCTAGAGGGAATTAAAATCAGTTAGCACATTTTCCCATCCATTGCCATCACATTTAAAAGCATTTTGGGCCTGTGTTTCAAACTTCTGCCTGTTTCCTCTAAGCTTGCTGGCGGGGGAACTGAATTCCGTATTGTATTTGATTGTATTCCCGAAGACTGTGTGTGTTACTTCCATCTCCTTGCATTGCATATAGGGGGGGTTGAATGGCCACCAGGGGAAAAGTGATTACATTGTCTTTTGTTGAAGCCATATCAAGTTATTTTCTGTACTGCATTTCATTCATCATTGCGTTTCCTTGAACCATATAAAGCATTCTTTCCCACCTTATTCTTCTGTTCCTATTCATAAATTACCTCTTGCTGATTACTGCTCATATTCACAAGTGTAATATCCATTATCAATTTATTTATAGAAGTGTGATATATATATATATATATTGTTTATATTTCTCAAATAAACCTTTTAAATTTGCAAAACAGACCTACTTCTTGGCTCAGTGGGGTTAGAGGGATTCTAAGAGAGGGGTGTTATATAAGGGTTGTATCCAGAGTACATGAACTGGACCTAAAAATACATCAATAAGGGTTTCCCTCAGCATCCCAGACTAGGCATTGACTTAGCTGTAGTGCTGAAGTAAAGCCGCTTAACAAGTATATCAGTATGTCGTCCAGGTAAACTATGACGAAGAGGAACAGCATATCGGAGAACACCCGGTCGATAAAACGTTGGAAGACCGCTGGGGCATTGGCGAGTCTGAAAGGCATGGCCAGGTATTCAAAGTGACCAAAGGGTGTTCTAAAGGCTGTTTTCCATTTGTCACCTTCCTTTATACGGATCAGATGGTAGGTACCTCTGAGATCTAATTTCGTGAAGATTACGGCTCCTCTCACCGCTTCCAGGATATCCGAGATTAAGGGCAATGGGTAGCGGTCCTTGAGGGTGCATTTATTAAGACCACGATAATCAAGACAAGGCCTAAGCTCCTTAGTATCTTTCTTGGGAACGAAAAACAACGAAGCTCCCGCTGGGGATTTGGATGGTCGTATGGTGCCATTTTCTAGGTTGGTATCCAAGTATTCTCGGAGGGCCCTTTTCTCAGGTTCTGATAGGATGAACATTCTTCCAAAGTGAATCACAGCCGAGGGTTCAGTATCGATAGTGCAGTCTTCAGGTCTGTGGGGGGGTAGGGCTTGAACAATGGCTGTTGAAAACACATCAGTGTAGTCCTGACAGGCTCTGGGGACCTGGATAATATTTGAGACCCTGAGTGGGCCTTGCTGGTCTGTCAGCGTACCTTCAGAGGATCTGGACAAGGAATCCAGGGATAGGCAGTGAGACATGCAATGTTCAGAGCCAAGGAACAAGGATTCTGCTGCCCAATTGATGTACGGATTGTGCTTCTGTAACCAGGGCATACCCAGTACCATGGGATAATGGGCAGACTTTATGATGTCAAACATGATCATCTCTTGGTTAATCGAGAGCTGGATCTATTTGGTTTGCAGGGTGATTGGTCCTGAAGAGAGAGGTCGTCCATCGATGGCCTCTACAGGTTGCATGATGTCTCGAGTTTCATATGGAATGTGGTGGGTAGGGACCCAATCCTGATCTATAAAAATCCCCATGGCTCCACAATCCACTAAGGCCAGAATGGGGTAAGTTTCTTTCTTGGACGGCGATAGAAAGGCCTGCAAGATCACAAGGTTGTTTTGTCCAGGAGAGTTCAAGGATGGAATAGACATGCAGCAAACATCTCTCTCCCGAAGCTGTGCTCCGTCTAGGATCGGGAGCTGGTGTTTCCCGAACGCCGTGGAGGGGCCAAAGGACATTCTCTCATAAGATGTTTATCTGAGGCACAGTACATACACAGCCCGGTGTGAATTTGTCGCAATCTTTCTTGCGGGGATATGGGTCCGCGGAAGGCCCCCAGTTGGATGGGTCAGGGTCTGTGGTTGGGGCAGGAGTGGGCTCGGGTTTAGAGGGAGATTCTATAGAGGTCTTTTGGTAAGGCATCTTTGTTTTCTTCTTTTCCGCCTTCCTTTCCTGGATTCGAAAGTCTATTTGTAAAGAGAGGCTCATAAGGGCCTGGAAGGAACTTGGGCGAGCTACTCTGGCTAGCTCATCCTTTATTTCTTCGTTTAGTCCTCTCCGGAATAGGGTGAAACAGGCCTCCGGGGACCAATCTGCTTCTTTGGCCAGTTGCTTAAAGCGTGTTACATAGGTAAGCATATCCTGGGATCCTTGTTGGAAATCCAATAGACGTTCTTGGACACTGTAAACCTGTTCTGGGCAGTCAAACATGGTCTTTAGAGCCCGTACGAACCCATCATAATCATCCAGGAGGGTATCTCCAGAATTAACTAAGGGCGTAGCCCAGGTTAATGCATTCCCGGAGAGATGTGAAATCATAAAGCCCGCCTGGGGTGGAAAAGTAGTAGGGCTTAAAGCTAAAGTGCACTAAACACGAATCAAGGAAGCCACGAAGGTTCTTTGAGGAGCCATCATATTTATCCATTACTCCGCCCAACAATACACTTTCCTTGGTCGCGGAATCACGTGACAGGACTAGTTGTTTTAATGCAGCCTTCTCAGCTTTGAGATTCTGAACTTCTGTGGTTAACTCTTGCTTGCCGCGCATGAGATCTTGAACTGCTGCCTCCATGACCGTATATGTATCAGCTTGTTGGCGTCTCAATCTGTCACAGGTTTCCCCCTTCTCACCTGTCTTTGTTGTTTGTGGGAGTTCTTCGATGGAGTTTTCTTTCATAGAGTTCGGGTCTTGTATAACCCTGAGTGCAGGTCCTCGGGTTCCAGCGTAGGTTCAGCGAACCGAGTCCTGCGAACATTCAGATGTCCGGGAAGTCTGAGGAAATCCAGGAAAACAGCAAAGAGTGCACACAGAAGACAAGTGCACAGAGATCCAGGATGCAAGGAGGACAAAAGGAGGGGGAATGAAGGAGGAGGAATTTAGGGGAACCGGAAACCAGGAATCAAAGGAAAAACACAAGCGAACTATGGCAGCACATGTCTAGCCACGGCAAGCAGTATCGTTGAGACGCGCATGGCCATGGGGGCGTGTCTGCTTAATAGAACGTAATGCATACGGCACGGAAACTGGTAAACAGTATTCCGCGATCAGCGGCCATGTTGGGAGTACTGCTGAGTGCAAGCCCCTATGGGTCAGGGACCAGGAAGTCCAGAAAGGACACGTCCGATGGTTCATGACACCCTCAGGTATGTAGAAGACCAGTCACAGAGTACAGACTAAATAAGCAGCCTATTAGTAAGTGAAGGGGTTCTTATTACATCTTTTTATATCATTCATGTGTAGGACATGTGATATAGAGTGGCCTTTAAATCATACACTGACTGGGTTTTTTTGGGGGTTTTCTCATTTCTTTCTTTTAGTTTGCCCGTTGATTTATCCTTGAGCCACGTATCCCATTTGAAGGGTACAGTGGAAACATTGAAGGAATTTTATTTCTTTACCTCTATCCAACGCAGGTAAGAGGACTTTGTTGGTGGTGACAAAAGAATTCCCTATATACAATATACAGTCTCCCCCTCTGATACAGTACCCTTTATGTTTACCCAATCTTTTAGAATAGAAGACATTTGGAGAGATATTCCCAAAGAAAAGGAAATCTTGTTTCCCCCCTTATTTTACCATTTGGTGGTAATTCCTCGCCTGTGGAACGTCGTTACCATAGTTTGGAAGGTATGTAAGAGTGAAGCATACTTATCCCCCTAGGTGGATCGGGGGTGTCACTATCGGAGTCTATTTATAAGATTTTAACGTTAGTAGATATGTGTAAATAAAAATAAAAACCCTAATAGGTTGTCTTTAACCCACAGGGTTCGCAAACCATTGAATATACCTGACAAAGAAAAAAAGTGATAGGAAAGAAGACTATCACGTTTACAGAAACACAAGTAACGAAATACCCCTGATGAATGTCCAACATTTATATGTGTGGTTAGGGACAGAAACTTGTGCAAGTTGGCTCTAGGAAACAGTCAGAATGTTAGTGTGTAAAAAAAGAAATACAACTCCAATGTGAAGTTTCACATGGTGTTGATCTAGTAATCAAGTGAATTAACCCACAGCATGTGTTTATTCTTGTGTCCTTTTTTTCTTCTTTTTTTGTGAAAAATTTGTTTTCATGTTTTTATGGAGTTTTATGTAATGTGATCATTTTATGAGTACTATTACCTATGTGTTTAATAAAAAGATATTTTAAGGTTTATAAGAGAATTTTTGGGGTAACTGATATACCTTTTGTCATAGGAATTCGTGGGTTTCAGACACATATCAGCATACCTTCTTTTTTGAAGAATATATACCCTCAGGTATGGGTCATTACCACTAATAGGCTGCAACTTTCAGTTTTGTACCTCTGCAGCCATCTTCTTCATCACAGTGCTTTAGGAATTGCGAGACTTGGAGTCCACAGTGTACAAATCTGCCTTTAAAATCAGTACCAAGTTCATTTGTCTTCTTGTTTATATTCCCTAAATTAATATTATAAGGATTAAATGAAGCATGTGGCTTTATAGGGGAATGAGGGTTTTCAGGGTCTAAATTGGTCATATTTAAAGACTCCTCTTTATTATTCCACAACATGGGTCACAACTAGAGAGTTCCATGTGGACCATTTTGCATCACGCACAGACTGGGATGGGACGGCTGGCCTGAGTAACAACAGAGATAGAACTGTAGAGACTGACTAGCGAGACATATGGACAGAGACGTGAGGGACAGCCGTGTGTCATGCTGTATCTAAACCTTGAAAGACACACAAAATGAGTGTGTGTCTCTTCAGACAACAATGCTAATAACCGACACCACGAAAACATCACCCCTCTGCATACACCTCGCATACTCTAACTAAACACAACCATACCTCTAAAACTACAGAAACCCGTACGCACTTCACTGCACTGCAACAACAAACAAACCACATATAGCCTTACACAACATCACACAATGGATAACAACCGGATACCACACTAAAAAGCTCAGCGATTGATGTTATCCAAACTGAAGCTGCCAACAGCACAGCAAAATCCCTTGCTCTTTCTCCAAACTTTGTCCTACTAAAGTACCCCAAATGACCCCCTTTTCTCAGATCTGCCAGAGCGCCAGGGGAGCACTCCGGTGGTGATAGTGTGCGGTATAAATATCCTTTAACATTAACATTAACATTCCCCTGGGAGTCATAGGGGATTTCAGCTCTATTAAAGGCGTATTCTTACTCCCCAAACATATCTGGTTATGATTGTTTTGATCCAATTTCCTATAGTTAGCTTAGGAAAATAAAAGCTCTCTGTGTGACAAATCAACTTCTGGGGCAAGAGTGGTGCAGGGATGAATATCTGTTTCTAAACCATCAAGCAGCATCACACCTCTAGTAAACCAGAATGGATCCGAACAGATTGGAAACACAAGCAAATTATAAACCTCCTTGTCCAACTTTGGTAATGTAGACAGAACGGCAGGATTATCTCCGGAAGTTCATGAATTGTTGGTTAGTTGCAACAAAGCGAATATACAATTATTACCCAATGCTAAATGGGACTGTCCAGACAAGGTTGTATACAAATATCTACTTTGTTATTATCACAACAAACAGTTCTAGTAACACTACGAAATACAACCCACCCTGCAAAAGGAATGCAGAGGACAGACTGTTTCAAATAAGGAAAAGGTATGCACTCTGGTTAATGACGGTAGGGTAGTCAGTAGGGTAAATAATCACAATAGTTCAGGGATATTTGGCTTCAGCACAAAGGGAGCAATGGGTCTTAAACCTTCTCTAGGGGCCTGCAGAGAAGGACTAGGGGGACAGAATGACAATGTACCTTGTGCTTGTAGGTTTTCTTGGTTCTCGACAGTGTTGAGTCGGTTTCAGGGCGCTTTTCAGCTTCTGCGACATGTTGAAGATGGCAGACAGCTGCGGTTATCAGGCGGTAAACAGTTTGGCGAGTGACGCTGGATGGGTGGCTGCAGGCTGGCCTACACAACAACTTGGGGTCAGGAATCATTTTCTCAGTGCTCGTTGGCAGAGGCGTTGCTAGGGGGGGGCTAACAGGGCTATAGCCCCTGGTCTTTTGGTTGTAGCCCCAGATAGAATTTTAGGAGCTACAACCAAACGGCTAGCTAGCCCCCAGTCCCAAAAGTTCTGACATTAGCCTAGCCCCGGGTGTTTTCCTGACCTAGCAACACCCCTGCTCGTCGGCAGTTTTGAAGCACTGGTAGAGATGTCTCAGATGGTGTTCAGTGACTGCAGCGTGAATACAGTCAGAGTTGCAGTCGGTAGCAGATTCAGACATTCGACTGTATCAAAAATGTCCTTTAAGATGGACGTCGGTAGATGCTCGTCGAGGCACTTCTCCCAGCTTCTTCACCAGGTTTGTGCTGTCCTTTAAGGTAGATGGGCCAAAGATGAGGAATGCGTTGCAAAAACTGAGGAGTGTGTTGCAGGCAGCAGCCATGTCATTAGGTTCGGGTTCAGAGACTCGCTGGCACTTCCCACCTTGGAAGCTTGCTGCAGAGCCTAGCAGGGCACGCTGTGTGCTTGCTGGGTTCTTGTTCTGGAGCTGCTGGAGTGTCCTCTGGATTCAGTATTATATGATATAGCATTTATAACGTACCTATACACAAGTGTTTCAAGGCACGATGAGGCAAGGGAGGGGGAACATAAGGAAGAGAGAGACAACAATCATACTAGGCCAGGTGATATTGAGATTGCGGAAGCGCAGGTGGGTGGGGGTGGGGGCAGTGCAGTACATAGGATAAACAGTAAAATACAAAAAAAAACTATGAATTAAAAGTGCAGCCAGCTGGTGGCAAATGCAAGGGTAAGTGCAGACATCAGGTGTCAAGTGCTGGTAGGGGGCTGTATGGATACATAAACAGACCCCGAGTGCAAAGGTTGTCAGGGGGTAGTGCAGGTGTGCAACTGGTGGGGAGGGGACCTGGGCCAGAGATCAAAGGGTAGCCAGGTAACCAGTGCAGTTTCAGTTTCAGTCAGGAGATCAGTAGTAAAGAGTAGGAGAGAAAGCAGAAGCAAAGAGTAAGGTTTTGAGGTGCTTCCGGAACTGGAGATGCTTCTCCTCACGTTTCACAGAGGCAATGAGGCTGTTCCAGAGGAAGAGGCCCCAGCCGAAGAAAGAGATCTGCTACCAGCCTGTTGCTTGGGGAAGTGACTGACCCTGAGGAAGTTGGAGGCGGATGAGTGAAGAGCTCGAGAAGGAAGATATTTAGGAAGAGAGAGTTGAAGGTATTGAGGCCCCAGAAAGCCTCTGGGTTTTGAATTTAATCCCTGCTGCCACTGGGAACCAATGCAGAGATTTCAGTCCTGGAGAGATACGATCACTTGGCTTGAGGCCAAGGACAAGTCTTGCAGTCCCGTTTTGGATGAGTTGCAGAGGGCGGAGAGTAGAGGCTGGCAGATTTAGAAAGAGGCTGTTGCAGTGGTCCAGCCTAGAGAGAACCAGACCTCTGGAGGCAGTGAGCTTCTGGGGGAAGGAGAGGAAAGGAACAATACCTTTGAGGAGGTGAGGCTGGTAGTGTGACTTCTTAGAGACAGCAGAGATGTGAGGAGAGAAGAAGAGTGTGGGGTCGAAGATGACTCCGAGGTTTTTAGCCTCACAGGTGAGAGCAGGAAGAGGGCCAAGAGAGGCTGGCCAGAGAATGACAGAAAAGGGGACAGCAGGTGCGCCAATGAGGAGAATCTCAGTTTTACTGGCATTAAGGCAGAAATCATTGACAGCACACCACTCCTGGATAGCAGACAGACAGTCAGAGATGAGAGAAGGAGAAGAGGTGGCAGAAGGGAGCCTGAAAATGGGTTGAGTGTCATTTGCATAGCACTGAGAGTGGGGGCAGTAGCGGCAATGCAGTGGGCAAGAAGTGACAGGTATTGATTGAACAGCAAGGGAGAGAGGTTAGAGCCCTGGGGAACACCACAGGTAGAGATAGAGGAGAGGAAGCCCCCATGTTGGACCTGGGAGGGTCGATCAGAGAGGAAAGAAGTCAGCCAAGCCAATGCCTGATCGTTGATGCCCAGGTTATCATGGAAACGGTTGAGCAGGATGGCATGGTTGACCGTGTCAAAGGCAGAAATGAGATCAACTAAGATGAGGACACAGGGGGTGTTGGAATCGATGTTGGAGAGCAGGTCTTCATGGATGTTCAGGAGAGCAGTTTCCTGCTTCTGGCAGCTCTGAGGCCAGTATGATGGTCATGGAGACAAATAGCAGATTCAGTGTGAAGATTAAGCTGGGAGATGGCCAGCTTTTCCAGGTGTTTGCCCAGGAAAGGAGTGATGGAGATTGGGTGATAGTTAGGTGGGCAGGACGGATCGGCATAGGGTTTCTTAAGAAGAGGGTGCACATGGGAGTGCTTCAGGGGGGAAGGGAAAACTCCAGTGGCAAACGAGTGGTTGCAGAAGTCAGCCAGAGCAGGAGCCAGGGTGTCAATGTAGTCCTTGATGGTTTTGTATGAACAGGGGTGAACCTGTTTTGAGAAGACTTTCATAGACAGACTTGTCCAGAAACCTTGTCTGGGGAGAACAGGTGAAAGGCTGAGTAAGAGGGAGGAGAGGTGGCCGAAGAAGGGCCAGAGTAGGAGCAGGAAGTAGAGGGAGGAGGGGAGAGGACGAGGGAGAAGACAAGATGTCCTGAGTTTTAGAGATGAAATGAGAAGCCAGTGCGTGCATAGGGCCTGGGAGGGGACAAAAGCGATAGAGACTGCAGCAGGATTGGACAGCTCCTTGCAGATTCTAAAGAGTTTAGCCGAGTTGTTAGATGCTGCAGAGATGCAGGCTTGGAAGTGGGCTCTCTTCTTAGTGCGGACAGAGAGCCAGTATTGCCTTTGGAGCATGTGGCAGGCCAGTTTGTCAGAGGATGTTCCAGAAGCACACCATTTCCTCTCAGCCACCATGCGCTTGCATTTAAGGGTGACAAGGTCTGAGTCATACCAGGAGTTGCACTTGGCTTTGGGCTTCAAGCAGATCCTTATGACAGGGGGAAGAACATCGATAGTATAAGATATAGCAGAGTGGAGCATGGTAAGGGTTGCGTCAGGGTGTGAGTCAGCCAAGGCAGAGGAGGGGTCAGAAAGCGGCATTGAAAGCTTCAACTCCACTTCATGGTTCGATAACCAAGAAGGTAGGTGGCAGTGTTGGAGTTGGCTTGGCCTGAGGGTTAGAGAGGGTGAGCTGGGAGGAAAGGAGAAAGTGGTCACTGCAGGAGAGAGAAGTGGTGAGAGGGATAGAAAAGGGAAGGTCTGAAGAGATCAGAACATCCAGAGTGTGCCCTGCAGAGTCAGTCGCACCAGAGGAGAGAATAGCTAGTGAGAGAGAGTCACAGAGATTGCAAATGAGTCCTGAGGAAGTACAGGAAGCATCCAGGTGGATGTTAAAGTCTCCAAGAAGGAGGAGTTGAGTGGTCGAGACCAGGAGGGAAGAGGAGAGGTCCGCCCTCTCAGAGAGGAAGGAGAAAATCTGACCAGGTGGCCGATAGATGGTAGCCACAGTAAGGGAATTGCCAGTAGAGAAAGATGGCCTGCAGACGAGGCACTTGAAAGAGGAGTAGGCCTGCATAGGAATGACAGAGGCAGGAACCACTCCAGGAAGATCGGGGCTACCCCCCTCTGGAACGGTTGGATCTGGGTGCAGAGAGGATCTTGTAGCCATCAGGGAGGATAGTGTCAAAGCTCATGACAGAGCTGGCAGTGAACCATGTCTCGGTGAGACCAAGGACATCGAGGTCAAGCTCCTCCAGGAGGCGGCAGATGTCAGAGGCAGATGTCAGAGGAGTGTTTGACAGCTGAGCAAGAGTTGAGAGTGGCAATATGGAGAAGGTTGCCATCCTTGAAAGACTTCCAGGGAGGTGTGCAAATCAAAGGTTCGACTTGCGCAGGCAATATGATATGATATGATATGATGTGATATGATATGATAGGTTATTTATAAGACACTTAATACCCAGAGGTTTCTAAGCGCAGACCTGGGGATAGAAGTAGCCTGAAGGGGGGCAGAAGAGGAAGGAGGAGAGTGCAAGGTAGCCAAGGAGTGGACAGCGGGGGGATGCAAGGAAGCTGAGGGGGGAAGAGAGGAGACAGCAGAAGAGGAAAGGAAATTGAAGAGGCCCAGGAAGTGTCTATCAGAGAGGAGAAGGTTGGCCTGAGGGCTTTCGCCCAAGATGGTACCATTCAGGTTAACATGAATGACGACCTAAGAGGAGTGGAAGGGGGAGAAGAAGAGAAAGGAGAAAGCACAGAGACCATATTAAGGGTCCATAGATCTGGCGAGGGAATAACAAAAAGGATGTCAGTGAGGGTTTGCCTGGAGGAGGTGTCAGCGATAGGGACGCCTGGGTTGGAGACCAGGATGTCCTTTTTAAACCTCTTCCTACCAAATTTAGTGAGGAGAGCAGGATAGTTGATACAGACGCAGTGAGAAAAGATAGGAGAAACAGAGAACACCATAGAGTAGGTAGGGTGAGGAGAGAATACAAAGAAAGTGGGTATAACAGGAGAGGGGGCTGGGAGATGTTTAGGGGAGGGATTATGCTTCCCTCTTGGAGGTCCAGGCCTTCCTTCACGGGTAGAAGTAATGCAGACTTTACCTTCAGCCAGGGTCCATTGATGAGTTATTCTTGCTACTCCTTTCAAAGTCTTCAGATGATCTGCCAAAAGAGGGTCTTGGCCCTGTTTTAAAGCAAAATGAACCACTGGATTGGTGTAGGCTAAACCTACCTAAGTTAACCAATCCTGGGTCCCCACCAACAATCTCCTGTATCTGTGTGATCATAACCAGAGTGCTTTGCAACAGAAAAGGTAAAGCGGTAAAAACATGTAATACTGAGTCCGACCCATCTTCCTGTCTGTTGGGGATCAACAGCTCTTTCTGGTTAATGGAGCTCTCTGTGATACCTAAATAAAGCAGCAGGTCTCCCTTGAAGCTGCAGCGAGACCAGACTTAATGGCTCCTGGAAACCACATACTTGTACCTTATGAATGGGGTCCTCCTGCAGGGAGGACTACTGTAAACACACAGTCCCAGACATGGCAGTTCACTGTCAATCGATACTGAGGGTGGGAGCTGACTTCAGGTTGACACAGTTGCATATGAAAGGTTGTTGGGGTGTCCTGCCTCCTTTGTTAACCTCTGCAGCCAGGCCCCATGTGTGCCTGTGGAATTACCCTCTTAATGGTGTGCCAATTGCTTTCACCAGCTTCAGGGCCTAAGAAAAGGACAGGGCCGATCCATGGAGTCTGTGTTAGTTAATCAGACTGGCTATGGCAGGGGAAGGTTTGGTGCTCCCCCTTCTGGAAATGCACTGTGTACTCCTCCTGTAATATCCGAACTAAATATGACAGGGGGGACAGCACCTGTAGGCTGTGTCCACACAGACTACACAGGTCTATGCATATGTCGTGCAGTGAGCATAGAAGAATGTGTGCGGATTAGCCCCACACATTTTCCTGAGGTTGATCTATCATCATTCAATTTCATTTAAACATTTTTAAAAAGCCCAGTCGAGCGCACATGCATTGACAGCAAGCCATTATATATTCCATTATCAATGATATTTCCTTCCTTGAGGAAGACAAATACAGCGTGTCACCCAGTGGCACCCTCCTGTTCTCCTGGGGCCTTTCTCCTCCAAGTTGATCCTCCCAGCTGATACCATATCCAGGGTCAAGATCAGGAAGTGTCTGCCTTTCCATGGCCACCTGGGAGGAGACTTTATGCAGGGTCTTTGTGAGGACGCCATAGGATTCATCACAATATGTAGTCCTTTGACTATGTTTTTGAGCTCATGTGGATTCCACGAGAAGTTGCTGCAGTCACAGATTTCGAAAAGCACGGGTAACACTGTTATTTCCGAAATGTTGAGAGGTAAGCGATAAGCTGGGAACTGAGAGACTACTAAAAGTGGCACAATACACGTGTGATGGTGCATTACAGGTATTACATGGATATTGATGCAGGGGAGAAATCAATTTAGCAGTGGTTTCTAGCGGTTTAGTTGCAGTAGGACTGACATCATTCTGACATGTTGTTTGGCATGTGTTGCAAGGGCAGAAGTATAGTTAAATAGTTAAACATGATGCATTGACAGGGAGTTTTCAGTGTGCTGAAATATCAAACATTGCAATGCATTATCCATGAGATGTATTAGCATTCATTTGAGATATATGGTTATATTATGAAGAATTGTTATCTGAAAAGCTATACATCATTCTTGTTTTTTCAGACATTTTGAGTTTGTCAATCTTTATATTTTGTGTTGATTTGTTTAGGTTTGTGAATAAAACTTTCCCACCTGATGACAATCAGAGGTGATTGAAACATGCACATGTCCTGGCTGTTATATATTAAATGAATGTCGTCTATCAAGCTATTTATTTTGGAAACATTTCAAAAACGTACATTCAAGAAATGTTTGAGAAGCAGATACATACAAAATATATCACTTCAAAAAATGTTAGGGAATTGCAAAAAAATGTAAGATACACACCCTTGGAATACATTCTGTCTCATCGTTCAGTGGATTTAGCTGCTGTATTCTGTATTGTCCTTTTGAAGTAGGCAGACAGAGGATGGTGGTAGAATTAGAGTAGCCCAGATGAGAGGTTCAGCCCAGATAGGGGTTCTACCATCTTAGAATTTGCTGGGGCTCCCCCCAACCTTTCTGCTCCCTCCCCATCTACTCATACAGTAAACTCTGGTATGACATCAGAAAGCAAAAGACACTTATTACAGCAGCAAATATTTGACCCCCAACAACAGGCTTACTTTAGGACGATCTGCTGTAGCATTTTTACTTTATGAGGGGGTAAATCCTGCACTTATTTAATTTGAAGACAAGTAGGATTGGTATACACGCATTTCGCCAACCTATTTTTGGTCGTGGTACTTTTCATCGCCGGATTTTACATCGCCAGAAACCCCGTTTTTCATTTTTTTTATTTTGGGGGGTGTTTTGTTGGGGTTGGGGTATTATTATAATAGTAAGGGGGAGGTCTGGGGGGGAACCCCCCCTGAATAAAAAAAAAAACAAAAACAGGGTTTCTGGCGATGTAAAATCCGGCGATGAAAAGTACCACGACCAAAAATAGGTCGACAAAATCACGTAGAACCGTAGGATTCACCTGGATATCGGTTGAGGACACTGTGTGCCCAAATGCCCTTGGCCATAGATGTTAAATCAGAAGGCTCCAAAGAAGAAGAAAGATTTCTTCCCTTCCCACCTGAAAGTCACATTTAGGGTGAAAAATCTGGGGAATAAGGCATCTGTGTTGACTGTGCAATGGAACTAGGATCCTTATAATTAGAGGTGAAGGACCGAGCTGAAGGGCAAGACAAGCTTCCTGGAGTGAACATGCACAACCAAGGTCTTACCTTGTCCTGGAAGACCCATGACTGGGACTCCTAGCAGCTCAAAAGACATAACTGACGGATCTCAGAACCTTGCTTTCCACCATTTGACATATTTTGTGCTGCTTCTTTTGGCACTCTAAGGATTTTGAACCACTTACTTGCTTCTTTGAGCTGTTGTAACACTAACTCGCCTAATTAAAGGGGATTGCCGCAATGACTCGACTGCCATCTCTCATCTCTGGAAGCACCCAACTCGCTGGATACTGAGTATCTACTCAAACCAGCAGAAGCATCTCCTCGACCCAACTGGAAAGCTGACTCAAAATACTGGAAGCCATAAATGTTTCCATCTTAAACATAGACTAGTCCCAGTGGAAGCATTGTCAACCCGACCTCGACCAGTTGGGAGCCACTGGCTCAACCCATCAAAAACACAAACACTGACCCAATACACAGAGAGTGCCATCTCAAAGATGCCTCAATGCCGTCTTACAACTGGAACAGTATGACTGCCTCGACAGCGGCTCAACAGCAGGAAAGCGCCAGGAATCCCGGCCTGATGCTGCTGAGTCACCAAGACAAGTAATAATTGGATTTTGCAGTGGTCCTGTCCCCTGGTCATCTTTAAGGGTGCTAAAGATGTATAAGAACCCACTAGTTGCTTTTTTAAGAGTTTTCCAAGTGCTTTTCATATTTGTTGCTAAAATTAATTGCCTGCACCATGTCTTCAACCAGAGTGCTGCCTTTCCTCTCAAAGGTTGCATTCTATGTGTTTGTCATTAGTGGAGTAGGTCTGGCATTTTTAATAAGTTGTGATCATTGTTAGTATTATTGAAATTGCTATTTTTATTGACCGTTGGTTATGATATGATATGATATGATATGATATGGCATTTGTAACGCGCCTATACACAAGTATTTCAAGGCGCGACGAGGCGGGGGGAACAAGGGGAGAACAGACAGCGATCCTACTAGGCCAGGTGTCATTCAGATCATGTAAGTGCAAGGGTAGGGGGACTGGGAAAAGTGCAAGGGGAAGGGGAGAGGGGAAAGTGCAGTACATGGTTAGTAGAATACAAGATAAATAATTGGGCCAGCTGGTGGCAAGTGCAAGGAGAGTGCAGTACATGGTTAGTAGAATACAAGATAAATAATAGGGCCAGCTGGTGGCAAGTGCAAGGTAAGTGCCGGGAGAAGGGGCTGTATGATACAGAGACAGTCCCGTAGTGCAGGTAGGCAGTGCAGGGAAGAGTGGATGGGCCAAGGACCGAGATCAGTGAGTGGCCTAGTTGCAGATTCAGTGCAGGTTCAGTGATTTTAGTAGGGGAGAGAGGGAGAGAAAGCGGAGGCAAAGAGGAAGGTTTTGAGGTGCTTCCGGAACCGGAGATGGTTCTCCTCAAGTTTCAGGGAGGCAGGAAGGCTGTTCCAGAGGGAGGCCCCTGCTGCGGAGAGAGTTCTACCCCCAGCTCGTTGCTTGGAGAAGCGGCTGACCCTGAGGTAGTTGGAGGTGGATGAGCGAAGAGCTCGAGAAGGAAGATATTTAGGAAGAGAGAGTTGAAGGTTTTTTTGCCCAAAGCCCCAGAAGGCCTTGTGGACAATGCAGAGGGTTTTGAACTTAATCCTCGCAGCCACTGGGAGCCAGTGTAGCGATTTCAGTCCTGGAGAGATACGGTCCCTGGGCTTGAGGCCAAGGACAAGTCTCGCAGTCCTGTTCTGGATGAGTTGCAAAGGGCGGAGAGTAGAGGCAGGAAGATTTAGATAGAGGCTGTTACAGTAGTCCAGCTTCGAGAGTGTGATGCTGGAAATGCATCAGAGGGACAGGGCCTCTGAATCCTTGTCCTTTACTGCTTTTTATCGTGTGTTCTGTCATGTTTTCTGCCCAGGAGTCCATGTGGGACTCCTGGCAGTGCAGCTCTCTCTTTTGGTTTGGTGAACAGACCCATGGGATACCCTTATGGCACCCATGGGTAGGGGTACAACGCTGTGCCCCTAGTGTATGTTTTTGGGCAACTGTGGGTGGCCCACAGAGCAGGGTATGGGCTGGTGGCAGCTCCATGCTGAATTTGACAGGTGCTCTGGGTGTCCTCCATTTTGGGATACCCAGGCCCTGCCATTGGGATCAGTTGATTCCTGATAGAAAACAAGATGGCCCCTGTGGCCTCTTGCTTTCTATTGCCTGTTATCTTGTTTTCCCAAAGTCCTGGGAAGCCCTGCCTCTGTCCCTTCCCCCTGACTGGCTGTTGGGTGGAAGTTCCATATATGGTGTTGTTGTGAAGGCCCAGCTAGACTGACTGGAGCCTTCCCAGTGACTGTATGTTGTGGGTACCTCCTGTGGGTGGGACCTGGGTGAATGGAGTGTGTGACCAATATACACTCCTTGTTGTGGTTGTCTGGTTTCTGGCATGAGAGACAAAGACTGAGACAGCCCTGCCCGAAACTGGCCTGAATGCCATCGCCGTCGACCAGGGTTCGCAGGTTTGTGTAACCACTGGAGGCCCGTCGAAGTTGTGTTGCCCAGCCGTGGGAACCACTTGACGCCGTGCCGCCGACGACCGGAGCCGCCCGCTCCTTTGCCTAAGAACATTCGAATCGAAGGACTCCCTCGTCCGCACCATCGACCGCTTTATCCGGCCGGAGAAAGTCGAGGACGACCAACGCGCCGAGGAGAAACCTGCCGGTGGGTTTCCCGCCACCCGAAGATCACAAAGACTCGAACGACTCGACGCCCTTGCTGGGCCTCCGTCTCCACAATCTTTGCGGTCCAGAACTATTGTCACCGAGGTGCCCCGCACGCCTCTGCCTTGCAGGACGCCGACGCTCCGACGCCGACGAGCACCGTTCGGACAAAGCTGCCGCCTCATCGACGCCGTTCTACCCTGTTTGTCGACGGACGTTCGACGCCCCGTGTCTCCCGCTTGAAAGGGAAGGCATTCAAGAAGGGCCGTCGATTCCCCGTCGCCGAATGCCGAGTTCCTCGACGTTTCTCGACGCCTCTCGACGATCCGTAACTCCCGCTTGAAAGGGGGTCGCTCAAGAAGGATCTGTCGACGCCTCTTCGAAGGACTCGACTCCACCAGGTACATTGGGGGGGTAAAAACATTATAGGAGGGAATAAGACTTGCAGAACAATATATGGACTGGGCTTGTGCTATACCTTTATTTTACAGGTTGCCCAGGTGGGGGGATCTCCACACAGAACTGTGTCTAGTGGTAGGGGCCAGTATTCTGCCTATTGTTCAACCATCTTATTTTCTCTCCTCTCTCTATTGCTGGTTTCACTCTATTGATCTGTGTGACATTGTTACAGTATTGTTAATGCACTTTAATGAGATCTAATACAAAGGGTGGTACCACTTTAGAATTGTATATATTTGCCATTGTTGATTTTCCTGAGTACAAAGTGAGTTATTATGATAAGTGTACATAACCTTGAATATTGATTATATAAAGACTGTGTTCTAACCAATACAGTGTGTGGACATTCCTTTGTGGGGGCTTGGGGACTACACTGTACTTAAGAACCAGCCTGCATCACCTCCTGAGAAGCTAGGCCTTGATTGCTCGTCCATTGCTACCGTAATAGAGAATCTTGGCTGGGTCCTCTGTGCCTCTCTTCTACCGTATAGAGAGCAGAAGTACAGACACCCCCCACCGGTCTTCTTTCACACTGGTGGCAGCGGTGGGATGCTTATGGTTTTAAGAATCAGTGTATAACCGTGCCACTTACAAAGGCTATCTGCACTTTATTAAATTAAGGTTTAGTTGTGTACAAGATAACTGCATTACAAACAATGGAGTCTATTGCAAATGGCAAATTGACTCGGATGAGCTTGGAGGCTCTCCAGAGTGCTTGTGAAGCCAGGGAGTTAGACTTTGTGGATAAGTCTAGGGCTGAGCTGATAGCTGCCCTGGTGGACTACCAGACTGATGGTGAAACTCTTGATGAGGGGGGGAATGCAACCAATGAGGACTCTGCCCCTGGGGTTTCTGCTGAATCTGTTTCTGGGAATGCCGCCATTCCTGCTGCCTCTGTTCCAAACCCCAGCAATTCCTTGGAGCTTGAGTTATTAAGGATGAAATTGGCCTTTGAATACCGCAAGTTGGAAATAGATGCGGAACTTAAGAAAGAGGAGTTGGCTCAACAAGTGGAGCTCAAGAATAGGGATCTTGAACTCAGAAATAAGGACCTTGAACTCAAGAGCCAGGACACTGAATGTCAGAGAATCCAGCTAGAGAAAGCTAGAGTGGAGACTTCAGCTAAAACCAGTGAGGGTGTCAGGTCCCCAGCCACCAAGTTTATGAAAGATTTGGTTGGTGTATTTGTGGAGGGTTCAGATATCCTCCAATGGATTGAAGCGTTTGAAATGGCTTGTTCGATTCATGATGTTGATAAAAGAGATTGGGCTAAGTGTTTGTTAAGCAGAGTGCCTCAAACTGGATATGACTGTATTCTGAAGCTGAGTGCGGAAGAAAGGGGTCAGTATGAGTGTATGAAGTCTGCTTTGATTGCCAAGTTTGGCAAGACACCTACCCAATACCTTAGAAGGTTCAGGGATTTTAAGAAGAGAGAGAATGTGTCTTGGGTTGACTGGGTGAGTGCTGCGCACATGAACATGATGGGGTGGATCGATGGATACAAGGTTAAGACTTTTGTTGAATTGTCCCACCTCTTGTTTTTTGAGCATTTTTCTGAAGCCTGTTCACCAGAACTGCGTCAGTATGTGGCTGACCAGAACATTTTGGACCCGTTTAAGCTGGCTAGGTTGGCTGACAAGTGGGTCTCCCACCGGGTGTCCCCTAAGGACTCCAGTGGGAAGGACAAGGACAAGGAAAAGGGGGCCTCTCAGAAAGCTGAGGAGTCCCACAAGCAGTCACAGTCGGGTAAACCTAAACCTTCCTCTCCCAAGACCCAAAAATCTAGTGGGGATAAGTCATCTGGGGGTGGGAATAAGAGTAGTGGTCTAACTGCTGCAAAGCAGGCTCCCAGTGGTTCCAGTACCATACTCCGCACTCCTGGCGCTTGTTGGGATTGTGGGGCTCTGGATCACAAAAGGGGTGACCCCAAGTGCAAAGGTAAGGCACTTGGAGTACAGGCTGTCAGCCTGACCTACCCTTACCCCGTGTCTGAGGTGGAGGCCACTGTCCTCCCCTCCTCTACCGGGATCACGTTTGGTGCCCCGGTAGAGATTTCCTTAGTGTCCCTTGGGGCCTGGGACCAGTATGCGGAAGTACTGGCGACTATCCCACAGAACACCCGTAGGTTTTTGAGAAGTGTCCTCTTGAATGGCCAGCCTTCTACTGGTTTGAGAGACACTGGGGCAAGCATGACAGTGGTGGACAGGACCCTGCTCAAGCCAGAGGACTATGTAGGTGCTCCTCTGAGAACCACCAGGTTAGCTGGTGGGCCTCCCAAATTATCGCCTGTAGCCTTAGTCACACTCATGATTGGAGACAAGACAGCAAAGCTTCCTGTCCTGGTTCAGGACAATGTCCCTGCTAACATTCTGTTAGGAAATGATCTAGTAGAGTTGGGGTTGATCTCGGATGGTCTTCCCATGACTGCTGCTGCAGTCACTAGGTCACAGGTGACACCGGGTCTGGCTGTGAGTCAGGTACCCGAGCCAAAGGCGAGGCTGAAGGCAAGAAGAAGGAAGACCAAGAAGGCCACCTCTGTGGAGGGAACACCTTCTCTTCCTGCTGTTCCGACAGCACCCATTGGGATCCATGCTCCGGACGGGCTGGGTCCAGTGGAAAACCCAAACTCAACTCCTGTGGGAGAAGAGACAGAAGACTCTCCTGTGGGAGAGGTTCTCAACCCGGAGGATCATCCCGACCTTCAATGCTTGTTAGCTGAAGGGGGACCCTCCCGGGCACACTTCTGTAAAGGACAGAGAGAGTGCCACTCTCTCGAGGGTCTGAGGAAACAGGCCCTGTCCCAGGCACAAGGAGAAGTGCCTAGGACATTCCGGATTTATTGGGAGGGTGAGCTCCTTGTTAGTGAGCCCACTAAGCCTGAACCTGGTGCCCTCAAGAGGTTGGTGGTAGCCCAGGTTTACAGGCCCTTCCTACTACAGTTGGCGCATGAGGTGCCCTTGGCTGGTCATCTTGGGACCAAGAAGACTAAGCAGAGGCTCTCTGCCCATTTCTACTGGCCACGGATGGGAGTAGAGGTGGAGTCCCACTGCAGGACCTGCCCAACTTGTCAGTTGTCTGGCAAGACTGGAGGCAGTGTCATTGCCCCACTGCAGCCATTGCCAGTGGTTGGCACACCATTTGAGAGGGTGGGCATCGACATCGTCGGTCCCCTTGACCCTCCCACTTCAGGTGGACATCGGTTCATCCTGGTCTTGGTAGATCATGCCACCAGGTACCCTGAGGCGATACCCCTTCGGACTGTTACTGCCAAGGTGGTTGCCAGGGCTCTCCTGGGCATTTTCACCCGTGTTGGATTCCCCAAGGAGGTTGTCTCTGACAGAGGATCCAACTTCATGTCTAGTTACATGAAAACCATGTGGAAAGAGTGCGGGGTAACCTACAAGTTCTCCACCTCTTACCACCCCCAGACCAATGGTCTGGTTGAGAGATTTAATAAAACTCTCAAGGGCATGCTAGGGGCTTTGGAAGAACCCCTAAGGAGGAAATGGGATCTCCTCCTGCCATGCCTGCTGTTTGCTTACAGAGAGGTACCTCAAGAGGGTGTTGGTTTCAGCCCCTTTGAGTTACTCTTTGGACATCCCGTGAGGGGGCCCCTCGCCTTGATCAGAGAAGGCTTGGAAGCCACCCCTCCAGGTCCCGCCAAGCAAGTGGGGGACTATGTGTTAGGCCTCAGACGGAGGATGACACAGATGATGGGCCAGGCAACAGCAAATCTCAAGGCCAGCCAGGAATTGAATAAGTACTGGCATGACCTTAAAGCCTCGCAAGTGGATTGGACTCCGGGACAGGAAATCCTTGTGATGGAGCCTACCAAGCCTAGAGCTTTGGCAGACAAGTGGACTGGACCCTTCAGGATCATCTCCAAGATGGGCGAAGTCAATTATCTGGTTGACATGGGAGCCTCTGGGGTAGCCCCTCAGATATTCCATGTCAACAGGCTCAAGCCTTTCCACCAGCGAGCAGAAGTCTCATGTCTCTTGCTAGCTTCAGGGCAAGAAGAGGATGAGAGTGAGCCCCTTCCTGATTTGCTGCATAGCAACCCTCAGGATGGCTCAGTGGAGGGAGTACATCTCTCTCCAGATTTGACAAAAGAGCAACAGAGGGCCTGCAGGGCTTTGCTCCAACAGTATGCCTCTCTGTTTTCACTGACACCAGGCCGTACACCGTGGTGTAGGCATGAAATTGACACTGGTGACAGTGTGCCTGTCAAAAGCAGGTGCTACCGTATGTCAGATACCGTCAAGAACCACATCCAGGCTGAGGTCGCCAAGATGTTGGATCTGGGTGTTATTGAACCCTCAACCAGTCCCTGGTCCAGTCCAGTGGTCCTTGTCCCCAAGGCAAGTTCCAAGGCGGGTACCAAGGATTGGAGGTTCTGTGTGGACTACCGAGGAGTCAATGCCGTCACCAAAACTGACGCGCACCCATTGCCCAGGGCTGATGAGCTCGTGGACACCATAGGTGCTGCCAAATTTGTGAGCACCTTTGACCTTACCTCAGGCTATTGGCAAATAGCTCTGACGGACCATGCCAAGGAAAAGACGGCCTTCTCAACACCTGAGGGACTCTACCAGTTTAGGGTCATGCCTTTTGGGTTGAAGAATGCCCCTGCCACCTTCCAGAGATTGGTCAACCATGCGCTCAGTGGGCTGGAAGCCTTTTGTGTGGCTTACTTAGACGACATTGCCGTCTACAGTTCCACCTGGGAAGAGCATTTGACACATCTGGATAAGGTGTTGCAGGCCTTGAAAAGGGCTAACCTCACTATCAAGGCCACCAAGTGCCAGATAGCTCACGGGAAAGTTACCTATCTTGGTCATGAGGTAGGAGGGGGTCAAATCCAACCTCTCTCCAGTAAAGTACAGGATGTACAGAACTGGGAGACTCCCGCTACTCAAACCCAGGTGAGAGCCTTTTTGGGCCTCACTGGGTACTATCGCAATTTATAGCAGACTATGGAACCATAGCTGCACCCCTGACAGCTCTAACTTCACCCAAACAGCCTAGGAAGGTTAATTGGACCGAAGACTGTCAGAGGGCCTTCGATGGCTTGAAAGAAAGTCTGTGTAGGGCACCTGTGTTGTGTGCGCCTGACTACAGCCGACCCTTTATCGTCCAGACGGATGCCTGCGACACCGGAATTGGAGCTGTCTTGTCCCAGTTAGATGACAAAGGGAGAGAACATCCTATCATATTCATCAGTAGACAACTCAAGGGTAGAGAATTTAGGTGGGCTACTGTTGAAAAGGAGTGTTTTAGCATAGTTTGTAGCCTTAGGCGTTTTAGGCCCTACCTTACGGGGTCTACTTTCAAAGTCCAAACAGATCATAAGCCCCTGAAGTGGCTTATGCAGATGAAGGGTGAGAATCCGAAATTGCTCAGGTGGTCCATTAGCCTGCAAGGGCTAGACTTCACCATAGAGCACAGACCAGGGAAGAGTCACGATAATGCAGATGGCCTTTCCAGAAGGTATGTTGACCGTCTGGATGAGGGTGTCTATCCCGTGGGAGATTAGACACCCTCCACCTCAGTCTGGGGGGGGCGACTGTGATGCTGGAAATGCATCAGAGGGACAGGGCCTCTGAATCCTTGTCCTTTACTGCTTTTTATCATGTGTTCTGTCATGTTTTCTGCCCAGGAGTCCATGTGGGACTCCTGGCAGTGCAACTCTCTCTTTTGGTTTGGTGAACAGACCCATGGGATACCCTTATGGCACCCATGGGTAGGGGTACAACCCCGTGCCCCTAGTGTATGTTTTTGGGCACCTGTGGGTGGCCCACAGAGCAGGGTATGGGCTGGTGGCAGCTCCATGCTGAATTTGACAGGTGCTCTGGGTGTCCTCCATTTTGGGATACCCAGGCCCTGCCATTGGGATCAGTTGATTCCTGATAGAAAACAAGATGGCCCCTGTGGCCTCTTGCTTTCTATTGCCTGTTATCTTGTTTTCCCAAAGTCCTGGGAAGCCCTGCCTCTGTCCCTTCCCCCTGACTGGCTGTTGGGTGGAAGTTCCATATATGGTGTTGTTGTGAAGGCCCAGCTAGACTGACTGGAGCCTTCCCAGTGACTGTATGTTGTGGGTACCTCCTGTGGGTGGGACCTGGGTGAATGGAGTGTGTGACCAATATACACTCCTTGTTGTGGTTGTCTGGTTTCTGGCATGAGAGACAAAGACTGAGACAGCCCGGCCCGAAACTGGCCTGAATGCAGTGTGTAGTGTTGAATGGCTGGGTACTTGTCCCAATCCACATTCCTTGTTGTGAGTGTCTGAAAGGGAGGAGTGTGGCCTGAATGCACTGTGTGCCTGATTGGCTGACTGACTGCATGAATGCCCTTTTGTATGATTGGCTGCTGAGTGTGTGCCAGCAGTGTGGATGAGAGGCAGAATAGTATATCTGGGGACCTCTCACCACTGGTAGTGGTTCAGGAACGTTCAAAAGCGTTCAGAAGCGTTCTGGAGTTGAGTCTCCACTCTAAGAGTAACTGGAACTGCTGATCCTCGACGTCCAGCTGGAAGAAGAAGACTTGCTGTGGCATTTGCTTCGACTGATCCGAAGGCTGCCGAGATCGTCGAAGACTGACCCGAGAGAGGACCTGGTAAGGCGCCCTCTTCCCGTGCTCCGAGGGACCATCGAGCACCGCTCCATCTTCGCCGAAGCTCCCTGGAAGACAGACCCTCGAAAGGCTGCCGACCCGAGACGGGACCGCCGAGGAGATCAAAGTGAAGCACCCGGACATCGCCGCCGTCGAAGTCCATCGCCGTCGACCAGGGTTCGCAGGTTTGTGTAACCACTGGAGGCCCGTCGAAGTTGTGTTGCCCAGCCGTGGGAACCACTTGACGCCGTGCCGCCGACGACCGGAGCCGCCCGCTCCTTTGCCTAAGAACATTCGAATCGAAGGACTCCCTTGTCCGCACCGTCGACCGCTTTATCCGGCCGGAGAAAGTCGTGGACAACCAATGCGCCGAGGAGAAACCTGCCGGTGGGTTTCCCGCCACCCGAAGATCACAAAGACACGAACGACTCGACGCCCTTGCTGGGCCTCCATCTCCACAATCTTTGCGGTCCAGAACTATTGTCACCGAGGTGCCCCGCACGCCTCTGCCTTGAAGGACGCCGACGCTCCGACGCCGACGAGCACCACTCAGACAAAGCTGCCGCCTCATCGACGCCGTTCTACCCTGTTTGTCGACGGACGTTCGACGCCCCGTGTCTCCCGCTTGAAAGGGAAGGCATTCAAGAAGGGCTGTCGATTCCCCGTCGCCGAACGCCGAGTTCCTCGACGTTTCTCGACGCCTCTCGACGATCCGTGACTCCCGCTTGAAAGGGGGTCGCTCAAGAAGGATCTGTCGACGCCTCTTCGAAGGACTCGACTCCACCAGGTACATTGGGGGGGGTAAAAACATTATAGGAGGGAATAAGACTTGCAGAACAATATATGGACTGGGCTTGTGCTATACCTTTATTTTACAGGTTGACCAGGTGGGGGGATCTCCACACAGAACTGTGTCTAGTGGTAGGGGCCAGTATTCTGCCTATTGTTCAACCATCTTATTTTCTCTCCTCTCTCTATTGCTGGTTTCACTCTATTGATCTGTGTGACATTGTTACAGTATTGTTAATGCACTTTAATGAGATCTAATACAAAGGGTGGTACCACTTTAGAATTGTATATATTTGCCATTGTTGATTTTCCTGAGTACAAAGTGAGTTATTATGATAAGTGTACATAACCTTGAATATTGATTATATAAAGACTGTGTTCTAACCAATACAGTGTGTGGACATTCCTTTGTGGGGGCTTGGGGACTACACTGTACTTAAGAACCAGCCTGCATCACCTCCTGAGAAGCTAGGCCTTGATTGCTCGTCCATTGCTACCGTAATAGAGAATCTTGGCTGGGTCCTCTGTGCCTCTCTTCTACCGTATAGAGAGCAGAAGTACAGACACCCCCCACCGGTCTTCTTTCACAGAGAGAACCAGGGCTCTGGAGACAGTGAGCTTCTGGGGGAAGGAGAGGAAAGGAAGGATACCTCTGAGGAGGTGTAGCTGATAGTGTGACTTCTTAGAGACGTCAGATATGTGAGGAGAGAAAGAGAGTGTGGAGTCGAAGATGACACCAAGGTTTTTTGCCTTGCAGGTAGGAGCAAGAAGAGGGCCAAGGGAGGCCGGCCAGAGAGCTGCAGGGAAGGAGGGAGTGGGTGTGCCGATAAGTAGAATCTCAGTCTTACTGGCATTAAAGCAGAGGTCGTTGGCGGCACACAATTCCTGGATAGCAGAAAGACAGTCAGAGATGAGGGAAGGGGAAGAGGAGGCCGAGGGTAGCCTGAAAATGAGCTGGGTATCATCCGCATAGCACTGAAAGTTGGGACAGAGAGCGGCGATGACGTGAGCAAGAAGTGCCAGGTACTGGTTGAACAGCCAGGGGGAGAGGTTAGATCCCTGGGGGACACCACAGGTAGAGAAAAAGATGTCAGAGAGGAAGGAACCCAGTTGGACCTGGGAGGGTCGATTGGAGAGGAAGGAGGTCAGCCACGCCAGAGCCTGACCAGTGATACCCAGGTTATCACGGAGACGGTTGAGCAGGATGGTGTGGTTGACAGTGTCAAAGGCAGAAAAGAGGTCGAGCAAAATGAGAACACAAGGGGTGTTAGAGTCAAGGTTTAAGAGCAGGTCCTCACGGATGTTCAGGAGAGCAGTTTCCGTGCTTCTGGCAGCTCTGACGCCAGACTGATGGTCATGAAGACTACCAACAGATTCAGCATGGAGATTAAGCTGGGAGATGGCCAGTTTCTCCAGGAGCTTGCCCAGGAAGGGAGTGATAGAGATTGGGCGATAGTTAGCTGGGCAGGAGGGGTCGGAAGAGGGTTTCTTAAGAAGGGGGTGCACAAGGGAGTGCTTGAGGGGGGATGGGAAGACTCCAGAGGCGAAGGAGTGATTGCAGAAGTCAGCCAGGGCAGGCGCCAGGGAGTCGATGCACATTGTTTCATTTTTGTACCAGCATCCTTTTATTGTTTGTGTTGTATTTGCACCAGCTCACATCCCTCCTTAAGTGTATAGACTGTCCTTGACCAGTATTACGAAAAGAGGCAAAAGTGGTATAGCTGTCCGGCTGTGACTATTGCACCTTTATGATTAGGAGCTCTGCTATTTTAGTAGTAGTATGGGGCTGAGTAGCTGCTTTTTACACAACTCAGCCTTATTCTCCTAGAGAGCAGTAGGTATGTTGTCACAAATACATAGAAATCACTTGTAGATTGAGGGACATTGTCACAGGTCAGGAAAGTACAAGTCACTAAGGAGGAGTTTTCAAATCTTCTAAATATTTCTCATCTTGAGAGCAACTGGGCAAAATGCCATATGCCTGCAGCAATTATGGGGAAAGTAACTTAAATCCTCATTCTGTGCAGCAGAAGGGGCAACCAGCTGAGGTGACATCAGAGAATGCCGACAAGAAGAGTTCCTTTCCAGGATTTGAGAACAAGTAGGCCAGGAAAAGCTGGGCACAAACCTTACAAGAGGCCAATTCCAGTCAATGGAAAACGGTTCTATGGGGCAAAAATCCCAACTACTTTAGGATGAAGTAGACCCCCAGAGAATACAATGAACCCTGCATCTCAGGAACCCATGATCTAGGGACAAGGACTCATGGCGCAGTCACAGTGAATTCAGCCCTGGAAGACACTGGTGTCTTTTTTAGGTCTGGTTAGTGGTGGTTGAGCTTTCTGGGTCACCAGGACTTGTAGTCTCAGACAGAAAGGATCTAGACTATTAAAAAGTGTAACACGCCAGATACCCGGAAGGATAACTCACCAGGCAGAAGAAACAGAAGTGTGGAGGACAGTATGAGGTGGACTGAATAACTCAACCAAGGCTCCTGTTCGATCAGGAGGTAGGGGGTGGGAGCAAGCCTGAAAGAGAATGCCCACGTGATGGGAGCAAGAGGCAACCCGGGATGGACCAAAATGGTGCTGAGGTAAGGTTAAAGCAAGCCACCTGATATCCAGTTAATAAAGACGTTCTATGTCAAGGCTCTTGCTCCAGGAGAATTTTAAAGAATATCAGAACAGCAAATCACAGGTAGCTGTCCTAAGATGGAACAGGCAATCCAACTAGAATGGAGGAATGAGGAAGACTAGGAAGAGCCCAGGAAGCGAATCCAGCAAACAAGAAGAAAACCTGGAGCATGGACAAAGGAGGTCGTTTCCAGCTGTTATGGCAAACCATGTCTTCAACAGCAACCCATAATCAGCAGCAAATCAGGTAGGAATCTGAGGAATGGAACATTCTCCCATGTGCCTGCCTCCACCAGCCCGCCAATCACACCACAGGGCAACACACCAAGGTATTAGGGTGGCCCAGAAAACATCAAACACACTGACCCACCCATACACGATGTGAATTGGGGCTGTCTCAGACGGAAAGCCAGGGTAAACCAGTTTAAACGGTGCAGAGCCAGGCTCAAAATGAGCCCACATCAGCAAAACGGCCCTTTTATGACTGGCTGGTGGTCCAGATAGCCATAGGGATTGCCCAAATTGCTACTATCAGGATTTACGTAAATACTCTAGTACCCCAATGGCGATCAGTTGGTGCATTGGGCTACTAATGAGGTCCCCTCATCTGCCAATGCTAAGCTCTTTGCATTGCGTTAGGTACCATTTATAGGACTGCGCTGATAGAGCAGCAGAGTATAATGCAGCAGTTACATGCAGGCGATGTGCAGATATATCTGACCTTACAAAATGCCTGCAGCAGAGAGGTACACTTTACCAACTGTCTTACAGCAGCTGTCTATTTAATGACTTGATACAGGGTAGGCTGTGGCAATTATACCACATCTGCTAAAGTAACATTGTGTGCTTCTCTGAGGATTGTGCGTTTGACCTTATTTATTTATTAACTTATTTACCATGTCTTATAATGCTTGCATGAAGAATAGAGTAAGTGCACATCGTTTATGTGTTGTTTTGCTACTTGGCTCCTGCACACATGTGCAGAATCCAGGCAGCACTCTTTGCTTGCAGGTTCCAGTTTGTGCAGTGTGGGAGCCGGAGGGCTATCAGGTGTAATTGGTGGTGAGGAGCATAATCAGGACTGGGGCTGTAGGAAAGATTGATTAACTTGAATACATGGTATGTGTATATGTATGCATGTATGAATGAGTGAGTGTATGATGTATGGGTATGCATGTTAATAAATGAGTGAATGGTGTGTGTAAATGAGTGGGTGAACGTTGGGTGAATGTGAAAGTGCTTGTGTTTATGAAGTTTTGTTTGTCCAGGTTGCTGATTTGGGCAGGAGCTTGGGTGACAGGCGGGTCATTGCAGTTTTAATGGGCATTTCTGATAAAGTAAGCATGATAAGTGTTGTCATGAGGCTAGACCGGCATTTTGTGCAAGCCAGTCTAGCTATTCCTTATTGGTACATGACATATTTTACTTGGCATCTTTGGCAAAGCAAGCATGATATGTGTGATTACATGGCTAGACTGGAATTTGCATGCAGCGAGTCTAGCTATTTCTTACTGGGGTATGGCATATTTGACTGGGCATCAAGTGAAAAGCAAACATTATAAATGTTATTAAATGTATAAACTGGTTTACATATGTGCAGTCGGTTTAGACAAGTTGTATTCTGCCATGGCATTTTAAATGGCAACACCAATAGACAAATGCTCTTGCATGGGAATGCTGACATGTATTGTCAGAGCCAGCATGGGCATGTTTTCTTATTGTATCATTACTGGCATTATGCACAAAGAAAACACAAATATGTTCTTATATGGGAATACTGGCATATAATGGTGCTACCAGCATGTCAATGTATGGGCACAGCCAGCATGAAAATGGTTATATAGTGGGATATATTGTGGGGAAAGGTATCATGCAAATTCATTTGGAAATGCTCCTGTGCACTGTTGATCTTCTTATGTTTTATCCTACAAAACCAATTGCAAATTGTCTGGCTTGTTAACTTATTTGTTCACAGAATGTGAGCTGTACAATGCACCATTTTAACCCATTATTACAAAAAACGATTCATGCTCGCTCGCTGTGTTCTGTATCTCTGGCATATTTTTGGGGATCTATGCTGCTCTAATTAAACAATTCACCATCTCCAACTGAATATGTATGTCTTAACATATGTTCCTTGCATCTATTCAATGCATTAAATTCCCGTTGCAAAAAAGCATTGGACATTTTTGTGAAGGCATGAGAAAGGCATTTTCCTGGAACTGCCATAGCGGTATAAGCTGGCCATCAACGGTGGCAGCTGTAAAATTGTGTAAATACCTGGGCATATGATAGCAGTATTCTGCAAATTCCTAGTACTTACAGACTAAATCAGTTGGCTTTGCCAATGATTATTTTAAACATGACCTCAGTGTAAGATATTCATAGTGCTTATACATCTAGTGGCTGTAGTCAGACCAGGTTAAGCAATGTGTATTGTACCAGTATCAAGTTTACAGTTCCAATTAACTCATTAACCCTCAGAAGTCTGCTTTTCAAAACACTGGCAGGCACTTTAAGCACCATGTTTGATGCTAAGGCTTGATAAAGCTAGTCTAAAAAAAATAGACCTGGGCAGTCAATGGGTGGGTAAATAACCAAACAGAACCTACAAGCTCTGTTTTCCTCCTCATGTGTCCCTTCTTCCTAGCTGTACTCTAATGCAATAGTTCTAGCTTGTTGGTTGCGCGTTAGTGTCATTTATCAGCTAAAACTAAAAGCAAAGAAAATAGCTCTGCCACTTTTATGGGCATTAACCATTTGTTAGGCACTGGCATCATATGCTCACGTACACATATAATGTTCTAACTGCTGCCATCTTATGGCCAGATAGTACCATCATGGCAGTTCCTGGAAAATGCCTACCTCATGGCTTCACAAAAGCCAGAACTCCTTCGCATATCCAGCTCTACCTCCAGTGACTGAGTCATGGCCAGTTGTACATGGTGTTGGGACCATACAAAGCTATGAACTTGGCATATCTGTTCTGTACACATTCACAGCAGTAGTTTCAAGACGTCATACAGTAAGATATTAAAGAACAGTTCTGTTGAAATGAACATAACGCCACTGCTAGAGTTATTTTATTTTGGAGTTCATGTACTCAAGAAAAATGTTTAAATGAACGATGAACTTAATTAGCATCTAATGCACATTCAAAAAAAAGAGGCAGCAAATGAAAGTATTTCAAAAGAAAATGAGGAAAAATAATAGCAGAAATGAACGAACACAGGAAAGGGTTTCATAGATATAGTAAAAACATGGATTGTGCGTCTTAATAGGACAATGGAAGAGCAAGGGCGGTTGCGCTTTTTCGCCGAGAATAAGATGACCAGTTGGATCACATAGCACCTGGCTACGCTATTATCTGGCATCTCGAGTTCTCTGATCGAATCCAGGCTCCGGAACAGCGGGCCCTTTTGCAGGCCAAGCTTCCTCGAAGCTTCACATTGTAAACACAGTTCCAAATACCTCGTAAATATCTTACTAAATCAACGAGTTAATTAACTGATGTGTTTGTAGTCATTTTACATACTGTGATTACACATACCAAAATGTCAGCATGAGAGAAGAGTTAGATTGTAAATTCCTGATTACACCGTGAAATCTCATTTCCTGCGCATATTTTTCCTGGCTCCACAGCAGGGGTGGGGGTGGGGAAGGAGCATTTGGGGAGTGCGGAGCCACAGTGCAATCCTGATAGCGGTTGCGTGGGCTTGGGAAAGACATTTTGCAACATCAAACAGAAGGTACAGATAAAATACCAGGCGCAGCATGAGGCCTGCCTGCTTGTAAAAATAGCTCATTGCTCAGTTTAACTCTAAACAATGCCGTGATGTTCATGGGATATTGCTTTGGCAGTGAAGGCCATGTGTTTCTGGATCTAAATTGTAAAAATACAATTTGCAGCAAATACAGTCAACATGAACATGACAAAAAAAGGCCTGACTGGTTCAAGAGATGTTTTCGTCAGCCATATTTATGTTTTCATTTTGAATCAATGAAGAAACACGTTGCAAAGCCAACATTAGTATGAGATAAATAACTTTCATTCCACAAATAATAATGATAATAGTAACAATACAAATAATGTGAATATAATATACATGATAATAATACATTTTTATCATGAGATGGTAAAACATTTTTAAAAGAAACATTATTGGATGCATGGGTGGCCATCAGAATAATCAATGCACGTATCATTGCTGAAGTAGAGATCTTTTTAAGGTTGCAAGTCAATTTTAAATGCTTTGGAAAAAAGTGATCAACATGGAACATTTCAAGAGCACTTCAAGACCAGAAAATAGGCAAAATACATTTCATTTGAGATCAAGACAGGTCTAGTGTATTTGTCCCATGTGCACCTACTGACAGGATATTAGTGTTATGTAAAGGCTGCTAAAAAATCACAAACGGAAAACCAAAAAGGATGTTGTATATTGCATATATTTGCATGAAATAATTTCCCTTTTGCAATTAAATTAGATAGTTGTACTTATTTAGAATAAGCAAGAAGAGATAAGCAAGTACTTTGAGTAACAACAGTCAGCGAGAATTCACGGTTCAGGGTATTTGACAACTATAAGGCATTGAAATTTAAAAGAACAAAGGAAAAACAAAGGATTTGATGGCTGGAAAGTTGAGAGTTAATCTTAACCTCTGGGATCACTCTGGCAACCCTCCAGTACATCGTTCTTCACCTGCTAAGCCATCACAGAGAGGGGAAAGACCATATGCAAATCAGGCTTGGTCCCATTAAAAAAAGGGACGGTCCAGTCCAAACACTTAGGTCACATCCATTCTAGCGTGAGACCACAAGCATCCCTAGACATGTTTCGGTCTCATTGGGCCTCATCAGTGAGGAGTAGCTGGGGTCTCTAGGCCCAGCAGGCATGGGACCAAGTCTGGGCATGCCCGTCCCACTAGTGGTGACTAAAGCAAACAAAAGGATTGGTAGCTGAAAGGTTTGAAAAGTGAATGAACCTAATCCAGGTTATGGAAGAGGTAAAGTTGGGAACATGACATGGAGACAGTACAGATACAGACTGAGGGCCAGATTCTCATCTTGGCACAGTGAGCATGCTAAACAGCACGCTTCACTGCACCTTTTGCTGACGACCAGGCACCACTCCTATTCTGAAGTGGGCCTGGGCGTCAAAGAGGGAAGCATGTGCTTGAGAAACATGAGAAAACAAAAAACGTATGTGCATCTCCGTTCAGTAACTGTCATTTATGGAAGCACGCCCAGAGAAATATTCAGTTCTGCCAGGAAATCACAGCTTTGAAAAAGAGAAGCGGCTCCCCGGACTGCCCGTAGAGTGATTGCCAGTGAGTAGGGATGAGCACTCGATCATATAAATCTAACGTGAGAGTGATAGCAGGACAAAGCAAGTGTGTAGCATCAATCAGGGGGGTGACACACCACCCAGGACAGGCAGACCCTCAGAAGGCCCACCTCCTCGACCAAGCACACGGAGATCCCGAGCCGACAAACGGCCATCTGGGACGGCATTCGAAAACAGCGAATCAAAGGTGAAAGGAACTCACTGCACTGCAAGCGAGGTCAGATGATAAAGGCTAAGAAATGGGAGTCCCAGTAAGTCTGTGCCAAAGGAATGCAATAGTTGAATTCCAAATGATATTTATTTTCAAGATAACAGCCTGACCCGAGTTTCGAGCTTTCCTAGCTCTTCTTCTGAGGCTGATTGAAACACATAAGTATCCAACATAAAAATAAGTTATCCAAGGTAAAGTGCAGATTCACAATTGATAATTTCCATTATATACATGGTCAACAACACAGGGGAAACAGAAAAAGGGTGGAACTCCAAAACGGCCAATAGGAACAATTAAAAATTAAAATAAACATTTAGTAGATACTTTTGACTTAACCTGCCACTTGCCTTTTTCAGATGATAAAGGTATTGTGCAAATCATAAAGAGAAAATTGGAGCCGGCGGATTGCTGGTGTTTCAGGAGATGGAGATGGATTGGTAAAACTGATAGGAAGCAAGTAGATCACGAACACTGTCCTGGTTGCCAAAGCCAGCATCTGTACAGAATGAGGGACAGAGGTATGGTGGGCAAGGGGGAGGGGGACAACCACAGAAAGATGAATCTGTTTTCAGATGGATGGGGGTTCAATGTGGTGAGGAGTTGTTAGGATGTTGGAGATGTTGCCATCTGAGTTGAGTGACTGCTGTGGAGTTTGGATTGCATGGAGTCCATTGTTTTGAAGGGAGATTTTAAAGCAGTTGAACAGATATGTCTTGGGATGAGTTACTTCGAGATGGGTAGGATGGTTACCAACATGAAGCAAGTTGGGAAGGTCCTAGTGCCCAGTGATATTTTGAAAAGAAGGATGGGAAAGAGCATGTCAGTTATGGAAGAGCCATTATTGCCTGGGGCTGTGAAGTAGGAGAACACACAGCCAGAATGGGTAACAGGTCTTCTGCTGTGGTTTGAGGGGAAGCAAATCGAGACAGAAAGAAAGGTGAGTGATGTGTGTTTGTGAGAACGAGAGACATGAACTAACAGGGAACAAAGACATTGGCAGCAGTAAAGTTGTCCATTATTTCACCGATTATAGAGGTAAATTAGATTCTTCTAAACCACAGTGTAGATTTGAGTGGGCAAAAGGGGCAGAATGATAGGGAAGATGCCATAACCATACTTTGGACTTGAAAACCATTCATGAATAGATTGTGTCAAACTGTGGTTAACACACTTTCCAAACGGAAACCAGCCGTGCTTGACTTAGGCTCACCATCTCTTCTCTATGGTTAAAATGGAAGGGTTGCTGAGAGAGTTAGATATTTTTCCCTGACTTGTGGTCTTGGAATGAACTGGCAAGATTCTTATATCCACTTGGTTTAATCATCATCATCATCCCTGAATCCACTGCCTCCAAGGCAAAATGTGTTTCAAAGTTAACGATAGCGTGGTGTGTGGTAACTTTATCAATAGAGCAAGACATTTTATCTCCTACTCCATCGAATTTCATAGAAAGGTTTCATGACTTACTGTAGTATTCTGCAGTGAAAATTATTAACCATCCTTTTGGACATCTTAAGTCATCTGACACTGGAAAAATGAATAGAACAACATATTAAGAATTTGTAGATTTATTAAAAACACCTCCTTTGAGCTAAAAATACTTCCAATTCTACAAGATTTTACAAACAGTTTTAAAAACACTATACAAGATATCGATATCACTGTGGCCTGGTCCACAGTGGCGTAAGGCACACACATGGTAATGCACTGAGTGCATCATTGAATTCACAGTGTGCTTGCTTACAAAATGATATGTTACAATGGTGTGCTAAAAACACATGAATCATGAGTTAGCTTGGCGTACAATATATCTCACTTGAAACAGAGATGTCCAACGAACAGCCCAAATTGTGTCCTGGTTACAACTCGAATGTATCTTCTATCCAGCAAAGCTTGCACCAGTACCCGTCAGGGACGTCATTTCACCAAAATGCCAGGGGTAGCGGAAGTGACATCACAGTGCCACACCCCCAAGAGTGACATCACAGGAAGTGATGTCATTTGACCACACCCCCACAGGAAGTGATGTCATTTGACCACACCCCACAGGAAGTGATGTCATTAGACCACGCCCCCACCATGACATCACAGGAAGTGGCCTAATAAAGCATTATCGCTCAGTGCATTAAGAAAAAAATGGTTACGATATCAGTGTATTGTGACATTTCATACAAGAATGGATCATCAAAAAGAGCCAGGGCTGCGGAACCGCCCGGGTAAAGAAAGCAGCAGGTGGCAGAGCCATGCTGTGTAGATGGCCACTTCAGGTTGCAGAGTGGCTGTGCTGGAGGCAACCTGTCTCCAGCACAGCCACTCTGCAAACTGCGGGACAGAGTCCCTAATTGCAGGACAATCCAGCGAAATCCGGGACAGTTGGCCACCCTAGCAGTACCGACCTCCAAGCTTCCCAGAGGGGAGCTGGGGGCTCGGTGATCCAATCTGCTCTGTCCTCCTTTGCCCAGCAGTCACTCGCAAGTTTGCAGGCTCCTGTGGTCTTTCTTCTGCCCTGGAAGGGACACCACTGGAATCAATGGCCATGACTATCACTGGGGCGGGCGCCATCATTGTGGAAAGCTGGCTTCCTACATGCTAGGCACACTACTGCTTGCCAACCGGGCATCTTACACTTTCATAGAAAAAAAAGTCATTTCCAAACTCAAAAATGCGCTTAAACTTCCATTCACTAGTGTTCTTTGAAATGTGTATTTTTTTTTTGTTGGACTATCACTTAGATACAGTGTAATGTTTTGCCCTTTCCTTTGTGTCTCATCATAGGTTAAATTTACAAACATGTTACATGCTTATCAAACTGCTTAATTACAAATATATGCTTCTGTTGTGCTGACAGTAGTTATTAGGAAGTTAAACTGTGGGTTCATGGGTGCCAACTATTGACTTTCACTACAGGGGCAGAAATACCCCGATCTCAGCCCTGAATATAAGCAAACGACTAGCCCAACCCATGCCCTGGCCAAACACATTTTATAGCACTTGTTTTTTTTTTATTATAAGGAATTGCAAAAAGTCATACGATTAACAAGCAATGTTTAATATATAACATCTCAGCAACGGTCTCTCAAATTGCTGAGCTACCCATGTAACATTTTACTGTAGAACATATCTATGGGTCCGTTTATGTACTAAAAATCACTACATTACCAACAGTATTTTGGGTGCACCACTGCCATGGAAAGGATTTAAGGTGGAATTGATGTACAGTGTGGTAAGAAGCAGCATGAAAGAAATTGCACCGTTTAAAGAATTATTGTGAAGATTTCAATTGAGTGGAGTTCAACTGCCAGCTCCGCCCCCTCCACCAAATACCACCCCCACCCCAGCACTTGTGGGATCCCTTTTTCCATGTTTTCCATTTCCACCACTGGGAGCAGGTCCTGACACCCTTCTGTTCGGTGCCCCCTGTCCCTGCAACCCCCCACGGCCTAGCTACAAGCCTACACTGCGAGAGCATTCCAGCCTTTTACCCCTCCTGCCACCGGGCTTCGTGCCCCCCCACACTCCCCACAGCCTCTCTTTCCTTCTACCCCCATTCCCCCACTCCCCCAGGTCTCAGCCTTTCCTTCTAGCTAGCTTTCATTTTCCTCATGCTTCCGTCCATTTGCCTCTTCAGCCTCCACTCGCCCTCCCTCACCTTCCAGCCTCCATTGGCCTCAGCTTCACTTCCGCTCAATCCCCCCCCTCACCCTCATCGCCCTCTCCCCAGACATCTTAAATACTGCTTTGCCTGTAATCAGGGGGAGTTCGCAAACTCCTCATCTGCTGTCGTATCACAAGCTTTCAATTAGTCTTCAGAGCTTTTAATAAAGAAAATATTTCAAAGCAAATCCCCAGATGCCCCCGGACCTGCCCCCCTCGTGCAAATATGTGCCGGCGGCGGCCTGCAAGCTGCCGCCGGCATATATTTGCAATGTAGTAAAATGAATTCGGGTGCCGACGGCAGGCCTCAGGCCGCAGCACCAAATTCATTTTACTGACGTGCAAATATATGCCGGCGGCAGCTTGCAGGCCGCCGCCGGCACATATTTGCACGTCAGTAAAATGAATTTGGTGCTGAGGCCTGTCGTCGGCACCCGAATTCATTTTACTACATTGCAAATATATGCCGGCGGCAGCTTGCAGGCCGCCGCCGGCACATATTTGCACGTCAGTAAAATGAATTTGGTGCTGAGGCCTGTCGTCGGCACCCGAATTCATTTTACTACATTGCAAATATATGCCGGCGGCAGCTTGCAGGCCGCCGCCGGCAAATATTTGCACGTCAGTAAAATGAATTTGGTGAGCTGCGGCCTGAGGCCTGCCGTCGGAGGCGACCTCGGCTCACGCTCGACTCGAGTCTCTCGACTCAGTCACTCACCTCGAAGTCAGTCACTGGCCTGGCCTCCTCCTTCAGCGGGGGTGGATCGACGTGGGTGGATGCAGCTGGACACAACACTCAGCCTCAGCTGGCAGCACTGCAGCAGCAAGACGAGAAAGCACCACACGCGTTTCGCGTGCGTCGTGAAATAATCAAAATGGAGGCCAACACAAGCGTCGCAGCACGCTGTGGCCACGCCCCCTCCTCCTCTGATTGGTCAATGGCCAGAGGTCGCAAGAGATTGACAGGGGTCGCTGGCCAATCGCCAGCGGTCGCTCTTGCGACCTCTGGCGACCCCCAAATGACGTCCCTGGTACCCGTGCTGTGTCTACAGTCTAGGTCAATCTAAGTTTGTACTGATACCACCAGCTTCCACAAGCTACAAGACAATTTCTATTCAGAGTAAGTAACCTGATAAAATCTAATTTAATTGAATTCGGAAAGTATACCACATTTTTACCTGGCCTAGTTTGCCCCCACTCGGGGCAGAAACCATTGACTCACAAATTGCAAATGAACAGGACCAAACAGTGTTGTTTTGCAATCATACGTTTTTCCCTTATAACCACACATAAAAATAAGGAAAATCTCAGAAATCGGATTCACTGTATTGCTGAAAACAAACGCAGGACTCAATCTCGATTATAGCAGACATCTCTTTACTAGCAGCACTGCAGTTGAATAAAAACAAGAACACCATACAGGTCAATATGCAATCCCAGACTTTGCTCTCCATGTCCCTAAATCGGCCGCCTGTTTATGCTCTTTATGTTCCACAGGTTTTAGTGCAGAGAATGGAACATTCCAATGATCTCATCAAGGAGCATTTCGGCCTTCCCCATTTAGCAAAATAGCAGGGTCCGTGGAGCTTGTTCCTTTCAGACATTCAACATCAAAACAGAGCCTCCATACGATAACTTTTGCAGCTGCACTTAATTAATACAATTGGGTATTAAGATGTTCTTACCAGCGTTAGCCTGTAAGCAACATCATCAGCATGCTTCAATATCATTTTGGCAGTGAAAGCTTTCCGATGAACAGCTGGTCAGCATTTTGCAAATGTGAAAGTAAATGCATTGTAACTTGCAAAGCTATTGTTTCCATTATGCATGCATTTACATTAATAATGATGGATGGATCAATACACTGTTCATAATTACCATATAACAACTTGCCGTTACAGTTTCCCCCTTTGCAAATGGTGATCACCTAGCCTCATAATCTTAAATATTTGAAATAAAAATTTCAAGGTAACCATTGCCTTTCCAATGGGCTTCCACGGTCACCTCCATGAGAATCAGCCACTTTTGGACCTTCAAAGTACTTGCTCCCAGTATTAGAGATTGCCATCTACAAGGGTGTGAAAGCCTGTTTTTATTTTGTTTTGTTTTTTGATGATTCACAAAGCAGAGCCTGCTAAGCAGATAACCCTAGCATAAAGCTCCATGCCGAAAGCATAGAACATACAGGTACCTTTCCTGCACCAGTCTCCAGACAACTGCAGCACCTGCACTTCAGCGGCAGAGGACAAATTGAATGATCACATATTTTTCACAGCAACCAGAAACCCCAAGAGAAGCTAGAATACTGTTTGCAGAGCTTTGAACCACATGTCAACCTTGTGTGATGCTCTTTAAGCCAACATATGACCTGCAGTGTTGACACTTTACAACTCCAATCTGCTCACCTGCATCTTCAAAGCGGCTTGATGCTGTTTCACACCAGTGTCGCTCTTCACTCCCCCAACTTGAACACCAGCTCACTGTTGCCAAAGCCTTGTACTTGCAGCTTCATCGAGCACTGTGTTGAACCAATAGGACCTCGACTTTGGCTGGAATCATCTTTGTCCTGAGCCAAATTTTTCAAGTCTCCAGTTCTTGATTCTTCCATCTTTGGGCGTTAAAAAGACTTCTGGATTTTCTTTTGCTTCCTCTCATAAAATCCAAATAGTGAATGCTTTTGTTTCAAGCAGACTTGACTTCTGCAATGCAATGGATCTGGCCAGGCCAAATTGGCGTTAGGTAGATTTCACAGAATTCAGAATGCTGCAGCATGGCTGCTGCTGACGTTGGGATGGAGAGAGCATATCACCATGTCTTTGCGAGCATTGCACTGTCTTCTGGTGGAGGAATGGATACAATACAAGGTTCTATGGATTGTGCATAAAGCCCTGAACGGTCAGACTTCCAACTTTCTTAGTGCCAAACTTTGTTTATATGTTCCCAGGAGAAGGCTGCACTCTGCTTCTGCTAATTTGCTGTCTGTTCCGAAGTTCAGGTGAGTTAATTGGAGCAGAGGTCTTTCTCAGTACAGGCTGCAAATATTTGGAACCGGCTTACCTCTGTTTTGTGGGGAAACAGAAATTGTCTAGACTTCAGACATAAATGTAAGATTTTCTTGTTTCCATCTTGAGCAGGGGCCCTTGCAAGGATTTGGTGGGGGTGGTTTCTGTTTAAGCATCTTCATCTGGGTTCACTCTGTACCCACTGTTTCACTGCCATGATACCTTGTTTTGAGTTGTATGTTTGCACTTAACAAGTGATGTACCATACCAAACCAGTGAGGACTTCAGTGTCTCTGGTTACTGTAGGGCCATAAGGGACACACACAGAGAATGCCCAGCACCCAGATTTCAGCACTTATCTTGAGTCAGAATGATGGTTACGTGGAATTCTGAGACCAATTTGTTGCACTGCTGGGCACCAGGTTGCCTGGGCTGGGATTTTCTAGAAGAGAATGGGTAGGGGAGAAATGGGAGAAGACATATGTTGATGTCCCAGATCTAGGAGGCTTCTATTGTCGCTACTTGATTACTGCGGTATCCTCAGTGAAACAGTTGTCTCTATGCAGATAAGTGGAAGGATGGCAGAAACAGGGAATTGGTGGCTGTAACACTGAGCTCAGAAGTCCTCATGTCCACCTGCAAAATACTTAGCATCGTTTGTTGTTTTGCCAGCGACAGTACATTGGAATGCTTTTTACAAATTGGCGATTCAGAATAGGTTGTGGTTCAGGGATGGCAAAGTATTCCAAATGAATAACCAGAGTCATGAATGTAAATTCACTCACATTTCTGGTAAATGCTTTTATGATTTTTATTTTCATATGAATCATGAATAATTCATGAACAATTCATTATCATACCCATTGATAATCTATCTGGGCTACTTATGGTACCTTAGAGATCATTCAAATACGTCAATGTATTTTTATCTCAAGTTGATGTCTTACCACTTTTCTTTGATTTAAAGTCTATTTTTTCTATGCTAACATCATTGCCCATCCCTATTATCTTAAATGAATGGTAAACAATATTTTAAAACAAGTATTCAATTGTTGTTTACCCTTTTCTTCTGATGATGGAACAGAATAAAGGATCTCCATGCAGAATATTATATGGGAATTTGTTCTAAGCCAATTGAAGGTGGCGGAGCATCTTTTGTCATCCATTCTGGGGTGCGAGATCCTCAACTATCCCAGAACATGCAATTTTTAGTACATGTTACGAGGAGCAGACATTGTATTTGGTCCAGGTAGATGCATAGATGTTGCTTCCCTTCTCAAGGTTGTCTAGTCAGATTAGTTCTTCATATTACTATTGGTAGATTGAAATATGCATTGTTCATGGGGTTCAGTCATCCCTCTAATAACACCTTGAGAATACTCTCAGTAAGTGGGGGATCAATAAGGTATGGAGTGCACATCCTCAGTTCAGTATGATTAGTATCAATCAGTAGGGAGACACCAATTGTAGAACATAGGGATGTTATTTGAATGGGTGGCAATGCAGATGAGATAGGCAGTCCCTGCATAGGGTGCCTTTACAATGGTGAGTGGATGTCTGAAATGCCTAAAACCAGTTGCTTGAGGACGGCTAAACAGCCTGAGGACAGTGAATAAGGAATATCAATAACATTTAGGCTATAGTGCATGAACACGTTATTATTATGCATATACTTTTTGTACATTTGGATGTGATTTTTTCTGGAGTTAAGGGGGTTGGGAAAGTGAAGAGCAGGGCTAAACATAGATGATGTAAGGTTTAAAGGATTTCAATGTTGGAAACATGCACATGGCAGCGAGTAGTAAGTGTGCTAATCTGATTGGGGAAAGAAACCAGGGGGTGTAGAGGATGGGGTGAAGTTGATATAATCCCATTTAAAAAAACTGGAGAACAAAAACATAATAATGACACCTAAAAGATGTGTTATGCAAATTATTATAAATTCAAGTTGATAACCATTTGAAAATTACAACAATTAACTAGTACTATAGAAACAAGAATTTGCATTTAAACATCTTGTTATTCATTTAAACCTTGGTCCTGGGATTTAGCTACTTTCCAAGCATTTGAATCCTTTCAAGATATAGGAGCTGAAGCACAATGAGATACAATGATTTCCCTGGGATCACACAGTTTTGTTAGTATCAGGTACATGGGATTAGAAACCAGGTTTATTCAGGCGGAAATTGGCAACTCCGACTCAGGACAACATCCTATTCGATAATAAAGGTGAGTATGATTTATGAAGCCAGTGTTAGATAATGAGAGAGGGAGCGACTCAATTGACACATATACATCAGAGATGGGAATGTGTGATATTCCATTGCAGGGTAAGAAGACAGTGATGTGTGAGGCTCCACTGAGGTGAATGAGGTTAGTGATGTGTAATGAGTGAAACTCCTTTCCATGCGGGCAGTGATGATAAATGATTGCGACTCAATTAGAGTGTTTGAAGTCACTAATGGAAATGACAGAGGCTCATTTCATGTGTATGATGCCAGAGAGTGAAATATTGTGCAAGTATATGTGGATAGTTGTGAGATAGTTAGTGAGCGTCCATTGGAAGGTAAACAGTTAGTGATATGAGAGAAGTGAGAAACCAATGATAAAACATGGTACACGGAATTGAAATTAATGAGTAAGGCTCTATTGAAGTGTATGTGACTGGTAATAGGGAACTGAGATAAACGTTGACACGGACGGGAGGAGTACGACTCAACTAAGCTCTAAGAGATCATACTGAGGAAGGAATGAGACCAGTAATGGGGAAGAAGTCAGAATCATCTAAAGTCAAGGAGTACAGGGTTGGAAAGGAGATGTCATTGATGTTTTCTGGGACAGGTATGAGTGTATGAGTGTAATAAATATCAGTAATGGGGAAGTGGTCTGACTCCACTCAGGCTGGCGAGGACAGGAATGGTGAAGAAGGGAGACTCCATCAAACTCTATGAAACCAATCTGGGGAAGAGTAAGCCTGTATTTAAGTGTATGAGACAAATACTAGGGAAGGAACTAGAATTCATTCAAGTCAATCAGAACAGGGAGGGGGAAGTAGAAAGTCCTATGAGGACAGAGGTGGTGAAGGAGGGACACACAACGGAGGTCCATGAGGACATGCCACTCTTGTTGTGTTTCAAATCTGTAATGGAGAGGGAGTAAGAGTCAATTGACCTCTTTGCATAATCATGTCAAAGATTCATCATGGGGAAGGATTAAAGTCAATGATGACAGGGTTGAGGAAGTGAGACTCAATTGAGGTCAATTAGGGCAGGATGGAAAAGGAGTGAGACTCTATCAGGGTCTTTGGGCACAAGAGCGGTGAAGGAGTGAAACACTACGGAAGACTATGTGGACAGGGATGGGGAAAGGAGTGAGATTCCACTGAGGTCTATCGGTCCAGTAATGTAGAAGGAATGATATTCTCATTCCAGATCCATGAGGGACTGCCAGAGCCACAACGCAGCAGTTGCTAAAATGGCCGCCGCATTTCATGAGTGCCATTTGTTTATTTTGGTTGCCTAGCAACCAGGACAGTTGCATGGCCATAGGCAGATAAGAAAGCCGGAGGCGGAAGCCTGCCCACTGCATCGAAGGCACACTGAATCAAAGGCACCTTCCTGTCTGCCCCTGTCCACACCTGCACTACGGCGCGGGACAATGCTCTGTAGTACTCTTCTCTTCTCACCTTACCTCTGGAAGCGTCCAGCTCACGAGCTGATGTTGGCTCCTCCCACTCCATATCTCCGGTAAGACTCTAGAAGTATACCTGCTACCTATCATACCATAGCCCAATACCGCCCATTTTGATATGTACCTGTACCTGAACTACTACCTCCCTAACTCACCTCACTTCACCTTAACTATGGGACTAACCCACACCAATGACCAATTATATATACCACTTATAGAAGCTACACTGCTAACTTAGTGCACCAACTACGGACTTGCATGCCACCTGTCTACCCTATGCTCTGTACGCTTGGTACTCTGCATCCTGTCTGGGGCTCATAACCCACTGCATGTATTCAAATACGGTTTATACTAACGCCTAGGCCTGTGCCCTCGCACCAATTGCCTGTTATTTTGCACCTGTATTTGCCCGCCATTCTTGATTTACCTGTTATTTTGCACCGGTATTTGCCCGCCATTCTTGATCTACCTGTTATGTTGCACTGGTATTTGCCCGCCATTCTTGATTTGTGCCTTCCCACCAATTGATACTCCAATCCTGATACGCCCACCCTGACTAATCAGCGACTGCTCTTTACCGCACCCATTGCTAGGCTTCTCAGGATACGACATGCCGCTGTGGTCCTCGGCAAGCATCTACCCCACCTACCTTATCATTACAGGGTATCTAGCCAATACCTATTGAGCTCCCTCTGTTAGCACTGCTAAGATTTTCCACTACCACCCCATTACACACTCCCACACTATGCACCACAGTATACTACCACTGGCCCACCACTTCTTCAGAAATGACGGCCAGTCTATAACATATCCAAAGGGGGCAGAGTCGCATTTATACACAGGGACAATATCACTATGAGAATTATCCCCAACACTCAATTTAGGTCGGCCGAATCACTATCAGTGAAACTATCACTCTCACCTACCAACACTTATCTACAGACCACCAGGACCACTCCCCTCCTTCACAGACGATATTACTTCCATCCTGACTGACAATACTAAGCCTAACTCACAGGTGTTATTACTGGGTGACATCAACCTCGGCCTATCTGACCCTAAGGATCCTATGGCCACCGAGGTCGCTAGCATCTTCTCTAACTTAGGTTTTCAGCAACGCATTCTTGAACCTACCCACAACAAGGGTGGAATGCTCGATTGGATTGTAGACTTTAACTGCAATACATCGATTAGTTCTAATTCTGCCTGTGCCTGGTCGGATCACCATATCATTACCTTTCACTTACCAGCTACCAATCCTCACCACAAACCTACTATAGCCCCCGCTATTCCCACCAGGAACAAAAAGGACATTACTAGGGACAAACTGCTCCCACTCATCCTACCCATTCTGAACAACTGTGCTTCTCAGTACAATGACCCTACCGTCTTAGTGCACACCTTCAACCAAACACTGCTCAAAGCCATTGACACCATAGCACCGCTAAAAATACGTAAAGCTAAACAACGAGCCCATCTGAACTCGTGGTTTACCCCGCAACTTAGAGCTTTGCGCAAAGAAAAACGTAAGGCTGAAGCACTTTGGAAAAGTCTTCCTTGTGAGGCCAATAAAGACTTCTTTCTCATCACATCCCTCAATTACAAGGAAGCAATACTACAAGCTAAAAAAGAGACCTATAAACAGTGTATATCGCAAGCTGAATCAAACACGAAGGAGCTATTCAAAATTCTCAAAGAATTATAATCCCCTTCACCTGTCCCTGATACCTGCAGCAAAGACATTACGTGGTGCAACAGTATCCAAAATGCTCTCTTCACCAAAATAACCACCCTACAATCCAAAATCAAATCAAAACTCCCTTCTTACATCCTCCCGAACTAAACTCCCTGCGCTCAAAACGGACACCCCCCCAACCCCCCACACTCCATTCAGTTTTGTACCTCTCACCATCCCGGAGGTCGAAAAAATCATCAGTAACCTAAAACCCTCCAACTGCCAAGGTGATTCTTGCCCTGCTCCTATCATCAAGGGATCGGCACATGACCTTGCGCCCTTCATAACAGCCTTCATCAATTCCTCGTTTCAATCTGGAATTGTCCCTAACAACCTGAAGGACGCATGGGTCATCCCTCTGCTAAAAAAACAACATTAGATCCAGAGATACCCTCCAACTACAGACCCATCACCACAGTCCCGTTCCTTCTAAAAATTTTAGATAGAGCAGCCTACCTACAGATACAGAATTACCTGGAAACCAATAATCTTCTCGGTACAAGACAATCTGGTTTTAGACCTAAGCATGGGACAGAAACAGCCCTATTAGACCTCAAAACCCAAATTGAGGACCTAAAAGACAACGGCAAACTGGCCCTCCTACTTCTTCTGGACCTATCTGCAGCTTTCGATTTGGTCAATCACTATATCCTCTGCCATCATCTGAAATCAGCTGCCCACTTCTCTGACAATGCCACTAATTGGATCAGATCCTTCCTTGACAATAGACTCATGAGAGTGTTTTCACCTACCTCATCGACGGACCCCACCCCAGTCCCCTGTGGAATCCCACAAGGGTCTTGTGTATCCCCTACACTCTACAATGTATTCACCAAACCTCTGTTTGATGTGCTTGACTATCTGGGTGTCACCTACACTAACTACGCTGATGACACCCAGATACTCATCCCCATCACTGGTGACCACATTTCATATTCTAAAGCTCTAAATGACATCTGCCTAGTCATCCAAGCCTGGATGGCCCAACATGAGCTCTGTCCTAATGATGACAAGACAGAGCTCCTCATTCTGGACACTCAACAAAGACTCAATAAGCTGAACCCTTTGTTCAGCTCTTTCAATATAGATGGCAATTCCATCAAAGTATCCAAAGATATCAAAACCTTGGGAATCTACCTAGATTCTACACACTCCCTAAATAGGCAAACTAACACAGTCGTCGCTGCCTCAGCTTACACATGCAAGCTGATCACAGCCTGCTGCCCATTCCTCTACACTCAGAATTGTATCATCCTTGCCAGGACACTGGTTATGTCCAAACTTGATTATTGCAATGCTCTTTATGAAGGCACTAACCAACGCAACCTCAAAAAACTCCAGATCACCCAAAATAACGCTATCAGAGCGGCCCTCAACATTCCCAGATCTGCACACATTTCTGAAACCAGGAAGAGCCTAGACTGGCTCTCAGTCTCCCAAAGGATATCACTGAAATCTCCAGCCCTCACTTACAAATGGGTAAACAACCAGGCCCCCATCTACTTAGCCTCTCGATTCGCTCAGCATACCTCATCTCGGTCACTTAGATCCGCCCAAGCACACTGCTTCACGATCCCCAGATACAAGCTTCAGACAGCCGGAGGTGCCAACTTCGCAGTCTTGGCTGCCAAGCTCTGGAACACATTGCCACTTACCATTAGAACCTTACCTTCACTTAACTTATTCAAACATAAAGCTAAGCTCTGGCTAGCTACTGCATCTGACTTACTGTCCTCTCAGGCCATCTGATCATTGCCACCTTTCATTATCCCAGAGTCCTATCTCCTGTTACTCTGCCTACCAACTTGCACTGTTCTTGTACTTACTGCCTCTGATCATGTAAATGACTGACTGTAATTGTAACTGTAACCTTGCCATTCTGCGCCCGGTTGCCATTGGGCCTGGTGCGCTATACAAATAAAATAAACACAAATACAAATAAATACACATTCTGTTGTGGTATGTGAGGACAGTGAGGGCGTAGAATAAAGACTTAACCACGTTCTATGGGTACTGGAGTGGTGGAAGTTGTGAGACTCCATTATGGACGATGTGGACAGGGATGGAGAAGGACTAAGAATATGTTAGGATATATGAAGATAATGACAGGGCAGGAGTGAGATTCTATTGAGATCTATGACTACAGAGATGAGGAAAGAATGAGATTCCATTGAGGTAAGGGATGGGCATGGAGTCACACTCTATTGTGGTCTATACAGATGAAGAGAAGAAGTGAGAATTAATTGAGGGCAATGATTAGAAGGATGTAGAAGAAGTGAAACTCCTTTTTGACCAATAAAGACGAGAGTTAAGAGCATCTGTATATCTATTGTGTATTTGCATTTGTGTTAGCATTGTTTTGAAGCATGAGGATGCCACTTTCTATCGGAGATAACTTAAAATAACATATTTATAGATGGTGGAGGCATTTCATAGAAGGGTACCTGTGGAATAGAACAAAGATGAAAATGAATGATGAGCCAGTTTATGAGGCTGTGAACATAGATCAGAAAAACAAAATAATAGCAAAATATAATAAACAGGTGAACTACAAAGGTAACATTAAATTAGGAGGGCAAGAGCTTCCAATTGTGTGTATATACAGACATATATATTATAGAACACTTGAAAGAGTGGTGGCACCAAGCAGGGGGAATGGGGGATCGACTGGTGTAGCTCCCTATTTGTGGAGTGTAAGTAAAACTTTGAAGAGATTCAAGTTTTGATTGTAAAGGGTTGCTGGTTCCAATGGAACAGCAATAGTAAAGGGAAACAGTGGAAGCAAGAGTAGGTAGAGTGATGGCATGGGAAAGTATGGTTGATGCACAGTAGGAGCAGAGGGGCCAGGAGGGTGAGTAGTCAGAGATAATGTCATCTAGGTACTGAGGAGCAAGTCCATTGACAGCTGTGACTAGTTGAAGAAACTATAAAGGGCAGCAGTTGGACATAGACAGCTGACCAGCATTGTGTTTGTAAATAGAAGTGTGGGAGGATCTGAGTAGATTTCAGAGGGAATGGGTAGTGGTTGATAACTTTGTCTAGAAAGAGGAAGCAGTAGAGAGGAAGACCAAGGAGTATTGTAGTGGGGGATGATATTTTGGAACACTAATCTGGAGACTAGTGTACGCAGAGAAGGCAATACACACAGTTATGCTTTTAGAAAATGTAATCAGAGCTATGCTCCACTTCTCAGCTGTCTCATGTGTCCACACTCTTTCTGTAGTCTGGAGATTACCCATGGGCTCTGCTTTGATAGGGGGCTGGCTAAAAATAGGGAGTCAGGATAAGGATAGTGGAAATGCACAGAGTATGGAATGCGTCTCAATCCCCTAAACAAAGTAAAACATATTGGGCCTCATTACGACCCTGGTGGAGAACCATGGTGCAATTTGCACCATGGTCCATGGCGCTAAGCTGCCAACTCCGCCATGGTGGTTGGCGGACTTACCGCCCCATGCCGACCTTGGCGGAGCGGTAAGTCCCCAATCCCCATTTACCCTTCCCCATTCCCATTTTTGCCCCATAGGGTATAATGGGAGTGGGGAAGGCGTTAATTACGCCACCGTAAATTACGGTGGCGTAATTAACAACAAGTCCCGTAGCGCCATGGATTTTTCCGCCTGCAAAAAGCAGGCGTAAAAATCACCATGGCGCTACGGGAACTCGTAGTCAGGCGGAAAGGTACGCCATGCACTACGCCGGCGTAAAACCCTCTCCGCCAGGGTCGTAATGAGGGCCATTGTCACAATAACACAGGATTAAGCAATTGTTGCTGCTCTACAGTTTCCTTTAGTATTATTGATAATCCAGTCAGTATCCAGCGTTGCCTTGAATGGAAGTGGCCAAAGCTGTTCCAGTACATACAAATATGAGCACATACACATACCTTAAAACCCTAATATCGTTACTTATAGGATCTACCCCTAACTAACAGCTGCATAAAATACAAAAATAGAATTTAAAAATACACACAGTTTATGCAAAGAAATAAAGGTCTTGTTAGTTCAAATGTTCTTACTTTTGGCAGACAGCCTGGCCAGGGCTCCTTGATTTTCTTAATGTCACTTGTGACCCTAAAGGCATGATTCATGAAACATTTTCCTATGGGATTGCGCCATTATAAAACACTTCTATGAATCAGGCCCTTAGTGACATTGACGTGGCTTGAACGAGCATGCTGGGATGCTTTAGGGAGAGTGGCCCAGCAACATCATCATCAGCCATAAGTGAGGCCCAAGTGGCTAGTTGTCCCGAGAGCACGTCAAGCTGAGGAGCTGTGGAGAGAGGCACAGCGTCATGTAGAGAATAACACCCTGGGCCCAGTATGCCAAAAGTGCCAGGTTGTGGGAGCCAGTGGGGGTGTCCCCGCCCTAGGCCATGTACCCATAGCAGCCCAGTGGTTGTGGGTAGCCCAAACCATTGCATCCAGCAGTGCCTCATCCGGGAATGGAGAGTTGAGTCAATTCTGGTCCGGGATTTGCAGCAGATTGCAGCACCACCGTGTCTATGGGGCACCATGGGAAGATTACTTGGTGTCATGGCCATCGGGGTGTGTGCCATCTCTCCTTGTTCACGAAGCACCGCATGAAGTTAATAACTCAGAGGGACTAACCACCAACCAGGTATTTACTTAGTAGGTACTGGGTGCTGCCTCTGCCCTCCGGAGTGGGGGTTTGGTTTACCTGTTTCAATGGAACTAGGCTTCAGTGCAAGATACAGAGGTTTTCTGGTCCATGTGCGCTCATTCTCGTTGAATGGTTGAAAAGCCCACACATGTTCATGATATTAGCATTTCACTGCTGATTTTTTAGATTATGTGTGTCACAATGAAACGTTATGTCTCAGCCGTCATGGGTTTCGACCATTGTAGGATTTTTCAAGGCAGGGAATAGTCCAAGTGGAAACTGCAATCTTGCTTTTAATTTGGCTAAAATATTCAAATGCCTGGTACACAAATAGAGTCCAAAAGAAAACTGCAATCTTGCTTCTGATGTAGCTAAAGTATTAATATTTCAAGCACAATTAAGTGCTGAGCTAGTTAGACTCAGCACAGCTCTGTTGGGCTGAAATGGTGTTCCGCAGCGTGTTGGCCAAGTAAGAAATTGACACATTTTCTGAATGTTAATAAGGTTAATACAAGCAGCAGATGAGGTGGTACTGATACATTGTTGCAGTCGGAGGTCACTATCAAAGAGGAACCACAGGTTATGAGCCTTGTGTGAGAGAACAATAAGGTCGATTGGGAAGGAGATGGCAGGTTAGGGGTCATTTTGTAAACCAGGTGAAAGATTACTTCTGTTTTTGAAGAGTTCAGCATGAGGCAACAGAGAGCCATACAGTGATACAATTAATGATCTGTTCTGAGCTGACTGGTGTGAAGTAGGAAAAGGAGAAACATGGATGAATGTTGGCAGAAAAGTGGCAATGGTGAAAGCCAAAGGAGGAAATAGGTCTGTATAGGTCATAGGTATAGAGGGTGAAGAGCTGATTTCCAAGGACTGGTCTATGGAGATGCTGAGTGCAATAGAGAGAGCGAACATGGTACAATAACATCTCAGGGGGATGATTGCAGGTGACAGATACTAGATCTTTCAGTGTTTGAGGATCAAACAGGTCTAAAGGAGCTGGATGGGCTGACACAGCAACAAATGGGTACTAATTCAGTATCAGAGGTGCCATGAATTGTACAGATGTTAAAGGAAACATAGTGTCAACAACATTAGCAGAGAGGGAGGATGAAATAGATATTTGCTTGGGAGGTGTGTGCCAATCTTGGAGGGTATATAAAAGTTTGCAGAGGTGATTGCAAAGGGAGGAGATCAGGTTTGTGCAGAAGGATGATTTGGCAGACGCCAATGCAAAGGAGAGGGTAGCAAGAGCATTTGTGTAGGCTATTATAGGGTAGGTGTCTGGGATTTGTGCCTGTGCCATTGCCCATGGCACATGTTCGTATTAAGCGTCTGGATCTCAGAGGTTATCTGGGACTGATGATGGAGTGTGAAAATGTGTTTGTGCCTGCAGGACAGTGTTGATCAAAGGAATTCATCCATGCACAGGGGAAGCCAGAAAGGTGCTGTCAATGGAAAAGGCATGAAAAGGGGGAAATAGACAGTAGAGAGGTCCTGACATTATGAAAGTAAGGGTTAAGAGAGTCATGCTTCAATTTCGTCCTGGTCATTGAAGAGAAGAGAGGAGGAATAGAGGGTGGATGGACTGAGACGTTAAACTGAACAATGATGTGAGCAAAGGGAGAGGGATCAATGGAGAGGTCGGGATGAGAATGAAGTAGAGTGAAACACAAGATAGAGGGATTTCTAATCAGAGTGGGTAGGCTCATTTTGGAGGGACTAGAGGGAGGAGTGTGGTAAGAGGGAGTTACGTTCAAGCTGGTTAGCTACAGAGGGCTTAAGAAGGTTAATGTCACTCAGCAAGCCAAGGCAAATGCCAGTGATAAGTTCACCTCAGGCGAGCTGAGAAGACCAGAGAGTTGATAGAAAGTCACAACAGTAAAAAGAGTAGGAGGGAGGAGTTCAATATTGCATATTCAAGAGGGTGGAAGGGGATGTTATGAAGGGGCAGAGGGCAGTAGTGGTTGCCTTATTGATCATCAGAGGAGATCAATAAGTGAAAGTTGAGGTTGATAAGAGTTGAACTGGCCAGTGATGTAGGAAGACTTGTTGTGACTGGAGTTGTGCATTCCATTGAGCGAAGTAGGTGAGGGTGACAGATGAGTTTGGAGATCCCAGGAGAATGGGAGTGTCATGTTTGAGGGGTTGGGTGCAGTGAGAGAGGAGATAAATGGAGAGTGCGAGAGTAAGGTAACATTTTAAATGATTTGTGGATGAAGGCTACAAGAGAAGGCGAGGAGAAGGGCAAGTGTTTGTAAAAAGGGAGCAACGTCAAGGTGCATGATGGAGGGTAAAAGAAATAGGCAAGTGAAAACTGTGAAGGAAAGGTGCAACCTGAGAAGGAGATGATAGGTGAGTGAGCAAAAAAGCAAGTGTGGAAAGGCTGATTGTGAAGGAGCACATATAAGTTATGAGTTGGGCTAAAAGACAATTAGCAAGCCCAAAACCAGGATATTCTGTTCTTTGGGGTCACTATAACTTCACAGTGATGGGAGAGAGTCACTGGATGGAAGCAGTGGTCAGGTGGAATCAGGTGTCAGGTGAAGCTCATCAAATTCATTGCTTGACCAGGAACTCTTGTGCTGGTCCCTTTCTGTCCCTAAAAGGATCAAACAGGAAGTTGCCCTTTGATGCTTTTGGCCCTTAGCTACTGACACCTAGGCTGGACACCAGGGGAGACTTGATAACAAGGAGGCTGTGTGTCACATGAGCCTCTGGTATCCAGTCAGAGTGCTCAAGATGGCTTACATTCTTCCAGGTAGGATGCAGGCAGCGTCATTGGCCTAGGAGCTTTGGTTTGGAGGGAGGATCCTCAGATTCTGCTCCGGATTGCACCTAAATGGAGTGAAAGTGTTAGAGAGGAGACAATGACATTCACCAAACATCCACACCAAGGATCAGTGAAAAGGAGCTAGTAATTTGCCAACTTTATGCTGGTGTGACTAAATTATAAGGCCTGCCCAGGTTGAGGTAACATGTAGCAGAGGAAGAGGGAAGGGGTCTTCATGTTCAATCACACCCATAAGCCCATATTGGTAATAAGTAATAAAGTGTCAGATTTAGCTGATGTTTACAGTTGAGATTCTTAAAATGTACTAGTAACTGCTGTTGGAATCTAGAAAATAAATAAGAGGGTAACGAATTAACTTCCGGGGTACCAGTAGTCCAGCGGTGAATATCCGTTTCTAAACCATCAATTTGCCGCACACCTCTAATACACAAGAAAGGATCAGAACAGATTGGAATAACAAGCAAATTATAAACCTCCATGTCCAATTTTGATAACGTGGACAGAACAACAGGCTTATCTCCAAAAAGTTGTGAATCATTGGTTAGTTGCAAAACAGCGAAAATACAATTATTACGCAACTATAAAAGGAGTGTCCAGCTTAAAAATATCTACTTTATTAATCACAACAGACAGTCTAATAACACTATGAAATACAATCCACCATGTAAAGGAATTCATAGGACCCACAGTTTCAAAGAAGGAAAAGGGATGCACACTGGACAGGAGGGTAGTTGGTATTATTAATAACCGCACCCGTTTGTTAAGGTTTCTTGGCTTTAGCACAAAGGTTGAAAAGGGTCTTAAAATATCTCTAAGGGCTTCTGTGAAGGATAGCCAGGGGGACAGAACAACAATGTACCTTGTGTTGTAGGTGTTCTTGGTGCTGGACAGGGTTGAGTTGACTTCAGGCCACTTTGCAGGCTTCTGTGACAGAGTTCGAAATGGGAGTCAGCTTTAGTTATCAGGCAGCAAGACAGTTCCATGAGGGAAGCTGGATGATCGGCCATGGACTGGCCTAAATGGCAGCTCTGGGTCAGGAATCAATGGCCCTCATTAGGACTCTGGCGGAAAACCATGGTGCTATTAGCACCATGGTCGATGCCGGAGTCCGCCATGGTGGAATGGGGAATTACCAAGAATGGGGAAGGCGGTAAGTACGGTACCGCAAATTACGGTACCGTACTTACCTCGAGAGTCCCTTTGCGTGTCCCTACTTTAACGGCTGGTCCAGACCAGCCGTTCAGGTCGGGTCCCGCAAAGGGACCTCGTAGTAAGGCGTTAAGGGTTTAACAGTGCTGACACCTTTTACGGCACCGTTAACCCCTTAACGCCAGGTTCCTAATGAGGGCCATTGTCTCAGTGCTGGTGGTTCTGATGCACTGGTCGTAATGTCTAGAATGTCCTTAAGTGACAGTGGCTTGACAACATTCAGCGTTGCCCTTGGTTGCGGTTCGAGGAACTCAACAGGCTCTGCAATGTCCTTTATGGCTGATGCTGGTAGATGCTCATCTCCAAGCTTCTTCAATGGGCTTGTGTCATCCTTTAAGACAAATGGCCCAGAGCTGTGGAGTGTGTTGCAGGCAGCTGCCTTGTCCATGGTTTTAGGTTCAGAGACCTTCTGGCACTCCATATCCAGGAAGCTTTCTGCAGAGCCTAACAGGGCAAACTCTGTGCTGGCTGGGTACTGGTTCTGGTGTGGCTGGAGGGTCCTCTGAGTTTTATTTCTGCCTCTGTTCACTGAGAGAGGTTTAGTGTAGGCATCTTGATTCCCACTTCGGATATCCTGGCCTGCCCTTACTAACAGATGATGTAAGGCAGACTGTACCTTCAGCCAGGGTCCAAGGTTGAGTTCTTCTTTCTTACTTCTTGTGAAGTCTTCAGATGATCTGCCATAAGAAGGGCTGAACAGTAATGTGATATTATGACAGTTTTAATGTGATTTTTGGACAAGAACAATAAGACTAGGTGCATCTTTCTGGCACGTGGTGAAATGAAATGGCAGGTAAAATGCAATTCTGGGCAAAGCATAAATAGCACACATATTAAACATGGAGAGACTATGCCAAATACTTTTCTGCATATGCGTAGCCATTTGCAGAATTTTAGATAACACGTTGCTCCTGAAAACGGCAAAATTGTGCCCATATACGAGGCAGCATCGCACAGAATTGGCATTTGAACCGCCATATTCCTTGTGAAATATGGGATCTGCCTATCTATTTTTATGACAGTGACTATTGTAAATATGAAGTTTTGTTCCATAACCCACATTTGTGAAAAATAGGCTTGTGAGACAAAGGGAGTCATACAAATGTGCACACATAAGGTGAGGTCACTTCTCTTGGCCCAATCAGCCCAGAGTGAGGAGGCAACCCCAATAGCCTGGCCTATCCCATTCAGGGGGTAAGTCCAGTGTACTTCCACCCATATTGTAAAATTCTCAGATGTTATTCTGGCTATATAAGGGGTAGACATGGAGACACAGGGAGATTCAACATTCAAAATTCACCCTTTAAGATTCCAAGACTTTAGATCCTGATCCAGGCAGAACCACCTATCCAGACCCATGCTTACCCAATAATCCAGGGAGAAAGAAGGAAAGGCAACTGATCCCCTTTAGAAGAATCCAGTGACCAGACCTTTTGCCCAGCTGACCCATCCGGCTGTCCACAGTGGCCAGACTTCGCCCAGATGTTCCCCAGCAGGAGAGGGCAGCTGACCAAGTAACCAGATCTCTTGACCCTGCTGCCTGTGACCAGATTCTTGACCTCGCCATCTAGAGACCTTGGTGGCTGTCCAAATTACCAAACCCAAGCTTGCATTCTAAGTATCCCATCACCTAATACCCAAAACTGCATCTCCCGCTATTTTTCCTTGCTTCAGGTTCAAACCCAATTTTAATCCCCTAAAAACATACTCATTTCCCAAATAGCCAGTATCCTCTGTTCATCCTTGCCCAAGAAGAATCTGTTTAGTCTATATGTGTTAGCACATTTCTTTTCTATTTCCTTCAGTTACCTGTGCAAATCCGTAGTATAATTTGGATAAAATTGTTTAATTTCCCATTGAAAATACATGTTCATTATTGTTGCACTTCGAAAGTAACAATTTTGTCGAGTGTTTTTACTAATTATAGCCTTAACATATAGTCTCAATAGAACTAATCATTCTGCTAACAAAACAGATTTTGGCCATGTATTTTGCTTTCTTTTAAATATCCAATTTGCATTTCCCATAATAAAACCCATAACTTTATCCCTTACAGAGTCATCCCTACCCCTGAGTATCTTATCTGTTCTGTGTCGTTGTTGCCCAACCCAAAAAACTATTTCTGATTTTGCCTGCTAATCCCATTTTCTTAGATGTTTCCCAAGTTAAAGCCTGTGTGAACTAAGAAATTGCAATTTTGCCACGTGTGAATTTTGTTGCATTATTTTCCTCCCAAAATTGATTTTCTCACCTGTGTTCACATTGCTTTATTGTCCTGCCCAGTAGCCTGTAAGCCTCTTTGTCTCTTTAGTGCAGCCACACAAATTTCTGTCCTATTTATCCTACCGCAAGTGTACATTAATCTACAAGTAACAAGTGCAATCTGAGTATGCTATTTTGCTCATTTTGAAGGTTTTCATTTTTAATTTTACCGTTCCCATTCTGGGGTGGTGGGTCATATTTAAAAATTGATTGTTCCCTCTTCTTGCTGACTCCTTGCCACTGCTTTCCATCCACACAAAATTTAGTTAGCAGGTGTTTGGGGGAAGTGCAGCAGGGGGAGTGCATAACCTAGTTGCTATCTATGCTTGGGATTTTATTTCCATTCCTATTTAAGGTTTATGTAGATGATGTCAGAAAGTTGAATTTACTGTATTGTAACATTTTGCATTATGTTGTCACCACACTGGTGATTGCTGCTCTAAAAAATGTTTGCTCTAAATTTTCATTTGAACTTTAAAAAAAATATATATTTATTTGTTACACACCGGCCTGGTTCATCGTCCATTGCAACACAGGGTGTTTATTAAGGTGTGTGTGAGACGGGTTGGGTGCCTCTTCAAGAAAGAATCCAGGGTTCAAATAAAAGGGCATGTTTTATTGTGCAACACCTTCAGCGTCAGTGGAAGAAGTCTCTGGCTGGAGTAGTGCTGTGTCTTAAAATCTGTTACAGGTCATAACCAGAGTGCTTTGCAACAGGAAAGGTAAAGGGGTGAAAACAGAAACGAGGTGTGCCCCAGAGCTAAAATGGCAGAATCTTTCTCTCAACAGAAAGAGCTCTGGCCACATTCCCTTGTGATACTAAGTCCCATCCATCTTCCTCTCGGTTGTTGATCAAAGAGTCTCTCAGGTTAATGGTCTGCTCTGTGGTTCCTGATTAAAGTGGCAGGTCTCCCTTGAAGCTGCGGCAAGACCAGACTCCCTGGCTCCTGCAAACTACATTCTCATACCTTATGAATGGGCTCTCCGTTGTGGGGTGGCCTACTGTAAACAGCAGACCCAGACATTACAGTTCACTTGTCATTGATACTGAGGACATGAGATGGCTTCAGGTTTTACACAGTTATATAGGAAATGTTGTTGGGTTTCCTGTTTCCTTTGTTAACCTGCAGCCAGTCCCCATTTGGGCAGGTTTGAAGTACCCTCTGTTGGTATGTTAATCAAAACCACCAGATTCAGGGCCTTTCAAGAGAGCAGGGTGGTTCCATGGATCATTTGTCAGTTAATCAGACTGACCATGGCAGGGGGAAGGATGCCCCCCTGCCCGGAGATGACATTGTGTGCTCCTGGATGTCACATTCCAACTAAATATGCCAGGGGTGTTAAGCATAGGTACATGTTTGTGGATTAGCACCCCATGTTTTCCTGAGGTTGGTCTACCATCATTTAATTTAATGAAACATTTCAAAAAGCCCAGGCGAGCACATGACCACCATGGTCGAATTCCTCACAAATAGCTAAAGCACATCACGCCCTGTGGCTTTCCCATCCCAACCACAGCCGCACACATTGTGATGCCACACATATACAGTCCTGTTTGGTTGATATTGTTGTAGAGTTGTGACCTACACATATCAGAATCTGAATCTCAATATGCTTAAAACGAATTAATTTTACAACAAAATAAATGAAATGAAATAGAATCTGAAGATTCACACAAGCTAAAAAAAAGAAAACAATGTCCCACGGACTAAACAGAGATCATTTTAAATGGTCATGTGACTAACTCATTGCATTTGCATTATGTGACTCCCATACCGATCAAACGTCGCATCATATAAACGAAGTGAACTTAGTGTGAAAAGTCCATACAATGAATGAAGAAAATGTACCACATGTTCACATAAACATGGTCATCAAGATAAGCTCACCATGGTGACATGAAATGAAATGAAATAAAATATGATCCTAAATTGATGTAAACGTTAGCTCTGTTTTCAAATTATCACCACCTGAAAACAGGAACAGTTCTATAGCTGTAGTCGGAACCAAGCCATGCGATTCAGGGACATCTCATCACAGTCCCTTTCATCGCCTGTAGTCTGGGGCTCGTATCGTTGCATTTATAATTGAACAATAACAAAAGCAACAAGTAAGAGACTGCATGGAAAATTAAAGAACAGGATGAGCCATGCACACCTGGCACAGAAGAAGAGCTCAGCATCACTTGGAGAAGACACCATGTCAGGTTTCATCGCTGGCACCAGCTCCTTTCCCAGGCAGTGGAAGCTGCCAGGGTGTTCTTTTCTTCCAGGGAGGATTATCCTTTTGATGCAGGTCTTATGACCTGCGGAAGATGTTCAGTGTCAGGTCAGCAAGACCTGCAGGGAGTCTTGCTGAAAAGACTGCTGATGAAAAGCAGGCACGCGGCCTCCAAGGTCACGAAAACAAGATGCTTACAGTCCAGAAATGCTAACAGTGAAGAGGGAATGACCAAGTCTAGATAATCACAATAACGGTTCTTTTACAACATTGTAATGTACAATGATTGCAGAGTGAGATGTGAGATTTTGATCTAAAATTACAAGCTGTCTGCACCCAGTATTGAAATCATCAGCAATGAGATACAAGAAGCAACGTAGTAACTGTATGAATGGGATTTAAACATATGTACATGATATGGTTTAAGTGCCTTGCATTTTACATAAAGACCATTTTTAAAAAACGTATTTGTGGTCAGTCAACATGTGACTTTTTACAATACATGAAAATAATTTCATGTAAATTCCTAACAAAAAACCTTTACAAAACATTTACACCAACAGAATTCCATTACATAGTTCATTTTTTTTCCCGAATCTTATATAAACATTCAGGCCCTAATAATGTATTCAATTTGAGCTAAAAAACGTAAAACTTCAAAAGATAAAAAGGTTTCCTTCCCTGGTGATAGTCGATTCCAGAATTCCTCTGAGTGTAACCATTCAACGTTGTGAACAAAACAAGAATATTTGTCAACTCTTTTCCGTCTTATGCCTCCACATGATAATAGTAAAAGTTTCACATGTTGCTGCCCGCCTGAATTACAGGGATTACACAGACCATCCGCCAGAGTCCCTTTATTCCTAATTCTCTGTAAATCACGGGTGACGTATACATTCATGAGAAACCTTAGGAAATCTGCCTTCCAATTCGCATTCGGAAATCTCCTAAAATACGGTAACACATAGGGCCTCATTACACGGACGGCGGTAAAGGTTTACCGGTACCGGTAAGGGCACCGGTAAACCCTTACCGCCTTACTACGAGGTCCCTTTGCGGGTTTGTACTTTAACGCAATTTGCGGCACCGTAATTAGCACCTTCCCCATTCCTATAGAGCCCTATGGGGCAAAAATGGGCAAAAATGGGAATGGGGAAGGGCAATGGGGGAAGGGGGAATTACCGCCCCGCCAACCTTGGAATAGGGCGGTGATTCCCTTTTCCTCCAAGGCGGTGCCGGTATTTTACCGGCATGGACCAAGGTGCTAATAGAACCTTGGTCCTCCGCCTACCGTGTAATGAGGCCCATAGCCAAGAGATGTATCCATTACGGGGAAGTTCTTATAAAATGTGATATCGACAAACCAAAAACAAAGAGGTGATGGCTGGAAGGTTTAGACTGAATCTTGACCACTGGCATTGCTCGGGGCAACCCTCCAGACCATCGTTCTTCGCCTGCCAAGCCATTACAGAAGGGGAAAGACCATATGCAAATCAGGCTTGGCCCCACCCCAAAAGGGGAAGTCCAGCCCGAACTGCTAGGTCACATCCCTTCTGCACGAGACCACAAGCATCCCCAAACATGTTTCACCCTTGTTGGGGATCATCAGTGAGGAGTAGCTTGGGTCTCTAGGCCCAGCAGGCACGGGACCCACGTCTGGGCATACCCGTCCCACTCGGGGTGACAAAGCAAAAACAAAGAGGTGATGGCTGGAAGGTTTAGACTGAATCTTGACCACTGGCATTGCTCGTGAGACGTAGCTTTGGGTCTCACCATAAGTTACTAGGGGAATCCAGACGTGGACCCCTTGCTCACTATTCTTAGAGAGGCACAGATCCACCCTACTGAGGAGGTCCAACCAGACCGAAACACGTGTCTGGGGTTTCTGTTGGTACTCTTGTTCAGAGGAGAATTGCCTAGCATTTCGGTGCTGGACTGCCCCAGGGCAGGACAAAGACTGATATGTTTGGGATATTTCTTCTCTGTGAAAGATAGTGAGCTAAAGACTCTGGGTAAGTCTCTCGTAACCAGGACTAATGTCTGGCAGAGGGACTCCCAGGACCCCCCTTGTTAATTTGCATATTTAAGTAGCTTTGGGTCTCACCATAAGTTACTAGGGGAATCCAGACGTGGACCCCTTGCTCACTATTCTTAGAGAGGCACAGATCCACCCTACTGAGGAGGTCCAACCAGACCGAAACACGTGTCTGGGGTTTCTGTTGGTACTCTTGTTCAGAGGAGAATTGCCTAGCATTTCGGTGCTGGACTGCCCCAGGGCAGGACAAAGACTGATATGTTTGGGATATTTCTTCTCTGTGAAAGATAGTGAGCTAAAGACTCTGGGTAAGTCTCTCGTAACCAGGACTAATGTCTGGCAGAGGGACTCCCAGGACCCCCCTTGTTAATTTGCATATTTAAGTAGCTTTGGGTCTCACCATAAGTTACTAGGGGAATCCAGACGTGGACCCCTTGCTCACTATTCTTAGAGAGGCACAGATCCACCCTACTGAGGAGGTCCAACCAGACCGAAACACGTGTCTGGGGTTTCTGTTGGTACTCTTGTTCAGAGGAGAATTGCCTAGCATTTCGGTGCTGGACTGCCCCAGGGCAGGACAAAGACTGATATGTTTGGGATATTTCTTCTCTGTGAAAGATAGTGAGCTAAAGACTCTGGGTAAGTCTCTCGTAACCAGGACTAATGTCTGGCAGAGGGACTCCCAGGACCCCCCTTGTTAATTTGCATATTTAAGTAGCTTTGGGTCTCACCATAAGTTACTAGGGGAATCCAGACGTGGACCCCTTGCTCACTATTCTTAGAGAGGCACAGATCCACCCTACTGAGGAGGTCCAACCAGACCGAAACACGTGTCTGGGGTTTCTGTTGGTACTCTTGTTCAGAGGAGAATTGCCTAGCATTTCGGTGCTGGACTGCCCCAGGGCAGGACAAAGACTGATATGTTTGGGATATTTCTTCTCTGTGAAAGATAGTGAGCTAAAGACTCTGGGTAAGTCTCTCGTAACCAGGACTAATGTCTGGCAGAGGGACTCCCAGGACCCCCCTTGTTAATTTGCATATTTAAGTAGCTTTGGGTCTCACCATAAGTTACTAGGGGAATCCAGACGTGGACCCCTTGCTCACTATTCTTAGAGAGGCACAGATCCACCCTACTGAGGAGGTCCAACCAGACCGAAACACGTGTCTGGGGTTTCTGTTGGTACTCTTGTTCAGAGGAGAATTGCCTAGCATTTCGGTGCTGGACTGCCCCAGGGCAGGACAAAGACTGATATGTTTGGGATATTTCTTCTCTGTGAAAGATAGTGAGCTAAAGACTCTGGGTAAGTCTCTCGTAACCAGGACTAATGTCTGGCAGAGGGACTCCCAGGACCCCCCTTGTTAATTTGCATATTTAAGTAGCTTTGGGTCTCACCATAAGTTACTAGGGGAATCCAGACGTGGACCCCTTGCTCACTATTCTTAGAGAGGCACAGATCCACCCTACTGAGGAGGTCCAACCAGACCGAAACACGTGTCTGGGGTTTGTGTTGGTACTCTTGTTCAGAGGAGAATTGCCTAGCATTTCAGTGCTGGACTGCCCCAGGGCAGGACAAAGACTGATATGTTTGGGATATTTCTTCTCTGTGAAAGATAGTGAGCTAAAGACTCTGGGTAAGTCTCTCGTAACCAGGACTAATGTCTGGCAGAGGGACTCCCAGGACCCCCCTTGTTAATTTGCATATTTAAGTAGCTTTGGGTCTCACCATAAGTTACTAGGGGAATCCAGACGTGGACCCCTTGCTCACTATTCTTAGAGAGGCACAGATCCACCCTACTGAGGAGGTCCAACCAGACCGAAACACGTGTCTGGGGTTTCTGTTGGTACTCTTGTTCAGAGGAGAATTGCCTAGCATTTTGGTGCTGGACTGCCCCAGGGCAGGACAAAGACTGATATGTTTGGGATATTTCTTCTCTGTGAAATATAGTGAGCTAAAGACTCTGAGTAAGTCTCTCGTAACCAGGACTAATGTCTGGCAGAGGGACTCCCAGGACCCCCCTTGTTAATTTGCATATTTAAGTAGCTTTGGGTCTCACCATAAGTTACTAGGGGAATCCAGACGTGGACCCCTTGCTCACTATTCTTAGAGAGGCACAGATCCACCCTACTGAGGAGGTCCAACCAGACCGAAACACGTGTCTGGGGTTTCTGTTGGTACTCTTGTTCAGAGGAGAATTGCCTAGCATTTCGGTGCTGGACTGCCCCAGGGCAGGACAAAGACTGATATGTTTGGGATATTTCTTCTCTGTGAAAGATAGTGAGCTAAAGACTCTGGGTAAGTCTCTCGTAACCAGGACTAATGTCTGGCAGAGGGACTCCCAGGACCCCCCTTGTTAATTTGCATATTTAAGTAGCTTTGGGTCTCACCATAAGTTACTAGGGGAATCCAGACGTGGACCCCTTGCTCACTATTCTTAGAGAGGCACAGATCCACCCTACTGAGGAGGTCCAACCAGACCGAAACACGTGTCTGGGGTTTCTGTTGGTACTCTTGTTCAGAGGAGAATTGCCTAGCATTTCGGTGCTGGACTGCCCCAGGGCAGGACAAAGACTGATATGTTTGGGATATTTCTTCTCTGTGAAAGATAGTGAGCTAAAGACTCTGGGTAAGTCTCTCGTAACCAGGACTAATGTCTGGCAGAGGGACTCCCAGGACCCCCCTTGTTAATTTGCATATCGACAAACGATGCCTTTGTTAAAATCCAATCATTTTGACTAATAACCATTTGTTTAGAGACACATTAATACACGGTACTATATAAAGTGTTTGTTCATTACTCGATAACTGGGAACAAATATTTCTTCCAAACATAGCTGAGCTCAAAGGTGAATGTAAGCAGAAGCACGAGGTTCACTTCCTGGTCCCGGGTAATATTTATCAGCAATCCTGCCATTAGCTCATTTGATCCAGCTGCTCAAAAAAAGCTATAACAAATTCTTAACAAAGTGGCGCTCTTTCTTCGTTACAATGCAACCACTCAAGTGAAAGAGACGAGGACAAGACTCCGAAATGTAGGTCAGACATTTACAAAGGGAAGAAAAAGGGAAGAAAGCTGCAGAGACGAACATGAACACAAGATAAACCACCGAGAAGCCCCTCCATCCTCCACAGCACACTGTACACTAGTGCAGTGTGCAAGAGACAATGACATGGCGCACAGCTCGCTGCCGAGTAGTTGTGAGGCTGGCCTCAGGATACAGAAGTCAGTCACTTAGCACAGTGTTTCTGGAGGTGACTCCAATTCGACAGTTCGGGGCTGTCAGCCATCCCCACCCTGGCCAATCCCAGCAGCTGTATGTAAATGCATTGTCCCGCCTACAACATTCAGAAGGCCTTTCTGGGCTTCTCTACTCTTGCCATCTTACTATTATGGTGCGCCTAAGTTGAAACCATAAGTGGTTTGAATGAGTCACATGCAATACCTTGAATGGCCTCCTGTTTAATCCCCAATGTATATGTTGGAGAGATGTCCCTGCATTTGGGACCTCTTCATATTTTGTTATGTTTTGACATTGTATGCTTTGTTATGTTAATAGGCTCGACTCCATGCTTTGCTGCCATCTACTACACCACTAGGCCAGTGGGGAGGTCGGAAAAAACACAGGGCAACCCTGCTACTACGCCAGATGTTCTGTGCCGAGAGCACCAAGACACCCTCAGAGCAAGGGTAAATCAGCCTGAGTCGCTGTCAGCACGCCACAGTGTAGGTGCAGTGCTCCGAAGACCGTTGGCTGAAGCAGAGACACCCAAACACCACTCTTTCATGGAATTTCTCATCTGCTCTGTGCGCTTGAACTCAGAATCTGAGCATTGTAGTGTGGGGTGTCGAGAGAGGGCTCCTCCATGGGCAGATTGGTGTGTAGTGCAGACAATCTTGAGGCCACATACAGCAGATAATAAAAGTGCTATAGCAATGCCTAAAAAAGGGGCATACAAAGTTTAACAAAGAATAACACGTCATAGGAATGCATGAAATACCTGTTAGCAAAACCAATAGTTTTGGCTTTTCCTGCTGTTCTTTGCATTTTGCATTTATAGCCACCAGTGTGCCGGGAGGAGTGTGAAAAGTTTCAATGGAGGATGCGATAAGCAGCACAGGTGTGCAAGATAATGAGGAGTAAGGAGAATAGAGCAAGGGAGGAAACGATTGAGAGAGGGTGTTATTGATGATGTGCAAAAGGAAATATTAGCCAGAAAGGTTGAGAGTGATAAGGTATGAAATAAAGCTAGAGTGTGAGAGGATGGACGAGAGTGGATAGACAGTGGGGGTTGGGTGATTGGTTTTCAGAGACAGTTGGGTGGGCATTGCTAAAGTAAGTGGGGGTAGGGTGGGTGGGGGTAGTTAGAGTGGCCGCAGGGTGGGTTGGTGTGGGTATAGAGAGTGAGGGAAGGATTGGTGAGGATAGAGAGAGTGGAGGTAGGATGGGTGGGTGGCAGTAGAGAGAGTGCAGGTAGGGTAGGTAGATGTAGAGAGAGTGGAGATTGGGTGGGTGGAGGTAGAGAGAGTGGGGTTCCGGGTTGTTAGGGATAGAGAGTGGGGGTAGGGGGTTGGTGTGGGTAGAGAGAGTACATGGAAGCATGAGTGGGTGGCGGTGGAGAGGGTTGGGGTAGGGTGGGGGTACAAAAAGTGAGGGTACGATCAGTGGGTGGGGTTAAAGAGAGTGGGGGAAGGGTGTACAGGTGTGGGTAGAGAGAGTTTTTGTAGGGTGGTTGGGTCTGGCTAGATAGAATGATGGTAGGGTGGATGAGTTAGAGAGAATGGAGGTAGGCTGGGTGGTTTGGGGTAGAGAGAATGGAGGTAGGGTGGTTGGGTTGTGGTAGAGAGAGTATAGGTAGGGTGTGTGGGTGGGAGTTGAGAAAATGGAGGCAGGGTGGGTGGCTGACTGCACAGAGAATGAAGGTAGAGTGGTTTGGTGGGGGTAGAGAGAGTAGGGGTAGGGTAGACTAACTAAGCTACACACAAGTAACAGCACCACGATGCCCCAGGGCTGTATGTGCGCTATCAGAGATGTTTTTATGGGAGGGCAATAGGGGCACTTGCCCAGGGCCTCCACCTTGGAGGGAGCCCCCACAAGGTTGCCTGATGTAAAGTAAGATTCCATTGTTCACCAGACTTAAATAGCACACGCCAGGAGATTTTATGGCATGAAGCTGAGGCGCTAAACCTATTGCCTGTCTGTTTTGACAAGTACATTCTGCCTTGATCAATTAATCATGTACTGCTCTCTGTGTTCACAGTGGAATACATAGTTTGTGTGTTCAGTATGGCACAACTTCTGTATCATGCTTTCCTTCTTGTGGGAATTATGTTGATCATGTGCAATAGCCAAAGTTGAAATCCATATTGATAAATTGAGTGCCACAATGGTTCAGAATTTAGCTGAGTGTGTTAAGCAGTCATTGTAGAGATATGTGTTCATATGAAAGATCAGAAGAGCACATTCCAGCAAGACTGCCTGAACCTTTCCTATGTCTGCAGTTTATAAAGCTACCTGCATATGTACTTGGTTTTGCAGCATAAGAGGTGCTACTCTCAGCAATGTTCCTGCACCAGATAGGGGTTGCTAAAGAAATTGTCATTCGTATGTCATTTGTATGGTGAAGGTCTAGAAATTGGTTTGTTCAGATGGGGCGGTCTAAAACCTAGGCAATCCCCTTCAAAGATGAGCAGAAACTATTAGTCCAAGAGGTGAATGAGTATCCAAATTGAAGACTGTGGAACCAAAGTGTTCATGCTTGTATCCTGGCTTTGTCAGCAGACAATACAGTGATCCTGGTCAAATCAAATAATATCTCTTGCATTACTGTGCTGTCTTCTTGTCTGCTGGTGGCATTGTTTAGCTCATTACTTGATATTTCTTCTTATGTAGGCCATTTGAGTGGAAGGGGTGGTAGAGAGGAGAGAGCGGCCCAGATATTGCAGGCCTTAGGCAAGCATATTTTAAGGTCTGCTTGTTTGACACAAAAAATGTTTGCTTTTTGTATAAAAGTCAAAGGTTTTTCTGCACGTTTATAATGATAATTATGTGTTATTTATATAGCGCCTTAATCCAAAGCACTTTACAGAGCACATATTTACATACAATATCACCCAACCAAAACTGGTACTCATTTATCAACCTCGGAAGGATGAAAGGCTGAGTTGGCCTTGCCGGGATTCGAACCTGCGACCTGCAGATCACACTCAGATTGCAGCAGCGAGCGTTCAACCCGCTGAATGACAATTTCACAAGCCATTGTTTTGGAAGTATTTAAAGCTCAAAAGTACAAAAGACATACCTAGATGAAATTTGTTTAATCATATCAATTGGTATGCTGGTACTTGTATACTTCCGTTTTGCTGGGGAGAATGAAGCTAGAATCATTCCCATTTTGCCTAACACCCTTCTGTAACATTTTGATTTTAAAAATTATATGGTTTTGAAATGTGATTTGTGTACTTTGCAGGTCAGTTTTATAAAATGAGATTGTTTTAGCACATGGTAAGACATGGAAAAGAAAGTGTTCAAATGCAGAAATTGCAGAGTTGGCACAAATCCCAGCTTCACCCTTAAGCAATGTGTGATCATGGGCATCTCATTTAATCTTTTATTGCTTAACCTCTCAGAATTGCCAGTCCCTAAACCTTTCAAAATGGTCAGCCCTTCAGAGTGATTTCCTTCTCAGGGCGCGATCTCCATAAAAGCCTCACTTGTGGTTTCACTGGCTATAGGGTTGCTTACACTAAAATAGTGAACACTGATATATCGCACACCACAGTCACTTGTTCCATTGATCTCTAATGGCAACACTATTTGAAAACCATGTCCCACTTCTAATCTCAGTCTGTCTGGATAGACACACCTGGTAGCTTCTAATCTGCATTCACTATCCATGCTATGCTATGTGTAGCTTTCTTCTTCCTTACAATTGGTCTACTCTTTCCATGTTTGAGCACTTTTGCATTCTGTGAGGCAGCTAATGTGTGTTATCTGCCTAATCTGGGTTACATGTACCTTTTACATACAGTACCGCATTAATACCACAGGCTGAATAAATTCCTGGATGCTATTGATAAAAAGGGTCTTGTTTATATACTAGAAGAGAAGTAACCTCTTCGTAGATTGCTAATGCTGGCCTTCAAATGCTACTTGTTTATCATTCTGATTAGAGCAAGAATGAAGAGGGTAAGGGGACTTGAAGGGAGTAAACATGCTTATTTTGAATGATGTGAGGCAGCATATCAACCTATAGGTTGTGATCACAGTGGGGTGGGGGACGGGTGCCACCAGATATTCTTGATCACTTTATTCCTTTGGTTTGGTGGAGAGGGGGCACAAAGATGTCCATGCCCAGGGCCCCAAAAATGCTTAACATGGCCCTGTGCACTATACAAATGTAAAAATAAATAGAGTGAGTTGGGTAGTGTGGGTGGGGTAGGGCGAGTGTGGGTTGTGTGGGTGGTAGAGTGAGAGGAGATAGGTTGGCTGTGGATAGAGAAGGTGGGGTTAGGGAGTTGTAAAGAGAGTGAGGTGGGGTAGGTGGGGGTAGGGAGAGGCGATAGGGTGGGTTGGTGGTGGTAGACAGGCTTGGGGTCGGGTGGGTGGGGGTACAGAGAGTGGGGATTGGGTGGGTTAGGGTAGAGAGAGTGGGGGTGGGGTGTTTAGTTCAGTGGTAGACAGGATGGCAGTAGGGTGGGTGGATGGGAGTAGAGAGAGTTGGGTTTGGGTGATTTAGGGTATAGAGGGGGGATTGGGTGGGTGGAGTAGAGAGAATGGGGAAGGGTTTGTGGGATAGAGAGAGTGGTGGTATGGTGGGTGGAGGTAGAGAGAGAATGTGGTTATGGTGGGTGAGTTGGGGAATAGTGTAAGGAGTTAGGTTGAGAGGATGGGGTAGGGTGGGGAAGGAATGAGTGAGTGGGTGGTGTTAAAGAGAGTGGTGGTGGGGTGGGTGATGGTAGTTGTTTGGGATCGAACAAAGCTGCCTCAGGAGGACTTCTCAAAAGTAGCCCAAACAAAACCCAACCAGCACACATAATGTGGGCGAGGTGAGTGGGTGGTTTGGTAGTGGGAGTGAGGTGGGTGGGTGTAGAGAGTGTGGGCATGCGGTGGGTAGGTGTAGAAAGGCAGCCTACGGAGGAAAACAATATATATGCTGTCAAAAGTAGCCCACAGTAGCCCAATTCTCTGCTGGGAAAAATAGCCCAATATGAAATCACTGCACAGTTGGGAAATGGAAAGCCTGACACTGACTTGCTTCTTACAAAGCTGCTGTTTGGAGCAATCATTGTTAGGAACTTCTCATTGGGTAGTAAGGCAGAGTAGTTTGGAAACAGATATATTAGTGATTTGGAAGTTCATTTATTTAGTATTTATAAAGCGCCTATACAGCAGATGGCCATGGCATTGCCCATGGCTATGCAAACCAGATATTCTCAGTTCCGAACCCCCATTCTCTCTCTCTCTCTCTTCTGTAACAATGGTTTTGGCAATTCTGTGATGCAAGCTCCACAAAAATGTGTCAAACACAATAAGGGCATTCAAAGTTTAACAAAGAATTACCTCATTGTGTTCCCAACTCTGGGCTCTGAAAACAGCTGCAATGTACATTCCATCTCAGTGATGCTCATTGATCTTTGAGGTTAGTGAAGTAGGAGGAAATATATAAGACAATGGCCCTCATTACAAGGTTAACGCTACTGGCGGCCTCATCGGAAACCTCGGCTTATCATTTCTTCTGCCTGATATCCAGGCAATACCTGGATATTACAGGCAGCGGAGGAACGGTAAATTCCCATTCCCACGGAGTCCAATCGGACTCCGTGGGAATGGAAACACTGAAACACTGGCACCGTTGCTAACGGTGCAGGCGCTTCATTGATTTTTCTGCCAGCAGGGGACTGAAATACAGGCAGGTCAGGCCTGCCGGTATATCACAGCCCCTACAGGCAGACTCGGAGTGAGCTGGTCCGGGCATGTTATTTCGGGACCGGCTCACTCCTATGATTGAGACCCCATTGCAGAGTATGTGGTTCATGATATCGCATTGACTCCCCATGCAGTCTACAAGATCAGTTGTGTAAGAAAGAGTGTGCATACTTGGAAGCATGTGAGACAATGAGTGCGATTCCAGGGAAGTTTATGTGGTTCCTCATGTATGAACGAAAGGGCACGATCTCAGTGATGGTGGAGACAGTGAAACTGCACTGCAGTGTAGGCATTTAGTCGCGATCGAACTTAAATATACCTTAAGACATTTTACAATTGCTAACATATATGATGAAGTTATTCATTCGGCTATGGACACTTGCATTTCGCTACTTTCTAAGAATCTCAACACGGTCTATCTTTGTAAAGTGAAACGGAAGGAGAGAAAGCGGACTAATGGTTTTGCCTTGTACATGTGTGCCTTGCTAGCAGATCCCGCAATTGTTCTGCATGTCATGGAGCATGGCGTAACTGAACTGACATGCTCAGTGCCTCAGCATGCACCAGCAGCCCGCTGAGCCACAGCCAGGGGAGGTCTTGGAACCCTCCAGCACATGCAGATAACAAATTATCCCGGGCCTGCGCAGGCTCAGCTGATTGCTTGTCTGGGCTCTGCGTGTGGCTGCTCATGAAGAACTGAAGTGCTACGAGATGACTGCTCCCAAGACAAACGGAGGCACCCCTGCGAAGCAAATCTGATTACATTGACAGATGCTGCAGGGCAGGGCTCCCAAAAGGCCCCACACTGTTTACATAGTCCGATACGCTCTGGAGGGAGGGGGGCTTGCACGCGTGTTTTCAATTCCTTGGGGTCGATAACTGTTATTGCAGAATGTCACCAAATGGACAGACGCAAAATGTAAAACCTCGCCTGTTACTTTAACGACCAGACGAGAAATGCATTAGAAACAGAACAGAAGACAACGAATGGTCTGGGAAATAAGCCCTGGGGGCACGGTTCAGGAGCAACAATTGCCTTTCTTGAGGAACAAACTAGTGCTTTAAAATGAGTTAATAAAACAAAGTATTACACATATTATGATCCCGTCCTTTCAGCGGTAGGGTTATTTCAGATAAATGCTTGAGAGGCACAGCATGACATTAAAGTCTGGCCCTATGCTGTAAGCAAGCTAGATTCTCATAACGTTCCTTGGCGAGATATTTAAGTTGCACACAAACCGGCAATGTACGTGCACGCTATAGAAAGTTCAAGGCACACATTTCGGTTAGCAATGTTTGTATCCCTTCTCTCTTTTGTAAACATGCCGTACTTGAACTGATGTCACTCATGACACAACTATGTGGCTCTCACATACGGCACGCGTAAATGCCATGTGACAACAGGCTGCAATGAAAACATGCATGGCACGAACACAAGTATTGCGTTGTGTTCTATGTTTTCTTTCAGTACTTTGCTTGTGTTCTAATAGGTGTTGCAGAACCCTGGGGGCTCTGGAACACATGGTGGTTGGAGACGGGCTACGCTGGCTGCCTGTTGCTCTAATAACTTAATAAACATTGAGTGGTTGTGTCCTACATCTCATCACAATGCTCGTAGAGTGCTATCTGACGTGGTGCCCATCACATTTGCTGTGTTATGAAAGATTTGTAAATCTCGTCTGTGGCTGTGACAGAATGGCATCTGAGAGGGTGGACTATACTGAGCTTTTTTTTATTTCTAACATACAACTATGCTGGTAATTCTGCCTTTGAAAGTGAGATCTGCTAATTAATTCCCACTTTCTTAATTCTCAGTGCTGAAAGTATAGCGCAAACAGGCAACTCTACTGAGCCAGTCTACTGACACCCCTCAGCGGCTGTCTTGTAGTTTGGCAACGTTGCACTTTTAAAGAAACATGCACATTCCTTCAAAGTGCCTGAAGGAACCCACAGTTCCAGCAGCCAGGGTAACATGTAACCACTGGCTGCCATGATTGTGTGCTCCTAAGGGTTGTATACGAATTGTTCAAACAACAATTGTTCGAATCACAATTGACCTTTGCACAATTGATCGAATTGTGAAGGTCAATTATTACATATATGCGGGGGGAAACCCCCCGCAACCCCTCATTATATATATATGAATATATGTATATATTCAGTGAAAAAACTTTGTTAAAGGGACGTTATGGTTCCAAGTAAAACCGAAAAACCCTTGAAATTCGCCAGTTATGGTAAGCTAAGCAACCATAACTCGCGCCACCACCGTGCACTGCTAAGACTAACACCCACGACATCAAAGATGACATCACAAATGTCATTGATGGCATCACTGATGACATCACATGTGTATGTACTTTTCATGAAATATGTGTACAAGGGATTCTTATTATAATGTTGCGAAAAAAGTGTCAAGGATCATTGCAATAAATATCATACCCTAATTAGTGCATTGAACGATGCATTGATATTAATAGCATTCTATCATGGGGTTCTATCTAGTGTACTAAGCTACTAATGCAGAAACATAGCATTGTGTGCAGCGTACAAGATTAAGGTATAATATTCATAATGTTAATATGTTGAATAATGAAATGATAATCGTTTTCTTAATAGATTTTTGTGTACTGTGAAATATGTAATAAGTAGCTAATAAAACCTATGTATTACATAATTGCATTACTATAGACAATACACAAAGAGACAAGAACACATACCAATATGGGTATATACAGGGAAAGTGAAGTTAGCAAAAAAGCACAAGTAGTAGCACAAACAATTCATAAACTAATTGATTATTTTCATGCAAATAAATGATTACTCTTTTTCAAAGATGCTATTTACCCTATGTATATGTATCACTTGATGTGATTGGACCCTAAGGAAAGTAGTGTGAGTAGAATGTATACAAATATGACCATATACAGGGAAAGTACAGCCATAAAAAAAACAGAACTATCAGAAAGTGCTGATAAGTCTATTGATTATCTTTATGCACAAAAAGGATTGCTGTCTTTAAAGCTTGTGTCTTCCCCTATGTATATCTTTCATATGATGTGACTGGACTCTAAGGGAATTACTATAAGAACCTACTTGTAGGATACGTCTACAAATAAAATACAATTTTTAGTTTCTGACTGTTACTGAAGAAAACCATGTGGCCTAGATATGTCAGCAAAAGAAAAAAGAGTGAGCCAGACATGTGATGTTATCAGTGATGTCATCAATGACATTTGTGATATCATCTTTGATGTTGTGGGTGTTAGTCTTAGCAGTGCACGGTGGTGGCACGAGTTATGGTTGCTTAGCTTACCATAACTGGCGAATTTCAAGGGTTTTTCGGTTTTACTTGGAACCATAACATCCCTTTAACAAAGTTTTTTCACTAAATTTCATAGGTTTTTAGTAGAGCAACTTAACCATAACGTCCCTTTAACAACGTTTTTTTACTGAATTTCATAGGTTTTTAGTAGCAAAACTTAATCATAACGTCCTTTTCAATGGAGGAAGACCACTAGCATCCTAGGTTCTCAAAGTGGGAACCCGGGGTAGTAAAAAAAAGATTTTTATTCCCAAACCGGGACGCCGCAGGCAGGCGCCCCGGCATAGGAAAGAAAATCTTTTACCAAGATGGACACCATCGAAAGGGAAGACGGGGTGTATAAAGAGAACACAACAGGGCATCGGCGGGGGATTGGGAAGACCAGGAGAGAGACACAGGGCATGAGTGGGGGGTAACACATGGGAGACATGGGGCATGAGCGGGGGTGGGGGGTAACACGAGGGAGACACGGGGCATGAGCGGGGGATGGGGAAAAGGAAGACACGGGGCATGAGCGGGGGGTGGGGGGGAAAGAAGGGAGACACGGTGCATGAGCGGGAGGTAGGGGGGAGAGAAGGGAGACATGGGGCATGAGCGGGGTGTTGGGAGGAAGAAGGGAGACACGGGGCATTAGCGGGAGGTGGGGGGAAGAAGGGAGACACGGGGCATGAGCAGGGGGTGGGGGGGAAGAAGGGAGACACGGGGCATGAGCGGGAGGTGGAAAGAAGGGAGACACGGGGCATGAGCAGGGGGTGGGGGGAAAGAAGGGAGACACGGGGCATGAGCAGGGCGTGGGGGGTGGAAAGAAGGGAGACACGGGGCATGAGCGGGAAAGAAGGGAGACACGGGGCATGAGCGGGGGGTTGGGGGGAAGAAGGGAGACACGGGGCATGAGCAGGGAGTGGGGGGGAAAGGAAGACACGGAGCATGGGGGGTACAGGAGGGAGACACGGGGCATGAACGGGGGGGAACAGGGCAGACACGGGGCATGAGCGGTGGGTGGGGGAGGAAGAAGTGAGACACAGGGCATGAACGGGGGTGGGGGGAAGAAGGGAGACGTGGGGCATGAGTGGGGGGTGGGGGGAAGAAGGGAGACACGGGGCATGAGCGGGGGGTGGGGGGGAAGAAGGGAGACACGGGGCATGAGCAGGGAGTGGGGGGGAAAGGAAGACACAGGAGCATGGGGGTACAGGAGGGAGACACGGGGCATGAACGGGGGGGAACAGGGCAGACACAGGGCATGAGCGGTGGGTGGGGGAGGAAGAAGTGAGACACAGGGCATGAACGGGGGTGGGGGGAAGAAGGGAGACGTGGGGCATGAGTGGGGGGTGGGGGGAAGAAGGGAGACGCGGGGCATGAGCGGGGGGTGGGGCCCCCACCACCGCTCATGCCCCGTGTCTGCCCTGTTCCAACAGGACAGACACGGGGCATGAGCGGGGGGTGGGGGGGGAGAAGGGAGACACGGGGCATGAGCGGGGGGTGGGGGGAAGAAGGGAGACACGGGGCATGAGCGGGAGGTGGGGGGAAGAAGGAAGACACGGGGCATGAGCGGGGGTGGGGGGGAAGAAAGGAGACACGGGGCATGAGCAGGGGGTGGGGGGGAGAAGGAAGACACGGGTCATGAGCGGGGGATGGGGGGAAGAAGGGAGACATGGGGCATGAGCGGGGCGTGGGGGGAAAGAAGGAAGACACTGGGCATGAGCGGGGGGTGGGGGGTTACAGGAGGGAGACACGGGGCATGAGAGGAGGATGGGGGAAAAAGGGAGACACGGGGCATGAGCGGGGGTGGGGGGTGGAAGGTGGAAAGAAGGGAGACACGGTGAATGAGCAGGGGGTGGGGGGAAGAAGGGAGACACGGTGCATGAGCGGGGGGGTGGGGGGTGGAAGGTGGAAAGAAGGGAGACACAGTGAATGAGCAGGGGGTGGGGGGAAGAAGGGAGACACGGTGCATGAGTGGGGGGGTGGCGGGGAAAGAAGGGAGACATGGGGCATGAGCGGGGGGTGGGGCTGCACCCACCCCCGCTCATGCCCCGTGTCTGCCATGTTCCATCAGGACAGACATGGGGCATGAGCGGGGGGTGGGGGGGAAGAAGGGAGACACGGGGCATGAGCGGGGGTGGGGGGGAGAAGGAAGACACGGGGCATGAGCAGGGGGTGGGGGGTGGAAAGAAGGGAGACACGGGGCATGAGCGAGGTGGGGGAGAAGGGAGACATGGGGCATGAGCGGGCGGTGGGGGGGCTGAAGGGAGACACGGTGCATGAGCGGGGGGTGGGGGGAAGAAGGAAGACACGGGGCATAAGCAAGGGGTGGGGGGGCAGAAGGGAGACACGGTGCATGAGCGGGGGGTGGGGGGGAAGAAGGAAGACACGGGGCATAAGCAAGGGGTGGGGGGGAAGAAGGAAGACACGGGGCATAAGCAAGGGGTGGGGGGAAGAAGGAAGACATGGGGCATGAGCGGGGGTGGGGGGAAGAAGGGAGACACGGGGCATGAGCATGGGGTGGGGGGAGACGGAAGACACGGGGCATGAGCGGGGGGTCGGGGGGGAGAAGGGAGACATGGGGCATGAGCGGGGGGTGGGGGGAAAGAAGGAAGGCACTGGGCATGAGCGGGGGGTGGAGGGTTACAGGAGGGAGACACGGGGCATGAGCTGGGGGAACAGGGCAGGCACGGGGCATAGCGGGGGGTGGGGGAGGAAGAAGGGAGACACGGGGCATGAGCGGGGGATGGGGGAAAAAGGGAGACACGGGGCATGAGCGGGGGATGGGGGGAGAAGGAAGACACAGGGCATTAGTGGGGGGTGGGGGGTGGAAAGAAGGAAGACACGGGGCATGAGCGGAGGATGGGGGAAAAAGGGAGACACGGGGCATGAGCGGGGGGTGGGGGGTGGAAGGTGGAAAGAAGGGAGACACGGTGAATGAGCAGGGGGTGGGGGGAAGAAGGGAGACACGGTGCATGAGCGGGGGGGGTGGAAGGTGGAAAGAAGGGAGACACGGTGAATGAGCAGGGGGTGGGGGGAAGAAGGGAGACACGGTGCATGAGCGGGGGGATGGCGGGGAAAGAAGGGAGACATGGGGCATGAGCGGGGGGTGGGGCTGCACCCACCCCCACTCATGCCCCGTGTCTGCCATGTTCCATCAGGACAGACATGGGGCATGAGCGGGGGGTGGGAGGAAGAAGGGAGACACGGGGCATGAGCGGGGGTGTGGGGGAGAAGGAAGACACGGGGCATGAGCAGGGGGTGGGGGGTGGAAAGAAGGGAGACACGGGGCATGAGCGAGGTGGGGGAGAAGGGAGACATGGGGCATGAGCGGGGGGTGGGGGGCTGAAGGGAGACACGGTGCATGAGCGGGGGGTGGGGGGGAAGAAGGAAGACACGGGGCCTAAGCAAGGGGTGGGGGGGCAGAAGGGAGACACGGTGCATGAGCGGGGGGTGGGGGGGAAGAAGGAAGACACGGGGCATAAGCAAGGGGTGGGGGGGAAAAAGAAGACAAGGGGCATAAGCAAGGGGTGGGGGGAAGAAGGAAGACACGGGGCATGAGCGGGGGTGGGGGGAAGAAGGGAGACACGGGGCATGAGCATGGGGTGGGGGGAGAAGGAAGACACGGGGCATGAGCGGGGGGTCGGGGGGAGAAGGGAGACATGGGGCATGAGCGGGGGGTGGGGGGAAAGAAGGAAGGCACTGGGCATGAGCGGGGGGAACAGGGCAGGCACGGGGCATAGCGGGGGGTGGGGGAGGAAGAAGGGAGACACGGGGCATGAGCGGGGGATGGGGGAACAAGGGAGACACGGGGCATGAGCGGGGGATGGGGGGAGAAGGAAGACACAGGGCATTAGTGGGGGGTGGGGGGTGGAAAGAAGGGAGACACGGTGCATGAGCGGGGGGTGGGGGGGAAAGAAGGAAGACACAGGGCATGAGCAGGGGGTGGGGGGGAGAAGGAAGACACGGGGCATGAGCGGGGGGGTGGGGGGTGGAAACAAGGGAGACACGGGGCATGAGCGGGGGTGGGGGAGAAGGGAGACATGGGAAATGAGCGGGGGGTGGGGGGGCAGAAGGGAAACAGGTGCATGAGCGGGGGGTGGGGGGGACGAAGGAAGACACGGGCATGAGCAAGGCGTGGAGGAGAAGGGAGACACGGGGCATGAGCGGGGGGTGGGGGGATGAAGGGAGACACAGGGCATGAACGGGGGTAGGGGGAAGAAGGGAGACACGGGGCATGAGCGGGGGCGGGGGAAGAAGGGAGACATGGGGCATGAGCAGGGGGTGGGGGGAGAAGGAAGACACGGGGCATGAGCGGGGGGTGGGGGGAAGAAGGGAGACATGGGGCATGAGCAGGGGGTGGGAGGGAAAGAAGGAAAACACTGGGCATGAGCGGGGGGTGGGGGGGTACAGGAGGGAGACACAGGGCATGAGCGGGGGGAACAGGGCAGACACGGGGCATGAGCGGGGGGGTGGGGGAGGAAGAAGGGAGACACGGGGCATGATCGGGGGATGGGGGAAAAAGGGAGACACGGGGCATGAGTAGGGGGGTGGAAAGAAGGGAGACACCGTGCATGAGCAGGGGGTGGGGAGGAAGAAGGGCGACACGGTGCATGAGCGGGGGGTGGGAGGGAAGAAGGGAGACACAGGGCATGAGCGGGGGGCGTGGGGGAGAAGGAAGATATGGGGCATGAGCGGGGGGTGGAAATAAGGGAGAAACGGGGCATGAGCGGGGGATGGGGGGAGAAGGGAGACATGGGGCATGAGCGGGGGTTGGGGCGGCAGAAGGGAGACACGGTGCATGAGTGGGGGGTGGGGGGAAAGAAGGAAGACACGGGCATGAGCAAGGGGTGGGGGGGAAGAAGGGAGACACGGGGCATGAGCGGGGGGTGGGGTGGAAGAAGGGAGACACGGGGCATGAGCTGGGGGTGGGGGGAAGAAGTGAGACACGGGGCATGAATGGGGGGTGGGGGGAAGAAGGGAGACGCAGGGCATGAGCGGGGGTTGGGGCCCCCACCACCGCTCATGCCCCGTGTCTGCCCTGTTCCAACAGGACAGACACGGGGCATGAGCGGGGGGTGGTGGGGAAGAAGGGAGACACGGGGCATGAGCGGGGGGTGGGGGGAAGAAGGAAGACACGGGGCATGATCGGGGGTGGGGGGGAAGAAGGGAGACACGGGGCATGAGCGGGGGGTGGGGGGGGAAGAAGGGAGACATGGGGCATGAGCGGGGGTGGGGGGCAAAGAAGAAAGACACTGGGCATGAGCGGGGGGTGGGGGGTTACAGGAGGGAGACACGGGGCATGAGCGGGGGGAACAGGGCAGACACGGGGCATGAGCGGGGGGTGGGGGAGGAAGAAGGGAGACACGGGGCATGAGCGGGGGATGGGGGGAAAAACGGAGACACGGGGCATGAGCAGGGGGTGGGGGGTAGAAGGAAGACACGGGGCATTAGCGGGGGTGGGGGGTGGAAAGAAGGGAGACAGACACGGTGCATGAGCAGGGGGTGGGGGGGAAGAAGGGAGACACTGTGCATGAGCGGGGGTGTGGGGGGGAAAGAAGGGAGACACAGGACATGAGCGGGGGTGGGGGGAGAAGGAAGACACGGGGCATGAGCGGGGGGTGGGGGGTGAAAAGAAGGGAGACACAGGGCATGAGCGGGGGGTGGGGGAGAAGGGAGACATGGGGCATGAGCGGGGGGTGGGGGGGCAGAAGTGAGACACAGGGCATGAACGGGGGTTGGGGGAAGAAGGGAGACGCAGGGCATGAGCGGGTGTTGGGGCCCCCACCCCCGCTCATGCCCCGTGTCTGCCCTGTTGGAACAGGGAGACACGGGGCATGAGCAGGGGGTGGGGGGAAGAAAGAAGACACGGGGCATTAGCGGGGGTGGGGGGTGGAAAGAAGGGAGACACGGTGCATGAGCAGGGGGTGGGGGGAAGAAGGGAGACACGGGGCATGAGCGGGGGGTGGGGGGTGGAAAGAAGGGAGACACAGGGCATGAGCGGGGGGTGCGGGAGAAGGGAGACATGGGGCATCAGCGGGGGGCGGGGGGGCAGAAGTGAGACACAGGGCATGAACGGGGGTTGGGGGAAGAAGGGAGATGCAGGGCATGAGCGGGTGTTGGGGCCCCGACCCCCGCTCATGCCCCGTGTCTGCCCTGTTCCAACAGGACAGACATGGGGCATGAGCGGGGGGTGGGGGGGAAGAAGGGAGACACGGGGCATGAGCAGGGGGTGGGGGGAAGAAGGAAGACACGGGGCATTAGCGGGGGTGGGGGGTGGAAAGAAAGGAGACACGGTGCATGAGCAGGGGGTGGGGGAGGAAGAAGGGAGACACGGGGCATGAGTGGGGGATGGGGAAAAACGGAGACACGGGGCATGAGCGGGGGGTGGGGGGGGAGAAGGAAGACACGGGGCATTAGCGGGGGTGGGGGGTGGAAAGAAGGGAGACACGGTGCATGAGCAGGGGGTGGGGGGAAGAAGGGAGACACGGTGCATGAGCAGGGGGTGGGGGGAAGAAGGGAGACACTGTGCATGAGCGGGGGTGTGGGGGGGAAAGAAGGGAGACACAGGGCATGAGCGGGGGGTGGGGGGAGAAGGAAGACACGGGGCATGAGCGGGGCATGGGGGGTGGAAAGAAGGGAGACACAGGGCATGAGCGGGGGGTGGGGGAGAAGGGAGACATGGGGCATGAGTGGGGGGTGGGGGGCAGAAGTGAGACACAGGGCATGAACGGGGGGTGGGGGGAAGAAGGGAGAAGCAGGGCATGAGCGGGTGTTGGGGCCCCCACCCCCGCTCATGCCCCGTGTCTGCCCTGTTCCAACAGGACAGACATGGGGCATGAGCGGGGGGTGGGGGGGAAGAAGGGAGACACGGGGCATGAGCAGGGGGTGGGGGGAGAAGGAAGACACGGGGCATGAGCGGGGGGTGGGGGGTGGAAAGAAGGGAGACACAGGGCATGAGCGGGGGGTGGGGGAGAAGGGAGACATGGGGCATGAGCGGGGGGTGGGGGGGCAGAAGTGAGACACAGGGCATGAACGGGGGTTGGGGGAAGAAGGGAGATGCAGGGCATGAGCGGGTGTTGGGGCCCCCACCCCCGCTCATGCCCCGTGTCTGCCCTGTTCCAACAGGACAGACACGGGGCATGAGCGGGGGGTGGGGGGGAAGAAGGGAGACACGGGGCATGAGCGGGGGGTGGGGGGGAAGAAGGGAGACACGGGGCATGAGCAGGGGGTGGGGGGAAGAAGGAAGACACGGGGCATGAGCGGGGGTGGGGGGGAAGAAGGGAGACATGGGGCATGAGCGGGGGTGGGGGGGAAAGAAGGGAGACACGGGGCATGAGCATGGGGTGGGGGGAAGAAGGAAGACACTGGGCATGAGCGGGGGTGGGGGGAGGAAGGGAGCCACAGGGCATGAGCGGGGGTGGGGGGAAGAAGGGAGACGCGGATCATGAGCGGGGGTGGGAAGGGAAGGAGGGAGACACGGGGCATGAGCGGGGGTTGGGGGGGAAACAGGGCACACACAGGGCATGAACAGGGGGTGGGGGGGAACAGGGCACACACAGGGCATGAGCAGGGGGTGGGGGAACAGGAGGATCACACGGAGCATCAGCGGGGGGTGGGGGGAAGGGGAGAGAGACACGGGGCATGAGCGGGGGGGTGGGAAACAGGGCACACATGGGGCATGGGGGGGTGGGGGCAGTGGGGCACACACGGGGCATGAGCTGGGGGTGGGAAAGGAGGGAGACACGGGACATGAGCGGGGGGCGGGGGGGAAGAGAGGAGACACAGGGCATGAGCAGGGGTGGGAGGGAAGGGAAGAGACACACGGGGCATGAGCGGAGGTGTGGGGGAGGGGGAGAGACACAAGGGGCATGAGCGGCGGGTGGGGGTGGGGGGAGTGAGCCACACGGGGCATGATTGGGAGGAGGGGAGAGATACACGGGGCATGAGCGGGGGGTGGTGGGAGGGGAGAGACACACAGGGCATGAGCGGGGGGTGGGGGGAAGGGGAGAGAGACATGGGGCATGAGTGGGGGCTGGGGGGGAAGGGGAGAGACACACGGGGCATGAGCGGGGGGTGGGGGGAAGGAAGAGACACACGGGGCATGAGCGGGGGGTGGGGGGACAGAGGAGACAGACAAAAACACGGACATGAGTTTGTGCGCAGGCGGCAGATCCCGCTCCTCGGCCCTCCACTGGCCACCGTGTGCTGATGGCATGAGCGGGGGCTGGAGGAACAGGGGAGACACAGAGCATGAGCGGGGGGAGAAGGGAGACATGGGGCATGAGCAAGGGGTGGGGGGGAAGAAGGGAGACACGGGGCATGAGCGGGGGTGGGGGGAAGAAGGGAGACACGGGGCATGAACGGGGTGGGGGGGAGAAGGGAGACACGGGGCATGAGCAGGGGGGTGGGGGGGCATGAGCGGGGGGTGGGGCGGTGGGGCCCCCACCCCCCCGCTCATGCCCTGTGTCTGCCCTGTTCCTACAGGACAGACACGGGGCATGAGGGGGGGTGGGGGGAAGAAGGGAGACACAGGGCATGAACAGGGGGTGGGTGGGGAAGAAGGGAGACACGGGGCATGAGCGGAGGGTGGGGGGGAGAAGGAAGACACAGGGCATGAGCAAGGGGTGGGGGGAAGAAGGGAGACACGGGGCATGAGCAGGGGGTGGGGGGGCATGAGCGGGGGGTGGGGGGGCATGAGCGGGGGGTGGGGCGGTGGGGCCCCCACCCCCCCGCTCATGCCCTGTGTCTGCCCTGTTCCAACAGGACAGACACGGGGCATGAGCGGGGGTGGGGGGAAGAAGGGAGACACAGGGCATGAACAGGGGTGGGTGGGGAAGAAGGGAGACACGGGGCATGAGCGGAGGGTGGGGGGGAGAAGGAAGACACAGGGCATGAGCGGGGGTGGGGGGGAAGAAGGGAGACACGGGGCATGAGCGGGGGTTGGGGGAAAGAAGGGAGACACGGTGCATGAGCGGGGGTGGGGGGGAGAAGCAAGACATGGGGCATGAGCGGGGGTGGGGGGGAAGAAGGGAGACACAGGGCATGAGCAGGGGGTGGGGGGAAAGATGGGAGATATGGGGCATGAGCGGAGGTTGGGGGGGAAGGAGGGAGACACGGGGCATGAGCCGGGGGTGGGGGGAACACAAGGGAGACACGGGGCATGAACGGGGGGTGGGGGAAAAACAGGGCACACACGGGCATGAGCAGGGGGTGGGGGGAACAGGGCACACACGGGGCAGCATGAGCGGGAGGTGTGGGGGGGAACAGGGCACACACAGGGCATGAGCGGGGGTGGGGGGAACGGGAGGAACACACGGAGCATCAGCGGGGGGTGGGGGGGAACGGGGGAGACACAGGGCATGAGCGGGGGGATGGGGGGGAAACAATGCACACACGGAGCATGAGGGGGGATGGGGGGAACAGGGCACACACGGGGCATGAGCGGGGGTGGGAAAGGAGGGAGACACGGGAAATGAGCGGGGGTGGGGGGGAACAGAGGAGACACAGGGCATGAGCGGGGGTGGGGGGAAGGGGAGAGACACACGGGGCATGAGCGGGGGGTGGGGGGGAGGGGGAGAGACACACAGGGCATGAGCGGGGGGTAGGGGGGAGGGGGAGAGACACACAGGGCATGAGCGGAGGGTGGGGGGAGGGGATAGACACACGGGGCATGAGCGGGTGGTGGGGGAAGTTTAAGACACACAGGGCATGAGCAGGGGGTGGGGGGGGAGGGGAGAGACACACGGGGCATGAGCGGGGGTGGGGGGAGGGGAGAGACACACGGGGCAAGAGCAGGGGGTGGGGGGACGGGGAGAGAGACACAGGGCATGAGCGGGGGTTGGGGGGAAGGGGAGAGACACACGGGGCATGAGCAGGGGGTGGGGGGAAGGGAGACAGACAAAAACACAGACATGAGTTTGTGTGCAGGCAGCAGATCCCGCTCCTCGGCCCTCCGCTGGCCACCGTGTGCCAATGGCGTGAGCGGGGGCTGGAGGAACAGGGGAGACACAGAGCATGAGCAGGGGGTGAGGGGAAGGGGAGAGACACATGGGGCATGAGTGGGGGTGAGGGGAAGGGGAGAGACACACGGGGCATGAGCGGGGGTGGGGGGGACAGAGGAGACAGACAAAAACACAGACATGAGTTTGTGTGCAGGCGGCAGATCCCGCTCCTCGGCCCTCCGCTGGCCACTGTGTGCCGATGACGTGAGCGGGGGCTGGAGGAACAGGATAGACACGGGGCATGAGCGGGGGGTGGGGGGAACAGGAGACAGACACGGGCATGAGCGGGGGTGGGGGACTTACTGTACAGGCAGCAGATCCCGCTCCTGCTGACCTGACAAAGCCTAAAGCCTCTCATGCAAGAAAGAAAGATGGCGGGCATCTCTGAAGCCACGACGCACTGCACGCTTTCACCGCATCCAATGAGAGAGCACGTCAGATGTCCGCGGACATCATGCAACCCGCTTGCCCAATCCATGTCCTGTCCGGGGAGCGAACAGGGAAGTGTGTCCGCGAAGCGAACACAGATATCACTAATTTTTTTTACCTACTTTTTGGTCATTTTAAAAAAAACTACTGGACCGATTTTCACCAAATTTGCAAAAGCACGCTTTCGGGACCAAGCCGCTGCTCCTGGTCTAAATTTGGTGAAAATCCATCCAGCGGTTTGGGCTGTAGGCGCGAGCAAACATTTTTTCCCATTCAGTCTATGGGAAAAAAAAAAAGTTTTGGGACCGCCCCTATAACTTTTCCCCCCCTGGACGAATCCTCACCAAACTTTGCAAAAAAAAAACAGAGTGGGCCATATACATTTTTTGCAAAGTTTGGTGAGGATTCGTCCAGGGGGAGCAAAGTTATAAGCCGCCCAAAAAGTGCTCTTCCTATGGAAACAGCAACTTAACCATAACTACATGGCCACTACCGTGGCCATGTAATATATATAAAAAACCAAACCAATATATATATATATGCGTTCAATTGTGCAAAGGTCAATTCGGACCCTTGACTTTCGGTCAATTAGGTCATACGAACAATTGTGTTTGAATAATTTGGGTAATACCCTCCTAAGGTCTGGTGGCAGATTAATCACTAAATATCAGTGATAAGTGGTGGACTCTGGGAATATGCAATGATAATAGTCAAAAGCCTTTGGTGTCATTTTATTGTTAGCTTGGTTGCTAGTGACCCCTAGTATCAGAGCCTTTTCTGTATTCACTCTTTGGGGAAGAGTTTCACAAAAAATGATCCTTTAGGCTCAGTCCTTGGAAAACCTGAGTGTTCCTGGGAAAGACTTTTCACCTTCCAGAAGGACAGGATCTAGCCCTTGGGTAAATGGAGGAACCTTGTGCTTCAAAGGCAGTTTCTGCCAGCAACATGGAAGTCACACATGGGTGGTAAATACTAGGGCCGTTTCGATGTTGGCTGTCCTTCTTGACTTACAGATGTTTATTATTTTATTTTGCAAAACAGACCGTTTCCTGAGAGTGTTCCTTTTTGAGGGGTGCTTTTACAGTGTAACACAGAGTAGTAGCCCAACAGGATTTATGTATCCTGTCAGTTAGCACACTGTATTAAGCTGCACAAGTGGTAGTTCTAATCCAGAAGTCCCGCGCCAAGCCCCCAATCTGTAAGTGACTTCAATCCAGTGCTTTAAATCTGGATGATGAACCCTTGTAAAACGCCCCTCTCTTTGAATCCCCCTGACATCAGTGAGCCAAGAAGTAGGTTTGTTTTGCAAATTAAAAGATTTAATTGAAGAATTAAACAATATACATATCACACTTTTATGGAAGAAAAATAATATTTGTATAGCACACTTATGAATATGGACGGTAATCAACAATGGCTAATATTACAAAATTGACAATCTCTTTAATCACTTAGGAGTAGGAATAGTAAGGCTAAGGTAGCAGAAAATACTTTTATGGTTCAAGGAAATGCAAGATGGAAAGAATGCAACACAGGAATAAACTTGATATGATTTCAACAAAATAATATGACCACTTTTTCCCCTGTGACTACTCACTCCCACCCTATGCAATATGAAGAGCTGGAAATGAGGGCACACAGGTTTCAGGAAGACAATCAAGAATGCAGTTCAATCCCAGTTCCCCAGAAAGCTTAGAGAAACAGGTATGATTTCAAAACAGGCAAAAATACTTTTGAATGTGATTGCAGTGAAAGAGAAAATATGCTAAATTGATTTTAATTCACTAAAAGAGATTAAGGATGAGTGATAATTACTTGAGATTGGTGCAGGTCAGTACTAGCAATGATTCATGAATGATTATCAAATTGAAAACAAATTTCAGCAATTGAGAACAAGGAGCAGCTATTTTGACAGAAAATTAAATTGAGCCAAATTGCAATTCGTGACAATTTTTCCGTGTGCGTAAATCACGATTACTATAATGAATTGGAAAGACATTTTGGGTTTGTTGGAAAGCTTAGGATCCTAGCTTTAAAATGACAGTTATATTTCACTTCTAGGTTCAAAAGATATGGATGTTTTTGTGAAGGTAGATTTCGCAGAAATAAAATTAAGATTTCAGAAATGACAGATGCGCTTTACAGATTTGAAATCAACAAGATGGACACAAGATTCTATAATGCAGTTCTAGACAGGTTAAAATGGTTGGAAGAGGATTACTTTAAACTAAGAGATTGGTTATGGACAGTTCTAAACTAGATACTCACTCCTAGCTTTGGAATGGAATGGGCCTCGTCAAAGATCTGGTCAAGGGGTTTGGCTTCACTCTCACCACCGGACAGGTATCAGGCCCTCTGGGTTCTGCGTTCAGCACTGCACAGCGGTCTGTGGCCTCTTGAACTGGATCTGACGGGTCTTGGATACAGCTCTGCTTTCTGGGTCTGGACCTTGATTCTAGCACAGGGCTCTTGGCTAGAATAGAACAGCTCAGCCCGGCTGTTGAATGTGAGAATCAGGTTGCTAGATTCTACAGGCCTGTTGAGAAGAGTTCAGCTTTTGGTTTAGGCCTCTCTGATTTAAGGTTCTAGAGTTTGGGTTCTAGAGTTCTGGTCTCTGGGTCTAGATCTGGAGTCTGGAGTCTCTGTCTGGATATTGTCTGGATCTGGTCTGGCAGAGTGCTTCGCAGGAATCGGTGAGTAGTGGAACAAAGTGTGCCCCCTAACTGTCCTAAACAGTCTCTTTTTATGTGTTTCCAAAGTGGGTGGGAAGGCTGATTCTCTATGCCCAACCCTCTAAGGATTAGATAGGTTAGAGAATTCTCTGTCCCCTGACTGGAGAAAGGATCAGCGTGTCACCAGGTGTCATGTTTATGGCTTAACTGAAATCACCCCCCTTTGCTTTTACAGAGAAAATCAATTTTAACCAAAAAACATATTTCCCAGATACACAAGTTGTTCACAATACAGATACACATCACGAATTACTTAAGGTACATTCTTGTCCAACTCTGATCTTCCTAAGAGCTCTAGTTCAGATATGACAACTTATTCACACTTTTGGTGGGTTTCCCAATATTGGTTCTGCACCAAATTTTACACAAACATAAATATTATCTCTGGGCACATTCCTGTAAATTCTTATGTTCATAGCAAAAACACTGCAGCTGCAATATTAATAATTTCGGGGTTTGCTCTCAGAACATTACACGGCATCCAGCTTAGTCTTAATTTGTGGATGAATTTTTCATTTTAAGAATCCCAAAGTTTCATATTTCTGTCAGCTTGGTAAAATATGTTATACACAATTGTATAAAACATATATTTGCTGGGCTACCTGAATCCACAATGGTTTGTCCCCGCCCTCAGAGCTGGCTGACTCAGAGGATCACATGTCTTGTTTCTCCCAGAGCAGTTGTTGACCAGTCACACCCAAATCAGCATATTCTATTCATCCCAAAGCCCCCATTGTTTTGACTGAGAGCAACATGCCAGGGTGCCTTGGCTAGTTCCTGTTCATACCAGGCTGTCCATCTCTTGGCCAAGGGCAGAAGGAAGCTTCTTTGTATAGGGATAAGATGTGAAGGGTTCCCATGAACAGAAGGTCTCTTCAAGTTTTAACTAAATCAGATTACCTTCTAGTCAATTGCAACATAGTTCCTTGTAAAAAAAAATACATTTATAAACTCACAATAAGCAACATATCTTTAAATCAAGTATTTTTCAACAATGAAATCACTGTGTGGCACTCTATATGGCATTTTGATGGAATTTTCTTCTTTGGCATATTTAACTTCTGAAACACAGCTCTCCTGTCAGAATTATAAATCGCCAGCACCTGACAGAGGCGAGTAACGGTACTACACCCATTTTGACAGCTATCTTTCCATCAAATATCTTTAAAAGTGGATTTTGTTCTAATAACACATGATTCTTTCTGACATTGGGTTTATGTGGATTCTTGCATATAATGATGTGGAACACCCAACAAGGAGGTTGGATCTTTTTAGGTGGTCTGTGAGCCATGATTATAGCAAATTTGACACCAAATAAAAATGGATTTTTGAGACAGCTCTGTATTCCTTGGCAGAGATTTTTCTCTGTGATCAGCCAAAAGATGGGGTTTGCCAGTGGTCTCCGGTGCTCAAAAGTGGATGGCAGCCTATTTTTCGGGTTTTCACTGCGCGTTTCTGGTGATTTCTGGCGAGCAGCATGCTTTACAGTAGCCATTATGACGTTTCTGCTGCCAGCAATGCCTAGTGATGTTGCAGGGCTTGGATGAGTGGGTTGAGACATCCCACAGCTGACAGGAGAACAGAAAGAGTTAGAGTAGCTAGGAGAGGAGTAACAGTCCCGTGAAGGGTCCCACCATCTTGTAGTCGTGTAGACAAAGCACTTGTTTACTGACATCACCATGAAAAGACACTGATCACAGTAGGCAGGATTTGAACCTTACAGAAGGATTTTAATGAATCAATCAGCTGTGAAAAAATGAATCTCTAAGGTGGTGAGACACCCAGGAATCCAGGAGTCAGAGAGCAGCTCGCTGCTCTGTTACATGCCTAGTTCTAACTAAGGTGCTTTTGAGCTGTTTTCCAGCAGCTCCTCTGTCATGCACTTCATGCACTTCATGTTGCCTAATAAAGATAATGTTGCAGTATTCATCCAGGCATAGAAACACCCATCTGAAACAGGTACAAACAATGTAGAGTGGTGGCTTGGCCATCAATGCCTGTAAGGGCCAGACAGTGCAGGGTACTGAGACTTCCTTTGGACACCAGGTGGGTGGTGGTAAGAAATATCTCTTTAGACAAAAGTGCAAGGGGTCAAGTACTAGAACATCCCTAGCACTCAGACCCAGGTGGGAGCATTCCTTGCATGTATGCTGTATTAATGGTCTTTCATTCAAGGGTGTGGGACCTTGAACTTGCCCTAAAAGCTGGTTTGTTCAGGGTTCCTATTCTAAAGATCACAGATTATGTACAGGAGTTTATTATCCAGTCAGAATCATGAGAATTAGCAACTGGAGCCGTTTTAGTGCAGCTAAACTCAGAAGGCGATGACCAGCCCACTGCTTACATAAGTAGGAATTTAACCAAAAGAAAGAAACTGGGCCACAATTAAGAAAGAGGCACTTTCAGTAGTTTGGGTCATCCACCTGTGGAAACCTATATCGTTGGGTCTAACTGTACTGTCTAAACAGACTTCAGGCCTCAAAGGTGGCCATGAAAGGAGAGAATCCAAGTTGTTGTGTCAGACCACATCCGTACATTTAATATGGGCATGCAGCAGCAACCTTTGGCACAGTACCCGAATGCAGATGGCCTCAGTAGATAATTTCACCTTGATGATTAGGTAGACACTTAGAAATGTGGTGCGAATCCGTTTTTGCTTGGGATTGTGTGAAGGCAAACTAGGAAGAGCATTTTCATTGTTAATATAAAATAATGCTGGTAATTCTGTCTCTGAATGTGCGGTCTGCTTATCAGATCCAATGTTCCAAAAGTCAGGGATTGCCTTTTACTGTGAGCAGCCCTGATTCAAATTATAACATATTGTATTTGCAAGGCCTGGTGGAAGATTAATAACTAGGCATATGCCATGCATAGTTTTGACATGGTGGCCTCTATAATATACAATTATACTGGCCAAAACCCTGTGGTGTCATTTTATTGATTGCCCAGTTTCCATTGACCCCTTGTGCCAGGGCTCTCTGTGATTTCACTGTCTGGCACTGGGTTTCACCCAAAACCCACCATATAGACTCTGCCACATCAACACCTTTGTTCTCTCTGGTAAAGAATTGTCACCTTCCTGGAAAACAAGATATTTCTCCAGAGGGTAGGGAAAGGCTCATGCTTCAAAGAACTGGGTCTGCCAGCAATAAGGTTGCTGCCTATCTGGAATTACGACGGGATGGTCATTTTTCTAGAAATATATACATATTGTCAGATCTCTCCACTCTAGTCCTCTTTGTCTATGATTCTGCAGAATGAAGGCAGCAATGTATGATCTTTGTGATAGACAATTCTGCTTTCTGCAAGTTGAGACACACATATGTACTAAAACCCAGCCCTGTTAAGTAGGACTGATTGAGATATTTGTGTTTGCTGCCCAGCTACTTGCTACGTATGTATATCCTCCTCAGCCCCCAGCTGTGCAACTTTGGACGGTTTGCAAAGAGGGGAGGGGCAGAGCATTCACAACACAGGAGAGCCTTACACAAACTAAGAATATATCATGAATTTAAAAATGGGACATTCGGGGCATTTTTAAACAAAACAGGTATTTGTAATGCAAAATGCAAACAGCATGTATTAAATGTGTTACTCTAAGTATATCATCCTTTAAGCAGTAAATGCAACCTGGTGAATGCAGAGTTTGGCCAGTCTCATGGACAAGGGAAGGTGTGTTTACGGTAAACATTTCTACTTTATTTTTATTCTTAAATAATCTTTCAGCCCTGGTCCCATTTACAAAACTCTTTTAAAGAGCAATGGATGTGTGTGATAATGCCCTTTACTCAAATATACACATACATGGCACCATTTATGTTATTGACAATTTGCGAAAGCAACTGGTGCTGGCATATTCCCAACAACTTTGTTCTTTAGCTGTGCCAAACTGGAGTACATTTACACACATAAATAGTTTTTATTTACGCAGTAGAGGCATGGATAGCTGTCTCGGGTGGATAGCTCAGGGGCAACGTGCTTGCCTTGGAAGCAAGATGACAGGGAGCAGCACAGATTTGACCCCAGGGTCCGCGCTTAGAAACCTCTGGGTATTAAGCACGTTATAAATAACCAATCATATCCTATCTTGTCAGGAGTTTTACGGTTCTGGTCTATTCTATTTCTGAAACCACAATAAATATTTCTTGATATCAAATTTTCTACATGCTTTTTTGGGTATACTTTTCAGTTTGTTAGTGCTAGGCTTATAATACTTACAAGGTTTTATTGGGGTGGTTGGCTAAGTGTAAGTTATGGTCAGATCACTGAAGTAACCTTACCAGAACATACATTTATAGACAGAACTGTCAATATACCCCAGCATATCGACAAATAAGTCATTGAGTCTTAATGTTAGCCTCTGCATTCTGGGACTTGTAGTTTTGTATTCATCATTTTAAATTCAGAATCCCCAATGTCAGATTATGAAAGAAACTCTAGAAGTGAATGTCCTACTCACTTATGGTGTAGGAAAGCTTGAGAGCTGTATTTGTAGAGGACTGAATATGTTGTTTTCTGGTAATTGGTTAGCAAGAGCCCCTAGATCAGTCGTGTACAATCTAGGTACAAATCGGGCTATGAATGAACTAAATTGTTAATTTGTCGTTGGCAAGATAGACATTCTCAATTGACGTACACATTCACCAGCCTCCTCACCGTGTCAGGTGGGTGAAGCCCATCCAGTGCTGTTTTATTTTGTTGTATTCTGGAATGTCCTTCCTTTTTAAGAAAAGGCAAAACTACAAGTCCCACAATACAATTAAGGAAATGTACTGTCCTGATATCTGTCTTTATCATTATATAGGAAAGGTTCTATGGCATGGTTCAAAGCTACTTAATTTGCAGTCAGGGCTTCACATTCGATTTTTGCTTTTAGCAAAGGTAGTAACTCTAGTCAGCAAGAGGGAAGTCACACCAAGGTCGTAATTACTAGAGGCTCTTTGATGCAGGGCAGACAGGAGAGTGTCCAGAGATAAACTTGCCAGAAGAGATTTACCAGCTAGGGGAAGGTCCCACCATTTTGGATCTCCCAGGGCTCCCACACTTCATGTGATCCCTCTTCATGTCTGCTCTGAACAGATTGGATATATATGGGGGTGTGAACCCATCCGAATTTAATTGAATCCTCTTTGGACTTCAGAAGAAGAAGAATTTCATCCCGACAATTATCGGGTATAAACTGCCCAAGGTCCACTGCCATAGAGGTGAGGATAAAGGCTCCAAGAAGTCATGAAGACCCTTCCCTCAGCCACCCCAGATGAAAATTTGTGTTGAACAGCTATTTGTACATGTCAGAAATGTACCAAAGTATCAACTGAAAAGGATACAATACTCAAAAGGATACAGGAGGTAGGGTCTTCCGGATCCCTGTTCACCCGACTTGATAGTCGTGAAGTCAACAAAGACCTTCCAAATGATACAACCCTCTGGCTGATAAAACAGGCAAAGCGATGGATCACTGGAAAGGGCGTGGGTAAGGTATAGTAATCCAGCCTAGGACAAATTAAAGTATCATGAATAACTGCTCCAATCTGAGTATGATGAAGTAGATAATGACAGGAATGATCACACTGACCTGTATCTCTGGGTAGAACAATCCAGAAGTCTCTTGATGGATTTGAAATGAAGAACAAAACGACAGGGAAGGGAAAATTAGTAAGGGAGACTTATCCCGAACGGAACGAGGCTCACGCTAGATACGGGTTGAATTCACCACAGGATAGCGTCCAAAGTTCAGTTCAAAGTCACTTCCAATGATCCTTGAAAGGCTTCCTTCCCACTTTAGGGATCAATCCTTCTGTTAATTCCACAGATGCAGGAGTTAGAAGAAAATAGCGTTTGAAGACAACGTGAGCGTGTGGATTTACACGCGGGCAGGATTCGCGCAGCCTGGGCCAGCCGCGTGTGAAGACAACGTGCGCGTGTGGATTTACACACGGGCAGGATTCGCGCAGCCTTGGCCAGCCGCACTTGAAGACGAAGAGCGCGTGTGGATTCTACACGCGGGCAGGATTCACGCAGCCTTGGCCAGCCGCGTGTGAAGACAACGTGCGCGTGTGGATTTACACGCGGGCAGGATTCGCGCAGCCTTGGCCAGCCGCACTTGAAGACGAAGAGCGCGTGTGGATTTTACACGCGGGCAGGATTCGCGCAGCCTGGGCCAGCCGCGTGTGAAGACAACGTGCGCGTGTGGATTTACACGCGGGCAGGATTCGCGCAGCCTTGGCCAGCCGCACTTGAAGACGAAGAGCGCGTGTGGATTCTACACGCGGGCAGGATTCACGCAGCCGTGGCCAGCCGCACTTGAAGACAAAGAGCGCGTGTGGATTTTACACGCGAGCAGGATTCACGCAGCCTTGGCCAGCCGCGTGTGAAGACAAAGAGCGCGTGTGGATTTTAAACGCGGGCCGGATTCACGCAGCCTTGGCCAGCCGCATTTGAAGACAGAGAACGCGTGTGCATTATCACGCGAAGGGATAGCTCCAGGAATCAGCGTGTGGCGGAACACACGCTATCGAAGGCCCAAAAGTAGCTGTAGGATTATGCCAGGATGTAGATCAGAGGTTCAGCTACATAACGCAAATAGAGACGATCAGAAGCAGCGAGTGAAGTTTCTACGCTGCTTAAATACGTAATACCGTAGTTCACGTGACGAAGCAAAAGTCACGTGAAGTTAGCGACGTGAAAAGTGTAAACGTCGTTTTCCCGGTAACGTATCGAATAGCCTCCATTTGGAGTAGAACGGTCTCGCTGTCGTACGAGCGTAGCGTCCAGCATGCATGACAGTACAAGATATACCTGCTGCCTGTAGACTAAAACCAGGTTCCTGATCACTGTAAGGGACAGCTCCTGCAGGTACTCTTTGTCAACCTTCCTGGCTGGGGAGGGAAGAACAAGCACTGTCCTGCTCTGGATACCATGGGTGGGATCCTCCATCAACCTAGGAATCTTGTGACAGCTATGGGCTCTGTTCTTTTACCTTGTTCCACTTTCCAGCCATGTTGACTTATTTTCAAGGCCAACCCAGAGCTGTTTTTGCACTCAGCACTTTTAGATCCATTTAAAACCATAGAGAAGCTGACTTGGCCTGAACCTGACTATTCTCCATCCATTTCTGCGCTGATGTCCACTGTTGAAGTGTATCACATCAGTGGACCTCATCAAACCGACTCAAACACTTTTCAATGCAGATGTGACCATCACTTCTATGTTCCTCTCCTGCTTTGTGTTGATCAATGCTGCAGTGCAGCCTTGCATTGCTGAACGATCTTCAGCCGATTCAACCATCTTGACACAATCAATTCTTTGGGAACAACTGACTGTGTTCCTGATGTCGACTTGATCCATTCTAAAGTGCCTAGGAGCTTGTCTCGATGCTAACAAAGACAAAGAGGTATTTCTTGTGGTTCTATCCCCTTGGACTGAATTAAAGGCCCTAGTGACATCAATGACAACGCTCTTAACCTTTTCAAAGACACTTTCATTGAACTTGAACATGGCTGCTGACAATCGTGCCTGCCTCCCTTTGTCTTCAGACCCAGGGTTCAACTTTCAACTTAATGCCTTCATATTCGGTTTCTTCTCTTACACAGGTGAGTTGTAGTGTTTTTGATTTGTGTGTTTTATTTTAGTTTAATTAAACGTCTCTTTTTCATAGAACATTGGTTGGGCATTCTTTTACTTTTGTACCCCAGTACTATTTCTCCTTGGAAGTTTCCTTTCTTGCTCATTCCCTTGCAGAACCATATAACCTTCCCCAACCCACAAGCTACCACAAGAGGAGAAGGTGGTATACCTGTTAGGTTGCGCCTGATTCTCCTTTATGTCTGGGATTACAGCTGGTTAATAGTAGTGTTGAGCCTAGTGGGAGTTGCATAACACACTCATCCATGTAATCCTGCGGAGCAGTAGCCATTTCAGCCTGTGGCTAACAGCTAACTCTCAACCTCCTCTACTAACCAAAATGTACCCAACATTACAACAGCACCAGCACTTTCATCCATGTCTCCCCCACAATCAGCACTACAATCCTCATGCACACAATAAACTCCCCAAATCTGCAACCCAGTTCTGCAACTTCACTATATCCCCATGCATCTTTGCTTGCAGACCATGGGCTCTGGCATATCAGCAACATCCAAACCATACTGCAGACAAAGGATATGCATAGCCACACATTCGATATATCCCAAAAATGTGTTCACACTCGATAACTAGCGTTAAACACATTTCCAAAAAGTAAATGAGAACATTTGTTAGGGAATCCTTGACAAGGTTAATAGATTTTCATTAATCATTTCTTAGTACAATATTGAACAATTAGGAAAGGTGGCAAACACCATTAAATCAACAGCTATTGGAATTGAATGTGTACATGCAAAAGTACAACATTACACTACAGTTTCAAAACATACTTCAAGTACACAGGACAACCAAAACATAAAAAATACAAAAACGTAAAATGAACAAACAATTGATGAACAGTAAAAAAGTGTTTTGTGGTTTCTGCTGACAACCTAGTAGGAACGTAGATGTTCACTTGAATTGATGCCATGAGAAGTCGTTTCTAAGTTAAGCAGGTTCCAGGTCCACGTGTCACTATGTTTCAGAGTAAAGAGATTCAAACACCTTCATCAGAACCAAAATAACATTCAAAATGTCCTCCCTAGAGGTAAGATAATAGAATATACGGTACTGGTGCTTAGATATTGCCAGTATATAGACAGAAAATTGAGTGTAAGAAAGTTGCTTACTATGAGGTCCCAACTCCTCTTTATGTGTCAGAGTATTAGTAGCAATCCACATAATATTAACTAGAAGCCAACATGGTGCATAACTGCAAATAATAGAAACAAATGTTTTATTTCAAACAAATAATCAATTTAACGCATATTTAGTTAAAGTGTTTTATCTACTTACATTTTTTTTACATAACTTGAGGACATATCTTTCAATTTTTCCGTAATCTAAACAATTAATGATAGGGTATTCTGAATTAACTCATTCAGAGTTATAGAATTTAATCCATTCTGCAAAAAAGATATAATCATTTCTACCATACAGAAATAGTGGCAAGAAATAATTATGTTGAGTTGCCAAAAGTAAAGATACTCTGAGGAGTGAAGGTTACAGCTCACCCTACCTCCACTTCGAGTAATTCCAGATAAAATGCAGAGAAATCTGGCCTTATCCAAAGCCGGTTTTAAAATGACGCAATGACATCACCAAGTGAACATGTGATGATGTCATTGCATGCACTAGCCACACATTTGAAACAGTATAACATGGCCAGCCTGCCTCACATGAATTATCTATTATCAACATCAGCCCGGATTCTGCTACTCCAAATATCCCACCGATAACCACACATTTTACATGCATGACCCAAAACGCCAAGAGGTCCTGCAAATAACAAAAGCTTAACTTAACCATTTGCTCTACTCATGTACTCATGTACGTATCCCTATGATAGGACTGTCCATTATTGGCTTTATGTGACCATTAAGTGCCAAGTACGCCTTTCAGTGTCGATCTTTGGGAGCCACAGTCCTTACATAGATAGCTCGTAGAATGAAATCATTCCCTCCATGCTCCTCACTGCTGTGAGGTTTCATGAAGTGTTATGCAGAACAATGTTTACTTTAAATTTAGAGCCAGGCATTGTTGGGTGTCCTGACCCACGTTTGAGCTATCATGCTGCAACATTTGGTGCTGTGGGCTTAGAAAATCCAAGATGGCCAAAAAGCCCACATGTGTGCCAAAATCCAGGAGAACCACTCAGTTTGTGAACACTAAAATGGTTGCCTAACTTGCCACCCACCAGTGCGAGCAGGATGGGCCGGGGTGCCATGAGTGAAATGTGTGCCAAAGGAAAAACCGCACTTTAAAATCACCTTTTGTTTCCTGGAATGCCAGCTCAAAATGCCTATTTCAAACATTGCAACATATCCAAAAATCTCACTGAACACCAGCAGACATCTGGCAGAATGAAGTATGTGTGCATACAAAATCTGGGAAGTTGAAGAGCCCCAAAACAATGTTCATAACAAGACTGGCTGAGCTCTGCAGGTCTGCAGCAGCCTAACTGAAACTGGATTAAAACCACCAAAATCGAAATGTTTAAATTAACTGAGTGACCTACTTTGAGTGTCACATAGTTTGTAACTGTTAAAATGTCATAGTTTTGAACTTAGAATCAGCATTGTAGCTGCATATGTAAACATTGTCTTGACTTAAACTGGGGAACAAAAAGTGACATTTTACCTGAAACCTGGCTTAAGGAAACTGGAATTCTGCCAGACAGCTACCCCCGACAGGAGTGGGGGCTTGCCCAACAAATGCATTCCCAGGCCTCGCTGCATTCTGTTTCTCCTGCCAAAAGGAGGTCACACACTCTCTGATTGAATTACCAGGGGATTGCAAGAAACTAAAGAAAGGGCCCAGGCAGATGGTTTATTGGGGTGGTCGTAAATGGCTTCCTTTTGAACAAAGCCCTGCCTTGACTCAGGCAGATGGTTTATTGGGGGGACCGTAAAATAGCTTCCTCTTGGCAGAAGCTGGGAGGGGCAGGGTCTCTGAGCTTGGCAGAAACTGGATAAACAGGTTTCTACACCATGTGACCTGAAAAGACACACCCCTGTTGGCCAGAATATGATTTTAAGAAAGATGTATAACTCATGGTGCGGACTTGTCAAAATTATTTAAATGATACCATAATTCTTGTGATTTTTCTGTGCACGTTTTAAGACGCGTTGGGAATTTGTGTGATGTTCTGGGGCAAAACCCTGCTATTTATTGACACCACATACTCTGTGTTTAAGCTAGAGATATGGGAATTTACTGGAGTAGGTATGAACAGCCGGTGTATATGTGTATAAATCTGGGGAAAAATCCGATGTTGCAAAACCCACTAAAAAGCACACAATGTTGCCATTCCTGGATGCAAGCCCCCAGGAAGAGCAGAGTTTGAACAGAGTATACCTCATGTGATATGTGATGGGTGCATGTAATTTTAAACAAATGTGTACCTGTGCAAATATGTATTTGGGTCAAATATAGATTTGTGGGTAATTTGACAGGGGAGTATCCTTTCTGCAGACCATAAAACAGCATCACCATGACACACATTTCCTTTCCCCAATCAAAGCAGTGCGGAAAGCTTGACCAATGGGCAGTTGAGAGAGGGGCTGGCTAGTGATCCTGCACACACATCCACTTTCAAAAGACATAAAAAGAGCCACTGGAAGCTAGAGAGGACATTCAAATCCAGTTGCTGCAACGCGTTCTGCCGGAACACACAACATCCAGAAGATATCAGATCCAACACTTAGACTTTAAAACTCCAAAGAACTTGATTCAGAACTCAAAGCAAGGGCCTAAACCCACAAACTGAGAACTCTTCTCAGCAGGCCTCAGCATCCAGCAAACCTAACAGTGGTAGCAGCATCCAGGAGCCGTGCAGATCAGCGCTGTGTCCAGAGAAAGCTGTGCAGCAGATCCGGAAGCAGTGCTGTACCCAGAGAAAGCAGAGCAGTATCCAGAACCAGAGGCCAGAGATCCAGAGCGACCCAGACCGCTGTGAGCAGAACCAGAGAGCTGACCCAGATCACTGTGAAGTGCCGAGACCAGAACCGGAGTCCAGTCCAAAACCTGACCAGATCCGTGGCGAGGCCTATTTCAAAAATATATTGTGAGTACCTAGCAGAACTGTGCAGAACCGATCTCTTAGTTAAAATAATCTAATCCAAACTATTTTAATCTAACCAGAACTGCCTCCTAGAAGTTGTCACTTGTTATTTTGTAAAGCTGCACCACTGTCACTTGTCAATTCTGAAGCTGCAAAGCTGTCACCTGTCATTTTGAGTTTACTTAAAATCCGAAGAACTACCTTTATTTAATCGGGCGTATCTCTGGAACCGTTTGGGCTACGAACTTGGTTTAACTTTCCTCTGAAAGCTTAGAATCTAAGCTCTCCAACAAGCCTAGAACCGACTTCCTACTCCTTACACTTTCTCCGCAATCACGATTCACGCACTTGCGAATTTTACCGCGATTTGCGATTTGGTTAAAAATCCAGCCACGTGTAACCATCAGCAGTCATTTCTTTCCTTGCTAAAAATTCGTTTGCCTCTTAATCACCATCTCCGAATCATTGCTAAAGTGAGCCTGCACTCATCCCTAGTATCTCTCACTCACCCTGAACCTCCTAAAGGGAATTAAAAGCATTTTCAGCATATTTCTCACTTCATTGTCACCATATTCAAAGCATTTTGCCTGTGTTTCAAAACTCCTATCTGTTGTATAAGCTGCTGGGGGGAATTGAACTGAATTCTATTTGATTGCATTCCTAATAACTGTGTGCTCTCCTCTTCATCTCCTTACATTGCATAAAGGAGGGGGGGTGAATTGTCCAAGAAAGTGATTACATTGTCTTTTGCTGAAATCCTATCAAGTTATTTTCTGTACTGCATTTTCATTCCACATTGCATCTATTTGAAACCATGAAAGTATTGTTGCTATCTTATCCATCCTATACCCACTCATCATTGATTATAAAGAAGTGTGCTAGTGCCAGACTATCCATTATTGATTACTGCTCAGATTAAGTGTGATATTCAATTATTCATTTATTATAAAGTGTGATATATATATATTGTTTACATTCTCAAATAAACCTTTTAAACTTGCAAAACAGAACTACTTCTTGGCTCAGTGGGGTCAGGGGGATTCTAAGAGAGGGGTGTTATATAGGGTTTCCATTACAGCATGATGTTTAGCCTTTTAGAATTCTGTCTACTATGAACCATTGCCTTTTTTCAGCAACAACACTCACCTCAAATGTTCTACTCTAGGATGATGTTGTCTTCTGAGTAGGATTGTCAGGCCCAGAATTGTACTCCGAGGATTTATTTGCAGCACCATAAATAGACACTGCAGTTATTTTAAGCTTGCATATCTTCCAGGATTTAAGAGCACACGTTGATGCTCCTCGCACATCCAACAGTACTGCAATGCTGTCTTATAATTTACTTTAAAACTGCCTTGGAATCTCAGTGCATATATTAACTGAAGAAATATGGCTGCTCTCTCTAGACGTTAGTCCATATAAAGAAGAGAAACCCACATTCTTGTTAAAACAAGCATTTAGTCCAGCCTATCTACCTCCCTGTGACTGGAAACTCCTTTATCCCTTTTGTGCCATATTATATTACCTTTGCTCATGGTACTCTTCCCTGCAGACTATGATCTGGTGATCCTGGGCAGGATCACAATACCCTTTGGATAAGGATGTGGCTCCTTTAAAGTACTACAGTGGTGGCACTGTACAAAAGCTTAGAAACATAACAGTGTTTAGCCTTGCATTACTTGTGTATGACTTCAAAGGGCCTCCTAATAAGCACACGAAGTACTGGGATGTACAAGCAACATTGAGACACTAAACACACTTAGAAAAAACATAATTGCCCTGCAATGCAACACACTATGATATGATAGGTTATTTATAACGCGCTTAATACCCAGAGGTTTCTAAGCGCGGACCCGGGGATCGAACCTGTGTGGCTCCATGTCGTCTTGCTTCCAAGGCGATCACGTTGCCGCTGAGCTATCCTCCGGAATGCTACAATTAAAATATTGTGGCTACACTATACATGTCTTCTAATAATTAGTCATTTGCCTGTAATACTCATTTCTGCAGAGAAATTCAATGTCATTTCTCTATATATGTTAATGCATGTTCAGACTAGAATCTGCCAAAGGCCACACACCAAAATGCGTTGATGCCCTAACAATGGCTGCTAAGCGCTATACAAATATGAAGTAACATAACATAATACAACAATAGTGTTTCAATATGAAGAGATCACATCAAGAATATTCTTGTTGACGTAAACAATTCTCAACTCACACAATAAAATGAAATAAGCAGACGCATCTCCATATGTCATTTACCTCTGATTCCAGAGCTACTGGTAACATAATGTGGAATTGGCAGCCCCTACATGTGGATCCCTGACAGCCTTCACTTGTGTTTCTGTATTTTTTATTTTACCAAGGAATTGTGTGACTTTATATTTTCCCAAATGTATTCTTCATCTGACACTGTATGACTGGACTTTATGTGAATGTATTGTGAGGGTTGTGGGATACAAGGTATGCTCCTGCCCAGACAAAGGGACTCCATTCCTTCCCTAGCCTGGCCAACCACCCCTAAAAACAAAACCTGTTCCATGCCCGGGCAAAAGCTACCAGCATTTACAGGAAGTTGAATCTGCAGCCTGCTGCTGGCCCTTTCATAACTTCCTCTCTTCCCCAGTAATAGCATGTGTTGTCTTTGCCTATGTTTGCTCACTTGTCGAAACCCTGCAGTTTCCCTCTCCCTTCTTGTCACCAAGCCTCCTTGGACCCTGGGAACAGCTGTGTTCATTATGGCGATGGGTGTGGATGGGTTCTGGAGGGGGTGGGCAACTACTGTGGAGAAAGGGCCTGTTCCTGCCTTTATTTGCCCACATGTGCTACACCCTGTGATTTCCCTCTCACTTCCTCTTAAAAAGCCTCCTTGAAACCTTGGAACAGCCAGAAACCAGTTCCATTAGAGAGGGAGCAACAGCTGTGGAGAGAGGGCCTGTTCCTGCCTATGTTTGTCCACCTGTCCTATACCCTGCAATGTCCCGCTCCCTTCCTATCACCAAGCCTGCTTGAGCCCAGCAACAGCCAGAAACCAGTTCCACCTGTTGTGTTCATCATGGGGGTGGATGCGGGAGCTCTGGAGGGGGGAGCACTGCTGTATAAGCATGTGGAGAAAGGACCTGGGCTTCTATTCTTGGTTGGCTGGTGTAGTGTACTTAATGTGTGGTTGGCCCTTTAGCAGGTACCCACTTTCGCTGTCTCCCCTTCACACTCTCCCCCTTTCCCTCCTCTTGTTCCTCTTACTCCCCCAACCTGTTCTATTATCTATTGGCCAGCCTCCTGGCCATCTCTGCCCCTACTCTTCTCTCTCTCTCTCTCTCTCTCTCTCTCTCTCTCTCTCTCGCTCTCTCTCTCATTCTCTCACTTTTTGTCGTTCTTCCCTTCCTCTCTCTCTTTCCTTTAATGTCTCTCTCTCTTTTTCTGTCTATCCGTCTCTAATTCTCTAATTCACTCTCGGTCCTCTTTCTTTCTTTCTTTCTTTCTTTCTTTCTTTCTTTCTTTCTTTCTTTCTTTCTTTCTTTCTTTCTTTCTTTCTTTCTTTCTTTCTTCCTTTCTTTCTCTTTCTTTCCCCTTCTCTCTGCCCTCATCCTCTCTACCATCTCCCCTTTTCCCTCTCTTACTCCTTGCTCCACTCTCTTCCTCTCTCTCTCTTTATCGCTCCCGAACTGCCCATTCTTTCTTCCGCTCTCCAGTTTCTCTCTCACCCTCTCTCCTCTTTCCCAGCAGCCTCCCCACTTGGCTTTTCCATCTCCAACCCTTCCAATTTTCCCTTGATGTCCCTTCTCCCCCCTGCAACTAAAGGTACTCCACAGGCCCCATGAACATGGGTGTGCCTAGCCTGTATGCCTGCAGTTGATGCTTCTCTTTGTGCACACAGCCAAGTGCAGATAAACATCTGTGTACAGTGTACCTAACATACTTTGCCGGCAATACATTTGCTTCTCTGCCACTAATAAATACCCAAACAAAGGGTTTGGTGCATTCACTGTCTGGTATTGTCAGAGTGGGACGGGGGGGGGTACCCAATCTGCCTGCATACACAATGCACCCTCACCAGATCTGTTAATCCCTGGTCATGACTCTGGGGTCTCCCACACACCCGTCCTCATTTTGGCATAAGCCCACAATAATTCCATGCAGTAGGGGCATTGTTGTCCGACATTTTAAACTTAGAGTCACATAATGCCTTTTGACTGTGTGGTCATAAATGCTGGAGCAAATAGAGCTATGATTCTCAAGAGTTAGTAAACTATTGGTCCATCAGTAAAATGATTTGTTTGTCTGTGAACATACATAGATGATGACAATATTCTGAATAAGGCTGATTTCCCCCTATATGGGGTGGAGTGGTGGTGGATAATCACCTTACTACTCCTTCGAAATAGGTGTGAAAGAGGTGTCTATACAGCCTGAATCTGTGTTTGTTTACACCTGGAAACATCTTGTGATGTACCATGAGATGCTTATGACGCCTTTAGTCTCCCAGACCCCTATATGAGGGCTTTGATGTGGGCAAATGAGCAGGAGACAAGGGACCAGAATTGCAGTGAATGTTAGAAAGTGGAAAGAAAGGTATTATTAAAAGATTACATTAAGGCCTAATGAAAAAGGAAGGAGAAGGGGAGAGTAGGTTTTTGAGCAAGGCCATGTAAAAAGGACTTTTCGTCTGGTAAATCCTCAAGTTACTTTGTATAAATATGTGTTCCCGGACTTGTGTTAAGGATAAACAGCTGACCACAAACTCTGAAGAATAACACATGAGCTATATGATAAGCAGCTTCAAACGACTAAGATAAAAACATCCAGCATTTGATCTCTGAATTTAAGAAGAACACACAGCTCACATGCAATGAGGAGTTGCCACCATATATATCAACATGCCCAAATTGCATGCGGGAGATGCTAGTCTAGGTTTGGGCTAACTTTACATTAGGTGACTTGTAATAGTGAGTATCCCCATTATAAACACAAGACTACAATTACTAGAATGCAACCTTAAAAACAGGAATGCGCCAGCGTTTTGCAACTGAAATAGGGCATGTTGGCATGTTTGTTTGACACAGAGGCACATGTATCATTGGTATGACGTACCATGTTGTCTACTCTTAATGGCAAGTACCCTCGAAAGGTTTTGTAGGTTGAGTTGAAATTCAAACCACTAGTTACACTGTTGAAAATGGTGAAAAGGCACACACTTATCAGCTACAAGATTAGCCCACTAAATGCAGGGGGCTTTGTTGATAGGCACAAAGTCCTACCTGTGCACTAAGCTGAACCCAACAAATTGTGTTCTGGATAAATAACTTATAGGTAGTATAGATTGAATTGCAGTTAAGTATGTAAGTCTTAGCATTAGACCCAAGCACTGTAAACAGACCTTGGAGCTTGCTATCATTAGAAATTAATTAAAATGTCATTAATCTGCCTAACAGCCATAGAAGGTGGCTGCACATTGCAAACTACACATTTCCAGGATCATGTTATAAGAGACGAGCAGCCTTTGATACTTTCGAGGTCAGGAAGCAACGTTGACGTGGGAAGGCAGTGAATGTTCAAACATTTTATAATTCAGCATATTAGTCTATGAAACTGGTCTTCTGGTGGTTTCAAAGTGTCCCATGTTGGTTTCAAATGGACCCTTAGCACATCTCAGCCTGGGAAGTAGTCTGAAGAGTTCCTAAGATGCAACATTACACCGGTAACTTGTCAACAGATCAAGGCTCTTGTAGTACCATGATTGGTTGTGTTCCCATGAGAAACAGATGGAGATGACTGGTGGCAGATGATAAAGATTTGCTGGTCATCTCAAATGTCTCAATGTTTTCGCATTATGATGCAGAGAATGTGGGCTGTACTGTGACGACACATTGGGCTTCTCTCACTTTATTAGAGAGCCTACTCATATAAAAGGACATACTTTGGACTGGGTTACCACCCAAAATCTCAACCTCTCAGATACTGAAGTTATTCCATGCCGCTGGTCAGGTAAAACACCAATCGAAACGTAAGAGTAACACTCAGTGTAATAATGTACTTAAAGAACTAAAGGCTAAAAAAATTAAATCATTTTACACATGGCATCAATGCCAAGACTCAGCTAAACTGGCAGCCTTTAAAAAAGCAGCAACAGAATATAAATTGGCAAGCATCTCAGCTAAAAAGGACTCAAACCTAGGAATAATAAATGCCACATCAAAGCAAGGAACTGTTCAAAATATTAAAAGAACAAGACCACCCAAAGCGCCCAAATCAAGATGCAATCACAAAAAAATAGACATGGTGGTCAAAGATTCAGGCAGCCATGTGCAATAAACTGGAAAAGATGAAAGCCGGCATTGAAGAAAAGAAATTGCTACTGAGCAATAAGGACCTCGAAGCTAACCATCAGGTGGCAATCAAAAAGGTCAAGCAGTCTCAGACTTTTAACTTTTCACCTGTGTCAGAAGCTGAATTAGCTAAAACTATTGTGCAGTAAAAATCCACCAGCTGTAAGGGAGATCCCTGTTGTGCTATTGTGATTAAGGAATGTTCTTCCATACTTATCACGGCCCTCACTAAATGTGTTAATGCCACATTTGAGCACAACTCTGTTCCTGATGAGCTCAGGAACACTTGGATTATGTCTTTACTGAAAAAACCCAATATTTACCCAATGAAATTTACTATTTACAGACCCCTTACTAACACCTTGTTCCTGTTGAAGATCCTGGACAGGGTCGCATACAATCAGATGTTGTTTTTTCAGAATACTACTCAGATTCTTCATAAATATCAGTCGGGATTATGCCAATGTCATGGGACAGAGACTGCGCTCATGGCCCTTAAATATCAGCTGCATAGAGTCCTGGATGAAGGCCAAACAATCCTCCTTATGATTTCAGATCTTTCAGCAGCCTTTGACCTGGTACACCATTCCATCCTGTCCAACAGGTTAAGGGATGTTGCCCACTTCTCTACCCAGGCCACCCAATGGGTCACCTCATTCTTGATTGGCAGATTGATGAGAATGTCCAGCAAGTCTGCAGAGGAGAGACCAGCACCTTTGCTGTTCATGGGTTCTGCAGGGAGCTTGCATGTCCCCATTCTTTTATAACATCTTTATGATGCCCTTCTTCCATAGGTTGTAGGAAGAAGGAATTATTTCACCAACTACGCTGATGACACGCAATTCGTTATTCCCTTGTCAGGGTTACATAGTGAGGATGAATTAGAGGTGAACAAAGGGTGCCAGGTTATTCAATGTTGGATGGTTGTGAATGGTTTGGCACTGAACAGTGCCAAGACAGGCCTCCTGCTCATCGGCTCAGATGCCAGGCTCTCAAAGTTAGGCTCAATGTATAAGTACCTCAATATAGACAATTGTAATATCGAGGTCAAGACGAAAGTGATGACCCTAGACATCTTTCTGGATAACAACTTAAATATGAAAGCTCAGGTTAATAGTATAGTCTCCTCTTCTTCCTACTTCATCAAGCTGCTTCTGCACCTTCATCCACTGATCTCTGAGAAAAATTCTGAAACACTAGCCCAAGCCACAATTGGCTCTAAATTAGATTACTGTTGTAGTCTTCGTGTTGGCATTGCGCAGGCAGACCTTCACCATCTCCAAGTCATCCAGAATAGAGTAGTGACGGTCGTGAAAGGACTATGTCGAAGGGACCATGTGTCAGAAGTGAGACAGAGCCTGCAATGGCTCCCTGCATATGCCAGAGTCCACTTTAGGATGCTTCTCATTACACATAAATGCCTTAATGACAGGATGCCACTCTATTTAGCAGAAGCGATTGTGAAAAAGCAAAATGGGAGATCTCTCAGAACTAATAATAGGAACATCATAAAAACCATTTGAATGTATGCTAAGTAGTTTGTATGATTTATAAAAGCTTTGGTTTTTGGGGCATATCTTTGACAGAGCTTTTCATACAGTTCTGCCCCACATTCTGTTTGAATGTCGCTTTCCCAGCTGTGTCTGAACCCAGAACAAATTGTGTTAGTTCCTGCCTGGTGTACACTGCTTTTTAGACTACTTCTGTAATATTTACTGGTGAGTTCCCAGGCGATCTGCAGTACATGAATCTGTGTGACATGAAGCTGTGCAGAATCTCAATAGTTTGATGAAAGATATAACACACTCTGGTAAAATAGTGTAAGTTGAGTGGAATTTCAAACCACTGGTTACACCGTTGATAGAGCACTGGTATTGTTTACCATCCACTCAGTTGGGGGTGGGTGGCTAATGAAAATAAGAATGTGATCATTTAATTTAGGGTGAGTTTACTGCCCTGGCAGTCATGTAAGCTACCATACATTGTAGACATAAAGGGACTTGTGTAATGTATATACAATATATTTTAATTCAATATACATTCACTGCCTTAACTTGCTCAAGAATGCAACACAATATGCAAATACAACATCTCTACTGCAGTTATTCGATCTTACAGACAAGTTCACATGCGTTGAATTTATCTTTAACATATCTGTCATATGTAATTCATTAGCACATGACTGCAAATTGTTGAGTGTTCATGTGCTCTGTATGTAAAATATAACAGAGACTTCAAATGCAGGCAGTTTCCCTTGAAGTTGGTAGACTAATATATAATAGTTCCCCCACCCCTTTTGTCCTGCGACCCACAGAATATGGCTGAGTCCAGTGAAAAATTCAGTTCAGCACTAACATGGCAATGCTCTCTGTGTCTGAACAATGTGCATTATTTGGCGAGTATAATGACTTTAAACAAGTCGTCACTGCTAGTTATTGAACTATGCCTACATTGTAAATGCTATTTTCATGTACTGTAATGCTCTTTTATTTTCAGGTTTGTTTGGATTGTGGACTGCCGAAAGACTATTCACCCCCACAGCTCTTTGAGACCATAACAATGGCAGTAGTTGCTATAGAATGTCAAGTAACATAACATGAACATGATTTTTAAAAAAAATCCGTATGAAAAATGTGTATGGATTTCCACGTATGAGAATCAATATTTCTGAAGCTATAGCTCAGTGGGCGATGAGTCTGCTCATTCACACTGTCCCTGAACATTGAGAAGTGTTTGCATAGTATCAATTCCCACGTGACTAAGCATTCATCTGGTCAAGGCAGCCTTTTCATGCAGAGTTTATTTTTTTTTATCTAAAAATGATATGTTCATGGTTTATAGAATTGCGCATGTGCTAGGAGGCTACGTGTGGTAGAAGAACGCTTTGCAAATGAAGCTAACATAACATATCTTAACCTAACATACAGGGGTTAAACCAATACATGTTGTCAGGCTCAAAGCCTTGACATTTTCTGGTTAAGCTCATACTTTACTTGGATATGTTGGACCCCGTGTATTGTTCTACTTGTGGTCTCCCCAATGACATCCACGTTGCTATGGCATAATGCATATTGTCAGTTAAACTCGGTGGCGTGGCATGATTGAACATCCATGCACTGGGGAAACACATGCATGTTAGCACCCCTTCAATGTAATTGCCACCTATAAGCAATCGATTGTGTCATGTGTGACTTGAGGTCAAAACTTTGTCAAATGCTTTCAAAGAATAGGCTGATAGCTGCGGAGGAACTTATGTGTTACTGTATACATGATGGACAATAAACACCTCAGCATACAAGTGGTGTCATTGTACCCTTGCATGTTGACACCACAAGGCTTGTCTGTTTGTTTATATGTATCATGTAACATTAATATACCACCTTGCGAATGCTTCCAAGCCTGTAAGACACAGTGAGCTCACTGAATCTAACACTGAATCTGACAGGCAACCATGCTGGGGCCCCTGAATGTACTTAAGCCCCAGAACTCACATACACATGCTGATGCACTGTTGGGAAACTTGGGTGACTATAGGAACCCACCAAGTTGTGGTGTGGGAGAGTTTCCCTCTGTATGCTTCCAGCGAGGGTCTATCTCAGAAGCCCCTGTCTACAGCCTTTGTGTCCTAGTAGTAGCTATTGTGGTGCCTGTCCCGTAGATGGTAATATGCCCCATCATTAACCCGTGCTTGCCTTCTCTGTATTATACTACTAGTACTAGTGGCATCAGTAACTGCAGCGCTAGTATTGTATGCAAACACCGTGCACGTTTAACCTGTGTCCTTAAGATGCACATTCCAATGCAGCAGAATTAATAAGAAACATAAATATTTCAATGACAAATTCGTTTTTACCGGGGCTCTGCTTGGCAGAGGAGATCGGTTTCGTAGACATTATGAGGTATACCTTGGGGCACACAGATCCTTCTGATGGGCTAAGGATCATTCAAGGGAATACTAGCACGTGCAGCAATTGAGATAATACCAACCGGATTCATGGAACTTTTAGCACCGTGCAAAGTGACTGCCAACAAACACCCTGATTTGCAGAGCAGTGCAAAGTGTATTCTTGCAGTGCAAAGTGAGTTTGCACCACTTTTGCACCAGTGTAAAGTCACGTTGCACTGGAAAATATGCTTTGCACCGCTCTGTGAATTAGGATGCACCTGGTAGAGGAGAAGAGTGACATATACGTGTGTACAGTTTGTGTGATCTCTCTTCATGTCACTCTCCATGGTTGACGGCCTAGACGCGATTAACCTCCAACCCCACATAAACGGCCCGACTCACTATAAAGGATACAGACTTGATGTCATCTTCACCTCCCACAACCTGATACATCTAAACCCACCCACCCCTATCATCTGGTCCGATCACTTCATTGTTTCTTTTGCCATTCGCTCACCCAACCCGCTTCCCGTACCCAAACCTGAACCTCCGAATCTACGCAAATGCTGGAAGAAACTAATAATCCTTCCTGACCTAGCCGACGCACTCCTCCAGTCTTCTCCGCCTACCTGCCTACTCAATAATCAACTAACCCCCGATGTCTTTGACTCATGGCTCAACACCTCACTAATGCGGCTCACACCCTCTTGCAAACCATCAGCCCGCCGTGGCCTTTTCTCCAGGTGGTTCTCACCTGAATTGAAGACCAGTAAACAACTATATAAATACCTACAACAGAAATGGCGGAAAGACAAAACCTCCCTGAGCAGATTCACCTTGGCCCGGCACCTTCATCAGTACAAAGCCGAAATCCGAAAAGCAAAAAAAGCGCATTGCAATGCCCGAATCCTAAACTGTAAAAACCCCAGCAAAGAACTTAACAAAATCATCACCGAATTCACCAAACTGTCATGCACCACCATCGCCCCGACCCCCTCACAATCGCTGTGCGACTCATTCTCTCTCCACTTTTACACCACAGCTCTCGAAAGAACAAACGCTGTAACCAACAAACTAGCTCTCTTACACTCGCCAGGAAATCCACCCTCCATACCGGCCAACCCACCGCCTGCGACCACTACGCAACCAACGTTCGACTCCTTTAATCCAATATCAGCTGACCATTTCTCAAACTTCTCTCTGCCCGCAAACCATCCGGCTCTCCTCTGGACCCTTGCCCGGCCACAACCCTCAAAGAAATTTTCAGATCTACCTGCACAGGAGAATACGCAAGAACCATCATAAATGACTCCCTTTCCTCAGAGGTTTTTCCCAACGCATTATAAAAGGTTCATGTCAAACCTCTACTAAAAAAACCTTCCCTCGACCCTCTCAAGCCCAAAAACTACTGCCCCATCTCAAACACCAGGTTCCTTGCTAAATTCATCGACCAAACCGCCTACTCCAAACTAAATGCCTTTGTCAAAGCCAACAATCTCCTAGACCTCGCTCAATCAGGTTTCAGAGCCCGACACGGAACTGAAACCACACTAACCTCAATCTGGGATGACCTTAAAAACACGGCATACTCTGTGGGATGCGCCGCATTAATCCTTCTTGACCTATCCGCTGCCTTCGACACAATCAACCACTCAATCCTCCTTGACCGCCTCCACTCACTAGGAATCTGTGAAACTGCTCTTAAATGGATAGCATCCTTCCTCAATAAAAGGAATCAAATAACCCTACACTCCATCTATTCCTCCCAAGCACGACCAGTCGACACTGGAGTTCTGCCTATCAGCCCTCCTGTTCAACCTTTACATGGCTACCCTCCCACGAATAATTTGCTCACACAACATCCTGTGCTACAACTACGCTGATGACACTCAAATAATTCTAAAACTCCTGAACTCAAAACCCAACTGCCGACCTGACCTCGCTTCCTGTCTCATCGACAAAGATCTCTGGATGACCACAAACCGCCTCTTCCTAAACCCCTCCAAAACTGAAATCATGGTATGTGGTAACACCAAACTTCTTCCACACCCACTACCCTGGTCATCTCCCATGGGCAACTCACTGACACCCTCTAATTCAGTAAAAAACCTTGGATGCACCCTAGACTCTGACCTAACACTCTCGCGCCAAGTCAACAACGTCGCAAAGTCCTGCCACTACCACTTTAAACTCTTAAACACATTTTTCCATACCTCTCCTTTCCCAACAGACTCTCCGCGGTCCAATCAATTGTTATATCAAGACTGGACTACGCTAACCCCCTCTACCTCGGAGTCCACACATACCAACTGACTAAACTTCAAAGAGCACAAAATGCTGCAGCTAAACTGCTACTAGCGCTTGGCCCTAGAGACCACATCTCCCCAGCCCTCAAAACTCTACACTGGCTTCCGGTTGCCCGAAGGGTGACCTTCAAAACCTTATGCATTTCTCACCGAGCACTGCATAAAACCGGACCTCAATATCTTCAAGACACACTAAAACCCTATCACCCTGCACGTACTCTAAGATCAAGCTCAGCCGGCCACCTAGCTATACCAAAAACAAACTCAGTCAGGTTAGGCGGATCATCATTCTCAACCTTGGCCCCCCACGTTGTGGAACGCACTCCCACCCCACATCCGACTCACTGAAGACCTCATGTCTTTCCGCAAATTACTGAAAACGTGTCTCTTCCCCTTAAACCGACCCAAACTCAAACAAACTCAAACTGGAGAACAGCATCTCAATGACCTTTGCCCAAATGCTAGATCATAAATAGCAATGAACACTGAAGACCTCATGTCTTTCCGCAAATTACTGAAAACTTGGCTCTTCTCCTAAAACCGACCCGAACTCAAACAAACTCAAACTGGAGAACAGCATCTCAATGACTTTTGCCCAAATGCTAGGTCATAAATAGCAATGCAGCATCAAGATCCGAGCGAGAAATCGAAAACTAATAACCTCTAAGGTTAGCTAAAAAGGACAAACAAAATAGAATGAGTGAAAGGATCAAACCTGCAAAGTGGATAAAAAGAATAAGTTGTACGAGAGCAGTAAAGTAGCTGAAATTAATGAAATGGATGAAATAAATGTAATGGACAATTGGATCAATGTGGACGAGAGGAATAAACTGGATAACAGCAATTCAACTAACCCAAACTACCAGATCACAAATAACAATAAAACAAATAACAATACAACATCATGATCCAAGCGAGAAATCGAAAACCAATAACCTCTAATGTAAACTAAAAAGGACAAACAGAATAGAATGAGTAAAGTGGAACAAAGCAGTGAAGTGGATATAAAGAATACATTGTATGAAAGCAGTAAAACGGTTGAATTTAATGAAATGGATGAAATGATTGCAATGGACGAAAGGAATGAAATGGACAAAAGGAATAATGTGAAGAGGATGGAAAGATGAATACAGGAGATGGATGAGTACACAGAAAGATGGCATGGAATATATGAGTGCATGGTATAAATGGAACAAACAGAATAGATGATTTGAGTACATGAGATGGGTGTAGTGCATGAGACAGACCGAGAGCACGGAACAGATCGAGTCCGTGCGACAAGAGGCATGGGCTGAACCAATAATGCAGGATGAATGAATGGATGAGTGTGTAGAGTGGATGAGTGCGTAGAGCGGATGAATGTGTAGAGCGGATGATTGCGTAAGAGCGGACAAGTGCGTAGAGCAGATGAGTGCGTAGAGTCGACGAGTGTGCAGAGCGGATGAGTGCGTAGAGCGGATGAGTGCATAGAGCGAATGAGTGCATAGAGTGGATCAGTGTGTGGAGCGGACGAGGGCATGGAGCACATGAGTGCGTGGAGCGGATGAGTGTGTGTGGAGAGGATGAATGTGTGGAGCGGATGAGTGCGTGGGGCAGATGAGTGCGTGGAGCGGATGAGTGTGTGGAGCAGATGAGTGCATAGAGCGGATGAGTGCATAGAGCGGATCAGTGCGTGGAGCGGACGAGTGTGTGGAGCGGACGAGGGCATGGAGCACATGAGTGCGTGGAGCGGATGAGTGTGTGGAGAGGATGAATGCGTGAAGCGGATGAGTGCGTGGAGCAGATGAGTGCATGGAGCGGATGAGTGTGTGGAGCAGATGAGTGCTGGAGCGGATGAGGTGTAGAGCAGATTTAGAAATGTTGTGGTGTTGAGCAGGTTAGGGTGTTGTGATGTTAAGCAGATTGGGGTGTTGTGATGTTGAGCAGATTTAGGGTGTTTTGGTGTTGAGCAGATGTAGGGTATGGTGCGGGTCTGGAACGGGTGAAGTCCTTGGAAGGGATGGGTGAAGTGGTTGGAAGGGACGGATGAAGTGGTTGGAAGGGACGGGTGAAGTGGTTGGAAGGGACGGGTGAAGTGGTTGGAAGAGACGGGTGAAGTGGTTGGAAGGGACGGGTGAAGTGGTTGGAAGGGGTGGGTGAAGTGATTGTCAGGAACGGGTGAAGTGATTGAAAAGAACAGGTGAAATATGTGGATGGAATGGTTGAAGTATGCGGATGGAACAGATGAAGGATGTGGATGGAATGGGTGAAGTATGTGGTTGGAACGGATGAACTGCTGTGGAATGGGTGAAATATGTGGGTGGAACGGATGAACTAGTGTGGAGTGGGTGAAGTATGTGGGTGCAACGGGTAAAGTAAGTGGAACTGGTGAAGTAAGTTGTAAAGACTGGTAGGGGGTGTCTGTACTTCCGCTCTCTATATGGTAGAGGAGAGGCACAGAGGACCGCAGCCAAGATTCTCTATTATTGGTATGTGGTCGAGCAATCAAGGCCTAGCTTCTCAGGAGGTGATGCGGGCTGGTTCTTAAGTACAGTGTAGTCCCCGAACCCCCACAAAGGAATGTCCACACACTGTATTACTGAAAACACAGTCTTTATATAATTAATATTCAAAGGTATGTACACGATCACAATAACGCACTTTGTACTCGGAAGTCAATAATGATAAATATATACAATTCTAAAGTGGTACCACTAATGTTATCAAATCTCATTAAAGTGCATCAACTGTACGGTTAAAATGTCACACAGATTAATAACGAGGAAACCAGCAATAGAGATAGGCAGAAACGTAAGATGGTTGAAACAATAGGTAGAATGCTGACCCCTACCCCTAGGCACAGTTCTGTGTGGAGATCCCCCCACCTGGGTAACCTGTAAATAAAAGATATATAACACAAGCCCAGTCCCATTGTTCAATAGTCTCACTTCCTCCTATTAAGGTTTTACCACCCCAATGTACCTGGTGGAGTAGAGTCCTCCGACGATGCGTTGACCGATCCTTCTTGAGTGCCTTCCTTTCAGGTGGGAGCCACAGATCGTCGAGAGGTGTCGGGGAACTTGGCGTTTGGTGTCGGGGAATCAACAGCCCTTCTTGAATGCCCTCCCTTTAAGGCAGGAGTCATGGGTCGTTGAACGTCCGACGGTGAACAGTGAACTATGGCAGGGAAGTGGCAGCTTCGTTCCTAGCGGTGCTCATCGACGACAGAGCATTGGCGTCCTGCAAGGAAGAGGCGTGCGGGGCACCTCGGTGACGATAGTTCTGGACCGCAAAGAGATGATGAAGAACTGTGGCCCAGCAAGGGCGTTGAGTCGTCGGCGTCTCTGTGGTCTTTAGGTGGGGGGAAACCCACCGGTGGAGGCTCCTCGGTGCGTCGACGGTCAGGCCTTCTCGAGTGGGAGACAAGCGGATGACGATGCAGACGAGAGCGTCCGATGATCAATGAAAGTTCTTAGGCAAACGGGAGCACGGCGGCTCCGGTCAGCGACGGCGGTCGTCGACAGTGGCGGACAACAGTCTGAGGGCTTCTCTTTGAGATTCCGCAGCAATCCCCGTATCGGGTCAGCAGCCTGTCGAAGGTCTGTCTACCAGGGAGCGTTGGCAAAGATCAGCTGTGCACGATGGTCCCTCGTACCTCAGGAAGAGGGCGCCTTACCAGGTCCTCTCTGGGTCAGTCCTTGAAAATACAGCAGCTTTCAGATTGTGAAGGAGAGCCACGGCACTCCTTCTCGTCCAGCGGGGGTTTCAAGGTCAAGCATCAGTTATTCCAGTTACTCGTCGTAGTGGACTTCAGCTTCTGAACACGATTTCTAGCAGTGAGAGGTCCCCAGATATACTGTTGATCGCCCATTCACTCCGCTGGGTCACACTCAAGCATCCAATCACGACTACGGGCATTCACGCAGGCAGCCAGCCAATCAGGCACACGAGGTATTCAGGCCATTCACTTCTATCCAGACACTCACAACAAGTTATGTGTATTGGGACAAGTACCGAGCCATTCAACACTCCAAGATTCATTCATACCGGTTTCGGGCAGGGTTGTCTCAGTCATTGTGTCAACCACCAGATACTAGACACCCACAACACAGAATTCATTTTCGTCACACACTCTATTCACCCAGGTCCCACCCACAGGAGGTACCCACAACATACAACACCGGGAAGGCTCCAGCTAGTCTGGCCGGGCCTTCACAAGAACACCATATATGGCATTTCCACCCAACAGCCAGTCAGGGGGAAGGGACAGAGTCGGGGCTTCCCAGGACTTTGGGAAAAACAAGGTAATGGGTAATAGAAAGCAAGAGGCCACCGGGGCCATCTTTTTTTCCATTAGGAATCAACTGATCCCAATGGCAGGGCCAGGGTATCCCAAAATGGAGGATACTCCGCACACCTGTCAAACTCAGCATGGAGATGTCACCAGCCCCTACTCTGCTCTGCGGGCCACCCACAGGTGCCCAAAAACATACACTAGGGGCACAGGGTTGTACCCCTGCCCATGGGTGCTATAAGGGTATCCCACGGGTCCGTTCACCAAACCAAAAGAGAGAGAACTGCACCACCAGGAGTCCCACATGAACTCCTGTGCGGAAAACACGACAGAACACATGATAAAATGCAGTAAAGGACAAGGATATGGAGGCCCTGTCCCTCCGATGCATTTCCAACATCACATTGGTAAAACGAAATAAGTGCATGGACGAAACGGGTGAAATGGTAGAACGGATGTAGTCGGTGGATGGACGGTGATGTGGTTGGAAACGGTGAAGTGGTTGGAACCGGCGAAGTGGGCGGAACGGGCGAAGTGGATGGAACGTGTGAATCGGGTAGATTCGGTGAAGGGGATGGAACGTGTGAAGATGACGTATGTGGATAGAACGGATGAAACAGGGTGTATGGGTCAACTATACATCCCTGATGCATGAAGAAAGGATAACATGGGTAGAACAAATGAAAGGAGCAGACCGGATGATGAATGGACCACATGCATAGATCGGACGAAGTGCATTGATCAGAAGGAATACATAGAACCGATAGTGTGCATAGAACTGAGCAAGTTCAAGCAACGAATGGAATGCACGGAACAGATAGAGGGCACGGAATGGACATGGTACAAAAATGATTACAGTACATGGAACGATATGAAGTGCATATAATTGTGGTAGATAACAAAATGGTGTAGTGCATAAAATGGTGGTAGATAATAAAATGGTTGGAGTGCATAAAACGGAGTGAATAGAATGTCTTGGAATACATGGAATGGCTTGGAGTGCATGGAACGGATCGGAATGCATGGAACAGATCGGAGTGCGTGGAACAGATTGGAGTGCATGGAACAGATCGGAGTGCGTGGAACAGACCGGAGTGCATGGAACGGATCGGAGTGCATGGAATGGATCGGAGTGCGTGGAACGGAGCGGAGTGTGTGGAACCGTTTGGAGTGCTTGAAACGGTCGTAATGCATGGAACAGTCGGAGTACATGGAACGGATAGAGTACATGGAAATATTAGAATGAGCTCGAGCTCAAGCACCTATGGTAAACCACCATATCACATCTCCACCCTTACTCTCTTCTTTACACCACCACTCAACTAGAACACAGCGATACTATGACACCATTCGGTATAGCTGTTCTCATACCACCACTTGCCTCATTCTCCCCATTACCCTAACTAAACACTGCTGGTTACGCATCCTCCAGCCTTGGCGTTCTCCTCAGGCCTAACGCAGTCAGAATCGGTCTGGATAACAACCTGCCAGAACGAACACATAATCTAGATCTCTCAACCACCACACCTACCGCTAAGAAGCAGTTATCACACAAATGCCCCACCAGCTGCACACATATCCGGTGCGCACACGCACCTTATGACTCTCTCTATTCTCTCTACTGACTTGAACTTCGGTTCCCAAGGGCATTCAACTTACCAGCACCTTGAGGCTATCACAATGTTACGTAAGGCGCTATATAAATGCAAAGTAACATAACATAACATAACATAACATAACTCTCACATGCCAAGAGGTTTCCCTTGAAATGTGCATTTTTAACTGCAACGTATCCTCTTCTGCTGGCACTGTTGTTCAAGCTTCATATGTATCCCTACCTCCTGTTTGTGTCTTCGTGTATCCCTTGCATAATGACATACAAGAGAATGGATAGGTTAATCATTGCATTGAGCCTGAGCTGCACATGATCTGCAGATGTTAAGAGGTTTCCCTTATTGTCACCATGTGTTGATCAAAATCTGAGCTGTAGTGTTCGCATTATTGAAATGTTGGCCAAATCAGTATGGTTCTCAAGTTGATAGCATCAACCTGATATATTTGAAAAACAATGACAGTGAGAGGTGGGATTACCCTTTCGTCCACACTATTCTTAGTTGAAAAATATGATCTTACTAATAACTCCTTGGCTAGTGTTCCCTTTAGCATAACTCCCTCTGGCTATATGTAGGCCCTCCTAAAAAACAGGTACTTAACCTCTCTGTAAGCCACTGCTCGGTTAGGAATTTAGGCCTGCATCATAAAACATGCTACATTCTTCCGATCTGGCAAACGAGACATAGCTTTTTTAGCATCAGAGATGTTTTCTGAAGTGTATGAGACGTGAAGATGCCTCCACCTTTGCATCCCTCTCCTCAGTCCCGTTCTGAGGAGCCCAGCATTAAGTTGCTCATTGGCAACACTGCTAGAATATACAGCTCGTGAATGTGCTTTCTCCTCCGCATTTCTGAGCCTCTTATGAGGCATGCTGAGGCACACTATATCCATCTTAAGGCCGAAGCGAGACACTTGATAGTTTACGCAAAGGTTACCCCAGATCTCCGGGCCACACAGACACTACTGCCACCTGGGAGTGGAGAGGGGGGACGAATCCCTTCCCTGGTCACAGCGTGCATTTTGGCTAGCTCCACGGACTGTCCAAGTGTGCTATTATACCATCACACTGGGGCAATCGATAACCACCAGCGTGACCCGCAAAGAAGCACAGACAGCTCTTCCAAAATGAATGTGAGGAAGGGGTCTTTCAATACATACCTGCGGTCCCAGGCTGAATGAGGGATGGGCCTGTGAAGGAAGCATGCGTCCTCCTTATTGGATAATCATTCAGTCATACATGAAGAAAAAAACAAGGAGAAGAGAAGATAACTGGAGCAGAATACGTGGCTGTAAGGGGAGAGGAACGAAGTTGGGGTGGCTTGGTGCCTCTTTACTTACTTTGGAATGCATATGTTGTGCCAGAAGGGTCGCTGAACCCCTGATCTCACACTATACTAGAGTCCGCATGAGCCACCAGCCAGCGCCTAGTTCTGCTGGGTTAAGGTGACGGTTCAGGGTAACCTGAGTCGGGCCGTAATGTTCTTGCATGCTCCGTATCGTCGCTTCGGTCAGTTTGATCATTATTGTACACACTTTCTTGAAGCTATTGCAGACAAGGCTGGGTTGCAGTAGCATCACAGTTATGGATTAAGTGTGCTCATGAAACATGACTCAGAAACAAGACATGGCAATTGCATCTTGTATTGAGCAGCACAAGGGAACAAAACAACGCGCTCTCGAGTAAAAATAATGTGTGACACAACCATGCAACACATGCATGGTGTGGCGCTGCCCGATGAGGGGCGCGCACGCGGCGGCATGACGTTGCACGTCGTCGCGTGCAGTACAAATAAACGGGGCGTTTCCCGGCCGCGTTAGAGCGACCGGGAGGCCCGAGCCAAGACGGACGTGTGGGTCTCAGTCCTTGGTGCCGGGGCTTACGGCGATGTGCGCGGGGGGCGCCAGTCACCCTCAACAGTGGCGACGAGTGGGGGAAATGATGCCCGGGCCCGGCGGTGATCATCGGAATAATTTTTCACCGAAACAAGGTCGGAAGATAGACTTCGTTTCACGCCGCGGGTAGTGCGTTGCCCATGCGGCTGGTGCCCATTTTGTGCAACGGGCTGTGGGACTTCAGGGGGCTCCGGTTTGGGCCCTGAAACGCCACCAGGCCTAATTTTTGGACATTCTAGTAGCTGACAGCTACATCTACACAGAGTTATGCCCAAATAGTGCATCGAATCAATTTTGGGTTTTCTACGTCGAGTGGAAGCTAGGAAAAGGCCTATCTTGGCTGGGCCTGCTGAATCCAATTATACTTTGCTACACATTTTTGGGACAACCAAAGGCATACTGCCTTTTCATCCCCTTCATCATCATCCTGGTGACTCCACCTATCTTCATCCTCTTCATCATCACAGAGGTGGCAGGAGTCACTGCATCCAGAGGTGGTCCATGCTGAGGATCAACTTGGGCTGAGTGTTTGAGTTGCGGCCCCGGACAGCATTATGGGGGTGCCTGTGCGCTCAAACTCATGAGTGACACTGAGGAGCAGGACGGAGCACACGGTGTGGCGGCGCAGTTTCATCCTCGTGCACCAGTGGCCCCGCAGGGTCCACCACCTCCAATGCCTTAACCAGCATTTCCAGCAGACGGTCAGGCAGCGGTTCCCGCCCTCCAACCCCCAGTTCAACCAGCTGCTGCACCTGGTGTCCAGCAAGCGGCGCCTGCCATGTCACAGGTACGTGCGCATGCTGCCCTGCAGCCCATCCCCGAATTTGATGTGTCGGGCCCGCCATCCAGCTTGGGGCCAAGATGGAGAAGGTGGGTGGACCGCCTGGACATTTATTTCAGGGCTGCGCAAGTGGTTGATGACGACACCAGGCTGGCCACAATGTTATACTCGGCAGGGCCCTCTGTCCAGGAGACTTTTGAATCTCTGCCACAAGGGAACGGTATCGACGATCATGCAAAGGCCGCCCTCCAGGCATATTTTCTCCCCCTAGCCAACGCGGACTTTGAGCGATTCGTAATGCTCTCTGCCAAACAAAAAGATGACGAGACCTTGGACACGTTCTATGGGCGCCTGAGGCGTCTGTCGCTCGCCTGTGCCTGGGGCGATGCAGAGGACATGATCAGGACCATGCTTATTCAGGCGTGCTCGTCAGGCAAGCTCAGGCGCCAAGTGCTGAGGGAGCCTGGGATAACGCTCCAGCGCATCCTTGAGCTAGGAAGGTGCCAAGAGGTGTCAGAGGCGAGAGCTGCAAGAATGGAGGCCGGGTCGCGCCCTATCAAAACTGAAGAGATCTGCGCGATGTGGCGGGGGGGTGCCAGGAGATATGGCAGCGGCACACGGGGCAGAGCCGGGAGGGCAGGCGAGATTTGCCAAAAATGCGGATACGACTTGCCTCACCCGGCGGAGTGCCCTGCAGCTGGAAAGACCTGTGGACGGTGCGGGTTGCCGGACCACTTCTCAAGGGTGTGTAGGGCGGCCTTGCCCGTACTGGTGCCAAGGGGCCAGGGCCGAGCTGTCTCCACTCGCCAAGGTCGGCCGTCCAATGTCGCTCAGGTGGACCAGGGCGAGTAGGAGGCTCAGGTGGATGAAGCCGAAGAGAACATATTCTTTGTCTCAAGTGTGGAGCTTCTAAGAGGCAGGAACCGACGACAACCAAGGTGCGTGGTCGAAGTGAACCAGTGAACCAGTCTCCAGTCCCTGTCCTCGTGGACACAGGGGCATCGGTGAACGTCATGGCCCGAGAACATTACAATGCCATGGATCAGCCGCCCAGGCTGGTCACACCAAAGGCCCGCATCTTTGCATTTGGTGGTGTGGAGCCCTCTGGACGAGGCCTTTATAGCAAAAGTAGAACACGATGGCTCCCACATCACAGCCCGCTTCTACGTGACCCCAGTAAGTAAGAACACTTTGTTGAGTTGTGCAGCGGCGGAGGCTCTCGGCATTGTCAGCTTCGCGTACTCCGTCTACCTGGAAGACATTAATGACTTGCTGGAGAAGCATCATGCCCTATTCAAAGGGATTGGGCAGATGGCCGGGGAGCCGGTGCGGCTGCACATTGATGATTCGGTACAGCCGGTGGCCCTCAAACATCGGAGGGTACCTTTCCACCTCCGTGAACAGGTCGACAAAGAACTGGACAGCCTCGTCGATCTAGACATTATAGAGAAGGTGGAGGGCCCGACTCCTTGGGTGTCCCCCATAGTGGTGGCAAGGAAACTCAAACAACCAGGCGCAGTCCGGATCTGCGTGGACATGAGGATCCCCAACAAAGCCATCAAGATGGAGAGGCACCTCACACCGACGCTGGATGACATCATTGCGGAGGTGCAGGGCGCTCGCTTCTTCTCGAAGTTCGACCTCCGGGCTGGCTATCACCAGGTCGTCCTCCACCCCGATTCAAGGTACATTACCACCTTCATCACACACCGGGGACGATATCGCTACAAGAGGCTGAGCTTTGGGGTGTCCTCGGCCACGGAAGTATTTCAGAACATCATTCGGGGTGCCCTAGCTGACCTCGAGGGCGTCCTAAACATAAGCGACGACATTCTGGTGTTCGCAAGGACGGAGGTGGACCACCTGAGGTGTCTGGCGAAAACATTCGAGAGGCTGCAGTCGTTGGGACTCATACTACATAAGGAGAAGTGCGAATTTCTGCACCCCTCCCTGGAGTTCTTCGGGTTCGTGTTCAGGGAGGGAGGGGTGTCTCCTGACCCAAAAAAGGTACTGGACATACAGAAGGCACAACCACCGGAATCTGTGTCGGAGGTGTGGAGCTTTTTGGGCATGGTCACGTACTGTGGCCGGTTCATCAAGAACCTGGCATCCAGGTCTGAGCCCCTCCGGGCCCTGACAAGGAAGGACACCATCTGGAACTGGGGTCCACTGGAGCAGGTGGCTTTTGATGACATCAGAGGTGCCCTCACGGGCGAGGACACAATGTCGTTCTTTGATCCTGCACTGCCATCGGAGATCATCGTTGACGCCAGCCCATTTGGCCTGGGGGCTGTGTTGGCACAGGTTGACCGTGATGGCGGCGTCCGGCCAGTCGCATATGCCAGCAAGGCGCTATCAGACGCCGAACAACGCTACTCGCAGATTGAGCGCGAGGCGCTGGCGGTGCTGTGGGGATGCCGCCACTTCCGGCTCTATGTACTCGGACGCCCGGTGACGGTGGTTACTGACCATAAGCCACTGCTGCCCATCCTAGCAGGGTTGTCATCCAAACCGCTGGCACGCATTGAGAGGTGGATGCTGGCTCTTTTGGAGTATGGGGTGACCCTGGTTTACTGGCCAGGGGTAAACAACGCAGCTGACTACCTATCCAGACACCCCGGAGCGCCTGGAGAAGGAGACTGTGACATCTGTGAGCAAGAAGCTGAGGAGCATGTCCAAGTCGTGGTAGAAGCAGCCACGCCGAATGCCATGCCTCTCCAGGAGCTGGAGGCTGCGGCGGCACAGGATGAGTGCTTCAAAGTGTTGAGGCAGTCCATGCAGCAAGGCTCCTGGAAGTCAGCGCTCGAGGCCCTGGCGGGACGCACTCAGGAGGCCCGGTCTGGCTTAGAACAACTATGGAAGGTTCGTGAGGAACTGTCTTTCTCTGCGTCAGGCCTGCTACTTCGGGGTGACCGGATTGTAGTCCCCCAGTCAAAGGTGGGTGAGGTGATCGCACTGGCACACCGGGGCCACCAAGGGGCCGCCAAGACCAAGGCCCGCCTCCGGATGAAGGTGTGGTTCCCCGAGCTGGAATGCAAGGTGGACGAATTTGTGGCGGCTTGTGTCTGGTGCCAGGCAGCCTCGCCCTTACAGCGGGAGCCGGTCATCGCGGCGATGCCAAGGAGGACCCATCCGTGGGAGGTAGTTCATGCCAATTTTGGGTCCACCACCATGGGCACCCACTTCCTGGTCCTTGTTGACGAGTACTCCAGGTACCCCGAGGTGGAGTTTTTGGAATCCGTGCGTTTGAGCACATGGTGGTGGCGGTGGAAAAGTTGTTCTTGGCTCACGGTTTCCCACACACGCTGTGCTCAGAAAATGGTGCGCCATTTCAGGGTGAACCGTTTGCTGAACTGATGGTGAGCTGCGGGGTGGTGCACCGGAAGATCATGCCTCTGTGGCCTCGAGCGAATGGGGAGGCGGAATGCCTGATGAGGACCCTCAATAAGACATTTAGGATTGCCCAAGGACAGGGGCATTCCCTACAGAAAGCCCTGTACCAATTCTTGAGGGTATACCGCACCACGCCACATGCGCCCACAGGGGTGGCCCCGGCAGAAGCGATGTTCAGAAGGTGTCCGCGAGGACTTTTGCCAGAGGTCGGAGAGCGAGAACCTGCGGTGATTGATGACCAACGAGTTGAAATGGACCGGCAAGTGAGAATTGAGCAAGAGAACGTGCGGAGGGGGCTTCGCCCACAACAGCTGGAGCCGGGCGATGAGGTTCTCATTCGCAATCGACACCCGCATGGGAAACTCTCCTTGCCGTATGAGCCTGAGCCACTGGATGTCATGGCAGTCCGGGGCTCCATGGTGACTGCGTCGGATGGACGGTCGGAAGTGGCTCGCAATGTGAGCTTCTTCAAAAAGATCAGAGATCCTAGAACTGACCCACCTCCTGATCCGGACCTGGGAGGAGTCCTGGAGAATGAGGGAGACCCACCCTGCATGCCAGAGTCCCCAGCTCGGGGGCCGTCGGTGGACAGATCACCCGTGCAGGAGGCGAGCCGGAGGTACCCCCAGAGGGCTGGGCGAGGGAAACCAGCTCGCCTCACCAATTACGTGCTGGGACAATTGGCTGAGGATCCGGAGGGTGAGAAAGGCTAGCTAAGGGGACCCGGGTGGATCCCAATAAAGGGGTGTTCACGACACAAGGGCTTGTTATTTATTTTCGTTGCCCTGTTGTTTTCATGACTTGTTTCAATTGCAGTGTTGTATGGTTTGCAGTGCAGAGTTCAATGATAATTGTTGGTTCTCCCCGAAAAAGGAGGAGTGTGGCGCCGCCCGATGACGGGCGCGCACGTGGCGGCGTGACGTTGCACGCCGTCGCGTGCAGTACAAATAAACGGGGCGTTTCACGGCCGCGTTAGAGCGACCGGGAAGCCCGAACCAAGACGGACGTGTGGGTCTCAGTCCTTGGTGCCGGGGCTTACGGCGATGCGCGCGGGGGGCGCCAGTCACCCTCAACACATGGTAAGGGCTAGGTTCGGGTACACACGTGCAGTCATCCTTTAAACCAGAGTCCATGTAAGTTCTTCCACTATCTCATTTGCAGTTATCGTGGATAGTAAGACAGGTTGCCCTTAAAAAGGAATAGGAAATAGGGAATAGTACTTCTTGCCAAATTGTGTCGGGAGTAAAGACTGCAACACATGACCCAGTCCACGCTCCTGTTAAGCAGTGTGACATGTTTGTAAAAAACAAACGAACTGACGTGGGTGAGAACAGTACAGTCCATGTGCAACTCCAATGCACCAGATAAAATGCACTTTTATGTAATTCCCTTAAATAAGTAACATTTGTGAGGCCAGAACTGACATAACAAGTACAAAACATGTTTTGGACTTCAGAAGGAAAGTACGAACCATGTAAAGTGAGAAAATAAATGTGCTGGGATCAAACAGTTCATTTCGATGTAATGTGCTAATGTCTAAGAAGTGGGTGGCTACCAGTTCCTTTATTTGGGAGGGAAAGCCATTCAATTTCAATTCAAAATATTTGAAAGTCACTCCAAATTTTAGGAAGTTAAAATTCTTTCATTTTCAACACTTTGAGAAGATGATTGTTAAACGACGAAAGACACGCTGGCCACAAAGAGTGAAGGATGGGACTGCAGGAGAAGTGCAACACACATACAACTACCATCAGTATGTTTAGGAATACTCCTGTTGATCCAGGAATGAAAGGCATATTTTGAACAGTGTGCAATCTATATAAGTCTGTGATTAACTGCCTATATTATTATTATTATTATTATTATTGTTATTATTATTGTTTGATTGTTTTTCTGGACTAACAAACATCCAAACAAAGAATTACTGAAACACTGTCTACTTAATTGCCAAATGTGATTCAAACAAAAGTTGCTGGTCTTGTCTACAAAGCTGTATAACGTTATTATATATTGCTTTAAGACCAATGTAGGATACTTTATAACAAATAACAATGCTATGAATTCCTCTTATGAATAAGACAACTAAAATAACCCAACAACATACCAAAGTACATGTTTTCTTTTCTTCTAGCCGTAACACTATAAGGAGGCGATCTATCCTATGCTTTCTAACATCACTTAGAGCACCTTACATGAGAATATTTGTGTGAATGCAGAAACGTCTCGCATAAGAGTGTAGAGAAAGTCTCAAGTATATTCTCAATCACATCACGCAGCATGAAGAAGATAAATAGTTGTGTGTGTTTTTGCTGATAGTAATTTCATGCTTCAAATTCCACAGGGTCAGACAGAGCATTAAGGTGGCACACTCAGGGCTAGGAGATCCTGTAAATAGATGGCGGTTATCTCACTCTGATCAAAGAGTTGAACAGTTAGAACAGGTCTGTTTACATTGAAAAGATCAAGGGCAGCATGTTGATGGATTCCAGGCAAGATAGTATATGTGGAAGAAATGTACAGAGCAAATAATCTTACCTTTTTGTTTTTGGTTTTACGATTTGCAGAAGCAATATGACGTAATTGAAAAATATATGCACAGTGAATAAATGTGTTTCAACCATTTTACACATATGATTACGGTTAGAAAATGGAATTTAAATCATCACACGAAATTTCAATTGTGTTTTGGATAGTGAGATATATATTTTTGTAACATGAATTGAGCTGAAAAGAATACTCGAACATTCTGAAAATGAACTTGTGAATTTTCGCTGGTCACCATCCCAAAGGTTTGATGACCTGCACATGTTCCCTTTTTATTTACAAAGCAGCCCCAAACATCACCCTAAAGCAATTCTATGTCTTTCCCACATGCCTTCTACTGTTCCGCCTGGTACCGCATCAAGCACTCAAAAAATAGTTGAAGCTTTTTATTTCTCTTTTTAGCAATCCTGTGTTGGAAAGAATAAACAAAAACAGTTTAACACACCCACTGATCTGCCCCAGTGGGGAGTGTTAATCAGGCAATTAGGGAAATGTTGCACCATGCCTAATAAAGTGGGTGTGCAGACGTATGTCCCTGGTATCGATAATATCAGGAGAAAAAACGTCCTCCTCTTCTTAGGTTCAGCAATCAAACCAGGAAACCGAGCCTCACCACTCGCTCACAGCAAGCACAGTAAATAACCAGGACACTATGGTGCAGAAATGGTGCAAGGACTGCGTGCCAAAAAGGATCCTGTGCTAGCCGTGGCACCGAAAATGTTTGCGCGCCATGCGTATTCCTGAATTCCAAGATGCATTACTAGGCATCGCACAGGTCACAACAAGCTGTGTGAGGAATGCCTAAAACATGCCCCCACGCACACAAAAAACCAAGCCAAAGGACTAACACGGCGCAAGCCTCAGAGCCACCCCTGGTCCAGCATCCAGTACCCCAGCGAAATTGCCCACCTAACCTCGCAATCCCAGGCCCCACCCCAGAGAAATCGTGTGCCCTCCCTTGCAAGGCCAGGCTGCACCACAGCGAAATTGCACACCTCACCTCACAATCCCAGGCCGCACCCCAGAGAAATCGGGTGCCCTCCCTCGCAAGCCCAGGCCGCACCACAGCAAAATCGCACACCTCACCACCCAATCCCAGGCCGCCCCCAGAGAAAACAACTGCTCTCCCTCGCAAGCCCATGCCGCACCCCAGCGAAATCACATTCCTCACCTCGCAATCCCAGATCAAATCCCAGAGAAAATGCGTGCCATTCCTCGCAAGCCCAGGACGCACCACTGCAAAATCATGTGCCTCACCTCGCATGCCCAGCCCATACCCCAACAAAATCGTGCATCTCCTCATAAGTGTCGGCTATACCCCTTATAATAATGCGAGTTCCCTCCCTGCACCCTCGGCTCCCATCCTGTCCACATAACCCCCTTACTGCACAAGAACCACTGTAGACCACACACCACCCCTCACCCCCTCACCTGTGACACCCTCACAGGCAGCCCACTCCAGATGGAACACCAACCCCCAGGACCCCTCACCTGTGACACCACCCACAGGCAGCCTCCTCCAGAGAGGACACCACCCACAGGCAGCCCCCTCCAGACAGGACACCAAACCCCAGCCCCCCTCACCTGTGACACCACCCACAGGCAGCCACCTCCAGTCAGGACACCCTCCACATTCAGCCCCCTCCAGACGGGATACCACCCCCAAACCCCTCACCTGTGACACCACCCACAGGAAGCCCCCTCCAGACTGGAAACCCCCCACAGGTAGCCTCCTCCAGACTGACACTGCCTCCCAGCCCCCCTCACCTGTGACAACCCACACAGTCAGACCCCTCCAGATGGGACACCCCCTACAGGGAGCCACCTCCAGATGGGACACCACCCCTCAGTCCCCATCTCCCGAAACCAGGAATCTTGGAGTCATCTTCGACTCCACCCTTTTCTTTATCCCTCATATTCTGGCCATTGTCAATAAGTCCCACTTTCAGCTCTTCCTTCTCAAAGTAACGGTATCCTTCCACACCTTCCCCCAGAGACTAAATGTTACTTGTGCTCTAGTTCTCTCCAGCCTACACTACTGCAACAGCCTCCTCCTTATTCTTCCTTGGTCCACCCTGCGACCCCTCCAGCTCAGCCAGAATAGAGCATCAAGACGTATCCTTGGCTTCAGGCCCAGGGACCGCATCTCTCCTGCCCTACAAAGCCTTCACTGGCTCACAGTCTCAGTATGGATTAGATTGTTATCCCTCTGTATCATCCACAGGGCTATCTGGGGCCAGGTACCAATCTATCTTCAATGCTTCCTGATCAAATACTCCACTTCTCGACTCCTGCATTCATCTGACAACAACTCCCCGCGTGTGAAGCACTTTGCTATAGAAAGGGCTGTTGGTGGATCCATTTCCTCTGTATGCTGCCTTCTGTGTAATAGCCTTGCTCTCCCTCTGCGTCTTGAGCAGGAGCTCCTTATATTCCCAATAAGCCTCAAGTCCTTTCTCTTCTCATCTTCCTTCTCCCCCTCTCTTCTGTGCTAATCATACATTAGTGTGACTGATGTGCAGGGCCCTTATGTTCCCTCAGGTCCCTGATGCCCCACATGTATCATCAAAGCAACTGTGTATATACTGAACTTGCACACGCTCATTATCATCACAGGAGGTTTCACTTACGGTTATCTTTTATTTTCTTAGCAATTCATCCAAGCTGTTCTCCGTGAACATCTTAGAACCTTTTCCGTTACCACCCTCCCCCGTACACTTGCACGTTGGCAACACTCACAAGGCACAGTGGGTTTGTCTCCAGTTATTGTCATGATTTGTTTGTAATATTGATTCTATTATTTATCTCGGTTAGTAATTCATTGTCTACCTTCCCCTGTCCCACCAGGTTGTCCTGTGTGCATTTTGGGTAATTCTAAAAGTGCCTAACAAGTGATAAATACATATGTTTATTGATAATGTGCTCCTGTGACTGTGTGCAGTGCACTGTCCCAATAAGGTGATGGCATGACTTATCATGTCATTGGTAGTCTTCCAGGGGTGACCCTGCTTTTTTTTGTGGGATCAAATATCTGCATATCGGATGTCTTCACATTTTCATGCAGCATGTTGACTGATGCGTGCATTGTGTATGCACCATCGTCTAGTGAATGGGGATATGTGACATGCACATTTGCTGCATGTCATTGAGGCAGTGTGGGGGATGTTGTTGGTCAGTCTGTGTGTTTTTTGTTTTGTATTTGCATGCAGTGTGCAGGTGTTTGTGCATGTGTGCTGGGGCACATATTGATGGTTGCCTTTTGAGTTGTTTGCATGTGTTGTATGTCACTGAGGGGTGCCCCAGGGTCTTCAATTTTTTGGGGCATGGATGTGTTAGCTGCACAACGTTTCATTTTGTTCATTGTCTGCAGATCCTTCCATCAGGAAATGATGGCTATTTCATGGGATGACATTTGACTGTCAACTGCATGCCAAGGGGACAGCTAAGATGTTCATTTATATTGATCGTTATGGAATGTTGAGGAACTTGTGGGTGAATACTGCACTTCCTTTCTACACCCCACAATAGGGACATGTTGTGCACATCATGCACAATCTAGGATATGTGTGCATATATTTGCAATTGTGCTTGTTGATGTTTGTGTACATGTAAATAGTTGAGGCCATGTATGGCTTGCAGCTCAGTCATGATGTTTCTGGATTTATTGTGCTTACATATTTGACCAGTATGTTAGTTACTCAGATCCACCACAGCAGAAGGGAACCACTACAGTGGGTTTGGTGCAAAGTGTAACTATAATTTTACGTTATATATGGGATGGGTTTGGTGACACAGAGGTAATTTACTTGAAGGGTTGATGTGTTTCTTTTGGAAACATAAGATGAAATGTCTTTTAGTTCCAAGGGATGCACACAATTTAGCACTTCCACGGGCACTTTCTCAGAGTGGTTTTGGGAGCACAGTGGATTGGCCCATTTTCATCATTGAATGGCACCTGGGATGTAGCGGGATCGTGTGCACTCCACAGGGGAGGGATTTTAGGTGAAATATGATTGCACAAGTTGGGTACGTGCAGCCTCTTCACGTGGCCTTTGCCTAGTCATACGCAAGCGGTGGGCCTGTGGGTGTGGATGGGGTGCCACCACCATGTCCACCAGGACGCCACACCATATTGCAATGTTTTGCAGGACACATGCTGCCACAGTGATCGTGCAGACTACTGGTGGTGCATATAGCAACTCATGACCAGAGTGGTCAAGGGAGCGGAAACGTGACTTGAGCACTCCAAATGTGTGCTCCACTATGCCCGAGTTACAATATGGGTTTTATCCTACCTCAGCAGTATGGATGCTACCTGTGAGAGCAGATAATACATGTGCATCAACAGTTGCGTATGGGCGTAATCATGTATTTGCTCAGAGGGTAGGCACTGTCCACTGTAGAGGTGAGAATGGTTGTCATTCTCATTTGTTGACAGTGTCTATTTGTCTGTGTGCTACATGCATGCATGTGCATGACCATTCACAGTCACCAATGAGCCATGTGTTGCTGTGCTTCTCAGCTTCCAGGGCCCGGTGCAGAGGGGACATCCTGAAGATGTAACTATCATGGGTGCTGCCAGGATAGTTGGGATACACTTCAGTAATGGTGCACTTGGCATCACACACAACCTGAACATTGATGGAGTGCCAGATTTTCCGGTTGCAGTAGTTGTGCTCTGTTGCTCGAGGTGGGCGTAGAGCAACATGCGTGGAATCAATGGCACCTAGCACTTATGGGAAGTGCGACACCCCATAAAAATCCTGGACGACTACTTGCCTTTCAGCAGGTGTTCTGTGCATATAGATATTCTGGCGGACAGAAGGATGTCCAGTTACTGTAGCCAAAACCTGGTATAGGCAGTGTGACCGACTATGGAAGTGGTCCACTGGAAGGAGCCAGTAGCCAAAAAATGCAGTACAGTGAACACCTTTTGCGAGGTGCTCAGTGCTTGGGAGCACAGGATGGGTGATATGAGGTCATCTTCCCACTCTGTGACCAGGTCTAGGTTGATATGAGGGGAACATAGACCTGGTCATCAGGCCTCTGGGTGGAAGATACGCATTTGTTGATTGTGCATGCTATTTATGCATTTGTTTGTGTGTGTGTGTTGACGTTTATGCCTGCTATCGCATGGCATAGATGTTTTGGAATTTGCACATGGTTTTTCGCGTGCCTGTGATCCTGTTCAATTCCATGAATATGGTTGTTTTGTGCGCGTATGGGCAGTGTGATTGTTTGACTGGGGAACATCCCTTGTAACGCCCACATTTTTGCTTGTTCTTCCTCATTCCACGTGTTCCGCCTCCTTTTTAGGTGGCAGCGCAGGCCTGGCCAGCCCTTTGCTTGGAGTCTCGCGTAAGGCATTTGTGTGGTTGCAGTGACGTGTTGGACCGGTGCAGATTCCTCACAAGTCCCAGGTAAGCCATGTGCATTGTGTTCCATGAATAGACAAACTGGGACTTGCGTGCGATTTTGCGCATAATTACCCAATTTACAGCACAGATTATTCCATGGATCGAGTTCTAAGAGTAGAGGAGAATGACATTTTAGTGAAATCATGTTGCAAGACAGGCAGACACAGTCTCTGCCTTTCTCACAGAAGTCCATTATATAATGCCTGAATGGGCACCCCCATTTCTACATAGTCTCAACATTTACAGTAATTCCAGGCAGAGACAGCTGCATCCATAAATGTTCAGACAACCACAAAATTGTTTACTGGTGTTACTGTACCTTTTATCAAGTCATCATGCGTATACTTTGCCCTGTTCACTCCATAGAAACTGTCCTTCTCCATGTTACTAACTCTCATCTTTCAGCTCGTCAAAATAAATCCAAATCAATACTCATCCTTCTTGATCTCTCTGCAGCTTTTGACACAATGAATGATCCTACTCTCCATTGTTTACTCTCTACATTTCGGCTCTATACCTCTTTTACTGCAGTTTCCACTCCTATATCTCCAATTGTTCTTTCCCCGTATCTTGGGCTGGTCATACATCTCCTCCCGAGTATCTTCAAAATGGTGCCCCCAAGGTTCAGTGTTAGGCCCCCTTCTTTTTTCTATCTACACAATACTCCTTTCCTCTACTGCTGAATTGTTCAAACTTTCCCATCATTTCTATGCTGATGATTCAAAAATATTATTTTCTTTTTCAACTTTTTTGGACTCTCTTCATGTCTCCTTGCTCCCCGCTGTCCAGGGGTGGATGCATTCCCACTTTCCCCACCTTAATCTATCAAAATCTGTAATTCTATATTTGCCTCTGGTTTCTCCCCCACCTCTCTCTCCCCCCTCCGGTCCCTTTTTCCACCTTAGTCCTACCCTTCTCCAATTCTGCGCATAACCTTGGTGTTATTTTTGACTCCTCTTTGAACTTTGCCTCTCACATTTCTTTGACTGCAGCTTCCTTCTTTTCAATATCCACAAGAAATGTCCCTTTCTATCCTTTCATGCTGCTAAACTTCTCATTACTTCCTCAATTCACTCTTGTTTTGATTATTGTTCTGTTCTATTCTTTGGACTTCCTTCTTCCCATCTCAGTTCTCTTCACATGTTCTTCAACTCTGCAACTCATTTTATTTTCTCACTTCCTCCTCGCTCTTGCATTGCCCATTCTCTTCTCTCAATCTCTTTCCTCCCCTATGACTCTTTTCTTTCTTTTCACTTTCTATCTATTGTTTTTAAGTGTTATCATGGCTTGGCTCCCCCCTCTTTCCTCTCTTGTCTTCTTCTATTCACCCTTGCATTCTCTCCGTTCTCAGCATCTTCATCTTCTTTCGTCTCCCCAACCACATTTGACCTCTTCCCATTTCTATCCATTCTCTCTTCTAGCCCCCAAACACTTGAATGCACTAGCACCTGATATCCACTCTCCCCCCTCTCCAGATATATTTTGCTCCCACCTTAAGGCCCATCTTCTTTCTTCACTTTTCTAACTCTTCCCCATGTTGTTTGTTACTGTACTCATGATTTCACTATTTTATGCCAGTTTTATTCATTGTACAGCACCCTGGCATAGCCACTTAATAAATATCAATGAATACACATACAAATACTTCACGGAGGGACATTTCTGTGTGTAAATGTATGGATGACCATAAGCTTGCTGGCTTGTGTTTATGTGGATTTTTTTCAGATCATCAGCTTGTGCTTAATGCAGATCCAAAGAGGGAAGCTATGGTTCAGAATGTCCTGCAAACCTCACAGGTGTTTTCTCGTGTTGCTGTAGCTTTTATCCGCTCATCAAGCTTGTATTTGTAAGGGTACGTCTCAGAAGCACCTAGGTTTCAGACGCTGAACCTGAATTCCTCTCAGCTGTACCGGAACCTGACACACCATGTCAGGACACATTTGACAGCATTCATAGCCTGGAGGTAATGGCATAGTGCAAGACATGATGTATGTGAGGTCAAATATACACAACATATAGCTATTGATTAATTGCCAAAAGTGTGTTTATAAAGTTTATAGAGATTATTTATAAATCATTAAACACATTTCAATAAAAATTACAACGCATTTTTTAATAAAAAAATTAATATTAAAGGTTAAATGATGACCTACATTGATCCAAACTGTTTATATGTGTATTTGAAGTTTTATTTAAATGTGCAACGTGTTGTGGTCATCACCCATTTTCAAGCAGTCAAAAATGAAGACAAATACATTATTACTAATCTAGTTATTCCAAAATAGCCTAAACAAATATGATCAAAATAATCATGTCATACAAAGTCTAGATGTGAGTCAATTGCTCATTGAATTAAAACAGAATAAATATGTGTTCTTACGAGAATTCAGTTTGCCAAAGTATGATACATTTATAAAGAGAGGAAATAACTAATTCATTCAATGTTAGTGTATGCTGCAGTGGTTAGCCTATGTGATTAAACAATGAAACCTTTTTTTAATGTATCTTAATATGCTTATACAGGGAGTACACCGAACTGGAGTAGTGTATTGCTTCATATTGTTTATGGACACATTAATTGAATTATTAAGAACACTATTATATTCAAAAGTAAGCAAACACTGTGAACATCTTCATTAAAATGTGTAGTAGAAGTTAACATGAATGTATTTGATTTAATGAAATTCCTATTTATCAACAATTGATATTGCTTTTCAAAGGTTATATGAAATGTATGGCAACTGTGTTGAAATAATCTTTTTTACTTGTACAGTTACTGTGGGCAAACATCCATTTATAATTCATACTGAAATGAAACATGTTTGTAAAAGATTAACTGATCCCATTAAAAAAAAAAATCTATGCTGAATTACGATGAGGCATAACTAGGCCATTAGCGATGCCATTATGCATTGCACCTGCACACAGAGATTTGTGCCACCTTCTATTTGATAATGCCAGTATGTCCAGTTCACCATATTCAGCATGTTTTATTTGCAACCAGTGTAAACAGAAACAGTTTGATGTCACACCAGAGATATTAGTTGCACCATGTTCAGTAGAGAATGTCTTGAGCAATTGTACAAATTAAGGATTTTTTTGTGACTAAAATGGAATAACTATTAATTGAAATATGTATTTTATGAAAGAAACAATAGTAATATGTTTCCTTGTCAATATTCATACTCTTTACAAATGAAAGAAATATGTATATGATAACATTAAAACAAATGGGAGCAGGCGACATTGTTCCTGATTATCACCAACAATTTCTTAATGTATTGTAATTAATTGATAAGTGTAGTTCCCAATAATTTCTTAGTAAAGTATTTGCAAGGAAGTGCCCTTTTCTAAGAAATAAAAAGTAAAAACAAGAAGATATACAGATTCAGTGTTTGTTTAAATCAAATTATTGTTAAAAATATATATCTTTTTATATTCTATCAAGACTGAACTTTAAAATATATAGGAACATACACAGATACATATAAGGGAACCAAAACGTGCACATACATTCAGAAGAAACAAGTAAGCAAAAGTTCAAATTATTAAATTTAAAAAAAGGAAAAAATAATGTCCTCATTCGATTCTGCTGGATGTTAGTTTTTGAAAGTATTTATCCATAATGTTTCACATCTTAAGTTGAAAAACTAAGTCCCCTCTTCTAGGGTGTGCAATTAAAAGTATAAGGGCACAACCTCTCAACTGACTAATGCTATGTTTAGGCATGCTAAAATACTTTGCAAAACTTGGCTTCAAATAAAGTTTTATAATGTCAGATTTACATTATATTAACCTATCTTTAAATTTGCAAGATATCTGTCCATTGTATAACTTCCCACAACAGCATTTAATTGCATACACAATAAATACAGTTAGACATGTCATGAAAAGATCAATACAAAGAGGGTAATTCATAGAAATTCGCACAAAAGTGGCGCACGCAGCTGGCGCACAGTGTCCCCGTGCGATACACTGCGCCAGCCGCATGCGATAAAATCCTTTTCATCGCACAGCGTATTCATGGATTTTAGCCTCTAAAACCAGCCGTGGCGCAGAGTGGCGCAGCGACCCTGCAGCAGCGCCAGTTACGCCCCCAAGAACGCCCTCGCGCAAGGAAAAGCCTTCAAAATTCCCAAATTATCGCAAAGGGCTGCGCTAACCCTGGACCAGTTCACAGGGCTGCCATACAGCAAACGCCAAGTGGGGAACGTGTATTTCAGTGGTTCTCGGGAAGTTTCACACGCGATTGTCCTGGGTACGTGTACATCAGGGGTGCACGGGAAGTAACACACACGATTCCATCAGGGCACGTGTATTCCAGGGGTGCGCGGGAAGTAACACACCCAAAAACAGCAGGGTACGTGCATTTCAGGGGTGCGCAGGAAGTATCACACGCGATTCCATCAGGGTACGTGTATTCCAGGGGTGCGCGGGAGGTATCACACGCAAAAGCAGCAGGGTACGTGTATTCCAGGGGTGCGCGGGAAGTATCACACGCAAAAGCAGCAGGGTACGTGTATTCCAGGGGTGCGCGGGGAGCACCACACGTGAATTGCCCGTGTGGGTCCTCCCAGGTGTTCCCTCTACACCCTCCATGGCCCCTGCAGGCGGCCCACACCACAGGGGACTACCCTGCACATGTCCCGCAGGCAGCCCATCCACCATGCCTATGCCCCCCAGCCAACCCACATGTCACCTTGCACTACTGCCCACCAATGCATGTCCCCCTGCACCCCCACCCCCCAGCAGCCAGGGGCACCCTCCACCAGGCCCCCACTCATGTCCCCCTGCACCCCCACACCCCAGCATCCAGGGGCACCCTCCACCAGGCCCCCACTCATGTCCCCCTGCACTCCCACCCCTCAGCAGTGCAGGGCACCTTACACCAGGCCCCCACTCATGTCCAACTCATGTCTCCCAGCACCCCCACCCCCCCAGCAGTGCAGGGCACCCACCACCAGGCCCCCACTCATGTCCCCCTGCACCCCCACCCCCCAGCAGTGCAGGGCACCCTCCACCAGGCCCCCACTCATGTCTCCCAGCACCCCCACCCCCCAGCAGTGCAGGGCACCCGCCAGCAGGCCCCCACTCATGTCTCCCATCACCCCCACCCCCCAGCAGTGCAGGGCACCCTCTACCAGGCCCCCACTCATGTCTCCCTGCACCCCCACCCCCCAGCATCCAGGGGCACCCTCCACCAGGCCTCCACTCATGTCCAACTCATGTCTCCCAGCAGCCCCACCCCCCAGCAGTGCAGGGCACCCTCCACCAGGCCCCCACTCATGTCTCCCAGCACCCCCACCCCCAGCATCCAGGGGCACCCTCCACCAGGCCCCCACTCATGTCCAACTCATGTCTCCCAGCACCCCCAAGCCCCAGCAGTGCAGGGCACCCTCCACCAGGCCCCCACTCATGTCTCCCATCACCCCCACCCCCCAGCAGTGCAGGGCACCCTCCACCAGGCCCCCACTCATGTCTCCCAGCACCCCCACCCCCCAGCATCCAGGGGCACCCTCCACCAGGCCCCCACACATGTCTCCCTGCACCCTCACCCCTCAGCAGTCAGGGGCAGACTCCACCAGGCCCCCACTCATGTCCAACTCATGTCCCCCTGCAACCCCACCCCCCAGCAGTGCAGGGCACCCTCCACCAGGCCCCCACTCATGTCCAACTCATGTCCCCCTGCACCCCCACACCCCAGCAGTGCAGGGCACCCTCCACCAGGCCCCCACTCATGTCTCCCAGCACCCCCACCCCCCAGCATCCAGGGGCACCCTCCACCAGGCCCCCACACATATCTCCCTGCACCCCCACCCCCCGCAGTCAGGGGCAGCCTCCACCAGGCCCCCACTTATGTCCAACTCATGTCCCCCTGCACCCCCACCCCCCAGCAGTCAGGGGCACCCTTCACCAGGCCCCCACTCATGGCCAACTCATGTCTCCCAGCACCCCCACCCCCCAGCAAAGCAGGGCACCCTCCACCAGGCCCCCACTCATGTCTCCCAGCACCCCCACCCCCCAGCATCCAGGGGCACCCTCCACCAGGCCCCCACACATGTCTCCCTGCACCCCCAGCCCCCAGCAGTCAGGGGCAGCCTCCACCAGGCCCCCACTCATGTCCAACTCATGTCCTCCTGCACCCCCACCCCCCAGCAGTCAGGGGCACCCTGCCCCCAGGCCCCCAGGCCCCCACTCATGTCCAACTCATGTCTCCCAGCACCCCCACCCCCCAGCAGTGCAGGGCACCCTCCACCAGGCCCCCACTCATGTCTCCATGCACCCCCACCCCCCAGCATCCAGGGGCACCCTCCACCAGGCCCCCACTCATGTCCAACTCATGTCTCCCAGCACCCCCACCCCCCAGCAGTGCAAGGCACCCTCCACCAGGCCCCCACTCATGTCTCCCAGCACCCCCACCCACCAGCATCCAGGGGCACCCTCCACCAGGCCCCCACTCATGTCCAACTCATGTCTCCCAGTACCCCCACCCCCCAGCAGTGCAGGGCACCCTCCACCAGGCCCCCACTCATGTCTCCCATCACCCCACCCCCCAGCAGTGCAGGGCACCCTCCACCAGGCCCCCACTCATGTCTTCCAGCACCCCCAAGCCCCAGCATCCAGGGGCACCCTCCACCAGGCCCCCACTCATGTCCCCCTGCACCCCACCCCCCAGCATCCAGGGGCACCCTCCACCAGGCCCCCACTCATGTCCAACTCATGTCTCCCAGCACCCACACCCCCCAGCAGTCAGGGGCACCCTCCACCAGGCCCCCACTCATGTCTCCCAGCACCCCCACCCCCCAGCAGTGCAGGGCACCCTCCACCAGGCCCCCACTCATGTCTCCCATCACCCCCACCCCCCCAGCAGTGCAGGGCACCCTCCACCAGGCTCCCACTCATGTCTCCCTGCACTCCCACCCCCCAGCATCCAGGGGCACCCTCCACCAGTCCCCCACTCATGTCCAACTCATGTCTTCCAGCAGCCCCACCCCCAGCATCCAGGGGCACCCTCCACCAGGCCCCCACTCATGTCCAACTCATGTCTCCCAGCACCCCCACCCCCCAGCAGTGCAGGGCACCCTCCACCAGGCCCCCACTCATGTCTCCCATCACCCCCACCCCCCAGCAGTGCAGGGCACCCTCCACCAGGCCCCCACTCATGTCTCCCAGCACCCCCACCCCAAGCATCCAGGGGCACCCTCCACCAGGCCCCCACACATGTCCCCCTGCACCCCCACCCCCCAGCATCCAGGGGCACCCTCCACCAGGCCCCCACTCATGTCCAACTCATGTCTCCCAGCACCCACACCCCCCAGCAGTCAGGGGCACCCTCCACCAGGCCCCCACTCATGTCTCCCAGCACCCCCACCCCCCAGCAGTGCAGGGCACCCTCCACCAGGCCCCCACTCTTGTCTCCCATCACCCCCACCCCCAGCAGTGCAGGGCACCCTCCACCAGGCCCCCACTCATGTCTCCCTGCACCCCCACCCCCCAGCATCCAGGGGCACCCTCCACCAGGCCCCCACTCATGTCCAACTCATGTCTCCTAGCACCCCCACCCCCCAGCATCCAGGGGCACCCTCCACCAGGCCCCCACTCATGTCCAACTCATGTCTCCCAGCAGCCCCACCCCCAGCATCCAGGGGCACCCTCCACCAGGCCCCCACTCATGTCCAACTCATGTCTCCCAGCACCCCCACCCCCCAGCAGTGCAGGGCACCCTCCACCAGGCCCCCACTCATGTCTCCCATCACCCCCACCCCCCAGCAGTGCAGGGCACCCTCCACCAGGCCCCCACTCATGTCTCCCAGCACCCCCACCCCCAGCATCCAGGGGCACCCTCCACCAGGCCCCCACACATGTCCCCCTGCACCCCCACCCCCCAGCATCCAGGGGCACCCTCCACCAGGCCCCCACTCATGTCCAACTCATGTCTCCCAGCACCCACACCCCCCAGCAGTCAGGGGCACCCTCCACCAGGCCCCCACTCATGTCTCCCAGCACCCCCACCCCCCAGCAGTGCAGGGCACCCTCCACCAGGCCCCCACTCTTGTCTCCCATCACCCCCACCCCCAGCAGTGCAGGGCACCCTCCACCAGGCCCCCACTCATGTCTCCCTGCACCCCCACCCCCCAGCATCCAGGGGCACCCTCCACCAGGCCCCCACTCATGTCCAACTCATGTCTCCTAGCACCCCCACCCCCCAGCATCCAGGGGCACCCTCCACCAGGCCCCCACTCATGTCCAACTCATGTCTCCCAGCAGCCCCACCCCCAGCATCCAGGGGCACCCTCCACCAGGCCCCCACTCATGTCCAACTCATGTCTCCCAGCACCCCCACCCCCCAGCAGTGCAGGGCACCCTCCACCAGGCCCCCACTCATGTCTCCCATCACCCCCACCCCCCAGCAGTGCAGGGCACCCTCCACCAGGCCCCCACTCATGTCTCCCAGCACCCCCACCCCCAGCATCCAGGGGCACCCTCCACCAGGCCCCCACACATGTCCCCCTGCACCCCCACCCCCCAGCATCCAGGGGCACCCTCCACCAGGCCCCCACTCATGTCCAACTCATGTCTCCCAGCACCCACACCCCCCAGCAGTCAGGGGCACCCTCCACCAGGCTCCCACTCATGTCTCCCAGCACCCCCAACCCCCAGCAGTGCAGGGCACCCTCCACCAGGCCGCCACTCATGTCTCCCATCACCCCCACCCCCCAGCAGTGCAGGGCACCCTCCACCAGGCCCCCACTCATGTCTCCCTGCACCCCCACCCCCCAGCATCCAGGGGCACCCTCCACCAGGCCCCCACTCATGTCCAACTCATGTCTCCTAGCACCCCCACCCCCCAGCATCCAGGGGCACCCTCCACCAGGCCCCCACTCATGTCCAACTCATGTCTCCCAGCACCCCCACCCCCCAGCAGTGCAGGTCACCCTCCACCAGGCCCCCACTCATGTCTCCCATCACCCCCACCCCCCAGCAGTGCAGGACACCCTCCACCAGGCCCCCACTCATGTCTCCCAGCACCCCCACCCCCCAGCATCCAGGGGCACCCTCCACCAGGCCCCCACTCATGTCCCCCTGCACCCCCACCCCCCAGCATCCAGGGGCACCCTCCACCAGGCCCCCACTCATGTCTCCCAGCACCCCCACGCCCCAGCAGTGCAAGGCACCCTCCACCAGGCCCCCACTCATGTCCCCCTGCACCCCCACCCCCCAGCATCCAGGGGCACCCTCCACCAGGCCCACACACATGTCTCCCTGCACCCCCACCCCCCAGCATCCAGGGGCAGCCTCCACCAGGCCCCCACTCATGTCCAACTCATGTCTCCTAGCACCCCCACCCCCCAGCATCCAGGGGCAGCCTCCACCAGGCCCCCACTCATGTCCAACTCATGTCCCCTGCACTCCCACCCCTCAGCATCCAGGGGCACCCTCCATCAGGCCACCACTCATGTCCAACTCATGTCTCCCAGCACCCCCACCCCCCAGCAGTCAGGGGCACCCTCCACCAGGCCCCCATCCATGTCTCCCAGCACCCCCACCTCCAGCAGTGCAGGGCACCCTCCACCAGGCCCCCACTCATGTCTCCATGCACCCCCACCCCCCAGCATCCAGGGGCACCCTCCACCAGGCCCCCACTCATGTCCAACTCATGTCTCCCAGCACCCCCACCCCCCAGCAGTGCAAGGCACCCTCCACCAGGCCCCCACTCATGTCTCCCAGCACCCCCACCCCCCAGCATCCAGGGGCACCCTCCACCAGGCCCCCACTCATGTCCAACTCATGTCTCCCAGCACCCCCACCCCCCAGCAGTGCAGGGCACCCTCCACCAGGCCCCCACTCATGTCTCCCATCACCCCACCCCCCAGCAGTGCAGGGCACCCTCCACCAGGCCCCCACTCATGTCTTCCAGCACCCCCACGCCCCAGCATCCAGGGGCACCCTCCACCAGGCCCCCACTCATGTCCCCCTGCACCCCCACCCCCCAGCATCCAGGGGCACCCTCCACCAGGCCCCCACTCATGTCCAACTCATGTCTCCCAGCACCCACACCCCCCAGCAGTCAGGGGCACCCTCCACCAGGCCCCCACTCATGTCTCCCAGCACCCCCACCCCCCAGCAGTGCAGGGCACCCTCCACCAGGCCCCCACTCATGTCTCCCATCACCCCCACCCCCCCCAGCAGTGCAGGGCACCCTCCACCAGGCTCCCACTCATGTCTCCCTGCACTCCCACCCCCCAGCATCCAGGGGCACCCTCCACCAGGCCCCCACTCATGTCCAACTCATGTCTTCCAGCAGCCCCACCCCCAGCATCCAGGGGCACCCTCCACCAGGCCCCCACTCATGTCCAACTCATGTCTCCCAGCACCCCCACCCCCCAGCAGTGCAGGGCACCCTCCACCAGGCCCCCACTCATGTCTCCCATCACCCCCACCCCCCAGCAGTGCAGGGCACCCTCCACCAGGCCCCCACTCATGTCTCCCAGCACCCCCACCCCCAGCATCCAGGGGCACCCTCCACCAGGCCCCCACACATGTCCCCCTGCACCCCCACCCCCCAGCATCCAGGGGCACCCTCCACCAGGCCCCCACTCATGTCCAACTCATTTCTCCCAGCACCCACACCCCCCAGCAGTCAGGGGCACCCTCCACCAGGCCCCCACTCTTGTCTCCCATCACCCCCACCCCCCAGCAGTGCAGGGCACCCTCCACCAGGCCCCCACTCATGTCTCCCTGCACCCCCACCCCCCAGCATCCAGGGGCACCCTCCACCAGGCCCCCACTCATGTCCAACTCATGTCTCCTAGCACCCCCACCCCCCAGCATCCAGGGGCACCCTCCACCAGGCCCCCACTCATGTCCAACTCATGTCTCCCAGCAGCCCCACCCCCAGCATCCAGGGGCACCCTCCACCAGGCCCCCACTCATGTCCAACTCATGTCTCCCAGCACCCCCACCCCCCAGCAGTGCAGGGCACCCTCCACCAGGCCCCCACTCATGTCTCCCATCACCCCCACCCCCCAGCAGTGCAGGGCACACTCCACCAGGCCCCCACTCATGTCTCCCAGCACCCCCACCCCCAGCATCCAGGGGCACCCTCCACCAGGCCCCCACACATGTCCCCCTGCACCCCCACCCCCCAGCATCCAGGGGCACCCTCCACCAGGCCCCCACTCATGTCCAACTCATGTCTCCCAGCACCCACACCCCCCAGCAGTCAGGGGCACCCTCCACCAGGCCCCCACTCATGTCTCCCAGCACCCCCACCCCCCAGCAGTGCAGGGCACCCTCCACCAGGCCCCCACTCATGTCTCCCATCACCCCCACCCCCCAGCAGTGCAGGGCACCCTCCACCAGGCCCCCACTCATGTCTCCCTGCACCCCCACCCCCCAGCATCCAGGGGCACCCTCCACCAGGCCCCCACTCATGTCCAACTCATGTCTCCTAGCACCCCCACCCCCCAGCATCCAGGGGCACCCTCCACCAGGCCCCCACTCATGTCCAACTCATGTCTCCCAGCACCCCCACCCCCCAGCAGTGCAGGTCACCCTCCACCAGGCCCCCACTCATGTCTCCCATCACCCCCACCCCCCAGCAGTGCAGGACACCCTCCACCAGGCCCCCACTCATGTCTCCCAGCACCCCCACCCCCCAGCATCCAGGGGCACCCTCCACCAGGCCCCCACTCATGTCCCCCTGCACCCCCACCCCCCAGCATCCAGGGGCACCCTCCACCAGGCCCCCACTCATGTCTCCCAGCACCCCCACGCCCCAGCAGTGCAAGGCACCCTCCACCAGGCCCCCACTCATGTCCCCCTGCACCCCCACCCCCCAGCATCCAGGGGCACCCTCCACCAGGCCCACACACATGTCTCCCTGCACCCCCACCCCCCAGCATCCAGGGGCAGCCTCCACCAGGCCCCCACTCATGTCCAACTCATGTCTCCTAGCACCCCCACCCCCCAGCATCCAGGGGCAGCCTCCACCAGGCCCCCACTCATGTCCAACTCATGTCCCCTGCACTCCCACCCCTCAGCATCCAGGGGCACCCTCCATCAGGCCCCCACTCATGTCCAACTCATGTCTCCCAGCACCCCCACCCCCCAGCAGTCAGGGGCACCCTCCACCAGGCCCCCATCCATGTCTCCCAGCACCCCCACCTCCAGCAGTGCAGGGCACCCTCCACCAGGTCCCCACTCATGTCTCCCATCACCCCCACCCCCCAGCAGTGCAGGGCACCCTCCACCAGGCCCCCACTCATGTCTCCCTGCACCCCCACCCTCCAGCATCCAGGGGCACCCTCCACCAGGCCCCCACTCATGTCCAACTCATGTCTCCCAGCACCCCCACCCCCCAGCATTCAGGGGCACCCTCCACCAGGCCCCCACTCATGTCCCCCTGCACCCCCACCCCCCAGCAGTGCGGGGCACCTGCCAGAAGGCCCCCACACATGTCCCCCAGCCAACACGTCATCACAATCCAGATCCCAGGCTTCTATGACCACCCAGATCACACCCCACACCACCTCAGTCCAAACACCCAACCAAGCTTTACATCCATTCAAAATTCAAATACCCATTACATGATAGATAACAAATAAGCAGTATGCGCATGAGTACAAGTCGGTCAGACCCACACAATGGCAACACATGACTGTAAAAACCCACATTGTGGCAGGCATGAAACCAATGAGGGAAGTCCACACATTGAAGTAAGAAACAAAAATGTATTACAGTGTAAATGAAGTGAATGAAATCAAAAGAAACAATAATGGCAACAAAAATCAAAATGCTGCCTGTCCACCAAAATAATAAATAATGAAAATGGGAATCCAAAATAACCGTAATGAAATTGTGTCCAAAGTCACCGTCCAACAAAGCAAATCCAAAGGGAAAGTAAAGTGAAAATCCATTGCTCCATGGTGAAAAAATAATAAAAGATGAAGGCCACAAATCCACTGTCAAACTATGTACAAAGAGCAAATCCAGGGTCCATGATCCCAACTATGAAAATGAAACCTACAGTAAAACCCACCTAACTAATAACTATATACAAAAAAGTGGGGCATAGTCCAAGTGCCCCAAATTAAAAAAATAAAATAAAACCTAACACTAATTAACTATATACAATGGCAGCGGGCTAGTCCACCGGCTCACTTCTGGATGTTGCGGGCCAGGGCATCATCGAACTCCTGCTCAATGTCCCGGAGGCGGTCCTGTTCCATGGCCCCGAGGGTCCGCAGGGACGACGACATGTTCTCCTCCAACTCCCTGCGGGCCCTCCGCATGGAGTTCTCCGCCCTGACCATCGTGAGCCATGCCTCTTCTGCCCGCTGCCGCTCCGCATCTATGGCGTGGCCCAACCGCTGCCACACGGAAGACACTTCCCGTCCTGGGTCCTCCTGCCCTCCAGCCGATGCCTGCCCCTCTGATGTCGAAGGCCCCGAGCCATCGTGGCTCCCACCTACAGCCTCCTGCTGCTGCTGCTGTCCATGTGCCCTGTCCGATGGTGTCTGCACATCCTCCTCCAGCTGGGGTGCAGTTGTTGATGTGGCCACCCCTGCTGGACGTCCGACTCCCGACTGTGGCAGGGATCTGTTGTCCACCAGCCTGGCCGCATGGTCAGAGGCAGCTCCACAGGGCTCCCAGGTGACACATGGGTGGGAAGATGGCATTGAGGACGACTGGGGCATAGGGGGTTCCGTTGAAGAGGGGGTCGGAACAAGGTCCAGGAAATGGAGGAATCCGGCCATGGTGAGCTGTCCCAGTGGGTCAACGCGGTCAACAAGCCATGCGAGAAGGCGTGCAGTCTCATCATGGAAAGACTGCAGGTCAGCTCGCATGGCCCGTTGACGCAACGCCACCCCACCCTGGACAGGCTCAACCTGTTGCAGGATAGCCACATCCGCAGGGAGAGGAAGGCCAGTTTGTGTAAGCCAACCCCCTACCTGAGAACGGGTCTGGAGGTAGGCATCCCTGCTGGTGCAAGATGATTCAGTGACAGGATTGCACACAGGCACCTCTGCGGCGGCCTGTGCTGCCACCTGTCCCTGGTCCTGCACTGCACCACTAGCACCAGTTGAATCCCCACCTCCAGTCCCCACCTCTGTTGCTTGCACGGCCTCCTCCTCCATCAAACCCCCCACCAACCTGGATGACTCCGTGCCATCTTCCTCCGTTGGGCCCTGTGGGGTCCCAGCTGCCCCTTCTGCTGCCGAGGAGTCCAACTCCAAACTCCACCTCCTGGACCTCCCCTCGGCAACTGCGGCCTCGGACGCGGCACCAGACTCCTCACTCCCCGACGAGATCACAACCTGGGAGGGGAGCCGGGCCTTGCGTCTCCGGCTGGTGGTGCGACCCCTGCCGCTGTGCTCCACAGCACCTTCTCCGTCCTCTTCATCAGTTGACGCTGCAGACAGGGAGAAATAAAACACAGGCATCAGGGCACTGTATAATGGACTCATAAACACATGACAGTTGTACATGAGTGGCATTGGCAAACCTCAGACATGCCATCACAATCCCCAACACACATGTCATTTCAACTTGCACACATGAGCTATACCACAGCCATATCGCAACAGCCAGCACCATCCATACACATACAACAGCATGAACAGGCAAAGGTGAGCCAGACATCACATGTGACACAGGGAGTGCACTACACATGCACACACACCACCACACTTGCATGCATGTGTACACCTCCGCCATCACCCCTGGCTGATGTGCAGGCAGCAAATGGCAGGACACGTGGGCAGCAGGCAGTCAGGCAGCAGCAGATGGCAGGTGGGAGCGTGCTTGGGGCTCTGGGGGGCAGTAATTCGGCCTTCTGGGCAGGAGCGTGGTCTTCCATGTGCTTATGCGTGGCCAGCTTGATACGGAGTGATTTGGCACGTGAAAATCCAGCACGTCTGCGTGTAATTCGAGGAAAGGCCCTTAGCGCGTAAGCGCGTCAGCACACGTACTTTAATTCATTGGCCCAAAGGCCCCCAGGCGCATATATGACGTCACGCGCATGGCCGTAGAGAATGTCGCGTGTACAAAAAAAAATACACGTCCGAGTGTCATAGCATGTAATTGGTGGAAATGGCCTCAGCGCGTATGCGCACCTGTGACGTGTGTATAAAAGGTATGTGTAGAACACCATTTCCTTGTACGTGCTTTTCGTGGAGAGCGAGTGGGTGAAATCTGTACTTCTTGTCGGTTCACACGCTATTTACTTCACGGCGTTTCAAGTTCGTACTCCCTGTTACCTCTGACAGCTTTTTCTCTTTTCCTCTTTTTCCTGGGCCTTTTTCCTCAAACAGCGTTCCCTTCTACTGTTGTCCTGTCTCCTCAGACAGTGTACAATTCGTCTTTTGGCGGGGGTGTTGCCAACGCGCACATGCACGTCTTTCTTTTTCACGCTTTTTTTCCTGGCAGACAGTGAGTCGCGCACGTATTTAACATCTGTGCTTGCCCCGTGTGTCGCGTACCCCTTCAGAGGTCATTCTAGGCTGCGTGTGACACGCATACGTTCATTCTTGTGTTTCTGGGTGCCACAGCATAGTGCAGGTTTATTTTTCCACACACGTGGTCTAGGAGGGGTTTCGTGCACCTTACTTCCCTTCTTTGGGGTGCCTGTGCGTTGCATGACCCGTCATCTTTCCCCAGGGGTGACATACAGCCTTGCTAGAGCACTAGGGTACGATTACCATCTGGTACCCAACCCCTTTGACCCCCAATTGCCCAGGACAATAGTTCACAGCGACTCCCATACGCACAATAACATCAGTGCCATGGCTGGGAGGCGAACAAGCCGTAAGGGTGGCAAAGGTGGCCGAGCCCCAAGTGGTGGCCGTGGTGGATCTGGTAGGGGACGTGGCCGTGACTTGCATGGTGCCCCTAGCCCCCCATGTGCGGAGGACCAGTCAGGGACATCCATGCCCCCCTCCGGTTGAGGGTAACGTGGCTGACACCATCCATGATCAGCCCTTGTTGGACCAGCCCACTGTGGCACCAGACCTGGCACAGGGTGACTCCATGGCTGACTTCCAGGTCAGCAGGTCCAGGCCACGTGTGCCGGTGCACGTTGGTGTCATCAGGCCACGTGGATCAGGGGCAGCTAGGTCATCTGCTTCCCCGCGTAGGCAGGCTGGGGAGGCTGCAGGAGCAGCTGCGGCTCCATCCACCCCACCTCTCACACACCCAGCCAGGACAGTGTCGGTCCTAGTCCATCCTGCTGACATTCCCCCTGACACCATCACACTTGAGCTAATGCCTGCACCAACTCCCATGCTGAGTGTGCAATCCCACACTCCTAGTATAGAGTCCACCGGGGCTCCTGCCCCTAGTGTCCAGAGCGGCGTAGGCCACTCAGGATCCCCACCACCTTCCAAGCGGAAGAGGAAGAGTGCTCGTCCAGTAGAGGCTGATGCCCCAGACACGGCTACACAGTCCGGCCTGTCAAGGAAGCCCAGCTTCAATGAGGCCAAACTGAATGCACTTGTAGAGTATGTGTCCGCACATGATCGCGAAATGGTGATTGTTGCAGGATCCAAGACCACACCTGCACAACGTCTGGCACACTGGCAGACCATCGCGGACATCATAAGTGCCCTTGGAATCATGAGGTGCACAGCTACTGAATGCTACAAGCGTTGGAATGACCTGAAGCGCAGGGCAAAGAATAAGCTGGCCTCAAGTCATGCCGCTACTCTAGTGACTGGAGGTGGGTCTCCAACAGGTGACATAGAACGCACTCCACATGAGCATGTTGCTGGGACCTACGTCACAGAGGAACAGATCCAAGGCGTGGGAGAACTGGCAGATTACGAGGCATTGTCCGGTGAATGCACATGCATGTGTGCGTCATCCATGTGCATGGTGTGTGTGTGAGGGCTTCTGTTTGGGTGCCAGGTGAGGGTGTGTGTGCCTGAGTGGTTTGGGTCACCCATGTGCCTCATCCAATACATTCTGCGCACCAGCATTTGGGTATAGCAGTATCCCTTCTGCCAACAGTAAAAATCTAGCCCAACACCACGCCAGTTGCCCTTGAGGTGTCATCTTGCCACAAAATTGTTGCTTATTTTTCTCTGTTTATTCAGGCAGATTGTTTGCATTCCACCACTTTTACTAGGCATTTCTCAGTCCTATTGTCACATGTCTGACATGGCTATGGTACAGTGGACTGACTTTGTTTCCTGGATATCATTTGTTTAGATATGTCACTGTGCTATAGGACCATTTTGGACTGGCAGCTCCAGGTTAAACATTTGAACCATTTCAATGAAAAAAGCAATTTCATGAGCAAACTAGACTGAATGAACAATTGGTGCCCTCCTCTCCCTCTTCACTTTATGGCTAGGGTGCATGCCATCTGTGTGATGGCATGTGTATTTGACCTGCCAATCACAGGCCAATGTGTGATACCACTGCTAGGCAGCATGCAGCAAATGTGTTCATCTTCCATCTAGGTGTCATCAATGTGTGCCATCTGCCTCCCCTTAACACGCAGTAACGGTGCATGCATGGGAGGGTTTTAGTCATGTGGGACATGTGTCAATCAAGTACTGTTTCTGTAGCTTCTCAGCCCTAATTGTGTGCCATAGTGCTAATGCCTGTTTCCATTTCTTTTCTTTTATGTCTTTGCAGGGGATGATGCACTTGTTACTGCTGGGGTTGTGGAGATGGTGCAGACCCAGAAGGGGTCTCAGTGCCGACCGACCACCAGTGAGGGACGTGGTGTGGTGGTGGGTGAGAACCCACAACTGCTGCAGGTCGTGCTCTCAAGGGGTGTCTCTGGGTGCACCTCCCCCGAGCTGTATTCAGGTGTCGATTCGGATGATGAGACCTATGTGCCGTCGCAGGTGAGTGTTCCTGGGAGGGATTCTGTTCTGTCTGACCCACCTGCACCAGGGGTAGAACCCTCAATGGGGATGTCAGTGTTGGCAGGTACGCCTTTGGTGGTTACGGATGCAGGGTCACACTCCGCAACATCTGATCCTGTTCTTGGGCCAGCAGATCAGAGGGGGAATGCAGTCCTGCAGCCTCAGGCAGTGCCGGCACAGCAAGGCGCAGTTCGCCTTTCAACAGACAGGTGTGGTGCCCGCCGACGTGGTGGCCGTACGCCACCTGGCAATACCGCATGGGAGCAATCCATATACGGTATGGCAACCCAACCGGCAGCATCATCAGAGATGATGGCTCAGGCCATGGATAGGGTGGCCACTTCCATTGTCCCCCCAGAAAGGCTGATGGAGCGACTACAGCAGGCAACAGACTCCATCTACCAGTCACACAGGGAGGACATTTTGGCGTCCGACAGGGACAGGCGGGTGGCACTGGTGACTCTGCGGGAAGCCATTTCCATAGAGTCCCAGGGCCACAGGGAATCCCTGGGGGTGGAACTCCGTCACCTCAGGACGACTCTTGTTGAGCTTGAGGCTTCAACAAACACAAGGACAGAACAGCAGCTGGAGCGTCTCACATGTACGCTCTCAGCTGAGATGCAGGCAACTCGTGAGGAGGTCCGGTCATCCCGTGATTTATTGCATGGGGACCTCCGCACGATTATACTCCAGAACCAGACCATCCAGACCTGCATGCTTGCTGCCATGGAGGACCAGACTAGGGCTTTGCGTGGGCTGCCTCCCATAGTGCCACCACTTCCTGAGGCAGCTGCAGAGGGTGAGGAGAGCGACAGCAGCGATTCTCCCACAATAGGGTAGCCGTGCAGGCCATGAGCCCATGGAGGTGTTTTTGTTCTGCAAGATCCACACAGGTGGGTTTTGGTGTGCACCCTGTCCTCGGACCTCCTGGGTGGCCTCCCCCACCCCCCCCCCCCCGGGCCCATTAACGGCCATTTTTGATTTTTTTTTAATGTTTTTTTTTTTTTAAACTTTTGATTTTTTGGACAATGTGTTGCCTTGTGTGGCTCCCATGGGCATTCACTGTATTGTGGCTGGGCACATGCAGGCTTGTTATGAATTTGGGTCAGATGCTTGGGTTTGTGTGACACACACCCCTCCTGCTTCCCGTTTCCATGGGCTTGCAAAGGGTGTGCCCAAGTGACATTGACGTACACAGTGACGTTGGACTCCCATTTGATGTGTGGGCAGTCTGTAGTCAATACTGTGTATACATTCCTAGTGCATATTGTTGTTGTATTGCTCACTGCATGCTGTATTGATATGTGCCTCTGCATCCATCTCATCCTCCTAATTTGCAGGTCCATTTCTCATGTCTTCACAAGGTGGTCTACTTTGGAACTGGAGACCATGTTGTAAGCAGTGCACCTACACTTTTGCGTGGCGCTAACACTGTATACTTGGAAGTGTTCGAAGTGCTGGCATTATAAGGTAGTGAGGCTACCAATTTTTTAAGTCCGTACTGTCATGTTTAAGGTAGGTTGGAGGTTGTGTAGGTGATTGGTATTCTTGGTAAGTATTTGGTAATGTGTGTTGTAGGTCCTGCATTACTGTGAACATTTCATGTGTGGCCATTTTCCATTAGGGACACTGTAGTTGGTGACACTTGGGGCATGTTGTGGGGATTAATTTGTTTGCTCTCACATTGCATGACATGCCATGGTGTGTAGTGTGGCCGTGCCGGGGAGGGGTTGGGTGACATGGCACTGTTCTCATGTAGTATTTTGCAAGTGGGTATTCATTTCTGCTGCATGGAATTGTGTCTTTTGATGACACTGCATTGGTGGTGTTTGTGTAGGTAGGGATGCACACATTGTGACACTTCCACATGAACAATCTCAGGCTGCTATGGTTCTGACAGTTGACTGTCCCTTTGTTCGTCATAATTGTCAGGTCGAGTCATCATTGATTATCAGATGGTATGTGCCAGGGCTGTGTGCACTCCACAGGGGTGTGATTTCTATGTGAAGTAATTAGCCACCAACTGCGTACGGGCTGCCTCACCCCGTGCCCTTTCCTCTCCCATGTGCAGCGGGCGTGCATGTGGTTGGGGATGTGGGGGCACCGTGCATTTTTTGTGGATACGCTTCGCCCGTACTCCGGACGTGAGGGTTCAGAGGAAGATTACGTCTTCCTTCGTAGTACACTCGAGAGTAATTCAGTTACACACGAGAGTTGCGGGTTTTGATCCATTTTGACCAGACTATGGGGGTCGACTGATGGGGTGACCACTGCTAGAATGTATTTAATTGATACACACAACGGAGAGTTTTATACCCTTCGGATTGAGGTGGTCTTCAATTAAATAATACGAGTGCCAACTTGTCCAGAGATTTGGCTCTACTTCTTCCTCTTTGTGCTCGGATTTTTGACCTGATCAGTGTCTTCAGGTGCTCTAGTACTGGACCTGTGTGATTTCTACCGGAGGTGAGGTTTCCCGGAGCAGTCTACATGTTCAACTTTTTTCCATCTATAATCCACCTGACCACATGGGACCATAGTGCCCCTGAAGAATTTCTGTTTACCTAGACCTATACAGAAAGAAACATGTCGGGTTGGGGAATGTACTGTTAATTATAAACAGCTTCAAGTATAACTAGCTAGAGTCGGACTAGATTGTAGCATTCAAGTCTGACTCAGTAGTGAATGTGTATAGTCCACATTAATAATGGACTCATATTACAACTTTGTTTTTTAGTGTGATCATTTGTATAATGATAATTATTTGTAAAAAGTGTATGAATTGATGAATGGTTTGTGAGTGAATGCGGTATGGTTGACGTGTGTTGTCTTGTGGTTTTTAGATGGGAATGTTATATTGAACCAGCCCACGGATGAATTGGGGGGACTGGTTTACGACTTGAATGATATTGACATTCTTGATAATGTGTATTTTTTATGACAATTTTTTTCAGAAAATGTTAATAAACTATATTTAATAGTGCTGGTGTGTCGACTGGATTGAATTCTATTTGTTTCAACCCAGCATAATGGGTGTAATAAGACACATTGTTGTATATTTTATCTTTATGTCAATGAGCTAATGGGTGTTTGGAGACAGATAGACTGCTCTGGTACTCACCATATAAATACGAATAGTACTCTGACCTTCTTTGTGAAGTATTTTTGTGCTCTATCCAGGCCAGGTCACGGTATTGAGATATCCCTGGTATCCCCTGTTACTCTTGTATATTGATGTGGGGGCACCACCATGTCCACAGCCAGGCCCCGGCGTGTTGCAACATTGTGCAGGACACATGCTGCCACTATGATCCTGCACACTACTGGGGGCTCATATAACAGCTGCCCGCCAGAAAGGTCAAGGGAGCGAAAACGTGACTTGAGCACTCCGAATGTGCGCTCCACTATGCCCCGGGTTGCAATATGGGCTGTGTTGTATCTTACCTTGGGAGGCGTGATGGGGTTCCGAATTGGCGTCATCATGTGGGTGCTCAGAGGGTAGGCACTGTCCCCTGGTGAGGAGGTGATGGGTATCATTAGTGGGGTAGTGACATGACTCTGCATCTGACATGCATGCATGTGCAGTGGCATTCATACTCACCAAGCAGCCATGTATCGCCATGCCGCCCAGCTTCTAGGTCCCGGCTTAGGGTAGACATTCGGTAAATGAAGCTGTCGTGGGTGGACCCTGGATAGTTGGCATATACTGAGGTGATGATTCCCTTGGCATTACATACTACCTGCATGTTGATGGAATGCCAGTGCTTGCGGTTCCTATAGATGTGCTCAGATGCCCTGGGGGGATGTAGTGCCACATGGGTGCAGTCAATGGCACCTAGCACTTTGGAGAATTGTGCCACACCGTAGAAATCCAGGGCAGCAGCCTGCCTTTCTGCAGGTGTCCTGGCAAGGTATATGTGCCTGCGGACTGATGGGCGTGCAGTGATGATGTTCAAGACCTGGTGTAGGCAGCGTTACTGCATGGCCTCTGACACCCCACCCACTATGGCACTTGTCCGCTGAAATGATCCAGTGGCCAAGAAGTGCAGTACATTAAGGACCTTCTCCAGGGGGCTGAGTGCTTGGGAGCACAGGGTGGGTAATGTGAGGTCATCCTCCCACTCACTCACCAGGTCCAGTATTATGTGAGGTGGAAACCTGTACCTCCCATACACCTGGTCATCAGGCATCCCAAAAAGGCTGGTTCTGGGTGTGAAAATTCGGACTCTCACTATCCTCCTCCTCCTCCTTTGGTAACCCACGGCCACTGCTGCTAGGAACGGTATATTCATCCTGGCGTCTGAGCTTGTTTGTTGTTTGCGCGCACTTTTATGCTGCGCGGGTCGACGTACGCCTGCTTCCTGCTGGCGTACGTGTTTCCTGATTAGCACGTTTTTTTGTGCGCATGCCTTAGCCCCGTTCAATTCCATGGATACGTGTTGTTGGCGAGCGTGTAAAACTTCCCGCACACCCCTGTAATACACGTACCCAAGCAAATCGCGTGTGAGAATTCCCGTGCACCCCTGTAATACATGTACCAAAGCAAATCGCGTCGACCAATCTGGCGGCCCTCTCCTCCTCTGTGGAGACTATACGCCAGTCGTTCTCCATGCCGTCTTCCGGCCCAGATGCCACCAGGGCCCCCTGTGGACCTGCCCTGCCCAACGCAGCCAGCTTGGTGTGGATCCCATCCCTGCCACAGTCGGGAGTCGGAGGTCCAGCAGGGTTGGACACCACAGCAACTGGACCCCAGCAGATGGAGGATGTGCCAGCATCATTGGGCAGGGCACGTGCACGACGGCGTCGGTGGATTCCATCAGCCTGTATGCCGTCGTGCTGGCAGAGGCAGTTGCGTCGGAGGCAGCAGCAGAGTCAACGTGGGCGGCATCATGGCTCGGGGCAATCTACATCGGAGGGGCAGGCATCGGCCAGAGGGCAGGAGGACCCAGGACGGAAAGTGTCTTCCGTGTGGCAGCGGTTGGGCCAGCAGATAGGTGCGGAGCGGCGGCAGGCGGAAGAGGCGCGGAGGGCCCTGAGACGGGCCGAGTGCCTCGAGGGAATCCGCAGGGAGATGGAGGAGGACATGTCGGCGTCCCTGCGGATCCTCGGGACCATGGAACAGGACCGCCTCCGGGACATCGAACAGGAGTTCGATGATGCCCTGGCCCGGGACACCACGGAGTGAGCCACTGGACTAGCCCGCCGCCTTTGTACATAGTTAATTAGTGTTAGGTTTTATTTATTTATTTTAATTTGGGGCACTTGGACTATGCCCCACTTTTTTGTATATAGTTATTAGTTAGGTAGGTTTTATTGTAGGTTTCATTTACATCGTTGGGATCATGGACCCTGGATTTGCTCTTTGTACATAGTTTGACAGTGGATTTGTGGCCTTCATCTTTTATTATTTTTTTCACCATGGAGCAATGGATTTTCACTTTACTTTCCCTTTGGATTTGCTTTGTTGGACAGTGACTTTGGACACAATTTCTTTACTGTTATTTTGGAGTCCCATTTTCGTTATTTATTATTTTTGTGGACATGCTGCTTTTTGATATTTGTTGCCATTATTTGTTGCCATTATTGTTTGTTTATATTTCATTTACTTCATTTACACTGGAATACATTTTTGTTTCTTACTTCAATGTGTGGACTTCTCTCATTGGTTTCATGCCTGTCAGAATGTGGGTTTTCGCAGTCATGTGTTGCCATTGTGTGGGTCTGACAGCTTGTACTCATGCGCATACTGCTTATTTGTTATCTATCATGTAATGGGTATTTCCATTTTGAATGGATGTAAAGCTTGGTTGGGAGTTTGGACTGGGGTGGCGTGGGGTGGATTTTGGGTGGGCATAGGAGCCTGGGATCTGGATTGTGATGACGTGTTGGCTTGGGGACTTGAGTGGGGGCCTGGTGGAGGCTGCCCCTGACTGCTGGGGGATGGGGGTGCTGGGAGACATGAGTTGGACATGAGTGGGGGCCTGGTGGAGGGTGCTCCTGGATGCTGGTAGGTGGGGGTGCAGGGGGACATGAGTGGGGGCCTGGTGGAGGGTGCCCCTGACTGCTGGGGGGTAGGGGTGGTGGGAGACATGTGTGGGGGCCTGGTGGAGGCTGCCCCTGACTGCTGGGGGGTGGGGTTGCTGGGAGACATGCGTTGGACATGAGTGGGGGCCTGGTGGAGGGTGCCCCTGGATGCTGGGGGGTGGGGGTGCTGGGAGACATGAGTGGGGGCCTGGTGGAGGGTGCCCTGCACTGCTGGGGGGTGGGGGTGCTGGGAGACATGAGTGAGGGCCTGGTGGAGGGTGCACTGCACTGCTGGGGGGTGGGGCGAGTGGAGACATGTGTGGGGGCCTGGTGGAGGGTGCCCCTGGCTGATGGTGGGTGGGGGTGCAGGAGGACATGAGTGGGGGCCTGGTGGAGGGTGCCCCTGACTGCTGGTGGGTGGGGGTGCAGGGGGACATAAGTGGGGGCCTGGTGGAGGGTGTCCCTGACTGCTGGGGGGTGGGGGTGCAGGGGGACATGAGTTGGACATGAGTGGGGGCCCAGTGGAGGGTGCCCCTGACTGCTGGGGGGTGGGGGTGCAGGGGGACATGAGTGGGGGCCTGGTGGAGGGTTCCCCTGGATGCTGGGGCTGGGGGTGCTGGGAGACATGAGTGGGGGCCTGGTGGAGGGTGCCCTGCACTGCTGGGGGGTGGGGGTGCTGGGAGACATGAGTGGGGACCTGGTGGAGGGTGCCCTGCACTGCTGGGGGGTGGGGGTGATGGGAGACATGTGGGGGGCCTGGTGGAGGGTGCCCCTGGCTGCTGGTGGGTGGGGGTGCAGGGGGACATGAGTGGGGGCCTGGTGGAGGGTGCCCCTGGATTCTGGTGGGTGGGGGTGCAGGGGGACATGAGTGGGTGCCTGGTGGAGGGTGCCCCTGACTGCTGGTGGGTGGGGGTGCAGGGGGACATGAGTGGGGGCCTGGTGGAGGGTGCCCCTGACTGCTGGGGGGTGGGGGTGCAGGGGGACATGAGTTGGACATGAGTGGGGGCCTAGTGGAGGGTGCCCCTGACTGCTGGGGGGTGGGGGTGCTGGGAGACATGAGTTGGACATGAGTGGGGGCCTGGTGGAGGGTGCCCCTGGATGCTGGGGGGTGGGGGTGCAGGGGGACATGAGTGGGGGCCTGGTGGAGGGTTCCCCTGGATGCTGGGGCTGGGGGTGCTGGGAGACATGAGTGGGGGCCTGGTGGAGGGTGCCCTGCACTGCTGGGGGGTGGGGGTGCTGGGAGACATGAGTTGGACATGAGTGGGGGCCTGGTGGAGGGTGCCCCTGGATGCTGGGGGGTGGGGGTGCAGGGGGACATGAGTGGGGGCCTGTTGGAGGGTGCCCCTGACTGCTGGGGGGTAGGGGTGGTGGGAGACATGTGTGGGGGCCTGGTGGAGGCTGCCCCTGACTGCTGGGGGGTGGGGTTGCTGGGAGACATGCGTTGGACATGAGTGGGGGCCTGGTGGAAGGTGCCCCTGGATCCTGGGGGGTGGGGGTGCTGGGAGACATGAGTGGGGGCCTGGTGGAGGGTGCCCTGCACTGCTGGGGGGTGGGGGTGCTGGGAGACATGAGTGAGGGCCTGGTGGAGGGTGCCCTGCACTGCTGGGGGGTGGGGTGATGGGAGACATGTGTGGGGGCCTGGTGGAGGGTGCCCCTGGCTGATGGTGGGTGGGGGTGCAGGAGGACATGAGTGGGGGCCTGGTGGAGGGTGCCCCTGACTGCTGGTGGGTGGGGGTGCAGGGGGACATAAGTGGGGGCCTGGTGGAGGGTGTCCCTGACTGCTGGGGGGTGGGGGTGCAGGGGGACATGAGTTGGACATGAGTGGGGGCCTAGTGGAGGGTGCCCCTGACTGCTGGGGGGTGAGGGTGCTGGGAGACATGAGTTGGACATGAGTGGGGGCCTGGTGGAGGGTGCCCCTGGATGCTGGGGGGTGGGGGTGCAGGGGGACATGAGTGGGGGCCTGGTGGAGGGTTCCCCTGGATGCTGGGGCTGGGGGTGCTGGGAGACATGAGTGGGGGCCTGGTGGAGGGTGCCCTGCACTGCTGGGGGGTGGGGGTGCTGGGAGACATGAGTGGGGACCTGGTGGAGGGTGCCCTGCACTGCTGGGGGGTAGGGGTGATGGGAGACATGTGGGGGGCCTGGTGGAGGGTGCCCCTGGCTGCTGGTGGGTGGGGGTGCAGGGGGACATGAGTGGGGGCCTGGTGGAGGGTGCCCCTGGATTCTGGTGGGTGGGGGTGCAGGGGGACATGAGTGAGTGCCTGGTGGAGGGTGCCCCTGACTGCTGGTGGGTTGGGGTGCAGGGGGACATGAGTGGGGGCCTGGTGGAGGGTGCCCCTGACTGCTGGGGGGTGGGGGTGCAGGGGGACATGAGTTGGACATGAGTGGGGGCCTGGTGGAGGGTGCCCCTGACTGCTCGGGGGTGGGGGTGCTGGGAGACATGAGTTGGACATGAGTGGGGGCCTGGTGGAGGGTGCCCCTGGATGCTGGGGGGTGGGGGTGCAGGGGGACATGAGTGGGGGCCTGGTGGAGGGTGCCCCTGGATGCTGGGGGGTTGGGGTGCTGGGAGACATGAGTGGGGGCCTGGTGGAGGGTGCCCTGCACTGCTGGGGGGTGGGGGTGATGGGAGACATGTGTGGGGGCCTGGTGGAGGGTGCCCCTGGCTGCTGGTGGGTGGGGGTGCAGGGGGACATGAGTGGGGGCCTGGTGGAGGGTGCCCCTGACTGCTGGTGGGTGGGGGTGCAGGGGGACATGAGTTGGACATGAGTGGGGGCCAAGTGGAGGGTGCCCCTGACTGCTGGGGGGTGGGGGTGCTGGGAGACATGAGTTGGACATGAGTGGGGGCCTGGTGGAGGGTGCCCCTGGATGCTGGGGGGTGGGGGTGCAGGGGGACATGAGTGGGGGCCTGGTGGAGGGTTCCCCTGGATGCTGGGGGGTGGGGGTGCTGGGAGACATGAGTGGGGGCCTAGTGGAGGGTGCCCTGCACTGCTGGGGGATGGGGGTGCTGGGAGACATGAGTGGGGGCCTGGTGGAGGGTGCCCTGCACTGCTGGGGGGTGGGGGTGATGGGAGACATGTGGGGGGGCCTGGTGGAGGGTGCCCCTGGCTGCTGGTGGGTGGGGGTGCAGGGGGACATGAGTGGGGGCCTGGTGGAGGGTGCCCCTGGATTCTGGTGGGTGGGGGTGCAGGGGGACATGAGTGGGTGCCTGGTGGAGGGTGCCCCTGACTGCTGGTGGGTGGGGGTGCAGGGGGACATGAGTGGGGGCCTGGTGGAGGGTGCCCCTGACTGCTGGGGGGTGGGAGTGCAGGGGGACATGAGTTGGACATGAGTGGGGGCCTGGTGGAGGGTGCCCCTGGATGCTGGTGGGTGGGGGTGCCGGTTGACATGCGTGGGGGCCTGGTGGAGGGTGCCCCTGGATGCTGGGGGATTGTGGTGCTGGGAGACATGAGTGGGGGCCTGGTGGAGGGTGCCCTGCACTGCTGGGTGGTTCGGGGTGCTGGGAGACATGAGTGGGGGCCTGGTGGAGGGTGCCCTGCACTGCTGGGGGGTGGGGGTGATGGGAGACATGTGTGGGGGCCTGGTGGAGGGTGCCCCTGGCTGCTGGTGGGTGGGGGTGCAGGGGGACATGAGTGGGGGCCTGGTGGAGGGTGCCCCTGGATGCTGGTGGGTGGGGGTGCCGGGGGACATGAGTGGGTGCCTGGTGGAGGGTGCCCCTGGCTGCTGGGGGGTGGGGGTGCATGGGGACATGAGTGGGGGCCTGGTGGAGGGTGCCCCTGGCTGCTGGGGGGTGGGGGTGCAGGGAGACATGTGTGGGGGCCTGGTGGAGGCTGCCCCTGACTGCTGGGGGGTGGGGGTGCAGGGGGACATGAGTGGGGGCCTGGTGGAGGGTGCCCCTGACTGCTGGGGGGTGGGGGTGCTGGGAGACATGAGTTGGACATGAGTGGGGGCCTGGTGGAGGGTGCCCCTGGATGCTGGGGGGTGGGGGTGCAGGGGGACATGAGTGGGGGCCTGGTGGAGGGTTCCCCTGGATGCTGGGGGGTGGGGGTGCTGGGAGACATGAGTGGGGGCCTGGTGGAGGGTGCCCTGCACTGCTGGGGGATGGGGGTGCTGGGAGACATGAGTGGGGGCCTGGTGGAGGGTGCCCTGCACTGCTGGGGGGTGGGGGTGATGGGAGACATGTGGGGGGGCCTGGTGGAGGGTGCCCCTGGCTGCTGGTGGGTGGGGGTGCAGGGGGACATGAGTGGGGGCCTGGCGGAGGGTGCCCCTGGATTCTGGTGGGTGGGGGTGCAGGGGGACATGAGTGGGTGCCTGGTGGAGGGTGCCCCTGACTGCTGGTGGGTGGGGGTGCAGGGGGACATGAGTGGGGGCCTGGTGGAGGGTGCCCCTGGATGCTGGGGGATTGGCGTGCTGGGAGACATGAGTGGGGGCCTGGTGGAGGGTGCCCTGCACTGCTGGGGGGTGGGGGTGCTGGGAGACATGAGTGGGGGCCTGGTGGAGGGTGCCCTGCACTGCTGGGGGGTGGGGGTGATGGGAGACATGTGTGGGGGCCTGGTGGAGGGTGCCCCTGGCTGCTGGGGGGTGGGGGTGCTGGGAGACATGAGTTGGACATGAGTGGGGGCCTGGTGGAGGGTGCCCCTGGATGCTGGGGGGTGGGGGTGCAGGGGGACATGAGTGGGGGCCTGTTGGAGGGTGCCCCTGACTGCTGGGGGGTAGGGGTGGTGGGAGACATGTGTGGGGGCCTGGTGGAGGCTGCCCCTGACTGCTGGGGGGTGGGGTTGCTGGGAGACATGCGTTGGACATGAGTGGGGGCCTGGTGGAAGGTGCCCCTGGATGCTGGGGGTGGGGGTGCTGGGAGACATGAGTGGGGGCCTGGTGGAGGGTGCCCTGCACTGCTGGGGGGTGGGGGTGCTGGGAGACATGAGTGAGGGCCTGGTGGAGGGTGCCCTGCACTGCTGGGGGGTGGGGTGATGGGAGACATGTGTGGGGGCCTGGTGGAGGGTGCCCCTGGCTGATGGTGGGTGGGGGTGCAGGAGGACATGAGTGGGGGCCTGGTGGAGGGTGCCCCTGACTGCTGGTGGGTGGGGGTGCAGGGGGACATAAGTGGGGGCCTGGTGGAGGGTGTCCCTGACTGCTGGGGGGTGGGGGTGCAGGGGGACATGAGTTGGACATGAGTGGGGGCCTAGTGGAGGGTGCCCCTGACTGCTGGGGGGTGGGGGTGCTGGGAGACATGAGTTGGACATGAGTGGGGGCCTGGTGGAGGGTGCCCCTGGATGCTGGGGGGTGGGGGTGCAGGGGGACATGAGTGGGGGCCTGGTGGAGGGTTCCCCTGGATGCTGGGGCTGGGGGTGCTGGGAGACATGAGTGGGGGCCTGGTGGAGGGTGCCCTGCACTGCTGGGGGGTGGGGGTGCTGGGAGACATGAGTGGGGACCTGGTGGAGGGTGCCCTGCACTGCTGGGGGGTAGGGGTGATGGGAGACATGTGGGGGGCCTGGTGGAGGGTGCCCCTGGCTGCTGGTGGGTGGGGGTGCAGGGGGACATGAGTGGGGGCCTGGTGGAGGGTGCCCCTGGATTCTGGTGGGTGGGGGTGCAGGGGGACATGAGTGAGTGCCTGGTGGAGGGTGCCCCTGACTGCTGGTGGGTTGGGGTGCAGGGGGACATGAGTGGGGGCCTGGTGGAGGGTGCCCCTGACTGCTGGGGGGTGGGGGTGCAGGGGGACATGAGTTGGACATGAGTGGGGGCCTGGTGGAGGGTGCCCCTGACTGCTGGGGGGTGGGGGTGCTGGGAGACATGAGTTGGACATGAGTGGGGGCCTGGTGGAGGGTGCCCCTGGATGCTGGGGGGTGGGGGTGCAGGGGGACATGAGTGGGGGCCTGGTGGAGGGTGCCCCTGGATGCTGGGGGGTTGGGGTGCTGGGAGACATGAGTGGGGGCCTGGTGGAGGGTGCCCTGCACTGCTGGGGGGTGGGGGTGATGGGAGACATGTGTGGGGGCCTGGTGGAGGGTGCCCCTGGCTGCTGGTGGGTGGGGGTGCAGGGGGACATGAGTGGGGGCCTGGTGGAGGGTGCCCCTGACTGCTGGTGGGTGGGGGTGCAGGGGGACATGAGTTGGACATGAGTGGGGGCCAAGTGGAGGGTGCCCCTGACTGCTGGGGGGTGGGGGTGCTGGGAGACATGAGTTGGACATGAGTGGGGGCCTGGTGGAGGGTGCCCCTGGATGCTGGGGGGTGGGGGTGCAGGGGGACATGAGTGGGGGCCTGGTGGAGGGTTCCCCTGGATGCTGGGGGGTGGGGGTGCTGGGAGACATGAGTGGGGGCCTAGTGGAGGGTGCCCTGCACTGCTGGGGGATGGGGGTGCTGGGAGACATGAGTGGGGGCCTGGTGGAGGGTGCCCTGCACTGCTGGGGGGTGGGGGTGATGGGAGACATGTGGGGGGGCCTGGTGGAGGGTGCCCCTGGCTGCTGGTGGGTGGGGGTGCAGGGGGACATGAGTGGGGGCCTGGTGGAGGGTGCCCCTGGATTCTGGTGGGTGGGGGTGCAGGGGGACATGAGTGGGTGCCTGGTGGAGGGTGCCCCTGACTGCTGGTGGGTGGGGGTGCAGGGGGACATGAGTGGGGGCCTGGTGGAGGGTGCCCCTGACTGCTGGGGGGTGGGAGTGCAGGGGGACATGAGTTGGACATGAGTGGGGGCCTGGTGGAGGGTGCCCCTGGATGCTGGTGGGTGGGGGTGCCGGTTGACATGAGTGGGGGCCTGGTGGAGGGTGCCCCTGGATGCTGGGGGATTGTGGTGCTGGGAGACATGAGTGGGGGCCTGGTGGAGGGTGCCCTGCACTGCTGGGTGGTTCGGAGTGCTGGGAGACATGAGTGGGGGCCTGGTGGAGGGTGCCCTGCACTGCTGGGGGGTGGGGGTGATGGGAGACATGTGTGGGGGCCTGGTGGAGGGTGCCCCTGGCTGCTGGTGGGTGGGGGTGCAGGGGGACATGAGTGGGGGCCTGGTGGAGGGTGCCCCTGGATGCTGGTGGGTGGGGGTGCCGGGGGACATGAGTGGGTACCTGGTGGAGGGTGCCCCTGGCTGCTGGGGGGTGGGGGTGCATGGGGACATGAGTGGGGGCCTGGTGGAGGGTGCCCCTGGCTGCTGGGGGGTGGGGGTGCAGGGAGACATGTGTGGGGGCCTGGTGGAGGCTGCCCCTGACTGCTGGGGGGTGGGGGTGCAGGGGGACATGAGTGGGGGCCTGGTGGAGGGTGCCCCTGACTGCTGGGGGGTGGGGGTGCTGGGAGACATGAGTTGGACATGAGTGGGGGCCTGGTGGAGGGTGCCCCTGGATGCTGGGGGGTGGGGGTGCAGGGGGACATGAGTGGGGGCCTGGTGGAGGGTTCCCCTGGATGCTGGGGGGTGGGGGTGCTGGGAGACATGAGTGGGGGCCTGGTGGAGGGTGCCCTGCACTGCTGGGGGATGGGGGTTCTGGGAGACATGAGTGGGGGCCTGGTGGAGGGTGCCCTGCACTGCTGGGGGGTGGGGGTGATGGGAGACATGTGGGGGGGCCTGGTGGAGGGTGCCCCTGGCTGCTGGTGGGTGGGGGTGCAGGGGGACATGAGTGGGGGCCTGGCGGAGGGTGCCCCTGGATTCTGGTGGGTGGGGGTGCAGGGGGACATGAGTGGGTGCCTGGTGGAGGGTGCCCCTGACTGCTGGTGGGTGGGGGTGCAGGGGGACATGAGTGGGGGCCTGGTGGAGGGTGCCCCTGGATGCTGGGGGATTGGCGTGCTGGGAGACATGAGTGGGGGCCTGGTGGAGGGTGCCCTGCACTGCTGGGGGGTGGGGGTGCTGGGAGACATGAGTGGGGGCCTGGTGGAGGGTGCCCTGCACTGCTGGGGGGTGGGGGTGATGGGAGACATGTGTGGGGGCCTGGTGGAGGGTGCCCCTGGCTGCTGGTGGGTGGGGGTGCAGGGGGACATGAGTGGGGGCCTGGTGGAGGGTGCCCCTGGATGCTGGTGGGTGGGGGTGCAGGGGGACATGAGTGGGTGCCTGGTGGAGGGTGCCCCTGGCTGCTGGGGGTGCATGGGGACATGAGTGGGGGCCTGGTGGAGGGTGGCCCTGGCTGCTGGGGGGTGGGGGTGCAGGGAGACATGTGTGGGGGCCTGGTGGAGGGTGCCCCTGGATGCTGGGGGGTGGGGGTGCTGGGAGACATGAGTGGGGGCCTGGTGGAGGGTGCCCTGCACTGCTGGGGGATGGGGGTGCTGGGAGACATGAGTGGGGGCCTGGTGGAGGGTGCCCTGCACTGCTGGGGGTGGGGGTGGTGGGAGACATGTGGGGGGGCCTGGTGGAGGGTGCCCCTGGCTGCTGGTGGGTGGGGGTGCAGGGGGACATGAGTGGGGGCCTGGTGGAGGGTGCCCCTGGATTCTGGTGGGTGGGGGTGCAGGGGGACATGAGTGGGTGCCTGGTGGAGGGTGCCCCTGACTGCTGGTGGGTGGGGGTGCAGGGGGACATGAGTGGGGGCCTGGTGGAGGGTGCCCCTGACTGCTGGGGGGTGGGAGTGCAGGGGGACATGAGTGGGGGCCTGGTGGAGGGTGCCCCTGGATGCTGGTGGGTGGGGGTGCAGGGGGGCATGAGTGGGGGCCTGGTGGAGGGTGCCCCTGGATGCTGGGGGGTGGGGGTGCAGGGGGACATGAGTGGGGGCCTGGTGGAGGGTTCCCCTGGATGCTGGGGGGTGGGGGTGCTGGGAGACATGAGTGGGGGCCTGGTGGAGGGTGCCCTGCACTGCTGGGGGATGGGGGTGCTGGGATACATGAGTGGGGGCCTGGTGGAGGGTGCCCTGCACTGCTGGGGGGTGGGGGTGATGGGAGACATGTGGGGGGGCCTGGTGGAGGGTGCCCCTGGCTGCTGGTGGGTGGGGGTGCAGGGGGACATGAGTGGGGGCCTGGTGGAGGGTGCCCCTGGATTCTGGTGGGTGGGGGTGCAGGGGGACATGAGTGGGTGCCTGGTGGAGGGTGCCCCTGACTGCTGGTGGGTGGGGGTGCAGGGGGGCATGAGTGGGGGCCTGGTGGAGGGTGCCCCTGACTGCTGGGGGGTGGGAGTGCAGGGGGACATGAGTTGGACATGAGTGGGGGCCTGGTGGAGGGTGCCCCTGGATGCTGGGGGATTGGGGTGCTGGGAGACATGAGTGGGGGCCTGGTGGAGGGTGCCCCTGGATGCTGGTGGGTTGGGGTGCAGGGGGACATGAGTGGGGGCCTGGTGGAGGGTGCCCCTGGATGCTGGGGGATTGGGGTGCTGGGAGACATGAGTGGGGGCCTGGTGGAGGGTGCCCTGCACTGCTGGGGGGTTCGGGGTGCTGGGAGACATGAGTGGGGGCCTGGTGGAGGGTGCCCTGCACTGCTAGGGGGTGGGGGTGATGGGAGACATGTGTGGGGGCCTGGTGGAGGGTGCCCCTGGCTGCTGGGGGGTGGGGGTGCAGGGGGACATGAGTGGGGGCCTGGTGGAGGGTGCCCCTGGATGCTGGTGGGTGGGGGTGCAGGGGGACATGAGTGGGTGCCTGGTGGAGGGTGCCCCTGGCTGCTGGGGGGTGGGGGTGCATGGGGACATGAGTGGGGGCCTGGTGGAGGGTGCCCCTGGCTGCTGGGGGGTGGGGTGCAGGGAGACATGTGTGGGGGCCTGGTGGAGGCTGCCCCTGACTGCTGGGGGGTGGGGGTGCAGGGGGACATGAGTTGGACATGAGTGCGGGCCTGGTGGAGGGTGCCCCTGACTGCTGGGGGGTGGGGGTGCTGGGAGACATGAGTTGGACATGAGTGGGGGCCTGGTGGAGGGTGCCCCTGGATGCTGGGGGGTGGAGGTGCAGGGGGACATGAGTGGGGGCCTGGTGGAGGGTTCCTCTGGATGCTGGGGGGTGGGGGTGCTGGGAGACATGAGTGGGGGCCTGGTGGAGGGTGCCCTGCACTGCTGGGGGGTGGGGGTGCTGGGAGACATGAGTGGGGGCATGGTGGAGGGTGCCCCTGACTGCTGGGGGGTGGGAGTGCAGGCGGACATGAGTTGGACATGAGTGGGGGCCTGGTGGAGGGTGCCCCTGGATGCTGGTGGGTGGGGGTGCAGGGGGACACGAGTGGGGGCCTGGTGGAGGGTGCCCCTGGATGCTGGGGGATTGGCGTGCTGGGAGACATGAGTGGGGGCCTGGTGGAGGGTGCCCTGCACTGCTGGGGGGTGGGGGTGCTGGGAGACATGAGTGGGGGCCTGGTGGAGGGTGCCCCTGGCTGCTGGTGGGTGGGGGTGCAGGGGGACATGAGTGGGGGCCTGGTGGAGGGTGCCCCTGGATGCTGGTGGGTGGGGGTGCAGGGGGACATGAGTGGGTGCCTGGTGGAGGGTGCCCCTGGATGCTGGGGGGTGGTGCATGGGGACATGAGTGGGGGCCTGGTGGAGGGTGGCCCTGGCTGCTGGGGGGTGGGGGTGCAGGGAGACATGTGTGGGGGCCTGGTGAAGGGTGCCCCTGGATGCTGGGGGGTGGGGGTGCTGGGAGACATGAGTGGGGGCCTGGTGGAGGGTGCCCTGCACTGCTGGGGGATGGGGGTGCTGGGAGACATGAGTGGGGGCCTGGTGGAGGGTGCCCCTGGATGCTGGTGGGTGGGGGTGCAGGGGGACACGAGTGGGGGCCTGGTGGAGGGTGCCCCTGGATGCTGGGGGATTGGCGTGCTGGGAGACATGAGTGGGGGCCTGGTGGAGGGTGCCCTGCACTGCTGGGGGATGGGGGTGCTGGGAGACATGAGTGGGGGCCTGGTGGAGGGTGCCCTGCACTGCTGGGGGGTGGGGGTGATGGGAGACATGTGTGGGGGCCTGGTGGAGGGTGCCCCTGGCTGCTGGTGGGTGGGGGTGCAGGGGGACATGAGTGGGGGCCTGGTGGAGGGTGCCCCTGGATGCTGGTGGGTGGGGGTGCAGGGGGACATGAGTGGGTGCCTGGTGGAGGGTGCCCCTGGATGCTGGGGGGTGGGGGTGCATGGGGACATGAGTGGGGGCCTGGTGGAGGGTGGCCCTGGCTGCTGGGGGGTGGGGGTGCAGGGAGACATGTGTGGGGGCCTGGTGAAGGGTGCCCCTGGATGCTGGGGGGTGGGGGTGCTGGGAGACATGAGTGGGGGCCTGGTGGAGGGTGCCCTGCACTGCTGGGGGATGGGGGTGCTGGGAGACATGAGTGGGGGCCTGGTGGAGGGTGCCCTGCACTGCTGGGGGGTGGGGGTGATGGGAGACATGTGGGGGGGCCTGGTGGAGGGTGCCCCTGGCTGCTGGTGGGTGGGGGTGCAGGGGGACATGAGTGGGGGCCTGGTGGAGGGTGCCCCTGGATTCTGGTGGGTGGGGGTGCAGGGGGACATGAGTGGGTGCCTGGTGGAGGGTGCCCCTGACTGCTGGTGGGTGGGGGTGCAGGGGGACATGAGTGGGGGCCTGGTGGAGGGTGCCCCTGACTGCTGGGGTGTCGTAGTGCAGGGGGACATGAGTTGGACATGAGTGGGCGCCTGGTGGAGGGTGCCCCTGGATGCTGGTGGGTGGGGGTGCAGGGGGACATGAGTGGGGGCCTGGTGGAGGGTGCCCCTGGATGCTGGGGGATTGGGGTGCTGGGAGACATGAGTGGGGGCCTGGTGGAGGGTGCCCTGCACTGCTGGGGGGTGGGGGTGCTGGGAGACATGAGTGGGGGCCTGGTGGAGGGTGCCCTGCACTGCTGGGTGGTGGGGGTGATGGGAGACATGTGTGGGGGCCTGGTGGAGGGTGCCCTGCACTGCTGGGGGGTGGGGGTGCTGGGAGACATGAGTGGGGGCCTGGTGGAGGGTGCCCTGCACTGCTGGGGGGTGGGGGTGATGGGAGACATGTGTGGGGGCCTGGTGGAGGGTGCCCCTGGCTGCTGGTGGGTGGGGGTGCAGGGGGACATGAGTGGGGGCCTGGTGGAGGGTGCCCCTGGATGCTGGTGGGTGGGGGTGCAGGGGGACATGAGTGGGTGCCTGGTGGAGGGTGCCCCTGGATGCTGGGGGGTGGGGGTGCATGGGGACATGAGTGGGGGCCTGGTGGAGGGTGGCCCTGGCTGCTGGGGGGTGGGGGTGCAGGGAGACATGTGTGGGGGCCTGGTGAAGGGTGCCCCTGGATGCTGGGGGGTGGGGGTGCTGGGAGACATGAGTGGGGGCCTGGTGGAGGGTGCCCTGCACTGCTGGGGGATGGGGGTGCTGGGAGACATGAGTGGGGGCCTGGTGGAGGGTGCCCTGCACTGCTGGGGGGTGGGGGTGATGGGAGACATGTGGGGGGGCCTGGTGGAGGGTGCCCCTGGCTGCTGGTGGGTGGGGGTGCAGGGGGACATGAGTGGGGGCCTGGTGGAGGGTGCCCCTGGATTCTGGTGGGTGGGGGTGCAGGGGGACATGAGTGGGTGCCTGGTGGAGGGTGCCCCTGACTGCTGGTGGGTGGGGGTGCAGGGGGACATGAGTGGGGGCCTGGTGGAGGGTGCCCCTGACTGCTGGGGTGTCGGAGTGCAGGGGGACATGAGTTGGACATGAGTGGGCGCCTGGTGGAGGGTGCCCCTGGATGCTGGTGGGTGGGGGTGCAGGGGGACATGAGTGGGGGCCTGGTGGAGGGTGCCCCTGGATGCTGGGGGATTGGGGTGCTGGGAGACATGAGTGGGGGCCTGGTGGAGGGTGCCCTGCACTGCTGGGGGGTGGGGGTGCTGGGAGACATGAGTGGGGGCCTGGTGGAGGGTGCCCTGCACTGCTGGGTGGTGGGGGTGATGGGAGACATGTGTGGGGGCCTGGTGGAGGGTGCCCCTGGCTGCTGGTGGGTGGGGGTGCAGGGGGACATGAGTGGGGGCCTGGTGGAGGGTGCCCCTGGATTCTGGTGGGTGGGGGTGCAGGGGGACATGAGTGGGTGCCTGGTGGAGGGTGCCCCTGGCTGCTGGGGGGTGGAGGTGCATGGGGACATGAGTGGAGGCCTGGTGGAGGGTGCCCCTGGCTGCTGGGGGGTGGGGGTGCAGGGAGACATGTGTGGGGGCCTGGTGGAGGCTGCCCCTGACTGCTGGGGGGTGGGGGTGCAGGGGGACATGAGTGGGGGCCTGGTGGAGGGTGCCCCTGACTGCTGGGGGGTGGGGGTGCTGGGAGACATGAGTTGGACATGAGTGGGGGCCTGGTGGAGGGTGCCCCTGGATGCTGGGGGGTGGGGGTGCAGGGGGACATGAGTGGGGGCCTGGTGGAGGGTTCCCCTGGATGCTGGGGGGTGGGGATGCTGGGAGACATGAGTGGGGGCCTGGTGGAGGGTGCCCTGCACTGCTGGGGGATGGGGGTGCTGGGAGACATGAGTGGGGGCCTGGTGGAGGGTGCCCTGCACTGCTGGGGGGTGGGGGTGATGGGAGACATGTGGGGGCGCCTGGTGGAGGGTGCCCCTGGCTGCTGGTGGGTGGAGGTGCAGGGGGACATGAGGTGGGGCCTGGTGGAGGGTGCCCCTGGATTCTGGTGGGTGGGGGTGCAGGGGGACATGAGTGGGTGCCTGGTGGAGGGTGCCCCTGACTGCTGGTGGGTGGGGGTGCAGGGGGACATGAGTGGGGGCCTGGTGGAGGGTGCCCCTGACTGCTGGGGGGTGGGAGTGCAGGGGGACATGAGTTGGACATGAGTGGGGGCCTGGTGGAGGGTGCCCCTGGATGCTGGAGGATTGGCGTGCTGGGAGACATGAGTGGGGGCCTGGTGGAGGGTGCCCTGCACTGCTGGGGGGTGGGGGTGCTGGGAGACATGAGTGGGGGCCTGGTGGAGGGTGCCCTGCACTGCTGGGGGGTGGGGGTGATGGGAGACATGTGTGGGGGCCTGGTGGAGGGTGCCCCTGGCTGCTGGTGGGTGGGGGTGCAGGGGGACATGAGTGGGGGCCTGGTGGAGGGTGCCCCTGGATGCTGGTGGGTGGGGGTGCAGGGGGACATGAGTGGGTGCCTGGTGGAGGGTGCCCCTGGCTGCTGGGGGGTGGGGGTGCATGGGGACATTAGTGGGGGCCTGGTGGAGGGTGCCCCTGGCTGCTGGGGGGTGGGGGCGCAGGGAGACATGTGTGGGGGCCTGGTGGAGGCTGCCCCTGACTGCTGGGGGGTGGGGGTGCAGGGGGACATGAGTTGGACATGAGTGGGGGCCTGGTGGAGGGTGCCCCTGACTGCTGGGGGGTGGGGGTGCTGGGAGACATGAGTTGGACATGAGTGGGGGCCTGGTGGAGGGTGCCCCTGGATGCTGGGGGGTGGGAGTGCAGGGGGACATGAGTGGGGGCCTGGTGGAGGGTGCCCCTGGATGCTGGGGGGTGGGGGTGCTAGGAGACATGAGTGGGGGCCTGGTGGAGGGTGCCCTGCACTGATGGGGGTGGGGGTGATGGGAGACATGTGTGGGGGCCTGGTGGAGGGTGCCCCTGGCTGCTGGTCGGTGGGGGTGCAGGGGGACATGTGTGGGGGCCTGGTGTAGGCTGCCCCTGACTGCTGGGGGGTTGGGGATGCAGGGGGACATGAGTTGGACATGAGTAGGGGCCTGGTGGAGGGTGCCCCTGACTGCTGTGGGGTGGGGGTGCTGGGAGACATGAGTTGGACATGAGTGGGGGCCTGGTGGAGGGTGCCCCTGACTGCTGGTGGGTTGGGGTGCTGGGAGACATGTGTTGGTGATCAGTAGTGCAAGGTGACATGTGGGTTGGCTGGGGGGCATGGCCATGGTGGATGGGCTGCCTGCGGGACATGAGCAGGGGTGCAGGGTAGTCCCCTGTGGTGTGGACTGCCTGCAGGGGCCGTGGAGGGTGTAGAGGGAACACCTGGGAGGACCCACACGGTCAATTCACGTGTAGTACCACCCGGCACCCCCGAAATACACGTACCCTGCTGAAATCGCGTGTGGAACTTCCCACGCACCCCGGAATACACGTACCCTGCAGGATTAGCGTGTGGAACTTCACGCGCACCCCGGAATCCACGTACCCTGCAGAATTAGCGTGTGGAATTCACGCGCACCCCGGAATACACGTACCCTGCAGAATTAGCGTGTGGAACTTCCCGCGCACCCCGGAATACACGTACCCAGGCCAATCGCGTGTGGGAAGTCCCACGCACCCCGGAATACACGGACCCAGGCAATTTGCGTGTGGAATTTCCCACACACCCCGGAATACACGTACCCCGCCAATCGCGTGTGGGACTTCCCGCGCACCCCGGAATACATGTACCCAGGCAAATCGCGTGTGGGACTTTCCGCGCACCCCAGAAAACACGCACACACTATTTTTCACACAGCGGGTGTCCGTGTTTGTCCCGTACCCCTTTGCACGTCATTTGTCTTAGAGGGCCACAGTATGTGACATTCATCATGGCTGTATATAGGTGCTTTTTGTTGGCGCACATTTTGGCGCACATTTATTTCAGGGGCAGGGACACTACCGCCTGCTTTCTTGTGGCGGACGTGTTTGGGCCTGTGCGTTGGTTTGACCGTGCGCTGGTTTGCGCTATTGGATTCCATAAATACGTGTTGTAGGCGAGCGTGTGGGCGTTCCGCGCACTTGCCTCCTATACTTCCCCCGTGACGCCCACATTTTGACGAGTTGTTCCCCATTCCAAGTGTTACGCCCCGTGTTCCGCCTACTTTTGTTGTGTGCGCCGCTCTATGTGCGATTTTGCTGTGGCCGTGGCACACGCCGTTAGATATCCTGTGCGCCGGCGTGCGCCGCGCACTTTTTCAGCGCACATCCGATATTTTTCTCGCGCACGGCCTTCCATGAATCGATGTGCGCTGGTTTCCCTGCAATTTTCGCACTTGCACTGCGATTGTCGCACTTTTACTGCGAATCGCATGTTTTGGCACCTCTGCACGGGAATTTTCGGCGCATATTAATTCCATGAATCGACACCAAAATGTTTGTCCTGTTTAAGTGTAAGTAAACATATTTAGTTGTATTAGGGTGGCACAGCATAAACAATCAATTAGGTAAACATCCCAACTTTCTCAGCTAATAATACAGACTGTACATCATTCTGAATCAAACCAAACACCAGTTTTAATGAGCTGATCACATAAAGTATACATAGTTATATGATCTAATAATAGGGGATATTTAGTAATGGACACTAAATGTGGATCTTTCTGCAAAATGGATCAATGTTTTCAAATTATAGATTTCACCTTATTAGTTTGAGATCTAGAAGTTAAGACACAATGTAATTGCAAATCTTTCTTATGATGATTTGGAAAAATTACTGAAAATTAGTTCTTGTTGTTTGTGATACCTTGAAGATGTTTTTTTGGGAGATGACAACAGCCAGCTCTCACTTTCAGGGCACCGGTTTTGCACAATTAGTTAGCTTCAAACTCGCCTGAACGAATCTCTGCAAATGTTCGAGAATGTCACAGGATTAAAAAAAAGAACTCGTTTCTGGGTGATTCATGGAATCCCTAAATGTTCGCACGGGCTTACTTTTTACTTTCTCGCCTTTAACACAAACCCTTCTCACATGATCTACTGCAATACTTCCCGCAATGCCTCAATAGTCTGAAATAGAGGTAATATTGTCAAACATCTCAATAGTGAAAACACAACCTTTCAGTGATTTACAAATGTACAAAAAATAAAATACAAGGACACACCGGAAATCATTTTGTAATATACCATGTATATGGTGTATGCATTTCGTTAAAACACCAAGCAATAGGAGCATGCAATATCCTTTGCTTTGTTTTTCCTAAACTTTAAAGCACCTGTTTCACTTGTCCTGTGCGCTCCGGTCAAGTCTACACTGTGCTTTATTTCATGTTAGGGAGAATTCTCTGTTTAGGCTGAATTTCCTAACCTAGTGAGTCCCCCAGCAGCTTTGCTGGATTTCTGGAGTTTGTTTTTTCCATCCTGCCAAGAGTGAGACTCTTTTCTCCCACTCTTGGACATGTATGTGTGTATAATTCCTTTAAAATGTCAATGTGTTCGATGGGCTAGGGGGTCTTTTACTCCATAGGGTCTCATATGTTTTTCTATGTGTGTTACACCGCACCCTACGTGCCGTAACACGGGGGCGCCCTAGCGGGTCCCCCACCATAGACTCCATACCCGGGAACTGACTACTGTCTCCCCGGGCATTAAAGTCACCATTGGCTTTACTAGACCTAAATTTACTAACAGGACTAGTACAAACCATCTTATTGTGGACGTACTAGTAGGGGTAATTCGATTACTCCTGGATCTGTTACTCGAGGGGGCACTGTCCCGTCCCCCCTCGTCGAGTTTTGGCTGGTGGCAGTGGAAACTACTTGTTGTGTTCGACCCCGAGCACAATCCTATGGGATTCATCCCATTGTTGGAGATTGACCCTTTTTCTCGTTAATCTCTAACGTACCACCGATCTACTTGTCTTAAATAAGTTTATCGAGTGGTATTTTCTGCCAGAACTCGGTTTGTAAAATGGCGTCTGTGTTCGTCTCTGTGACTCCTAAACCAAAGGTTGAGCCCTTTGTTCCACTTTTGGCGGGCCTCTGTACAGAGACCCTCCAAAGTGGTGCCATTCTGTCTGGGTTACCACAGGGGTGTGGGAGGGGGTTTAGGCACCCTGGACCGAGTTGCCTTGCCAACTCCGGTCGCACTCTGGAGTGATTGGCCCAGGTGGTGAGCCTTCCCGCTCACCACTTAGCATGTGTTGATTGACAGCTAGGCTGAATGAATGGGGGTTTTCTGCATAAAAGCAGGGCTTTTGGGACTGGGTCTTCAGAAGTCGCCACAGGACCTAAGAATCCGACGAGGGTAACGCTGAGCCGACCTGCACGACGACACCTCCGGTGGAGCCCTGCGGAACCGACTCACCACTTCCCGACGACAGAGGAGATATCCCTGCCGGAGAGTCTCTTCCCCTGACTGGTGGGAACAACCAGTCCCCTTTGCTTTTTATTCGCCTCAGGACGCGGTGGTCGAATTGCCCGTGCAGAAGCACCCCGGCAACCGGATAGCCACTACCCCTGAACCGCGACCAAAAGGTGGTGCCTTGTGACGGAGCACTCCACGGCTGGTCTCTTCCCTGGTGGTGCACTGGACTTCATTTCCTTCGACGACGAGATCATCTCTACTCTTAGCAAAGACCCGACGTGCATCCACCACCAGGAACAACTGCCCCCGCCAGAGCTGCCCTCCACAACAAGGTACCGTGTCCACCTGGCTTCCCTTTCGATCGGTTCGAGTGAGGTGTCTTAATCCTCTCCGTTCCATTGGGTCGCCTCCAAGCTTTTCTCATTCGTTGTTCTGAACTGGTCAACCCACCAATAACAATTTGCAATACAGACTTGAATGCATCTCCACTAGAGACTTTTTGGGATATTGCGCCTTGCCTTTCTCCGAGTGGGCCTGGCCTCTGAACTTTATGATCTATTGTGATTCTTGCCTTCCTGCCTTGCATTTTATCCGATAGGAACGAACTGTGTTGATTTCGTAACCTGCCTATCTTTTTCTCTCCCGCCCTAACTAATATTCGAGTGTCATCTAGGTTGAGGTATACACCTTTGTCTGAAAATAAGTGGTGCCAGTAGAACCTAGAGTTGTCGATATCGCTAGGGGGATTGATTATCTATTTCGTAGAGTAATTGTGTTTGATTTGTTTGCCGTGATTTGCCATAGTGTTTTTCATAGACATTTTGTTATAAATAAATACCTTAATATCTTTACACTAAGCCTCGTTGCGTGTTTGCTTGTCTTGCTGTGAAGAATTGCCCTATTTTGTATACTCCACATACTGCTCAACTTTTCTTGAGAGAAGTCTGACTGCTCAGCCACAGCTACCACGTGAATCTGTGTGGTGCAGACTGCTACCAAGTGGGTTCACCGCCAACGCCTGTAGTCCTAAATCTTTTGCAGTGGTCCCAGAGGGAACTGCACAGGTTTCCGCCTAACACTGGTGTACAGCGGTGGGATTTGTATCGAGTATACAGTTTAGAGTGCTTTTCGACACTGTAGGATAACTAACCACAAAACTTTGCACAAAAAGCAACTTTCAAAAACATGTCTACGATGGAAACTTACAGTAAAGAGTCTTTGTCAAGTGAAAATACTGAGAGTCTGCAAGCTCTCTGTAGGCAAGAGAATCTTCCTGTAAGAGGCAAGAAGTTAGAACTAATCGAGAGATTGCTGGCGAACCAAAGTCTGGGTACTGGTTCAGAGGAACCAATCTCTCCAGCAACTGTAGAAAACAGTAATGGTGTTTGTTAGGGAGAATTCTCTGTTTAGGCTGAATTTCCTAACCTAGTGAGTCCCCCAGCAGCTTTGCTGGATTTCTGGAGTTTGTTTTTCCCATCCTGCCAAGAGTGTGACCCTTTTCCTCTCACTCTTGGACATGTATGTGTGTAATTCCTTTGAGATGTCAATGTGTTCGATGGGCTATGGGGTCTTTTACTCCATAGGGTCTCATAAGTTTTTCTATGTGTGTCACTCTGCACCCTACGTGTCGTGACACGGGGGCGCCCTAGCGGGTCCCCCCACCATAGACTCCATACCCGGGGACTGACTACTGTCTCCCCGGGCATGTAAAGTCACCATTGGCTTTACTAGACCTAAATTTGCTAACAGAACTAGTACCAACCATCTTATTGTGGATGTGCTAGTAGGGGTAATACGATTACTCCTGGATCTGTTACTCGAGGGGGCACTGTCCCGTCCCTCCTCGTCGAGTTTTGGCTGGTGGCAGTGGAAACTACTTGTTATGTTCGACCCCGAGCATAACCCTATGGGATCCGTCCCATTGTTGAAGATTGATACTGTTTTTTTCGTTAATCTCCAACGTACCACCGATCTACTTATCTTAAATAGGTTTATCGAGTGGTATTTTCTGCCAGAACTCGGGTTGTAAAATGGCGTCTGTGTTTTTCTCTGTGACTCCTAAACCAAAGGTTGAGCCCTTTGTTCCACTTTTGGCGGGCCTCTGGACAGAGACCCGCGAAGGTGGCGCCATTCTGTCTGGGTTACCTCAGGGGTGTGGGAGAGGGTTTAGACACCCTGGACCGAGTTGCCTTGCCAACTCAGGTCGCACTCTGAAGTGATTGGCCCAGGTGGTGAGCCTTCCCGCTCACCACTTAGCATGTGTTGATTGGCAAGCTAGGCTGAATGAATGGGGGACGTCTGCATAAAAGCAGGGCCTTTGGGACTGGATCTTCAGGAAGTCGCCACTGGACCTAAAGAATCCGACGAGGGTAACGCTGAATCGACCTGCACGACGACACCTCCGGTGGAGCCCTGCGGAATCGTCTCACAATCTCCCGACGACAGAAGAGATCTCCCTGCCGGAGAGGCTCTTTCCCTGGCTGGTGGGAACAACCAGTCTTCTTCTTCTTTGTGCTTTTTGGTCGCCCAGGACGCAGTGGTCGAATTGCCCGTGCAGAGCACCCGGCAACCGGATAGCCACTACTCCTGCCCCGTGATCGAATGGTGGTGCCTTGTGACGGAGCACTCCGCGGCTGGTTTCTTCCCTGGTGGTGCACCGGACATCTTCTCTTCGACGACGAGAGCATCTCTTCTCTTGGCCAAGACCCGTCGTGCATCCACCACCAGGAACAACTGCCCCCGTCGGAGCTGTCTTCCACAACAAGGTACCGTAACCGCCTGGCTTCCCTTTTCGATCGGTTCGTGTGAGGTATCTGATTCCTCTCCGTTCCGTTGGGTTGCCTCCAAGCTTTATTCACTCTTTGTTCTGAACTGGTTCCACCTGTCGCTAACCAATTTGCTAAACGAGACTTGAATGCATCACCCGTAGAGACTTTCCAGGACATCGTGCCTTGCCTCTCACCGAGTGGGCCTGGCCGCCGAACTGTATGATCTAGTGTGATTAATGATTTCTTGCCTTGCATTTTTACCCGCTTCAGTACGAACCGTGTTGACTTCGTTACCTGCCTTTCTCTTCTCTCCCTTCCTCACTAAATATTCGAGAGTCATCTGGGTTGAGGTATACACCTCTGTCTGAAAATAAGTGGTGCCGTAGAACCTAGAGTTGTCGATAGGGTGTTTCGGGGGATTGAGCTTATTCCATTCTGCAGAGTAATTGTATTTTGAATTATTTGCCGTGTTTCGCTTTAGTATTTTTCGTAGACGTTCTGTTATCAATAAATAACTTACTATCTTTATACTAAAGCCTGGTTGCGTGTTTACTCGTTTTGCTGCAGAGAATTACCCTATATTGTATGCTCCCTATACTGACCAACTTTTCTTGAGAGAAGTCTGACTGCTCAGCCACAGCTACCAATTGAATCTGTGTGGTACAGACTGCTACCAAGTGGGTTCATCGCAACACCTGTGGTCCTAAATCTTTTGCAGTGGTCCCAGAGGGAACTGCACAGGTTTCCGCCTAACAGTGTTGATATGAATCGTGATTCTGATGATAGCGATGAAGAGGCTGACGAGGACGGAGAGGCTAACGAAACTGTCTCCCCTGTTCCTCTACCTGCCTTACCAGCTGTGCCTACGGGGCCCATACCAGGTCCCACAAGTAACCCTGCTTATTTTGAACTAGAAAAAATGAAGCTCGAACTAGAATATAAACGGTTCTTGGCTCAATCTGAACGAAACCAAGAGCTCGAGTTCAGACAGATGAATGCCCAGGCTGAGCAAAAGCAAGCTGAGCTAAGACTCAGAGAAATAGAACTTAATCACGAATTAGAGATGAAAAAGTTGTCTATGGAAAATGCTTCTCTCTCCTCTGGTTCCTCTAGGAGCTCCAGTCCCAAAAGACCCCGGATGCCGAAGGAATTAGTGGGTATGTATGAACCGAGATTGGATGTGTTGAATTGGTTGAAACTGTTTGAATACAATCATGGGCTCCAGGACATCACAGGAAATGCGTTGCTCCCCTGGTTGTTCTCTAGGCTCCCTCCTGTTGCGACTGATGTGGTAATGGAGTTGGGGGAGGCGGATAAGACGGATTACGAAAGTGTGAAACTAGCTTTGATAGCTAGATTCGGGAAGACCCCTTCCCAGTATCTTAAGAGGTTTAGAACCCTCAAAAAGCATGATGGTACCCCTTGGGCTACCTGGATGAGTGAAGGGTTGAAAAACTTAGAGGGATGGATTAAGGGTTACAAAGTGAACACTTATGAGGGTATGAGAAATCTTTTTATGTTGGAGTCTATTTATGATGCCTGTTCCCCTGAGCTCAGACAGCACTTGGCTGATTCGAAGGAATTGGATTCCAGGGCGCTAGCTAAGGCTGCTGACTTGTGGGTTGCCAACAGGGCTACTCATAAGGATTCTGGGGCAACTCAGAAAAAGGATGAGGGAAAACAGCCTAAAAAACACTCAAAGGACAATTCGAATAACTCACCTTCCAAAGAGGGCCCCAAACAAAACCAGAAGGGTAAGCCACCGGGAAAACCACAGCAGAATAGTGTGTCTTCTGGTGCCAAACCGGAAGGAGGTCAGAACAAGCCACCATTCCAGAAAGCATTCGGTAAATGCTTTGTTTGTGGCTCGACTACTCACACGAAAGGAGATCCCAGATGTAAGGGTAAACCTTCAGGGGTCCAGCTTGTCTCCTTAGCCTTCGCTCCAGAGGAGGAAGTTCAAATGGCAAGTGGAAACTTTCTACTGCTAGCTGACGAACCCATTGGAGTCTCAGCTAGCGTTTCTTTAGTATCTCTGGGGTTGTGGGAACAACAGAATTTAGATGTCTATAATTCTATCCCCGATAATACTAAAGAGTATTATAAGGACAGTGTCCAGGTGAATGGTCAGGAGACTCCTGCCATTAGGGACACTGGGGCCAGCATAACTGTGGTGGATAAATCGTTTTTTCAGGCTGAGGATGTTGCTAAGGCACCCAAACGCCTGACCAAGTTAGCTGGAGGGCCTGTGCAGATGCTTCCCCAATTACCAGTTCTCATCCAGTGTAACGACATGACTGTGAAGATCCCTGTCAGCATACAGAGTGAGGTACCAGGACGCGCACTGTTGGGTAACGATTTGAAAACTCTCGGAGTTGTATCGCATACTCCCAGACCTCCTAGTAAACGGTTACAGGAGCTAACCAGACCCGCAAGAGAGAGGACCATGCGCGGAACTCTCCAGGAGACGATGAAGAAAGATATCACTCCTGCTCCACTGGAATTGTCGGCCGCTGTCTCTCAGAAATCGTAAGCAAAAGGGAAACCTAAGACTTCTATCCCGAAACCAGCCGACAACATTCCAGTGCAGATGACATGGACTTCCCCGCGGTTGTCCAACGTCACACCCGTAACTCCACCTCCAGCCGAGGCTGAGAGGGAGGTACAACCCTGTGTGGTAGAATTAGACTCTGAGGAAGAGCTAATGGAAGGCCAGGAACTCATTGGAGATCTGGATCCTGTTGACCATCCTGAGCTGCAGTCGTTACTGGCAGAAGGTGGACCCAGCAGGGCGGACTTCAGTAAGGGACAGAGAGAATGTCCAACTCTGGAAGGTTTTCGCCACCAGGCAGAAGCTCAGGCTGAAGGGCAAGAGCCTGGGAAATACAGGTTGCACTGGGAAGTTGGCCTTTTCTACAGTGAACCGACCGAGTCTGCACCTGGAGACTACAAACGACTTGTAGTACCCCAAGAGAACAGACCACAGTTCTTGCAGTTAGCCCACGAGATTCCTTTGGCTGGTCACTTGAGTTCAAGAAGACTAAGGAAAGGCTCTCACTCTACTTCTATTGGCCAAAAATGGGGGCCGAAATAGAAAAACACTGCAGGAGCTGCCACACCTGCCATATTTCTGGTAAGGTTGGATCCAAGAATGTGGCACCGTTAGTGCCCCTCCCAGTTGTGGGAGTCCCATTTGAGAGAGTAGGGATTGACATTGTTGGTCCCCTTGATGTTCCAACCTCCTCAGGCAACAGGTTTATACTTGTTGTAGTAGACCATGCTACTAGGTATCCTGAGGCAATTCCTATGAGGACTGTTACAGCTCCGGCTGTGGCTAAGGCCCTCCTTGATATTTTTACTAGGGTCGGGTTTCCTAAGGAAGTAATCTCTGACAGGGGGTCAAACTTTATGTCCCACTACATGAAAGCCATGTGGAAAACCTGTGGAGTTACTTACAAGTTCTCAACAGCTTACCACCCACAAACCAATGGGTTGGTAGAACGGTTCAACCGAACCATGAAGAGCATGATAGGTGCTTTAGAGGAACCCCTTAGGCGTCAGTGGGACCTGCTACTGCCATGCCTTCTCTTTGCTTATAGAGAAGTCCCTCAGGAGGGAGTAGGTTACTCTCCCTTCGAACTACTCTATGGTCATCCCGTCAGAGGTCCATTGGCCCTGATTAAGGAGGGGTTGGAGAGTGCTCCTTCCCCCAAGCCAGTCAGAGTGACTGACTACGTGATAGGTGTCCGGAGGAAAATGTCGCACATGATGACGGAAGCAAGCGATAACTTGAAAGCTGGACAAGCATTGGTCAAGCACTGGCACGATCAAAAGGCTAACATGGTTGAGTTCGCTTAAGACCAGCTTGTTCTCGTTATGATCCCAACAAGGCAGAGGGCCTTGCAAGATAAGTGGATGGGACCCTTCCGAGTAGTGGGTAAACTCGGAGAGGTTAACTATCTGGTGGACTTGGGCAATCCCAAGGAGGCTCTGACAGTCTTTCACACCAACCGACTTAAAGCGTATGTCTCGCGACCTGATGTAGGAGCGTTGCTTCTAGCATCATCAGAGGAAGAAGAAGAGAGTGAAGCTCTTCCGGATCTCCTCAGAGGCTTTACTTTAGATGAAAAAATTGAAGGAGTAAATCTCTCCTCCAATCTGACACCCGAGCAACAAGAAGAGTGCAAATCTATGTTGAATCAGTTTGCCTCCCTGTTCTCGCTTTCACCAGGCTTGACCCCTTGGGGCCAGCACGACATACTCACTGGTGACTGTCTGCCAGTCAAAAGCAGAGGATACCGCATGTCAGAACACGTGCAAACCCACATCAAAGGTGAGGTCAGCAAGATGCTTGATCTCGGGGTAATAGAGCCCTCTACTAGTCCATGGTCTAGCCCAGTTGTGTTAGTACCAAAGGCGGGATCTAAAGAGTTTAGATTCTGCGTGGACTATAGAGCTCTTAATGCAGTCACCACGACTGATGCCCACCCTTTGCCAAGAACAGATGAGTTGGTGGACAAACTTGGCGCCGCCAAGTTCCTCAGCACATTTGACTTGACGTCAGGCTATTGGCAAATAGCCCTGACAGACCATGCCAAGGAGAAAACTGCATTTTCTACCCCCGTTGGCTTATACCAGTTTAAGGCAATGCCTTTCGGACTGAAGAATGCACCTGCTACGTTTCAACGGATGGTAAACCAGGTTCTAAATGGGATGGAGGACTTCTGCATGGCATACTTGGATGACATTGCAGAGTTCAGCAATTCCTGGGAAGAACATGTAACCCACCTGAGAGATGTTTTGCAGGCTCTGGGACGAGCCAATCTGACCATAAAGGCGAGTAAATGCCAAATTGGACAGAGTAAGGTAGTCTATCTTGGGCATGAGGTAGGCGGTGGAGAAATAAGGCCTTTGCTCAGTAAGATTGAAGCTGTGCAAAATTGGACAACACCGACTACTCAAACCCAGGTGAGAGCCTTGCTAGGCCTTACTGGGTATTACAGGAATTTCATAGAGAACTATGGGACCATAGCTTCTCCACTGAATGTCATCTCCTCGCCCAAATTTCCTAAAAAGGTTAAATGGAACGAGGAGTGCAATCAGGCTTTTGAAAACCTGAAAAAGGCTCTTTGCCAAGCCCCAGTACTCAGAGCTCCTGATTACCGCCAACACTTCATTGTGCAAACAGATGCTTCAAATGTAGGAATAGGTGCCGTACTCAGTCAACTGGATGGGAAAGGTAGGGAGCACCCCGTTTGCTTCATCAGCCGCAAGCTGAAGGATCCTGAAACAAGGTGGGCAACAATCGAAAGAGAGTGCTTTGCTATCGTGTGGGCTCTGAAGAAGTTTAGGCCGTACTTGTATGGTTCTACTTTCGTCATTCAGACTGACCACCAACCCTTGAGATGGTTAATGCAAATGAAAGGGGAAAACCCAAAACTATTGAGATGGTCGATCTGCCTGCAAGGGTTTGATTTCACCATTGAGCACAGGTCAGGGTGTCACCACCAAAATGCTGATGGTCTCTCTAGGATGTATGTCATCGACTAGAGGTATGAGATTCATCCAGGAGTGGATTAAATCCTCCTGTCCCTTAGTCTGGGGGGGGGGGGCGAGTGTTAGGGAGAATTCTCTGTTTAGGCTGAATTTCCTAACCTAGTGAGTCCCCCAGCAGCTTTGCTGGATTTCTGGAGTTTGTTTTTTCCATCCTGCCAAGAGTGAGACTCTTTTCTACCACTCTTGGACATGTATGTGTCTATAATTCCTTTGAAATTTCAATGTGTTCGATGGGCTATGGGGTCTTTTACTCCATAGGGTCTCATATGTTTTTGTATGTGTGTTACACCGCACCCTACGTGCCGTAACAGGGGGGCGCCCTAGCGGGTCCCCCACCATAGACTCCATACCCGGGAACTGACTACTGTCTCCCCGGGCATGTAAAGTCACCATTGGCTTTACTAGACCTAAATTTACTAACAGGACTAGTACAAACCATCTTATTGTGGACATACTAGTAGGGGTAATTCGATTACTCCTGGATCTGTTACTCGAGGGGGCACTGTCCCGTCCCCCCTCGTCGAGTTTTGGCTGGTGGCAGTGGAAACTACTTGTTGTGTTCGACCCCGAGCACAATTCTATGGGATTCATCCCATTGTTGGAGATTGACCCTTTTTCTCGTTAATCTCTAACGTACCACCGATCTACTTGTCTTAAATAAGTTTATCGAGTGGTATTTTCTGCCAGAACTCGGTTTGTAAAATGGCGTCTGTGTTCGTCTCTGTGACTCCTAAACCAAAGGTTGAGCCCTTTGTTCCACTTTTGGCGGGCCTCTGTACAGAGACCCTCCAAAGTGGTGCCATTCTGTCTGGGTTATCACAGTGGTGTGGGAGGGGTTTAGGCACCCTGGACCGAGTTGCCTTGCCAACTCCGGTCGCACTCTGGAGTGATTGGCCCAGGTGGTGAGCCTTCCCGCTCACCACTTAGCATGTGTTGATTGACAGCTAGGCTGAATGAATGGGGGTTTTCTGCATAAAAGCAGGGCTTTTGGGACTGGATCTTCAGAAGTCGCCACAGGACCTAAGAATCCGACGAGGGTAACGCTGAGCCGACCTGTACGACGACACCTCCGGTGGAGCCCTACGGAACCGACTCACCACTTCCCGACGACAGAGGAGATCTCCCTGCCGGAGAGTCTCTTCCCCTGACTGGTGGGAACAACCAGTCCCCTTTGCTTTTTATTCGCCTCAGGACGCAGTGGTCGAATTGCCCGTGCAGAAGCACCCCGGCAACCGGATAGCCACTACCCCTGAACCGCGACCAAAAGGTGGTGCCTTGTGACGGAGCACTCCGCGGCTTGTCTCTTCCCTGGTGGTGCACTGGACTTCATTTCCTTCGACGACGAGATCATCTCTACTCTTAGCAAAGACCCGACGTGCATCCACCACCAGGAACAACTGCCCCCGCCGGAGCTGCCCTCCACAACAAGGTACCGTGTCCGCCTGGCTTCCCTTTCGATCGGTTCGAGTGAGGTGTCTTAAACCTCTCCGTTCCGTTGGGTCGCCTCCAAGCTTTTCGCATTCGTTGTTCTGAACTGGTTCAACCCACCGATAACAATTTGCAATACAGACTTGAATGCATCTCCACTAGAGACTTTTTGGGATATCGCGCCTTGCCTCTCTCCGAGTGGGCCTGGCCTCTGAACTTTACGATCTATTGTGATTCTTGCCTTCCTGCCTTGCATTTTATCCGATAGGAACGAACTGTGTTGATTTCGTAACCTGCCTATCTTTTTCTCTCCCGCCCTAACTAATATTCGAGTGTCATCTAGGTTGAGGTATACACCTCTGTCTGAAAATAAGTGGTACCAGTAGAACCTAGAGTTGTCGATATCGCTAGGGGGATTGATTATCTATTTCGTAGAGTAATTGTGTTTGATTTGTTTGCCGTGATTTGCCATAATGTTTTTCATAGACATTTTGTTATAAATAAATACCTTAATATCTTTACACTAAGCCTTGTTGCGTGTTTGCTTGTCTTGCTGTGAAGAATTGCCCTATTTTGTATACTCCACATACTGCTCAACTTTTCTTGAGAGAAGTCTGACTGCTCAGCCACAGCTACCACGTGAATCTGTGTGGTGCAGACTGCTACCAAGTGGGTTCACCGCCAAAGCCTGTAGTCCTAAATCTTTTGCAGTGGTCCCAGAGGGAACTGCACAGGTTTCCGCCTAACATTTCATAAGAGCAAAGACATGTGAAGTATTGCTTTAATCTTATCCCAGGTTGGCAGAATCCGCTTTTACTAATCCATATGCTATACTATTTCGAATGAATTTGTGATTGCTCATGGCGTATGCTATCTCTAGTAGTTCACCAATTCAATGCTTTGAAAGTTTCATGTTATACAGGCGTTTGTGCAAGCAAATTCGGGTATACATTTCATATTAGTTATTACTACAATTACAATGTAATAATTGTAATGGTATATAATAATTGAATAATACAATGTTCAGCATTTTCCATGGGAAGCCTCAGATTTCCGTTGTATATGTCCAATTTATCACCCCATTTTTTATTTCGATCACCTAGTTTCACATGTCTCTGCAATAGTCTAAAACTGTTTTTGAGCTTTGATCTCGGGGAACATAAATGACTCTTTTTCTAAATATAAAGTCCCATAATCTTGGGTCATCTCTGTTCCAAACCAAAATATAGAAGGACACAATGCCTTTTCAATCACAAAGTTGGTTTGTTACTCTCGCTTTTTACAATATTGCCACCTTCCTTTTTTAAATTATGTTCTTATTAGACGTTCTGTCTTTTTTTTAAATATCCGTAAGAGGTTCTTTTAGATTGTTAGGCATTTCCTTTGTTATTTTAGTTTCTTAGCATGTCATTTTGTATGACTTTTTAATCCATACTATTGTCTCTGTTGTTCCTTTCCAGGGGGAATGTGGGTGTGTTTACCATTTCCCCTTAGAAGTAGGTGGCATACCTTCTCTCTTGCCTTTCCTACCAACTGACATAACATAGCCACACCTTACAATGAACTACTGTTAGCACTTGCCACATTCATCTCTCGTGTCGCTTGCACTTAAAAATATCTACTTTTGCTTTTTAAGTTAAGTGACATGACATAACAATTGCAATATTTTCACAAAAAACAAAATTAATTTAAAATTAAGATATTCAAATATGAAACAATTGTTATGATTTTTATGTGTAAACTAATATTCAATTCATGTTGAACGTGAATTCATACCTTGTAATGCAGTGCAACACTTTTAAATATTGTTATTAGACAATGTCAGCAGTTTTATTTATTTAATTTATTTATTTATTGCATTTATGTAATACCCAAACCCGCAGGTATCAATGCATTTGCACAGCGGTAGAATTTAGAATATACAGAGAATGAGACATTAATCTTATTTGTTGAACAGCTTGATGTTTGGCATTATTTTGTAAGCAGTGCCGAATAGATGGGGTGTTCAAAAAAGCATTTACTGAACTGCCTAGAGTAATATGCCTGCCTTGTCTGACCATAAATGGGTACCCAGAGTCATCTGCAATATCCAGGACAAATGCACATTGCCATATGAAAGCAGATAAGTAAACATAGAAAAAGTCTCATCCCTTGCTTGACAGTCTTTTCACTACTTTAGTCATGACATTCAGCCTCCCTAGATCCCCCTCCCCTTCCCTCCTATTCTCTTCTTTCTCGCCCAAATCACCGGATGAGGACTCTATACAAGTCCTCTCTATGAAGGTCTCTTCCAAACAGGTGGTCCTCTGCTCCTCCAGAACTGTCATGGACAACATTGCCTCCCTTGCTCCAGCCTTAGCTGATTTCTGTGATCACTCCTTTGTACTGGCTCTGTCCTACCACTCCTCAAGCACACCCTTGTGCACCCTCCCCTCAAAAAGTCTTCTGCTAACCCCTCTTAACTACCAGCTGATCTCCATTACCCCCTTCGCGGGCAAACTCTTGGAGAAGCTGGTCTTCTCCCAGCTGACCCACCACACTGAATATGTTGGCTGTCGCCACGACTACTAGTCTGGCTTCAAAGCAGCCAGAGGCATGGAAACTGCACTCCTGAACAACAGTGAAAACATGCCAGCAAATCTCCACTAACTCTCTCTCCGTTCTCAACTTTCTTGACCTCTCCTATGCTTTTGGAACAGTTAATCATGCACCCTGATAAACCAGCTTTGTTATGCCCTTGGCATCACAGACCTGTCACTGGACTGGTTTACATCCTTCCTCTCTGACTGACCATCAAAGTTTCAACTGGGCACTTTTCTCTCCTCCATTACACTCTCCACCTACGGTATCCCTCACAGCTATATCCTCTCCCCGTGGCTCTTCAACATCTACCTTGCCCCACTAGCCCATTTGATCTCTGCCTTCTCTCCTCACTTCCAGTGTTATGCAGATGATATGCAGCTCTCCTTAAAGCTTCCTTTCACTGCCTCCTATTCTTCCTCTCATTACCGACCGTCTGAATGCTTTTCTGGCATGGTGTGCTGCTAACGATCTCTGCCTTAATGCCAGTAAGACCGAGATCTTTCTCATTGGGATCCCAGCTCCCTCCTTTCCTCCTACTCTCTGGCCACCCTGCATGGGCCCCCTCCCCTGACCCTCTTGTGTGCCAAAAACCCTTGGTGTCATCTTTGACTCCTCTCTCTCCTCTCCTCACATCACAGACCTTGACAAGAAGGCCCACTTCCAGCTGCACCTCCGCAGAGGCATTCTCCCTTTCCTCACTATCCCCCAGAACTCAATGTTTCCAGAGCTCTGGTCCTCTCTAGACTGGACTACTGCAACAGCCTCTTCCTCAAACTGCCTAAATCCTCCCTCTGCCCCCTTCAAATAATCCATAATAGGACTGCAATCTTATCCTTGGCCTCAAGACCAGGGATAGCATCTCTCCAGCCCTAAAATCTCTCCACTGGCTCCTGGTTTATTTATTTATTTATTTTATTTATTTATTTGTATAGCGCCCCAGGCCCAGGGGCAACCGGGCGCATCACTTAGTTACAACATAAGAAAAACAGACAGAACCATAATTACAAAGTTTACAAGTATACTACAGAATTTACAGGTATAGTAATAGCAATGAGAGGACAAGCAGATTATATATACATGTACAAATTAAGCAGAGAACCCAGAGCTAAATGTCTTGGGCGGCCAGCCAGGTTTGTCTTGTAAGGTGTTTGAATCTCGGGAATGAGGGTTCTGCTCTAAGCTCATTAGGAAGCGTGTTCCAGAGTTTAGCTGCCAAGATAGGGAAGCTAATTCCACCTGATCTTTGGAGATTGAAACGTGGAACCTCAAGGCAGTTTAAATGAGCCATTCTGCGAGGTCTAATGGAGTTGTGGAGGGCAAATCGGTTGGCCAGGTAGCAGGGAGCTTGATTATGAAGGAATTTGTGGGTAAGAGCCAGGGTTTTCAGGGAGATACGGTGTGGGACTGAGAGCCAGGGAATATTGCGTCTGGTGTTGCATATGTGTTGGTACCTGGGAATGTTGAGGGCAGCTCTAATCGCATTGTTTTGGACAATTTGCAACTTGTTTATGTTGCAGCAATTGGTGTCTAGGTACAGTGCATTGCAGTAATCAATCTTGGATAATACAAGATTTCTAGCCAGGGTGACACAATTGGTTGCGGAGAGGAAAGGGCGACAGGCTGTAATAAGCTTGCAGGTATATGCCGCTGCGGAAGAGACTGAGTTAGTTTGTCTGGTCAGGGATAGGGTTGAGTCAATGTAGATCCCTAGGGTTTTTGTGTCCTTGGCAGTTGGGATAATATTCCCATCGATGATGAAGGACTTGAACGCAGGGTTGAGTTTGGTAAGTTTTTGTGGCGAACCAAGAATAAGGAACTCAGTCTTTTCATCATTAAAACAGAGTCCATGTTGAGCCATCCACGCCTGGATGACCAGGTAGATAACATCGATAGCGAGGGAGTCAGCTGTGTAGTCACCTGAGATAGGGATTAGTATCTGGGTGTCGTCGGCGTAGTTGGTGTAAGTGACACCCAGATAGTCCAAGATATCGAACAGAGGTTTGGTGAACACGTTATACAATTTGGGTGAAACACAAGATCCTTGTGGCACGCCACAGGAGACAGGTGCACGTTGGGCGGCTGCTTGTGGATAGAACATGCGCATAGATCTATTGTCTAAAAAGGAGCTAATCCAGGTTGTAGCTTTATCAGAGAATTGTGCAGCTGATTTAAGGTGGTGGCAGAGGATTTCATGATTGACAAGATCAAAGGCCGCCGAAAGGTCCAAGAGGATTAAGAGAGCAAGTTTGCCTTTGTCTTTTAGATCTTCAATCTGTGTTTTTAAATCTATGAGGCAGTTTCAGTGCCGTGACGTTGCCGGAACCCAGATTGCCTAAATCCCAAGAGTTTGTTAGATTCAAGGTAATCTTGAATTTGTAGATATGCTGCACGGTCGAGGATTTTTAGTAAAAACGGGACCGTGGTGATTGGCCTGTAGTTTGTGGGTATACTAGCGTCCAGGGTAGGTTTTTTCAATAGGGGGATGACCCACGCATCCTTTAGATTGTCAGGTACGATCCCATAGCTAAAGGAAGAGTTGATGAGCATAGTAATGAATGGCGCTAGGTCATGAGCTGCTTCCTTGATTATAGGTGCCGGGCAGAGGTCGCCTTGGCAATTGGTCGGTTTAAGGCTGGTGATGATCTTTTCCACTTCGGAAATGGAGAGTGGAGAGAAGCTAAAAGGAGTCAGAGAGTCTGGGATGAGGTGGTTTAGGGTGGGGATAGGGTTGGGTTGTGGGTTGGATTGTAGGCTTGATTGTTTGTTATTGATTTTAATTTGGAGGGTGGCAATCTTGCCGAGGAGAGCCTCTTGGATTTTGGTACACCAAGTGCTATCTTTTATGCAAGTGTCTGGTGCAGTGACAGGGGTTTCAAGTTCTTTTAGGATTCTAAACAATTCTTTGGTGTTGGATTTGGCTTGTTCGATACGTTTATTGTAAGTGTCTTTTTTAGCCTGGAATATGGCTTCCTTGTAGTTAAGGGTGGCCAGAAGGAGGCATGATTTGTTGGCTGTGGACTGGTTGCTTTTCCAATGTGATTCCGCAATTCGTTTTTCTTTGAGCAGGGTTATGAGCTGGGGTGTGAACCAAGAGTTCAGGTGGGCTCGAGGTTTGGGTTTTCTCAATTTGGATGGGGCGATGATATCTAAGGCTTTTTGTATAGCGAGGTTAAAGGTGTCAACCATAGCCGTGGGGTCGGAGCATGAGCGAACCTGGTCATTGAGAGCTGGGAGGAGGAGGGGGAGGAGTCTGTCGCAAGTGATGTCACATTTATTGCGGGTGGCAGTAGCCGGTGCAATGGTAGGAGAGAGGCTGGCAGGTATGGACTGAATGTTAAATGTAATTAAGTTGTGGTCGGTCCATGAATACTGTTGGTTAGAGATGATATGGATAGGACAATTGTGGGAGGCTAGCCAGTCGAGGGTTCTGCCCTTAACGTGGTTAGGTTGGTTGATAAGCTGTATGAATCCCGCATTCATAAGCATATTATCAATAGTCATGGCAGCAGTGTCATTGGGATCAGTGAGGCCCAGGTTAAGTCCCCTAATATCGAGGCTTGGGATTTGGTTTTGGTGTTATGAGTGATGATGTTGGAGAGGTCCTCAGCGAAGGTGGATAGCGGCCCAGGTGGCCGGTAAAGTAGATGGAAGTTGATAGAGTGGTTAGGAGTGACGGCTAGTTTGGCTGTCAATGCTTCCATAGAGGAAAAGTGATGCACAGAGGAGAGGTGGAAGTTTAGAGCATTTTTATGGATGATGGCAATGCCACCACCTTTGGACTGGTTAGAGTTACGATCGTATCTGATAATGTTGTAACCTGGAGGGATGGCAAGGGAGAGTAGTGGGCCAGAGGCTGCGTGAAGCCAAGTTCCGGTGATAGCAATAAAGTCGAGGTCGAGGGTAAGAATAAGGTCAGCCACTTCTAGAGCATGAGCCGTGAGTGATCTGACATTGATTAATGCACCCTTAATATTGCTGGTGTTAGGGAGGTTGGGGTGAGGTGATGATGGGTTTTTCAAGTGTGTGGATACGGTGGAGGTCAGAGGCTGTTTGTTAAGATGCACAGAGTGATGGGAGGCGTGCGTGAATCGCGAGCCAAGTCTGGCATTTCTCAGGTTGATGGAACATGGTATGTTTGGTGAAGGTCTGGAAGCAAAGTGTTGGAGCCATAAGGCTCGGTTGTTGAGGTAAGGGTTGGTGTGGTGAGCAGTGGACGGCATAGTCATGGTGTTGTGAAGATTGGGGTAGTGGAGGGAGGTGGTGGTGTAATTGGGTACTGTCCCACCGGTGTGCCGTGTGAGGTAGAGTAGGGTGGGCAGTATTCTTGCAAACAGAGTAGTGAGGGTGGAGGGCATGTTGGCCTAATACAGTCTAAAAGCATATGCCTGCCAGATCTACAAAAAGGGTGGTTGAGGTAGAGGTGCTGTTGTAGGCAATTGCACACAATGTTAAACAATAATAACAATGACCACCGTAGATGCAGTGGTGTGCACAGAAAGTAAGGCAGCAGTAACCGCGGTAGCAGTGTATTAGGGTACAGATACTTAGATACCTAGATACCTAGATTTGATTTTAGCAGAGGGAGCCAAAAAGGCAGTCGATTAAAATGCAGAGAGGCACAAGTTCAAATGCATTAGTAACAAACACATAAATGTGATTTGTCTATGAGGAGAGTGGATAGTAGAGATGTCTACCAGAATGTAGAGTACATAGGTCCGTTAAAGGTGGCGTACTGTTGCGAATGTTTTAAGCAACCTTAACGTCCAATGCTGTGGCTGGGACACATAGCAGATGCCGGTAAGGTAATAAAGGATCAAGTTCAAGACCCTCTGCATCATCCACAAGGCTTTCCGGGGCCTGGGACCCCTCTACATCCAACTCTCTCTACCTAAATACCTCCCTGCTAGAGAGCCCTTAGCTTCTCAAAACACTCTCTTTCTCTTCCTCTTTCCTCTCCCCCTCCCCTGCTAATGTCACTCTCTGCCTCATTGGCTTACTTCCTGGTTCCTGCTGACGCATACAGGGTACCAGGCCTTCCTCGACCAATCTATTCCAGCACTTGGTCTCCCCTGAGCTTCCACCTGCGCTGCCCTACTGTGATCCCCCCCTGCACTAGCCTGGCTGGGCCAGCAAACATATTGAGCCCATCTAACCCCTTCCTTCGCACTTAGCACATGGACCTTCTTTCCCCTGCACTCTCTGCATTCCCCTCTCACTATTCCATCCACCTTCCCTTGAACTCACCTCGCCTAGCATTAACACATTCTGCTCTGGAGGGCATTTACCCATCCTCCCCACTCCTCTGCAATTCTTGTTACTGCACTTGCACAATCCGAATGTCACAAGGTCTAGTAGGCCATTTATTGTTTTTTTTTCTACTTCCCTGCCCCCCTCCTCCTTTTTTGTTTTGTTGTGCATTGAAACACCAATTGCTGTATAGGCACATTACAAATACCCAATAAATAAATAAAATAAATAGAACTTGCATTGACCTCATCTCAACCACTTAGGTCAGCGTTGCAGCATCAGTTTTTTCGAATGTCCAAAGGAGTATCCAAAGAAAGCACATGCAAGTGGGGTGCAGGTTACATCTCTCAGATATATATGGTTATCAAACAACTTGATCTAAATCGTCTGCATTATGAAAACCCCATGTAACATGTTACCATTGCATTTCAAAGATTCTTGAATGTAAGACATGCTACAATGCAATCCCCTCTCAGTAGTCATTCAGCATTTGCATCATTTTAATCTGCTGAACCTAATGTCATTACAATGCATCTATCCCACTTGAAGTCAAAGTCCTTCACTACAACTTACCTTAAAGAAGCCACTGTGTAAGTGTTATTTCTTTAATTTTCTGCGGACAAAAAGTCTAATGGTGCAGCTAGGGTCTAGACCAATTTAAACATTTATATACAGGCTAGCAGATTCCCTCGCACGCAGACTTTAGCTTAACCTGCAACTGATTAGCCCAGCTATCTCCCAATATCAATTGTTCCTAGTTGTATGAAGGATAGTCATGATTATATTAATGGCACAGAGACAAGTTCTATGCACATACTTATTTTATTTGATTTCCTCAAGCAGTACATACTACAGAGAAGATTTAACATTGACAGCCTCTCCGCAACCGAAAGTCCCATAAGACACTGGCCCTCATTACGACCCAGGCGGTAAGGGGTTTACGCCGGCGTAAACTTTGCCGACCCTTACCGCCTGAGTACGAGTTCCCGTAGCGCCATGGTGATTTTAACGCCTGCTTTTTGCAGGCGTTAAAATCCATGGCGCTAAGGGACCTTGTTGTTAATTACGCCACCGTAATTTACGGTGGCGTAATTAACGCCTTCCCCACTCCCATTATGCCCTATGGGGCAAAAATGGGAATGGGAAGGGTAAATGGGGATTGGGGACTTACCGCCCCGCCAAGGTCGGAATGGGGCGGTAAGTCCGCCAACCACCATGGCGGAGTTGGCAACTTAGCGCCATGGACCATGGTGCTAATAGCACCATGGTTCTCCGCCAAGGTCGTAATGAGGGCCACTGTCATTTCCATATGACCAGCTGCACCAAAAACTATGTAAGTTGTCCCATAAAGTCTGTATCATCTGATAGGCCTTCCTCTTTTCACCCCTGCTCTGACCTGACCACACATATTGGCAAAACCTTCAGCAGAGTGCAGTTGCCCAAGGAACTCCTGGTGACTTACTGTGACAGAATATTGTCTGTGTGAGGGCATTATAGCCCAAGCTTTTAAAAATTATATATAGATGTGGGGTATTCTATTTCTTAAAATGACATCTGATAATCAGACCAATTTGCATAATGCTCCAGAACAAAACGTTTATTGCAGCCGTGTTCCTTGTTGTGACAGTAGATTGAGATCCCCAGCAACTCCCCAGCAGTGACAGAAGGGCAAGTTTAAAGGTCACATGTGCATCTCTATGCAAAGCAGCCGGGACCCGAAGTTCCATCAGGCACAAGTGGCTTCTTAACTGTGTGCACCTGTGGTTCAAAATACCATCATTTCTTTTATTGTATTTCTTTTATTTGCACTTTTGTTTACCGCTGGCCTTACCAGAGGGTCTTAGAGCACCTTACATGGTTCAAAGTTTGTATAGGTGGGATTTCAAAAAACAAGTTACAAAATGTTTTCCGGAAAGGATAGGAAGTTTAGGAAAGACGTGCGATAACATTGTAGGAGGGCAGTGGTATGTGTGGGGAAACAGCTATGTTTTGAAGCTGAAAGTCATAATTGAGGATGCAGTGTGCATGTGAAGAGGTAGGGTGTTCCATGTCCTGGGTGCTCAGTGGGTACATGCTTGTTTTGTGTGCATGTGATTTTGCAGAGTGGAATATGTAGAAGGTGATGATTGGCTTTCCTGGTGCTTGTGTGGGTGATGGGTTTGAGTTTGTCCTGAAGGTAAGATGGAGTTTTAAGGTCGATGGAGTGGTGTAATGTGTGAATGTTGGGGTAGGTGAAGGATTTGTCTGGCTGTTGCTTTTTGCATGCCTTGCAGGGAGTCACAGGTGCTGTTGGGGTGTCCAGTGAAGAGAGCATTTCCATAATCAAACTCAGATAGAGCCAGTGCTTGGACTGTGATGCAGAAGTCGTAAGGGGGAATGATATGTCTGATTTTGCATAGGAGGTGCAATTGTTAATTGCATGTTTTGGTAAGAGCAGCTATGTGATGTGGTGTGCGAAGAAATGGTGGGGGTCAATGGTGAAGTCAAGGGATTTGACAGGTGTGTAAATGGATATGTGTGAGTTGTCCATGGTGAGTTCTTGGATCAGGGAGTGAGGTCAGGTTTGTGCCCTGGGTGGCAGATGAGGGTTTCTGTTTTGGAATGGTTGAGTTTGAGGAAATGGGTGACAATCAAGTTGGTGATGGTGGAGAGACAGGTTTTGAGTTTGTGGTGTTGAGAAGGGGATGACATTTGGAAGTATATTTGTGTGTCATTTGCATATCGGTGGAAATGGACAATGTGTTTGCTAAGGGCCTGTCCTAGGTATTCAACATATAGGTTCTATTACAAGGCCTCTCTCACTGGGGTGCTGAGTACAAGCGGCATTTTGATGTAGGCAGACAGAGAGAGAGGGTGGCGTTAGCATAGGCCAAGTGTGATCCTAACTCAAAAAAGCTGTCTCACCATCTTGGATTTTACTAGTACTCTCAAACTTCCTGTCACCCTCTATAGCAAAAAAACATTTTTTTTCGGCATGCCATTAGAAGGCAAAGGACATTTGCAATAGCAGCCTGTCTTGGACCCTTAACAAGACGCTTGCTTTGAATCAATCCACTGTTTAATTTTGCCTATATAAGCGGGGCTGAAAATCCCCTTAGTTGATTCATCTTTGGAACTACATGAAAAATTGTAATTGGAACCATGGGTTCTCCTGCTAAATGAGCCCCATAAAAGAGATATGCGCTGCTGCCAAAGCCATGACCCATCAAACCCACCTTGCCATGGTACAGGAGAATACAGGGCTTGAGGTTTCCAAAAAGCTATGAACAATTGATCTGTGGACATTGTCAGGCCCACTACTCAATCATCGTATGACACCAAATATAATGCAGGGATCTTGGAAAAAGCAGGAAATATAATAAGCATGGAATAATCTTTTATATGGTATACAATATTAAAGCAAGCACAAGAAGTGGTAAAGAAGTCTTCCAGAAATGTTCAAAGCCATGTCACCTGTAACCCTCTTAAATGACACCAACCACAACATCATCAAAGTTTCACTGCCATTTCTGCAAGAGACAACACCATATTATCTGGTCATTCCCTAACCAATGATAGAACTATGTTAATGTCTCAAAGGTGAGACTGTTGAGGATGGGAGTGGATAGCAACACACACACACACCCTGAAGCAAATAGAACATGATCGGGTGACTCCCCACGAGTCATACCTCCAACAGGTGGTGAACACAAATATCTGATCTGAACAAACTAAAGCATAACAAGCAAAAGATAAAATAAGCCAACATGGTTATCACCTAAATAACATAGAATCCCAAACTCCTTTATTGCTCTGTCAAACCCTGAAACCCAAGTTAGGGTATGTTGTGTTAGGATATGTTATGTTATGCAGTATTTATACTGTACCCATCATCAAGATATTGGTCCAATTGTGCCAAACCTTGTCCGTGAGAATGCATTTTTTGACTAGCCGGGGTGTCGCCAGACCTAGTTCTGTGGGTAGAAAAGAAGAAGGTTTGGAATGAGGTCAAAGGAAAAGGAGAGTTAGACAATACGCATGGCAATTCAGTGAGCAAAAACACTTTGGATAATGGGAAGGAAAATTGGTGTAAGTAGTGCTGGGGACAGCGTGCCACTGGCCAAGCATGAGACACTGTGAACCAGGACGTGGGCCCTGCAAAGATTCTGCTCATAGCTCATGTGCCCAAAGCCAGGAATGTGGGCCCTGCAGAGACCCGGTATCGACACAGCATGAAGTCTTTAGGCTTTCAGCCCATTTTGCATACAGGCTTATTCCCTACTCAGGCCCTTCTTACTGCCTCCACAGACTTTGGGCAGTCACAGATCGGGCCCAGAACCCCTGTGGGGTCCATGCACCCCAAGCCAATTCACAGGCCACCACAGATTCCATTGTGCAGACTTGATCTGGATCTCAGATCTGGTCTGCAGTCTCAAACCGAATCGCAAATTCAGTTTGTGAGCTCAAGCTTCATCTGATACTGTGCTTGTGCAAAAAACATTGGGCCTCATTACCCGGTAGGCGGTGAGCCATGGCGCTATTAGCGCCATGGCTCATGCCGGTAAAATACCGGCACCGCCTTGGCGGAAAGGGGATTTATCGCCCCATTCCAAGGTTGGAGGGGCGGTAAATCCCCCTTCCACCATTGCCCTTCCCCATTCCCACTTCTGCCCCATAGGGCTCTATGGGAATGGGGAAGGCGCTAATTACGGCACCGCAATTTTGCGTGCCGTAATTAGCTCCAAGGTCCCTTAGCGGGTAGGATTTTAACGCCTGCAAAAAGCAGGCGTTAAATCCCCCAACCCGCAAAGGGACCTCGTAGTAAGGCGGTAGGGATTTACCGGTACCGGTATTTTACCGGTACCGGTAAATCCCTACCGCCATCCGTGTAATGAGGCCCATTGTCTTTTGTGGCCCTGGTTCTGAACTGGGCCAAGAGATCTTTCCACAACATGGGATTTTTATTTGTTAGTGCTGTCTGAGCCTCCCACCTAACACGGCAATGTTTTGGGGTTCCCGAATGCTTGCAATATGAACCTTTATTGTAGGTTTTTGTTAAGGATTCTGCAGACCCACTATAAGATTTCACCGCTTACTAAGGGAACAATTGGGATTTTTCAGGGAGTCAAATAAATCCGAATGACTCGTTCAAAAGCCACTCATGCCATTACTAAAATGTGGAGGCTCGACCATGTCTGTGAATCTCAGTTAGCCAACTGGTAACCACATCATTGTCATGTGGGTATACAAATTATCCCGTGAAGTTGAAATATCTGTAACTCGATTTTGGTTATTTTTGGCCATGTTGTGTATGATTGTCATTTTGTTAATAAAAACACTGTATGGATGTTTATCAAAACAAGGAAAGCATGTAAAATGGTCCATAAACCAATTGCTTCCACCATGTTGTATATAGGTTTTTTCTTTAGATGAGAGAAAATATTCCCTATGGGAGTTTTAATGAAAATTGGGAACGTTAAAACAGTGTCAACGTTCAAAGCAGCGCCTGAATGAGCTCCAACAACCATAACTGCAGGTTACCTATTACCATGAAATAAATCACCTTTCCATATTCAATTGGTACAATGGTTGGACAGTTTCCAGTCCAATATTCAGTAGCTCAGAGCTGTAGGTAAATGTAACTCTTTAACACAGTAGCGTTTCTGCTACGCACTTTAAAAAAAGAAAGAAAAAACTATCGGCTTCATTCGGTAACAATAAGTCTCATGTGTTGTAGGGACTGCTACATTTTTCAGTCAGAAGATGTCTTCTGCAAATAGCTCCTCTATTTATCTCTGCCTATGAACCATGAAAAAAATGGAATGCATCATACATTGTCCACTGACCTACATGAAACAACAGTACAGATAATATGCCCCAGGACCCAGAGCAATGGAACTGTCAAACTTTGTAATGCATATTGAAGTTGTCTATTACGGGAATGGCGACTCTTTACATTTCGGCCCATTGTTTCTTCTTACATTAATGCAGACACAGCGATCCTCTGCAAGACAAGAGTGAAAGAGAAGTCTGACAGAACACGCATTTAAAAAAAATATATATACCGGTGATTGGAGCATGTTTCAGTGAACCCATGCCCACGTTGGGATTCACCATGTTGTAAAACAAAAATCACGTCTGCTTCTGAAGTTAAAATGATGAAGGCAGTAAACGGTCAGACAAAAGTACTGAGGAATGTGTGCCCTTCACAAGAGAAATCAATCAATCTATCTATCTATCTATCTATCTATCTATCTATCTATCTATCTATCTATCTATCTATCTATCTATCTATCTATCTATCTATATCTCTATATGTCTGTCTGAACGTCTGTCTATCCATCTATGTATCTATATTTCTATCTGCCTATCTATCTTTGTATTTATCTATGCATCTATTTATCTATCTATCTCAGCTTATTTTATCTAATCTATCTACCACCATTATTTATCTGTCGATAAATCTGTCTATCTATTTAGCAATCTACCTATATCTGTCCATTTGGATATCTTTATTAAGCCATCTACCTATTACAGGGTGTGCAGTAGCGACCCTGTAGTTATAGTTAAGTTGCTCTTCCAATCGGAAGAAAGGTTTTTGGGAGGCATATAACTTTGGAGTCAATTCACGAATCAGGAAACTTTGCAAAAACGTTGCAAAAAGAGAATAGACCCCACTCTGAATAATTTTCAAAGATTTGTGTGGTTTCATCAAGGGCGGGCAAAGTAATAGGGGGAGTGAAAATGTTTGAAATCTGGATAGAAATTAATGGAAGGGAATGTTGCTCGCTGCTAACGCGCAAACCGCTGGATGGATTTGCACCAAACATGCGCAAGGATCAGTGGGCTGGCCCCAAATGCGTGCTTTTGTAAATTTGGTGTAAAATCCATTCAGTAGATTTTTAGAAAATGCTTACATTGTGGGGCAAAATAATTTATGATATCTCCTTCCAGTCCATGGACTAACTTCTTGATTCATGTCTGTGGATGTCTTTGGACCAATCAGGGAGCCACATAAAGTTTGTGTACATTGTATGTTTTTCCCTGATTGATCGATTGAACGTGAGGAGCATTGAAAGTTATGGAATGGGCGCCATGCTGGATTCACAAACTTCCCTCTCAGTCCGCAGACATTGCAGTATAAAATATATTTCTGGTTATTTTGAGGAAGAAAGAGTGTTTGGAGAGGATGGGGGAGAGAAGAAATGTAAACTTGTATGCATTATTGTGCGCAAAAATGGTTGTGGGTTTGTCGCCATGCTTGCACTCATTGTCGCTGTCCGCAGCTAACATGGACAGCAAAAAGTCTCAGCTGACAATAATTGAGAATGGCAGTCTTATGTTATATGCTTCAGCAATGTTTCATTTGGGTTCTATACTTATGTAATGGAGCTAGTAGGTGCCACGGTGGCTATAACAAAATTGCTTAGGGCATGGTTACAAGAGTATGTTTCTATTGGGTTTAATGCCCCCAACAATCTGGCCAACAGCTCTGGTGAGAATAACATACTTTCCTTTGGTCTAATAGTTACGTAGTTTGAACAATGTGAAGCCTGGCTAGAAGCAGAACAGGACGTTTCGCATGTGAGTATAGTAGAAACAGTCACAGTATAAATTGTTATGGCAATGACGAGTGGGTAAAATGTTTGGGTCATGGCCGTATGGAGTGTGGATATGGTAGTAGTAGTATTAACAATAAATATTGTTGAGACCATGGCCAATGGTCAGATTGTTAGGCCCATTGGCCATGGACACAATGGAATGATTACTTTGGGTTTAATGCATGCAACAATGTGGCTACTGTCTATGGCTACAATAGTGTGCTTAGTTGGACATGGTAACAAGGGAAATGTGAACTGTTGGTAGAAGCAGAATAGGACGTTTCATGTGTGGATAGAGTAGTAGTAGCAGTAGTTACAGTACATATTGTTGTGGCCATGGCCAGTGAGAAGATTGTTTGGCCATGCCTCGAACAATCTGGCCACTGGTCATGGCCACAATAGCATGCTTACTTTGGGTTTAATAAATCAAACAATCTTGTCACTGGCTATGGTGAGAATACTTTGGGCCTCATTACAAGCTTGCCAGTCATGAAAAATGGATGCCGGTATGGAAATACCGGCATCGTTTACCGGACCGGATCATTACGACCCGTGAGGGTGGTGCCACCGGCACCAGCAATGGCCCGTCCATGAGCGGCATCTCCGATGCCAGTATCAGGCCTCATAATGCGTGCCGTGCTTTTGACACCAACATGCCGCAGACCAGTGCCCATTCTGAGGTGCACGGACATGCAAATACCGGCATGTACACACCACTAAAAAGTCTAAAAATGATGACGTAAATACCGGCATTGCGGGACTGGCGTAAACAGGGATCAGGTGAGCATAAACCTGCCACAGGTGTACAAAATCAGCACAGGTGGAGACCATTGAAACCCAGGCACAGCATAAAAGCAGCACACCCACACACCACACCCCTCCCAAAGCAAACATGCTACCACTAGCACTAGCTATGCTGGAGCTGGAGTACATGCAGGAACAGCTACTCTATGAGGAGGCAGTGAGTCAGACCATGCAGCAAATGTGCAAGAGGAGAAGGAGGGTGAGAAGGGGACAGCACATTGCCAATGTGCAGGCCATTGTGCACCCGCAGGCTCCCAACAATCCCCCGTCAATCTGTCAGCCCATTCACCCTAACCCCAGCACAAATCCACACCCTGTGCCGGCTGGACAGGGACACCATCACCGCACTAGTGGTCCTCATACAAAACGACCTTGTGAGTGTCATCAACATATGTACAGTCATCCACCCCCTTCTGAAGGTAGTGTGGGTGCTCCACTTTTTGGCAACAGGAACCTATCAGCACACAGTGGTGCAACTGCACAGGATATCCCAACCCTGCTTCTCCCGTGTGCTGACACAGGTACTTGAGGCCCTCCTCAAACATATACGTGACCACATCAGCATGCCATGGACCTCAGCGGAGGTCAATGCAACCAAAGTTGCATTCCAAGCGATAGCAGGCATACCGAACGTCATTGGTGCGATAGACTGCACACATGTTGAGCTGGTGGTGCGGCATGCCGTGGAGGTGGTATACCGCAAAAGGAAGCAGTACCATTCGCTAAACGTCCAGATGGTGTGTGATGCCAGCCAAATAATAACACACTGCGGTGCCAGATACCCAGGCTCAACACATGGATCGACATGCCGTACCTCACACATGGCTGTTGGGTGAGTCTGACCACATGGGCACACGCATTGATGATGGGGGGTGGTGTTTGTTGCCAACACTGGGAACCTGCCTGCTGGGTGTGCCATGTGGGGTAATGATGGGGGGGGTTGTTGCCAGCACTGGGAACCTTCCTGCTGGGTGGGCCATGTTGGGCGTTTGCACATATCACATCATTGCTCCATCCTGGAGTACAGGGGCTCACTGCACGGATGGAATCCCTGTGAATCCTGGCAAAACACAATAGACACAACCATGTGGGTGAAATTATGCAAATGATCACATGTCCCCTTTCTATTGCCAACATGCAGATGATGCCGGGTATCCACTGATGGGCTGGCTGCTGACCCCAATCAGGCATCCACGTAACCGACAGGAAGAGGCATACAATTGCTCATATTCACGGACTAGCATCACTATCGAACAGACATTTAGAATACTGAAGAGTCGCTTCCACTGCATGAACAGGTCTGGTGGTGCCCTCATCTATGGTCCCAAGAGCGTGGGGCGTATTGTGATTGTCTGTGAAATGTTGCACAACATGTGCATCCGTCGTAATGTACCTCTGCCCCCGGACATGGACATGATGCCACTGGATGATGATGAGGAGGATCATGAGGATGACGGGATCCCTCAGCATCACCATGGTCATGATGGTAAGGCTACATGACAAGCATTAGTTGCAAATTATTTCCGATGAACTTTTCACACGTGGGAATCGGTGTGGGTCACACTAGGTGACGTGCACTGTGTATCATTACGTACTTACACACTCCTGAAAAAATGGCCAGACAAATGTTTTGTTGCAACACCATTGTTGTATTGTTTAGTGAACTATGTACAACATGAAACGCATTAAACATACACTTTGTTAAACGGTAATCATATGATACCACCTTGCTATCAATATTGGCCTAATCCCATTCGCATGGAACAGAAAACTGTGTTCAGAATGTTCTGACTTTAGATCGATGTTGCCGCCATTTTAAGAATCATCCGCCATTTTGATTTCAACTCTTGTTTCTATGTTCTAAAATGGTGGACTGTGTTTTCAACTTGCAGCCAAGCCGAATGACCTTTGAGTTCTGTTAATGTTTAGACTGACCAAGAGCAGACTGTTTGACCAATGTAAAGAAACCTTGTGACTCGAATGAACTGTGATCCAAGTGTTGTCTGCGCTCACAAGCCTCATCATCATATAAACAATGAGACAATGGAAAACAAACTTAGATCATGTGGTCTGGCTGAACTGCATTCTAGCGATTCTTGGAACAAGGCTTACCATGGATTAGAGAACCAACATCACCATTGTAACTTCATAGACATGCAAACTTGTTTAATCCCTTGTACAATATTGTAATATTTGTCATATGAACTGGGCACAAACTCTAGCCAGTAACTTATTAGCTTGGTGGGAGGCTGGACAACGTTTCAAAAATGGTATAAATATGTCTGTGCTTAGATGTCCTGCACTCTCACCCCTCACTGTGTCTGCTGGTACACACTGCGAGGTGTTGGGAGCCAGATATCTATCTGTTTTGCTTTGACTGTACAGAAATAAAAGATAATTGTATCTTTTCAAACCATGATTGGTGTATTTCCTTTTTGGTACTGAGCCTTGATATTTCTTTTGTCATTCAACATCTGTCCAATCGTGATAGGTTGAACTACCAAAACCCCAACAGCCCCTCAAACAAGGCCCCAATACACCCTTCCCCAGTAACACACATTGGAACCCACCCACCCTACGTACACCCCCAAATCCAATTTTCAAGCAACTATTGCCCCAACATCCCTTCCCCAACAGATTTCCCCTATCACACACTGTAGTCCCAGGCCTACTTGTGACCCCTCTTCAGTGCAGGTGGTTAAAGCCCCTGCAGACGTGTTACCCTCAGTGAACGCCGCACAGGGGTCCCATGTGTTGATGGGCTAGGTGTGGTGATGGCAGAATCTACTTGTGGCGTGATGATGTGCCGTTGTTCGGCGATGGCAGTCACCAGGAGATTAATCGACTCGGCCATGGAGGACATGACCTCATTGCCCTCATGCACCCTTCTGGCCAGTTAGTATACTGCCTCAGTTGCCCGGCCTAGCATCCGGGTGTTGTCCTGTATTGTCTGCCGTGTTCCCTCGCTTCGGTGAGGTACCAGTTCACTAGGGCATGCATCGCCTCCTGCCACTCCTTGGTCCAGCTGAGGTGGGCCTCGATGTTGCAGATGTGGCAGAGTCTGGCAATGGGCATGGGTGGTGGGCTACAGGGGCCTGATGGTCAGAATACAGGGACCTGTTGCTGGTGGACATTGGCATTGTCTCCGGGACCATTGGCCTCCATGGTGCCGCGTGCACCTGCATCATGCCTTGGACACCCCATGTATGGTGTACGGGTGGGTGTACCAGAATCCTCAGGATCTGGCATGCTTCGGATTGGGGATAAAGGATCGGCAGGCATGCTAAGGGATGGTGAATGTGGCTGTTCCTCAATGTCCATTTGCGGTGACAACGCTTCAGGTTCTTGTGGTGCTTGTCTCATGCCTGGTGTACTGGGGTGGCATGCCAGGTCTGCCACTGATGTTGGGCCGTGCTGTCTGCCTGCTGGTGTTTTTGCCTTCTTCTTAAGGCTGGCAGGTGTGTGGTGGTGGCTGAGTGGTTGTGCAGTGGAGGCCGCCGCGGACTCATGTTTGCTGCCGCTGGTTCCAGGACCCTGGCTGCTGGGTTTTTTTTCCTACTGTGGCGACGTGCAGTGGTGGTCGTCGGTGTAGTAACGAGCTCGCCCTCGCTGTCTGATGAGTTGCCTGTGGGCGACAGTGCAGCAGACTATTATTCTTGTGTCAAAATCCATGTGACAGTCATCACACTTTGTACAATTCACTGTCATGTGCATATTTGTGCTCATGGTGTGGCCCATATCATGCTGCACACATGAGTGGGGGGAGCAGTGCTGGGACGCCTTGATATCTTTGCACGGTTTGGAATGTGCATGTTGGATGGGTTACTGTTCGGCGCTGCAAAGGCTGTTGTGTACATGCAGCCATGGATAGTGGACATGTGTGGTCTGCCTGTGAAGGGGAAGTGGTATGCTCATGTAGGTAGGGGCATTGGTGTGTCATCTGTGGGAAGGGTGAAGGGGGGGATGTTTGTGACTGGTGGCAATGCTGCATGCATTTTGGACTGGGGTTGATTGGGCCATGTGGACACATGGCACAGGGGCCATGTTGTACTCAGTGATGTGTGTCGGCGCATACTGATGGTGAGTCTGTCTCCATTGCATGGGACATGTGGTGTGTGTCTGCAGTGCTTATTGACATTCTTCATGGTGGGATGATGTTACAGTCGAAGGGTCTGGTTGGTGTGTTGCAGGGCGGCAGGTATCTGGTGGCACTGACTTGTCAGGTGCAAGGCACAATTGGCAATGAGGGTATGTTTATTGGATATGGGATGTTAGTCATGGTCACTCACTGGAATCTCCAGACATTGTTGCACCATGCTCGGCATCTCCGACACCCTCTATGCTGTCCATGTTCATGATGGATGCACATCTTTCCCCCCATGTGAGGAGTTTCAGGGGTGAATATCGGCTGCCTCCAGTGGCGTGGCCCTGGCTGCGCTCTGCTTCTGGTAGGTTGCGTACTCTGAGGCGCGGGTCATCCCACCTTTTCCTGCATCACTTACAGTCCTCAGTATGGTGCCACTGCTGACACGTTGCTTGCGACTTCTGTCCATATTTCCTTTTTGCGTAGCTGTGCAGGCCTGTGCAGGTCACCTCTGAAGACTTTGTCCGTATTGTCCACAAAGGTGTCGACCAGCATGTTCAGTTCTGGCTCGCTGAACTGTGGTTTGCAGCATCGGACGGTCCCTCGTGTCCCAGACATGTCCCTTAATGCTCCTTGACACTCAGCTGCTTTGGCCATCTCCTGTACATGGAGGATTGCAATGGATTGTGTTTTTAAAGATGGCCGCCGGTGCATTTCCCGTTCCGGCACGATGATGCAACTTCCAGTACCAGTATTGCCGGTATCGGTATCTACGGATTGATTATGCCGGGGTCAGTATCAACGGCATTGATGGTGCCGCTATGTGGATTTTGGAGTGCATTACCGGTATTCCGCTGCTAACATTTCTGGCATGCCATTTGTTACGGCAATGCATGCTCGGAATCAGCCGTTGATTGCGCCAAGCAGTGCTTGCCGGTATTAGTAGCTACAGCATACCGGTATTTTTGTAATTTTAGTGCCAAACTCATTATGGCCCTTTGTGTTTAATAGTTATGTAGTGTTAACTATGTGACCACTGCTTAGAGGCACAATAGTACTTTTGGAGTGTGACTATATTAGTAATACTGGCAGGTGTAGGACAAATTGTTGTGGTCATGGCCAGTGGCCAGGTTGTTCGCACACAGACGAAAAGCATGCCCCCAACAATCTGGCCACCTGCCATGGTCACAACAGTATGTTTACTTAGGGTTGAATGCCTGCAACAATGTGGCTAGTGGCTAAAGCTACGCTAATGTGCTTATTTTGACATGGTAAGAAGGTAACATCTGTGTTTCTTTGTCTTTAAAGAAAAGAAAATATAGTTAGTGGTAGAACATGGTATGGAGGAAATACATACTTTATGTTGTATGCATGCATTTACTTTTATGACCCTCATAAGTAGTACATGTTATGTGCTATGTTTTATACATTTACGTGTGAGACCCTATTGTTGTATTAATATATTTTAATCATTGAGTCATGGGTAAAAATCCAAGGTGGATTAAAAAAAAAAACATATTGTACATTTATTGTTAATACAATTTACATTGTCTTCAACTTTTTCTCAATTTTTTTCAGACTGTGAAATTTAAGATAGGGAGGTACATTTGGTATGTTTAAAAAGTAGTATAGTGGTAGTATGAATGCATTAAGTAATTAGATAGGTAATGGTGTGTTTTACATGTAATGTATTTAATTTAATTAAGGAATATGTGTTTTGTGTTCTTATTTATGTTTACAGTAGTTCAATACCCTTGGGCATATTGCAACTGTATTGTATTATAAATGTGAATTTAAAGTGCAATTTAATGACTACATTTGGGTTTAAGGAAGATTAAGTAGACATTTTTTAGATGTGCTGGTAACTTTTGCTTTCGAGTAACTGCAGTGTCATTACATTTAAAACAACCACTTATTTTTTCACATATGCAGAGATATGTTATGCTTACTGTTGCCAAGAGATACTTGGGCGTGTGTGAAGTTAGTGAGTTTTAAAGTTATTTTTAGGACCATCTGTACTGTGTCTTAAAAGGGATGTGTTCTGTATCTTATATTTCTCATATGTACATCAGGAATTCTTGTGAATCCTCCTGTGTGTTTATGGTGAATTTATCAATTCTTGTACAATGGTACCATTCCTGTCTTATCCCTGAGACACTGTAGATACGATCAGGGTTATTAAAGTGATTTCTGTGCAGGACGAAGGTTTGTAAACATATCTGTTCTGAGCCATGTAAGTAAATATTGTCTACAATTGGTAGAAATTGGAAAAGAAGATTGATTGCTGCATTTGCAAAGCAATTTCTTCCATTTGTTTTGTTGGATTTAAAAGAACCAGAGAATGTGGTTTCTGTTTGGTTTGAAGATCATGCATTTCATTTATCTTTTTTACATGGATTTGGGGGATTTTTTCATCATTTTTGTTTGTACTAATTGCCTTATTAACTTTTTTTATTTAGTTACAGAGTACATTTCCTGGTGTGGAGTGTACAGTACACACAGTCTGGTTCATTTGAGTATGGAAGGAATTTCAGTGTTAACGTTGTTTGTATATAGATTCACTGAGATGAGATGAGTGAGTGTAGGAAGACGTTAAAGTGCTATGTAACTTAAACCTTTCTTTGAAGACTGTGCTGCTAGTGTCCACACGTGCATTTTCCAGTGTTAAGACTGTGTGACTTGTGAATGATAACAGCATATGCAAGAGATAGAGAGAATTGTTCTCTGCCTAGATACATATCTTTAAAAAGAAGGAAAAAGAAGGAAGTTTACTGTGGTGCTGGGATTTCTTTTTTGTTTGGTCAAGTTTTCTCAAAATTGATGATGACAAACTGCATATTGTTATTGTTTGGATATATTTGAAAGTCAACAACCGGTCCAATTGCTCCATTGACTAAACCTTGTTCTACTTCAAGGTTGTGTGTTAGTATCACTCTGCAGTTTAGGCAGAGATTTAATTGTTTTTCCAGTCCAGTTGTGTTTGAGATCGAATTTTTTGGGTGATTTAGTCACGCTGTTGCTTGTTGATACTCTCAGAATGGGTTGTGACAGGAGCAAAGCCCTCACCTGAGGTTTCTTGTGTATCCTTGCATAGTCAAACCTTTCTATACTTTTCCTTAGGCTCCTTTGCAGTCTTTCTTCCTTAGAAGAGATAGGGTCTGTCTCCCTTGGAGGCTACCACGCCCGGTTGTGGAACAACCTTGGCGGGATGGACACTTCAGAGGCAGCCCTGAAGGTGCAAAAAGCCCACAGAGCATACATGTAAAGTGGGATCCTCTGAAGGGAATGGAAGAATTATGGCAGCTCTATTAAGGCACCAGACAGCAGAGCAGGGGTAAACCAAGGATATCAAGGACCGTAGGAGAGCCAAGGTAAACAGAGACTGCAGAGGAGGGAGAAGTCAGAAGAAGCAGGGTAGGGGGCAGGTGTATTGCGAAAATGTGTATGTAATGGTTGGAGCTTTTAGAAGGAGTTCCTGAAATGCAAGCTAATTAATGTCTTTGTAGTCCATTCTGGACGCACACTCGACAGGAGTCCAAGTTTTGTAAAATTTTGATTCACTTTTGTCTTTTATTTTAACATAGTGATTGAGGAATTGTCATAAACATTTGAATGACTATTGGCACACATTACATATTGAGCTGCACATCCATGTGTACACTGAATGACTTGTGCGGACATGAGGAACATTAGGTTGCAAGTTTGTTGGGGAAGATTTTTCTATTAAGGTTTATTTTGCTAGAATGGAAACTGCTACGATTTCATAGCCTTTTCAATTAGTGTGTGTGACAATTGGGTGTGTTTGTTCTTAGTTATATGCTTATTCGTTAAAACATGGGTCTATGCCACTGATATGAAACCATTCACCTGCACAAAATCTAGAAAGGTAATTTATGTTCACATTGCACATGATTAGAATTTTTTTGAATGTTTTTTAATTCATTTTGTTTGTCATTTTATTCTGTTTGAAATGAATATAAATATTTTTCTTTTTAGTTTGAAGGCACTGTCGATCCGAGCTTTAAGTATCCGTTTTCTATTAATGAAATTGCTAAGAAATCTATGCCAGGAAAGTTTTTGTAAAATTGATTTTTGGGAATGATTTGCTATGGCTACATTGACATTGCTAGATATAGTTTGAGATGAATTTTCCATTGTGATTTTTTTCTACAAATTTGATTACTTTTCTTTTTTGATGTAGGAGCAAAACATTTGTTAGTGGTAACTGTTGTTGTACTGTTAAGGATTTCAATCAGGCGACGCACATCATAGTCTCAGCCTACTAAAAAGGTAGCATGTGCCCCTATCTCAAAAGAACACGGCATGATAACCTGTTCAGTTGTTATTAACCACTTTGAGAGTTCACAGCCATCTGCTTTTTGCTCACTGTACCTTTCACAGATGGGAAATATCGATTTGCATATCAGTCTTAGTCCCGCCACATGGGCAGCCCAGCACCAAAATGCTATGGCAATTCCGTTCTGAACAAGAGTACCAACAGCAACCCCATACACATGTTTCAGCCTTGTTGGGCCTCATCAGTGAGGTGGAGCTGTGCTTCTCTGAGCAGAGTGAGCAGGGAGTCCACGTCTGGTTGCCCCCAGGTAACTTAGGGTGACCAAGCCCAAGTTCCTTCCAAAAATACAAAAAAGGTAGCAGGCACCCCTACTCGAAAGAACACGGCATGATAACCTGTACAGTGGTTATTAACCACGTTGAGAGTTTGCAGCCATCTGCTTTTTGCTCACTGTACCTTTCACAGATGGGAAATTTCCATTTGCATATCAGTCTTTGTTCCGCCCACATGTGCAGTCCAGCACCAAAATGCTATGGCAATTCCCGTCTGAACATGAGTACCAACAGCAACACATGTTTCAGCCTTGTTGGGCCTCATCAGTGAGTCTCAGCCTGTTTTATGTTAGATTCAATATTGAGATGGTACACCACTCATATCACACCCCCCTTTTCAAATGCCCCGGGTCACAATGGACCATGAACCAGGCGGGTTGATAACATTTAATATTTATTTATTTATTTGAAAATTAAAGAAGTCATACAATGTTTAATATGGGGCAGCGATCACCAATAGGGTGATAAGGAGAATAGGAATGTAAGTAATTCACTTAGTTAACCTTCTATTGACACAAAACACCAGGGAATAGGAGCACTTTTTGATTTTAGGTAAGATAGCATGTGGGTTAGAATTTCCCCCTGCAATGTTCCTTCAACCCAAAAATAATCAATTTTAAGTGGATAAACAGAAGCAGCAGATAATCAGGAATGACAAATTGAAAACAGAATTGAAATGTGACCTTCCCTCACCAAACAAGAGAGAAAATCGTTTTTTAAACCCTGTCAATGCTAAGAATGACACTCGGAAATGGGTGAATGAATGAATGAATGAATAAATGAATGAATGAATGAATGAATGAATGAATGAAAGCATGAATGAATGAATGAATGAATGAATGTGTGTATAAATCTTGAAACAAATATTATTTCTCACTACAGCAACAATGTACAGGTGCAAACAATCACAAGCAATGGATCAGCAAGAGCATGCAGTTCAAAAATGAGTGGCAGGTTTTAAGACATGTTATAGCAATTGACACGTTGGAAACTTGCAAACTTTTGCAATTCCCGCCTGAATTTACCAAAACGGCTTTTAATAAAAACGGGTGAAATAGTGTAAATTGCGATTGTGTTGGGGTGTAGCTATAGATCATAGGTACAATATGGAAGTGAAATTAGGTCTCTAGCTGGAAGATTTAGTGAGTTAGGCAAGATCTAGAAAGGCACGTTTTGAGTAAAATGGAGCAGTGAAAAAGGAAAGGAAATCAGTTTTTGACAAGAACAGTTTTACTCTACACTAGAGCATTCATACTAGGATACTAAGGAGAGACACAGTAAGCTCCAGGGTTGATTTACGAATTCAACCCTGGTTACCCAGTGCCCGCCCTGGCGGAACCAGTCCGATCACTCGAAATAGGATTAATATTTTAGGATTTACACAAGGCAGAATTACCAGATTTAAGTTATCAGGATAATGATAGTATGGCTTAGAGAGTGGGATGAGGATAAGGCAAGGCAAGGTATACTATGGTTTTCTATGGTTCCGATTGATACTCACAGTCTACTTTTCAATTTTTGGATTTTGGACAGTCAGCAGTTCTGATCACCACACGGATCTGGTCTGACAAAGGACAGCCGGACAAAATCAGCGGGACAGGATCAGCTGGGCAGGGACTGGTTACCGTGTCGCACTTCTGGACTGGCAATTCTAGTCACTGGATAATATAGGTCATCAGGGTAGCAGGATGGCAGCAGCATGCAGTGAGTGGCGGCAACCCATCTGGATCAGGATGACAAAAATACCACAGTTTCTCCCTTTGGTTAATGGGAGATTAGTGGGTTTTAATATTGTAGGGTAGGCCTTGCTGGAGCAGGATCAGCAATGCTTGGCCTTGTAGTTGGGATCTGGATTCTGGATAGGTGACAGGTACAGGAAATCAGGAAGAGTGTGTCTCGGGTCTTGTCAGGGAGCCTTATTTATAGTGCAAAATGACATCATCAAGGTAGAGGCTGGGCAGGAGTAACTATGCATGCCCGTAAACTACTTGGATGGGGCAGGGGAGCTAGTCTCCGCCTCACTCTCAGTCGGTTGGATTTCTACAGGAATGATGTCAGGTTATGAGATGAGTTTTACAATGTCCAGAAACTCCCACATTTACTTTACTGAAAATCTGATTTTGCCAAAAACATACATTTCTTCAATTTCAATCTCTTGGCAAATTATACACACGGGTTACATCTTATGTGCAGCACAGATCAGTCCAATCCTCAGATCTGTGTGACCTGTTTTCGACCTTCGAATTTATTTTGGTAATTTTACACATTCAAGATTTGGCCTAAAATGCCACAATTTTATACACAGATACGAATTGTCCCCAGGGATATATGTACAAAATTTTTATGTTTACCACATTAATACTTTCCTTGGAATTTGTCATATTTTGTAACTTCTGTTCCCCATGCAGAAATGAGTTCTACCAAGTTTTAAAAGAAAGCCTATAAAGTTAGATTTGAAACTGCAAACTTTTTACATTTTTACTCATTCTTGCTGCAGAGATAAAAAGTCTTTAAACTTTCTTTGTAGCATAGTCTTTGTAACCAAAAGGCAGTCCCTTTGTTACTAGATCCTTTTTTTTTCTTCCTCCATTTGCAAGCAACAGTAATTTCCTTCCAGGCTAGGGGGGGTTTCCCATCTTAATTGAAGGTTGTATTCCCCCTTCACGCTTGACAGGTGAGTGTCCCAGGACTGCTATTGTCCCAGCCTGGAGCACAGACGAATGTCTGACGAGCATGTGAACTTTCATTTTCCTGGCCCATACAAAGTTTTTCAAGCTGGCAATGTTCACTTGCGTGTCCTGGATTTATGGTGTTTCTCCCTTCCTTGGGGAAGTTTTATGGCTGGCAACTGGAATGACTGTTTTTTCTGAGAGCTTGCAAATCCAGTCCATGAATTTTTAAACTCTTTAATTTCTTATTTGGGGTCCTGACTTAAAACAAAACTGTGAAAAAAGATGGTCTATGTGTGTATTGTCACCACTAACATAAACCCTTTACATTGCTAAGTAAACAGGCTTTCATTTACAATTTATTTTTAAACAGGCCAATTTTTCTTCTGTCAGCAAAGCCCGTTTTTCCACATTTGTTAAAAACTGCTAGCATTTCTTTCTTTAAATTCGATTTGGCAGCTGCCTCAGATTGCCAACACTGTCTTTGCAGCCAAGGTCATTTTTCTTGAAGACAGGAGTTTTCTCTTAACATTGATATTTGAAACTGACCAGGCTCAGAGAGTTGGAGTTCCTTTCAACTACTGGTGTTTGCTACATTGTGAAGAAAATACACATGCATTCCAATGTGAGTGAGAATAAAGATCCTTGTTGATTTTCTTCATAGCTAACTTGACAGGGCCTGTCATCCAGGAATTATGCCCAGTTTTGGTGAAGCACAGTGACATATCATGGGCATGACAGGGCCTTTTTACTCACAGTGGTTTCAGAATGCACAGATGAAATTAGTGTAAAAACAGCATTTTAAAAGTGAAAGTGAACATTTTGCATTTGAAGTTGATTTTGGCTTTTCAGCAAAGCAATGATGCCTTTTGGCTTAATTCCATTTATATGTTACAGAGCACCCTGGCACGCTCCTGCAGTGTGTCCCCTGTTTCATCCTGCCTGAAGTGTGTGTAGCAGGATGGTGCAGCCATATTTTGGTTGTTCCAAAAATGAAGTTTTGTGGTCCTGGTGCACACAGGCGCCAATGCAGCCAGGTTGCTGTTTCTTGCACAAATGCAGCTTAGTGATGTGGGGCAATGCCATGGAGTGGGTCAATATATCCCACAGTACTGTGCAGGAGCACAGTTACTTATTCTTTCGCTTGTACTTTTTCAATAAATTGTTTTAGTGGAGGTTGAGAATATGACTTTCCCTTCTTTTTATCTCCTCAACCGTTTCTTTCTTTTTCTACGGAGCTGAGTTTTAGTAGGCACTGGTTTGTATTTGTTAGAGAAAAAAATGTATATACTTTAATGTTGCACAAGAGGTCAGTGGGTGTTATTGTAGAGGGATGAGGAAGAAGGGTATGGATAATGATGTTGATTAATATTGGGTAATTGGAAAAGCAAGAGGGTTGTTGGAGTGATAATATAGATTATAATTATGATGTCGTATGAGGAAGAGGGATGTGAGGGTAATGGAGAATAATGTGATTAAGAGGGTTGTTGGAGTAATAATATATATTGTAATTGTTTTAATGGATGTGTAAGAGGAATTTAAAGATAATGTGAGCTATGGACTAACATATTGGTAGAGGAAGAGGTGCTATACCTGTGGTGTCATGGTGTAGGGAAGAGAGATGTGGGGATGTGGGGTTAGTGCAGAATCATGTGATTTCATGTATGTTATGATGAAGGGGGGGACTACAGAAATGCATGTATCGTTGTTAGTGAAGTTATATGAGGGAGTATGGTGTAAATATAAAGATGTAGGTTAACGTTGGGTACCAGGATGAGGAAGAGGGGTGTTGGAGTGATATCATCGTTTATAATGGTGTAGTAGGATGTGGAAGAAGGATGTATATATAATTGGAGATACGGAGTAAAACATTTGTAAAGGAATCAGTTGTAGAGCCCCTTTGTAGTGCTATGAGGAAGAGGGATGTGAGGATAATGCAAAATAATGTGATTTGAGTAACGGTATGAGGAAGGGGGAAATACAGCAATGGATGGATTGTTGTAATTGAAGTATGAAGTTAAGTCAAGTATGAAGTCAAGTCAAGTCATATGAGGTAGAATGGTCTAAGCATAAAGCTGTAGATTAATGTTGGTCAGTGGGATGAGGAAGAAGTTTATTGTGGTAGTAACATGGGGCAGAGAGATGTATACATGATAGGAGGTGTGATCAAAAAGATGTGTAGAGTGAGAGGTTGTAGAACAATGGGGTGTTGGGTAAATGATATGGATTGTAAAATGGATAGTGGTTTGTGGAAGAAGTATGTGTAGTTGATGGCGGTTGTGAAATACATTTTTTGTAGTGGTTTGGGTTGGAGAGAGATGGTGTTATAGGATAAGGTGGAATGCTGTGCTGTAATAGAGCATGTTATTGGTGCAATGGAATGAGGGAATGGGAAATATCATATAGTATGAATGGATAGTTTATGATAACACACAGTATAATTATGTTATTATAACTGTTACAACATACATAGCACATTAATATACATACTTTGAAGACATTGAAGCGTTGTCATCCTTCAGTATGTTTCTTTGCTAATCTTCGTTTTCTGTAAATCTAAAAGAAAGATTGTTGGCGTTTGTGAAAATTCTGCACTGTTAGGTATGGACATCGCATTTACTATGGAAGCAGAAGTAATTTTAAACGCAAGATTAAAGTATTGCAACGGCTGCTTTAGTGAAGCATGTTTTGCAGCATAGAACAAATAGCAGTTAAAGTGAAGTTAAAGGGAAGGTTATATAATAGGTTGTAATATGAAGGTCTGCTATACTTTTGATAGAAGGCAGATCATTTGTTTAAGAAAGATGTCATTATTTATTGCACAGTAGCTTGATAATTAAGTTTTTTTTTAAATTATGGAATGTTTCCCTTGTATATGTAGTAGGACATGACATTCACTATGGATGCAGAAGTAATTTTAAAAGCACTATCAAACTATTACGATGGCTGCTGCAGTGAAGCATGTTTTACAGCATAAAAAACCACTTGCAGTTGAAGTGAAGTAAATTTGTGTAATAAAGGTGTAATAAAGTGTAATATAAAGGTCTGCTACAGTTTTGACAGAAGGCAGATCATTTTTTTAAAAACAAAATGGCATTATTTGTTGTAGTGTAGATTTATAATTGAGGTACTTTATTGCATAGTTTACAACATCTTCTATTCTAATCTGTAGGTGCTTATGCAGTGCTGGTTTTTGTGTTGCCTTATGGGTGCTGTAGTCTGAGTTTCATACTGGGAAATATACAACTTAAAGTTCCAGAATGCAAAGACAATAAACAGGCCTCGATAAACACCCACATATTGGAATGGGTTGTGTTGTCAACTATGGAATTATGGAATGGTTGGTATAAGTAGTAGCACTCGATAGAGGGATGTCTATGAGTGTATTGATGTAGAGTAAGAGTATGCATGTGATTCAAATAATTGTGTAAACACTGTCAGCATGATTGCTATACAGATACAAGTAAAGTGATCAATCCCCTAATTTCCTCTTATTGTTTTTACCATAAATATTGCAAGACGTTGAACCTCAGTTTGTCAGAGGATGCGCAAGAAGCTAGCCATTTACTCTCAACCCCCTTTCACTTGCGTTTAAGGTTGACAAGGTCAGAGTCATACCAGGAGTTGCACTTGGCTTTGGGCTTCAAGTGGATCCTCATGACAGGGGCAAGAACCTCAAGAATACCAGAGATAGACGAGTGGAGAATGGAAAAGGCTGTGCCAGGATTTGAGTCAGCCAGAGTAGGAGGAGGGGGAGAGAAAGTGGCTGCGAAAGCCTCAACTGACACACGCTTCATCGGTCGAATGACCGAGAAGGTAGGTGGCAGTGCTGGAGTTGGTTTGGCTTAGGGGTAGAAAGGGGGAGACAGGAGAAAAGGAGAAATAGATCACTCCAGGAGAGAGGAGTGATGAGGAGGATGCAAAGGGGGAGGTCTGAGGAGATCAGAACATCCAGAGTGTGTCCTGCAGAGTGAGTCAGGCTACAGGGGAGAATAGAAAGAGAGAGTCACAGCGGTCGCGAAAGAGTCCAGAGGAGGGACAGGAAGCATCCAGGTGGATATAAAAGTCTCCAAGAAGGAGTAGTTGAGTGGTCAAGGCCAGGAGGGAGGAAGAGAGCTCCCCCTACTCAGAGAGGAAGGAGGAGATCTGACCAGGTGGCTGATAGATAGTAGCCATGGAAAGGGAGTGGCCAGGAGAGAGAGCCTACTGACAAGGCATTCGAAAGAGGAGAAGGCCTACATAGGAATGAAAGAGGCAGGAATCTACTCTGAGAAGATCAAGGCTACACCCCCTCCGGAACGGTTGGATCTGGGCATGGTTAGGATTTATAGCCATCAGGGAGGAGAGTGTCAAAACCTGTGACCAAGTTGGCTGTGAACCATGTCTCAGTGAGACTGAGGACATCGAGATCAAGTTCTTCCAGAAGGCAGAAGATGTCAGAGGAGTGTTTGACAACTGAGCAAGAGTTGAGAATGGCATGGAGATGGTTGCCAATCTTGAAAGACTTTGGGGAGGGGTACAAATGAGAGGTATGCCCTGCGGAGGTGTAGAAGGAGACTGAGCGAGGGGATAGAAAGGGAATGAGGAGAGGGCAAGGTAGTCAAGGAGCAAGCAGAGGGGGGAGGCAAGGAAGCTGAAGAAGGGAGAGAAGGGACAAAGGGAGAAGAAAGGAAATTGATAAGACGCGGGAAGCGTCTATCAAAGAGGAGAAGGTTGGCCACGGGCCTTGGACCAAGACGGTGGCATTCAGGTAAACATTAATGATGACCTTAGAGGAGTAGAAGGGGGCAAGGAGGGCCTCCCACTGGGTGCCACCATTAATGAGAGAAGAAGAGAAAGGAGAGAGCACAGAGACCATATGTAGGGTCCATAGGTCTAGCGACAGAGCAACATTTATACTGTGGACTGGTGTGGACTGGTGTAACAGGGGCCCCTGACATCCCCGCGATGCAGATGGCCCCAACACCACATGTCCTGTGGGGGGCAGAGGGCGGCCCTGGACAGAAGAAAGCAAATATTTGAGTTTATTTCGTTTATTTTTCGTTTTGTTTTTAGTCACTGTGCCTTCATAAAGAAATTATTTCTGTTACAGTGTAACAGAAATAATTTCTTTATGAAGGCAGAGTGACTACAAAAAGAAATATTTTCTTTTTGTAGTCACTCTGCCTTCATAAAGAAATTATTTCTGTTACACTGTAACAGAAATAATTTCTTTATGAAGGCACAGTGACTAAAAACAAAACGAAACTATTTCTTTTTGAAGTTTGAGGGCTCCCCTCATCCCATGACATGGAAGCCTCTGGGCTGGAGGCCTCCCTGTCATGTGTTGGGGGAGCTCTGTGACTTCAAAAAGAAATTGTTTCTTTTTGAAGTAATGGGGCTCCCCTCAACTTCATGATGCGTGCGTGTGTGAGTGCATGGTGAATGGGTGTACACTTAAATGTATATTTGGCTGCCTGTATGAGTGTATGGTGAAAGGGTGCACAATTAAATGTATAGTTGGCTGCCTATGTAAGTGTTTGGTGAAAGGGTGCACAATTAAATGTATGGGTGGCTGGGTGTGCGTGTCGAGGGTATGTTAAATGGGCACACTTTTAAATGTATGGGTGGCTGCCTGGGTGTGCCTATATGTTAAAAGTGTGCACACATAAATGTATAGGTGGCTGCCAGTGTGAGTGCATGGTGAAAGGGTGCATACTTAAATGTGTAGGTGGTTGCCTGTGTAGGTGTTGGGTGAAAGGGTGCACAATGATATGTATGGGTGGATGGGTGTGCATGTCGATTGTATGGTGAAATGGTGCACACTTAAATATATGGGTGGCTGACTGGGTGTGTGTGCCGGTATGGTGAAAGGGTGAACACCTAAATGTGTGGGTGGCTGCCTGGGTGTGCCAGTATGGTGAGAGGGTGCACACTTAAATGTTTGGGTGGCTGCCTGGGTGTGCCTGTATGGTGAAACGGCACACACTTAAATGTATGGGTGGCTGGGTGTGCATGTGTGTGTATTGTGAATGTTTTTGTGCTTGTGTTCAGGGGCCAACAAAACCTACATTTCGGGGCGGGTGCTAACCCTTCAAATGTTGAGAGAGGTGCTAACTTTATGGGCGGTGGGGAAGGGGCAAACTTATTTATGAGGGGCATCTAACTCCTTTATGCATTCTAATGAGACTATTCTAGTGTTGCTTCAATGTTACAATCAGTTAACTCTCTCCTTTAAGTCTGAAAGCACCGACTTGTGTACTGCTCTAAGAAAACGCGGTCTCCTGTCCCTTCCAATCACTTCCCTGGCATGCAAGTACTAAACCCACATCAAGATTTCAGTTGCCTAAAGAATTATGCATTTGAATGCAGGTACTAACAGTGAAATGCTTTACGTTAGTAATTGCTGGGCCTTTGTTAACAGCGAAACCCAGATGCTGTTTAACATCTGTATCCTGTTCTGTCTGGCAGCAACTCATAGCACTATTTTTCCTCATCCCAGTACTTTGATTCATACCCAAGTACTGGGATGCGGTAGATGACATGGAGGTAATGCCTGGCTTAGTTACATATAAACTTCATTAGTCCTAGTCCCACTCTTCCTCATGCCAGTACTTACCTATGAGGCAAGGAGCCTAATACGTAAGCACTGGGACCGAGAAAAGGGATGTGGATGTAATTCTGAGCCGAAAAGCTAATTTTGGGGATTGGGTCAGGGGGTGGGAGGTTGAGGGGATGTGTGGGGATGGGGTGGCACAGGGATTGTGCAATACATTGTAATGGTCATCCATGTCCAGGGTAAGCAGGCATAATATGTGGTATTAGAGGCATTTTAGAGCAGCCAGTCTAGTCATTTCATAGTTTGGCTTGACTTTTTATTTACTGGGCATCTCTGATAAAGCAGTCCTGCTAAGTGTAATAACCTGGCTAGACTGGCATTTGGGTACTGCCAGTCTAGCCATTTCTTACTGCAACATTGTATATTATTCTGGGCATCTGTGTCAAAATAACCATGACAAGTGTTATTGCTTCAACTGGCATTTTGGTGCAACCAGTCTATGTATGTTTAAATGTGGCCTGACATGCTTTACTGTAATATGTTATTACATGTCTAGACTGGTCTACATTGTGCAGTCAGTTGGACATGTTTTCATTGTGGCATGACATTTTTAATAGCAAAGCATTATATTGATTAAATCATTATTGATCTTGTGCACTCTGGTGACTTGCATGTATTGGATTTTTGGATTGGTGTTACCCTACAAAACAATTGCAAACAGTCTTGCCTTTTAGCCAATTTTTCTCAGAAAGTGTGCTGTATAGTGCATTACAACACATATTTATATCTTTCTTCGAATGCACTGCAGCAGCACGTTCATGCATATTGTGCAAGTGTGGTAATCTAGGCCGGGCCAGAGTGTGTCGTGACCCGTGATTTGTTGACAAGTTGGGGGGGCCCTCAGCATGGCTCTCAGCGGGGCCCTCAAAATGTGTGTTATGACACTGATACTGTGTTATTTGTTGTGATTGGTGTGCACTCTGTGTTTATTTGGATAGACAAATCAGTTGCGCTATTTTCTGGGCCACTTGCTCTATATTGTGAAAGGGGAAAAGGTTGAAGGGGATTTTTGGAGCAACTCCGGTGGTCATGTTTTTCGATTGAGGATTTCTGTGGACCTTTTCTCACATTCTGTGGTCACTCCCTCATTTCAAGATCAATTTGGTGTATGTGATATTTTCTGCACATATTGCTCTCCTTGTATTAACTGGTGCATCTCTGATTGCTCATATAGAGTGACATGCTTTGTACAGGGAGCATGTTTGTTCCATTCTCTGTCACCTGCACTGGTTGCTGGTGTATTTCCATGTGCAATACAAGGTGCCACTTTGGTCTTCAAATCTGTGCACAAACATGAGTCACTCTATCTGCAGACTCTTTTTCTCCAAAGGCTAAACATGCAGAGCCTAATGTTATCCAACGCAATGTGCTTCAGCGACCCAAGGGTGCTTGATCCAGTACTATAGGTTACACCCAATGGGGTGCACTTCCAGAGACATAGAATGCTCTGTGGCCACAAGTATTTTAAGTCTTGGCCTTTTTGCACCAAGTAGTATTTGTTTAAGTGTTTGCATCTAAAACCAGAGGGCTTATAAAATAAAAAGAGCACTGTTCATCTGGGCTGCACCAATATTTGACAAATGGAGGAATTACAGGCACAGTAAACACCAGTATCCCTATGAACATATGTCATATTGGTGAAAATGAACTCATAAATGTATGGGTTTAAACAGATAGAGAAATACTGTGCCCTCAGCATATATCCCTACACTGTTCTTTTTCCTCAGCATATTTCCGCAGACTATCAACACGCCACACCTATTTCTGAGCATTAAGGGTTAGGGGCCTGCTGTACAGTAAATTTTGAGAGGCATAACAATGCATTTAACATGCAGATTTGCTGTTAGGGCTTGATTCATGGAAGTGTTTTATAATGGCACAATCCCATAGGAAAACGTTCCATGAATCAGGCCCAAATCTAAATGGCTGAATTAGAGAAAAATGTATATCATGCAAATCATTTGTTTGTGTAGGGCTTGTTATGGATTGTATTAGTTTGCCCTGTTCACCGTGAAGTCAGGGAGTAACAATGTGTATGGAAGCCATTACTGTCTACTTGGGTGCAATAAAAGCACAAAAGAACCCTTGATAGTTGCGGTGAGGGTTGTTGACGATCAGCATCTGGACAGACTGCGGCCTGCTGGGTTGCACTTCAGATCACTAGGTGGGGTAAAATAATCAAATTAAACAAATGTTTGACAAGGTTACTGTTCTGGAGACGGTAGAAATGAACTTCCATCTCCTTACAACATACAGCGTAATGTTGAATACATGCCAACATGTTCCATTCCGGAGATGGGAATTTAGCAGCAACACATAGTGCTCTTAATCTGGCTGTGATAGCTCTAGAACTACAGTTACCATAATGTGAAGAAAAAAAGATTTCGGTGTACTGAAAAAACAAACTGCACTCTACAAGTCTTAGTTCACAGAATAAGGTAGGTGAGTTAGTTGTTGGCGGGCAGTCGGTGACTTCAGTACTGCGAATTAAGCACTTAGTTTTGAAGATGTATGCATAAAGCACAAGTATTACATTTTTATTTTTTTATTTTTTATGTTGTGTAACGGTTATACAATAACCTTTAACAAATCAAAAATATACATTTTAATTTCATATTAACATAGCAACTAGAAGGCACGATAATCTATAAGAAAACAGTAAATCAATAATTTTACAGAATAGAAAACAGCGATAAAAATACTTCTGGAAAAATCACTTATCTTTTTAAACACAATTATTAAAATATCATACAATTCGTGCAGGAAAAAGAAAACAAGATATATATATATATATTTTTAATGATGAATAAAAAAGCTATGCACAACGGCATCTCAATCCAATTTCAACGATGTTAAAAAGCCTGTAACCAACCAAAACAATGAGTTGGTTCGTCCAGCTAAACAAATGTGCCAAAATGAATTTAACCTTCATCGGATTATCTACAATATCACTGGGTAGAAACCCCAAATTACCAAGTAGTTGCTTACAGAAGTCTGTGAATTCACACACAAATGAATCACCTCGCTCCTTCAGGATGGTGCTGAGTTCCATATATAGAGAGGGTGTGCTCATTGGACACAGTATTTTATAATAAAAAGATAAGTATTTCCAATTGTAAAGACTGGAGGTGGGTGTCTGTACTCCTTCTCTATATAAATCAGAGGAGAGGCACAGAGGACTCCAGCCAAGATTCTCTATATGGTAGCGCTGGTCGAGCAATCAAGGCCTAGCTTCTCAGGAGGTGATGCAGGCTGGTTCTTAAGTACAGTGTAGTCCCCAAGCCCCCTCAAAGGAATGTCCACACACTGTATTAGTTAAAACACAGACTTTATATAATTAATATTCAAGGTTATGTACACTATCACAATAACTCACTTTGTGCTCAGAAAATCCACAATGGCAAATATATACAGTTCTAAAGTGGTACCACAATTATTATCAGATCTCATTAAAGTGCATCAACTATACTCTGGTCAAATGTCACACAGATCAAGGAATAAAAGTAACCAACAATAGATATAGTAGGAAAGCAGTTGATTAGAACAATGGGCAGAATATTGACCCCTACCAATTAGGCACAATTCTGTGTGGATATCCCCCCACCTGGGCAACCTGTAAATTAAAGATATATCACAAGCCCAGTACATATATTGTTCTGTAAGTCTTATTTCCTTCTATAAGGTTTCTACCCCCAATGTACCTGGTAGAGCAGAGTTCTTCGATGAGGCATCGATGGATCCTTCTTGAGTGACTCCCTTTAAAGCAGGAGCCATGGATCGTCAAGAGGCATCGAAGAAGGTGAACTTGGCATCGACGGCGTCGATGAAATGTTTGAGGGTGCCAAGACCATGGAGCCGATCCAGGCGGTGCTCATCGGTGACGTCCTGCAAGGATGAGGTGTGCGGGGCACCTCAGTGTTTCATAGTTCAGGACAGCAAAGAGTTTCTGAAGAACTGTGGCCCGGCAAGGGCATTGAATCTTCGAAGTCTTTGCGGTCTTTGGGTGGTGGGAAACTCACCGGCAGATGCTCCTTGGCGCGTTGACGGCCTGGTCTTCTCCGGTGAGATAAGGCGGTGGCGGTGCAGACGAGCGTATCCGTGAATCAAAAGTCTTAAGCAAAGGAGCGTGTGGCTCCGGTGGTCGGTGGTACAGCGTCAATCAGTCCCCTCTTCTGGGCAACCGGCTTCGACGGGCCTCCAGCGGTTACAGAAATATTCCGAACCCTGGTCGACGGCAATGGACTTTGACGGCGTCGATGTCCGGGTGCTTTACTTTGTTCTCCTCGACAGTTCCCCTCTCTGGTCGGCAGCCTTTCGAGGGTCTGACTTTCAGGGAGCTTCGGCTAAGGTTAGCGGTGCTCGATAGTCCCTCAGAGCACGGAAAGAGTGCGCCTAACCAGGGCCTCTCTCGCATCAGACCTTGATGAACTCGACAGCTTTCGGATCGGGTCGAAACAAATGCAGCAACAGATCTTCTTCTTCCAGCTAAGTGTCAAGGATAAGCAGTTCCAGTTACTCTTCAAGTGTCAACTAAGCTTCTGAACAATTTCCAGTGGTGAGAGGTCCCCAGATATACTATTCTGTCTCTCATCCACACTGCTGGGTCACACTCAGCAGCCAATCATACAGAAGGGCATTCATGCAGTCAATCAGCCAATCAGGCATACAGTGCATTCAGGCCACACTCCTCCCTCTCAGACACTCACAACAAGGAATGTGTATTGGGACAAGTACCCAGCCATTCAACACTACACACTGCATTCATACCAGTTTCGGCCAGGGTTGTCTCAGTCATTGTGTCATACACCAGAAACCAGACATCCACAACAAGAAGTGCATATTGGTCACACACTCCATTCACCCAGGTCCCACCCACAGGATGTACCCACAACATACAGTCACTGGGAAGGCTCCAGCCAGTCTGGCCTCGACTTCACAACAACACCATATATGGAACTTCCACCCAACAGCCAGTCAGGGGGAAGGGACAGAGTCAGGGCTTCCCAGGACTGTGGGAAAACAAGGTAACAGGCAATAGAAAGCAAGAGGCCACAGAGGCCATCTTGTTTCCTATCAGGAATCAACTGATTCCAATGGAAGGGCTTGGATATCCCAAAATGGAGGATACTCAGAGCACCTGTCAAAGTCAGCATGGAGCTGCCACGAGCCCATACCCTACGCTGTGGGCCACACACAGGTGCCCAAAAACATACACTAGCGGCACAGGGTTGCAGCCCCACCCATGGGTGCCATAAGAGTATCCCATGGGTCTGTACACCAAACCAAAAACAGGAAGAGCTGCACTGCCAGGAGACCATATGGACTCCTGGGCAGAAAACAATACAGAGCACAAATGAAAAAGGTCTACCGGACAAGGACATGGAGGCCCTGTCCCTCCAATGCATTTCCAGCATCACACCAATGGGCTCTGCTTTCAAGAGAAGAAAGGCCCAACTCATAAGAAATGTCAGCAAGGGGTGTGCCAGAGATACCTGCAATAACTTCCTCCACAACCTCCCCTCAATAATTGACAGTAAGTCCAGGGCCCCCAATGGTAAATGCTCTATGCCGTACAATATTTTGTGAAATATTTTCTCTTTGTAAAATTTCACACAGAGTAGAATAAAGAATTTGCCAAAAAACAGCAGCTTAAAGAGAAACTTAGAGTGAAGAGCTCCGATATATAAAGACGATACGAGGCGAGAAGTGCATTTAGGAAGGCCAAGGCCAAGACTGAATGCCTGCAGTATCTGGAACAGTAAAGAAAATCCTCTCAATTTGGTGAATAGCATAGAATGCTGTGAAAAAGGGATAAAATTGCAAAAGTCCCAAGAGCTGAACATTGTAAAAGATTAAGAAAACCTGGAAATTGTTGAACAGAAGGAATGTGCTTTGAAAATAAATAATTATGTTGGTTTGGGGCTATATATTAATATCTGTCCTGATGAAGGCCTAAAAGGAAAAAAAAGAAAGGCGCTCAGCAGAGCACAAGTGGATCCTGCATGTAAGGGCCGAAACACAGAAGTGTTGACCTGTTTGATGCAGGAAGCACAGTATATTATAGATGAAAGATAGGGTCTGGGAAGGTTTTTAACTGGACGTGATTTTTTAAGGTACCAGTCGAGTGGTTTTCTGTCATAAAGAGCCCAGTCAAGTGCATTCTCAGAAGAAGTACAATTGAGCAAAAATGACCAGTGTTTTAATTACCAACTAAAAGATAAAATGATCCAGATCAGAATAGTGTGGTTTCCAGAGTTTACATACTGTTCCTCAAAATTGATACAATGCTTTGGTGATAATATGGGACGGTATTACTAACCCCACAATTGAAGTGTTTGTTGCAAAAGAAATTAGCTCCATTGTGAATTATACCAGTTTTTCAGATTTTCTGTTTTTGGTATATTTATTTTACCATTGTGAATTGCACAAGAGATACATATATCGTTTGATATATGTTTTTTGATAAAAATGAGGTAAGATTTGTTTGAAATACATTAAAATAGTATTTGAAATTCAAAAGGCGCGAGTAGGCTCCTAACTATGATGTGAAGTTGTGAGAAGTGGGATGAGCGTATGAAGGGTGAACACATGGAGAAACAAGTGTCTCTGCAAGGTACTGTTTTTGGCTATAGTATCTGGTAGAAAAAGAGACACAAAACCTGACCCAATCTTTTTTTATAGAGAATTTGCCCTAGAGACAACCCATAGCTGTTGATTTCAAAGTGCTGCCCCACAGGCAAAGAGCCAGTCCACAACAAGCCGTTTGTGCTGTTTGACAAAGATGGGAAATCCCAAATATACAAAGCTTTTGACTTTTTTCCAGAGAGATCTGATCATTACGCCAGGTTTTTTCTTATTGGTTTTTTTTTGGGATTGATCTTAAGTTTATGGGCCGCAGCCAACTTAACAAGTGCAGCCAAGAGGCTCTGTAAACCAATTGGGGTAAGATCAAAACATTTTAAAATCATTGGCATAGACAAGGCATATAGGTTTTAAATTATGGATCCTTGTAGTAGCCAATGCTGCCAAGTTCAAATAGTCCCCAATGTCAGCGAAGTACAGATTAAACAGGCTTGGTACAAATGTGCAAACCTGCCAACTGCCTCTGCTGTGGGACAATGATCCTTTTTTATCAAGTAATACTTGGATAATTGAATCTTTATGTAAGCCAATAATTAGCCAAACTAAACCGTATGGGATTCCCCATCTCTGCAATTTTTCTGGCAATAGACCCCCATACACTCTGTCAGATGAATATTATCAATATTATTAAAGTATAAGAGGTCAATGGTGGTGAAAATGGTGCAAACAGGTCCTATGGATGATTGCTTCCCATGTGAGTGTTCCAACATCTCCACCACCAGATTCTTCTAATTACTCATACCAGCAGGTAAATGATCCTGTATTCATTCCAAGAAAGCTGTTCTTGTTCAATGGCATAGAGCTAGCCAGTGCTGAAATTATAACATCTCATGAGGCTCTGTTTGAAGACTCACAGGTAGATTTTGGAGGTAAAATATTGGTGATATGTATTGATGAAACATCCATTTTGTTCTGTACAAAATAGTGCTCAAATGCTGCTCTGAAGTACAACAGCACAAGGATGATTGGGAGAGAAGAGGCTTGGGAGGGAAAATCAATTTGGCTTTCAATTATCACCCCTGGGTCACATTCAATGTCTAAACCCATTCATATATTCCATCTTCGGGTGGTGTCAGAATACTGAACCCACCCCCGATGAGATTCAGATGTGGGGAGAGGAGGCAATGCAGCATGTAACCCATTACTGATCTACGCTCTTCCTACTAGGCAGGGATTATTTTACCAGATTCCCGGGGAGCCAAGTCATGCAATATTGATGACCCCTTACACTTCCCTGCTACTGCTGTGATGTGTCAATGCATGGAAAGGGCTTGACAGATGAAGAAGGAGTGGAGCATATGTAGAAATATGTGTGGACAATAAGCTTTGTAAGGTGAGCAGTGAACTAAGAGTATTGGTTTAGAGATTACATGATATTTACGAATATTCAGGTATTTTCTACTTTGTTACCTTAATTAGTCTGGGCTCCCCAACAGATTTCCTGTTAGACAATTCAGTTATCATAGACTTGATCAGTATCCAACATGCGTTAAAGGTCTGGTTAAGATGATGCTTACATTTGCTGTAGGTATCCTCCTCACAGCCACGTGAGTACTGGGCACGCATCAGTAACGACAAGGTTACTCTCACGTGACTTGTCAAGATAATACTTCCTCTATTAGTGATTACATATTTCCACAGCGGTTCATTACTCTGCAGACGTGGTTTACTGAAAATCAGGATTTTCCGCCTTTAATCAGGTCATTATGACTGGGTTGTTGTCACAGTGATTGTTAAACCATATTCGCATAATTACCACCTGATTATGAACATTGGCCTAAGACATTCACATTTGTATTAAAACCTATGATTAACTCGATTTAGATAGAATTGACTTCCCCACCATCTTGAAAACATCTGGCATTTTGATCCCAACTCCTGCTGCCTGTTCAGAAATGATTACCCTGGTTTTCTGCTACCACTGAGCAGAATGACCTTTGAGCCGATGTCAACACTATGACTGCCAAAAGCAGAAATGTTTGTCCTGTGCAAAGAGACCTTGTAGTCAAAATGAACTCCCATTCAAAGTGTTATCTGTGCCTACAGACTCATCCTATTTTAAACAACGACACACAAAGCAAAGCAACTACAGCCGTGTGTTTTGGAAGAAATCCTTCATGCATCTCTTGGAACAGGACTTATCCTAAAGCTCAATAAACAAAGAAAGATCTACACAGCTGAATACAACAAAGTTTGCCAGTATTGTATCTTTAAGGAACCTTAGAGCCATAGTGAACCTCAATTCAGGTGGTGTCTGCATCAATAGCTTCAGCCATATACAAACATCAGAACTGAATGGCAGACAAACTAAAACCATGTGCCTTTGCAATAAACTATTGATTCTGTTTCTTGAAACTAGGCTTAACTTGAGCTGGAGAACCAACATCGCCATTGAATCTCCAAGGATAGGACAACATGTCAAAAGTGTAAACTAATATTGTTATATTTGTCAAGTGAACTGGGCACAAACCCAAATGTGTAACTTATTAGTTTGGAGAAGGGCTGGGCAATGACTAGGACTGTGTAAAAATACTGCATGCTTTGTGATGACCAGTACTCTCACCCCTCACTGTGTCTGCTGGTACACACTGCAAGGCACTTGGGAGCCAGATAGCTATCTGCTTTGATATTTTTATCTGTACAGAATAAAGTTATATTCATAACTTTGACTTTGTGACTGGCGGATTCAATTTTTGGTGGTAATAAGCCGTGATATTCCTTGCTGATCTATCAGATGGTGCCCGAATAGGGACCCTCAAGATTGATGTCACCTCACTAATCAAGGATGTAGATACCAGACCAGGATCGGAGCGTGAGAAAGGGGCCCCTTTTTGTATGAGACGCAACACCTCGACAGTACTGCACAATCTGATCCCTGAACGGTGAGCAAGCGGTTCGAGAGGACATCTTCACGAGGGCCCCCATATCGAGGCGGGTATTTTTGCCAAAATCGCCAGCCACGTTGATCCTTTGTAATCCGATCGGACCTCCTTAGTCTTTAAAATCAGGTGAGTTGTGCCCGGATTCCTAGGAATCCTGATATTGGTTGTAGTTTTGCACTTGCAAGTACAAACAATGCCAGGTAACACCAGTGTACCGACATGCCTGGGAAATTGTTTGCCTGTTTCAGGGGTTTATTCCACAGAGACAGACAATCTTTGGAACGAGGCCGACTGGCGGCACCTGTTGGTTCGCGGGAGTGTACTATGTACTGTAAGTACGGCCTAGTTAGTATTGTATTTAACAATATTTGCCACAGACAAACTAGACAAGCTTACAAATTTCAGTGGCCAGTTCATGGTAGTTTTGAAATTGCCCGTATAGAGTATTTAGATTTTATATTGTTGAAGAAAAAGGCTAGGCCTGCAGCATTTGATGTAATTAAGGATTCGAGAAAGGAAGCTATGCAGCAACTAAAGAGTAAAGAGAAATATGCACGTCGACATATGTCTAACTCTGAAAAAGCATTATTGTATGATCAACAGAAAAAGACGGAATCTATTAGAAGTATGGATAGGGCTTTTCAACTTAGAGTACAGAAAATATATCCGTGTAAGGATTTTCATACCTCAGACAAACTAATCGATAAGCTTTTGAATGAGCGTATGTGTCTCTCCCTGTTGTTTTACCTCTTCCTGCTGTTGCACCTCCTACCATTGTTGTTCCATTTCCTCCTGTTGTAGCTCCTCCTCCAGTTGTTGCTCCTCTTCCTGTTATTGTTACCCCTTCTGCATCCTCACCCTTACCGACAGTTGCTGTTCCCTTAATTCCATCTTTACCGCCAGCAGTACTGTCTCCACTTCCTGTTGTGCAAGATTTGTCTGAACTTTCTTTTCCAAGTGGTTCTGCTATACTTGTAGTGATTGGAGGGGAGCTGATACAAGAATAGTGACTCGTAGTACAGTATCTAAAGCTAGGAAAAGATAATTGTATGCATGGGCTAAGAAATATATAGAAGAGGGCGAAAAATCAGCTGTCTTAACTACGATTTCTGGCCAAGAAAGTATTCCCGAACAGAATATTTTGATAGAGTGGATGGTAATGCATTTTGCTGATATTTGGAGTGATTTGACAGACATAAATGTCCCACAGGGGTTGAGGGATTTGAATGTCCTAGCCCGCTCAAGGGACACTGCAGAGAAAGTACATGAGCATGTTGAGAGAGTTTTTGAGTTTAAGAGGCAGTTAGATCAATTACAGAATGATGAAATAGATGGTACTAGAGTGGGAGCCTCATATGTGCAGGAACGATTTCGTCCTTCATGTAAACCAATGCGTGAAGAAACGTGTATTTGCACAAAAGACGCGCTTAGATGGATTTCGGATGTTTCAATTTCTCCCATTGAAGTATATGACACGTTTAGTCAGTATGCTCCGGCTATGCAAAAGAAAGTGTTACAGGTAATGGCAGAGTAGCTAAGGGATGAGTATATGAAGTAAAAGGTTTGTTGTCCCGCAGATTTGATGTTCATTTATAACAGAGCAATTTCGCCCGATAAGGCTTTGACTACTTTGTCACTTGATTTAGCCTTGTTGCTTAATGAACATTCAGAATTGCCTACTTCTCAATTGCCAATGAGGGAGGTTCCTCCAACATTTGTTCCTAAAGTAGAAATTCCAGCTGATGCCGCAACAGGCGCAGCAGCCGCTACTATTAAAGCTCATGTTTCACAGTTTGTTCATGTTCCATTTTCTAGACAGGAAGTGAATACCATTAGACAGACGATTCCAGATATCAGGAAAAATTCCACAGGATGTTATAAAGAAATTTAATCTGTCTTGCATTTGTCAGTTTTCACACTGGGTGATATAGATTTGATGTTCCCTGTGATCCTACTTTCTGATTTATGCAAACAGATTAGACCTGTAGATGATCAGGCAGGACTGGGTGACACATGGGTTAACTTGGTATGGATAGATGGAGAAAAGAAGGCTGGTGAATAACCGCCACAGGTGATATTGACACTGCCGGACAGAATAGTAACTAAATTAAAAACTTTGGTTCCAGAGAGAAGAATAGTTTGGGACAAGCTCACAGCTTGCATCCAGGGGAAATCTGAGGGCGCTGCCAAATTTTTTAATCAGTTCGAACAAGTGTTTTCAGATTTTAGCAGTCAGGACTTAAGTACAGAGTCAGGAAAAAGGATGTTTGTAGACAAATTTGTGCGTGGATTGTTTCCTGATATCCAATCACAAATGATGACTTCCAAAAGTGCCTGACAAGATAAATCACAGTCTGAAGTATTGCACATGGCTCAGAATTATGAAAATAGAGTCAATACTGAAAAAGAGAGGATAGAAAAGAAGGGCGACTTACAAACAAAAGTATTGTTGCAGAAAATAGTAAGAGGAACTTGAGATGGGAATACACAGTTTAGAGGACAGTTTGCACCACAGAATAATGTGCAGATGGGTCCTGTACACATGAACCAATGTGCTCATTGCAGACAAGAAGGTCACTGGCGAGCACAATGCCCGATCCTTCAGCAGCGATCGAATAACACATATGGTACCATGGGTAGATGTTCCAGAGGCCGTCTTGGGTTAGGGGGTCCTGGTAGAAGTCAGTTCACTCAGAATCAACAGTCATTCTCAAAGGATAATCAGCAGCATGCTCTTAATAATGGGAACATTTTTGATAATCCTTCGACTGTCTATTTCTCTGAGGATCTTGCATTTGATGATGTACTGTTCCGTTAGGACAGCCCGAAGCAGAGTCTGGAACCAGTACCTATTCCCGTTGATCAGAAAGGGCCCTACATTGAAATGAAGGTGGGGAATAGGAAGCATCTCTTTTTGATAGATACAGGAGCACAGAAGTGTTCCATTGATCATTAACGGATTTCAGATATTCCACTGTTAGGGCAGAATAACATTTCTGTAGGATTCTCTGGTACGCCAGTGGTTAGTCTGGTCTCTCAGCTGGTACCGATTCCACTGGGACCATTCACTGATTCATGTCCATTTCTTTTGACGACGAATTGTGGCGAAAATGTATTGGGGTTGAATCTGTTGAAAGAATTGAATGCTGTAATTTACTGTTCTCCGGATGGATTGCATCTAACGATTTCACCTCAACAAACTTCTGTTTCACAATTCTTGACTAGGCCTTTACCGACTGAATTGGATAAGGTTCCGGCATGTTTATGGGCGGTAGATGATAATGACGTTGGTATTTTGCAAATTGAGCCTGTTAAAATTGTGTTGAAACCAGGTGTTAAATTGCCACATATTCCACAGTATAAGATTTCAGTTGATGGTGAACAAGCTTTAAAGGGTATAGTTTCTGATTTTGTACATCGAGGAGTAATTGAGGAAATTGCAGGAAGCTTGTGTAATAGTCCGATTTTACCGGTGTATAAGAAAGGGGATAATGCAATTCTTTTCCGTTTTATTATTGATTTACGCGAGATCAATAAGATTGTTGCCCCACAATTTCTGATTGTGCCTGATGTGACTACTATATTAACAATGATTCCAGCTTCAGCTACTCATTTTAGTGTTGTGGATTTAAAGAATACTTTCTTTAGTATTCCTGTACATGTTGACAGTAGATAGTTGTTCTCGTTCACCCTCGGGGCACGCTCGTTTACATTTACTTGTGTGCCACAAGGGTACACTGAGAGTCCAAGCATTTATAGTAGAGCTTTAAAGGAACAGCTTGATACACTTGAGTTGCCATCCACCTGTAAGTTGTTGCACTATGTTGACAATCTTCTTTAAGCTGCAGATTCAGAAGTTGCTTGCAAAGAAGGCACTGTGTTGCTACTTATTCATCTAGCAGAACATGTGCATAAGGCTTCATTGAAAAAGTTTCTATATTGTCGACAGGATGTTGCCTATTTAGGCTATCTCCTGTCAAAGGAGGGGAGAAGACTGACACCTGAACAGATACAAAGGATCTCTAGCATGTCTGTCCCAAATACACAGAAAGAGATCAGAGCCTTGATAGGCATGACCTCGTACTGTAGACAGTGGATCCCTAACATCTCATTAATGACAAAAACCAATGTTGGCATTGACAAAGAAGGGCATTTCTTTGCCTTTACCATTGAACATGGATTGTCAGAAAGCTTTTGATCTGCTAAAGGCTGCGTTGTGTTCAGCACCGGTTTTGGGCACACCAAATCATGACAAGGCCTTTGTTTTGTATGTGCATGAATGTGATGGATGTTCTTTGGCTGTGTTAACGCAGGAGCATGGAGAAAAGAATAGACTGTGTGGTTATTATTCCTTCATGCTTGACCCTGTTGCATGCGCTTTGCCGAGATGTTTGAGAGCTGTTGCTGCTGCCGCTGCATCGGTAAAACAAAATGAGGGTATGCTTCTGGGTCACTGCTTAACCGTGATGGCACCTCACTCTGTAGATGTTCTGTTAAATAGAATGCAAACGCAACATCTCACATCAGCACGATTAACAAGATAAAGCTGATTCTGTTTGCACCACGTATTCAAATTACGAAATGTTGCTCATTAAATCCAGCTGAACTATTGCCTCTTCCGCAAGAAATTGCTTGCAGTGACGAGATGTCACATGACCTCTATACCACAGAACAAGAGACTAAATGCAGAATTGATTTAAATGATACGCCATTAAAAGATCCACAAAGGGAGCTGTTTTGCGATGGCTCCTGCTTCAAACTTCCAGATGGTACATCCACTGCTGCTTATGCAATCAGTACATTAACCACTATTGTAGAAACCAAACTAATTCTGCATAAATCCATGCAGGCCGCAGAGATTATTGCATTGACTCGAGTTTGTGAACTTTCCGAAGGGCTTAGTGTGAATATATGTACAGACAGTCATTATGCCTTTGGGGTGGTTCACAACTTCGGTCGATTATCGGCAGAGAGAGGTTTCTTGATCTCGCAAGGAACTAAGATATAACATGGTACCTTGATAGTTCGGCTACTTTCAGCACTTGTGCTTCCTACCCAGTTAGCAATAATGAAGTGCGCAGCACACCAGAAAGTAACAGATGATCTGGGGAGAGGAAATGCTTTTGCTGACAGAAAAGCCAAACAAACTGCCACCGATTTGCATTCCAAAATGTATATAATAAAAGAGGTCACTAACACTTGTGTGATAGACATAGCAATTGGTTGTATAAAAGACATTCAGGCTGATGCCACTCCAGATGAATTTAAACAGTGTGCTGAGGGTTCAGCAATTTTAGACATTAAAGGTTGTTGGGTAGATAATGCGAAACAAAAAAGGATGCTCCCTGATGCGTATGTCACCGCTATGGTTACGATGGCTCATGGTCCAAATCACATATGTGCTAAAAAGATTTATAAATTGTTAGAACCTATCTAGGTGAATGTAAATATCTCAAACTGCTGAGCGTTTTGTCCAAAATTGCATGGTATGCTTACAGCATAATGTTGGGAAAGGTACATCGACACCGAGGGGTAGTTTTGGTCCCCCCTCTATGCATTTTGAGGTGATACACTTCAATTTCATTGAAATGGAGCGTTGTCAGAATTACAAATATGTTCTAGTAGTTATTTGTGCTTTCAGTAAATGGGTCGAAGCTTTTTCTCTCAAAGATGCCATAGCAATGACGACGGTGAAAACCATGCTGAAGGAATATTTTCCTAGGTTTGGTTTACCAAGAGTCATTTGGTCGGACAATGGTCCACATTTTAGTGCTGCTGTCATCCTGCAAGTTTGCATAGGATTGCAGATCGATAAACTGTTTCATTCGGCCAGACACGCTCAGAGTGCCGGACTTGTAGAACACCATAACGATATATTAAAGAATAAAATGGCAAAAATCTGTGCGAGTAGCAATTTGAAGTGGCCAGATGCCTTACCAATAGCTCTATTGTCTATGCGGACGACCGCACAGTCGAGAACAGGGCACTCTCCCTATGAGATAATCATGGGGAGACCAGCCAATATTTGGAACGTAGCCAAACCCAAGCGGCTAAAAGATGTAGCGCATTTGCTCCTTTTTGAGTACTGTGACCGGTTAACTCAAACCTTGTATTTGATTTATCAACAGGTGCGAGAAGCCCTCCCAGTAAAATACGAGGGTCCCAGTCATCGACTCCAACTTGACAACTGGGTGCTCGTCAAATCGTTTGAAAGAGCCTCGTGTCTCGCACCTCGCTGGAGAGGACTGTATCAAGTCCTCCTTGCCACACAGACCGCTGTACGAGTGGAAGGGAAACAACACTGGATTCACGCAATGCGCATCAAGAAGATACCTTTTCCTCTGCCCCACAACAAAGGGGAAGAGAATGAGATTGTTCACTCTGTTCCACATCACAAGGCTGTTCTAACTGACACTGAGGGTGTCCTGGAAATCCTTCCTGAGCCTGTGGGGCCTGGGGAGACTGCTGTTTTGCCTCCAAGTCCTTCTTCGGATCTTTCTTCACCATTGAGCAATCTTGCTTCTGCTTCATTACTTCCTTTAGGAAGCGACAACACTCTGTTAGCAGAACACACCATACCTGGAGTCTTGAGGTACGATCTGTGTCCGAGACACCAGACTTACAGCACAGCATCGGCTGTGCCCATAAGGAATCATTGTTGAGCCAGTCCCTTGTCACTCTTTCACTGAAAAATAAATAAGAGGCAGGGACCAGCAAAGTCACCTTCAAGCAAGATAGGCCACGTGGTCAGGAGCCACCGACGGATCTACTAAAAGAGCCTAACGGACAGGCTTCTAAACGGACTCTGAGAAACAATGTCCCTTACTAAATCCACTTGTGCAGAGCAAGCTATTGGTCTTGTGGCTGACAAAGAATCTGCTCATCAGAGATCATGCATGGTCCTTGAGGACCCACTGTTTTTTTAATCGCAGTACTGGTTTGTTTAGTAATTATATTTGCACTTGGGTTCTGGTACATGGAAGGGGTGCATCCGTTTGAAACTTTGTTAACCACCGAAATAATCTCCACTGTGTCTCCACCTTTTGTGCATCTGCACATTCTTCCTCCTCGAGACTCCCAACATATAATAACACTCTCCTAATGATCATGAATGCGACCCATGCAATTCTAAACAGAATGAATTGCTGGGAGTGTTCACACTTGCCACAACACGGGGAAAAGGGACTGAGCTGGTATATTCATCCCCTTCTTTTAACTACTGCATGCTATGCCTCACTCAGGGCACTATTCTTTGGTCGTTGGAACGATAGTATTTCTGGGAACTTAGATGGGACTAATTTGAATGAATTTGAAAAATAAGTCCTAACACATTTGGGGTGTTCTCTCTTTGTGAATGGAAGCAAACTAATGTTGCTTCTGTTAGGCCTTCTGATAGACTCTTTCGACCTTTTCAGTCATTAATTTCTTTCAAGATGGCTCCCGTAGGCAACCGGGATGCCATGCCTCCTTCCTATACTATTAATCATAGCCCCCACTCTGTTTCCTTCTGTATACAAAGGGAAGGTTCTCAGCCAATGGGTACATCGAGAGTTTATCCTTGGTTACCCAGAGATTGGCAGGGTACTTGTTACTTGGGTATCTTATTACCAGGGGTATATGTGGCTACCACCTCTGAAGCTTCTAGAGCTCGTCCAAGGCGGGATGAGAATGGTGATACTCCTTCACATGTCATGGGTGATGTAGCAAAATCCTTTGTGCCATTTTGGCGACAGATAATGAATTCCGAAGATATCAGAAGACTAGCAAGGGTACTGGAAAAAAACATCAATAGGACCACCGATATTCGGTACAACATGATGCTGGAGCAAAAGGCAATTAGATTAGTAGCCCTCCAAAATAGGATGGTGCTAGACGTCATCCTAGCTGAGAGTGGTGGGATATGTAAATTGGTGGGATCCACATGCTGTGTTTTTGTACCGGACTCCTTCCCTACTATATTCAAGACAATGCAAAATCTGCATACCTTGAGTACTGAAGTACAGGGAAACTGGGATCTTGGTGCTTGGTTCTGGGACTTACTATGATCATGGAGCTGGAAACTATTGCAGTCCTAATGGTAGTTCTTGGTGTTTTACTGTTTTACTGTTTTGTTGTTGTTGTGTACAATGTCTTCCAGCCATATGTCCGATGTTAAGAGGATGTTGTGCACAAACAATAGGTACACTAGGACCTAAGATACATGCACCCAAGGAAACTACTGATGTTTTAGTAATGAAGGATATTACTATCAAGGAACTTATGATGATTGATATTTCTGAAAAATGTGATTCAGGATGTACGGACATTGAGGTGTGGGGTTTTGAGTAAAGCGAATGTTTGAGTAATGCTCTTGGATTAGGCCAAAAGGAGGGTTTGTTAAACCATATTTGCATGAATACCGCCTGATTATAAACATTGGCCTAAGACATTCGCATTTCTATTAAAACCTATGATTAACTCAATTTAGATAGAATTGACTTCGCCGCCATCTTGAAAACATCTGCCATTTTGATCCCAACTCCTGCTGCCTGTTCAGAAATGATTAACCATGTTTTCAGCTGCCACTGAGCAGAATGACCTTTGAGCCTATGTCAACACTAGTACTGCCAAATGCAGAAATGTTTGTCCTGTGCAAAGAGACCTTGTAGTCAAAATGAACTCCCATTCAAAGTGTTTTCTGTGTCTACAGACTCATCCTCTTTCAATCAACGACACACAAAGCAAAGCAACTACAGCCGTGTGTTTTGGAAGAAATCCTTTATGTATCTCTTGGAACAGGATTTATCCCACAGCTCAATAAACAAGGAAAGATCTACACAGCTGAATACAACAACGTTTGCCAGTATTGTATCTTTAAGGAACCTTGGAGCTACAGTGAACCTCAATTCAGGTGTTGTCTGCATCAATAGCTTCAGCCATACACAAACATCAGAACTGAATGGCAGACAAACTAAAACCATGTGCCTTTGCAATAAACTATTTAATGTGTTTCTTGAAACTGGGCTTAACTTGAGCTGGAGAACCAACATTGCCATTGAATCTCCAAGGATAGGACAACATGTCAAAAGTGTAAACTAATATTGTTATATTTGTCATGTGAACTAGGCACAAACCCAAATGTATAAATTATTAGTTCGCAGAAAGGCCGGGCAAAGACCAGGACTGTGTATAAATACTGAATGCTTTCTGATGACCAGTACTCTCACCCCTCATTGTGTCTGTTGGTACACACTGTGATGCGCTTGGGAGCCAGATAGCTATCTGCTTTGATATTTGTATCTGTACAGAATAAAGTTATATTCATAACTTTGACGTTTTGACTGGTGAATTCAATTTTTGGTGGTACTAAGCCTCGATATTCCTTGCTGATCTATCCTTGATGACAAGCTTCGTTAACTATTATTTTATTCGATTGGATATGATGAAGTAGAGTGCTTGCACTGCAAATCAGAGGAGATAGACACATGCCTCGGTTAATTTCTAGGAACATCAAAGACTCGGTTGGCGAGTGGATGGTGAGAAGGAATCAGATTAGCTGCAGCCCAGGTGTCTTTGAAACCTATTAGAACACCTACTAACCGACACCCTCCAACACAGGAGTGTTAGGTAAGAAAGTCACTAGGACATAGAGGTGTAACTAAACTGCTTGTATACATAATAGTGAAGTTCACTTTATTCATAATAGCTATTTGCCTGCATTCTCTAGATCCTGGACTCTCCCCAACTTGCAAGACTAGATTAACCAAGAATAAGGCCAGGTAGGGAGGTATTTTGTCTACTGGCCTCAGCACTAGAATTGTTCCCCCTATATAGGTCTGCATCACATAAGAGTGGATAATGGTTATAGGCACTGATGTGGGTTTTGCTTGACAACCTATTCTATACACCACCGTTGGTTCACCAGTATACCAAAGATTAACTCTGTACACCCTTTGACATGCTGTCACGGTGGACGGTGGTTACACTCACTGGCATTAAAAGTAGAAATGCATTTGGAATAGTACATGTACAATTATCATTACGTTTTTAAATGTATCAACTCATTTGGGTCTTTTTTCTAATAGTGTGAATTGCTAAGAAGGGGAGCATATCCCCGAAACGCATCAAGCACACGTGTTGCTCTCTGCCCTCCTCAGGAATGAAAATTGAATAAACTTGCTTTGAATAGTACAGCATTTGATTTGTGTATTACATATATTATGGTCCATTTATGTAGAATACCATTTCACATTTTGACTGATCTCAGTAGTTAGGTGTGGAGGGCACAGAAGGGTCCATAGACTGGACTCCTATCTTTCAGTTTATATCACAATCTCGTGTCAGGGTCGGTATTCCTCTACTGCACCCAAACAGTATTTAACTTTTCTGAAGCATAAATTGCTCGTAATTTGAGTGGGTGTGCACTGACGATTTACTTTACTTTATTGATAAAGGAGCGTAAAAGAGGGCAACAGTACAAAGGGTGGCTGTCAAGTTGCTCAAGTCTGGTGTTTGTGTCATTTTCCCTTTAAATGTGCTCCAAAACCACACAAAGAGGGGAAAACAGCAGGGTTGTGAGATGTTCTTTGTTCACAAAGATAATGGTGCACTCAACGGGAGGCAGGTGTTGGTAATCCTGAGAGAAGGGGTAAACTAGTTGGGGTTGGACCAGGAGCATTTTGGTTCTCACCTGGCCCTAATGTTTTTTTCCCCTCCATTTTAGTTCCAAAGACCACGAAAGAAATGTGGATTTGTGGAGATTACGTTGGGAAATGGGAAAAACATCAGGCAGAGATGAGGATTTATGGCGATCAACTGGGAAGAGCATGCATAGATGCAGAACTGGAATGGCATGGGCTAATGGGATGGGAATGTGGTGGGGTTGATTGCTGTGGATGTTGCTTGAATTGGGGGGCACTGGGGACAGCACACTCGGTGAACTTTCACTTAGTAGAGAAACCATAGTTCAGTGGACGGGTTTTGAGATCATTTAGATTATGAAGGAAGAGATAGGGATTATATAAAGGCTGTGAACGGGCCCTACAAACATGTGGACATAGCTACTACCGCCAAGAGTGTGGAGGGGTGAAGAAGCCCACAGCAATTGACACGGCGGGGGTGGGGTAGATAAATAAGGAATTCTCAGGGTGTTGTAGCGTTAAAGGAATAGGGATAGTGGGGCATGAAGCGTACCTCAGGGCAACGAGTGTGCAATTGTCGTTTCTTTGGACAGAATCATATCTAATGAACCTGATGGACATGGTGGCATGGGTGTAATTTTAGGGGGGGGCAGGGGTGTTTGTCCCCCCCCCAACTTTCATGGCACACCATTTTGTCCCCATTCATTTGGCTGGGGCACCTTTTCCTCAGATGTCATGACCCCCCAACATTTTCAGCAAAGTTACTCCACTGCATGGTGGACAGCTTTATGAAGGAGCAAAGGGGGATCGGCAGGACACTTTGGGGGGAGGGTCCCGTTGTGTGCCAGAACAGAAACTAGAGAGCAAAGAAATGAGACAAGTAGTTAGCAAAGTCTGAGTTTATAAGATTGCAAAGAGCACATCTGGGGTTGGTTCAGCAAAGAGAAAAGAGAAATACAGTGCCTATTCCGAGAGCAAAAGCAAAAGAAAGTAGAACAAGAAGGGGAACCATAAGAAAAGCAAAATGACAAGGTTGGGGGAACCCAATACGGAAGACAAAAGGGAGAAAAGTGCGAGAAATGGGGCGTAAGAAAAGGTGAAGGGGAGGCTAAACTTGATGTGACCCAGAACTTTGCATGATAAAGAGTGAGGACATGGTTAATGTGTACTGCAAAGTGGACCTGCCTTGAGCAAAGCAGCCTTTCATGAACAGATTCGGAGTCTGAAAGATTTATTTAGAGCCGCTCGCCCTTAAGGCTCTCTGCGAACAGCTTACAAATACGTTTTGCAAACAAAAGACAGTGCTATGCAACATCCACTGGCCGAGCGGGGGAGAGCAGGCCCTGGCTGTTTTATTTAGGACATTCTCTTTTGGAAAAAATGCAAACTCCCGAACTCCCGGGAAGAAAAAGAATGGTGTGAGTCAACAGCACTTCACAATAAATGCACTTGATAGCAAGCCTCTGTATACATCCTGGGCAGACTCGCTCTGCACTGCCGATGGTAATGGCAGCTATTTATAGAAATAATGCATCTGGGCTTTAGCACTGCCATTCCCAGTGAAGGGAAAGGCGCATCTTTAAATAACTGCAAACTCTCATTGCAGTTTAGGATAGCCATGGGATATCGGCAGGGTCGGACTGGCCCTTTCGGTCTTTCGGCCCGTGGCCGAACAACTTTGAGGTCCCAGGGGGCCGGTTTTTCGGCAGCCACCTCTGGGCCGTTTTTAAAAAAAAAAAAAAATGTCACGTTTTTTAAAAAAAAATTACAATGTCATTTTTTTTTTTATTGGCAGGCCGGCCTGCTCACCACAGTAACAGTGTCACTGTCTGTGTGTGTGCGGCGCCGCGGCCCGCACGAGCAGCTCCAGCTCGCTAGGCTCACACTCACAGTCAGTCACTCATCAGCAGGCCGTCCGCGGCCGGGAAGTAAAATGGGGGGGGGCTCGGCCGCTGCGCTGGGCTGGGCAGGGCAGGAGCCAGGAGAGAGGCGCGCGCCAGCGGCCCTGTCTGCAGACTGCACACAATTCATCATAGCAAGGTAACACTAGATGTTGTTACCTTGCTTTGTAGATTGCATCTGCATCATGCATGCATCATAATTTATGATGCATGCAGATGCAGATGGACGTGCATCATCACGGCGGTGGGTCACCGGCGGCCGTGCCGCCACTGCAGGGGGCCGGTGCCGTGTGGTGTGCTCGGCTCACGTTCTGCTCGGGCGGCGGCGGCCTGAGTAAAGTTACTTTGATCTGTGGAGGGAGGCAGGATGAAGCAATTGCAAACACTAAAGCAAGTGAACACCTGCCTCCCTCCGAGTCCTGACCCTGGGGGCAGCGTGCCTGCAGGGCTGAGCTGGGTCCCGGCAGCAACATTTCACACAGTTGCTTCAATTAGTTTGCAGGAAGTAACAACAGTTGTTAGCACTTCTTTGCAAAATTGAAGTTAACTTGTGCCTCCTGGGGGGACCGCCACGGAACAAGCCAATGTAAATTCGGCTGCAGGAGGAGGGCAGGCTGCACCTGCCCGCCCGCCCAATAGACTCTGTGCCGCCATGCTAATTGCCTTGGGCCTCTGACCCACCCTGACCCTGTGCATGATTTATGGGCACGCCGGCCGCTCACACCACACAGAGCAGCAGGCAGCACATGATGTGACATCGCAGTGGGGCAGAGAGACAGAGAGCCACCAGGCACCAGCTGTACAGACGCTTGAAGGCCAAGAAGAACCTCCAGTTCCTGGACCGTTATACGGAGACCTTCAAGTGAGCACTGCAAGAGGCACCTGAGCTTGCAAAAGATGGTACTAGCATGCTTCTTTTGGGGGCAACTCTGCTCTGTTGTGCACATGGCTAGTGTCTGTTCTATCGTGTTATTTCTGTTTGCTAGTACAACACTCCCTCTCGCCTACATTGTACGCCCACAGCTTGCATACTGTTTCCCCCGGGGCGTGTATGGGGATCTCTCTCCTCCTGTCCCTTTTGCGTGCACACGGTATGCTCCACTGTCCCGGCGTAGAGTGTGGAGCACACTGCACTGCCCCTGCCTGCCCCCTTCTGTGTGCACACATGGAACACTGCCTTTCCCCTGCTGCTGGGTGCATATTGAACTCTCCCCCACCTCTCTTTGTGCATGTGCCATGATACATCCAGCTTTTGATGAGTATGGTCAAGGTGAAAAACAAGCGAAAACATGCTTTCGCTGTTTTTCCCGAAATATGTTCTATTTTGTTAGAGATTGTCGGCATGGAGCAGGAATCTGATGGAAAATCATGTCTGTGAGTTTCTGCTTCATTTGGGGAATCTGCATACATCCTTGCAGTATCATTAGTTTGGCCTATTAGGAGAAGCTAAATTGTGACACCTATAAACCTATGCATTAGAGTACAGCTAGGGAGGAATCAAGAATGTCTTATGAGGAGGGAGGGGAGACAGAGCCTGTAAGTGTTGTCTGGTTATGTACCCACCTATTCACTGCCCATAGCCATGCTAATCCCTATGGCCATTCCCAACCAGTTCTTCACCCTCCCCACCCAAAACACCTTCTGATGGGAACTCTTTGAGCTCGCTTTATTCAAGCCTTACCATCAAACTTTTCACTCAAAGTAGATGCCAGTTTTTCTTTTTTATTACACTGTTTTTTACGAGTAATATCTTTGGAGTTGTAAACCCACTACTGGTGTAATAGAAATGTCTTACCAGGTCTCCCTTCAGCCACTCGATTTATAAGCACTCTGTGTCCTTCACTGACGTCCTGTTAAAAACAAGCAAACATTGTCAAAGTCAACAGTTTTGTGTGGGCAGTTAATACAACTACGTCTGTGTCTGGAATGCTTGTTTTACTCATGTAAACGGGATGCCAGGAATGTCTCTGGACTTTGCTTGCTTTTTAGTGGGTGCTGTGCTAATCGGCAGGATCAGTAGGTGCAATTGTAGTCGCCATGTTTTTCATTAGTGATCTCTGAAGAGCACAAGAATGCGTTCATGGCTGAGATCAGTTTGCATTGCTCTCTCTGGTGGCCCTGGCATTGCAAACATTAGGGATTCAGAATTGTTAAAGCGGGAATCCCTGTTGGTAGTGGCTATTGGAATCTGTAGCTGTACATGCAATGCAATTGGTTTCACTAGCCTGTTCCAGAGTCAGGGAAAAAACCTACACACTGAATATGGATCGTTAAGAGAACCAAAGAAAAAAAAGTCAGCACTGTTTTTCACATATTGTTTAGATTGTTTGTCATGTCCCTTTGGTGAACTTTTCTGTGTGTCTGAGTGTATTAGTGCATGAATGTTATGTAAATCAGAGGGTGGGATTCAACTTTTTGGGAGGACCAAGTGCCTGAAAATCCGTTTCTCGCAGTAAATCTCTCTGCAAGTTCACGCTCATTGGGGGTCATCACTGTGGCGCTCTGTGACGTCCTTGTGATTGGAGCATTGCGGCATCTTTAGCAAACACCATTAGAGTAACCTGGGGTTGTTGGTGGTACTCTTTTTCATAGGACAAGACTGATATTCAAGTTTGATTTCTCGCCTGTGAGCAGCACAATAAGCTCAAGTGCTTATAACTCTCCTGAGTGGGCGCATTCCCAGAGGATGGGTTCTTTGGCCGAGTTTGTTCTCATTAGAGAAGCTGCCACATTTTTAGCAAACCATTAAAGATATGGTGTGTTCACTGAATGCATGAACATGCCCTGCCGGCTGAAATGTGTGCATTTAGTAGGCAATTTCAGCAAGCAAGCACACATCACAGCGCCTGTAGGTGACGCATGCACCCGTGCTCTCTCTGTGCACGATGTAGCATGATGCTGCTCGGTGCCTTCTGGATATACACATGCCCTGACAGTATACAGTGTACTGTATACTGCCCTTTCTTTCTGCACGGCAAACTCTCACTCACCATTTGTGTGCACACGGTACACGCCTCTTTGTGCAAAGAAGGCATACTGTCCTGTCCCTTCTGGGCGAATGATGATTGAGGACCCCCCTTGCACATGATATAAGGCCCTAGTGGTTTCATGTGGAACTCTCACCTAGCTCCCACCCTCTCTTTGTGCACGTGGTATAATGCCCTGCGCCCTCTTGTGCATGTGGAGTGCTACTCTTTCCCCACACGCCCACTGGCACTGCACATAGCACACTCCGCAGTCCCCACTGTGTGCACATGGCACCTGTTCCCTCTGTCCGGCCAGTGCATATTGCCCCGTCCATTTTATGTAACTCTCCCTTTTCCAATCCGTGTGCATATGGCATCCTACCTTGCACCCTTTTGGGAACATGTGGAATTCCCACCTGCCCAACTGTGTGCCGGACATACCTCCTGTGCGCAGTGTGGATCCGCAGTGTGGATCCGGCCTAGTCATAGCTGGCAGTGGCACTGGCAGTTCTGTAACCTGCTGACACTGAGGAACCAGGTTCACACCATTTAAGCGATTCACCAATTCTAGCCATGTGATCCGTTTTAAAGAAGCATCATTTGACATGCATTTGCATGCCAATGGTTATTCACTATTACTAGGCGAATCCAAGTCATTGTATGCCAACATGTTATTACACTCAAATTGAATAATTCATCACATTCTCCCAGCGATCGAATTTCATATGGGGCAGTACAATGGCAGCCATGGGGTGGAATTCGAGCAGGGATAGCAGCTTTCACCAAGAGTGACATGTGTGGGGCAGAAGTGGGACAAGAGGCAGGCAGCATGAAAATGTGTTACAGTGGTAATGTGTTGTAAATTAACAGACACATGAACCCTCCATAAGTAGCATTTTCTGTAAAGTCATGAATTGATGTTATTCACAAATTATGGTTTGATGGCCACTTTTTTGGAGGCAAGGGTTGGGCCACTTTTTTGAGGCGAGGGGTGGCCACTTTTTTGAGGCGAGGGGTGGGCCACTTTTTTTTGGGTGTCCGGGCCTATTTCTTGTCCCAGTCCGACCCTGGATATCGGTCGAATGAAAACGTTCGTGGAAGGAAACGGTTGCGTGTTATTCACAGAAGTCGGAGGAAATGCCGGCACCATTGGTTTCAGCCGCGTTGCTGGTGTCCGAGCGTGTTACAGCAGAGCAAAAAGCAGCGCTCACCCTCTATCTGGACTTCAACGCCCTCCCCCGCAACCACCACGCCTCAATAATCAGAACGCTGCCTTTTTCTTTTTTTCTTTTCTTTTAAACAAAAGCCAGCAAGACTGAGGCCAAATAAAAATACAAATCTGCAAATGTGGCATATTATTTAGGCCTGCGTAGTTGGCGCAGGTTATTATTTTAAAGATTATAGGCCTAGTTAAGGAAAATGCTGCTTCACTGAGGTCAGGAAATATTTACAACAATCCCACTGGCAGTACTGAGCAACACATTTGTCCAGATTGACTACAATGGTACATGAGTATTGCCAGGCCATCGTGGCAGAACTATTACGCCGGGGTGGGGCGGGGCAGGGGAGATATATGACAGCGGATTTTTTAACGAAGACAACTCATCGAATTTTATTTGTTTTATTTTTAGGGCGGTCGTCTCCCAAGCCCTGTATCCCCTTTATTTTGTTTTGCTATTCTCGAGCCCGCACACCCCATATATATATTTTTCTAACCCCCCCAAACAATCCGATACGTTTTTTTCGTTAAAAGAATTGCAGTAAAACACCCCACGAAAAAACATCCCGCGATGAAAGGACGTCGCACCCTCCAAACGTGGACATGTCACAGACGAGCAGTGTGCTGTTGCTCTCAAACCATTCCCCTATGAAGCAACCAAAGCTTGGCCTGATGCCTTGTGAGTGATGTCACTGACACCAAGTGCTGCTGTTCAGAGAAACATGGCAGCTCCATGCAAGAAAGGAGGCGGCGATTGTTGGATGGGTTGCAGGTTAGGGTTCCATTTTGCTGCAAGAACAGAAGACATTTGTGCAAAGTTGGTCATTCGAATTTCTAATTGGTGTGCGGGAGAAGAAGCATAAGATAAGGAAGTGTGAGTGTGTAGGGAGCAAAGTGCATTGATTGGCGACTGATACATCACAGGTTCGGGCCTGCATCCATTGGCGTGCCCACCTTCGAACATTCCTTTCCAGAACATGCGTGCCACCTAATAGCAACATCGCAGCCAATCTACTGCAGCACCTTGCATCCTGGGTCTCTGACTCCAAGCTTTCTTGGAAAGTCCTGCGTGGAAATTGCAGTCTAAAATGGCACGTAATGGCACAGGGAAGATGATCCTTAGAAAGTTCCCGTATACTCTGCTAAGCTCCATGTGACAATCGCAATTTGTTATAGTCTGGTATTCAGAAAAGGAAAATATTATTGCTCGTGATTTGACCCTCACATTCTAAGGGGGAGGCTCCTTCACTATGAGCCTTGGTTCCATTACACCGATTGTAATTCTTTCTGTCCATAACATGGCCACCATTAGTCCACAGACAGTCTACGAGGCCCTCAGATATCTTTCTAAAACTTGAACAAAATCTCTCATGGAGAAGCAACAATAGAGTGTCACATGCCCACTGAGTTCCCTCACCAAAAGAAAGCTAAAACCAATACAAACAAGCATTGGCACAACCAACAGTGTTGGCTTTTGTGCAGTGTGAGATAAGCATTTTCCTGGCACATCCATAATGGTGCTATCTGGAAAATAGATGGCACCATCTGGCAAACAGTACTTGTACCTGGGCGTAATATGGAACTGCATGACAAATGCGTATCTAAAGCCTATAAAAGTGTGACAAGTCAGTACTAGGAACCGATGCAATGTTGAATGTATTCCCCTCAAACAAAGTGGCTGAAGGCAAACCTTTTAAGGCATTTTTGATCAAACCAGCAAGGTGTACAGATACGACTAAGCCATTACCTTTCATAAGACTCTTTAGAAATATCAACAGGGTCCCCTTAAAGGAGAGTTCCGGGACTTTTTTTTTATTGTCCCTACGGTTCGGCCATGTGTTTTTAAGCATAACTCGGTAGATCGTAGAAAACTTTCCTATGGACCTTACCCGACTTTTCGTCCATTAACGCACTCGAAATCAGCCGCCATTTTATGATAATCCTATCACTTGCCGCATCGCCCTGGCTCACCTGCTTTTGCGGCACTAAATCAAATCCCCCGCCCCTGAAACAGACTTGATCAAAACATTCATATTCCCCGCCTCTATCCGTGACGTGACTGAGCTGCGTAGGCAAACGCGCCCAGGCGTCTTCTACGCGACTCCACACAGAACCAGGAAATCAACACAGATGAGCTCAAACAACACAGCGCGCCACAATTGGGAATATGAAACTGTACTTTTAAATTAAACCGCAAGATTGTAAATTTGGTAAAGTACATTTATTTGACATCAAATGTTTTGAGAATATTCAGCGATTAGCATTTTTATTTGCACATGTTCCAAAAAGTTAGTTTCGAGGCACACGATGTTCCTTTGCTGTACACAGGGTCTTAGATCATCTCACAATACAGCGCCACAATTCGGAATATGAAACAGTGGTTTAAAAGCAAACGGCAAGATTGTACATTTGGCAAAGTACATTTATTTGACATCAAATGTTTTGAGAATATTCAGCGATTTGCATTTTTATTTGTTCACGTTCCGAAAAGTTCGTTTCGAGGCACACGATGTTCCTTTGCTGTACACAGGGTCTTAGATAAATGAATTTTTATTTGCTCTCGATCCAAAATATTTCGTCTTGAGGCAAGCGATGTTCGTGTGCAGTAGACATGGTGTTGGTTTACGATAAAATAAGCTCTTCGGTCGCACTGATAATCGCATGGCTATTCCAACAACGAGGCACTAGGGCACCACAACGGTCTGTATGTTGCATCTAGCCGTTAGTACCGCGTAAGGGCATACTTGTACTTGGCGATCGTCCCACAAAATGGTCAGGGTGCTAACGTTGTTCACGCGGAGAAGCAACTGGCGATTATAGAAGCCATCCGCCGGTGTCTGGTACTCGTGACACAGACAATAATGGACGATGTATCTATTTGAAAAACATAAAAAAAGGAAATTAGTCTCACCATCAGATCTTTATTAAAATTATTCATTTTATATATTAGGTCTGGAAATTATTTCATAGCTAGGACAGTGCAACTGGGTTTTATACGTCAAGGGGGGCTGTAGGATACTGAGACAGTCCCCCAGTGCAGGGGTTGACAGGGAGTGCAGGTGGAGAGTGGAAGGGCCCAGGACCGAGATCGCAGACAGTGGACCAGTTGTAGCAGGGGAGAGGGAGAGAGAAAGCAGAAGCAAAGGTTTTGAGGTGCTTCCGTAAAAGTATGATATGATATGATATGATATGGTATTTGTAACGCGCCTATACACAAGTGTTTCAAGGCGCGACGAGGCAGGGAGGGAGGGGAACAAGGGGAAGACAGACAAACGATCCTACTAGGCCAGGTGTCATTCAGATCGCGCAAGTGCAGAGGTAAGGGGAAAAGGAGAAAGTGCAAGGAGAGGAGGTGGGGGGGAAGTGCAGTACAAGGTAAGTAGCGTAATAAAATAATAAATAATAAATAATAAATAAAAAGGGCCCGCTTGAGGCCAAGGACAAGTCTCGCAGTTCTGTTCTGGATAAGTTGCAGAGGGCGGAGAGTGGAGGCAGGCAGATTAAGATAGAGGCTGTTACAGTAGTCCAGCCTAGAGAGAACCAGGGCTCGGGAGACAGTGAGCTTCTGGGGGAAGGAGAGGAAGGGAAGAATACCTCTGAGGAGGTGCAGCTGGTAGTGTGACTTCTTAGAGACGTCAGATATATGAGGAGAGAAGGAGAGTGTGGAGTCGAAGATGACCCCGAGGTTTTTAGCCTTGCAGGTAGGGGCGGGAAGGGGGCCAAGTAGACGGTTCTCCCCAAGATAGTGCACGGTACAAAACAACATGCCACATAGAACGAACAAGTACAACTTAACCCGTCTTTAAAGCAACTGTATAGTAATTAAATTGCGGTATAAACTCATCTAAAGAGTTACTTACATTATATTTGCATTTTCCATTGCGTCTGTGCGTAGGGCAGCCCCGAAATACCACTCCTTCTATGCCGACGTTATTTCTTCTAATGAACGAACATGAAATGGCTTTCGTTTCTGAAATTATATTCATTATCGTTTCTTACGTGGTCCAGGCCTGTCAAGGTCAAAATACAATAGAACCTTATTCTGAGTCGTGGGCCATTCTGGCACCCGAGAAAAAATCAAAGCAGCTGACCTTCACTTCGAACGAGCACACATTCCAAGTTAGCTACATTCAGTGTAAGGCATTCTCACAGGACATGAAATTTACACTCCATCTTTGCATTTTGTCTGCGTGCTTTGCAGCCACACAGAACCATAAATACGGAGAGATTCTATATTTATTGAAAAATGATTTATATTACTGTTTGGTTTAATTTAATGCGCAAATGAACAAGGTTGGCTAGATACACATATTCAATGGGCCTGCGACATGAGGAGACTTGAGAGAACAGACAATCAAATTACAATCATTTAAACCGTGATGTGTATTTCTCAATGAGTTCTTCTTTAGGTGGACATGGAACAGATGCAATGTTGGGTGGCAATGCAGTTGTCCCCTGCACAGGTTCGTTCACAACTCCATTTATGTGCCTATCTAGGACGTCAACAATAAGTTTCTCAATAAACTCATATTGCATATCCTCAAACACTGGTTTGATCACCCATTGTTTACTTCTTTTAGTGAAGGCCTTATTGTAGCGAAGCGTCCCTAAAGTTCCGGTCGTCCTACTTTGTTGACGGCCAACATTATGGTTATGTGCCAAGACCGCTAAAAGAGTCCGATTTATCATGCCCTCCATGCCAAAATGCAATCGTTTTGGCCTGTACTTTAGGCACATATTGTGGAACACCTCCAAATCTCCTGTGTGGCAGAATTCCGTGAGTCCCCTCAAAGCTTTTGTTATAGTTTTATCAAATACAATCTTTTCAATGGCTTTGTGAGTGGGTGATGAAGGAATCAACCACTTCTTCTTCCGTGCCTCCTCTGTGGACAAATGGCCATGTTCACAATTGTGGAAATGTTGGTTCGTGTTCCATCGGTGAATGTTCGTACAGTGTGGCATTACTGACCGCCATTTTTCCAGTAGAATTTCCAACGACCCTCCACATGTTTTTGAGCTCCACCAAAGATGGTTGCTGATTGACTTTGACCACTGTGAAATACCTTGCAATTCTTTTTTTTTACCTGCAGCCGACAATTTTTTATTGATTGATTTTGCAAGATGCCAAACGTCAAATTGGTGATTTATATTTTTGTACTGTTCTCTCATTGTCTTGGCAATTGAAACGTGTCTGTCCGTGGCTATCAGGTCGATCACCATTCCCCGCGATTGTAGTTCTTGCAATGATGCTACAAAGCCAACTTTCTCCATGGCCACTGAGGATGTACTTTGTGACACCTGCACGACCACCGAACTCACAATTTTCTTACTTTCCATGTCCTGAAAGTGGTAGGTGCAGTACTTGGCTGAAAATCCTGGGCTGTCGCACTGTCCATCACCGGCTAGCCTGAACCGTTTGCCCGCGAATGTACTATCAATAGACATTTTTTCCATTCTCCAAGCTTCGCTAATGGCTGGAAATAGATAATCGGTTTGGTATTTGTAGAACTGAGTTTTCGCAATGAAATGGATTCCCACAAACTGAAAGAAAGACTCTAATTTTTTAAAACTTGAACCACTAAAAAGTGCAGCCGCTGCACAAAGTAGATTGCCTGCTGGCAGTTGTCCCAGCATAGGTTGTGCAGACCATGTGAAAGGATGATATTTTGTACAGGTGGCATGTATTTTAAGGTTAGTGCCTCGAATTGCACGAGTCACATTAATCAATGGCTCCCCACATACTTCCCCACCTACCAAATGCCCACATTTAATCCGAATAATAATATCAATCAAACAACTATCGAATACAATGAATTTGGCCTCTTTCCTTATACTGTCACTCTGCATCCCAGCTGGTTCGGCCTGTAACGTTGAGGACATGTCACTCACATGAAAGGTAGAATCTCTGATATCGTCTTCCGCTATGTTCAGTGATATTGATGGTGTTTCATTGTCGTCTACTTCATTCTCTTCCATTGCAACATCTGTTCCTTCTCCGGCGATGGGTGAATAAAACAATTTCTTCAACTTTCTCGCCGTCTTAGTTTTTGCGGGTGTGGATTCTGTGAATTGATCTCCGACTGCATCCGAACTACCAGGAGGACATTCACTATCAATGGCTGGTGGTGGTATAGCTCCGTTGTCAATCACTTCATATTCTTCCCATTGGCACGATGCTTCTCCAGTCTCAAGTCCCTGCCAAAAGGTTTGACAAGCAACATCTCTCGTTCGCTTCACTGTCTGTGTAGATCTAGTTCGTACACCCACTCGCAACTAGAGGACAGATTGGAAAAGGGTTGTTCAGTTTAAACACAACTTACAGTATTGAACTATTAACAGTGAAAAACAACATAATATAGTGACCAGGACACTAACCTTCTTTTGCTTTCTTTTCTTTGAAACTTTCTTGCCTCGAACTTCAACATCAGGACGCTGTTGCTCCGACTCGTGTGTGCATGTCTCCACTTCCTCTTGCGCTGCAACGACTATGTTTTCCTGATAAGCACATCCATCACGCACTGACGCTCCATGGACTCCCTGAAACATAGAATTTTCATTAGTATGTATAATAATATCGAAAACACAAAATGTACTTGGGGACCAATACCCACGTACTTCTCAATAGCAAAACACGAATGAACGCTTTGTGTAGAACATTCAAACGACAATTATTCACGCATTGTTGATCTAGTTAGATGGAACTGTCAAGATCCATACCTCGGGCTCCTCATAGACTTCCATTGATGATATTATTGAAGATGATGCTTCAGTGACTCCCTGAAACACAGTAATTGCATTAGTATGGTTTTCTATTTTGATAAAAAGAACAGAAAGTTTGTGCAGGCGTGAACGGCTCATCTAAATAGACCTGCACAAATGATCAGTTGTCTAAAATAAATAATGGATATCTAAATATGATTCGATTTGCTCGATCGTTGGAAGTGTCACCACCCAGAAATCTGCATCAACTACTAGGGGTGATGTTCTTGTAGAAGAAGCTCCGTCATCTCCGTGAAACATAGTACTTGCGTTAATAAAGAAGGAAGTATAGCGGATGTAATCACGTCATATGATTTCGCTTCATCGAACTGTCAGTATCCATACCTCGAAATGCATAAGAACATCAAGGGACGATGTAACTGCGGTGCACACTTCTGCAAGCTGTTGCGCCGACCCGTAACTGCACGCTCCCCCTTCTTCTTGGACTAATGCTCCATCGACTCCCTGAAACATAGGACTTTCATTAGTAATGAACACAATATTGAAAAAAGAAGACACATAGGAGGGCGACGACAGAAGGACATATCAATGGCTAAAAACGAAAGAAACATTGTGTGTAACAATCACGCTACAAGAATGCAAGATCTGATGATCTCCATCGATGGAACTGTCCTGAAACGTACCTCGAGCATCTGAGTGACATCAACGGTAGTCGTCAATACGTTGGACTCCTCAGCATCTCCCTGAAAGACAGTACTTGAATTATTTTGGATAACAATAATTATAACTGAAAACAAAGACTAGAGGACGAGTACAAGGGTGTACCATTAGGTAAAATAATTACACGATAAATTAAAACTATTGATTTACATGCCTAAAACAAGTCAGTGGCAGAATAGCCAAGTAAGATTACCCGATAGGCGCTTGAAGTGGCTGATGACTGCAATAACGACACGGATGGAGAATCTTCCGCCTTCATATTGAGTGGATACATAAATGGGGAAATTATTGTTAGCTAATGCTACACACTACCGCAAGGCCGAGAGATAAATACGTAAACTTGACTCACCAGTGGAGGGATGTGGACGAATAGAGTGGGAATAGCGGTTGAGAGCAATTTTCGCCTCGCTCGCGGTGTGTTCTTCTTTATTAGCAATGATGTGGAGTACATGTCAGAGGTAAAGTGCCTGCTGCAGATGCGGTATCGATCACCCCTCTTGTCCGCAAAGACTTCTAGGACTCTACTTTCAAGCTCAGAGGGTGGATATCCGCAATATCGGACCCATTCTCTTATCTGATCTATTGTCTTAGGGAAAACATGCATTATAGTACCTTCAGATTTATTATGGGTCTTCGAAGGACAACCGCCAATGGAACAGGCAGGCATTGTGGAAAGTTCTGAAAAGTAAAGATCAACAATTCTCTATGAATACCAATGTGTTAAAAAATTAAATACATAAAAGGTTCAATGCAAGGTATGTTTTGGTTCTTGGAACTATACACGTTATTCACATGCGGATAAGTATTTGAATAACTTTAAAAAAATACAAAAATAATTTGACTAAACTCAGAACATGTGACTAGTTCCTTGCATGTACTGTCTTGAACGAAAAGAAATTGGACGCAAAATGAGTATGGTACATGGCCTTACCTTGACGAGCAAACAGTTAGATGCAGGGATCAGAGTAGTTTCTTGTCGTAGAACAGGGAGCAGTTCACAGGTTGCAAACTGATGAGTTTGCTCAAAGTGGTCACGGAAGTTCACAGAGACGAAGAGCAGACAACCAGCACCTTCACGGGTTGACTAGCAAAGCGCAAAGAAGTTCTCATTAGAAATATGAAGTGGGTTATAAAGAATTCGAAACAGGGGTGTGTTTGTGAATGAATGACGTGTATATGTCGTGGCATTATGCGGTTTGCAGGGGGGCGTCCCGCGTGAGGGGGGATGCTTGGCAGGAGACACGGGGTCTGGCGGTAGACATGGGAACAACAACCCATGCTCTATAGACCACTTTGAAGTGTACATGGTCTTTGGCACCTCTTGGCCTTTATCGCTCCCTGACAGCTCCACTTGCCAGCACAAGTACCCCGGTGCGAACTGCCTTTGATAGGGCGGGGGGTGGATTGGGGCGGTGGTCGTGCAGACAAGACACAGGAAGACTCGTGAATGGAGACACACTTATGTGGATTGCAGGGGGCCGTCCAGCGTGAGGGGAGATGCTTGGCAGGAGACACGGGGTCTGGCGGTAGACATGGGAACAACAACCCATGCTCTATAGACCACTTTGAAGTGTACATGGTCTTTGGCACCTCTTGGCCTTTATCGCTCCCTGACAGCTCCACTTGCCAGCGCAAGTACCCCGGTGCGAACTGCCTTTGATAGGGCGGGGGGTGGATTGGGGCGGTGGTCGTGCAGACAAGACTCGTTTGCCGTAGGGCCTCACCAAGGAGAGGCCATCTAACTGCATGTAAGAGGCAGGCTGCAGGATCTAGTACATGGAAGGCAGGGGGGTGAGTTTATAAATACCTCAGCCTCCCAGGAGAATATATGGGTGCAGTTCACCCTGGAGACCCTGAACAAAGTGGTGTGGTAAGTATTTTTGGGGGAGGAGGCAAGGCCGGGAGGCTTGATGCCAACCCGCAAAATAACATATGTATGTCTGCTGCATATGGGTTCAACGGTTATGTGGATTGAAGGTGGGCGGCCAGCGTGAGGGAGGATGCTGGCCGGAGACATGTGGTGTGACAAGACAAGGCACAGGAAGACTATTCAATGGAGACACACTAGATTCATTTAAAAAATCAAAACAACCATTGTTAAAATATATGTTGGGTTTTATTTTAGATCTTAATTTCAATTGAACATAAATAATAAACATTACACATTGTAAAGTTGCGGTTGCAGCACATCCCGGGAAAAGCCGCGGTATTGTCCACTGTCGCTGGGGAAATGTTGTCTAATGGCAAGTACCGCACAGGCAGGTATTACTCTCCGAACGCGGTGTCCGAGCCTCCCGTGAAGCCACCAAGTAAAGCAACGATAGGCCACCAGCCTGTACCACCTGTGAAAATGAAAGATGCAAACTGTATTAAAATGACAACTTTCTTATCACTGTCGATTCAGGTACAAAAATGTCATTCTGCTTTGAAAAAAATTCTATCTAGAAAATGCACAACATGGAACCAATTTACATGCATTCGAATGATATGTAGATGTAGTTTTATATGTGGGAGACGACCATGAAATAGTAGTGGCATCACTGACATCACAACCAGAGTATACTTACTCGTTACTCGGATTACGCGGACGAACAGTGCCGCAAAGTTCGTGCATAAGCACCATCATCATCCTCAACACTGTCCGTGAGAGGCAGGCTTCCCTGAACTCTGGCAGCTCGGTGATGCATTGCGGACTTGGCTCGCCTTCCGAAATGTAGGCCAAGCACCCGGAATTTTCACGGCAGCAGCAGTTCTCCTCCTCAGTTGGCATTAGCTCGCACCGATTGCACGTGCACCAGGTGGAGACGCCGTCCATGCGACATGGTCCAGGCTCTTCATCCGTTGACTGGTCCTCCCAACTGCCGTCCGAATCCCCATCGTTTTCGCGTGCTTGCCTTTCCAGTAGTTCTTCCTCGGTGTACTCGGGCTCGTACATATACGGCATTATTGTAGCCATTGTGTGGTAAAGAAAGTAAAATAATTTATAGCGGTGGTACTGGTATCTGTTCACACGGGCTACAATCAACGAAGGTAGCTGACCAGAGCACAGAAACGAGTCACAGAATACTCAAAGTAACACAGCGAGAGTAATGGAATCGAAAATCTGCTGCTGTGTGTTGTGAAACGGTGTGTTTATACTTATTGAGGAAAGAGGCGTCCTGCCGTTTCCATGGCGACACTTCATTAGCTGAGGCGCAGCGATTGTTGACACGAAACGTGCTTTGGCGTTGGGAAATGGGCGGTACGCGTCTGCTGATGTCAGCCTCGGGGGCGGGGGATTTGATTTAGTGCCGCAAAAGCAGGTGAGCCAGGGCGATGCGGCAAGTGATAGGATTATCATAAAATGGCGGCTGATTTCGAGTGCGTTAATGGACGAAAAGTCGGGTAAGGTCCATAGGAAAGTTTTCTACGATCTACCGAGTTATGCTTAAAAACACATGGCCGAACCGTAGGGACAATAAAAAAAAAGTCCCGGAACTCTCCTTTAAAAGTGCATGCCTAGCTCAACGAGATCCTGATGGGTTAGAAGTGTTTTAAGGAGGGAGTGAAGGGGGTAGGTAGGGGGTGGGATGGCCCTTAGGGCAAATATGGCTATGGGTGGTCAAGGGGTGGGAAAATGCCAAACAGCCCCTGCAGCGTGTGTGCCCATCCCCACATCGCATCATTCTGCCATTTTCATTTGCTATACAATACAAAAAAGGGAGGCAACCCACTGATACGATTTGCAAAGGACCAGAAAAAGTGTAGTCAAGGAAGCATACAATGAAAAAGGTTCTGGCCCTGTATTCTACACCAAATGAACACCTTATAAATCAGCAAATATAGGCATTAAAAAAGAAAAATACTCATAGCACATTTAATAAGCAAAGAAATGCAACATAGAAGAATATAATGTTGAACAAATAGCGGCAAAGGACTACAAAAGAGCACACAAACTGATAAGAACAAACAATCATGTATATATAGAGACGAGCTCTGCAAAAAGAGACATAGATATGTTAGGAAACAACCAGAACAGTACCGTACCCCAAAACGAGGAGCAGAAAATACCACACGCAGTGCCACCAAAGGGAGATGTAGTCAAATTGATTTTTTTTTTCTTTTCTACAATTCAAAACAGGCCATGGATAGTACTAACATCCCTTCAAGAGTTTACACCGTAAGCCACACTTGTTGTGTTGGCCATGCACTGATAGATTTTCCATGTACAAGCATTTGAAACATAAGAGGTAAATGTCATGAATGTTGCTGCTAACCCCGCAAACTGCATCTCAAAACACAAACAGTAGTATAAATCCAAGATGTGCCAACTCAACTTTCGATTTAAGGAGGCCATGTGTTTACAAAGGGCCCAGCCTTCCTCAGGGCGAGAAAAGTTCAAAAGAGTAGTGTTGGGCTGTAATATGTGGCCTAATTCTCAATATGTGATTTGTTTAAACATTTAAACAACTAGTTCTGGTAAGTTACAAAGGATCCAACTGGAAAAACATCATAAGTCTGCTGGCCCACTTGGTTCCAAGGCGAAGCCTAAGTTGGCAGCACGCTAACAAATTAAATGAATTTTCCAGCAATGTTCAAGTTGTCTTGTTTCCATCGGTCTTATTTTTTCCCTGGGTCCGCTCAGCTTGTCATTTAGAATTTTGCAAGATTGGTCAGATCTGTGGTAAACCAATTCTAGTGGCCTGTTCTATCGCTTATTATTTTGGATTTAAGGGGGGCAACTCAGTCTAGAAGAGTCATTAAGGGTGAACCAAAGACCTCTGTTAGTCTAAATGGGGTATCCTGGTCTGTGGTAGAGTCCATGATAATTCTCAGGCAACTATCTAGGTCCTCCGTTTCTATTGTGTTCAGGTTTCTACTAGAACTCTCTTGGGGGTATTACATGTGTGACATCATTTCTCTGGCAGATGTAAGTCATTTGATGTAGGAGTGATCTGACGAGATGAATGGTTTTGTTCCGACCCTCTATATAGTGATGCCCTTAATTAATTGAGTAGCCCATATTGACCTCATTGGGTTCATGTAATTACTGGGGTCCCTGATAGAGACCTGGCTAGAGTATTTTCTCAGAAAACTTGAAGATCCTTCTAAATACTGTCTTGGTTGTTTGTGTTTTGTCTGCTGGCCCTAGACAGGTGTGCGATCCAGGAAGACCCAACTGCCCAACTCAAGTTCCTTTACTACTGAAAGAGTTTTTCTTTTCCCAGTTTTCTTTTCTTTTATACTAGCACCTCTGGTATCTGATTTTGATATGATAGTAGCCAGACAAAACTGCTGCTAGAATGCTGCAAGGCACATCCACACATTTCAGGTAATGTTGTAGTATTTAAAACCATAGATTCCATAGTTCCATCGTGTCCTGCTTCTTTTTCTGGTGTAGCTCTTTGTCATAGAAATCATGTCAGTGGCGCCCTTGACTATCGTCCAGGCATAGGGCAGCATGTAAATAAATATACCCTGTCTTTTCAATGCCACACTGAAGCCAGGATAAGACACAGCCATGGGATAAATTGTGATAGAAGAAAAGGTGTTGTACCTGAAGTTGAGCATTGGAGCATCCGCCACAGGAATGGTATTTAGTCACTGGGTTTTCGACCATTTGCCAGCGGCACACCCTGACCTCAGTGGTTGTCAAATGACAGCCATCCCATACAGCGGTGGAGCCAGGAGGGGGCAAATGGGGCGGTGGCCCCCCTGGCTTCACCCTGGTGCCCGGTGAACCCCCCTTGGCTCCCACTGGGCCACAGCCTGCTGTGCAGGCCACATAATTTCAATGCATGCAATGCAGCCATTAATTTAAATGTGCCAGCCATGCTGTGCATGTACCATGCCACGCAGACCAACACACATTTGGTCGGGTCATCCTACACAGCGCAGTGAGTACCCATCAGCAGCGTGGCGGGCCCCTGGGGCAGTGCTGTCACAGTAGCTGCTCACTCAGGCTGGCGCTGGTGACGGCCCCCTGATTGAATTCCCGGGACAGAGAGACAGTGTGAGTTGCTGTAAATTACAGTTCCTTAATGCTTCCTCCACAATTATCCACCACCCTAGCCCTCTGTCAATCCAGCAACTGCAGGATCAACAGCCTGAGCGGATGATCATGATCTGGCTCGGCACGTCCGTTTGCAAAACAGGTTGCGGAATTGGAATCATATCATTATCATGTAGGTGACAGTGGGTGAGACAGTGATGTTAGGGTGCTGGGCAAGGAGGCGCTGGCTGGGAGGGTGGTGGCTGGGGTGCAGGTGCTAATGCCTGCAGCCTTATTTGCCTTATGCTCTCCTGTGCATGAATACAAATTGCACATTGGTGTGAAATAACAAGCTGCCACTGACTGCACTTAGCAGTTTCCATTTCCCCTAACCCCAGGGCGGCACGACCCAGGCCTGCAGGCCAGAGCCTTCAGACTATCTGAAGGCTCTGGCCTGCACAATGGTTAGTCAGTTGCCAGGCACAGACATTTTCTACAAATGTAGCAAACATCCCTGCCAGCAGGCAGCAGAAACAACTGTGCCACACGTGCCATTGGACAAGAGCTCTGCACTGGCACGCTTCATGCAAACTTAGTCGGAGTCTGTCTGCCAGCAGCCCCCGGCAGCCTGCCTCCTACAGTCAGTGCAGTGACTGATTGCTGGCCTGCACTGCCCCCCCCCCCCCGCCCAGGTGGTCTATGGTAGCACAGGCATGGGGCCTCCCCGTGGAGTCGGAGTCTGACTCATCGAAGACTACTCAACCCGAGTGTTTCGTGACTTGTGCCAGGCCGGCCAACCAACAGCCCCATCAGCCACGCAGCCGTGCCACCCACTGCCAGGCCCCATCAAGAAGAGCAAGACCACCTCATCGTCTGTGGGGGTGAGTGCAGTGAGTGACGCCGGAGAGACCCGTAGTCAACTACTAATTAGAAAGGAAGTACTCCGTGCTGCTGATGACAGTCTGTCTCTGGTGTGCTGTTGATTATTGTGTGCTGCCTGCTAACCACCACAGGTGTGTGATGATGATGTTTGATGTGCATGTGCTGCCAGGCAGTGCTAGTTTCACTTCAAACTAGCCGTGCAGTGCACAATGGCAATGGTGTATTTTTAATGTGGTATTTTGTTGTGTTAGCAAACTGCAAGTTTCAAAGGAGTCGTTCATGGATCTATAATTTTTCAGCATGGACCTTCTCACACCATGAAACAGAAGTGCCATTGACTGCAAAAATAACTTTTAAGTAAAATAATTGTGTGAATCGACAAAGGCGCCGCTAATGCATTGCAAAATGGCAAAGGCCTACCCTCCACCCATCCCAAGCAACCAGATATGCAAAGGGCTGAAAAGTAGGAGGCTCTTTCCGATGCCTATGCACACTGCTTCTTCCAAACGCATGCCATGATGCAATCCATGTTAATTCAGTGCCGTGCTGCTCCTAAAGTAATTTCCAGTTGGCAGCTTGACGCATTATAAAATGATGTAAAGGCATTCTGATACTAGAATGTTGGATGAATAATGAATTGATGAGTCAGATTGGCTCAGGGCTGCAGACTAGAGTCTCACTTCCGTTTTCCAAGTAAAATGCATACCAGCCCCGGCCCAGCCCCAATGGCAGGGTTGCCAGAGCTGGCGTGCCAGTGGTCGTGGTTATGATTGATTAAAAACCTTCCAGCCATTTGGGTTTTGCTATGGCAAAGGGACTGAATGATAAATGATTGCCCTCAGTGCTTATGAGGTGGGTTTTTGCTTCCAGTAGTTCATGAACGTTTGATAACTGCATAGTAGGTGTAGGTGTACCAAATGCACGTGTTTATGTGCGCGGGCGCATTCTGGTTTTGCTATAGCAACTACACACCATTGTTAAAGTTAGACATGACATTGTCACTGACTCATAGGAAAAGGGGAAAAGAAAAATGTTCCTGTGTAACTTTTTAACTCGTCCATTAAAGTTTGCCAAATTTGTTGAAAAGATTAAGAAATTAATTTGTTTTGTGAAAGACTGCTTATGTTGTACTCAGAGCCAAGGGGGATGTTTTTGATAAAATGTGATGCAAATTGTGTATTTTAAAGAAAACTTATTCAGTAATGCTGGTCAAAACTACTAGCCATAGGCAGCAAGGTGAAATAAATTAGCAAACTGGTGCACAAATAAGTGCCCCACTTCCACCCAAAAACTGGTCCACGTTGGCTTTTTGCAGTTTTTGGTCAGTAAACATGTCAGCCTTAAAATAAAGCAAAATGAAGAAAATGGTATTGACACTCGGCTGGACCCCTCTGTGACCCAACCAGCGCAGCGTCCTTCTGAGCATCTATTCGCCCCCCCCCCCACCGGCATCAAAACCTGGCTCCGCCACTGATCCGTACTTTTATTGTCACCAAACCCATCTTCAGCAGTTGTGCTAGGCCTTCTCCTGGAGCACCTAACCAGATGACAGGGAATCCCGCTCACCGGATGATAGCGTAACCCTTTCACCAGATGACAGGGAATCCCTTTCACCAGACAACAGTGAATCCCTTTCACCGGACGACAGGGAATACCTTTCACCAGAATCCCTTTCACCAGAAGACAGGGAATCCTTTTCACTGCACAAAACATAAAAATGAACTTGCAAAATAAAAGATCCAATCATTTAACAACTTTAGTTTCAGCAGTGAAAAATCCAAGGCAGAATACAGATATATAGCTCACATTGCACCTGCACCACAGACACATCCCATGGTGGCACTACTTTCCCTCTAAGGCTCACTATTCCTATATGTCAACATGCATATGACACATGACCTGCACCTCCATTCCCCAAAGAACAAATGCAGTGGTGACGTAATGCTAATACTGAAACGAGCGCCACACCACGGCCTGATTATAACAAGACCTCCTGAATGATTCCCCTAACCGTTATCCAGGTGAACACTCCACATATTGAATAGTGTGGACTCAGAACTTAGAGATGTTCACATTGTAAAGTATTCTAAATAAGCGTAGTCATTATTATCACTTCTGAATCATGAATGAGGAGGTCAATTTATTACAAGGATTGTATCTTGTAAAGCAAGGCATAGCAGATAAGGTAAACACCACCTCGGAGGTGAAGGTAAAAATAGGTGGAATTTACCTCTGATAGTATTCCATTGAAATGAGGACAGAGGTGATAACTTTGAACCCTGAAACAGCCCGATGACAATTGCAGCAGTTTTTTGAAAATACCACCAGAATTATTGTTAAAGTGAAACTCATAATAACACTTATAATCAGTGAACGACACTAATACCACCAACTCTGAACTTGAACTAAGTCTTGTCACTCAGGACTTGGTGCACATATATTGATCTGTGTGCCAGCTTTGCACCTTTGATTACGAAAACAAGGCGGCCTTTACAGCATGATGTCTCGTCCTTTTCTGACAACTTTGCCACTCCCTAAAACACTCTAAATCAATCATGTTTGACCAAACCTTTTCGCATGTTTACTTTTACTGTGGTTCCTTGCTATTCTCTTCCATGTTGAAGTAATCCTAAAATTGAGAGTTTGTATCTGTACGATCTCTTTTATATTCTTGGTAGCCTTGAACACTATTGACCAGCTCACGCTCGCGGACAGACACCACGCGCTCTGCATCAGAGATGCAGCCTTGAAGTGGATCTTCTCCTTCCTCTTCAACAGATCCCAAATAAAAAACATGCCTCCCTTCTCCTCGACTCACCGTCCTGTTACTCACAGAGTACCACTGGGTGCCTCTCTCTCTCCTCTGCTCTTTAAACTCTACCTGAGCCCTCTCCCCGCTATTATTCACTGACACAGCCTATCTTGCTACAACTAAAAAGATGACATACAAATCAACTTCAAGATCCCAAAGAACTCTGCCAACACTACCCCGACCTCACAACATGCCTCACAGATATCAACCTCTGGAGGACTAACCATCTCCTTCTCAACCCTGGAAAAACTGAAACCATGATTTGTGGGAAGACTGCCTGTTTCCCTAACCCACCCCTTGGCCGTTCTCTGTAAGCCCACCACTTCTACCTCCATCACGGTAAAAGACCTTGGATGCACTATGGACTCTGAACTAATACTATCACAGTGCCTCAGCTCAGTGTCAAAATCCAGTGTTGTAGAGGTCAGGTATACCAGAGGTCTGGGGGTTACTACGAGCTCACCCATTCAGCTCCCATGGGCCCAACAAACCATCCCCCAGAACAAACCGAGGACTCAGCCAAGGGCAAGTTAGAACTGTTGTTTATTACAAAAACCAACAGGGAGAATAATCACAACTCCAACAAACGTGTCACCCCTTTTTGATGCAGAATGGCGTCAGTGCCTTTGCCCTCCCCAAAAACCTATCACTCGTGCTCATTCTGTGCCAGTAGACACTATAGATTGCCCTTATACATCTTACCCAATTGGTCCTTCATGTCAGATGGCTTGCCTGTCCCTTCCCCAAGAAACCATCTATTACATTGCTGCAGGGTCACAGGATTACCATTGGCCCTTACCCCCTGCCATCCACCCTTGGCTGTTTGTCCCCTGATTGGCTGGAACTGGTCTCCTCAGGCCTTGGACCCAGTTTGGTTCTCAGCCCTTGGTACACCTCTTGAAGATGATGTGAACAACTATGTGTTCACAATGTATCTGGTAGCAGCATCACTTCTGCCAATGAGAGTGCTCTCCACATTGCATTGTTAACTTGTTCATGTTTCACTTCTTGTCTGGGTTGTTGAGAACTGTTTGTCTTCCCACCGCGGTGAATGACCCTTGTCTAGTTCAGCCGCATCATGTGGTTGAGGACCACAAAAACAAGCTGTCCACGTCTACAATTATGAAGATTTATTCTGCTTTTCGACAGCTGGCCCCTTGTTGTTTGAGGTTATGGAATGTGTTGCTTGTCTCTGGCCTTGACTGTGAGCCCTGGCCTTCCTGCTCTGTGCAGTCTGGTTCTGCTCCCCCTCGTCTCTTGTCCTGCGACTTGAGGCTTTCTTTGATTTTCATTAGACTTATACTATGATTTCCACACACTTATAACATGCTATATTTCCTATAGGTCAGTATTATTTGGTCCTGCCAGGCTTCTTATATAGTCATGTAGTTCCTTAGGGTTAGTGCCATAAGCATCTGCAAGCTTGCTCTGCATCTCTTTGTTGCCTTGCAGTAAGCGTTTCAGCACTTGGCTAATGAGAAAAATAAAAGCTTTGACATTATGTAAATATATCTACAGAACTGTGTAAGCACGTTCTTCGTGTATACAATTGTGTGTTTGTGTAAAGCTGTGCAGGATTGCGAGTGTACATCATGAATAACATGGCTATGTCGTGGTGTCACTAATGACGTCAGCACAGTGGTTTCTTGACATTAGTCAACGTCACCCATCATGGCATTTGGGTCCAGGCCACTGTTGTCGCACCTGTATCCACGAAGACATTCACTGGATAAGGTTGAAATGGCTGTCTGAGAGAATATCTCTCTGCATATGTGTCAGTCACTGGTGCTCAAGTGGGTTGTTCGAATAAATGATTGACTTTGTGCATTCTTGACTCTTCAGGCTGTCATGTTCATGGGGATGGGGGGGCATTCCTGGACCCTCTCTTCATGTGCTATCTACACTGACTCTTTCTCTGATGCATCTTCCCCTACCTGACCTTCCCACACAGAATTGGCAGAAACACGCCTATTGTCCTTTCACGCTTAGACTATGCTAACACTTTACCTGGGCACCCCTGCATCACAACTCAGAAAGCTCCAAAACGTTCAAAACACTACAGAGAGACTGCCTCTTGCCTTAGGCCACAGAAAACACCCCTCACTGACCTTCTATCTCCTTCACTGGCTGCCGATCTGGTGACAATCCACCTTCAAGGCATTGTGCATTGCACATGGAACACTGCACAAAACAGGACCAGAATATCTTCAACACAAGCTCAAACCCTACAGACCCACCTGCAAACATCTGCACCAAATCACTACTCTAATTCATTATGCACATCACCTCTGCCATTACAATTCTGCTGAGTCCCACAAAAGAAATGTGGTCCAGCTGGGCATATAATCAGTCTCCTTGACTTGCCTACTCTCTCGACAGCGTATCAGAGCACCCATCCACTAGCCAGATCTCCATGGGTCGCTAGCAGAAACTTAGCCACCCCTACCTACCTTTGTGCTTTCTATAAATCACACTTGCATCCTAAAATCCTCCTTCCAGTTCCCCCACAGTGCTTTGAGGTGACACCAATTACATTAGGCATATATAATATAATATATAATATAATATATAATATGATTTCTTCCATGTTGGCTTCTTCACCATGCATTTCTCCTCATTTCTCTCGTATCTCTCAGGCTAATTTTCTAATTAGTTTTATTTTATTTGTTTTATTTTTTATTTCATTAGACATTTGTATGGCGCCTACACACAAGTGTTTCAAGGTTCCACAAGACAAAAACATTGGAGCGGGGGACAGGGGAGAAAAACAACAATACATGGTCCTACTAGGCCTTGTGACATTCGGTCCATGCAAGTGCAGTGAATAAGTGCAGGGGGAGGGGGCAGGACAGGGAGAAGAGGTTGGGATAAGGGAAAAGTGGAGGGGAGAAGTGCAGGAGGGATGGGGCCACAGGGGGCAGGCAAGTGCGGAGGGGTACCAGATTCATGGCTAAGGGGGGAATGGTTGCCCGAGGGCAAGTGCTGGTGAGGTGTGCTAGGGAAGACTGGACAAGGAGGGGCTGGCTCCCGTAATGCACATTAGGGACCAGGCGACAGTCACATCAACAGGGGGCATTTAGCAAGAGAGGGGGAGAGGGAAGGAGGAGGAGAAAAGGAAAGTCTTGAGAAGTTTCTGGAACTTAAGGAAATCCGGCTCTACTCTGAGGGAGGCAGGAAGGCTTTTCCAGAGGGAGGATCCTGCTGAAGAAAGAGATCTAGCCCAAACTCTCTGCTTGGAGAAATGCCTGATCTGGAGAGATTTGGAGCTAGAGGACCGAAGGACTCTAGCAGGGAAATTATTAGGGAGAGAAGGTTGGAACCCCCGTTGATCTTTATTGTATTCCACGCCCCCAATACAATGTGTTTTTCGTTTTGACTCGGCAGTCAATATCCTTAACCATTTTGTGTGGCTTTTTATTTGCCACATACATTGATGTTTTTATTTGCTTTCTTAAAACATCACATTAAAGTAACAGCATGTTTGGGAAGGAGGTGTTCCAGGTTTGTATTTTGGAAACCCTGCTCCTGTTCAACTTGTGTGTGAATTCCTTGTCGGTTCATTTGCAATGCATTTTCTCAGATGTCGCTAAAATAGCTGGGTGATAACTATCACTGCTTGTGTACATGTACCACTGTCCTGGTGACTAGAATCTCGGCAGCAAGTTGGTTACACCATGGGTGAAGCGCCTGCCCTCGAAATGGAGCAAGCATACAAAACTCAGACATTTATCTTTCCAATGTCAATGCATTGAGTACAGTTAAATATGAAAAAATCCCTATACTATTGTTGCTCTTTGTAGCGTGATAAATCCAGCAAGAAGTTCTGTAAAAAAAGAATGTTATATTTTCTCTCAACAAATATGTAAAATGATGATATTTTTAGTCATTATTTGTGTTCAAGCAGTGTTCCTGCAAAAAAGAACAATTTTATTTTGCAACTATGTTGTACCTTTGTCCACACAGTATTTCTTCAGAATGTATTTCTGTCACATAATCTTTGCTAGAGTTGGGAACAATTACTCTGACTGCTTCTGGATTCTTTAACCTATTTCAAATTTTAAATTAATTGCAAAAGGTATGATTAAATTTGAACTGCTGCGCGTTGCCAACCACGGTAAGGATAGAGCAATGCCTGTTTTTAAGCAATCGTGTGCCTTCCATTTCTCCCAAAGTCGAATAGAAAGTAATGTTTAAAATGTTCTCCCTCACCTACTGCCAGTCCTTTAGTAAAGCCCGTTTTGGATGTTTTTAATTCCAAAGAAGCAAAAAAAAAATACACAAATAGTTGCCAGGATGTCAAGTACTCCCATATATTGCATACTATTTTAAAATATTAATGTCCAGTTTTGAGGGCCACAGATTATTCATAAACATGGCATCATTATTTTCTTACCAAGTGTCCCTATAAGTGTTTCCATGCATTTACTGTGACCAGATTGTAATTTTTCCACATTAATTTGCTACTTCGTTTTCTATTTTATTCTTACACTTGAAAAATAAAATAAATATAGCATTGGAATTCCACCAGTATTTCTTTGCTAGACACACTCAGTTTCTTTATTGAAATCGTTTTCTCCCACAATTTTAATAATGGGAGTACTTTCACTTTGAATACTGTGGAATGTCTTCTGTATTTTATGTCTACAATGTTATGACTTCCTGTTAGAAAAATTTACTGGATCACTTCCTAGTTTATAACACCTGCTGGGGCACATGGCAGTGCTAACAGGGTTTTTAGAGAGTGCCAGCACCACTTGTATCCCAGAACTGGAAAATTCCCAGAAGTCCTCTAAAATAGTTTCTTTGTGGTTCTAGTAGTAGGAACTCTCCCTTCCATTTCACTCGTCTTCCCTTTACTGCTTCTGCTGTGTGCCCACTGGCGACTGCTCCAGATTGATGATAGATAAGTAATAAAATGAGAAGTGGACTCTGCATCAGTCACCATAAACAAAACACTGCATTTGTTAAATAGATCAAAAGAGTGGTAGCAATGTGTAACCGATACCTGGAGCCGTTTGGTCATGCATTTATGTTTAAAACCATTGGGGTACCACCTTGCCAGGAGAAAAGCGGACTAAAAAACCTCTTGGAGGGAGACAGCTGGCTACTTTAAGAAGCCTTAAACCTTGCATGGGAGGCAAAGACTGGGAAATCTAAAAACTGACTGGGCCTGACATTTGAGGAGCCAGATGAGGACTGGGTGCGGTGACTATCATTGACAGAAGCCTTTGACCAGATCTGTGCTTCCCAAAGTTGAGCCCTGCTGTTTCCCTGAGTGCCCCATAATCAAGGCCTCCCATGTATGTAGGTTGATCCAAATGACAACAAAAGTGTGGTGAAATCTGCCAGCCTTAATCTCCTTCCTGCATAGTGGGTGGGGGGGGGAACACTGTGTAGACCTAGACCACATTTTGCTAAAATTATAACTCAAAAAATTCCCCTATAGAAACACCACATCCATTTTAAACAGAAGTGTGAGGGGAATCTGTCTGTTTTAACCCATTGTTTTTCATTAGTGGGTTCTCTTCCATTAGTGGGAGGGAGGTAAGAGTGTGTATACCCTTAGTTTATTTAACTAAAAATATAATTTAATTCATTCCCATAGGGTCATTTATCACGAGGTGATGTATTTTCAAAATGTGAAAATGACTAAGAAAATCCCAGTGCACAGCAAATGACTCTTGTCTTAAATGTAATTGGGTAACCCGGCTGTTCATGTGGATGTGCTAGTGTTCCCAAAATGAAAATCCTAAACCCCTGTTGTTCATTTGAATGTGCTGTGTCCCAAACCGAATTGTCCGACTGATTCCATTTCACAAAGCCCTGCCTTTCATTTGAATGTGCCATTGTCCCAAAAACAAAAATCCATATCCATTCCATGGTCTCAGACCCTGCATAATAAGCCAAGTGTGAGTATCCAGTGAAAGAAATACACTCTGTCCTGGGAGTGAGCAAGTGACACTCATAGCAGAATGGTTTGAGATGGCTTTGAGGTAAAGACAGAACAAAGGTGCTTATTCAAAATAAACTGTGTATATTCTCGTATTTTGGGTGCAGAGAAATTAGGCCAATGTTCAAATTGAATGTATAAATAACTGTGAACTTTCCAAACTGATAACAAAATGACAAGTTGCCGATTGTACTCTCATATCGCAACGCATTGTGTAATTTAATAATTTGGAGTTTACGAGACAGGAGATAAAAAGAGTGAACCTGATTTGTATTCTGTCAAATGCAAAACCAACATTTTCCCATCTATTTCTTTTAGGTTTGGATGCCACAGAGAAGGTGGTGTGTGTCAATTGTTTTCTAGATATCTATTAAAACCATTTGTTAATAAAAACATATCTATTATCTCAATACCCCGGCTTGGTCTTGGCTTAGTGTGGCACAGGGGGAGAAAGAGTTGGTGATATTTATGTTGTTTAGACAGGGTTAAGCTAACTAAATATTACAGGAATAACAGTATTTGGTGTGGCACTTTAACTTGGGGGGGGGGGGAGGTTCTTCCCATGTTGATAGTAGTCCTCAGTAGATATTGTTACAATGTGGGGGGCTCGGTAGCCTGGATCTAGCCTGTTGTTCTAATGATGTGGGCATGGTATAGAAGGCCAATCATTTTTGTGTAAAATCACTAGGTGTTTGGCAGGTTAGTCACATTTTGTTGAAGTACCACTTTGGTTTGACCTCTGAGAATCAGAGGAGTATTGAGGTACACAAGAACCAGATATTTAATTTAAACATTTTAGACATTTACTGACTGGAAAAGGTAGGACTGTGTTTCAATATATACACCCTGATTCATGGAATTATTTGCGTGAAAAATGCACATTTGTGTGCCTTTCTGCACGAAAATCCCCATAATTCAAACAGGGATTTTCGGCTAGAAAGGCACGCAAATCTGCGTTTTTCACACAAATAATTCCATGAATCAGGCTCAAAGTGTTTGCAAATGTGCCCAAAAAAATTCACTTTTAAACGTGAGCTGTAGAAATGGAACAGGCCAGACAGCATCTCCTCTCAAAGTTGTTCATACGTGAATGAGCAGAGATGGGAGCTGGCACCTCGCAGGTCAGAATTATTCAGGAAGTTACAGCGGTAACCACTGATATTTGGCTGGAAAGGGGTCTATTACACAAAACGTTAGAACAATTCTACATGACCCAATATATTACGAAGAGTGGATTCAAATGGCACAGTTCACGGCTTATTTATACTTTCATTCACAATTAGCTGAAAAGCGATTGCAAAATAAAGAAGACAGTCTCATGGATAAGACTGGGGACCTAGAAGAGACCCAGAAATAATAACAGAAATAAGAAGAACAATCACAAAACTGTTACATTGCAGAGCTAAAATAGGAAGGGTGCATTCAACAACTCAAAGTTGAGATGGAAACACCCATTTTCAGTAGAGTGCTGAGCTGGGATTGCAACTCTCATCACTGGATGATGCACATAGACAATGAATGGAGGATATGAGCAAACTCCAAGCCAAGACAAATGATCACAGCGCTTACAGTAGGATGTTGTTAGATGAAATTGTAGCTTATAAACAAACCATAAATGAACTAAAAGCCAAATATTTTCCGCTGATCATAAAAGGGACTGATTCCCAAGTTGAATCTGACCAGATGCACCAAAACACAGGCAGTTTGACAAAGCAAAATAAGCAACTGATGAAAGAAAGTGACCTCCTGAACCAGGAGGTGCATCAGTTGACAATGGATGCAGAAAAGGAACAGTGAGGGTCTCAGGAAGTGACTGGCATTAGGTGAGAAAATGTTGAATTGAAGGAGCATATGAGGCAAGCGGAAGCATATCTATTGCAGGCAGCGCAGTGCAGAAATGTGCAAGAGCAAGACATTAGTCTTTTGAAGGCAAATTTCTCTGAATATACACGATAATGCAGGACTCACAAAACGAGAATGAGTCAAATTATGAAGAAATCAAAGAATTCAAAGCTTGACTAATGGTTCAAATAAATGTGCTCAAAGCCAATCAAGCCCGTGCATCAGAATTAAAAACACCGGTCTCTGTATCCCAGCAAAATAACAGATGTGATAGACGGGCAAACAAAAATAGAGAGATATAAACATGCTTTGAGACACCCTGATCAGTCAGGGTATGGAAAAGCACCCTCCGATCAAGGCGCGGTGCTCTCCTTACCAGGTACCTCATGCCAGTTAACTACCACTTCATATGTCCAGACTGCAACTGACCTCATACATGCCACTTATCAAGAGCAGGGGAAAATGAGGCAGCTGGACTTACCCAGGCCTAGCCAAACTCAGCCAGAAGGCCACTCCTTATCAGATAGTGATTAATATTAATATCTACTGAGCAGAAGGTAAGATGGCTGGACCAGTGCATCCTGGGAAATCAAAAATACTGCAGTGAGTACTTCTGACCATGTGAACTCCTATGATGAACGGATCAGGGAGTTGGACTGGCAGAAAATGAAACTACAACGGGACCATTTTGTCCACTTGGCAGTAAGAGAAGATCCAAAGCTTGGGCCTAGGAAGAGCATTTTGAAAACCTTCACGTATTCTAGGGGTTAGGGGGGGTTCCTGGCCTACACGGAAGGAAGGATGAAAGTAATGCGCACTCTCATGTGCAGTAAGGGGACTACAGGAGAAATTACCCTGAGAGTCATAGCACCATAGGAGAGAGGAGTCCCGACCTGGTGACTCAGGCAGGCAGTCCCATTCTCACAGAGATAGGGAGCACCTAGAAGACAGAGAATGGACTACAAACAGTAGCAGCTCTGAGTCAGAAGGCACGTGAACTTAGGTGCAGTGAAAAAGGAAGGATGCCAAACAGAAGAAAGGTTTGGTGAAAGACGTAATCCGACAGATCAAGGCCATACAGATCTTCATGACTCAAGAATGCTAAATATTCTGTATGGGAGCATTTTGAGCTTTATGAGCAAATGATGACCTCATTTGCAATTAAAAATGATGGGAATTGCATGGAGTTTGTCAAGTGGACATTCTCCCCCGAATACTCCTGCTTCTTTGGCGGGCAGGAGGTTCAAGATCACTATAAATGGTCCACAGACAAGGAGCCATCTTGAAACATGTTTCTACCCACAGAACCCCACAGGAGGTATGCCACAAGGCTGCATATAACCTGCAGTGTGGGATAGACCAGGTGCCTAGCGAGTTAGTGCAGGATAAGAAACAAGCATTTGCCCAGAGTTCTAGGTGGGTGAATGCCAATAGTAGGGAATTTGTGACTACTTACTTCCATTCACACCCTAAATACATTATGACTCAACTGGTGCAAGACTTCCATGCAGATAGGACCATGGATTGGGTGATTGAACAGGCCACCAGGATCTAAAAGGTCCAGAAGTACAATGAGAGTAAAAACACTCCCAAAACCACAAAGCCCTCTACTACACCTGCCGCTGTGAAGGAGGCAGGGTTAAAAACTACAACAAACTCAGGGTTATTTTCTATATACGCCTCCTATGGGGAATATTCCTTCCTGTTATATCAACATTATGTTAGCACACAAAACAGAAACAGGAGCAAGATCATTATGTTACAGAGGATTTCCTTGTGAACTCTTATTGTGTTCCCTAATCCTCACCCTCACCAAAGAACACCCTGTCTAGGGATAGAATGTTCCTGTTTCAGAGATGAAAACTACCCCTCCATTGGATGTGGAGATGAGGGGGCCTAACAATACTACTTCTGCCAACAAACTGAATGAAAGGCAGCAGAGACCCTCTGACCCAGCCCAATCGGATGATAATCAGGCAGGATACCAGACCAATGCTCCACCTGACCTTGCCACCTATGTAAGCCCGAGATACAAGGGTAAAAAAGCCAATCCCGAGGTATGTATTTACTCCCCCAGCACAGAGTGGGGGAGGCAATAAGGTAAGCACTGCCCTGGTAAAATTCCCACCAAACTTCCCTCAGGAAAGAAGTATCCCTCCACCTCCAACCTGTACTTTTTCCCCAGGTACCCCTTGAACAAGAACATCCAAAATAATCCTCCTCTCTCTTCCCACTTCCAGGACAATAGATTTTTGTTTCACAAAATGCTTTTTGAACCCCAAATGATACCTTCATTCTTGTGCCATTAGGTGACACATTGGCACAACATCGAAGGGCCAGCTGACAGGTGCATAAAATAACCAGGATGAACACTAGGATGGGCATTAACATCTTCATGACTGCTCTGAGCCACAACAGGGCCAAGCTAAATGCCAAGGTAAACCAATCACTGTCCTGTACTCCTTGTCACGACCCGTGACCCAGAACCCCACTGGCATGGTCACATGCCAGGTAGGGTTAGGGCTCGGGGTTCATTTAGGGCCCCAAGGGCCATACATTATCATCACAGACTCTCCTGGAGTCAGTCCTGGCGCCTTTGGCCAGGCTCATGTTCAGATTGGGACTTTTACTTGAAGGGACTACTTTTTCTGTGAAGGTCTGCAGCCAACATGGAGGCACCCACACAGTCTAGTTCCAAAGAAGCAGACTATGCACTGCAGTGTTTTAAGGTGTGGTAGCCCAGACTATTTTACTTGGACTACTTTACAGGGGGGCTATATAAACCACACCCAAGCTACAGAACGTGCTTCGCGTTATTCTGCAGCCAGCAGCGTGACACTCATCGTGTTCGGAGACCAGCACCCGCCGATCCTGAAATAGCGGACCTGCAGAGGAGACAAAAGAACATCATTAGCAGTCTCAGCTTACCTGCAACTTTCCATCCGTAGATTACTACTGCTCGCGGTCTTCCATCTAGTTGGCAGCATCTTCATGACATCATGCACACACCGGCACGAAGCACCTGGAGGGAGAGAGAAATAAGGACAACGTTAAACAGGTTACTCACGGCATTCACAGCAGTAACCATAAAGTCCTCACGTGGCTGGGCATTTCTTGGCTAGTTCCGCTGCGGAAATCTTTGCACGCCCAGAAAGACCATTGCAACCTGAAAAGGAATAAAGGATACAGGTTAGCCCAAAAAGACATTAGCGCGCCGCACTTCACGCTTAACCTACCATCCATCATACGCTCCCGCGTCCATAATCCCAGCAAGAGCCTGATCCAAGCGGCGCAACCATCGAACCTCCATACACCTAAGGGGGAAACAAACAAGGAAAGACATTAATAGCAAGAAAGAAAAGCAAAGGCCTTTAAAGACTGCTATAATCAGACTTACCTCCTTAAAGACACATGAATGGTTGGCACCAGTGAAGTTAACTCAGTCGCTTCAACCCGCAAAAAAACTACGCGCCCTTGCGCAGAAAGCAGGACGGAGAGCACGCCAGACATCATAACAAGGTGAGGAGGGGGCCATCAGGTCGAGTCCAAGGAGCTGGTCCGAGGAAACGAAATCAGTTCCTAAATCCAGTCCTCCTGTATTTTCAGGCCCACCTGCCATAGAAGACATCACCCTGAATTGGGCACGTCGAGGGTGAATCCAGCAACCAGGGCATATGGGCGTCCCCGTGGATACCAGGTGAGCATAATACTCCTCCCTCCTTCTTCATGCAAACACTCAGGCAATGATGTGAGATAGTGATGCATTCTCCGCATCCTCTGGAGGCACAAATGTGCAGCTGGAATCGCCATATTTTTTGTGAACCCCACCTTCCATTGCTGTTAACATGTCTAATGATTTTGCATCATCATAAGTCTCAAAGCACGCAACTCAACCTTGAACACGTTGAGCCCATTCTCTGTGTCGTTCGCAAGCTGGACCAGTTCCCATATTACGATCTGCAATCATTTGGCATTTGCTGCAGCCTGCACTCCCGGCAAAAATAAATATGCAAAAAAGGATTTTGCTGAGCTGAAGAGCTGTATTCGTCTGGTATTTGAGCAAGCAATGTGGAAGAGTCTTTGGCTATGTAATTCGATCTTTTCAACCTCTGCGTTTGTTGGAACTGTTCTTTTCCTGGCAGGCCATGGAGCTCTTGTGTGGGCAACAAGCCGTTATCTTCATTTTCGACTGTGGGGAGACAAGTTAGCCCTTTGGCAGGCAGTTCTCCCCCTTCAGGTGTTCTTCTGGGATTACTAATAGTGCTGAGTGTAATGTGGCCAGCGAACAATAATGTCTTCATGATGGTGGGAGGTGCAAGTAAGCTTGTCGGCTTCAGACCCAGTAGTAATCCATCAGCGCCGCTGTTCCTTTCTTCATGTCTGTGATCAAGAGAGTCTTATTGCAATGTTTATTTGAGCAGACAAAAACTGTACCCTTGATGCCGAAACACAGTCTATATTCTTCTTCCTTGTGCACCCACACAGGCTTTTCCATTGCTGCAATCCACATCAGCTTTGTGATATGCTCTGTCCCGATTTCTGCACAGAAAGTGTCCACTCATGCTATCCTTTCCTTGCTATATGTTACCAGTCCTTCTGCCAAGCAAGGTATTGTGATGTCCTGCCAGTTATTATTGACATGTTTATGTCATTTTACCATCAGATAGGGTAGCTTCACAGACTTGATGTTACTTGGATTGTGGTTGCACTTTACAAAATCTGGACCCACCATCTGCAGTTGCACACTATATGTTAATGTTAATGTTATATTACAGGTATTTGTATTGCGCACCATCACCACTGGAGTGGTTCCCAGGTACTCTGGTGGATCAGAAAAGGAGAATGTGCAAAATAAACAGAGCCTGGGGGCATTGGTAGGGTGTAGTGAAAAAAGGAAAGTGAGAGTTGTGATTTCATGTTGGCAGCTTCAGTTCGGTTTGCACCGTTCGCTGAGCTAAAGTGCGCCATTCTGGTTGGTGCAACTTCCCATGTGCTGTTGTTAGGGATTATGTGTTGTTAGTCTGTTGTTGCAGTGTGGTGAAGCATGTGTGTATTGCTGTGCAAAGATGTGGTTTTGTGAGTTTCTGTACGGGAACTGAATGTGGAAAATTGAGGTTTTAGAGTTTGATTAGCAGGGTTGTCTTACCTCTTTGTCTTTGGATTTCTTTGCTTAACATCTATCATTATCCTGTGTGTTTGGTCTTATAGTTTGTCCGCTTAGTTGGCGGGCATGTGGAAGAGTGGCTGTTTTCCTCTGTGTTTCTCTAGTGGTATGTCTACCCGGCTGATTTTGAAGTCTTCCCTGCCCTAGGTTGGCATTGATTGGGATAGAGGGTTCTGTTCATCCCTACCCAAACTTTGGGGGGGTCCTTACCTACCTATGTTTCCTATGTGGGCATGTGTTGTTGGGGTGTCCTCCCCCCGCCTTCCGGTTAGGGGAGATTAACTTAGAGTCATGGGTTACTCCTTAAGTTTCTTGTTTCTCGTTGGGTGCATGCTTCCTAGTTGTCTCCTCGGTACTGGAACAAAAAGCCACATTTTGAGTAGTTTCCTGAATTCCAAATTATCCCTTTTGTTGCATATGTTTTATGGTGGGTCATTCCCAGTTATTCTTGCAATGTGAGAGAAAGATAATCCTCCAAATGTTCTTTTATTTTATGGTTTTGTTTCTAAGTGAATGTTGTTGCTTGATCGGAGTGGTCTTCTCAGATGGTAGACGGTAATGTTCCCATTTAGGAACTCTGCAGGTTGGCCGTGTATTGTTCTGTGCCTTATGCACATTGTTTTGAACTTTATTCGCAGTTTTATTGGTAACCAGTGTAGCATTTTCAGCGCTGGGGTAATGTGTTCTTTTCTTGGTAGCTTGAGCAGGACTCTGGCTGCAGCATTTTGGATGCGCTGAAGTTTCTTTAATAGTCATTCTGGCATTCCTAGATATAGGTTGTTGGCGTAATCTACTCTAGACATAATGAGTGTGATGATGTTGAGTGTTTTTTGAGTGAAGGAAAACAATGGTAGGATCCTTTTTACTGCGTGCAGGAGCAACAAACATTTCTTGATTATGCTGTTTACTTGTGGCTAAATTGTTAGTTCGTTGTCCATCAAGACTCCCAGGTTTTTTTACTATTGTTGATGGAGTCGGTGTTATTCCAAGTTCCATCGGCCATGGGATGTAGTGATTGTTTTCCATGCTTTTAGATATGATTATTATTTCGGTTTTACCTGGGTTGAGTTTGAGGCGGTTGGTGTTCACCCAGCCATAGAGTTTGTGTAGGCAGTCTTCTAGTGTTGTGTTTCCTTCCTGTATATCTTGTATTTTGTAGATGATCTGTGTGTCATGAACATATTAGCATGTGAGGCTGTGTTTTTTAATTAGCTTGATTAGTGGTGCCAGGTATATGTTGAAATGCAATGGGTATAAATAGGATCCTTGTGGTACTCCGCAGGTGGATTCCCTTGGGGTTGATTTAAAAGGTTTGATCCATACAGTTTCTGTTCTGTGTATTAGGAAGGATTTTATACATCGTTGGTCGGTGATTCCTATTTCTTCCAATCTCCCAATTAGGATGTTATGGTTGACTGTATCAAATGCTGCAGAGAGATCCAGAAATATCAGAGCTGTGCTTTTGACTCAGTCTGCATTAGTCTTTAGATGCCTGAAACATTCTGTTTGTTCTGCATAGCACAAGATGAACTAATCATTGTGCCTCTAAAATTGGGACTGCTTGTGGTACTAACTCCTTGAGAGCCCCTGACGCATGTGAGTTGGTGAAATCAGAATGGTGAATATCGTCAATCACATCCAAACCCATTTGTGCCATACTTTCATCATACTTCTCTTTTCATTATTCTATACCTGCTTTCAAGGATGGCAGCTTTACTACTGCTATCGGAAATAACATCATATGATTTTGCAGTGGTAGACAATCTCCTGCTTGCTGGAACCAATCTTTTCACTGTTTCCCCCACTGTCTTATTGTGCTTATTAAATTAATTACATTAATTTCCATTATTATTGTTAGTGCTCACATTAGTGCTAATATATGTAACTCCACTCATAATATTAACATTTATATGTATTGTCCCATTTGGATATTATACAATCCTATTCCCCCATTCCCTCCCTTTATAGGACCTCCTCCTATAACACCATCCCCCACTACAATCCCAATTTCACTATCAATATCACACAGAGACATGTGATAATAGTCAACCCACAATAATAAACATAGGCCCATGTTTTCTCATTCACACATCTACACCTCGGGTCCCTACTTAACACATTATTTACATTAGTCATGTCCATCTTCTTTTTTCCTGAAATGAAAGCACAGACAGACAAGATAGAGAAAAGGACAAACGTACAAGACATACTTTGTACACAAAGAAAGAAGGAAAAATGGAGAGAGAAAGAGAGAAAGAGAGAGAGGGGGGAGGAAAAAAGAGAAAGAGAGAGAGCAAGAGAAAAAGAGAAAAAAGAGAAAACAATGCTCCTGGAAAGGAGAGTGATGGAGCTAGCAGCTACGCTTCGGCCTGCCACCAGAGCGTGCTACCACACATGTATCACCCCTGGACAAGCCAGTGAGGTAGATGAGGTACAGGTACTGCTACCCCTTATTTCAAGATAACTGATGTACCAGTGTACTCTTTGGAGGTGCCCTACGAACGTCAGAGAGGTGGACCCAATAGCGCAATTCTTTGACTTTGACAGTGATGGGAGAACAAAACACCATCTATAGGGCCCTTGGAACAGAGGGTTATTCCATCTATGCACAACATTGAGGACGAGTATGAGGTCCCCAGGCAGCAGTGGTTGTCTGGTCATATGCTTTGGAGCTGTCACAATAGTATTCTCAACATCTGGTGTCTCTCTCATCACAATCCTGGGGTTGCAGTCTGTTGGGCGATACATTTAATGGCCCTAGTTAGTGTGGTCAAATACTCCTTGAACTCATCACCTAACACTGCTACTGCCCTATGTGCATATAAAGCCCTCCTTCTAGGGAAAATGTGAGTATGCATATGCTGAACAATGACCACCTCATGAGGTGACACATGGTGGTCTTTGATTGGTAGCGTGCATAAACTGAAGAGGGTCAAACAGTGCACCAGTTTTTCTTCAACGTGGTACACAGTTTAGATAACTTACTTTTAAGGAGCCCATTTATTCTCTCCACAACTTCATTGACCTCTGGGTGGTAAATCAACCGCATCCGTAGTAGTGCTGTAATGTGCTGAAATAATGCATTGAAGAAATGTGTGCCACTGTCTGAACGTAAAACTGTGATGGAAAAACCGTGCACACACACCATCGCAGGAAGACTTCCCGCACTAACAATCTAGCAGCACACTTAGCTTAATGAAATGTGTCTCATTTCAGCACAATTTTATAGGTTTTTGCAATTTATTCAACAAAGATGGTAGTTATCAACATATGAGTGTCTATACAGATATCTCATTCAAGAAGCTATAATCTCCCTGAATCTCCACTCCGAGGCATGTTCTGGGAAGCTCTAATCGCATTTCAGCTCTTACAGCCTCAGTTCCCAAAGTCAAATTTTGTTTAGTTGAATCATTGGATGGAGCTTTCCACTATCCTTTCAAAGATAATTTGGTTCCTGATATAATGGCCAGAGTATGATCTTCCATACAATCCTATTTAAAAATAATGACATGTATATTTGTCCCTTCAATTAAACTTGCATTTTTTTGTTTCCAAGATCTGTATTTAGGCCTGTCATGATTCCTGCCCCTCATGTCCCCAGCCCTCCAAGATGTCAGGCTGGAGCCAGGCCACGATCACCTACATGGCCCTCAAGGGCCTCTCCATTCCTCCAAAGACCCACTTGGAGTCAGACTTGGCGCTTGTGGCACCAGACTCACTCACTCCCATAGGATAACATTGGGGATTGGACTTGTAGTGCATTGATGGGGACAAGATGGATGCCCCCACATATTTCGGTTCCCAGAACTGCATGTGCAGTCTAGTCTTTTGGGTGTGGTTCAGCCCAGAGACACCTGGGATACCCAGAGACTATTTAAGCCATGCTCTGGCTGAGGAACATGCTTTGTGTTTTCTGCACCTGCAGCGTGACACTCACTGTGTTCGGATCGGTCTCCAGTAGGCCTGCATCTTTCTTCTGCGCTCAGCTCCTGCAAGAACAGGAACACCGTTAGGAACAGCCTTACATTGCGGCGCTTCTACCCATCATTCATCGCTTCTTCTGTTCTGCGGGCATCTTCGGCGGTGTCATTCCCATCCCGGCACTCCGCTTCCTAAGGAAAAGGGAAAAGAACAGAAAAAAGGCATTAGTAAGCATTCAGCAAATCTTTGCTTATTTTTAAAGACTGTACAAGCTTCAAACGCTTACCTGAATCCCAGCCGCTCTGAGGGAACTCTGTCTCCGGAACTTCTCATCCGTCTGCAAGAGGGAAAGACACTCCACGTTAGCATGGAAACATCTAGAGGCGCTGCATACTGCGCTTACTCACTGCATTTCTTCTTCATAACAGGCATCCCCGCTGAAAATGTTGCGGCACCTAAAAGACACAGAAAAAGAACGCGCTATCACTCACCTTCAGCGCTACTCATCTCAGCAGCATGTCGCCATCCCCGGACGCCGGCCATCATCTAAGGAAGGAAATGAACGAAGTTAGAAAACTTTTCAAAAGACTCATTATACTTAACTGTCGGACTCGTGCCAGTGAAGTAACTAGGCAGCAACGAGCCTGCATCAATCAACGCGCCCCTGCGCTGAAAGCAGGACGGAGAGCACACTTTCCAAGAAAACAAGATGAGCTGTGGATCAAAGGGAAGGGTTGGACCCGGGGAAGAAGGGGTTCAAGCACACAGAGACAATAGGGAGTTAAACTAAAAAATCATCTGTGCTGGAGCAGGAGCTCCTAGCCACTGCTGGAGCAGTGACCCACTGCTGCTACACCTTGTGCTGGACTGCACCAAGGTATGTCACCTAGCCCTAGCAATTGTGACTCTCTGGGTTATTCTTAGCGCGTTAGGCATGGTAACCATTTAAATTGAATCTTGGTTTGTTTGTGCACTACAATTCAAACGCTCGCGTTTGCTGCACATTGCAAATTTTGTAATGTTGTGGCTGTCCTTCTAACTGAGCCTCAACCACTTGACCACCATTACAGCACACAACACTGAATCCATTCCAAGATGGCCGCCCGTGCCTTCTGAAGCCTCCCCTCCTCTGTGCTTCCTTCACCTGACCTGAGAAGCCGGATGATTGGCTCTTCCACCCTCTTCTCCACCCATCAGCCGCAGGGAGGCGCAAGCCGGCCCTTCCTAGAAAGGCCCTGAGGGCAAGGCTGAACAACTGTCCAGAGACTGTCCCGAGCTGATCAGAGCCCAGGGCCATACCCCCTGCTCGTACCCCATGAGGCTGTGAGTACTCCATGCTGCCCCTGCACCCTCTATATACCTATCCACTCAAATAGCTCCTTCCATCACCTCTCCTGCACCTGCCACAGTGCTCTATTCACTGTATTGGACTTGAATGCTGCTTATCATTTGCAACAGTGACCAACCCTAGATGGGCCTGTGTGCCTTGCATCCAGGTGGACAACCATACTATGCCCAGTCTTCACAGGCAATTCATATTTATGTGCCCTTGTTATGCATTTGAATTCAATGCCTTTTTGGCCATCGCTGCTAAAATCGAATTTAGGTATCTCCTGTTTATGCATTTGAACTTAGTGCCTTCTGGCCATCACTGCTAAAATCGAATTTAGGTATCTCCTGTTTATGCATTTGAACTTAGTGTCTTTTTGGCTATCACTGCTAAAATCGAATTTAGGTATCTCCTGTTTATGCATTGAACTTAAATATTACCGTGCCCCCAGTTTGATTGATTACCTATGTGGCTTCTGCCTGCTAACTGCCTACTGTACCGTGCTAAGCATTGCCTTAGTCTACATTAAGGTAACTGAACCAGGTTTCCTACAAAGCGATAGTATTCTTCCCATTTCTTGGTTTGGCTACCAAATGCTTTTTGATACCCTATAATATTGCCTATTTGCACCTAGTTGCCTGCACACTGCCTTAGCTAAAAGTAAACTTGCCTACTGTTGATTTTGCATCGCCCTAGCTAAAATCGAACTTGCCCACTGCAGATTGTGTACTGCCTTAGCCAAAGTAAACTTGCCTACTGTTGATTGTGCATCGCCCTAGCTAAAATCGAACTTGCCTACTGTTGATTTTGCACTGCCCTAGCATTATCGAACCTGCCTATTGTTGCGACGCATCTCCCCCTAGGTGCACATCCACCATGCTCTTCAGGGCGCTCCTTATATTGTACCACATTCTGCCCTTTGAAGCAGCAACTATCACCCAGCCACGCACACGTCCAGCACGGCCGACACAGCCTCAGCCATCAGACACCTCATCGCTCCCTAGCCTTGCCCCCACGACCCTGCGCATGGCGACCCCCACAATGGACCCTATGACACCTACCTTAGGCCTCCAGCACCTTAACACTGACATTAACCCATACCTCAATGACCCAGCCCTTTGGTTGGAACACTTCGCTAGTAAACCCACTCCGAATCAACCGTGTTCCTTATCTCTCAGAAACACAAGATTAGGCACCAGGTTCCGCATACGCCTCACCTGTAGTAACCTCCCCAAGCAAACTCGACACACACCACCGTGCTCACCCACTGCACCCACCAATGGCAAACCCCCCTCTACAGAGGCGAAACCGCCTATTATCAAGGACGCCCTCCTCAACGCCAGATCACTCCCAGCGCATGCTCTAGATATAGCAGACCTTATAACATCTTCAGATCTTGACTTCATCGCCATAGCTGAAACTTGGCTTCACGCTGCATCCGGTCCCTCCTTGTCCCTTGCCGTACCATCCGGCTTCGGCATCATGAGATGCGACCGCACCTCTGCTTCCCACATCAGAGGTGCTGGCCTAGCCATCATCCACAAAACCACTCTGGATTTAAGAGTATCGACCAACACTAAACTCGAGTCCGCTGAACTTTTATCAGTCAAACTTGCACTTACACCTAATCAAACAGCCACCCTCCACCTAATCTACAGGCCGCCAGGCCCTGCAGGCCCCTTTGTCCGTGAAATCTCTACCCTCCTCATTGATAATGCAAAAACTAACTCACAAATTATCATCCTCGGAGACCTCAACCTGGGACTCAGCGACCCCAAAGTTCTCATTGCACTAGACTTGGAAAACGCACTTTCTAATTCTGGCTTTACCTTGCACATCCAAGAGCCCACGCATTCTAAAGGCAGGACCCTAGACTGGCTAGCCAGCTCCAACTGTAATATCAACGTCCTGGCCAATACCCCTTGCTTATGGTCAGACCACCACATCATCACTTTTAATATTGAAGCTTCCCCCCGTACCCTGACCTTGATAGCGCCTGCTCTCCCGACCAGAAATAAAAAGGACATAACCAAGGAGAAACTTCTCCCTCTGCTACTCCATTCGCTTAAAGCGGCCACTGACTCCTGCAATGACCATACCACCTTAGCTGACATCTATAACTGCAGCATGCTCACAGCTATAGACTCCATTGCCCCCATTAAACTGAGGAAGGCCAAACCACGGGCACACCTTAACTCTTGGTTCACTCCACAGTTAAGAGTACTCCGCAAAACCAAACGCTGTGACATGCACAAAGACGTTTTTTTCTTGGCATCACTCACCTACAAAGCAGCCATTATAGAGGCGAAAAAAGAGTCCCTTAACAATCGCATCCTGCAAGCCGACTCCAATTCTAAGGAACTCTTTAAGATCCTAAAAGAGCTCGAAACTCCCGTTACCCCTCCCGACACCTACATTAAAGATAGCAAATGGTGTGCTAACATTCAGGCAGCGTTACTGAATAAAATTACCACGCTTCAATCTAAAATCATAGCTAAAATTGGACAATAGCCCTCCTACACCAGCTGGGGCCCTCTCCCCTGACTTTCCCAATCTCAAACGGTTTGCCTTCTCACCGCTCACCACTGAGGAGGTGGAAAACATTATCCTGAGGATCAAACCCTCCAACTGCCAGGGTGATCCCTGCCCTGCCCAAATCATTAGGGAATCTGCCCACAATGTGGCCCCATTCATCACTTCCTTCATCAATGCCTCCTTTAAAACAGGAACTGTCCCTGACAACCTTAAGGACACTTGGGTGATCCCCCTTCTCAAAAAACCCTTCCTTGACCTTAGCATACCTACCAACTACAGACCTATTACTATTGTCCCATTCCTGTTAAAAATCCTAGACCGCGCATCATACCTACAAATCCAAGAGTACTTGGAAGCCAATAATCTTCTAGGTCTTAGACAATCTGGCTTCCGCCCCAGACACGGAACAGAGACAGCTCTACTAGACTTAAAGACTCAAATTGAAGTTTTAAAGGACAACGGAAACTTGCCCTGTTACTTCTACTTTGCCTCTCTGTGGCATTCGATTTGGTCAACCACCAAATCTTATGCAAGCATCTTCACTCTGCTGCCCATTTCTCTCCATTAGCTACGGCCTGGATCAAATCATTCTTGAGTAATAGATCTATGCAGGTCTTTTCTCAATCTGCAGCTGCAGATCCTTCCCCTATTCACTGTGGCATCCCCCAGGGCTCTTGCGTGTCGCCAACACTCTATAATGTTTTTACAAAACCACTCTTTGATGTACTTGACTATCTGCGTGTCTCTTATACGAATTACGCTGACGACACCCAGATTCTCATTCCCATCACTGGTGACTACATGGCTGACACTAAGGCCCTGAATGACGTCTACCTCGTCATCCAAGCTTGGATGGCACAACACCAGTTATGCCTCAATGATGACAAGACTGAGCTCCTCATCTTAGGCACCACGCAACACCTTAGTAAACTTGAGCCGGCCTACCAATCGTTTATCATCCATGGCAACACCATCCAAGTTTCGCAAGACACTAAAACCTTAGGCGTCTACCTTGACGCCACCCTATCCCTCTCCCGTCAAACTAATGCAGTCAGATCTGCCTCAGCATACACCTGCAAACTCATTGCAGCCTGCAGGCCATTTCTGACCTCCCCTTACTCGGTCACACTGGCCAGAACCCTCATCATGGCTAAAATCGACTATGGTAGCGCCCTCTACCTAGGAACCAGCCAAGAAAATCTTAACAAATTGCAAATCTCCCAGAACAACGCCATTAGAGTGGCCCTAAATATCCAGCAAAACCACCACATCTCGGAATCTAGATCCTATCTACACTGGCTACCAGTCAAACAGAGAATTGCACTGAAAGCCTTAGGCCTTACCCACAAATGCCTAGCCAACCAAGCCCCCCCGTATCGCTGCAGCTGGCTATCCCGCCACGCGCCTACCCGCCCTCAAAGAACCACCCAGACCCACTGTTTAACCATTCCTAGGTCCAAATTACAAAAAGCGGGTGGATCAAGCTTCCCCGTCCTAACTTCCAAGCTTTGGAATGCCCTCCCCCTCACCATCATATCAGAAGAATGCTTTAGTGCCTTCAAGTCCAAAATAAAATCCTGGCTATTCAATCAGCCTTGAAACTCGGATTTCTTTGAACCTGGGGGCCCTGTCCCAGTAAAACGCCTACTTTAATCTCTACCCTGTAAATAATGTATATTTCTGTGTGCCCTGAATACTTTGCACTGTATGTAAATTTGAATGTATGTATGTTCGTTATGTAACCATGTCCTAAGTTGCGCCCTGATGCCTCCGGGCCTGACGGTGCGAGTTACAAATAAAACAAATACAAATACAAATAAATCCTGTGTTTCAGGCCCAGTCTCCAGTCGAGTAGACTCCAGGGAAGGGTTTGAGGTCGTAAGAGGTCAGAATAGGCTGAGTGACGTCCCTGTGGATACCAGGTGAACGTTACAAGGCCTGGCCTCTGGCCTGTGTTGACCCAATCCTTCCATAAAAGCACTTAACAATTCTTTCTTTCAGGGATAATTCTCTGTCCTTATCCTCCTCACTCATTTGGCAGTCTCCTGTAAGTTTTCACTTGTTAGTTAGATACTGGACTTCACCAGGAATCAGATTTTAATTCTATGTATTGTTAAGAGTTGACTTTGATTGACTGGGTCTTTTGATTGCACAGTGGCCATCTGTTCCCCTCATAAAATATTAGGCACAAGCTCCCTTTTCTTGGCTTGGTGAACTTCAAAGACATTCTCTGATATTCGGATAAGGGTAGGGAAAGGTGTGCAGTGCCTGGACCTTCAAATCTCATGAGAACACTAGTTTTGCACTAAGCATGGTTGTTCGACATGCACATAAAACTGTTGTTTTTTAATGTTGTAATTCCTTTACACATTGGCTGCTTTTCAATCAGTTTTAGACTACAAAAATAAGCTTTTCACAAAAAATGATGTAAAAGAAACAAGAGAAAATCATTGAATCATACAATACAAAAAAAAACATTTCCAAATGAATAGTAACATTTCATCTAAAATATAAACCGATGAAAATCAGTTAATAACATTTCATGTGATGCGACCAAATAAACAGAATTCAGCCAATTTCACTAAAAAAACACATAAAAAAACATACAGTCTCAACATTTATTTCACCACATTTCTCCACATCAACCTAACCCAAAACATCATAGATATTAACACTGAACCCAAATAACGTAGCCTCGGATCTGCAAAAGCTGGACAAAACAAGACGATGTTGAGTGTTTCCACCGATTAGGCCATGCAAAACCTACAGTCGGCATTAGTCACTGACTTGTCCCACTTGGACCTCCATTCCAGAGTAGAAAAAGTGTTCAGACGGAAGCGCAAGTATACACCCCAAATCTTTGGGCAAGGAAACAAGGAGACCAACATCAAAATGTCACTTTGCTTCCTTCTGAATTTTGCATATTCCCCATAAAGCATCAAATTCCCCAGTAAATCCATGGTTTCTGCCCAGTCCGCTGCAAATAATTTCTGCTTCGCCACCTCAGGACCCTATCAGAAGCAAGATCGCACACATAGTGGTCTTGCACTGACTCAGAATAGAAGCCGATTGGAGGGAAGACATCTCACCCAGGCATTGATATACAGAATTGTTTGGCGTATTCTGCCAATTTCCTCCACAAGGATCTTGTGGCCAAAGAAGAGAGTCCCAACTCATGTCTGACTACTGCATTGGGCATAGAATTGTTCAGGCCCAAAGTTCTTTTCCAGAGCAGTCCCTGAACTATATTAGGATATGCCCCCATATCAAATGAGACAATAACAAGACCATAAAGGACTATATGGAGATACAAGCTGAACAAGGGTACCAAAGAGTAACAACATTCCCGGGAGTATATTCACTTCATTTTTGTCAGTACAGTTTTGAATCCCCCTTGAAAAGAGCCTTCCAGGCCCCCCTAAACTGAATGTTTGAGAGATTGAATCCTAGGTATCTCATGGATAACACCCTTTCCACAGGCTGGTCTCCCACCTTCCTTGTGAAGGCTTTTGCCCATTTTATTGTGGAAAAAATAACAACCGTGGATTTTTGCCTGTTCATTTTTAGATTGTTTTGGACAGCATAGTGGTGAAATAGGGTCCCTTTTCTATGGAGACCAATCAGAGTCTTATCAAAAAAGGATGACATCATCTGCATAAGTGAGCCAGTTAAGAATTAATGTTCCCTATTTTATTGGATTTGTAGCTCTCAACTCCCACAGGGCAGCTATGTCAGAGACGTAAAGGTTGAAGAGGGTGGGGGCCACCATGCAACCCTGTCTGAGCCCCACAAAAATGAGGACAGATGCTGAGGTTGCCCCTCCCTCCTCAACCTGACCCTTAAGGATGAGTCACCATGCAGCCAGAATCTGAACAGTTTTCAGTGGCACATTCCACTATAGAAGTTTCCTCCACAGGGTCTCACAACTTATTGTGTCAAAATCGTATGACATATCTATGGAGGCCATGTAAGCAGTACCTACCACCCCTTTTTTATTGCTTGAGATAGGTGCAAGATTATGGTGCCATTGAGCGAGGTCCCCATACCAGGTCAAACCCCCACCTGATATTTGGAGAGAAGATTCAGGGTCTTTATCTGTTGGGAGAGGTCTTTTAGCAGTAGGGAGCTGAACATTTTACTGGAGGCATCTAGGAGGGCAATCAGTCTGAAATTCTTTCGATCAGACGTGTCTCCCTTGATTGTTTCCGAGTATTGGGGATCCTACCTACCTGGCATATGCTCTTGTAAAGAGTCAACAAAGGTCCCATCCATACTGGATTCTGCTTAAAGAGCATTGGCGGAATGCCAACAGGACCAGGAGCTGCAGATGCCTTTGCCCTCCCTATACCCACCATATATCCTCCTCGTCCCAGGGGCAAACCCCCCAGTCCTTCTGGCCCATGTTAAGAGACAGACACTTGACTTCGCCCTTGGGTCGATCAAATTTGTTCTGCAAATAAGCCAACCATATATGCTCTGGTATGTCACAACCCATCTCAACATCGGGGCCATTTGCAGTTTCCTTCACCGTACTTAAGAGGTTGGCATGATTAATCCCAGCCAATGTTTGAAGTATTGCCTTATTAGCCGCAATGTGAGCTTCTAGCCTACATTGGCCAATATTTGTATTGTAGCGGGCTTGAATTTTATTCTTGGCTACCGCATATTCTGATGGCAAAGGGATCTTTAAGTTTTTTAGTCAGGGTGATGGTACCATCGTACAGATGTCTGTGCCTTTTGTCATTATTATATTTGCCCTTGGTTGCCAAACGGGCCAAACATGTGTGCAGTGTGGCCTGCTTTATATCTTGTATCAGACCATCAATGGCCAACTTCACATTATAATATACGTTTTAATGGTTCCGACCAGGGAGTTTCCTCTGTAAACAGTTCCTTTCAACCCAAACTGCAGAATGTATTCATTTCTATGGCAGCTTTCTATTTGGGAAAAATGCATTTCAGGGTTTAAATAGCCTGCAAAGGAAGGCATGCCTAATGTCCTTTCAGCCTTGTCATTTGCATACATGGCACACTTAATTTTAGCCTTCCTGTTTCTGAGAATACTATCAGGGGCCGATTCATGGAACAAATGTGCGCCGAAAAAAGTGGCGCAAGCTGGCGCAAGCAAGGGCGAGCGTGAAAAAGGAAGCGATTCATGGAAGTCCCTGCGTGTGTTTTTCTCGGGATGTGCGCCAAACCCATGCGTGACACACACGGGCGCACACGTCGTTGCAACATCCCGAACACCGTGCACGACTTGCACAGGGAAAGCGCACAAAGTCCGCACACATACCAAAAAGGGGGCGGGACACGGAACGCCCACACGCACGCGAACAACTCGTATTCATGGATTTGAATACGGGAAACAAGCGCACGCTAGAAGACGCGCACAGGCGTCAACACATCTGCCACAGGAAGGCAGGAGTAAGCGTCCCCGTGCACAGTATAAAAGCGTGCACAAACAACAAACACGTACATACCGCTACGATGAATGCCCCATTTGTCGCAGCACTGATTGTGGGACACCGCAGGAGGAGGAGAATGGCCAGGGCCCGCATTTTTTCCCACTGGACAAGCCTTTTTGGGATGCTTGACGGCCAGGTCTACGGCAGGTATAGGTTTCCACCTCGTATCATCCTAAACCTGGTCAGGGAGTGGGAAGATGACCTTACATCACCCACCCTCTGCTCCCAAGCATTGAGCCCCTTGGAGAAGGTGCTCAATGTCCTGCATGTTTTGGCCACTGGGTCATTTCAGCGGACTACTGCCATAGTGGGTGGCGTCTCACAGGCCACGCAGTCACGCTGCCTGCACCAGGTGTTGGCAATCATGACTGCGTGCCCCTCAGTCCGAAGGCACATATACATGCCCAGAACACCCGCAGAAAGGCAGGCCGTCGTCCAGGACCTTTACAGGGTGGCACACTTCCCCAAAGTGCTCGGTGCCATAGATTGCACCCATGTGGCCCTACATCCACCTCATAGTGCGAGTGTGTGTATCAGTAGGGACATGCACTCAATACATGCATGTGCAAACAAGTGACCATCAGTGTCCTCATCACATGTGAACATTGCCCATGTGTACACCCCAGCATGTCAAACCACAACTATACCCTCACACCTGAAAGGTAAACACAACACATGAACAGCCATTGATCAGCAGAATACATCATGTACATAGGATACCACAATTAGAATGTCAGGGTGCCCATCACACTGTGGGGCAAGGCAACTGTCCAACAACAAAATACCCCCCCTCCCTCACTTATGTAGCCTTCATCCTTGAAGTTCACCTGGCCACAGGATCACCCTTCCCCTTTGTCTCCATCTTTCACCTTGCGCGTAAAAAGTGTCCAGCACCCTCAGAGGCCACCTCGACTTGCAAAAACAACAAATCAAAGAGAACTCAAAGCAGGCCAACACATAAGCCAAGCAAAAAGCCTGCAGGCAGCAAAACAAACCAGAAGAGCCTCCAGTAGATGACTTAAAGTAGCAGTACGTCACAAAGCCCAAGTACTAGCACAATGATGGAACAACCAAGGTAGCACAGTAAAACAATGTCACAACATGATGTGTACCATGTGTGGTACATAATATCGAATGATGCACCACGAACGGATGTGTACTGTCACAGCTCCCGTGTATAGGCGCAGGAGTGGCACGAACCAACCACCCCCACCGTGTTCTGGGTGCCTGCAAGGTCAAACTCACACAGGCCTCTGAGACAGTGGTGGGGAAGGAGCGTCAGGGATATGCAGTCGGGACAGGCATTGGTATACTGGATAACTGGAATGAGGGGCAAGAGAGGGGAGTAGGATTGACAAGGGAATGTACAAAAACATAATAATCACATTAACACATACACAATAAGGCCAAACGTGTACATCATGCACATTACTCAAATTGAAGTCAAAGAGAAACTTATCTCTGGGGTGAGTGCTGGCCTCCTGCCTGCGCACTCTCAGGTCCGGTAACATGAGCAGTTCAATGCTGCAAAGAGAGCCAGAGTCACTAATCTGTGCATGCCCATAACACACACACACACCACCATGCATGCCCCAAAATAACAAGATACTCTACAAAGTATCTGGTGTGGTGCTTATACCCATTCGTAAGATTCCCCCCATGATGGTTCATACACAGTCAATGCAGTAAGTAATGCGCCGGTGGGTGCGTGGCAAATGTAAGACCAATGTGTCAAGATTCACACAACATCCAATGTTCCCTGGGTAAGGATCTAGACGCATTTGTCAAGGTACGACTTCAGTACAAGTCGTGTTCCAGCATAACCTAAATAAAGTAGGTAGTGCATGTGGCAATTCAAACCTGTAAATGAAATGCACTGCACACGAGTCTGTCCCTCGCTGTCTGTCCCTGTGAGCTGCTTCTTTCCCTGTCTTGGAACGCTACATGGCTAATACAAGTGCCTCAATGGACCATGTTGGACCAGAGGGTATGTGCCACTGCCCCTGCATGTGCCCCTGATAACTTTCCCATCAACTACCCATTACTCCACCAATGCATCTTAGCTGTACTGTACGCTTCAACACCAATATCTGTCCAAGCTCACCGTCAGTGGTGTTGTTTAGCATGCATGTGCAACTGTCCTGGTGGACGGTTGGCTGTGGTGTGGCCCCTTTGTGCTGCTCACCTTGCCTGGAGTTCCTTGAAACACGTCAGCTTCTGTATGATGTATGAGCGCAATCCCTGTGGTTCTGCCTGTGCACACATGTGCATGTCTGCACCACCGAACGTGGCCAGCTTCCAGACATCCAATGGGCCATGTCTGCTGGGAAGGGTGGTCTGGAGGCTCATCCCCCTGCAGAAAGGGCAGAAAACACATGATTAATGCATGAAAGTTCCCTGTGTGTGTCTCCTCAGGCATGTCATGAGTGGACCATGTCAGAGACGTACATCTGAAATCACTACATCAGTGCAACTTTCCCGGCCAAAGTGTGTTAGCCACTGTCTACAGCATGAATTGAATGAAGCACATGTACAGCAAAGAAACACACTACACAATGTATAGCAATTAATGCACACATGAATCATGAAACCACCCATCTAGCATAGGACAAACTGTGGTCAAAATCACCCCTATCATCCCCACTAGGGGTGTCAACACAAGTAGTACAGCAGCAGACATGCCACAGATATGACAGTCCTAAGCCCTTGTGTAATAGGCTGTTAGACCGAACCATCCTTGCGAGCCCATGGATAAGGGAAGCAGGAGTGGCATATGTGAGTCAGGACCCCAAGCTACAAACACATACACAAGACAAGCTTGAGGGGACCAGCTGGAACAGACAGTGGATGCTTTCAAAAGCCACAAAGCACCACACCATCACATGAAAGCACAACAGACAAGCAATTTTAAAATATATTAACTAATTACACTAACTATCAAAAACCTACATTACCTAATTAAACTAACTATCAAATAGAAACTTAACTAACTAAACTAAAAGAAAAATCAAAAATGGCCACATACGACCCGGGGGGTGGAGGCACCCAGGATGGGGGAGGTACAGGGTGCTGCTCAACACCCACATGCGATGATGAGGAAAAAAAAAAAACTCCACCGGCTCAACGCCTGCACAGCCCGAACTATGTGAGAGATACCTCGTCGTCCAAGTCTGGCTCTTCCTGGAAAGAAGGACGTGTCACAGGAGCCTGACCATGCCTAGCAGCAGCTGGCCCCTCGTTGGCAGCAAGTCTGCCGGATGGGTGAGCTTGGTTCTGTGCGGCGATGACATGTAGGTCTGCATGAAGAACCTTATGTGATATGCGTGCTTCCTCTTGCAAGGTAACACGTGTAACATGGAGTTCCTCCTGCAAGGCCTGGCTGGACAACTGATGCACCTCCCGGAAAGCATGTAGCTCAGCTGAGATGGTACGCTCAAGCTGCGCAAACCTCTCCTCTGACCGGTCCCTCTGGGACATCAGAAGGACACCCAGAGTGGATCTGAGGGAAGCATACTCCTCCCTCAGGGCCTCCATGTGTGCCTCTGCGTGAGCAGCAATTGCTTCACGCAGAGACAACATTTCAGCCTGGCGTGCCCTGTCTGAGGCCGCCATGCCCAGCCTGAGCGAGCGGGCTGTGGACCATGCCGCCTGCTGCTGGAGAAGCACCTGCCTAGCAGGGGGGAGCACGGATTGGGCCACACGCTCCATGCTCATAGCGATGCTCTCCACTGCTGCCCCCTGGCGTTCAGAATTGGCAGTCATGTCTTGCTCCCACTCAGTATACAGCGTTTGCGTGCGGCGACCGTGTTGCTGGGCTTGACACCTGCAGGACCGAAGGACCGGGTGTCCTTGTTGTGTTGCACCGCCCGCGGCTGCACGACTACATGCCCCCATCGACGTGATGGCCCAGGCACATCAGTGACTGGTGTGGAGGGTGACCCTGCGTCCCGATCCACCACAGGTGAAGGCTCCAAGACTGTCTGACCCCTCAGTGCAGGTGTCACAGACAGAGGAGTGCCCACATCAGAATCACTCACCCCTGACATGTGGACCTGATGCACATCCAACTCGACATGGACGTCAGAGTGGTCATCAGGGCTGAACTCATTGCCAGCCAAAGACAAGATGGACTGTAGCACATATGGGTTTTCGTGGCCTACCACCCCACGACCCCCACTTGTGCCGGGTTGCTGTAGTGATAACAACCCTGTGCCTGGCATGGCTCCATTGCGTCATCATCTGAAAAGTAGAGAGAACAAAGGTCACTACACATGTTAGAAGCACACAACACACACACACACAGACATCACACAGACACCAAACACATGAAGCAGACATGTCACACACAAAAGAGAACCTGCCATGCATGCTGGGTCAACTTGACATTGCTTCTGTGATTAGGCATGTAGAAGGGTGTTATATCGCTTTGAAGTGGGTTGATGCAGTGCAGCACATTTGTACGTTACTCACTATCCACATGTACAAGTACTTCATGATGTGTACGAGAAAATGTGAAGGCAGTGCAAGGTCAACTTCAGCCATCACATGCAATGTGCATGCAATGGGTAGCATGGCTACAAGCAAACCACCCCTCCCCCCAAGTGCAAATGCAGGGATGCCTTGCATGGCATCAAAAGGATGACCATAGACCTGTGTATTGACAGACAGTGATGACTAGCATCAATTGCATCATGTGAGTCAAGTGACAACACAGCAGATGATAATGGGACAGTAAGCAGGACACATGATGAAACCTCAGGAGTACACCCACGTGTGAAGAAGACACTACACCAGTTGGACAGAGTCATTGGCCATGAAACAGGCTGAGGCCTGTGACCCACACAGACTGTCACACCCTAAACATGTGTGCGACGCAGGACTGAGCCACAGTGGCCATGGGAAGGCTGATGAAATGCCATGCAATGTAGATCACCCTGGACACGTACTACAATGATCATCCAGTCAAGGACACATAGGGGCATGCATGGAATGAACATGGAGCATGAATGGGCACTCATGTCCCTGCGGGGCATCTGACCTCTGCGCAGTCCAAGTGAGACACCCTGCATCAAGTACAAAGGATGTACTCCACAGCATATGTCTGGCAGATTGGCTGGTGGAAGTTAGCATGTACACAGGATGCATGAACAGGCAAGTACTCAATGGCAAAATTGAAGCAGACCAGTGCAAAGGTGAAATTGGGGTGCAGGGGGAGTGGAGGGGCAAGGGAGCATGCCTACGTGGAGTACCCACATGCAGGCAGAGGACACATGCACGTCAGTCATGCTATGACATAGTCCCAGGGCTGAGAGGAAGGTCACCCCAGGCTACATGCAGAAGGGCCAGTGAGCTGGAACATGGACCGGAGGGGCATCCTGGTGACCAGCATGTGAGTAGGGTGCAATAGTGGTGATGCGGACAGTCCCCGTCCGCTCCACATGTCCACCATCCTGCAGCGCAGCCATGCACCAGTGAAGCATTGCATTACTTGCACATCAGAACCATGTACACATGACATGTAGTGGCAGTCATGCACAACACATCACACAAGTAAAAAACACATGTCCTCAACAAACACGCAGCAACACTCACTGGACTGGGCATCAAAGTCCGGCATCTCTCCCACTCCTTCGACCGATTCAGGTGGTATGAACTCCGCAACGAGTGACTCGTGCGGAGTGAGGTCTTCCTCCTCAGGTGCAGGCCCACTGCCAGTCACCAGAGTCAAGTTGTAATTTGAGGCACGCTTAGCCTTAGCGCTGCGTTTGAGGTCATTCCAACGCTTTTTGCACTCTTGCGCCGTGCCTGGCTGAATGCACTCACATGTTCCGAAACTTGCTTCCAGTGGGTATCATGGTGGGCAGCCGTAGTCTGACAATTAGGCCCAAATAGCATGTCACGCCTGTGGTCCCGCACGTAGTCCACAAGGAAGTCCAGTTCCTGGTTGCAGAAAGGCTCCTTCCTCGACATGCAGGAGGTTGTGGCTGTGTTTGGGGTCCCAGCCTGTGCTGCAGGTGCAACCTTCCTCCTCTTGTATTGTGGCGCAGACCCTGGCTGCAAATGCCGCCCTGATCAGTATGGCCAGTGGCACCAGTGGATTGAGCCAAGGGAGTGCCAGGTGGAGGGACGACCAAAGGCCTGACTTGCGTCAGTGGCAGCTGGGTGCCCTCTAATTGACCCTGCAACATCCGCTGTGGCAGGGTCATTGTGTCAATCTGGAAAAATGAATACCCTTCATTTGAATGATAGACGTAACTTGATGGCCGTGGGCCAACCGTCTTATGCACCGAATTGGAGAAATATGAACTGCTATGCTTGACAGACGAGCGGCCATTTTAAATGTAGTAAGAATCGCCATTTTGCTTGTTAACCATTGCTCATTGCTTTTTGTCTAAAAACTGCTTTGCAGCTTGCAATTCTTGCAGATTCTGCTTACTCTGCTCAACTGTTAACATTGTTGTCTGAATATGAAAGGACAAGGTCGCGGGACTGAAGAGTTTCCTGAAACTCCTCATGAGTAGCCCAGAGAGGAATGCCCACGCTCCCTCTCTGTAGCCTTGGGAGGAAGCTGCAGGGCATTTAATCACTTCACAGCTGCCAGCCAGTCTCGTACGATGGTAGAATATGTTAGAATAATACAGTTAAAGGCTTGAATTATGCTTCTCTTACGGCCCCCTCCTCGCAAAACCCTTTAGAACGTGTCGGCTCCCAGGACACGAATAGTACCTCATAGATAGCAAAGCTTGGAATGTGGCTCTTCCCCCGTGTACAGATTGCTTCCAAGAACAGAACCACCGTGTTCTAAAAGATGCCTCCGCACTTTCTAAATTGCACATTGTTAGTAGAATAGACATCGAAAGCATTATAATCGTCATACTCGTCGGATATGTCCATCGTCATCCCGAGTTCAAAGGAACTTAATACAGAGGGGTGTTGAACATGACTTTGCTGATTGTATGATATGCATTTTGTATATATGTAACTGATGTACGTAATTCACTCTCTTGCGTCCCTCGAGGTCTAGGAAACTCACGTCGCGGGGCGTGAGATCAGAATTGGCCAATTGATACTATCTTTTGGTTGCGATAAACCCTAGCATTGGGAATTTGAAATCTCGTGTCTGGCGCATCTTTTCGTGTATGGTCATTGCCTTGTTTCCATAGCACGAGGGACCCCTAGGGGCCCCTTTCAAGATGGCGCCCGAACAGGGACCCTCCCCCACTTGCCCCATCGTATACGTTGTAACGGAGTAAAGGCGGAAGAACGGCGAGGACGGGACGGTCGAGCCAGGATCAAGAAGTGTACGGGGTGCCCTGTAGAAGAGAGGAGAGATTCCTTCCGCAGATCTGCACACATCTGATCCCTGATCGATGTACCGGGCCAGAGGGCAAAGGAGGCGAGGGTCCCTAGACGAGGCAGAAGCCAAAGAAGCGCAGACACGACGTGGGGAGAGGTTGCGTTAGAACAGGCGACTTGTTTTATCAGGTGAGTCATTCCCCGATTCAAACGAAAACCTGATTTTGGTAGAGTGTTGATTTTGCAAATTCAAACGCCCAGGTAAAGGTTAGTTAACCAAAGGGGAAGGTTAAAGAAACATGCCTGGAGTACTGTCCACTTTAGCGGGGCTTTTCAGCTGCGGTAGACAGTCCTTGGAATATGGCCAAAGTGCACCGCCTGGGGGAACGCCGTCTTATGATATGTATGCGAAATATGGTGTGGGTGCGATAATATTTTGTGAAATTCGGCATAGGCAAACTAGAAAGCAACCCGACCATCAGTGGCCGATTAATGGTAGTTTTGAGATGGGGAGGATAGATAACCTAGAGAGGGTGCTGATTAGAAAGAAAGCGCGACCTGCAGCTTTTGAGACCGTCAAAGATTGGAGGAGGGAAGCGATGCTCCGACTAAGGAGTAGAGAGAAGCATGCGCGTAGGCATAAAACGAAGCTTGAGATAGCAGAAGAGAAGGAAGAGGAGGAGTGGACTGATAGTCTAAGACGGGAAGGGAGACGGGACCAGATGAACATAGACAGAATATACCCGCAGCGGGAACTACACATAGCAGATGAATTAATGGAACATTTGTTAACTAACACGGGTCGAGGCCCAAAACCAGAATCGAAACCAAACACGCCAGCAGTGACTGCGCGGGCCCAACCAATAGCTCTCATACCCTCTCCCACAGCCCGAGCACTTCCCCTCACGCAGGCGTTAACCCAAGCCCCGCCCACAGCACGAGCACTCCCACAAGCGCAGACCGCGGACACACAATTTCCCAGCACCCAGCAAGGCCCTTCACAGATGCCACCTGTGTCACTTGTCCCATCCGCACCTCCCGCTCTAGAGACAGATTCAGCACCATCCGCCCCTCCCGAAGTTGAGATTGAGACTGGGGAGGCGAGAGGCGGGGCTGAAGGAACAGGATTTGGATGGGTAACTCGAAGCGCAATCAACAAAGAGAGAAAGATTGAATTACGACGAGAGGCAGAAATGTACATAGAAGGAAATGATGAGACGGCAGCATTGGCCTCATTGTATGGGTACCGAAGAAGAGACGAGAGACAGGTAGTGCTGGAATGCATGGGGGAAATTCTGGAGGGAGAATGGAAAAAGATACTTGGGAATTTACCGCCACAGCGGTTGTTAGATTTGAATAAGTTAGCACGCAGTGAGCAAAGAGATGAGGATGTAAGAAAACATGTGCACAAACTGATTGAAGTAAAAAATGAAATGGAAGACAGATATGCTGAAATGTTTGCTACACCTGAGTATAGTAGAGAGTTTATTAAGAAAGGTAGGAAGGAGGCGTCAAGGTTGAGTATAAAAAAATCATGGGCGAGAGTTTTTCCAGGTGGTACAAAGCATTTGCCGGTACCGGGACAGATAGGCGATGAACAAAGATTGCAGGTATGGGTAGGGGAAACAATGCGATGGATGTCGAACAAAAGAACGTCAGTAAAAGAAGTAAGTGAGATATGCAATGGGTACCCATTGGAGATGTGAAAGGAAGCGATGCAAACGATAGTAGGGGTGTTACTGCAGCAGGTCATTGGATACAATAGAGGTAGAGGTAATGCACAAGGCCGGGGAAATTTGAATAATATGCATGGGGTGTCATTGGGATTAAATCAATGTGCGTACTGTAAGGAGGAAGGACACTGGCGAGCGCAATGCCCGCACCTACAGAATAGAGGTGGGTTTGGTCAGAGAAGGCCTCATAGAGGACATCAGGGGTCAAACGGCCCAAGCAGAAGTAACATGCAGCAGCAGCAGGGATATACCAATGGAGGTACTCAAACCCAATCATATGGCCAAAACCAAGCACAACAGAACCAGACATTAAACCAAAGTGTTTCGAACCAAAATCAGGGCGGGCAGGGCCAACAGAGAAATGATCAGAGTGGAGGAAATGGAGGGGGAAATGGGAATATTTTTGATACACAGCCAAACACGTATTATAGCAGCAGCGGTGACTACACATCGGACGATGTGTTATTTTCGCGATAGGACAGCCCACGACAGGGGTCGGAACCAGTGTCTATTCCCGTGAATCAGAGAGGACCCTACGTAGAAATGAGAGTCGGGAATAAGGAGCACCATTTCCTTGTAGATACAGGGGCACAGAAGTGTTCGATAGACCACCACTTGGTTCCAGAGATACCACTGTCGGGGCAGAAGAATGTTTCTGTAGGGTTCGCAGGTACACCAGTAATTAACCCCATGTCCGAAGCTGTCCCAATTACAATAGGACCATTTACGGAACAGTGTCCATTTCTTCTGACAGAAAATTGTGGAGAGAACTTGCTAGGATTAAATTTGTTGAGAAAATTGGGGGCAGTCATACATTGTACGGCAGACGGGGTGTTCCTCACGATGTGGCCTCACGATGCACCGGTGACGGAATTCATGTCAAAAGAGTTGCCAGAAGAGTTAAGTGGAGTACCAACCTGTCTGTGGGCAATGCATGATAATGATGTAGGATGCTTGAAAATAGAGCCAGCAAAAATAACTTTGAAAGAAGGTGTAACACTACCACGAATTCCCCAGTATAAAATTTCTGTTGAAGGTGAGAAGGGATTGAAAAGCATTGTTACTGACCTGGTGAGATTGGGGATGGTTGAGGAAATTGCAGGGAGCACGTGCAACAGCCCGATTCTTCCAGTTTACAAGAAAGGAGGCAATGAAGTACCCTATCGTTTCATAATTGATCTGCGCGCATTAAACAAAGTGGTAGACCCACAATTCCCTTTGGTCCCAGATGTCACAACAATACTGACAATGATACCGGCCACTGCAGAATACTTTAGTGTAGTTGATTTGAAGAACGCATTCTTTAGCATCCCAGTGGATAAAAGCAGTAGATATCTGTTCGCGTTCACTCTAGGAGGTCGATCATTCACATTCAAACGCATTCCACAAGGATATACAGAAAGCCCGAGCATTTACAGCAGAGCGCTAAAAGAGCAGCTAGACATGCTAGAACTACCCGAAGGTTGCGTACTCTTGCAGTACGTAGATGACTTGTTATTAGCTGCTGACACGAAAGAGATCTGCAAAGAAAGTACTGTATTACTCTTGACACATTTAGCGACCCATGGTCATAAGGCAAGTTTGAAGAAATTCCAGTATAATCAAAAGGAGGTGTCTTATTTGGGATACTTACTTTTGAAAGAAGGGAGAAGATTAATACCAGAACGCATAAAAAGTATTTCTAGTATGCCTATTCCAAAAACTCAAAAAGGAGTGAGAGCTGTAATAGGCATGGCCTCTTATTGTCGGCAGTGGATCAGTAATTTTGCGTTGATTGTGAAGACGATGATAAAATTGACTAAAAAGGATGCAGAGATGCCTTTGCAGTGGGATGAGGAATGTCAGAAAGCGTTTGAGCAATTGAAAGTTGCATTGTGTGCTGCGCCAGTTTTAGGCACTCCTAACTATGAAAAGATCTTCAGACTATTTGTGAGTGAGAGTGAAGGATGTGCATTGGCGGTTTTGACACAGGAACAAGGTGGAAGAAATAGGCTCTGCGGCTATTTTTCTTGCGCGTTGGACCCTGTAGCGCGCACTACCACAATGTTTGCGATCCATCGCAGCGGCTGGTGCGTCAGTGAAACAAACGGAAGGAATGGTATTGGGGCCACACTTTAATTCTGATGGTGCCACATGCTATAGACGTTCTATTAAATAGGACGCAGACGCAACACCTCACCTCAGCTAGACTGACAAGATATGAGCTCATCTTGTTTGCACCCCACATCCAAATTATGAGGTGTAGCGCATTGAATCCTGCAGAATTAATGCCACTGCCCATAGCAGAAATTGGTGACAACGAATCACCACCCCATGATTGTTTAATGATCACTGAAGAAGAAACAAAGGGAAGGATTGATTTGAGCGATATCCCACAAAAAGAGCCAGATGGGGAGTTATTTTGCGATGGCTCTTGTTTTAAATTACCTGATGGCTCATCAACGGCTGCATATGCAATTACTACCCTAAAGAGAGTTGTAGAGAGCAGAAGGATCCCCTACAATTCGGCACAAGCCGCAGAAATAATAGCACTGACCCGAGCCTGTGAACTCTCTGAGAATCTGAACGTAAATATTTATACTGACAGCCAGTGGTTCACAATTTTGGCCGACTTTGGGCTGAGAGGGGTTTCTTGACATCACATGGAGCCAGGATTCAGCATGGCCCTTTGATTGTGCGATTGTTGTCTGCCCTCACGTTTCCAAAGCGCCTAGCTATAATAAAGTGCGAGGCACATAAGAAAGTAACATGCAGAGTGGGAGAGGGAAACGCGTTTGCAGACAGGATTGCGAAGCAAACAGCCACAGATTTGGGGAATAAAATGATGACTGTACAGACTGAGGAAGTACCTTGTATGATAGAGAATGGAGTTGCCACAGTCAAAGAAATGCAGGCTGAGGCCACGACCGAAGAGATTCAAGGGTGGGCTAAGGGCTCTGCTGAGTTAGATTTGAAAGGATGTTGGGTGGACAAGGAAACAAAGAACTGGATGTTGCCAAATTGTTACGTAACTGCAATGGTTATAATGGCGCATAGCCCTACCCACATTTGCACAAATAAAATGGTACAGCATTTATCCACAGTATGGAAGAATGAGCACATAAAAAAGAATGCAGAAAGGCTAGTGCAGAATTGTATCACGTGCCTGCAACACAATGTAGGAAAGGGAACCGTGACTCCAGCAGGTAGTTTCGGCCCACCCTCTATGCCGTTTGAGGTGGTCCATTTTGATTTCATAGAAATGGAAAGGTTCCAGAACTACAAGTACGTGTTAGTGGTAATCTGTGCATTCAGCAAATGGGTGGAGGCATATCCTTGACTGTACTGCCATGTCCACAGCAAAAGTAATGCTGAAGGAGTATTTCTCACGGTTTGGGTTGCCTCGTGTCCTGTGGTCAGACAACGGCCCCCACTTTGTGGGCGCAGTAGTGCTACAGATCTGTGCAGGTCTGCAAATAGAGAAGCGATTCCACAGTTCCAGGCATCCCAGTTCTGCCGGGCTTGTGGAGAGACACAACCGAATCTTGAAGTCAAAGATAGCGAAAATTTGCGCTGGGAGCAAGTTGAGTTGGGTGGATGCATTACCCCTAGCGCTGTTGTGTATGTGCACGTCTGTGCAGGCTAAGACTGGGCTCTCCCGTTATGAGATTATAATGGGGAGACCAGCAAATGTATGGTGCGCACCACAGCCCAGAAAATTATGTGAGGTCGAACATCCTATGTTAAGCACTTACTGTGGACTTTTAATACAAAAGATGCGTTTGATTCATCAGCAGGTGCAGGAGGCGTTGCCGATGCGATATACAAGACCGGGGCACTCACTGGAGCCTGGGAGCTGGGTGCTAATCAGAAACTTTGAACGGAAAACAGCATTAGCACCCAGGTGGCGCGGCCCCTATCAAGTACTTTTGGCAACACAGACGGCCATCCGAGTGGACGGACGCAAGGCATGGATCCATGCTACCCATGCCAAAAGGTTCCCAGCATCACTGAAAACTTTGCCTGATCCAGACGACAAGAAAAAGACAACGGTCTCAGAAACGAAAGAAACTGTTGCCAGTCCAGTGCCACAGCATCAGCCTGAGCGAGAAGTGAAAGTTGAAACAAAGCGCAAACGAGAAGTGAAACTCGAAACAGAGCCTGAGGAGGCTGCCAGTAAGGGGGAAGGGTGAAAAGTGCCCCAACGTTGCTCAGCGGAAACAACATCACTGCCGAACGACACAAACCCTGCATTGCAAACACGAGCAGAAACAACGCGTGCACCCCTTTGGCGCCCACCAGTTCTCGCGAATACACCAAAGCCAGAGAAAGAAACTACATCATTGCCACGACGCCCATCGCTGCCCATCATTGTGCCAGAGGCTGACACTGAGCCTGATACTGGAAATGCAAGGGCACTATTCACGGATCATACAATAGCAGGAGTGAATTGATATAATCTGCGGCCTCGACAGGCAAAGTGATCCACAGAACTTTGGTGCTTTTCTTTTTGGCCTTTGGTTCTACTCACGGACGGAGTAGGAACCAGGGGCGTAGAGGAGAGAAGTGTGAGAATTGTGCAAGTCAGACAATTCAAAACTCACGGCTCCTCGGTGCGCTTATAAAGTACATGTGTCAGGAGCCAGAGCAGGACAAGCTGGACGCACATAAGTACTAAGGCTGATAGAGTACATGTGTCCTAAGCCAGAGCGGGACAAGCTGGATGCACATGGTACTCTATCAATAAAGAACTGTTCAGAAATCGTCTGAGCAGTGGGAGAAAGAACAACTAATCTTGCTCGGGAGTGGATAAATGATCCAGGCTGTGAAAAGGTTGGGAGAATTGAACTGTGACATTTTTCGTTGAACTTTTCTGGCATCAAGAACGAGAGACATTCACGACGAACTTCGCCAGCAAGAAGAAGGACGATGAAGAACAAGTCAAGACCGGTTTTCAGCCTCCTCCTGCACCCCTGTGCAATAATAGATTTAGAGACTGTAAATTTAGGGAAAAAGCATGGTAAAAGGAATAAGGTACTGATTTGGACATTGGTCCTATGTTTCTTAAGTATGATAGTACCAACAATAACAGCTATTACACTATGGTTGCTGGAGTATGTACACCCATTAGAAACACTTTTGCCAAAAACAGCTACTGAAAGCCTGGTTCATGTAATCACTGGTACTTTGCCCCCAATGGAAGAAAGACATAGAGAAGGTTACGGCAACAATACATTGTTGCTCATAATGAACATGACCCATGCGGTGTTCAAGAAAAAAGATTGCTGGGTTTGCGCCCATTTACCACAGCACGGTGGGAAAGGGATAGGCTGGTATGCACAACCATTGCCATTGATTTATTCCTGTGAAGTAACGTTAAGTGCAATGTTCTTTGGGAAATGGAACAAGAGTAATATGGGTCAGCTAGATGAGACCAATATGAATGAATTTGAGGAAGTAATCATGAGACCTGTGGGTTGTTCCATATTCCAAAAAGCTTGTGTATTTGCACTAGAACCCGTGAGAAAGAATACACGAAAAATAACAAGACTAGATAGATTACATAGGCAGAATAGACCAACCCCGCCAGCAGAAAGAACATCAGTAATGACATTTCGGATGAGGGATGAATGGAACAAAGATGCTGTGCCCCCTGCCTATGCAGTGGATCACAGCCCCAAAACTGCTCCCCTATGTCTACAGAAAAAGGGTTCCTACAAAGTAGGAACGTTTAGCAACTGCCTGAACATAGTGGTTTTAAAACATGAAATAGAACCTGTGTAAGTGGGAGACCCTGTTTATTTTATATGTGGAGAAAAAGCATATCCATGGTTACCTAGGAACTGGGGAGGTACATGCTACCTAGGTCTACTGTTTCCAGGGGTGTTCCTCTTGGAGACAGCAGAAGTAGCCAGACGAACAAAAGGTAGAACTCAAAGGAGTAGTGAGGATGGAATGATAGCAATGGATATAGCCAAATCATTTAAACCTTTCTTGTCCCAAATAGAAAACTCTTACAATATAAGAAAACTGTCTGGAATATTACAAAAAACAATAGATTCCACAACGGATATTTTATTGAATATGACGTTAGAAGAAAAAGGAATAAGACTGATGGCACTTCAAAACAGGATGGCTCTCGATATAATATTAGTTGATCGTGGGGGAGTTTGCAAGCTCGTAAAAACTGCATGCTGTGTGTATATAGATGACTACTCCCCTACGATATTTAAAGCGATCTGGAAATTACATGTCATAAGTTCCACACTCTCAACTGAAGCAGGGGGTTGGGGGCTAGAATCCTGGTTATGGGGATTATTGTGGTCTTGGGGATGGAAGTTAATTTCGATACTAATGATGGTACTCAGGATATTCATAACATGCTGCTGTTGCATACAATGCTTACCAACAATATGCACTGAAATAACTGATGGATGTACTAAGGGATGTATTCACATGGTGTTGAGAGGAAAACAAACGCATGGCCGGAATAACAGAGACACTGAGGAAACAAAAATAGTAAAACAATTCATGGCGATAGACATTAATGATGGAGATGATTCAGATGCAGAACAGAAGAGGAGGATACAATGAATAAGATGTTTGGCACACGGCGGAAAGGAGGGTTTGTCAATCTGGAAAAATGAATACCCTTCATTTGAATGATAGACGTAACTTGATGGCCGTGGGCCAACCGTCTTATGCACCGAATTGGAGAAATATGACTGCTATGCTTGACCGACGAGCGGCCATTTTAAATGTAGTAAGAATCGCCATTTTGCTTGTTAACCATTGCTCATTGCTTTTTGTCTAAAAACTGCTTTGCAGCTTGCAATTCTTGCGGATTCTGCTTACTCTGCTCAACTGTTAACATTGTTGTCTGAATATGAAAGTACAAGGTCGCGAGACTGAAGAGTTTGCTGAAACTCCTCATGAGTAGCCCAGAGAGGAATGCCCACGCTCCCTCTCTGTAGCCTTGGGAGGAAGCTGCAGGGCATTTAATCACTTCACAGCTGCCAGCCAGTCTTGTACGATGGTAGAATATGTTAGAATAATACAGTTTAAGGCTTGAATTATGCTTCTCTTACGGCCCCCCCTTTGCAAAACCCTTTAGAACGTGTCAGCTCCCAGGACACGAATAGTACCTCATAGATAGCAAAGCTTGGAATGTGGCTCTTCCCCCGTGTACAGATTGCTTCCAAGAACAGAACCACCGTGTTCTAAAAGATGCCTCTGCACTTTCTAAATTGCACATTGTTACTAGAATAGACATCAAAAGCATTATAATCATCATACTCATCGGATATGTCCATCGTCATCCCGAGTTCAAAGGAACTTAATACAGAGGGGTGTTGAACATGACTTTGCTGATTGTATGATATGCATTTTGTATATATGTAACTGATGTACGTAATTCGCTCTATTGCGTCCCTCGAGGTCTAGGAAACTCACGTCGCGGGGCGTGAGATCACACTTGGCTAATTGATACTATCTTTTGCTTGCAATAAACCCTAGCATTGGGAATTTGAAACCTCGTGTCTGGCGCATCTTTTCGTGTATGGTCATTGCCTTGTTTCCATAGCACGAGGGACCCCTAGGGGCCCCTTTCAATTGACCATGACTGTCCTGGTTGGCAGACTCACAACCGGGGTGTTGTTGGCTGCATCTGCCCTGCACTTGCCAACACCCGGCTGGTCGAGGTAGCAGAGGACACTACTGCCCCAGGTACATGTGTCTCGGTCAGGGCAGCCCTGCGTGCACCTACCGTTTCCTACCTGCCCTGTTGGAAATCTTCCAAGGACTCCTCAAGTGCCAACGCAGCCTGCGCTGGCAGACCCTGAGCCTGAGTGGTGGTGTCCACAGCTGCACCTGCAGCTACCACTACCCTTGGGCCCGTGGCAGTAGATGAAACGGGCTGCCGGGTCACACGGGCGCCAGTGCCAGATGCAGAAGCTGCATCTCCCGGAACCACAGGGGGTGGTAGCATGACTGCACCGACACATGGCACAACATCGTGCACAAGTGGCGCACCCCTGCCTCTTCCCCCTCTGCGGCCACCCTAGACACCCTGGAGTCCCCCTACTCCCTGGTCACCCCGGCCACGTCCCTGACCACGCCCACCACGAGGAGGACACCCAGCTGAGACCCCCATCACCTTTGGTGGCCTGCCAACCATGGCACAGATGGAGTAGTGCTGGCACAGATGGAGGAGTGCAAATGGGAGGTGTACACCACAATTGTCCTGGGGAATTGGGGTGAAGGGGGTGGGATGCAAGATGGTAACAGCACCCCTGCACCTGCAAGGCTGTATGTGACCCCGGTGATGTAGTGACGGGTCATGCAACACTCAGGCACCCCAAAACTGCAGTAAAACCGTGCACGCAACCCCTGCAGCCTGCGTGCGTGGAATTAACCTCCCGCAGTACGCGGTGGCACCCAGTAACATGAAAAATGTGTACGTGTGGGACACGCAGGCTACTATGACCTCAAAAACGGGTGCGATACACAGAGGCACCGACAGTTGGAATAATAGCGTGCGCGACTCACCGTCAGACTAGCGCGATGATGAAAAACACATGTAGCCAATACCCCCGCCAAAAGAAGAGATACGTCCTTGATCGCTGTGAAGTTGTGATGGCGCGCGAAACAACACGAAGTAGCAACACACACGTCGGTCTCCACGAAAGGCACATACAGGGAACTGCTGGCACCGCTCACCTTTAACCCGTGCTGAGGGAAACGCCCACGTGCATCGCGTCACTTACGTGCATAGGCCCTTTCCTCGGATTACACGCATTCACACGCGGACGTGCAGTTTTTTCACGCGCTGAACCACTATGCACACGTCACGAGGGAAACGCCCGTGCGCGTAACGTCACAGACGCGCTTACGCGCTAATGGCCTTTCCTCGGATTTCACGGTGACGTGCACTTTTTTCACGTGCCAAATCACTCTGTATCAAGCTGGCCAGGCAAAAACACACGGAAGACCACGCTCCTGCTCAGAAGGCCATATTCCTGCCCCCCATAGCCCCGAGCACGCTCTCACCTGCCATCTGCTGCTGCCTGCCTGCCTGTTTCCCACGTGCCCTGCTATTTGGTGCCTGCACGTCAGCCAGGGGTGCAGTTGCTGTGACCACCCCTGCTGGAACTGAAGACTCCTGACTGGGATACCATCGTTCCACAACCCAGCCCCAGGACCCAGTTGCCCACCCACACCTGCCTCTGGGGTTGCCATGTCGGACACTACACCATCTGGCACCACTGCCAACCCCCAGGCAGAGAGGCAGAGGGCCACCAGCTTCAGTGCCAGTGAAGTTGGTGTCCTGGTGGAGCAAGTCCTGGGGCAGTATGATGCCCTCTTTGGAAGTTTGCACGCCGACAATGAAGGACAGAAGAGGATCTGGATGAACATCGTAACTGCCATCAACGAGGAGGGGGTGGCAGTCCGTGAGATCAAACATATCCGGAAGTGCTGGGAGGACTTCAGGTCCAGGACCCTCAACAAGGCCCGGCGCCTCTTGAAGGCAGCGGGTGCCAAGGAGTGCCGGGTCCACCTGACCGACAACCAGATGAGGGTCCTGGAATGCATACGCCCAGCGCTCCATGTCCAGGTCCTTGAGGGGCAGACCCGTCTGGAGTCAAGCGGTAAGTGTACATGCATACTGATCAGAAGCTGTGCGTGTTGTGGTGTGCCAGGAGTGTGCAGGATGCACATATGTCTTTGTAGGGACATGTATGGCTGCGTATGTACAGGGACGTGAACCTGCCACATGTGATTCCTAGCAAGTGTGAGACACATAGATGGTGTATGTGCTGGTAAGTATGCTGTGCAAATGTATGTGTGGGTGCACACATGTAATGAATTATGAGTATGTACTGTGGCATGGTTGTGGTGTCACACATGGATGCTGGTTCATGCTGCCACTCATGTGCAACTCTCATGTGTGTATCAGTCCATTGTACAGTGCCCTGATGCCTGTGTTCTATCTCTCCCTGTCTGCAGCGTCAACTGATGAAGAGGGCGGAGAGGGTGCTGTGGAGCAAAGCGGCAGGGATCACACCACCAGCCGGAAACGCAAGGCCCGGCTCCCCTCCCACGTTGTCATCTCGTCGTGGAGTGAAGAGTCTGGTGCTGCGTCCCAGGCTGCAGCTGCCGAGGGTATGTCCAAGAGGCGGAGTTCGGAGGTGGACTCCTCGGCAGCAGAAGGGGCAGCTGAGACCCCACAGGGTCCGACGGAGGAAGATGGCATGGAGTCATCCAGGTTGGTGGGGGTTTGGTGGAGGAGGGGCCATGGAAGGGACACACACGGGGTCTGGAGGTGGGGATTCCACTGGTGCTAGTGGTGCAGTGCAGGGGCAGGGACAGGAGGCAACACAGGCCGCCGTGGAGGTGCCTGTGTGTAATCCTGTCCCCAATCCTGTGACTGCATCATCCTGCACCAGCAGGGATGCCTACGTCCAGACCCGTTTTCAGGGAGGGGATGAGCACACAACAACTGGCCTTCCTCTCAACTGGTCGAGGGCACACCTGGGAGGACCCACACTGGCAATTCATGTGTGTAACACCCCGCGCACCCCACTGGATACACGTACCCCGCTCGCACAGGACCAATCGCGTGTGAAAGTTCCCGCGCACCCCCGGAATACACTTACCCCACTCGCACAGGGCCAATCGCGTGTGAAACTTCCCGCACACCCCCGAAATACACGTACCCCGCTCGCACAGGGCCAATCGCGTGTGAATCTTCCCGCGCACCCCGGAAATACACGTACCCCGCTCACACAGGGCCAATTGCGTGTGAAAGTTCCCGTGCACCCCAGAAATACACGTACCCCGCTCGCACAGGGCCAATCGCGTGTGAAACTTTCCCCACACAGCCGGGTACATGTATTCGGAGGGGTGAGCGGGGAGTTTTACAGACGTTTTTGTGGTTGGGGGCTGTATGCTGGTCCACTGGCCTGTGTGCCATGTACAGGATTTGTGCGCTGTTCATGGCGCATCAGGAGGGCTTGAGGGCGTAATTGGCGCTGCTGCAGCGTCGCTGCGCTACTCTGCGCCACGGCTGGTTATGGATGTTGAAATCCATGAATACGCTGTGCCCGGAAATTGATTTTGGAGCACGCGGCTGGTGCAGACTGCCGCACGCGCACACTATGAATTACCCCCCTCAGTGTATTTGGCAGTGTGCTTTCAAATTACAGGAAAGTATTTCTACATGTGTAGGCCCCAATTAGCCAGACTCAGTTTCCTTTTGTCCTTGGGGCTGCATTTAACCCCACATAATGAAGCTCACATTTGCAGCAATATGCACTGGTTTATCTGACTAGAGTGTATACAGTAGGTTCATGGCTCATGACCCTAGATACTGATGGAAGATGACATATATAAGGCGACCATGACATGATCTTTGCAGGATTTTCATTGTGTTCTGTCTCCAGATTTACCCTACAAATGATTTTGATGGAAAGTGCAGTTGACCAGCAGAATGTTTGTAGCTTAGCCCAGATGCAGCCAGAAGGCCTCATCAACATATCTTTGCCCTCCACACAAACTCAAAGGGAGAATCTTTGTGTCTCCTATTCGCAGATCGGTGCAAAAAGTAGCAAAGGGGGCCTCACCAAATTTCTGCCCTGGGACGCAATAACCCTTGTGACAATCCTGCCCCAAATGTGTCCTCCTCTTCACGGAACTGGAAACTACCACTGTTACCTTTTACCTCAACACACACACACGTACACAACACACACAACACGCACGCACAATGCACACACACACACACGCGCACACACACTAATTAGAAACAGTCTCTACAAACAAAATCATAAGGTTGTACAAATCAACACAAAACTTGAATGGTGTTCACGTTGCTGCAAAGTATTTACACCTGGCTTTGCTCAGAAGGACATGGTTGTAGAACAGGTTGGAAGAACACTGAGTTTATTATGGGGCACAGCTAATGAATACGAATGTTATCATTAATTGCAATTGTGTGGTTTTAAATTGTATGCCTTTATGTGGTTCTTTTTATCCATCCTGTTTGTTGTAGTGTTAACTGCTGTCTAATGATTTTATATCAAATAAAAGTTTATGAAGTGATACAATCAGGACGGCCAGTGGACTACTGGTCTGTTTGAAAGGTCGGCTCCTCCAGGTCAACACCCCACGCTGGAACCATCTTAAGTTCCAATCAGAGCCGAATAGGAGCACCCTTGATTCAAGCCTCATTTTTCTGGGTCTCTGTTCCATTCTGTAATACTCGCCTATGTGGCATTATGCATCACAGTCCTGGTGGTGCTGCGTGAGCCACAGGATTGCTGCACCCTTCCATGAACTTGGACACAACGCAGTCCCCTAGAAAACAAAAAAGCACATAAATAAATGATATCATTAAGAGACTTGGTTTGCCCTGGTTAGTAGAATAGCATTACAGCCTGTGTTGCTGACAACTGATTCAAAATATCATTATGGCAATTCTTAAGCAGAATAAAATGCAGTGTTTTCACTCAGCGAGGAAACAATGTCTCTTTCCTGGGTTAACACAATGATTTTCGTATGCCTACACATCTCCCAAAACACATGAATGTGCTTTTATGTAATTTGGAACGCATCCAAAATTGCCAGCCAAAGAATGGGGCTGGTGAGTAAGCGCAGCACACGCAGCGCACCATTTAAAGTGACAAAGGCTAAAGCAATTAGATTTCAACTCGCTGAAATAGTTGCAACATCCATTTACTAAATCATATCGAAGCCTGCTAACATCCTTTATGTGTTTGTGACTGCAGGTGCCCTACGCATCGCCCCGAATTCCACGCAGCCACCGAGCCTGGGAAATGTGCATACACACACGGCATTAGGGCCTTCAGAGGCTGATTATCTGGGCTGTCAAATCTCTCTGTGGCATAATTATTCACCTGCAGGTAAATAGAGGGGAAATGAGACACAGAGAATGGGACACGTTTGTCCTAGAGCTACCCGGCTGCCTGTCATGTTACAGCGCAACGAATGGGTCCCATCAGAGACATCAGCATCGCAGTGCATCCTTTAAACACCGGCGCGAGCTGTCATCAGACAGTTATCACCACGGGCTCATATGCCACAGAGAGTTGCTCGCGTCGCGTAAGTCAAACCGCTCCGCCGAACAACGCAGCGTTGAATATCTCCACCGTGCCGTGTCATAAAGTGTCACCAACAAGTACTAGCCGCGTTTAATGAAGGACTCAACCTACATCATGGATGTCTTCTGTGCTTCAACCATTGATCACAGGGCTCAGAGGTCGTTATTTGGAGATATGCGCAAGGTTTAAAATCGTGGCAGAAATTGCCCTGTACGCATGTTGTGTTATCAACGTAATCGTACTGGATTTGCGCAAGCACTAACAGTTTGATTAAAGTATATCCCTCCTTGAGTGATTTACAGTTAGATCATACGAGAGATGGGGTTATTTCGGCCATTCTTTCACAGTTTCCGAATCGATATCATCGTACTATTCTGTTAAAATTACGTTGAAATATTTTGCCTACTCGTGAAGTGTTGTTATTACGCAGGAAAAAGATTAGTTTAGAAGATTCATTCTGCCGATTTTGTAAGAGGGAGGGAGAAATTGAAACTGCGAAGCACCTACTTTTAGTTTGTCCTGCACTTTGTAGCGAAAGGTCAACCCATATGCCCGCATTTGCTAAATGCGGAGTTAATGGGGACGATGACTCACCAGGCTATTCCAAGTCCGGCGGCCGGGAAGTCAGGCGCCAGCAATTTCATTACTCCCCATTCTATGGGAGTGGGGACCACGGAAGGGAAGCACCGGCACCATTGCTAACGGTGCCAGTGCATCCGTGACGGTCTGCCTACCGTGACCGCTGTGCCCGGCAGGGTCAGACCTGTTGGACACAATGGCTCCGGCAGGCAGACCCGTAGATTGCCGGTCCAGAAACAATGGTGCCAGTAAGCTTACCGGCACTGTTGTTTCCGGACCGGTAAGCTTAGAATGAGGCCCAGTGTTTTCAATTTTACATTTTCTTACTACTGAATGTTGTAACGGTTTCTTTTAGTAAACCATATATAATAATAAAAATTAAAAAAATATGAAAGTATACGTTTGTTTTTTAATTTGCACATTAGCCAAAATGGAGCTGAAGGTCACGTGGCAGATGGTTGTGAAGAGCCATTATCAGTGTATGTCTTTGTCTCCATGTGTAATACTTGTAGAAGCCTTCTATAGAGACCTATAGCCTGATTTATAAGTCTTTTTCAGCAGGGGCTTCCCATTCAAAACCCCGTTTGTAAATCAGGCCTAATGAGTGGTGGATAGAAACGTTTTCACAACTTCCGATGTTTCTGCCTGTGATGGCATCTCGCCCATTCTTTGGGACAGGCTGTGGAAGTAAAGGAACAAATGAAGTGGATGGAACGAATGAGGTGGATAGAAATGATGAAGTGGATGGAAGTGATGTGGATGGAACGGATGAAGCGGATGGAACAGATGAAGTGAATGGAACGGATGAAGTTGTTGGAACGGATGAAACGGATGGAAAAGATGGTGTGGATAAATGGACGGAGTGGATAGATGGTTGGAGTGGTTTGATGGATGGATGTAATCGATTGATCGATAGAGTAGATGGAATGGATGGAGTGGACAGAGTGGATGGAGCAGATGGTGTAGACAAAGTGGATAGAGTGGATGAAATTGATGGAACGGATGAAGCGGATGGAACGGATGAAGCGGATGGAACGGATGAAGCGGATGGAACGGATGAAGCGGATGGAACGACTACTATGTACCTATATCCCCATGTTACCCGATCCATCCTCTCGCTTTATATACGTCTGCCACTATGGACGCCCCCTGTCCTGCTCTGCTCTCGTGCCTAGCCGCAAGCACTTCACTGATAAACTACCATATCACAATACTACGCTTACTCTCTCCCATACACCATCACTCAATTAGAACACAGCTATGCTACGACACAATCGGCCTAGCTGTTCTCATACTTACACAACCCCACGAACACCTCATCATCCTAATAAAACACAGCTAGCTGAGCACATTCCAGCTAGTTTAGGCATCTCCTCAGCCCTAACGCAGCCAGAACTCAGTCTGAGTGTCCACCCTCCAGACTGAACCCATCCAACTGATTTCCTCAGAACCACACCTACCGCTAAGAAGCAGCTACCATGCAACAACCACACCAGCTGCACACATATCTGGTGCGCCCAGGCACCATACAACATTCTCTCTTTCTACTGATTTAAACTGCGGTTCCCGAGGGCGTTCAACCTACCAACGCTTTGAGGTCATACCAATGATACATAAGGCGCTATATGAATGCTAAGTAACATAACATAACATAACATAACATAACAAGCCCTCCTAAATTACACTGGGGTTCTTCATAAATGGTCTGGGGATGACCCACTGTGAAGTTCTGTCCAGTCTGCTGATACTTTTCTTTGAATCACAGGCACTTTTTGGTATGGACACGGCCAGCCTCCAATGTTTTGGGAGACAAAGACAACACCTTCAGAAAGGTTGTGCGAGATAATCCAGTACCCCTTCGAAGAGTTCCAAAACGTTGGGTTGACATGTTTACTAAGTACTTTCATTTACACAGCCTCAGATTCACACCTTCCACCAGAGACACCCATCAAAGTCCCAAGCATAGCTTTTTATTCCAATATACAGACAACGTATGCCAAGAACACCTTTTATACCCTAATAGAGATTTGCATTCCTCTATGCACACTCAGATGCTTAGCTTCAGCCTAAATGCCTGCTCACATTCTCAGGGATTGGCTGGTGCTGGTGACTATTTACCTCTGTTGCCCACCTCCCCCTGCTTTTACCAGCCCTTTACTTCACGAATAGGCCAGTGTTCGGGTTATGTGGCCTGCAGCAGCCAATTCCTAGAATCCGAGCCGTAGTTTGAAGAGACTCCTATTTCAGTGGGAGCCCTTAGAGCTGAAGACCTCACATTCTTATTCCAGATACACTTTCCACTCTCTTCATTTCCTACTCTTTCCTCCCCTACCCACCTCCTCCTGCCGCTTCCAATACTCTACCTCTTGGACTGGCCAGTACTTGGGTCCAATTACCCCGAGCAGCAATGGACTAGCCCCAGGCCAGAGTTTGGATAAACACCTAATTTTGTAGGAGCCCTTAGAACCATAGAACTTATCTTTCTGACCCAAACCTCGGTAAGAGCCTAAAATATTGATTATTGTGTTACTTTAACACCTGGTTCAAGCACTGTCCACCCTATCCTTCCTCATCTCTCTCCACTCCCATCCCTTTCCCACTACTTCCCTGCATTTGGCTGATCTCTCCCTGATGGATTTGTCTCAGGTAGCATGAGCCAGAACGTGAGGCATAGCCTGTAGGCCCGAGTTTCAACCAACTCCTTATTTAGGTGAAACAGTTACAACTCTAGGCCTCATCTTCTTCATCTGGAACTTGGGAAGTGCTCAAAATGTTGATGTTGGTATTGCCTGGATACAGCACAACTCATGTTGTTCTTTAATGGAATAGTCGGTGCTCTGGTCATGTGACATAGAACTCAAGACATTAACCCATGCTTTCAGGGCATTCTTTCCCGTAGCAGCTGATTAACGAGAGAGTCTGAGGGTGCCTTCTGTTTTCCTATTCCTTTTGCACCCAAACCCTACCCCTAGTATACCGTGGGCTTCATTATGAGTTTGGAGGCAGCCATGCCGTTAACAAGGGAATGGCTGCCTCCAAACTCGCGTCCGGGGTCCCTGAATGGGGAATAACTGGGCCATTCTGACCTTGGAGGGCCCGGTAATTCCTCATTCAAGGATCCCATCCCCATTCGAGTCCTCATATGGCTCAATGGGAATGGGGATGATGCTAACAATGGGCCCGTTACTAACAGGCCCATTGTTAGCATGCTGGTCGCCTCGCGGGGACCCGCTGAGGACGTCTTGTCTGACCAGACGCCCAGAGCGGGTCCTGCGAGGGAACCTCTTAATAGGGTGGAATGGGGTTTAACAGCGCCGGCACCATTAAACCCATTCCGCCAGGGTCGTAATGAGGCCCCCATCTCAACAAAAAGTCAACTTAACACTCAGGTCAGGCAAATCTACTATGCTGTATCTACATATGACTAATTCATTGTGTTTGCTTGCATACATAGATTCACTCATTGGGCCTCATTATGAGTATGGAGGTAGCCATGGTGCTATGAGCGCCATGGCTGCCTCCATTCTGGGCTCAAAAACCGGGTTCCTTCAATGAGGAATAACCGGGTCATTCCAACATTGGAGGACCTGGTAATTCCTCCTTGAAGGAACCATTCCTCATTCCCATTTGAGCCCCCATAGGGCTCAATGGGAATGGGGAGGGAGCTAATAACAGGCACGTAAATAAAGGCCCTTTATTAGCTCCCTGTTCCCTGTTCCCCTTGCGGAACCCGGAAAGGAAATCTGGTTTTACCAGACATCTATTCCGAGTCCTCGTAATAGCTGCCCCCGTAATGAAGGGTGCCGGAATGGGACCGGCACCATTCATTACGGGGGCGCCAGGGTCGTAATGAGGCCCATTGTGTTTACTTCCATACTTGGATAGACTCCTAGAGTCACGTGCATACTTAGATTGACTCATTGGGCTCTAATCATTGAATTATTTGTATGGAAAATTTCAGGAACTTGCATGTCAAACTATGTGCAAAACACTACTTGTCGATTCATGGAACTGACTGCGTGGAATTTCTTTGGGAGTTGCGTGTGCAGGCTCGGCATGGATCTGCGAGCGGCCAAGGGCCTTGCGCGAGACTGCACGGAAGGGTAGGCATGGCCTGTGTAGGTGATGGAATAGGGGGCGGAACACGCAAAATGGGGAAGAACAAGCCAGAAAGTTGGCGTTACAAAGAACGAACCGCAGGCAGTCAATAGCACACCCACAAATGTGCACAACAAAGCATATTCATGGATGTGACCGTACAACCTCTCGCCTGCAAAATGCCCATGCAGTGTCCTAGAAATCTCTGAAACCTGGGAGCAAGCGTATGGACTTGCGTGGAGGAATAGCAACTCTGGAGGTGAGTTTGCATGTTGGATCTAGGGGTGCGTGCATGCAGACAGGGTTCCGATCGTACTTATGGGTGCGCGTACACAGCGTAGCAGGGTGCTGGGACTATTTACCGGGGCTCGCATGCAGTTTCCTCGGGGTACCGGTTACAGTTACGGGGGACCCGACACAGGGTCCCTGAGATGCAGGCCCACTTGTGGCAACCCCATGCACTGTTTGAAGGGTGCGTATATTTGCACACGTGGGTGCACGCAAAGGTAGCTGTTCTGGCTCTTTTTGCTTTGCATATGGGCGTTTCAGGGGCATTCTGGCAGCAACTTGCCTATGCAGTTACTTTGCACAGCCAATTCCATGAATATTTGGGATGCGCATTTTTTATTCAGAACACAGGCTTCCACAGTGTTGTTCTCGGCACGCAGCAATTGCGGACAAATGCACACGTGTCTATGAATCGGGCCCATTTTGTTTACCTGGATACTTTAAGACCTGATACACGGAATTGTTTGCATGCTGAAAAGTGACTTTGCACACTTTGCAGTGCGCAAAACTCCATTATTTCATGGATTGGACTTTGGTGACTTTCCTGGACTTTGCACAGGTCCATCATGACATTGCGTGCATCCAAGCACTTTGCGTGACACACTATGCAAAGTGTGGGATGGGCCTGTGCAAAGAAATAAATAGGGGACGGAAAATGCATATTCCGCATTCCCTCGCAAAATGAGGAAGAACAAGGAATAACGTGGGCATGTTGAGGAACATGCCACGCACTTAAATAACATACCTATCCAAGTGCAATCATAACTGAATTCATGAGTTCCAACACGCACCATCAGGCCGGGAAATGTCACAAGCAAAACTCATGATCTTACTGCCACATTATACCAGACACAAAGTATAATGCACAAAAGAACCAATGTGTATAAAGCACACAATGCCCACCATTCAAACGTCGCTCAGCAAGGATGAATACAGGTATACTGAGAGCCATCATACATGGCCATAGAAGGAGGAGGAGAAAGATGCTGAGGGACAGTATTTTCTGAATATGTACTATGCTCTTTGAGCTACCAGATGACCAGGTGTATGCAAGGTATAGATTCTCGCCGCATTTCATCCTAGTCCTAGTCAGGGAGTGGGAGGAAGACCATGCATCACCCACCATCTTTTCCCATGCCCTCACACCCCTGGAGAAGGTGCAGACAGCACTACATTTCTTAGCCAGAGGTCCAATTCAATGCACCAGTGCCATTTTTAGGGCCATATCGCAGGCCACACACTCCCGATCTCTACAGTTGTGTACAGGCACATTATAGATGCCATATTATTTCATACACCAGGTATTGGGCTGCATCACATCATGTGCGTCTGTGCATGGGCACATATGCATGCCACACCCACTTCAGGCAAGGCAAAGAGTGAGCCAGGGGTTCTATGCCACAGCACACTTCGCAAGTGTGCTTGGAGCCATTGATTGCTTGCATGTTGCCCTACAACCACCCGCTTGACAGAGAACATGTACTGCAACAGGAAGCATTGGCATTCCAATAATGTACAGGACATCTATGATGCAAACAGAGTCATCATGCAAGTCAATACCAATTTCCCTGGAAGCACACCTGACAGCTTCATTTACTGACAGTCACCACTGTACCAGACCCTGGCATTGGGTACTTTTGGCAACACCTGGCTCATTGGTGAGTATCAATGTTATACACATGCATGCAGTCACGTAACACACTGAACAACAGACCGTGACAATCAATGACAACACCAACCATTTACACTTAGGGGACAGTGCCTACGCCCTCTTAACATTCCTGCTCATGCCATTCAGGAATTCTGCCACAACAGCCGAATTAAAATACAATGCAGCACACATAGGCACTAGGGGCATAGTGGAGTACACATCCAGGGTGCTCAAGTCACATGTCCACTGCCTTTACCACTCTTGAGGTGTATTGCTATATGCCCTACAAGTAGTATGCAGAATGACTGTGGTAGATTGCACAATGTTGGCCACACGGTGTGGCATACCAGTAGAGATGCAGGAGGCACACCACCCATATCCACAGGCACCACCCATGCCCTTGGTTGGCCAAAAGGTACAGGGAGACACTGCATGCAATCAGTTCATGCAATTGTACTTCACATAAATACCATCCCCTGCTGAGCACATACAGTGAAGCCACATCCCTGTTGAAATTCCATGATGAATTAGGGCCAATCCACTGTGCCCATAATAACACCCTGAGAATGTGTGTCTTTGAGAGCCACAATGTGTGTATCCATAGTCATAAAATCAACTTCACCAACCACTGACATAGTCATGGCAAGTGGAAACAACAGTATACATGTCGCACACAACATCGCACACAACACAATCAACAAAATTCCTTACCCCTTTCATATGCTCCACAACTAGTGTGCACACAGACCCCCAACAGCCCACATGAAAACACAAGCAAGAAGGCACAGCACAAAAAGTAACCAGTGGCTAACACATGTGAGCACTACCCTGGCCACCGTATGCATGTCGCACAACAATATACAGGAGGAATGGCCAACGCATTTCCTGAAAAAAACCATGCACACGATACCCATCTACATCAGAAAGGTCATATGAACTGAGAAAATAGCAAGCTCACTTCAAGAAAGATGCAAATGTGACATACAATGTTTTTGATTGCGTGCCTGCACCAGCTGTACCCAGGAATCAATCCATGCTCCACTCTGTAGGTGTTCAAACTAGCCTACACTTCTGAGTTAATGCATGCAGGCATCCCACAGAACTGTTGCCTTCAATATCAACAACCATCTGCCTTTGCAGAATGCCTCAGTCATCGAGAAAAAGAACACAAGGACAGAGCAGGTAACACATACATGCACCCAATGACACTGCACCCTGTGCCCCCTTGGATACCATGTAACAACTGCAAGCAATGGCTCACCAGCCTACCATCACCAAGTCACCCCGCCACCATGCAGCTGGCCCTGCTCACCTAAGGCCAACGCAATGAAAAGTACCCCACACAGCGACCCCATCACCAGCCACAACACCCCCACTGCCTGCCACTCTGAGTGCGAGGTTGTTCCGGCAAGGGTTCATTGTAATCCATCAGATTTGACTGTAGTGAGAATGACACTGAGAAAACTCCCAAATAGAGATCACTGAGAGGTTGGAAACCCAGGATCCTCTCAGAAGCCCTCCCAATGCCATGATTTGGCATCCCCTGATTAACATGGCATCAGGATAGTGCAGGAAACACTGGCAGGGGAGCCAATGATGGAATGTCCAAGATGACGGTAGGCCAAATTCTCAGCAATTGCAGTGAAGACAGGATCTGGTAGAAGGCTGCTGAGCAGACAGTGAGCAGTCATAGAGGAAGGCAGGGCACATAGGCAACAGACAGAAAAGAGACAAACAGACAAGAGAAAGTAATGAGAAACGGAGATCAAGGATACTGCCACACAAAAGGGAGAGGGCAACTGGCAAGAGGATGAGGAGGCAAAGCTCACAGGGACTGGACTGAACAGGCACCAATGAGCTTGTCAACAGGTGTCAAAATAGCTACAGGGGTACCGTACACAGTACACATTGCAATAGCAAACAACAACACCAGGCCTATGGCATGTGCCTGGTGCCCAGGTTCGGGACCTAAACCCTGTTGCGGTTGGACAGACAGGGCAGCCCCTGCATGGCCTGCCATGCTGTGCTGGGTGTGGAGTTGTCTGGGGAGTATAATCCCAGACAGAGCCGAAGCACCAGGAGTGGACTCCCAGTGTGGGTAGACACACCATGAAAAGGATATTGAAAGGGATATCGCGTGACAGGCATCACACATTGAAAAAATACAAGCAATGACTCACCAGTGTCCCAACTCAATGTGTCCCTGCATCCATGCAGTTGGACCTGCTCACCTCAGGCCAATGCAATGAAAATCAACCCCCACAGTGACAGCCTCCCTGCCACCAATGGCACCACAACCTGTGCCCCTGTGAGCGCCATGAAATTACCTGCACAAGGTACCCACCTGTCTCGCATCCAACAACATTCTTGGCTTGAAAGTAAACAAACAGGACAGCCTTGATTTCTCTCGTGTGAAACAAGGTAACTTGACCTCCATGGTCCACCCAGCGTTAATGACCGGAAGGCCAAATCACAGAGCATGAGCAACAATGAATCCAACCAAATCAAAACTCATTGACAGAATAATCACTGGCAGTGAAGCAAACACATTTCCACCACAGGACAACATGCACTCCGGACAGAGGGGTTAGTCTGTCCTGAAATGTGGTCACAAGCTTGGCCATTGATTGCAGGCATACAAGTTGTGCACACCCACTGTCAGGTGTCACATATGCCTTTGGGTCACCCTTGGGTGCAAGAGAGGGAAAGGAGCACCAAGTGAGGAGGTAAAGGTCTGGGGAGTGGAAGTGCAGGTGTGGGAGCTGATGTGAAGGATGAACGAGGGAAAGAGGAAGAGAGGAAATAGAGTGATGAAAGTGCAGCTGTGTAGCAGCTAGAGGGAGTATGAGGAATCATGGATCAAGGAGGAATCTGGCTGGTGGGGAGATGAGGAGAGAGATGGGGCTGTTACAGTGGGTGAGGGTAGAGAGAAGGGGTGGAGAGAGGAAGACAGAGACAGAAAGACAGGAAAAGAAGGCAGCAGGGGCAGAGAGCCTGGGAAGCACATCAATGAAAAAATAGCACATGTTGAGGGTGAAGAAGGATAATAGGGGGTGAGGGTGAAGGGAAGAATGTGAAACAAAGGGCACATGTGAAAATGTAATCCTCAGTTTCTCATCACAAAAGCAACATGCTCAATACACCATGGCATGTAAACCAAGAAAGAGGCCCATGTTCTCAACATCTACGCAAGATTCTAAGAACATGTTCCTGATTTATGGCATAATTTAAAGCTGGATGACCAATAATGGCATGTGTCTTAATGCTGATACAAAAAAGAGCTATTCATTTTTGGCTCTTCGCAGGAATGCTCAAAACTTGATGATAAATACTCAGGCGTCATTATCAAAATAATCAGGTCTGGACTGTTACTAATGTCAAGACCTTAGGAGTTGTGCTTAAGGCTTCCCTTAATGCAGATGCGCAAGTGCATAATATTCCAATCAAAGCACAATATCACTTGAGGCTACTTAGGTTAGTGAAGCCTTATGTCTCAGAGGCAAATTGCACTACCATATTCCGTGCTTTGATCATGCCATAAATAGACTACTGCAGTGCATTATTGGAAGGTGTAGGTAAAGGCTGTCTACAAAACCAAAAAACTTTGCAAAACGATGTGGTGCGCACCATACAAAATATCAAAAGGAGGGAGCACATTATAACCATAAAAACCTACACTGGCTTTCGGTGGAGGCCAGGATTCACTTCGAAGTTTGTACTGCGGTGCGTAAATGCCTTTACGGCAATGCATCAAAATATTTGAAGGACTCCATCATTGTCTCCTGCTCTAAGAGAATTACCAGATCTAGTGACTCTATACGTCTGGTTATCCAAAAGAGAAAATGGCTGAAAGGCTTTGGTAGGTCCTTCCAAGCACAAGCAGCTTGATTATGGAATAGTCTTCCCAAAGATCTGTGTGCAGACAGAAGCCCCACAACGTTTAGGAAACAAATTGAAAACAGTGCTCTATGAATGACTCTTTGACCTGATCTTTCTGTATCGGAATTGATCTTTACTTCTCTTTCTGCGCCCTGATGCACACGGGCTCCAGCGCATTATAAGTAAACAAATAAATAAAATAAATGAATAAATAAGTCAGTTCAATCACAACTCCAGACTCTGCACCACCCACCAACCCGCTGTTCGACACCAAAGTTCATGGACAGAACACTCCTCAGCTGTTGCCTCCCCCTCCAACAGATTACACATCCTGGACGAGGCAGTCCCTGGAAGGGAGTGGGGACCCTAAGGTGTACTGCAAATACTTACCTTACAGTGAGAACAGTTTAACAGATGCTGTGGGGAGGGGATGATTTACCACATACAAGCACCCACACGATACATACACATACAGCACCGTCACCCAGTGTGCTTGATTACAACAAGTAATGGAAACAAAAGGCCTGCAATACATTCAGGAGTAGAGAACATACAACAACAGACAACAAGTGACTTGAACGGGGAACACAGGTATAGGCCATCATGCCACCATGGGTCCACATGTGCAAACCAGTATAAACCTAGATGAACCAAGTGTGCCAAACCTGTCCTGTGAATTGCATGGGGACATATGGGCACAACTGCATTAACAGAGGCAAGGCCATCAAGGGGAGCAACCACGGTCTTGGTGATATGTGGATGTGTGTGTAAGACGTGTAGTCATAGCAGGGCAGGTCATGTGAGCAGATACGGTTACAGAGTCGGTTCTGGCACAGGTTGACGAGTAGGGTGGACATTGAGTACACATGCAGGACCACATAGGACACATGGGGGTCTGGGGGAGAAAGGTGTGAACTGGATATCCCGGCCCCTTTGATGAGTAGCAATTACCCTTGAGATGGATGGGGGTGCAGATTTTATTCATACACCAATAATCGAAACGACTCAGGTAGTTTGGCAAAAGGAAATTTGTTTTAATGTCAATTATCTAAAACAGGGAGTACAATGAACATCAGCACGCGCTCAATCCTCTTACTCAACGAGCCTTACACAAAACTGAGGTTATATTAAGCAAAATCACCATCAGTGGCGTGTTGACCTGTGTCATTATCAACATCATCCTCTACGGCAAACTACAAAAACCTATTGAGGGAAGTGATAGGCTCTAAGTGAATATCTAAGTAAAAGTTCCATATCGGAATAGAACAGTGAAGGAAAGTGATAGGGTACTTATTTATTTATTTATTTATTTATTTATTTATTTATTCATATTTTTAAAGCGCACGCTCAGCCCGTGGGCATCGTGGCGCTGTTACATATAAGCAATTGGCTGGTTACAGAAGGAAGGTTGTTAAAGTTTACAGGCATTTTGAGTTACGGTATATGTTTTAGAAATATACGTTTACAAGGCATTAGATTTACAGTAACATGTTTTAGTTACAAACTTAGCAGTGCAGACATCATGGCGTTTAAAAATATGTCATTCATGTCGGAGGGGAGGGTAGGAGGTGATTATGTGAAGAGCAGGGTTTTGAGGGATTTCCGAAAGGAAAGCAGTGAAGGTTCCGCTCTAAGAGAGTTAGGGAGGTTGTTCCAGAGCTTAGGTGCTATGTGTGGGAAGCCAATGCCTCCAGCTTTAGCTCTTCTTATGGTGGGGACTCGGAGTTGGTTGTCATGGGGGGTTCTTATAGGACGAAGGGAGGATTTCCTGGTGATGGTTTCTGCTAGGTAGGAGGGAGCGGTATGATTGATACATTTGAGTGTGAGGGAGAGTACTTTGAAGTTAATTCTTTCTTAACATCAGGTGGGGCAACTAAGCCCTCCACTTAAAATGGCCACTATGAGTGTCACTAAATACACAACGTCCCATTGGCTATACAAACTATAGGACCCGTAATTACGTGGTCCTCTACAATTGGTTGGCTTCTAACCCCCATCAGTACTTTTCCACCTACATCTAGCACCTTGCAGACTGAACATCCAGGTGCCAGTGAGCTCAGCTTAACACAAGCTTCCCACCAATTAGCAAATCAATCCATCATCACTTCAATGGCCCAGTGTCAATGAGGTTTTTGAAGCCTGGCCTTGAGTTTGTACTGTGCTCTGAGAAATGTTAAGGAGTGTGGGCACACACTGCCCTCGTGCGCAGGTGTGGCCACCTCGTTCTTCCATCTTCATTCTTCCACATGACTGGAGACCATGGAATCGAGCCTTTTAGTGTATTAAAACACTATTTTCTAATAGTCCTCTGACGTCTTTTGTTTTGATCAAGCCTTCTGAACAGGATTTTCTGTTCTTTCACACGATTTTTATCCAATGTCAGTTCACTCCAATTTGATAAGACCTTGGCTTCTTTGGCTCATCCAACTCCTTCTGCTGAGATTAATTTTGTAATTCAATTTGCTTTTTTAACTGCGATACACTGGAATGAGGCCTTCTTGCACATGTCCAGCACTGCTTATTATGCGTAGTGGAAACATCCATCCTTTACTCATCCATATGCATATATATATATATTGGCGCTTGCCGCAATCTATTTACTATAAAGCTAGCCTCAAGATTACTTCATCTGCTTGCATTTCTTTTGCATCTGTACACGTATAAATTAGCTTTATATCTGTTAGGGAGAATTCTCAGAAATGTGCCAATTCCCTCCACCTTAGAGACCCCCAGCAACTTTTCTGGATTTTGAGGACTTGATTTGTTTAAACCTGGATTGCGTGAAACCCTTTTTCCCACTCTCTCGTGTATTTTAATTTCATTTTCTACACTGTGTTTCTTTTGGTTATGGAGTCTAACAAACTCCAGACGCATCATCTTTTACAATTGTGTCACAAAGCACCTTCAGTGCAGTGACACAGGGAAGTGTTCCCGATTTCCCAAGGTTTAAAGGCATGGTCTAGTAAAAAAATGTATTTAAAAAATAGATAGGCAACATAAAAAAAAAATACTAGCATTCTCTTTTTTAAAACTTCCTATGTAAAATTTTGAGCTATTGAAGCTCAAAATTCGCAAAAGCAAGCAAACTGGCGCATCCATTTTGTGAAATGGGTGCCCTCCTGTGCTGGCTTTTGCTTTTGCGGCACTAATGAAGGAAAAGCCAGCCAGCTGTAGTAAACAAAAGCTACCGCTGGGTGGCTTTCCCTTCATTAGTGCTGTACGCGGAGGACGGGGACCGGAGACCAGAGCAGGAAAGCTGCAGCTGAATCTCGGTAAGTGCTATTTATTTTTTAAAAAAAATAAGCACTAGCTGTGGTTTTTTTTCTAAGTTTTCCGGGCTGGAGGAGCCCGGAAAACTTAGAAATAAAACCGCAGCTTTAAAAACGTTGTATTTATGTTTGCGGTCGCTTCTGAAGCGACCGCAAACATAAATACAACGTTATTGTGTTGGAAAACGCTGCGGTTTTTCTTTCCAAGTTTCTCAGGCTCCTCCGGCTCGGAGGAGCCTGAGAAACTCGGAAAGAAAAACCGCAGCATTTTCCAACACAACCGCGTTGTGTTTCTGCCTGCTGTGGCTATCGCTTTGGGTCTCCGGTGCTCCCACGGGGAGCCCGAGAGCCCCAAATGGGAAAGCAGATTCAGGCAGAAACAACGCGGTTGTGTTGGAAAACGCTGCGGTTTTTCTTTCCGAGTTTCTCAGGCTCATCCGAGCCAGAGGAGCCTGAGAAACTTGGAAAGAAAAACCGCAGCGTTTTCCAACACAATAACCTTGTATTTATGTTTGCGGTCGCTTCAAAAGCGACCGCAAACATAAATACGTTTTTAAAGCTGTGGTTTTATTTCCAAGTTTTCCGGGCTCCTCCAGCCCGGAAAACTTAGAAAAAAAAACGCAGCTAGTGCTTATTTTTTTTTTAAAATAAATAGCACTTACCGAGATTCAGCTGCAGCTTTCCTGCTCTGGTCTCCGGTCCCCGTCCTCGCGTACAGCACTAATGAAGGGAAAGCCACCCAGCGGTAGCTTTTGTTTACTACAGCTGGCTGGCTTTTCCTTCATTAGTGCCGCAAAAGCCAGCACAGGAGGGCATCCCTTTCACAAAATGGATGCGCCCATGTGCTTGCTTTTGCAAATTTTGAGCTTGAATAGCCCAACATTTTACATAGGAAGTTTTAAAAAAGAGAATGCTAGTATTTTTTTTTTATGTTGCCTATCTATTTTTTAAATACATTTTATTACTAGACCATGCCTTTAAATAACTTGTCTGGGATAAACTATTGTTTCCCAGAGCAGTAAAGTGAAATTGACTTTATTTACCATTGTAACTTGGTAGACCCAGCCCACACTATCTTATAATAGAGTGCTGAATGGGTTACTTAGTATCCCCTGTGTCTTGATCCTCAGGTAACATTTTTATGTTACCCTTTCCTCACTGAATGGCTGGTGGCAGTGGTTTCGTTTTGAACTACCATGGTTTGAATTTACGGCGGCTATTCGCAGCCTCCGGTAAAGCAACCGCGGGAGCCATCTTTTTCAAAATGGTACAGAGCCATCTTTGACAAAATGGTCCCCGGTCTTCTTATTTTGCCATGTCTTTGGAGAAAGGTCCTTCTAGAGATTTTCTGTACACGCCAAACCAGGTTTGGTCTCTTTGTTCATTTCGCCTTTGGTGGGGTTTCTGAGAGAAACCCGCCTCTGGCTCCAGAGTGTCTGGGGTAGGCAGGAAGTGAGGGAGGTGCCTGAAACTCCCTGTGCTTAGTCTCCTAGGAGACCCAAATGCACCCTGTGGTGATTGGCTGGCTGACTGTCTGGCAAGGACAGCCACCCTGCTGGGTGATTGACAGCTAGGCTTCAATGAATGGGAGAGAACTGAATAAAAGGCGAGACATTTGGCTTGGAAGGCAGAGTCGACCACTGGACGAAGGAACTGAAGAAAAGCTTGAAGAGTACACCTGCTGAAACTTCTGGACTGTTGGTTTGACCGGTGAAGCCCTACTGCAGTGCCAACTTGCCAAGTTCACATCGACAGAGAAGCCCCTGCACGGGCAAATTCTCCCTTTGAGTTGGTGGGACCAATCAACTTCAAAGTAAGCCACCTGGACATGCATCTTGGAGCTGGTTGAATTTCTACAGAGTTGCTGCTAGAAACCGTAGAGCCAGGGAGAGGAACATCAGATTGAGTGTGTTGCTTTTAAGCTGTGCTAGAGCTTTTGGAAGATCCTCTGGACTCCCAAGAATTAGGACTGACTAAGCCGGAGCCCCCTCAATAGAATGTGGGACCCCAGAAACAAGGAAAGCCCACCTCAACAGCCAGGAAACACGTTGTTGCTATTTGCAGTGTTCGCAAGGAGCTGAAACGCAAAACAGCCACTGAAAGTGAAGTTTGCCAGTTGCAAGTTTTGACCGTCCCAGTGTATTGCAGGAGTCCCCCGACATCCTCCCTCTTGTCCCCACGACTGAGGCCCAGGAACAGTGAGAGCTGCAGAGCTGCACAGGAACAGAAGTCATCAGCTGCATCTTTTCTTCATTGCTAAGGTACTGTAAAACAAGTGTAAGAGAACTTATCTCTTTCTGTGGAAGTGCTTGTAACTTCTCCAACTCACAAGTCTAATCAGCTTGTGGCCCTACATTTGATTCTTGTGCAAAGACTTTCCAATTTACTTACCAGAAGTGTTTCATCCTATACAGGACTTTAGCCTATTGAATTGTATGACTCTTCTAAGTGGATCTGAAGGTATTTGGCCTGGTTAAGAATATTGGCGATCTCTTGTGTTCTAATAACCTTTGCCTTTTACCAACTATTAAGAGTGTTCCGAATGCCAACAGTAAGAACTTAATGTCCCCAACACCCTTGTTACTGAAGTCACCTATGGGTGTAGTTTGTGTCTGTGGGCCATCCCGAAAGTGTCTTATCTGATTCAGGAACTCAGGGTGTACAGTAATGAAGTGTATTTGTGTGTTACTATTATATTGCTCCCTTCTCAAGAAGGCTTTATAACTGACTGATAAATAAATTAATAATTGTTTATGCAAGAAACCTTGAGTGTAAGAGTTTATATAAATACCTGTAACTGTGAATCTTTGTGTAACTCCACTACTGCTCAGATTTCCCCTCTTGAGATAAGCCAGGCTGCTCAACACGCTACCAAAACTGTGTAGTACAAGCTTATTCCAAAGGTTGGGTTGCCTATACCTGTAGTCATAGTTGTTTATAGTGTTCCCAGAGGGTACTGCATTCAAACTTTGCCTAACACTATCCTAATTTGGTTCTATCACATAAGCGTCTTCACCTTGATCCCAAGATGTCATTTATCCTTGATACTTTCTTGATGCCTTATACAATATCTGCATTCTCTGGTCTCTGCATCTCGCCTATAGACATCAGCTCGATTCTGTGTGACATCACCACTCATCTTTGCCATTTATCTGCTCTGCTGCTTCAGGAATCTCATTCAAATGGCCATCATATTTTCTTGCATGCAGGTATGGTTTTCTCAATGGACACCATGCCTCCCAGATCTTCTTAGGTATTGGTACTTTCACTAGTACTGCACAGAGTCCATACTCTGCTCTTTGTCTGTTGAACTGCTCCGTGAGTGTCCCATACTCTGGTTTCCAACAGACAGGTAATATGGGCGGGGCGGTTGGAGTGGGGTACTTGGTTCCTCCTCTACTCTCCCCCTCTGGGCGATTCATCAACCACTTTCTTATCATCCTTTACATCCTGGCACCCTCTGAAAAATAGCTTTTTAGGGACCCATATCTTTATGACTCCTTTCAGGCATCCTGCTGATTTCACATGCTCACCTTACTCCATGTCATGAACATGCATTGTCCACTTGGACTGTAATAGATCCATCTTCCCACATACTTCTTATGGTTTTTTGGATAGAGCAACTTTGTTCCCTCAGGTGCATGAATACTGGCTTTCACAAAGTCTCTGTATTCTTCATCTGTCAGGTCTCTGGCTTTCCATCCTGGCTCAACATCGATCATGATTTTCATCCCTATGGCTTTCTTTGCTGTCTTTTTGTATTGTGATATTATTATCTTGATCACACAGAATCCAAGCAACACCAACCCTATCAGGGCTCCAAGAAACTTGAACATGTCTGCCATCCATTGTGGAACCCAAGAAAATAGCAATCCAAACCAGCTATCATCACCAATGTCTTCCACCTCGTGTATCATCTGGCCATGGGGTTTTGTCAGCATCTCTCTGCCCTCTGTCAATGTTCCATTCTCGTCATCATGAGAAGGTATAAATGTGCAACATTATTCTCCAATTTTTTCTCAAACACCTCCATCCATCCATACCTGTGGTTATGTCCAAGACGTATCTATTCTGGAGACTCATTAGTCTTAAGGCTCTCATCTCTGATTTCATTGAATCCCTTTATTGTAGTGTTAATTGTCTGCAACGATTCCCACCTGGTTATCTGTAACCACTTGGTGTTTGCTCCAACCTGGATTCTCAGCATGAAGATCAACGTGAACACTGAAGAAGTCTGGCTAAACATTCTGTGATCATATGGGATAGAGTCAAAAGCTTCTATTGATTTGGATGAGAAATAGTTCTCTCTCTTCATCCTCTTTATGATCTCCACAGATCTCTTCTTCCTCAGGTGAGCATCTGCTTTTGGAATACTGTCAAGATTCAGATCACTCTTTTGAATCACTAATGCTGGAACATGGGCATTCACCAGTCTGCATATTCCTACCCAGTCTTTAGGTAAATTCACGTATGACTTGGATCCACAAGCCCAATAATGATCCATAATTACTGCTGTCCCGATGTTCATTCCTACTCCTTCAAATATTCAACCACATTTCTGGTTCTCTCCCATTTTTCTTGTTCCATTATTTCTGAAGCACAGCTTTGCACTCTCTAAAGGCACTATCTGCAAGGGTCCTCGTCTGTCTTTGACCCATGTCGGTAGCCTTGAAATCTTCTGCCATAAAGGTTTACACAGCATTTGTGCATTTGCAATCGTTGGCTGCTAGTGACCCATTATTACCCAGTCTCTACAGATCTCCACACCTTCTTCCCAGCCATCTGGAGATAGGACAGTTCCCCAAATCTGAATTTGGCTTCTGTTCTTCCATCTATGAATGTCTGCTGCAGACTTTCCTGGAAAATGTTCACTTCTCACCTGATTCCAGTGCCATTTACTCTAGGCTTCTCATATCTGATCACATGATTTCTAGTCTGGGCTTTGTTCCTTGTATTTATGTCTTGAATATAGTCATCTTCATCTGGATCTGTCCTTTCAGTTGCCCATTTGAGAGAGGCTGTTCGACCCATGAACTGTCCTCTTGTACTACAGAATGCTAAATGCACTATGCAGTGTGCAGTTATGACATCTATTTCAATAGCTATGACGATTTTTGACTTCCCCATGCTGTGTGGTAGGAGTGCACATATGAATCATTCCTCCTTTGAAGTTCTTCTCCCAACTTCCTTCATATGTTGATATCATATGTTATTTCCCAAGTGAGCTGTGCTGTCCAGGTAATCATTGAATTCATAATTATCTTACTGGGTGCTTCTTTTGAGCCTCATTCCTTTCATGTGAACTTCTATAATCATATCATGAAATGTACCTGCATAGCCTCTTCCAGCTTGCCTTATTACAGGAACATCCATCAGTGCTTCCTGTATAGGAGAAGTTTCAGCAAGTTTCATCCTCTCAACATACCCTTTAGGCATAAAAATGTCTCGTAAAATATCCATGTGTGACTGTCTTTTGGGGATTATCTTTGGGTCATTTAATACAGGACCAGGTGTATTTGCATGCATTACTGGTGTAGGCCCACACTCTAACAACCCTTTGTCTTGCCCTTCTTGCCAAGCCTGTCTCTGGCATCCAAAAAGAGTTTCTAAGACACCTTTGGTATGTGAATGATTAGTAATGGCACTTATCTCAGGCTCAGGCAAGTTGTCATCTTTCTTTGGGACAGGAAGGACTACATAGGGTCTGGGCTGCCTAGTAGTTGCCAAGTTTACATTTTCCTTCTGCTCGGGAGCATGTAGAGGAGTCTTAGCTCCATTTGCACCAATGTAGAACGCTGTGCGTACAGTCAGTGAAAGCAGTATGATTATGAACACAATGCAAGTGTAAATAACACAAAGGTAAGTTACTTTACAACATTTACTTCATGGACACCGTGGATGTCTCTCTGTGTTAGGCATGATTATGCTACCATTGATGCTGCCCATCTTTATTGCCTAAGGAAGGAAACACACAAACTTTAATACATCAGCATTGTGAACTGCCTCTGGAAGCTTCTGTCTTGACTCAGCAATGCGTCCTCAATCAGATATCTACTTACTGAATGATAAGAACAAATTATTTTACTGTATTTCAGGAACCAGTCTTTCACCAGCTGAAATGCAGATGCCTCTCCAGTATGACAAAAATGACCTCAGTAAGTCTACATAAGCTCAATGACATATATCAGCTCCCAGTCTATGCCTCGAATCTGCTTCAGCCCAGACGACATGTTGAATTTCTTTCAGCGTGAAACAAGAGTCTTTCTTTATCAGCAACCTATCGATCTGTCCCTCGAAGGCAAGTTTCACACCGATCTGTAATTTCACTCAGAATTTATGCTCACTTGGATTATAACGCCTTCCAAGATCACATTCAAGTGTGCAGTGTTTCTCGGATCCCTTAGAAAGGTGATCACATCAGTGTGCCTTCCAACAAGATGTGGGTATTCCTCAATCAGATGAAAGAACACCATACTGACTAGTCTATGAGCTGTCACAGTTGTTAGGGGCATTTGTGCTCTCCTCACTGTACTCAGGCAATTGCAAAATTTGTTCAGTGATAATTATAAGCAATCTTCTTATAACTTGCCCATTTTTAGGATCTTGTAAGAAAACAGGAATGTGATTAGTCTCCCTACAGGTGAAGGGAAAGAGTGCAACACCAACTCGAAATAAGTAAGAACCAGCCGAGAAAGGTCATCACTGGGTAACACCATAGGTAAATCCAAGCAGGAATGTGAAATGAATCAGGGTACTGCACCCTCTTCCAATTGATGTAACCACGATTAGAATCTGGCATAATCCTCTTTTTATCAAGGCTTAAGCATGCCTCAGTCCAAAGTTTTTTAACAAGCTTCTCTATGGCTTTAAGAACAAATCATTTTTCCTCAACCCTTTAATGACTGCACAGAGTATTCGAAACAAGCCACAGTCCAATGAACTCTTTTTCTTTAGTTGATAGCTTCTGCGTCCTTCTTCCTCATCATAGATCTTGTCTGCACGTGCTGTGATTCTTCCCCAATGCTTGTACTTGCTTCCTGTAGGGGTGTGGGCACAGGGGTTTCTCCAGCAAATATCTTTACATCACCTAAGAAGTCCAAGAATGCCTGCCCTGCACTTTGACAGCAGACGGCGTGACGTTTTCCACGATGAACGAACCATTAAAGCGGGGTTTGTCCCACTTCTTCATTGTATGATTGCGGATTAAGACTGCATCTCTGGGGAAAAGTTGGAGGACACGTAATTCTTGAGATTCACTTGTTGAAGCATCTTCTTCTGTGTTCTGTACTGCTCTACACCCTTGTCCATGCAGCTGTCCTGAAATGACAGAGATACTTGAAGTCATACAGTTCAAATAGTCATGCAATTCCATTCCTAGCAAATCTGCAGTTGGTTGAGAATCACTTCGAACTCTGGATGGAGGCATTAGGGGGGTCCTCATTCGTCTCCCCGTCACTATCTTGTAGGCCGTGAGATGGTGGCCAGAACTCGGTTGGTTCCTTAAAGCATATAATGCCAGTGGTAGGCAATGCAACCACCCTTTCTTCAAGGTAAGCTTCAATTTGGCTATTCTTTCCTTGAGCAGGCCATTGAACCTCTCACAGATCCCATTTCCTTGTGGATGATAAGCCAAAGAAAACTTGTGCTTTATACCAAGCAACAAACTAATCTGTTTGAATGTTTGATTCACAAAATGTGGGCCATTGTCTGACCTCATTACTTCACATACTCCCCATCTAAGAAATAATTTGTGCACTAAGAATTTTGCTGCACAGGTGGAATCTGGGTGTGTACAGGGACCTGCTTCAATCCACCTTAAAAAGGGACACACGACTACGATCAACTATCTGTATCCATTACATACTTGTATCATGTCGGCATAGTTGATATGCAAATGCTGAAAAGGGCCATAAGGTCTCGGAATAACTCCCTTAACTGTGCTCAGTGTATGCCCAGCCTGAATCTTTGGCACACAAGACAATTCACTACATAAAATGCAACATGCTCTAATAGATTTGGTACAAACCAATCCTGAGCAATAGTTGCAGCGAGATTCTCCCTCGTTGTGTGTGCGGGGTGGTGTAGCTGTTCCAGCACCACCCTTAATAAGGCTACAGGCATCACCGATTTACCAGTGCTGCCTTGTCGCCACAATGCTTCAGAGGGGTTTAAGGAACACCCTCTTTGTGTCCACATATTCTTTTCCTCTTTGAGGTGCTGCCCCTTGGACCTCTACCAATTGCATTTTTGACAGGTTATAACTTTCAGATACAGTCATCATAACAATCATTTTTTCATTTACATTAGGAGTTTCAACATTAATCATTTCTTTATCTGTATTTGCTACGCGCTTGGCCTCAACATCTGCTGTTTGATTTCCATGTGAGATAAAATCTGCCCTTTTAGTGTGAGCTGTGCATTTGACGACTATGATGCTTACTGGGAGTTGTAGTACTTTAATAAGCCTGTCCAATAAGGCGGTGTGCTGTACTGGCATGCCATTCGCTCTGAGGTAGACCCTCCTTTTTCAACGTGCTAACCCTGCATGCACCGTCGATGTCACATAGGCAGAGTCACTGTACACTGTTACTTCCTGGTCTGCGTGATCCTCAAGCGCAAGTATCAAGGCCAATAATTCTGCAGCCTGTGCTGAATAATGAGATGGCAATCGAGTACATTCAAGCACCCGAAATTCCCCATTAGCCCTGTGCATTATCACAGAAGCACCTGTATATCACTGTCCATCATTTTGATCGATCCTTGAAGAACCATCAATGAAAACAATCTCTCCTCCTGCTAATGCATTCTCTTTTATTCTGAGGATTTCATCATAGAACTCTTCATAGTTTGAAAAATTGTGTTCATGCTCTCCTTCTGTTATTGGCTCAGCTATAAACATGGCAGGATTCACTATTTTACATTAGAATTTTTTATCGCTGGATTCGATATGACTACCTCATAGGCAGAAGCCCTTTGATATGTCAATGTGCCCTTTGGTTTCTCTAAAATAGCAAATAATGCGTGCTCAACAAATGACATCATGGAACATCCCATCACTATGCTTGCAGCCTTCTCTATGGCGAACGCGGCTGCTGCTAAACTTTGTTCACACAGAAAATGACCTCTCATTATTGGGTCTAAGATTCCACTGTAATATGCAAGGGGCTTGCACCCCAACAATGTTCTCTGCATGAGTACTGCTGTCATAACAGTGTCATATGTATGTGAAAACAAAAAGACTCTGATGTCACTAGAATACCCTGATCCATCATGGCAGAAATCTTCTTAAAAAATACCTTCATCTGCTTCTCGAGACATAGGATACTGTCGTGCTCGAGGTAAAATTTATCCTGGTTTCAATTTAATCTTCATGTCTCCAACCCCCTTCAGTAGGCCTATGTCATAGGGGCCGGTGGTCCATAATGAAACTGGTACTTTTGCCATGTCTTCATCAAAATACCCAAGGCGCCTTTGTGCTAACATCATCTTCTGAGCAACTTCTCTTTTAATTGCTTTCACCCAGTAAGTGATGTCTATGCTATATATTACTTTGTCATCAGATGGATGATCTCCAAACAGATCTTCATCAGTGACGTCAGTCCATCTGTAACCCTCCCCAATGGCGATTACTGCGCACCATTGGCTGCCTTCATCATCATTTCCATCAACTAAAACCATTTCTTCTTGCACTATGGCTGTTTTTAGCTTTAAGGGAAAGACTCGCCCCGCCTCTTCAAGCATAAACATGGTTTATGCTTGAAGAGGAGGGGCGAACCAAAATTCATTGGGTGTTCTCTTTGCTATGCCTGCTGGGCCTGGTAGCCATGACAACAGAATGCATACTCCATAATGAAAAACCTATGGTTCTAACGGTATGGCTCTCGTAGCTATCTGTCCTGAAAAAGCCATAATAATTTCACATACATTTAAATAATGAATTCCTGGTGTTGAACACACTATACCTTCATTAGTAAATGAAATGGTCTTATTCAACTTTGTCATTAAATCTCGTCCCAATATATGAACAGGTGTTTGCCTCAAATAGAGCAATGGCACCTTCATGTCACATTCTCCTATAGAGACTGCTAATACTTCAGTGAAAGGAACTCTGCTTGTAGCTCCTGTGAATCCCTGAGTATTTGTGGCATTGCCAGACATTGGAAATGTTCCCTTTCATATACATGAACGTGTTGCACCCGTGTCTACTAAAAACGAAGAACCGTTTGCCTCCTATACTGACGTCTACCCTCGGTTCCTCGTGAGGATTCGGCATCACGGATAGTATTGAACACATCAGGTCTCCCAGTGAGCTTTCCTATTGTGGGTACAGTTTCATTCTATCATCCGTAAAAGGATTCCCTCCATTGACGGTGACAAGCCCTATCCTAGTAGTCATAAACTGTTCTGTGCTTGTGTTTTGCTGAAGCTGAATAGGTGACTGCTGCGACTTTCCTTGTGGCGGATTAACTGTAACATGCTGTGTTTGCAAGCCTTGCTGCACTCTCAGTGCTTGCAGCTGCATCATTTGATTCTGAGCAAATCCATCTCCAGTCTGCTGCGAATATGCAGGCAGATTTGACATCCCCCCTCTCAAAAACTAGCCATTTTGCACTAACCCTTGACTTCTACACATGCGCGCAAAGTGCCTTGTCATTCCACAAGTCCAACATATCCCAACGTGCCCATTTTGCAAATTCTGATTACCATCCTGCATATTCTGAAACTCACCTTGATTATTCTGAAAGCTTCTCTGATTATTCTGCCAATTCCCTTGATTACCTTGCCAACCTCATCCACGGAATCCTCTTCCCCGTGGAGTAAATACACTATTGTTTTGATCGAACTGCCTTTGATTATTCACCTGTGGCATGTTCACTGTTTGCAGTGAATTCGGTCCATCTACACTCGTCAACATTGCCCCTTCAATGGCGTACTTGGACATTTTTTTTTGCACTAGCTTTGCCTCTTCGCCCTTCCTAATATTGTCTTTTTTGTGATTATTTTCCTGCAGGAGTCTGCAGTAATGCGCAATGGTCAGCTGAATTTCCGACCATGGTTTTGCTTCTATTCCCATTAATTTCTTGAGCTGCCATTGTATTGGCTCTGGCAGCCCTTGGCATAATATATGATAGAATGCCAGTATAGATTTTTCCCAAGATTCGTGCATTTCCAAGCTCCATGCCTCCTGAAAATTTTGAATATAAACAAGCGAGTCATCCCCGTCCTGCATCTTTCTCGTCATTATAGCTCCCATATCGGTTGTGTCTGGATACAGTACTCTAAGCGCTTTCCAGACTGCTGCCCTACAGTTATTGAATGGTGCTCCATCGTGAGCAGTGTTGACTGTAGTCACACCAGGATACCCTGCCCTTATCCACACGTCATCAGCTCTCTCACCAAATATGGCTATTTGGAGCCCGTTAATGTCCCAATATATAGCCAACATGTTTCCTCCCGTCATTTTTTCTAACTCATGTACCCATTTTCAGTGCCAGAAGTTAAACTCAGGAGTTTACACCTTAGATTATCTCTATCCATTTGAGGCCATTCTATATACTGTGATCTCGTTCCTCCTTTCTCTAGCAAGGGAAACTGCGAAGTCCCAAACTCATTCTCATCTCTCATCATTTGTCTGTCCACAGCAGGGACGATATTCCTGCATCGCCTTCTTCCTGGCAATGATCTTAATCTGCTTACATAAGGCAGCAACACCCACCCTCTCACCATGGCGTTGCCCTTTATGTCTGTCTGACTGTGTCAATGGTTCTGACGCCCTAGGTATAGGTGCATTTAAATCTGACAATCTTACTTCCCTATCCATAGGAAAGCATCCCTCAGGACCACATACATCATCCCTCTCTTCCTCATGCAAGGTTTCCCTGTCTTCATCTGACATTTCTTGTGCCCAACTCGTGCACATTCTCTCTTCGTCATCTCTATTTAGAGTTAGTCTATCTAGAGACAGCTAGAGCTCCTTATGCTTCATACTACATGAGGCTTCCTCTGTGTCATATAACTGAGTGTTCTCAAATCAATACTTTTTTCCCTTCCCCCTTTGCTTTTTCTGAGCTCTCATTTCAGAGTATACTTTATCGATCGCTTCCCCAATGCTACTAGAGTCAAACTCATCTTCTAGATTTTCTCTAGATGGGCCTGGTAATGATTGGTATTCTGGAAAGAATTCTTCTATATCCTCCCATGCTACTTGTGGATTAGGATCTCTTACTTCCTTTTCCAGGCGATCAAGATCGCATGCTCTCTCCCTTCTTTTGCATTCCATATCATCGTCAAATTCTCTTTGCTTTCTCTCTTCCTCTCTTACTCTGTCTGCCTCTTTTTTCTTCATATCCCTTCTCTCATTTGCCCTTTGTATCTGCTCATCCCTTTGTCTCTGTATTCTTTTTTCTCTTATCTTTTGCTCTTCCTCTTCTCTTCTATTCTTTTTCTTTCTAGTCTTTCCTGCTCATCAATTGTTCTTTGTCTATTGTCACGTTTCCTTTGCTCCTCTGCTCTCTCTTGTTTTTTCGCTTGTTCATCTTGATATAACTGCTCTCATCTCTGTCTATATTTCCGTTTTGCCCCTTCATCTTTCAATCGTTCCTCCCTTTCTTTATCTTTTTTATCTTGCTTGTCTTTATCTTCTCTTTGTCTTACGTCTTTGATGCTTTTACCATTGAGTTTAAGCAAAATCTGACCACTCATCCATTCGTTCCGTACGAGTGTTAGCTCATCAGCTTTATCTCTTTATCCTTTCCATCTCTTTATTTCTCTTCCTATATCTAGAGACGTACTTGCTCGATCGTTTCTTTCCTTATCGCGTCTCTCCTTGTCCCTCGGGACCTTAGAGATTACATCTTTCTCAATATTTTTCTCTAAGCCCTCGTCACTACTTTCCGTAGGTGACTCATATGCCGGGTTACTATACCCTGCCGCTGCTTTAAGCTCCCTCAATGGGTATAACCCTTCATCTTTCTTATTCTCGTCTGTTATTTCAGATGGGGCGGGTGGAGCAGAGGGCTGTTCATCCCCCACTTTGCATACATTAAGTATGCAGTCTTGAGGAGGCAGCTCATCTCGCTCCTCATGGTATATTTTCAAGAGCTCTAAGCTCGCTAGGCGCTTTTCTAGCTTCTTCCCAGTATATGCTGCATGCAAATATGTCGCCATATTCTGCAGGACTGCCTTCGATAGTGACCCTCCTTGTGGACACGGCATAAACATTTTATCTGCGGTTCCTTTAACCCATTCTGCACTGTATTGTCTAAGTTTGGGTGCATGTTTCGGCAATTGCTTGCAGAGGTGCATAAGTGGAGTAACATCCTCCATCCGTAACCTTTCACTCTTAACTTGTTAATGTTTGCTTGCTTTAATCACAGATTTAAAAGTAAGTTTCAGGAAAACAACACAATATGAGCGAGCACTAACCGTCGCAAGCTCGAATCCCTTTGGTCACAGTGTTTACTTTAATCTTGCTAAAAAAACAACCACTAAGTGCAATAAAAACAATCAATTTCTTTTTCAACTTCACGCTTCTCTATTTGTCATCATTTTTCTCCAATTATGACGTCATCATCAATACATAGACACATGAAGCGAATGGACAAACAGACATACTCTACTGGTTACATATATCTATCTCCACAACCCTTCTCTGGGATCTGTCCTGCCCTCTAAAAAGGCTCCTCACGGAACTTAAATCAATCTCTTTAGGACCATCTTAAATTGGGCCCGTTTTCTACATCATCCATTACAGGACTCTAGATTAAGGGTTCTTCTAACGTTCTTTAAAACTTAGGTATAGGGTGTATCCTCTTTATCGTGGCCTCTCTCACATTTCTTATTGCTCGGCCACACACAAGTCAGTATCTTATTTAATACTTTAACACTCTTATTCTCACGTTATGTTTATCCCACCTGCCTCAGTTACTCTCTTCCCCTTATTTACTACACATGAATCAATTTGCCACTCTCCTCAGTTTCTACTCACCATTCGCATGTTCGTCTTCTGTTTCTCAGAAGCGCACGCCTCTTTTACCGCCTCTTCAAACTGTCGCCTGATCAGCTTCTCGTAGACGTGGGAGGGGATTCTATGGAAACTAGGGGACCTGTCACACCAGGCTTGCAAGGTCTTGATAATTACACTAACCACTATCTACGGGGAGCTTTATATCTTGTCAGCCAAATGGCAAAAGTTGTGCAATATTTCTGGGACTCTAAAGTTTACTTATGTCGATGGATTTTTTTATAAAGCATCCTCTGCTACCAAGGGAACTGGATATCCCAGCCCCTTTGATGAGTAGCAATTACCCTTGAGATGGATGGGGATGCAGATTTTATTCATACATTAATAATCGAAATGACTCAGGTAGTTTGGCAAAAGGAAATCTGTTTTAATGTCAATTATCTAAAACAGTGAGTACAACGAACATCAGTACTCACTCGATCCTCTTACTCACCGGATCTTACAAAAAATTGAGATTATATTAAGCAAAATTGTCATCAGTGGCGTGTTGACGTGCGTCATTACCAACATCATCCTCAGTGGCAAACTACAAAAACCTATTAAGGGAAGTGATAGGCTCTAAGTGAATATCTAAGTATAAGTTCCATATCAGTATAGAACAGTGAAGGCAAGTGATAGGGTACTTAACATCAGATGGGGCAACTAAGTCCTCCCCTTAAAATGGCCACTATAAACGTCACTAAATACACAACGGCCCATTGGCTACACAATTATAGGACCCTTAATTACACGGTCCTCTACAATTGGTTGGCTTCTAACCCCCATCAGTACTTTTCCACCTACGTCTAGCAGCTTGCAGACTGAACATCCAGGTGCTGGTGAGCTCGTCTTAACACTATCTTCCCACCAATTAGCAAATCAATCCATCATCACTTCAATGGTCCAGTGTCAATTAGGACTTTGAAGCCTGGCCTTGAGTTTGTACTGTGCTCTGAGAAATTTTAAGGAGTGTGGGCACACACTGCCGACGTGCGTAGGTGTGACCACCTCGTTCTTTCAACTTCATTCTTCCATGTGACTGGAGACCATGGAATCGAGCCTTTTAATGTATTAAAATACTATTTTCTAATAGTCCTCTGACGTCTTTTGTTTTGATCAAGCCTTCTGAACAGGAGTTTCTGTTCTTTCACATGATTTGTATCCAATGTCAGTTCACTCCAGTTTGATAAGACCTTGGCTTCTTTGGCTTATCTAACTCCTTCTGCTGAGATTAATTTTGTAATTCAATTTGCTTTTTAACTGTGACACACTGGAATGAGGCCTTCTTGATAATGTCCAGTACTGCTTATAATGCATAGTGGAAACATCCATCCTTTACTCGTCCATATGCATATATATATTTTGACGCTTGCCGTAATCTAGTTACTATAAAGCTAGCCTCAAGATTAATTTGTCTGCTTGCATTTCTTTTACATCTGTAGGTGTATAAACTAGCTTTATATCTTCATCTGGTTCTATGGCATAAGCTTTATCCCCTTGATCCCAAGATGTCACTTATCCTTGATACTTTCTTGATGCCTTATAGAATATCTGCATTCTCTGGTATCTGCATGTTGTCTACAGACATCAGCTCGATTCTTTGTGACATCTCCACTCATCTTTGCCATTTATCTGCACTGCTTCTTCAGGAATCTCATTCAAATGGCCATCATATTTTCTTGTATGCAGGTACGGTTTCTCAATGGGTACCTTGCCTCCCAGATCTTCTTAGGTATTGGTACTTTCACTGGTACTGCACAGCGTCCATACTCTGTTCTTTGTCTGTTCAACTGCTCCGTGTATGTCTCATACTCTAGTTTCCAACAGACAGGAAGACTACAGATGGTCAGTGAGGCAAGAGGTGAACAATCATAATGCAGACTCCACATATCCAGTGAATTGAGGATGAGGATGTTGTTGTAGAATGTGTCAAATACTGCCAATGGCTCAAGTGGGATTAGGGCTGCATAGTCTCCTGGGTCTGATATCCTTTGTGGTAGTGCAACCTGAAAACCAATCCACATGCATGGATGTTGAAGGTCACATACACACACAAACATGTGGACAAACACACATCTGCACAGACCTTCACCATCACAAAATCACATGACCTGTGAAAATCCAATGTGTACAACTGCATGCAAATATTGTGGCGCACACTGAAACGACATTGACATGATTGACAGTGCACAACCTTGCCTGTAGACATAGCTTCCCTAATGTGATTCCCATATCACCTCCACCGGAAACTGTTCCTCCAAATTTGTGAATGTCAGGCCAGTGCTCAGCAGAGGGCATGAGGACTAAGGAGGTGAAAGGCTGCTGTGTGAACCTCTCATGGAAGCCAGTCACTGGATGAGTCAGGATCCCTGCAACAACATGGGACTTTACATTTCACCAGCTATAACAGTACATCATGTAGACTCCACATATGTTACAAAAGCCATTTGACTGATCATCACCTGCAAAGTGATCCTGTTGCACACAAGCGAACCAAGGCAGTTGACACCACTGTGCATGGTTGCATGTCCAGTACTTTTTGTTTTTGTTTAGTAACACGTACATTAAGTACACAAATTCAGGAACAAATCAATACATACAGAAAGTTAATAAAAGTAAGAGGAAGAGAAAAAAAAACATGCCAATCAATTCATATTTCATATTTACAAGTTAAATTACAAATCATTTGCACTCAAAATTCAATCAAAAACAGATGAAACTGCATTTACAATTGACATAGTTGATCCTGACAAACAGTAATTCCACATATGTTCAATTGATTATAAATACTTATTTGTAAACTTATAAAATGTTCTTATCCTAATCTGCTTCAGAGCTTCACATGTAAGCAGTAAATGCCTAGCTGTTTCTCGCTGTTTGTCATCCTTGCAGAATCTACAAAAAGCGGTATCCACCATTATCAATCCATAGCCCAACATTGTTTTGTTTGTCCGGACCAAATTTAACTGAAATCTCAAAGAAGTGGTTTGAACCTGTTTGCTAGAGTAAATCGATAAGTATGGAGCTAGCATTCCTTGTTTTTTATGGTCATATTTTAAATGGCTTAAAGAAGAGTGCCTGAAGTTCTGAGACCGTATTAGCCCAGTCCACAGCAAATAATGCCTTCTTTAGGTTACCCTTAAGATCTAACACAGAGCATCCCAACTCAGCCAATAGCAATTGAGCAAGCCCCTTTATTTCAGACAAAGGTTGAAGCCTCCAAGCTCACATGCCTTTCTGAAATCCCACATCAATGAATGACCATATGAAGTTAACATTTTCCCATGAAAAGATAGGTAATGCCAGAAGGCTCTGGCCTTCAGCAAAATGCTCCCCAATTCATACCGGATGATTGCATGCCGCGTGGGAGATGGATCACAGAGGACTCTTCTCCATATCAAGGCTTCTTAAAAGGCAAATAATCTATGAATACTGGGTTGTATATGTCAATCCTGTAAAGTAATTTGGGGCCAATCTTACACAAAAAAACGCCTACTGGGCAGTAAAGAAAATTTGCAAATTTGAAATACACCCTCTGTTTTTGGTTGGCCAATTTGGTGTCTTTGGAAAGCAGCCATGAATGAATATAAGTATCCCAGGATTTAGAATGAATCTTGATGCCGAGATACAGAAAAGAGTCAATCCCCTCCACCGACTCAGATTGAACTTGCCACTTGAATGAAACCTATACTCACATGTTAGAGAGTTGCATTTCCTTTGTCTTTGCAGGGTTCACTGTTAGAGAATTAGCCTTCACAAAGGCAGACAAACCGTTCAGGACATGGTGAAGGCCAATAGTGGTATTATCAAAGATTATGTAGTTGTCTGCATAGGCAGTCCAGAAAGGCCTTAACATTGAAATCTCTGCTGTTGCCAAGGCCATAGGCTGCAAATATTGGTCTAAATCGGCCATATACAGATTCTAAAGACAAGGGGCTAAAACACACCTCTCTGTATGTCTTTATTGGACGGGACAACAAGCTTTGCTGATTCAAACTGATTTATACAGTGGACTCACTGTGAAGCATGACTATCAGTCTCAGAAGACCTGCTAGAATACCCTATTTCTGCAGTTTCTGCCACAGCAATGTTCTATCGACTGCATTGAAAACTCCTGCAAGGGCAATGGAGGCCTGATAAACAGGATTACTCCCCCTTAACCAAGCATGACCCTGAATACACTTAAGTAACATGCCGTTCAGAAGGGTAACCTTCCCCTTGCTGAATCCGGTTTGCCACTTAGATACATTCTGCCTTCTGGCCTAGGTTTCTAGATGTTGTAACAGGAAACAGGAGAACATTTTTGAATCCACATCGAATAATTACCTGGCAACACTCTCTCTCCCCTCTTATATATGGGAATGATGAGGGCGCTACCCCCACATTGATAGAAATCACTCAAGTTTAATGATGTCAAGAAATAAAATATGTAGAATTTCTGTCCAAAGTGGCAGGTATGATTTGAAAAGCCTGTTTGTGAGCACATTAAGGCCCGGTACCCTGGAGTTACTAATGCTACCAATTTGCTCATTAAGATTAGATTGAGAAAAGGCAATATCAAAAGAGGTACCCTTAGCTAATTCGTTAGCCATTGTAAAATTAACGTGTGAGGTAGGCCGGCCATAAAGATACTCAAAATTATATACCCAATCTTGTTCTGCTATGCCATTAACCAATCTATCCACTTGCGTGTTTCCAGATACATTAATCAGTGACCAAAATAATTTTGAGTACCTATCTACAACTACAGCTAACATTGTTTCCGCATCCAGTTGCAGACGATGGGCTCTAGATGCACGGAGACAGTTTTTATACCCCTGCTGTGCTTTCTTGGTATGAAACCCTTTGGACAGTTCAGAAAGAAGGGAATCATTTTTATTTTGCCTGAGCAAGCATCTCAAATCTCTTCTTCTAACAGCCGCATCACTATTGTATGTGTGTGTGTGAGGAGATGAACAAGACTTCCCACTACCAGCCCTAGAAATGTTAGGGGAAATTGCACTGACCACAAAACACTCAAAGTTCCCCACTGAGAACTCTGTGCGCATTTCTTGTTTGGACTTTGAGTTCGTAGCATCAGCAAGTATTTGGTTCACCCATCAGAGTATGTGCGGTGTCCAGTGGGGGCTATTACCTTGCATATTGGGTACCACTGCACATCACGTCAGATTTGAAGCAGTCAAGCCTGGTACAATAACCAGAGGATCAAAAGAGCTACCAAGATGGAATGATCACTAAGCTCTGTTCTCTGAGTTTCAAAACGAGAGCACTTCCCCAATAACCAATGTCCCATAAACATATGATAAATGGTAGAAACAATCCACTACTTAGACCATGTTGCAGAAGGGGGAATATCCCTGCAAACCAAACCATTGCGAGGAGAAAGCCCCATCCCTGTGAGGCAGTCCACCCACACTCTTCATTTCCCAGTTTTAAAGTCCTTATTTCATGAACGTGCTGCACTCAACTCCATGATAGAAAGACAGTTTGGGTTTAGATCCCCTGACACCAAAATATGCCCTGCAGGTGTAGAGTGATACCAATCTGCCACACAGGAGTAGATTGATTCAGCCACCTCTGTTTTTGCCCCCATACCCTGATGCCAGTAGATATTTATGGTCAGCACATTCACAACCAAACCAGTTACAAATCTAATATGAGTGGCCAGTACGCCAAAGTGGACATCAATACTAGCAACTACCTTAATTGACGGGGATAGTTTTACTAAGGTCAACAGATCACCATATGGGCAGACATTCTCGCACTGTTGTGACACCTGATGGACAACACAGTAACCATCAAAGGCAGGCTCCACCTTGAGCCAACCTTCCTGCAATGCATTAACAGTGGGATTCCTGAATATGCATGCTAAAGAAACATTGTTAAACAAGTGTACATGTCCTCTGGAATTGAAGGAGACCACCGAGAAACAGTACGCGTATGAGGTCACATCTGAACACCTTTGCTCCCCCAATTGAGTCTGCAAAATCTAGTCCGAAGAAGATGCAAATAGCCAGGACCAGTCGTAGGTTTCTTCAGAAGCCATGATCTTTCTCTTTAAAGCCCGAATTTGTTCATCCACCATGACTCACAGCCCCAAATCTAATGATGCCATTCCTCTTAGACCTTGTTAGAGCTCCTGACAGTGACCCTCCCCCTGCAAAAGTTTGATTTTAAATGATAAAAGCTCATAACCTAAATGTCTCAAATTATCACACTCTTTAAGTAGTGTATCAATAACAAGTTTGGATTTTAGATAAATCACCTCTTGATCGAGTCTACAGCGATCAAGAAAAAGTACTCTGTCCACATCAGCAGATTTAATACCGCCCAACAAGAGTATTACTTGTAACAGGGACGATAAGTTTGAGCGGTTAAAAACAGAGGAGCACATTTCTGGGATTACACTTTCAATTACCAAAGTTAGTGTTTCATCTTGTGGTTTATGCTGCATTGTGTGGTGCAAATTCTGCAAGCCCAGTGAACCCTGCGTGAAATGGTCTTGTTTATTTGCCAAAAACTTCTTGATACCACCTTGTACCATTTGTGACCTTGGGGGGACAATAGATGCATCCCCTTGTGCCTGCATGTTAGAGTTTGAGGTTGAGGACATAATCCGAGTGCAGCGCGCCGCAGGCAGGACTTTGGGGACTACCTTCACAGACACCTTGGGCATTAATGAACCACCCCCCTCAGGAGGAGAGATCACAACCTCTTCAACCTGTGAGCCCTGTAAATTGTCAATAATAGGCTGACTTGATGCCAAGCATTTGTCCGTCCCCATCCAATCTAACTGAGACAAGGCAGCCTTCACTGCAGTCTGTGCAAATAATGATTTAATGAAGTTGCGTGCACCTTGTTTTTTTGCGTTTTTGAAGGGATGTTTTGGTTTTTATTTTTCTGTACACCACGCTGTCTATTGTGCCAACGGACTAGCCTCCTGGACACCAGTGTTTTCACGAGGACCATATTCAGAATTTCTTCCACCAACGCCTCAGTTGAAACCTCCTGAATAATGATATCCAGTGTTTCAGGCAAGTCCGGTAGCCTCTCTGAGTTATTGTCAGCTTCTTAGCGCTCCCCAAGCTGCCTTTTGGCCACCTCTGAACTAGCTTATTTGCCAGTAGCTGCCTCCAAATTGGCACCTTCTGGTCTACAGAGCAGTAGACAGATGATGGTAGACGGACCCACATAACCTTGTTCACACCCTATGGGGCCTGTGCACCCACAGGTCCTTGAACCTCCTTAATAGAGGGTCCTGATGAACCATTGATGGTCGCTCATACTGGTTTTACAAAGACTTCCTTACTAACCAGAACAGTAGGTCCCTCTGCAGGCCTTGGTTGTGTTTCAGCTGAACCAGATTTCTGAGAAAAAAAGAAACTCCCGGGCATCTAAATGTAGGTTAGTATGTTCAAATTAAAACAGCAGTGAATCAAGGAGAGCCGTGTTCGCTTTGGTCTCTCTTTGGATGCCTTCATAAAGATAGACCAGTATGCATAGGACCTGGTTCATTTCCGTGAATAACCTGTCTCTCTACTCTCCTTTGTCATCCTAGGTGATGGTGCTGGAGAAGTCTGTACCACAAGTACCCTGGCCGTTATGTTGCATAGAGCCCGAACAGGCTATCATGTCTGCAGGAGTGTCCACCACAGAGAGATCTATTGGTACACTGTTATGAAAGGAAGCGCCTGCTTCAAAATGAGAACAGGAATCAGGTAACACTTCTAACGCCTGCCTTGACGGTGCCTGTTTGGAGTTGCAGGGATCACTTTAGTTGGATTTTCCACAAGCTGAATTTACAGCTAAATCTGCCGCCACTATATCAACTGACGGCGAAAAAAAGACATAGGGCCTCCTTAGGACCCTGACGCTCCCGTAATGAACGCTGCCGGTACGGGACTGTCACCATTCATTACGGGATGCCCTATTACGAGGCCTGCTAGCGGGTCCTGCTTTTCATGTCTGGTCTGACCAGACGTGAAAAGCGGGACCCGCTAGCAGGCCAGAATGCTAACAACAGGCCCATCATTAACGGACCCATTGTTAGCATCCTCCCCATTCCCATTGAGACCTATGGGGCTCAAATGGGAATGGGGATTGATTTTTACCGGGTCCAAGAAAAGGGCAATTACCGGGTCTGCCAAGGTCGGCATAACCCAGTTATTGCCCTTTTCTTGGACCCGGTAAAAAATCATTACCGCATCAGCCGTGCCCTTAATAAGGGCATGACTACCACCAGGGTTGTAATGAGGCCCATAGGGGGTCATTCGGAGGTAGGCGGAAAGGGGTTAACAGCGCCGGTAAAGGTGCCGGAGCCATCAACCCCTTACCGCCTTATTACGAGTTCTGCTCGCGGGACCCGCTAACGCCACCTGATAAATCCAGGCGTCCTTAGCGGGTCCCGCGAGCAGACCAGGGTGCTTACAACGGGCCCGTTATCAATGGGCCTATTGTTAGTACCCTCCCCATTCCCATTGAGCCCTATGGGGGCTCGAATGGGGATGGGTTCCTTGAATGAGGAATTACCGGACCCTCCAAGGTCAGAATGGCCCGGTAATTCCTCATTCAAAGAACCCAGACCCGGTACCCGGTAAGGGGGTAGCAATGTCGCTAATATCGGCATGGTTACCCCCTACCTCGTAATGACCCCCATAATCAGATTCATGCATTTATTTTTTGTCTTTGAGGCTTTTTTTCCCTTTTAGTGGCAGAGGGGAGTTTACGACCAGCTAGGTGCTGTTGTTGGCTGGTGAGTGTGGGAGGGGCAGAGCAATAGCAGCCAATATCTTCTCATGCGTAAGTGGTCTTGTAGGTGGAAAGTTATCAGAGCTACCACTCCGGAGATCGTACGTCATTGCCCACTCAATAAAGAATAATGATTGTGTTGCAGACCAGCGTGATTCTATAGTCCTCTGCCAAGTGCCCAACTCCCAACACTTAACACACAGCACACACACCGCGTGTGCTCCGCGCTGGTGTGAGGTCTTTGTAGAGCTGCTCCGATTTCCAGGAATGAACAATGAAGACAGACTCCAACAGCTTCCAGCTCGTTAGAAGCTCTGTGCAAGTACTGCAACCCACCTAACACACAGCAGGTACTCTGCATGTCCAGTACTACACTCACAAATCCTTTGAAAGGGCAACAACACATTTCACAAGGTAGAAAAAAAAGAATGCATCCCAGACAGTGGCAAAAACAATGTAAAAAATGCATGCATCCTGGACAGCTGTATAAAATAAAAATGAGAACAATGTGTCCATCCCAAAGAGGGGGACAAAAATTCAAAATCAAACCATCCGGACAGGTTAAAAAATTGAAAGAAATGTCCATCTTGGACTGGGGGAAAAAAATGCCCACCCTGGAAGGGGGAGGGTGTGTGCCCAAATCAACACCAATACAAAAATAAATCCCTCCATGGGCTCATCAACATCATGAAACAGGTGGTTGAGGCGGTTTGGGTGTACCAGAACTGCCATCCTGCAGTGGATTATCAGGTGGTGGTGGGGTTGGCAGTGCATCCTGACCACGCAGTGCCAAAGCCTGGTCTTCATTGGCTAGGGCCAACTGTAATACAGATGCATGAACCAGCATCCCAATCACTGAGAAGTCACAATGAACTTCCTCCCAAGTGGCCGCAGAGTCTGCATGTGTGTTCACTCATGATGTATCAATTTGCTGGGAAAGCATTTGCCTCAAGGCATCCATCTCCTCGTGAAGCTGTGACCTTGTGGCTGAAAGTTCCTTGTGCATTGAAGCCCTCAAGCTCTCCTACTCACAGTGATTGGAGACTCTAGATGGCAACATCTCCTGCTTCAGGGGTTCACTATGAGCTGCAGCATCTGCACATAGGGAGTCCTGCAGACAATTCAGATCAGCCCATCTGGCCTTGATGTTGGGCCGGGGGTTTAGAGATTGGGATGGTTTTTACAAGATGTTTAACATTTGAACAACATTGTGATCACTCAATTGAAGAAGTGATTCTTTCAAGAGCAGGAAAACAACACAGATACATTTGAAAGCAAATACATTATTTAATGTTTCTTAAACAAAGTAGTCTAGTCCAGCAATGGACTACGCAAAATCATATAAAAAAACATTGGCACATCCTATCTACCACAGATTTTCGTCCCGCTCCACCGAGGTTTGTCTTTAAACGTCAAAAAAACTTTAGGGACATCTTAGTTCATACTTACCCCAAAGAACAGGCACCCCAAACCCAAACAACGTTATGGCATCTACCTCCGGTTGATTATAAATGCGGCCAATGCTCAGTCTGTTCTCTAACCAACAATCTAATATCGGTCGAGTTAAATGGCAAAATTGTTGGTTAAATGGCATAATGTGGGAAATGTGTTTATCAAACTCTCTCTTTTCAGAACGGTTCCTGCGGATCCACAGAAATTGGCCATATGTCCAACACGCTACACTTTTAAAAGACAGACTGACTGAGAGGGGGTATCCCAGGAAACTTGTTAGAGACAATCTTAAAAGGGCATTGAATACTGATCGAGAGATATGTCTGACTCCTCGCAATAAACAAAAACAAGATAGGTTAGTGTGTGTCACTACCTATAATCTGGTCAGTAATGATATAAACAGAATCATTAACCGCAACTGGGATCTAATATAACAACCAGGGGTTTTGAGCAAAAAAAAATGTTTGCTTTTTAAAAAAGTAAACATTTAAAACAACTGTTGGTACTTATCTACCAGGAAAGGAAGAGAGATCAAACAGTTCTGAACCAGTGGGGTTTGCCCCCATTGTGGGCCATCACAAGTGTGGCAGTTGTGTGTCTTGCCCACTGACTGAGAGGAGAACAGAATTTAATTATGGAAAAATAAAATGGCAACTCAAAACACATACAAATTGCAGAACAAAAATGCAATATATGTAATCATCTGTCCCTGTAATCTCCTATATGTAGGAAAGAATACACAAGAGGTAGGCAGCGAATTGGGGAAAATAGAAGCTGCATCCGTAATAAACTGGCAGACAAACCACTAGTAGAACATTTTGTCCTCCTCAAACATAAGGATACTGATCTTAAGTGGTTCATTCTTCAAAGTATAAACCCCTTAAGCAGAGGAGAGGACATGGCCAATGTGTTTCACAGAATGGAACAATGGTGGATCTACACACTGGACAGTGTAAGACGAGGATTAAATGTATCAGTGGAATGGAACGCTTTGATCACCCATTAAGTCATCTTGATTTTCGATATAAGGGTAGGACCCGGGATTAAAAAGGTTTTTTCCTGTCATGGGCTGTCTCCACCACGATACTATGTAGATTTCTGTTCACTTGGAGAACATCCATTTTCAAATAAGTTTAGGTCCTACCATGGTGAAAGGATGTTGGTGAAATAAGAGAAAAATTCCAGCAATTATTATTTTTTAATAATATTTTTGCGGGGGAGGACGGAAACCATACCTCCCACTCTGTAACATAGGATTGATGGGATGTACATTGAGATTTCGATCCAGGTTTGATCAGATGCAATAAAAATAAAATAGAATGACCGAGTAGTTACACAAATCTGAAGAATTGTTACAAATTAAGTGCTTGACAAATAGGGTAGCAACACAACGGATCCCTTGAAAAATAAGAAACATCACGACAAATATTAGGACAGTTTTGTAATAAAAATTGTCACTAAAAGTCGTAACTAAAGAACTATGTAAAAAGAAGTATAAAAAGAAATCCATTTTTTTAGCCTAAAGGGAATGCAAAACGTTTGCAAAATGTGATGATCTGGGGGCAATGTAAAAAGTTAGTCCTCTTTCTACTTCACTTATTCGAAGTCCCGGTCATGTGATAATTGGGCGTGTAGTCGCCTCGTTCACAGGAACTAGCAGCGGATGGAAACAGCGGACAGAGGTAAGCACCGACAGATATGTGGTGAGTTTGATAGCATTCTGAAGGTTAACAGGTCCTGTTACAGACTGCATGTTTAAAACAAGAGATAAGGGATTATGAAAATAAAAAGAGAGGTGATTTATTCAAGTAGTCATTCTACAATGGCCCCGGCTGATTTTAGATAAGCAGGTTGACTACAAAATTGTGAATGGTGTATATAAATAAAGCGTGTGTACACAATACGTCTGGAAGTAATGCCGGCCACACTTTTTATAGGAGGCACGGGTACCACATAACAAAACAAGATGTTAGTACTGTAATTCTAAATGTTTAGAAAAAAGAACTGAATTAAAATATAAGGTCGGGAAAAACATTAGCACGGTACACTGCATGTACTGCGGCACAGAAAAACCGGCTAAAAACACTGATGCAATCTTCTGTATTTCTTCGTAGTAAATCCGCGAGACCCATAGGATTTTAATTAACCTATTGGTGACCGTTTAACAAACACAGAACGTGGAGCATCATGCCTTCCTTATTGGAGAGACACAAGACAAATACATAAGTAAGTGAAGAGTGGTAACAGTGAAGAGTGGTAATTATAGGCAGCTCCAGGACCACCTATAATGAAATTATATATGATTGTTATCCCATAGGAATTGACCTAAAGCCAAAATAGTAGGAAGCCAACAGACACCACCGGTCTCATTGGAAATGGTTTACCATACACATGGTCTCTGAAATAAACCGAGGTTGAATAAGGGGATAAAAAGGTGCTTAATGGAGGATACAACCTAGAAGACTCCAATAGATGCTTTATCTGTTGTTTCCCAAGTAAGTGTGTCCACTTGTTGGTAAATTTGAACAAAAAATGAATAAGTGTTAGAAAAATGATCTAAAGAAGTTTTATGTGCTGCATCCTTGTAGGTTTGTTCTTATTGATTGGGGAAACCTCTATAACTGCAGACAGGGTTAATCCACTACTTTCGTTTCCCACACCGCCATTGCAAGATGGAGGTGGGTACAATTTTTTGTGTCTATTGTTTAGAGACTCTTTATATCACAATAACTGAGGATGACATTAGGATAGATTTTAATATTTTACAATGGTTTTTATCCTTGTTTTTTTAGGAAGTGTGGTCCACCGTACAATATGCAATGGGACACAATTAGTTCTCCCATTTATGTCCTAAAGATGGTTGACATACATAGTGGACTGATTTGAGTCCAACCAAAACACGTGTTGACCTACTGCGTGATTAAGGACAGTCAGTCATTTGAATCTAAGATGGAACTGAGAGAATATAGAACTGGGAGAATGTATTTTTGTTCATGTTTAAAATTGTGGATTGTGACCTAAAAGATTAGGTTATTGATTGTACGAGAAAGAAGAGTGTAAATGATTGGAATGTAGGGGTGAATGTTTATGGATCCGAATTGAGAATAAAATGTTTTTATATGGTTTAAAATATTTTACACTAAAGTGTTGAAATGTATATATATATATATTTTTTTTAATTGATATGTGGTTATACAATTGACAACCTTTTATCACGTTCATCAGATTAAGGTTAATTGTCCTGAGTTTAGTTTAGCTGTTCAGATCAAGTTTACAATTCTTCAAACATTGATAGCTGTTTCTGTATGGCAATGGAGAATTTGACCACAGCTATGGTTAATGACGTTTTTTCACCTGATTGTAGCATTTTCCACCATAGATCTTCTGATTTATGTCCATACTTTGTGATGATGGGGATCATAAAAGTATTCATTTGTGACGAAAGAGCTGGGCAGACCATCATCAGTTGATGCAGGCGTTCTATCGACGCTGCATTTTGACATAGTCTACAATTCGAAGGACCAGTGTGGTTTCGGGGCCAGGTGGTTTCTCTGGTTTTGATTAAGTTGAGCCGAAATCTAAAAAATTGGTCTCTGAAGTACCAATGAGGAAACAATTTTAGATAGCTGCGTAGGGAATTTGGTATTTTGTTGTCCTCCCATGGTTTCCCATATATTTTGCATGTTGACCATTCTTTTTCAGTCCTAAACCAATCGCAGGAGTAGAGCTTTTTTTTTACTTTGTCCGGGTTGTTGATCAGAGAGTCCGCTTGCTCTCCTGTAATGACCAGTAGACTGCAGCATTCTATTTGCCATAAGGTCAATATTGGGTCTTGTGCTTCCATAAGCGCTTTTTTGAGACATTTAAAACCATCTTTGAGGTTTTCCTCTATGCATTTGCGGTGGAATGCGAGTGTCTTCCACTGTACAATAGCTAGCATGGACGTTAGTCCCAACTCTCTTCGAATTGCTTGTATTGGCGTGCCTTTAGGAAGACGAAGTATGTTTTTACAAAAATGGCCTTCTAGAACTGCCAGTGTTTGGTTTTGAAGTTGAAAGAGGTTTCAGCACCATAGGTAAGAATCGGAAATACCTTGGCTTTGTAAAATGTTATTAATGGAATTAAACTGAAACCACAGTAATGTCTCAGAATGATTTTTCCTAAACCTGTCAGGTTCATTACTTTCTTTTTTAGTGTTTGGAACCGGGCAGCGTCGATCTTACTTGAGGTGACACAAACCCCTGGGTATAAAAAGGATTGCACTACTGGGATATCTATTCCCAGTAGTGACCAACGCATCGTTTTTGTTCGCAGCTGGCTCTTTTGAACACCAAGAGGTAATATGGCAGATTTTTGCGGTTGATTATAAGTCCATTAGTTTCCACATACAGTTGTAAAGCATGTAACTATCTTTGGAGACCTATTGGAGTCTGGTGGTCTATAAGGACCATGTCGTCAGCGTAGACTAGACGACTGACTGGGATATTTGCTATTGATGGAGGAAAGCATCTTACATTATTTGCTGCAGAATCTATTTCGGAGATGAAAATATTGAATATTTCAGAGGCCATTGGCAACCTTGCTTGACGCCTTTATTAGTTGGTATCGTCTCAGTTAATATACCTGTTTTATTCAGCCGAACTCTGAGGGTGGTGTGTTGATGAACATCTTTGATGGGGTCCAGGATGGATGCAGGACAACCCCATTTTTTCAGTTTGGTCCATAGCCCTGGGTGTGGGATGCTGTCAAACGCTTGTGTTACGTCAATAAAGGCTATGTAAATTTTTAAGTCTTTTCTTCTCTCTGTGTGGCTTTTCAACAGGTTTAGGATAAAGATGTTGAGTGCTGTCCCGATGCGCCGAACAAAGCCTGATTGCCAGGGATCGAAGTGGCCAGAGGATGTTGCCCATTCACGCAATGCTCGAAGTACAAGTGTGCCAAAAACCTTGCCCATGGAATCTAGCATTGCTATAGGGCGATAATTCGCTGGAATTTGTCGATTGCCCTTTTTATGAATGGGTATAATTATCGATTCTTTCCATGAGGTTGATATCTTTTGGGTTGACGTAATGTAATTGAATAGAATTGACAAAAGCTTCGGCCATTGATGTGGGTTTTCTTTAAGGGTGGCGTTGTTTATCCCATCGGGTCCATGTGCATTTGATTTGGACAGCTTCATGATGACATTCTCAATGGTGTCCACTGAAGATTCTATTAGGTGCCATTTCTCGTTCTTTTGTGAAAGTGACGTGTCATCATGTTCTTGATTGAAAATTGCCTTGAAATGAGATATCCAAGCTACAGGGAGGATTGGTGTTGTAGTCAAAGAATTTTGATCCGTCTGTAACTGGTTTATCTGTCTCCACATATCTGCGGTGTTAGATGATCTGATGATGTGTAGCATTTTCTCTGCGTTGTTACGGTCTAGTGTCTTTTTGTGACGACGTAGCCAATTCCAATAATACTGCCGAATTTGTTTCCTTTTACTTATGGCAAGTACAGAATTATCACGTTTTAAACTGTTTAAACTCTGCCTCATGTTTTTTTTTTTGGAGGATGACTTGATGGTCAAAAGTGTGACGGTGTGCAATTTGCTTCAAGGAGGACGATTTTGGTTTTGTCTCATATGTTCTGAACAAACTAAGGTAGTTCAGGGGTTCTCTCCCTCCTATTGAATATAGATGATTCACAAGGTTAGATGAGTTTCTAGTCAATAAGGGTAGATTTGTGGGTGGAATTTTGATTCGATTTTTTCCCATTTTGACTTCTAGCAGCTTCATATTTGTGAATGTTGTGTTATTGAAGATAGGTAATAATGTAGCTGATAGCAAATTGTGATCACTGTTGACCATATGTGTGACCATCATTTTGTTTTCTGCAGAGATCAGTTCCGATGAAATGTATATATAGTCTATGATATGACCGCCGTTTAGATGTTTTCTGGTGATGTTAGTTGGAATATCTCCAGTTGTGTTGCTGTTAAGTAAATTCAGTTTATTCGCATTCATAATGGTGTTCGATTGATAGCCTCTCTTTTCGGGTGGTGTTGCTGAAAAGATGTTGAATGTTATGAGGCCTCTGGATTCATCCCAACATTTAGAGTTTAAATCACCACAAATGATGAACCATGGATCCACCCATTTTTGTTTGCAGTGCACTAGCCATTTTTCAATTTGGACCGGAAAATTCAAACTTGCAACGGAAGCTGGGTTCCAATAAAGATTTACGACAATGAGCGTTTTCCTTGTTTTTTGGTTGGCAAGTTTGATGGATCCTACTATGATTTAGATTAAGGAGGTTGGCATGATTTCTGTTGTTTCTATGAAATCAAGCTGGTTATTAATAAGAATAAGTAGGCCTGACGTTGGTCTACCATTGTCTCCTTTAATTGCAGGATTAATATGACTTGAATAACCTTCAACTATGGGTGGAGTACGCATCCATGTCTCTTGAAAGCAAAAGATGTCATGAGTTTCGATTTGATTGGTTCCTGCTTGAAACAGATGAGTAAAGCCCCTTGCATTCCATGATGCTATTGTAAGGGGCATTAGTGCGGACGAGGGCCCGTCCTATGGCATCTTGATTTTGTCAGCCACTAGCCCCATGAGCCATTTCCAGTTCTCTTCTGTGCCAACCACAGGATTCTTTAATTCCTGCTTAATGGATGATCTTTCTTGACTATGACCATTCCTCGGTTGTGGCGACACTGAGTTTCTACACCTGTAAGAGTTTGTATGATGGTTTGTATTGGCTCTATCTGACCTATAGCGGTCTAAGTGGCGAGATGGGTTCTCATGCCAGCCGTTTTTATAGCTGCATCGATCATGGGTTTCGATGGTGCTATCCCTCCTTCCGTGATTTCTAAAAGACCATTTGTTGTTGTGCCCATAAGCAGCTTTTGAGTCAGATTTTGAGTTCAACTCCGAAGGGGTGTGGGTATTTTTTTATTTAGACTCTGTAAGATCAAAACCTCATGATCTTAATTGAGATATTTCTTGTTTCAAGGATTGTGTTATCAGAGGATTCATTGGGTAAATAAGCACTCGGTCCAATGTGTTTTCTTCTGGGAATTCGACTCTCGCTATGTCATTCGATGTTAATGATCGAAGAGATGGAACATGGTGTAATAGTCTTATGACATTTGCTCGATTCATGATCAGCCCATCTTCTTCTGTACTCATCCTTTCAAGTAAAAGCCCATCTTCAAAAGGATCAGAATTAATTCCAAGACTTCGTGTTTTATGTGCCACTTGATTTGTCGGACGAGATGGTATTTTGAGTGGTGAAATCTGATAGATGTCTTCACTTGGTTCTGCCCCAGAATCATTATGCATATTATTGTGTTTGCTAGGGGTGGGATTAAGAGCACCTTCTGTACCCGCAGGGTGTCTTGGCCCCTTATTCAACACTTTGTCTTTTTGTGTGTTAGAGACGAGTTTGTTCGATTTCTTTTGGGATGGTATAGTTGCTTCTTCAAATTTTCCACGTCCCTGGATGGATGCAGGGTTTGGCGTGGGCTTTTCTATATGCAATCGAAGTGGCCCTTTTGGAACTCTCTTCTGATCAAGATTATTGTTAGATTTGGAGGGGTCGTCATCCATGTTTGTGTGGACTGAGGAGACGCTCGCATTAGCCTCCTCTTCTTCCTGTAGTTCTGCACTCGACAAGGTGCAACTATCCACAGAGTAGGTTGACAAGTTCATCAGATCAGATGATGTGGCGTCAGATTCGTTGACAATTTCTTCCCACACACTATTGGTTTCCATATCTATTGTTTGAGAAGGTTTTTCCTGTGTGGTTGGTTGTTTGCAATTTGTATCCTTAGTTGGTTGTGGGTCAACAACAAGTTCCTCCAATTCACAACTCTTTTCCATGTTTATTGGGTATGATTATTTTTCATGTCGACTTTGTTTTTTTGCAACTGTCGTGCTTGTTGTGTGTGGATCTGACATGGGTTATTTCTGATTGTGCTATTATTTTTTTGGTTTGACTGTGATACTTTGGTCGATGACTCAAGGGACACCCTCTTTTGATTTGGCAAGTGTATTAAGTTGGTCTCTGTCAATGTATTGATCATTAATTGCGCCTTTAATTGCTTTTTAGCTAGCATTTGCTTTGATTCAGGTACTTTCGTTTTGACGTTTAGTTTGCTTTTGGGTGTTTTGGTTATGAATTTTGGTTTAGCTGATGGGACATATTTGTTGTGGTGAATTGTCACATGGAGTGTGATCCAAGCCCATACCAACTGCTGAGGCTGCTCCCGTTGTTCCTGCCTTATCGAGCATCCTATCATTGTCGAGCGTTGCATCAGGTTCTAAGAAAGGGGTAGAACCACTAGGCACGGAAACAATGGATTTCTGGTGGCGTATAGTCCGTGCAGAGGTTTCATCTAAAGACTCAAAAGGATCTGTTGAATGATGGTTGGTTTTATTGGTACTGGGTTCAACTTCAGTTGCTTCGAATCGTCTAGATAGACGTCGATTTTCCTTTTCTTTGATGACTGGATCAAGAATGGAGTGGAGAAGAGCAGCCACGTTTGCTTGACTCATATCTAGATCCTTTTGTATGGCTGTGATGAAAGCTTCGACGAATATAATTTTTGAAGTCATCAAGGCTATAACTGCCATCTGGTCTTTTAGTTGGTCTGTCATTTGTTCATGCAACTTCATGAATGGAGCCATGACAGCGGTCATAGTTGCTATTACAGTGAAGTTGTTGCCCGAGGTAGCCTTTAAGGATAGATCCTTCTGAGTGTCTTTTTCCGGTGCACTGACAGTTTGGGTGGCATTGTCTTGAAGACTCACTTTAGGTGCTGGAGGCTCAGTTGAAGCCTGACTTGAGGCGTCCCTTAGTATGATCTTTGATTTTTCTAAGAAGCTACCATGTGAAATTGCAGTTACGTGAGGAGATGACTTCCATAATTTTGAATTAAAGTTGAAGATGCTAGAGCTCTGTAAATGTGTTTTACCAGTTGCACCCACAGGCAAGTTTTTGAAATGACGTTCTAAGGCTTCCAATTTCGAGAACGAGTCTAGGAGTTGTTGATCAGAGACTTCTAAGTCACCAGATGGTGGAGCCTGAGAGCAGAAGATATGGAAGCGTTTAGTGCATGACTGCAACCTTTCAGGTTGTTGTGGGCCCATAATCATGGGTTCCAGTGTGCCATATACATTTTTTGGGGAGATGGTAGGGCATAGACAACTGCTTTCTTGGAAAGAGATGGCGTTGCTTGGTCTTGCCCCCTCCTAACATTGAATCATTAAGGCACCTTTGGCCATGAGCTTCAACTTGCTGTGGCATCATGTCAAACTCAGATGACCGGTCATTATTACCGGAAGGATCAGAAGGGGCAGGTGTTAATGTGCTGGGATTAGCCGCTTTTTCCAGCGTTGAATTTGGGCACACTCGATGATCCTTGGCTAAGTAGGGGATAACTGAGGTTGTTCCAGTTTGTGAGGCATTTTGTTTGCCGTTAGTGTGCACGGCAGTGGCAGGGTGCGTGTCATTTTTTGTCGTGTCTTTCCTTGGTTTTGGGTGCTGGGATTTCAGGTGCGTTGGATAAGTCATTGGCCTGGCAGTCAGTGGCCAGGGTGTCAGAAGGCAACATTGGAAATTACTTTGTTGGTGACACGTGGAGCCGGATCTCGCCCTCTGCATTTTCTGGCAACTTATGTAAATGCATGTGAGGTGAGTCACATAATTCTCGTGATACAGCGGGAACGGTTCGTTTGTTTTCCATGAAGTTCTTAATTTCTGTGTCATCTTTGATGCTACCGGGGCGCAAAGCCGATTCTGCTATTAACTGTGAGGGCGGATCCTTCGAACAGTTCGAAGGCAAGGACGTGATATATTGTGAAGGGACTGTCAGATTGACCGGCTGCGTGGTCTTCCATAGTTGCTTCTGTCGTAGAGGATCCTGAAGTGTTATCCGTGACACACGCACAGTGCACAGTGCACGGACAAATATCTGTGCAATTTGAATACGTTTATCTTGACAACGGTTTTGTAGATGGAATATAGGGGTGCTGAAAAGCGGGGCCAAGTTCTGTGAGCTTCATTCAAGCCGAACACTCCGCCACGCTCCGCTTGTGGCGAGTGTTTTGATGGCTTGGGCTCCTCCTTTGATTAAAGACTCAGAGTCCTTGATCTTCTCGGTGTCTGGGTTTCAGCCGGTTTTCAGCCATCTGCCTTCAGTCTGCAGTGGTTTCTTTCATTATGCTGGTTCCAACACACGCACCAAGCCACCAAACAGCAAATCAGCGTTGCCCCAGCCCTTCTGTCCTCAGGGCTTACGCCGCAAGGGCGTCAGGGGTGTGGATTTATACACAGCTGGGTCAGGGGTCAGTAGTGCGAGTCCGGTTAAAGCGGTAGGCATCCTTTTCGCCTGCCTGCCTGCCTGTCTTTTTCCACTGCGGCATAGCCAAGTTTATGAAAACAAATGAAAGCAAGTAGAGGAGATTCTCACACACGTAGGATTCTCGTCTCTGAAGACGTTCTTCTCAGGGAACTTGTAATGCAACAAAGAGACGCCGCCACAACAAAACAGCGTTGTCCCAGCCCTTTGTCCTCAGGGCTTAAAAAAGATTGAAAAGATATGAAATGAATCATTTGTCGATATTTGTAAAAAAGATAAATGAATATGTTGTCATCCTCTATCCAAGGGTCCACCTTTGTTGTTTGATACGTATTTAGCCATAAGGACCATGGATCTCATCAGGCAATCCCCTTTGTTTTTGAAATACAGAGAGAGCAATGTCAGAGTGAGTGTTGTGAACAGGGATGCAAAAACAATGCATGTGTCTGTCATGTATTCACTGATCCCCACGTATGAGCTTTTCATTTCATGTCAGACTGGTGATTTGAATGTAGACCTCTATGATCATTGTTTCAATTGCACCATGTACAATCATGACATGCAAAGCATAAAGGTACGCTCATTGGTGTCATTCTTCCCTTACACTTTCTCATGGGTTATCGTCAGACGGTTCCATAGGAGAGTACAAACTGTCCACCTTGGAATGATGGCCCACCATCAGCTGATTTAACCTATATTTTGTCTAGTATCACCCCTTGCAATATACAAGTTGCGTTGTTTCAACATTACACCTGCAACACAAGGCAGTGGTCTGTGGGCACTCCCAGCAGTCTGGTCACAACACAGTGTGTCAGTACAGGCAGCATGGAATGTATTTTGATAGGAGCACATGAGAGAACAAACATGGACCTCAGCAGCAACTGCTGTGTTTTAACATCATATACTGTATGCACTTGATATACAATGCAAATTGACTGGCCCCATTTTTGTGGCAATGATTCATTGATGTAGAGGAGGTATGTTTTTTTTGCGTGAAACATAAGTGTGGCTTGGGGGTGATGTGTGCATGTCAGGCGGGAACATCATGGGGTCTTGCACTGTGCACATATTTTGCTGGCACAGCTGTGAAGCACAGTATACCGTGATGTGTACTGTCACACAAACATGTGCCACACATGAAATCATTTAGCCACCTCCCAGAAGGCAGGCCATGTGACAGAAGTGTACTCAGTAGCAAACATGCTTTGGCCATGGATGGCTGACAACTGCAGCCAACTGTACTCCTACACCTTTATGGGTTGTTCAATCATAATTGTCCACACAAATGCCACTCACCAGATGTGTCTACATAGGTCGCCAAGCCTCCCATGCCTTGCACCTGCTCAGTGCTAATGAGTAGAATTGCAGCCTCTTCAATTGGAGTCAGCTGCTCCTCCTCTGCTAGCCCCCCTTCAGTTTGCTTTGCAGAGGCCAGGTTGTCACTCAGCTTCTGCTTGGTCCTTCGCGTGAGATCGTTGATCCGCTTCTCAACCTCATTGGCAGTGCGCCTCTCCACACCACAGGCATAGATGAGTTCCATGACATGCTGCCAGTGCGTCATTCAGTGTGCAGGAGTATGGGTGCTGCCCACAAAGGAGTACTTCTCATTATGGTGACCCGTCACATAGTCTATGAGGTTCTGAAGCTCCTCATCAGTGAAGCGCTTCTTCCTCTGCAGACCCCTATCTTTTGCCAGGTCTTGGGGTGGAGCCTCTTCCTGCACTGCAGGGCATCCCCTCTTTGACCTAGTGGCCCTTGGTGGTGCTGGTTCACCTGTACGCCTCTGACCATATACACAAACAGGTGCCAGGTCACCTCTGGGCTGAGGTACACCAAGTCCTCCTAGGGCTGGGGCCCATGTGTCCTCACCACATCCCTGCCTTTTCCCTTTCCTTTTGGGGTCTTATCACCCATGGTGCAGGCAAAATGAATGAGTGATAAGCACACCAATATATTCCTCAGAGACGAAAAGGAAAGGTAACAGTCTGTGTGATGTACTAGGTAGATGCATGGTCCTGAATGGCAAGGCTGCAAGGCAACCCAAAATGAAAAACAGAACACAATATGCAATGGCACCCCAATGAAAGAAATTGCATACGCGATACCTGGAAGGCTTCCAAAATTAAAAAAGCAGCATGTGATATGCAGTGGCACCCCAAAAGACAAACAATGTGTATGCGATATATGAAAAGCCTCAAAATGAACAAAAATAGATGGCGTATCCACAGAGACAATCCCAAAAAGAAAAATGCAGTACAAGTAACTGGTAGGAAATGACTCGTATGGCACCCCGAAATGCTGTCTGCGACACTGAATCATCCGTCTTCATACCTTCCCATGCTCAAACAGTGATGCGCATCACACCTCTTAAATATTGCTGTCATTAAATCCAGGTGAATCACTACTCCTAGACATGGGAGCATTTAAACATAATTTTATTTAAGAGATCTAAATGATAAACTATTCATTATACTGTGTATCTTGAGTTATAGATTTTGATTTGAAGAATCTGGAATGTTGATGCACAAGCTTTCCCCCCTCATTAAGACTATTTAGTTGAAACGTGCTGCCTCTGAACTTACTACTGGATGAATTAACACTGTTCTTTTCTTGTGTTCTAATTAAAACCTCTTCACAAGCTACACCCTTGATTGTGTAAATAATTTACAACTAATTTATATTGACATTAATATTGAATTTTTGACTGTGATCAGTTAAGTGGTGTTCAGGGGGCACAAAGGTCCTGCAATGTACTCTTGTCTTCTTTCATGACTGTGTTTACCAGGCAAATCAATTGCCTTCTTAGACTGACCCATTCAGCCTAACTGCATGCCTACCACACAGCTGCATTTATTAATGTGTTTTTCACCGCCTTACCAAATGTATAGCTTATTGTGCTTGTCTGTATATCTAGCACATAGCTAGATTAATTTGCTACCTTGATAAACTTTTAAACCAATTTTTACATACATCCCAATCTTTTTCATAACTAGATATTCACACATCATTTAATGTCTAGCCTTTTGTAGCTAGTGCTCTCAATGAGTGTGACCTACAGGCCCATCTCATAGATACAGTAGTATCTCCTATGTCATACAATGTCTATAATCACATAGCTGCAGCAGCTGCAGCTTCCAGGGTGCCCATAAAACAGCCAGAGTCCAGATCATCCAATCCATCTTCATTACAAGCTGACCCCCTATATTACTTTCATATCTGCTACTTCTCTGACAGTGAACCAATGTCATACATGGAATAAAAGCAAGAAAGAACGTCTCTCTCTCAATCCACAATAACATTCTTAATTAACAACCCTCAGTATCTATTTCTCATAATCCTCAACCTCAAGAGAATTCTCCAACAGATTAACCACAACTCCAGTATCAGCCTATCTTTCCACACCTTTGCCTCGCCCCCAATGCTTCTTTTAGTCTCACCACCTCAACCCTCAACATACAGATTGCTAAAACACATTATCAAGATTCCTAGAAACTGCAGCCAGAGCAATCAGAAAGGAAGAAAGAACAAAGAAAGAATGGGGAGTTACCATTGTGACTCCTTCACATCAGTTGTTTGGATACTCTAAAGTAATCTTTCCCCCATCTCAGGAAACCATTTGGGAACCATTAACAATCTTCATTAACAGATACCTTTTGAAGCATACATCCAAACAATCTACTATGACCAAACCTTGATATGAGTGAAAGGACAAGCCACCATCAGCCATCCAATCAGCCATAAGTCTACACCAGCAATAAACCACAACTGGTGCACTATTCATCTCTAGGCAGCATACTCACCCAGTTGAGCCAGACCCGAGAAAGAGCATTTCCACCTATTCAAATCAGAATTCTGTAAAAGTGTACCCTGGGAATCTAAAAAAAGCAACCTTGAAAGACCCAACAACATCCATTCAACCAATCAAACACACCCTATATGACAGGCACAAGATTCCTCTTGATCAACACATGCACTGTCTCCAATCACTTCTCTGACATTTTTGAACTTCTCTAAAGACAGAATAGACCTACTCTTTATCACAGAAACTTTGATTTCCAATGACCAATACTTGGCTATCCAAGAGAATATACATCAGTCTACAAGCTCAAATATGCAAATTGCAACAATAGAAGAGTTGGAGCGATAGAACTGGTTTGGAGAGACACCTTCCTAGTCTCAACTCTCTCCATCAACAACATTAATTATTGTGAGTCACTCGATCTGGCCTGCTCTGTATTTCTTACCAGTGCACAAAGCTTCTTATCTTCGAATCCTCCTTCCTACAGCTCACACTTGTAGATAAAATTCCTGATGTCACTGCTGCCAACATGTCTGTAGAGTATGAATTCCCATTATACTTAGATATTTGGACATCAGGCTCAAGAAAGAAGACAACCCTGTTACAAGGCCACTTGGTGTGGATCTTGACTCCTCAAACAAATGATCAACAGTTCTACTCATTATGCAGGTCACACCCTGGGTGGTGTTTTCTGCAACAATAAAACAATCAGTGTCTGCTCTTCTGTACCCCTTTCCTGGGGAGACCACCGATCCATACCTTTTACAATACTCACAGAGACGTCACCACCCCCCCTCCACCTCCTGGCAGAACCAGCAAAACAGCTGCCAAAGAGGTCAGAACCTGGAAAGAAATACAAATCAGAGACAAGAAGCAAACACATGTACACTCCCCACTAACAACAAGCCTGGAAATGAAACTCTACAATATCCATAACTAGATTATGGGCATCATTATAAGTGACCCGGTCCGGACATAAAGGTGCCAGTAACAGGTTACAGGCACATTTTCTGGGCCGGGTCACTACAGGCTGCCGGTACGGACCCTGAACTACCGGCAGGCCTGACCAGCCAGGAGTTCAGACCCCTACCGGCAGGATTTTTACTGAAGCACTGGCACCGTTACTAATGGTACCGTTGCTTCAGTGTTTTCATTCCCATGGAGTCCTATAGCAGTCCATGGGAAGGGGAACTTACTGCACCGCTGCTGCCTGTGATATCCCGGTAGCACCGGGATGTCAGGTGGAGGTAATGGTAATATGAGTTTGCCGGAAACCTGCCGATAGCACTAGCGGATGACAGGCAACCTCGTAATGAGGCCCATATATGTCTGCCTTGGGCAGTATCACCACTAAGAAACCTTTCCAAAACTCACAAAAGTATAAAATTGCTAAATGGTGCACCATAAATTATATGACACTGAAAAGGAACATTGGAACTGAAGAAAATCTTGATCAAGAACAAAATTCAAACTACAAATTTGCCTTTGATCAAATGTTATGCTTTTACAATGAAAGTAATCAAAGAACACTACTGCAAGTTTATTGAATTGGAACAACAAAAGGGATCTTTTTAAGATCTTCTAAGAATTCAAAACTCAGAGAGCATGCAACAAAATTACTTTTCCAGAGGAAGAACTCTGGGAACAGATTGGTAGACATTTTAAAAGAAATCCTAGACATCCAAGAAAACGTTAACAATAAAGAATGCCCACACACATATGTTACCAACAACACTCTATTGACTCTTTCCTCCACTTCTCTCCACTTCTCTCCCACCTCGCTAACCATTTTCCATTTTCTCTCTGCAATCCCGAAAAAGCTTAGGAATCATGACCGCTGAGGTGACAAGTAAGGTAAAAAACAGAAAGGGCAACTAGATGGGAGACAAAAATTATGACTGCCACAGGTGACACAGTTAGATGAATTTCATGGGTAGGAAATGTGAAACACTTAGATTTTTGGGGTGGGAATTGTGATGCACTTGGATGGATGTCAGAGTTAAGGAATCTGATGCACTTAGGTGATTTCAGGGGTAGGAAATGTGAGGCACTTAGATGGATTTTCAGGAGGGGGGGTGACACACTCGGATTGATTCCTGGGGTGGGAGGTGTGACGTACTTCAATGGATTTCAGGGGTGGGAGTTGTAGTGCAGCTGGGTACATTTCGGGGATGGGAGATGTGATGCACTTGGATGGATTTTCAGGGGGGAAGTGGCACAATTGGATGGATTCCGAGGGTGGGAGATGTGGTGCACTTGGGTGGATTTCAGGGGTTGGAGGTGTGGAGCACTTGGATGGATTTCCAGAACTTTCACCAACAATTGGCACTAATAAACTCACTCCTCTGCATACACAACTCAAACTCTGGACTCAGCACAACCAGACCTCTATTGCACCACAGTCTGCATGTACTTCACAACACCACAACAACAAAACAAATCACACATAATCTCGCACAACAGCACATGGTGGCCAACCTCCGGAAATCACATTTATGCTCAGTGAACAGTGTTCCTGAACTGACGCTGCCAACAGCACAACACAGCTCTCCTGCTATTTTCCCGCTCAAACCTAGTAACCATCCACCCTACCTTCTTTCATTACAGATCCCTCTGAAGGTGGGGAGACAACAAAAGTGGGATAGGTGCGCGTATATAAAAAACTTTAACATTAACATTAATCTCAACATAGGACCTACTTGCTTCCTTTGACTCCTGCAACCCAGCCGGATCTACAGAGAATTGATAACCCACAATATTTACAAATCCATAACGCCTATTTCCCTATCCTTCTAAGACTCCATCAACACTGAAAGTATCCAAGCTCTGTTTAAATATCCATACATTAGATCTCTACTCAGAAATGCCTCTGCTGACCTAAGTGACTGTAAAAACTGGAGGGCGGTATCTGTACTCCTGCCCTCTATATGGCAGCACAGAACACCCCAGCCAAGATTCTCTATATTGTAGAATGGACAGGCAATCAAGGCTTAAGCTCTCAGGAGGTGATGCAGGCTGGTTCTTATGTACAGTTCAGTCCCCAAGCGCCCCCTCACAAGGATTGTCAACTCACTATGTTATGTGCTAACAGTTATTTTTATATAAATAAGGTTCAAGGTATATGCATCAATTAATAACACACGTTGTACTCTGGCAATTCTAATATGACAAATATCCACAATGTCTATGTGGTACCACACTTAGCTATTGACTCCTTTAAAATGTATCAACTGCAGACAGTTACAATGGCATACAAATCATATAACAATGGGTATCAGCATAGATCACAGGAAGAAAGGCAAGTTAGATAAAACAATGGCAGAATGGTTCTCTAGCTACTAAGACACAATTCCGAGTGAGGATCCCCCAACCTGGGCAATCTGTAATAACAAGCCCAGTCAATTAATGTTTAAACAGTCTTGTCTCCTGGTAAAATGTTCCACTAACCCAATGTACCAGAATTAGAAGAGTTTCTTTGATGGTTCATCGATGGATCCCTTGAGAGTGGACTCCCTCTAAAGCAGAAGCCACAGGGAGTTGAGAGTCCTCAAAAAATGGGAACCCTGGCATTGAGACAGCAGCTGCAACCTTTGTGGTGCTCGTCGACGATCAATCGTGGATTCCCTGCAAAGATACGGTGTGCAGTGTACCTCAATGCAAAGGGTTTGGTGCCATAAAGAAGACTTGGTGAAGAACATAGGCCGGCAGCGGGCATCGGGGGTTCGCTTCGACGATCGGGACTCAACCACAGCTGGATTTTTGCATCTTCACTTGTCGGCGTCTTTGTGGACTTCGGGTGGCGGGAAACCCACTGGTGGCCTTCCCTTGGTCATCGACGATCTCGACTTTCTCCGGCAGGGACAAACGGTCAATGGTGATGGCAAGGGAGCCCTTCGTTCAAGGTTGTTAGGCAAGGTGGAGTGCTGCGGCTCCGGTCGTCGAGAAACACAGCATCAAGCTGTCCCTGCTTCTGGGCAACATGACTCGACTGGCTTCCATTGGTTATGGAAATCCTCTGAACCCCTGTCAACGATGATGGACTTCGACGGCCTCAATGTCTTGGTGCTTTACTTCAAGATTTCTCGGCAGACCCATCTCTATTCGACAGCCTTTCGGGACTGGCTTCCAGGGGGCCTCGATGAAGATCAGCTTATGCACAATGTTCCTTCATAGCTCGGGGAGAGGTCAGACTCAACAGCTTTTAGATTTCATCGAAGGAAAGCAGCAGCAAACCTTCTTCTTCCAGCTGGGCTTCAAGGATGAGCAGCTTCAAGTTTCAACTTCAGCTTCTGAACAAATTGGGAAGTGAGAGGCTCCCAGATTTACACATCTGTCCCTCATTCAAACTGCTGAGCGAAGCTCAGTCAGCCAATCAGAGAGAAGGGCATTTATGCAGGTAGGCAGCCAATCAGGCACACAGTGCATTCAGGCTATTCACTTCCACCCAGACACCCATAACAAGGAATGTGGATTAGGTCAAGCACCCAGCCTTTCAGCACACCACACTGCATTCATGTCAGTTTCAGGCATGGCTGTCTCATTCTTTGTGTCACACACACAGATACCAGACACTTATAACATAGAGTGTATATTGGTTGCACCCTCTATTCACACAGGTCCCCCCATTCCCCCCAAGAGTGTACCCACAACATACAGTCACTGGGAAGGCTCCAGCCAGTCTGGCCTGGACTTCCCCACAATAGCATATATGGTTCTTCCACCCAACAGCCAGTCAGGGGAAGGGACAAAGTCAGGGCTTCCTAGGACTTTGGGGAAAAGAATGTAACAGGTAATAGCAACCAATTAGCCACATGGGCTATCTTGCCTTCTATTAGGAATCCACGGATTCCTATCGCAGGGCCTAGGTATCCCAAAATTGAGGATACTCAGAGCACCTGTCAATTTCAGCATGGAGCTGCCACAGGCCCATACCCTGCTCTGTGGGCCACACACAGGTGCCCAAAAACATACACTGGGAGTACAGCGTCGTACCTCCACCCATGAGTGATATAAGGTTATCCAAAGGGTCTCTGGCCATCACAGCTAAAAAGAGGAAGAGCTGCACTGGCAGGAGTCACAACTAGACTCATGTGCAGAAAACAACACAGAACACACACGACAAGGGAGTACAGGACAAGGACATGGAGGCACTCTCCCCCCAATGCATTTCCAGCATCACAGTGACCCATCCAGCTACTGTTCAAACTCAAACATTTCACCCATTAGGAAAATACTGGAAAAGTTCACATACAGTCAATTCTGAGTTTTCATTGAAACAAACAATCTTCTGGGTGAGTCAAAGCATGGATTCAGATCATCCAGATGTAAGAAATCCTCTCTGTGTTCAATCTGGGACACACTTAAAAACAACAAAGATGAAAACTCTGAGAGCGCTTTCGTCCTGCTGAACATCTCAGCCGCCTTTCACATCATTAGTCACAAGAGCGTTCTAAATAGACTAGAAGACATTGGAATGAAATAAACAGCTTTTAGCTGGATCACTTCTTTACTCACGGGAAGCACTGAAACCATGGTCGTGGGTCCTTTCAAATCCATTGCCTGATTACCTGCAGAATATCCCAATGACCACACTACTGCCGCTTCTATTCTAGTGTGTCCTGAGCCTATGGACACACACCGGAGCAGCAGAAGGTGCAGGAGCTCCCACCGACTGCTGGAACAGTGCAACTTCACCCGGTGGACCCCCCATGATTGTGGGAAGCCGCTGGGCGCTCACCTCATATCACAGCAAGGAGAGCCCAACTACTCCTAAATTCGTTATTTGATATCATCCTCCCCTGCCACGCTATTGCGTTCACTATTCCTCTGCATCTGAGCACCCAGAGCTCCTTGCACTCATTTTGGCCTCTCTGAGAGCATTAGCCACACCGCGAGGGCTCCCCCATCCAAAATGGCCACTTGGGGCCTCTAAGGCACTCTCTGTTGTGCTTGAGGCAACCTCTGCCTAGCAGACCAAGAATTTGCTGGAGCCATCCCATTTCTTGAGTCCCTATTCGCCGGCTGGCAAGAAGCCGGCCCGCCTCCTAAGGCACGTTTCCGAAGGCTCCTCTTCCTGTCCTGAGCCTGTCCAGAGTCGCCAGGCGCTGGAGCATGGCACTCTATTTGTCATCCACTCTTCTGCCCTCCTGTCATTTGGACATTACTGACTAATCTGTGCGTCCAGCTGACCACATGTCGTTCATCACCTGCCTGCACTTGAAGTAAGCATGACCCTACATGTTTTATGCCCTTGCCTAACTCACCTACGTGTCTGAATAACAAACTTCTACTGTATCTACATCAACTGACCTACGAGAATCAATGCTCAGGGTTCACTAACCTGCCCCTTGTGATTGTTGATTTGTACTTCGCCACAGTTGTAATGCTACCTCTAGGCTTAACATTAACATTTGCTTTTGTGCCTGCATCTGTTCCATCGTGGAGCTTAAGGACATCAGCATAATATTTATCTGCGCGCTGCCCATCCCCCTTATGAAACTAGCTGAGGAGTGAAACCTATTCATAGCTAGCAGCTGCATCTGCACCCGACTTTATTCTGTTACTGCTGCCGAACTCTGCTGATTCTACCTCCAACACCGTGTAGCAGTCCGCCCCTCCTGAAATCCAGTGTATGCAGCAAGTTCTGCACTGTTGAACCTTGACACCCTGTTAAAACACAGCTGCCTGCTGTTAAATTAACATGTGCCGAGTGTTCAGACTCTTTCTGAACTTGCAGATAATCACTACTTACATGTATTAGAAGTCACTTCTTCACCTAGTACCCACACCTAACTCCTGTGTCCGTGGATTAGACTACCACCTCTGCACCAATCTGCTGATTGTAATAACATCCTGCACCACCTTTATTGCAACCGCAACTACAAATGCTGCTGACGGCCGCCTAGCCCACCACTTCTTTGCCCGTATTGCAATACACTGCATCTGTCTGCCCCCACCTACCTGGATGTATTGATTTAAACTGTACTGTCCTAGATAGTTTATTTCTGCCCACTGATTCACCACCCTGCTTAGTAGCCCCTTACCTACTTTCTGTACGGGATCACACTGTATGTGTATCGCATTATTGAAATTGTATCGAATGGCACTATATTAGCATGACATTGGCACTTGATTTGCCTACTGATTCAAAACTTGCCGACAGCTGCTGATTTGCCCACTATTTACCTGCCTGTACCCTATAGCACTGTTTTCGCCTATTGATCTGTAATCTGCCTGTGTTTTGATCTGCCTACCATTCACTTCCTTGCATCGGATGGCACTGCATACGCCTACTAATTCGAACAGCCATAAACTTGTGATTCATCCACGTGGCTAACCCACATCCCTTGTGACATAGATTCCTCAAATTACAGGCAACATTCTATTATCCTGCATACTCTCGGTGTCTGCCATATAACCCTGTCTATCAGCAAACAACAATGTCTCGCTTTCTACATTCCTGCCAGCCCATGGCCTTCCAGCTCTTGGTAACCTGTCTAACTGAGACTGTATGACTCGGAGCACTCAGCCCAGTTGCCATTCCATGCATGGTAGTTTACAGTTCACAGCCCAGTGCCGTCCAATTTATGTAGCAAACTTCACCTAGCATACCTGCCACTGTGTTGTAGAGCACTGTAATTAGCAGTTCAACCCCATTGCGGTTTTCGCAGTGCTAGCATACTTACCTCATATCCAAATCTCTCAGCACTAGCATTCTGCATTTAGCCCTAACCTAACTGCCTATTGATGTGTTAGCATACTTGTATTTAGCCCTTAATCTCTACCTTCAACACCATACCAAAGATATCTATGTTAGGCTGGATATTCCTCACCATGCTCCCCCAGACAGCACACCGTGCACAGTCCACCACTTCCATGTGTTCAGAAATGGCCTTGCCAAATTGGCCTGCCCCAGACATCATCCCATATCTTGCCCAACACCTTTCCTTCCACTTACCGCTCCATTCCCGTCTAGCCTAAACTTCCACAACACCAAATGTGAGAGACCTGCTCCCTTGGAGCCTATAGCTTACCCCCTGTCTACCCAAAATCCATTAGCAGACAGCAAAATCTACCCCTCTAGAGGGAACGATTGATTGACTCGTCTAAGATCACGCACTAAACAATATCACAGCAACCGTAGACATACCTCCATGACATCCAGTTACCCAGGCCCAATGACCTTTGGCAAAACAACAAGCTCGCTCCAACTCCTATTTCAAATACCTACCCAAACCCCATTGCTTCCTACCCCCAGACAACCAAGCCCACATCTGTAATGGATCCCAAACCACCCATCAGCATCAAAACCGCCCTAATCAATGCCCGATTCCTAGGAGCTCACGCAATTGCGATCCATGACATTATCATGGAACATAAATTGGACTTATTAGTAATCACAGAATCCTGGCTTCACCAAGCTTCAGGGCCACTGCTAGCCCTGGCTATACCCTCCACTACTCTATTCTCAGAGCCGACAGAACCAAGTCCTTAGGAAGTGGAGTAGCAATCATAGCCAAGAAAAATTTACAAATCAGATCAAGTTCCTCCGAAGACATTGCTGGGTATGAACTACTGTCAGCCAAACTCACCTTGATCAATATCTTGGTGATATATAGAACTCCTAGTTCCATTAGCCACCCAGAATCAGATATCCCACTATTACTTGCACCTATCATAAAACCTAATACAAAATGTATTGTCCTCGGAGACCTGAATTTAGGCTTTAACAACGAACAAGACCTCAAAGCCACAGCCCTACACTCAGCACTGAAAGATATGAACTTCAACCAGCTGATCAACGCCTCCACACACATAAAGGGCAGAACCCTTGACTTGTCCTCTCACTTAACACTAAACTTACCATTGGCGAATTTACCCCACTTAGCTGAACAGATCATTTCTGTATAGAATTCACCATTATGAGTGATGACCCCCGTCCTCCCATAGCCATAGAATCAGTCACCATTGTAGGTATAAACCCCCGGAAGCTCACTGCTGAGAACTTCACGCCTACTCACAACCGGTGCTAGCATCAAACCCTATTGATAGTGATGACTCCAGTGCCATTGCGGAATACTACCACAACTGCCTCACTTGTACCATTGATGAAGTCGCTCCTATCACAACCAAAACGCTTCGCACTAATAAAAAGACCCACTCTTGGTTCGATGAAGAACTTGCCACCCTAAGAAGAACTAAACATGCTCTAGAACACACCCACAACAAACATCCCACCCCCGACTGGGACAAAGCCTTCAAGGATGCCAATAAAATTTACAAAACAGCCATCATCTCCCACAAAGCTAACTCGTATAATATGCACATCTGCAACACAGCATCAGATTCCAAAGAGCTCTTCACTATCCTTAGAGAATTAGAAAATCCTATACCATCTGCGACCCCTGCCAATTCCAGTAAAGAATGGTGTACCACCATACTTGACGCTCTTGCTTCCAAAATCGCCCTTTTACCAAAAAATGACCAAAAGACTCCTAAAAGCCAAAAAAAAACTCAACCCGCAACCCCTTTCCTTCCTCTAATGACAAGACCAACCCACTATTCCACTTTGCTCCTGTCACTCAAGAACTAGCGCTTGATACAATCACTAAATTAAAAGCATCCAATTGCAAAGGGGATAGTGCCCCAGCTAAACTAGTCAAAGCATGTGCGACCGCTCTCACCCCCACCATAACCAACTTCGTCAACTCTTCCTTCAACTCAAACACAGTCCCAGCTAGCATTAAAGAAGTGTGGGTTATCCTGCTCCTAAAAAAAACCTAACTTGGACCCCACAATTCCAACTAACTACTGCCCACTAAACATGGTCCAGTCCCTACTTAAACTCATAGACAAAATAGCATACAACCAAATTCAAGGACACTTAGAACAGCACCAGCTTCTTGGAACCAGACAATCAGGCTTTAGGCCCAACCGCAGAACAGAAACAGCCCTCTTAGATCTCAAGATCCAGATGGATTTCATCAGAGATTCAGGAAAACTCTGCTTACTCTTATTGCTAGACCTTTCCAGGGCATTTGACCTCATAGACCACGACAGACTGTGCACATCACTGGCCAAGGATTTCAATTTCTCCAATGATGCCACCTTGTGGGTGAAATCTTTCTTAGCGAATGCACTTCCAGAGTTTCCACAGGCAAAGAAGCCGCCAATCTCAACCCAGTACCCATTGTCGTACCCCAAGGATACTGCCTCTCTCCTACCTTATATAATGCCTACACAAAACTCCTTTTCTCAGCATTAGACGAAATGGGTGTCATCTGCACGAACTTTGCAGATGACACACAGATCCTCATACCCATCTCAGGTGACTACGACCAGGACACGGTGACCATTAACAAAATATACGCCATCATCCAAAACTGGATGGCCCTCAACAGTTTATGTCTCAATGATGATAAGACTGAAATCCTCATCGAGGGTTCCCCTCCCGAAATAGCCACTCTGCACAAGATTACTCGACCATCAATATTGATGGCACTTCTATTCCAGTACTAAAACAAGTGAAGACACTTCACCTCGACGCCAACCTTACAATGACCAAACACATCAATACACTATCCTCTCACACATCTTATACATCTAAGTTAATCGCCCTTAGCCGGCAATTCCTTACCCCCACCAATTGTCTGACCCTGGCCGGAGCCCTGGTATTGTCGAAGTTGGACTATTGTAATGTACTACTACTAGGCACGTCCAATTCCAACATCTCCAAAATGCAACTTTTGCAAAATAAATTCCTTAGGGCAGCGATAGGGAGAAAAAAGTCTGACCACATCTCTAGGATCAGGAAGGATGCCCACTGGCTACCTATTAAAGCCAGAATCATTTTTTAAACGCTCTGCATTGCCCATAAATGTCTCACGAACAAAGCCCCAACCTACCTCAATAACAACTTAATCCTAAAAAAATCCACAAGATTACTCTGATCCAATGACAATCTCACACTTGTTCCCCCTCGATTCAAATCCACAAGAGCGGGAGGTAGCAGTTTCCCTGTTCTAGCGCCTAAACACTGGAACTCCCTCCCCCGCTATTTCAAAAATGAGTCTCAACCAATACTAACATTTCCAGCTGATGTTTTACCTGCCAGACCTAGCCCTCTAGTAAAACCTATAAATAATCTATGTAACCTGTATATAATCTATGAAAATGATACATAACATATATTACCCTGTTTTAATAATTTCTGTTTACTGTAACCTTGTATGACTGACTATTACCAAAGCTGTCTGTAACCTCGTTGTGATACCCAAGGGTCTGGGCGTATAACAAATAAATACAATAAATAAATAGATATCTACATGAGACCACATGAGACCACTACTCAGCCTCATCAATGACACCACCTGTTAAAAACTACATGGATGGCATACACATAATCTGTAATCCTGAGATAAACATGTCAACAAAGGTAGATATTAAAAACATGGCTTGCAAATATGGATGCATTGAAGACAGCAAACAGACTAACATTCAACCCTACCAAAAAAAGAACTGATGCTATGCAATCCAACAACTTGTTACGCCACCACAATTCCTTGGCCTGATAAGATGGGCCAATGCCCAGTTCCATCCACCATTGTGTGAAGAAATATTGGAACCACAAAGCATAAACATTTTAAAACTGTGCATTCTATACCACTTCTTACCTTACTTAACATTCTCCCACAGAACAATGGCTCTGATTTCACTTGTTTTATCCAGACTAGACTTTTCTAACAGCCTCTATCTCGAACTCCCAGACTATCTGATGATAAAACTACAAAGTGTCCAAAATAAAGTGGTAGGACTATTCCTCAGAATGGAGGGATTCAAAAACATCAGGTTAGTGCTATGTATTTTCCACTGCCTGCCCATCAAGAAACGTATTAATATTAAAACCTTGTGTATCGCTCATCGTGCCTATCATGAAGAGGATCCCTATCCTTCAAAATGAAGTTACAGCACTACACTCCTTCAAGAATACTAAGGTCCAGCAATGATGCACTAGTGCTAGATCCTAATTTCAATAAGAAACGACAAAGGGAGCCCTCAAACTCCTTCTTGCCGCAAGCCTCAAGAACACCTACCTAAACATCTTCACCTGGAAAGGATTCACTTTACGTTCAGGAAACATCTCAAGACTTGGATCTTCAACCAACCAACTCGAAAGAAATGACTGATAACAAACCCAACTGTAAAGAAGGAAGGGTCCGCATGCCCTCCCTGTACATTCCGCATGAAATAAAACTATTTGCTCATCCCATCGTGGGTAGAACTCCCCTTGTCTTTCACTGATGACAGTAAATGGAAGCCATGGGGGGACACACTTAGACTCCATTGTGTGCCATTACAGGTTCCATCCTTTTATTAGGACATACATTGATCTCCAAGAAGCCTTCTCTGCCATTGGCCAGCGCCGCGCACAGCCGGCTCCGACAGCCCCCACCACCTCCTCCCATGTCTGCGCCACACCAGGCCAGTTCTCACGGAAGTCCAGGCGGGAATTTTTTCAAACTGAAAACTGTATTCTTTCTCTTCCTCTGAGCTCACTGCCCTGTGTGAGACTGGGGCGAATCTTGACATGTGTATTCATCCGTCTCCACAAACCTGCTGCTGCTCCTTCGTCCCCACCTTTAGAAATTATTGGCTGCACAACCTTTTGCCCCTCTATTCTCCTTTCATGTAGCATGTAGCAGTTGGTGAGACCCTTCCCCACGGACATCCCTTGATTACCCCCAATATAACTAATCCTGTGTGATCATACATTCCTCTTGGACTAACCACCTATCAATCCATCCATTTGAATCATGAGGCACCAGGGTGAATAAATCTCAGATCGAAACCTTTAGATAAGCCACCTGGCAAAAAAGACCACCACACCCCTGCCCCACAAAGGCCTAGGTTAAGAATGTTTATATGTTTGCTCACAATTTATAGGCAACCCCGCATTCTGGTACAAGTTTTGTGTTTTACATTATTCTTAGTATGTCAATGATTACTACTTAGTTAGATTAGTCAGGACAACCACATCTTGTGGACCCAACCTGACCTTCACCCCTCCCAGATTAGCCCAGTTGACAGATTAAAGCAGCTGGGGAACAGCCTGTGGTTTGAGTGTGAGTAAGATTAAGTGATTGTTGGCTAAGGTGTTTTCTTCCTTCTTCATATGGCCATTAGGTTTTTTCATATGTAAGGTGGAAACCTAGCTCCGAAAGGGTGTGGAAGGTGGCGCTACATAGTACTGTCTCGGCCAGTGCAGGATTCTACATGGGGAAAGAGGAATAAGTAGGAGTCTTATATATTGAGTAGACTCAGAAAATATTAGTAATTCGTTGTTTTTTTTACAGTGTTGGTAAACACTCTTTAGAGGTCAGCCCAGAAGGGGCCAGGATGGAGTGACTGGGAAGTGTGAATGAAGGGGAGAATTAAGTATTGTTGAAAAGGGATCAAGGCCTATAAAGTTAGCTTAAAAATACATGTTCTATGTTCTCTGTTGTCAGTGGGATGTTTTGTTTTCTGGAAGGTGCGTTGGTCTGTAAGGTCTGTCTTTTCAGTGGTTTATGTTTCCAGGGTTATGGTTTTCTGTTCTCTCTATGACATGGTCAGAAACAAAATAAGGCATAAGTGAAATGTTTGAAATGTAATTTTGAAAATGTTATGCTAGAAGATACAAGGTTATTGAAGTGATTAACAGGGGTAACTGACACACACACCCAGACAGTGGAAAGACATTATGGGGCATTCCTGCATATTTGTCAACACCTTACCTTATACAGTGAGAAAATGAAGAAGTATCATGACCAGTGGCTGACCGAGATTAAAGGGGAAGGACCATCTCAGATATGACCAGAAGGAGGGTCGTTTGATAAGAGGGTGGTGGATCTAGTAGAAACATAGTTAATGGGCAAATACAAAGGAAAACAGCTTCAAAATAGAAGGGAGGTGCTTGATCTCTGGAGGATGTTTGAAGAAACGCCTCCCATAAATAACAAAGAAAAGGAGTCACCATCTGTAGTGGCAACAACCCAGGAAGGGGGGGGAGAAAAGAAAGAAGGAAAGGAGCCTAAAAATCTGTACCCATTGTTGACAAAACCTGCTGAAGGATATTGTGACCCACTATATTTGCCCTGGCCTAGTGCACCAACTACACCAGCAAGAGCCCCCCCCCTCCCTTGATTGACACTTGAAGCCCATTCGGGCCAACAAGCACATCCCCAGCTGATATAGGGCACATCACCCAAAATATAGAAGATCATATCATCAATACCCAAACGGAATTGGCCCGACTAGCATCTTGGTGCCGTGACAGACTGTTGCTGACGGGGGGTGGACCAACGCCATCTCCACCACAAACACCTTCCGTTATAGCCGAGGATGAATGGAAGTCTGGGGACTTCCTCTTCGCATTGATAGCACCCCAGTTAAGATAGAGCGAGTAGGGCAGGAAGGTGATCAAGTAAGTGCAGGACAAGGGAGTGTGACATCTGAGAGGGAAGAAGAGTGTTAGAGCGATATTGACAAGTACGAGGAAGGAGCAATAGGAGGAGGGCTGCAAGTACAGTATATGACACCACAGGTGAGAGGGGAAGAAGCAGGTTGGCAAGGAAGGCTCAGGAATAAAATGGGAAGAATGGTGCTAGCAAAAAAAAGGCACAAAGGTAAATAAAGGCAGGGGGAGAACGAATCTGCAAAGGCCTCTCATTCACAAAGGGGCGGGAAGGCCTCACTATGTGCCATGGGGACTGATGGACAAAACACATTTGTTGTGCTCCCGCACTCTGGAGGTGCAAGTAAATGGATATATGCCTTTGAGAAAAATACTGCAGGGGTCCCGTTAGCAATAGGGGACGTCAAGAGCCTACTAGTGTCTGCAGTGGGTGATCAGGCAGACGGGGTGTGGATGAAGGCGGCGTTCCCAGGAGTAACAATAGATTGTGACCGCCATGATGGGGCATCATTTAATAACGTGACAGCACAGGTGTGGAAAAGGTTGGCAGATGATGCAAAACTCATAAAAAATAAGTTGGTTAAGATCGCAGCAGTAGCAGCTGCCCTCCTCACAGACCGACAGGGAGATGGGGAGGAGGGGCCAAAAGCAATAAAGGGCCAGATGGCAGCCACCTGGGCAGCGAATGGGCAAGAGCAATGGGCCAGGGTGGAGCAGTACGGAGGGTCCCAGTGGGAAGCAAGACCTGGAAGAGGAAGAGGTGGGTACCGAGGACAGAGAAAGGGATACAGAGGACACGGACCCCGAGGAGGGGGACAGGGAGCATGATGGCCATGTGGGAGATGGAACCACTTTGCGAGGGAATGTTGCACCCGCCCATGGCAAATTACCAAAACACACACCGGTTCAATAATGTGCAACAGTACAGTCATCCCCACCCTGGCAGTCCCTATGGGTTACCTATGAGAGGACACAGACAAGGGGGAACAAGCTGACACTCGCCGCACACAAGAGCATGGATCACCACCCCAGGGAACACAACAATGAGTAACTTGTCAAAATCAGATGGGGAACACTCACAACAATCCTTTCGCCACCACAGCCAATGGCACACCAGCACCATTCCGGGGAACAGCCATGATTTTGGAAAACATCTTTTCTTTTTTTGGGGACAAAAACACACCCAGACTAAGACAGCCCACAGGGAGCACTTGTGTGTCAACTCCTATCAACGACCCTACGTCCAGATGAGGAACCACTTGTGGGGGCAGAGATAGGAGACAAACAACTCATCTTGATGGTGTACTCAAGGGCAGAAAAATCATGCCTAATGGACTGCCGGTCTCCAGTGTTGGGCAAAAAATTGGAAACGCAGGGATTTTCAGGGCTGTGGTCATGGTTCCGTACACTAAGGATTTGGATATAATGGTGGGTGGGGAAACAGTGCGAGCACCCCTACCGTACCATAAAGACTCACCAATAAACTTGCTGGGGAGGGACCTCCTTAGTAAACTCAATATGACTATCTCCTTCACTGAAAGAGGCATAGTGTACTCCACCCCAGGAATATGCCCCCTCCGGACAATGCTGTTGATTAACACAATAGCAAATGAAATAGCCATTCGCGGGGTTCCCACTAATGGAGACATGTTTATATATGTGATACAGGTTCTGACAAGAGTGGTGCCTGAGATAACACGAACAGAATAAATACCTTCTGACTTTGTCTTCCGGGCCGTGGCTGCCCCTGAAATATTACCAGGCAGCATTCTCTCCCTAGATTTGCAGGGGGTACAAGTATCAGCTAAAAATACTGTGGTAATAGGTCTGGACATGCATGGATGCGAGTGGCGAAGCGAATTGTGCATAGATCCAAACATTGCTCTGCGAGATCTGTCAGACAAGGAACTGTTCACTGACAATTAAAATGATGGGGAGATAAAAATGGAAATAGGCATGCCCTGTGACATAATGGTTCAAAATAGACGGGTGACGAACCCCCTCATGGCCATTGTCAATGCACCTCTGTCATTTGTCAATGAAGACATGCAACAGGTACCCACAAAGTTATGGACGACTAACCCCCATGATGTAGGGCTCCTGCAAGAAGTGACACCTGTTAAAATCAAACTTAAGCCTGGTGATTTGCTGCCCTGCCCCACGTAAAACAATATCCCCTGTCACGAGAAGGGGAGGGAATAAAAGAGACTATGCATGCCCTACTACAACAAGGTATCACTGTGCCATCAAATTCGCCATGTAACACAATGATTTATCCAATTAAGAAAGCAAAAGGCGGGACTTGGAGGATGATACATGATTTGCGCCCACCTAATGATGTCGTACAAAAAGAGTTTTCCCTTGTCCCAAATCCTGCATCCATTTTGTGCAGCATCCCAAAATCAGCCATGTGCTTCACGGTGGTAGACTTAAAAAGCACTTTTTTTTCTGTACCACTCGATCCAGGCTCACAATACCTGACTGCATTTACCCTGCTTTTACGAACATTGCAAGTTGCCACAGGGATACTGTGAAAGCCTGAGTATTTTTAACAGAATACTGCATGAAGGTCTTGGCAATATTGATGTCAAAAGCCCAGTGATACAGTATGTAGACAATCTGTTGATTTTTGGTGAGAGTGCGGAACAGTGTAGAACTGACTCGACCACATTACTAAATTTGTTGGACAACAAGGAGTACAAGGTGGACAGAGAGAAGTTGCAATACTGCCTAGCAGAGATATTGTATCTGGGACAACTGATATCAAAGAATATTAAGGGAATACTCCCAGAGAGAGCAGCAGCTGTGCGTGCAACAATCAGACCCCTTACAGTGAAAGACATTCAGAAATTCCTTGGCATATCTAACTATTGCCGAGCATGGATTCTTGATTATGCAGCATACTCAAGGCCTCTACTACAGGCACTAAAGGAAGTACAAAAAGAAAATACAGCTATCACATGGACACACGAGATGAATACTGCTTTCAACACAGTGAAGGACATTATTTGCACAGCACCCGTTCTAACAACCCCAGATTACGATTGAGAATTCTACTTGTTCTCACACTGCAATGGAACACTCATAACAGCTGTCCTAATGCAGAAGACATCCTTAGGGCACAAACCGTTGACATACTACAGCAGCACTTTAGACTCTGTGATGCAGGGGCTCTTCACAACAAGTTCCCGCAGTTGCCTCCTTTTGAGGAAAGTGCCACTATAGTGATGGGATTCTCAGTAACACTTTGCTGAACATTCTTTGTTTGCAATACTAGAGCGATCCAAATCTACACTCACCACACAAAGCGTAACTGCTTACGAAATAATACTTTCCAGCTCTAACATTCACATAGTGCGCTGCAAGACTGTAAATCCAGCCACATTTATCACAGAGCCATGCACGGTAGAAGACATGCAAAACCACGACTGTGCCACATACGAGGGGGCGGGTGATGACATTCCCAAAGCAAACAAAAGTGCCCTAGGAGAAGGTGAAGTGTACTTTGTGGATGGGTCAGCTTCTATTTGCCCAGACACAGGGGAGAAGCATGTGGGTGCAGCAGTGGCAAGATTGGAGGAAGGGGAATATGAAAAAAAGATTACCGATGCATTATTCTGCACAAGCAGCAGAACTAATGCCACTAACTGAAGCATTGCACGCAGGAAAAGGATGTGCGGTAACAATTTATTCAGGACTTGGCATACGTAACCACAACGGTACATGCAGGGTTATCCAGGTGGAGGAGGAGGGGATTCAGGAGGACAGACGGGTCACCAGTACAACTTGCTGAACTTTTAAATGGGCTGATAGAAGCCCTAGAAGAACCATCAGCAGTGGCTTTGGTAAAATGCCAGCCCATACCAATAACAGTGATGTAATCTCATTAGGAAACAAAACAGGCAGCTTATTTTCAAAAACCCCAAGCAACAGAATATTTGTTAAAAGGTAATGCCCAAAAGGAAAAGGAGGTGGGTTGTAACTCCCTGCCCATAACACAGATAATTGACCTACAGAAAAGGGCCCCACTTTAGGAACAAGAGATGTGGCCAAATCGAGGTTGCACGCAGTCACCCACTGACCTCCTCTGGCGTCAGGATAATACAGAAAAGGTAGTAATGCTTGTAGAATTATTATAGCTCACATTCAAACAGTTACTTTTTCCGGCACACACAGCAAAAGAACCCATAGCTGCAGACATCCAGGAAGACTGGTTTGTCCCAAAACTGCAGGAACATCTCACTAAAATGACAATTGAATGTGTAACGTCTCAAACATATAATTCTGGAATGACCCTCAGAACACTACGAGGAACGCTGCCCCGCTCCATCGGACCTTTCTGTGAGCTGCACATCGATTATGCAGACATGGGAGAAAGGTGCAATGGAGCAGGATACTTAAGTGTGGTGGTCTGCCCCTTTTGGCGTTGGGTGGAAGCAGGACAATGTGCCCACCCAGATGCGAAATGTGTGGCAACATTTTTGGTGAGCGAAGTGTTTCCGCGTTGGGCATTTGTGATGTCATATGCTCCAACAACGGAATTAACTTTGTGAACAACCTCTTTAAAGAAGTAACATCCCCGCTAGGAATAAAACACAAGTTATGTTCAATTTACCAACTGCAAGCAAACGGATGGGTTGAGAAAATAAATGGCCTCCTTAAAAGCAGACTATCAAATTCATGCCACACCCCCAAAAAGAATTGGGTGTACTGCCTGCCCTTGGCATTGTTTCAATTGCGGTCACAACCAAGCAAAGACCACCACTTGCCCCAGCACGAGATAGTAACAGGAAGGCGTATGCAAACCCCAAAGAGAAGAGCATCAGATGCTCATCGAACTGCCACAATTCTGGTGGAGGAATTCTCTCTCTCTCTCTCTCTTTCTCCCTCTCTCAACCTCTCTACCTCTTCCACACACGCTAAAAGAGAAATATATTTTGCGTAACTGAAAAGTTCACTTAACCTTTGTATTTCATTCTATAGGTACAAACATGACAGAAACAAGGGCCCTCAATGACAACGCTACAAAAGTAGACGTAAATAGAAGAAATGTTAGCGCTACTAGAGCGTATTCTTATGACTGTGGGCTCTAATTTATAGCAATAGTATTCCCAACTATATTATTGTGTTTAGGATTGTATTGGTCCATATCTTTTATTCTGGAGGGTATAAAAGAAGGGCGGGATGGGGCAAAACTGGTACAAGAGGGAACACACTTAGTATGGGAAGGGTTGAAATTGATCTGGGCCCACAATGTGTCTATGAACCTTACCTCTCTACATAAAAATAATATAATAAAAGCCCCACTGGATGAATACGCAATAATGGATACTGATGCAGATGTGTTTAATGCTTATAATAAAGACAATCTAATTCCTGATACATTAATGCTGTCACATGTTTACTCACAAACAACCTTCAAACCTACCTCAAGCAGTGATCACATGCACTTTAATATTCAAACACCCACCCTGCGCACCCATTATACTACACAGCATGAGCGATATGATTTTGGTCAGAATGAAGAAGCAAATTTAGGCATTTTTCCTATCCAGTATCAAAGACTAATGAAACTACATAATCGTCTGGGAGGGTGGGGGGACAGACGGAAAAGGGGGGCAGAACAGACAAAGGTGTGATGCATACCATGGCATGGGGTTGGACGCAGTGGAGGACCCTCGTCACCCAGATCAATCTAACAAGTGGTACTCTGACATGAGCAGCATGGGTAAGCAACTAATGAGAGTTGCTATGTGTGTTCCTTGATACCTCACACATCAGGAACACCTAAGGTTGTAATACCCCAGGAGACCCCCATAGCGGATGCCCAATGTCTCCTTCACCTTGCACTTTGCAGAACTCGAAGTACCTTCCAGGCACACACAGTAGCATTACAACTGCTCCAGAATGAGAAAACCTGCCACAGCTAGCCTCAAGGAGTGATGTGCATTAAAGAACAATTTTTTTGTCATAAAGGGGACAATGTTTGCAGAAAACAAATGGCAAGAGGAAACTGTGATGTGCAAGACAGAAGCACTGCGGGGACTGTCAGAAGAAAAGTTCCAATGGGTCAAGAAAACATGCACTCAGGTCTGGTTTTAGCACATTGCCAAACATATATAGGTAACATCTCTTGAAAAACCAATCAAGATCCAACGTGAAGTGCAATACGAACTTTGTTTCCACAGAGAAGGGAAGGTGCCCATGGGGTAAACAAACACTGCAACAAAACACTTATCCTCCCCGACATGAAAAAAGGAACGGCTGCTTTAATGGACAATTACTGGGTATGCATCAAACAGGCATACTTGCACCTCCCATCGTCTTGGAGAGGTACTTGTGCCCTGGCAACGCTGCATTCGGCCCTGATGGTGATTCCGGAGAGCCATGTCCAGCAGGAGAGGGTGCCCGCCAAAATGCTTCCAGCACCCCATTCAAGTCATATGATGTTCTTTCCGAGGATAGGCTGCAAGACAGAGTGTCATGCAAAAGAAGGGCATCGAATTACACCTCTAAAGACTCGTCTGAACTTCTGGCACAGATACTGGACCAGTTTAAGCTCTTCAATTCAGCAGAGACCTTTTTGCATCACTCCTACCAAACACCCAGACACGAGAAAATACCAAGTGGTTGCAGAATGTACGCTTGGAGCTGATCCAGCCAGCCAACAACACTGAAGAAGGGTTCAACATCATAAAGGTGGAACTAAGAGCCCTGCGATTGATGACCATGCAAAATCTTTACGTGCTATACCTCCTCACAGCAATGGAAGGTGGTGTTTGCCAAAAGAATTCAGGAGTGCATGTGGCACATTTGTTCCTTCTGCAGATGATGATAACGGGACACTATCACACTTGATAACTGCAGTACATAAGCTCGGAGAAAGAATTAAGAAGGAAGGCGGTGTGCAGCCAAGTGACTGGTTCGACAACGTTTCTGACTGGGTACCATCCTGTTTTGGGAATTAAATTAAGCTACTGGTACCCATCATAGTATTTTTGCTGCTAATGTTTTTGTGTGTGCTAGGTAGGGGTTCGATGCTGTGCAAAATGAATGCCTAGTAGTGCAATGATGATGGTGACAATTGGCAGCCCCACCAAGGTGCCTCATGATGTGAAAGACATGCAAGTACAAACAGGGGACAACCAGGACCACAAATACCGTATGACAGCAGTGTACAACACACAGGATCGAGTGGACAATCTGCATCATACCACTATCAAGGAGCCCTATGAACTAGAATAGTATAAAGTGGTGTGGGTGGATCTGGCTGGGGATGGTGGATGCATCTACATGACCTGTACTCCTAATGAATATGCCAGAAGGGGTCAAAGCCTGAGATCAGTGTGCAGGGCGTGGATGCCAATAAAGGGAACTCCATCTTGGGATGAAGCGTTAATGGAGGCAGAGGAACGTAGACATGCTAACTAACAATCAAGGTTATTTGGTACTTTAGGAGTAACGAAAGGGGGGAATGTAAGGGAGGAAGGGTCCGTATGCCCCCCTGTACATTCTGCATGAAATAAGTCCATTTGCTCATCCCATCGTGGGGAGACGTCCCCTTGTCCTTCACTGACAACAGTAGAAGGAAGCCATGGGGTGACACACTTAAATTTCATTTTGTGCCATTAGAGGCTCCATATTTGTACTAGGACACACATTGCTCTCTACGAAGACTTCTCTACCCATGCCCCAGCGCCATGCACTTTCGGCTCTGACAGCCCCCACCACCTCCTCCCCTGTCTGCGCCACACCAGCCCAGTTCTCACGGAAGCCCAGGAGCGAATTGTTGCAAACTGAAAACTGTGTGACCGGGGTGAATCTTGACTTGTGTATTCATCCGTCTCCACAAACCTGCTCCTACTCCTTCACCCCCACCTTTAGAAATGATTGCCTGCACAACCTTTTTCCCCTCTATTCTCCTTTCATGTAGCAGTTGGTGAGATCCTTCCCCACGGACCACCCTTGATTGCCCTCAATATAACTAATCCAGTGTGATCATACATTCCTTTTGGACTAACCCAGTTCTGCCTGGTTATGACGCAGGCTAGTATTACATTTTTGTCTAGATATGATACAACAGTAAGAGTGAAATTACCAGTGGATCCTTTTCAGACAAGGCCAAAAAAGTAAAAATCAGATTTAAGGTCCAGATGAGAAAAAAACATTGGGACTGTAACAGAATGCTATCTGCGAGGAAGAAATGGCATGAGATTTTTTGATTTTTAATAATAAAATGATGCAGGCAATTTTGTTTCTGAAAATGTGATCTGCTAATCAGACCCCAATTTCTTAATTCCACAAAGCACAATGCATCGATGAAGCTTGCTGTGACTATCTCCTGACATCCGAGCAGCTGCTCTCCAGCCGTAGCAGGGCTGGGCCATATGGCATATATGCATTCCTAAACACAGCCCGAGAAACACAAAGATCCAACAGGGAGAGGTGGTTCAAAATATCATAATTGGTGGCCCAGCAGTTTGTTGGCAGTTATAATTGAGCCATGTCTACATTTTGCATGGTAGCTACTGACAATACATAACTTCCCTCCCACCCTCTGGCTGCCCTCTAAGAGCCCACTCCCTTCACCATTTTGTGAGGCAAAAAACCTTGGTGTCATCTTTGATTCCTCTCGCTCCTTCTCTACTCACATCACAAACCTTTCCGAGAAGGCCCACTACCACCTGCACCTCCTCAGAGGTATCCTCCCTTTCCTCACCTTCACCCAGAAACTCAATGTCTCCTGAGCTCTGGTCCTCCCTAGGATTGACTACTGTAACAGCCTCTTCTTCAATATTCCTTCATCCTCCCTTCATCCCCTTCAGATAATCCAGAATAGGACTGCAAGACTTATTCTTGGCCTCAAGCCCAGGGATTGCATCTCTCCAGCCCTAGTTTCTCTCCACTGGCTCCCGGTTGCTGCTAGGATCAAATTCAAGACCATCTGCATCATCCACAGGCTTTCTGGGGCCTGGGACCCCGCTACATCCAACTCTCGCTCCTTAAATACCTCCCTGCTAGAGCCCTTTGGTCTTCTAGCTCCAAGTCTCTGCAAATCTGTCACTTCTCCAAGCAAAGTGTGGGCGGTAGATGTCTCTCCTCTGCAGGAGACTCCCCCTGGAATGGTCTTCCTGCCTATCTCAGGCTTGAGCCAGATCTCCTTAAGTTCAGGAAGCTTCTTAAGACCCTCCTTTTCTCCTCCTCCTTCTTGCCCCCATTGCTAACTCCTTCCTCCTATATGACTGGCTGTCTGGTTCCTGCTGAGCGATACAGGGTCCCAGGCCCCCTCCGCCCAATCCTCCCCCTCCCTACAATTACATGCTTTCCTTGGCACTTGCCCTTTGGTCTCCCCGTAACAGCTGCTCTTCACCCCTTCTCCCTTCCCTTCCCACCTTAGCACTTCGTTTGTGTGCAGACACACACTGTCCCCTCCTCACACTTCTTGTTCTGCACTTGCATGATCTGAATGTCACAAGGCCTAGAAAGGACCATTATTGTATCTGTCTCCCGTGTTCCGTCACCCCTTTTTTGTCTTGTAGTGCCTTGAAACACTAATTGTTGTATAGGTGTCTTAGAAACATATAGACATATTTAATTTATTTATCCAACAAATAAATAAATAAAATAAATATACAGCCAAAAGCATTTCGTGTCATTTATTGTCAGATTGGTGAACAGTGACCAATTCATGACAAAACGTAATGTGTTTTAGCTGCCTGTCCTAGGTGTACCCATAACAACCGTCCCGGGTGCCATCCAAAAAAGCCCCTCTTTGATCCCCTTGAGGAGAGTTGACACCTTCCTACAGGGAACAGCATCCCATCCTGAGAGTACCCCTGGGAATTGGTGTTCACAGACCGTTTTGGCATCACAATGGCCACCTCATACCGGGGTGCTATTTACCAGAGAGCTTTTGATATAGCAGTCAGAGGAGGACAGTAGTATTAGAGTAGCTCAGAGAAGAGGTTCAGTACACACATGTGGCTCACCACCTTGGATTGTCCTAGCACTCTAAAATGTCCTTTTCCCCTCACCACTTCCTGCAGACAGGGCACTCTGGGTATGACAACAGCAGATAACGGACACTTGTGAAATCTCTCTGGATTAGACTCTTAACAACAGTTTTGCTTCGACCCTCCCCTTAGTTGATTCATCTTTGTAACACTTTTGAAGAAGGGTTCACTGAAGCCTGATTAGGAATATTGGCCACTTCAAAGTGTTCTGTTAGAGAGGTGAAGACAGGAGCTCCGGGGACGAGGCAAGCTCTTGGCATGTCTGGCTGTTTGGACAAGGACCTCTGCAACTGAGAGGACTTTTGTCACTGGAGCTCACAGAACCCTCCAAGTGCAGTACACAAACCTTTCTGGTGTGTAATGGCAGAATAAAGCATTCACCATGTCCCAGAAACCACATTGTCAACAAAGTGACCCCTGCCTCTTTCTTCATTTTTGAACCACTGTATGTTTGGCACTTTTGAGCGGCTGCAAGGGAACTGCTGCAGCCATTCTCAAACTCGAAACTCTGTGCCTCCATATCTCGGGTTTTGTTTCGTGTTGATGTAAAAGCTCTGTTGACTCTGCATCTGAGACCCATCAAGTCTTCTAGCATCCCAACTCGACACTGTCTGGCTGGTTACCAGCTATCTGAGCTCCAAGCCTTTGCCACTAGAGTACCACAACTCTGTGTTGAGCCCGTTTAGCCCACTCAACGCTGAGGGCAAATATCCTCTTCCTCTTATCTAAGGCTTCCAAGTTTCCAATGCTGCCAAGTCAACAACTTTGCCTGCCATTTCCCAGCATCTTCGACCATCAAGCTATCATCAATGCCCAACCACATTGCATTGTTGGATCCCATTGACACTCCTCACCGATTTTAACCCAGTTAAATGACAAAACTGTACAGACACCCGGTTCAACACAGAAAAACATGAAAGACAAGAACTGAACGCGTTTGAAGTGGCCATCCTCCACCAGTTCATATACCTCCTGAAGTGTATAGCCTGCCTTCTACCCATTTTAGAAAAGAGTAAAAAGTGGTATATCTGCTTGTTTGTTTTATTCGTTGTAATGTGCACCAGACCCGGGGGTATCAGGCGCAGAGGAGACGGCAGATACATAAATACTTTTAGCTTGAGTTAGGTTACACATTCAGTTACATAGTGGCATAGAAGAAGAAAATATTTACAGAAAAGGTATTGAAGAAACAGTTTGTCAATAGAATACTAACAATAAGTGTAGTCTATACAATGTTACAAAATTTACAAACTGGTGATTCAGACCTGTAAAGGGCTACAGGGAATCTATTTACAGTACATGATGATGAGGATTGCAGAGTATAGACAATAAAGCAGTGGCTCATTAGTGGTCATTTTCTCTGAACCATTTGAGGATGTTGTGTCTGAAGCTAATATAGGTTTGGTCCACCCTTAAGGTGGGCGGGGGGGGGGGAGTTCCATAGTTGAGAAGCTTTGACAGGGAAGCTACTCCCTCCAGCTTTGGTTGATTTAAACCTCGGCACAAATAGGCAGTTTGTGTTTGCAGTTCTGGTAGGACGACTGGTGATTTTTCTATTGATTCTCTCAATCAGGTTGCGAGGTGCAGCGTTATTAAGGCACTTGTGTGTTAGCGATGCAGTTTTAAGTAGGATTTTATCGTTGGTGCTGAGGCACTTGTTCTGTCTTCTTACCTCTGAGATGTTCTCCTTTCTAGATATGCCCTGTTTCACCTTTATGATTGGCATCACTGCTGCATACGTTATAGGTGCTTTAGGCACTACTCATCCCCATACGCCTGCAAAGCAATAGGCATTTTGTTACAGGGGCAACTTAGTCAGGGCTAGGAAAGAGTTTAGTGTGTAAAATTATAACAGCAGCTTATTTTACTGTTGACATGGATGTAAGGCTGGGTCTTAGTGCAAGCAATGCCAATACAGTGTTCCAGCTTCGTGGATGAGATTCCATAATGAAAACTATATTTTTTTGATTTTACGTTGCTTCACAGTAACCCAATCATTAACTGCCTGCATGCATGAAACCAGGGGCGTTGCTAGGGGGGGCTAAGGGGGCTATAGCCCCTGATCTTTTGGTTGTAGCCCCGATAGAATCTCAGGAGCTACAGCCAAAAGGCTAGCTAGCCCCCAGTCCCGACGGTTCCGACATCAGCGTAGCCCCGGGTCTTTTCCAGACCTAGCAACTCCCCTGCATGAAACACCACAGTTATTCTGATATTCCACTGATGGACTTTAATTGGCAGAGCTCACTGTTGCAATATAATTCGCAGTCCACTGCAAGTCATTTCCATGTTAGCAGTGCAGATAGATAGTTTATGTTGTTCTCTCTTTTTTTGTTGAAGCACTCATAAAAAGAGAGATCCCCAGGGTAGCAACATGTTGGGACAGTGCAGAAGAATGTCTTAGAACATAGGCCTCCTGGTTCTGCACTCAGTACCCTACGCTAACAGAAGTGTATAGGCAACGTAATGCACCTTTTTCACATTACACTCTAATAAGACGCGGATTGGGAAACGAAATGAATGAACTATTAAATGTGTGGCAATTGCTATTCTGAATCCTTAAATATGCAATAGATACAGAAAGAAGGCAGGCCCGAAAACAGAGGAGTCTCTCCTGCAAAGGAATCATAACATGGCACAGGTTAATAATGTCTAAGATTTCCGACGGACCGGTCAATGAGTTGGCAGATGCGTGAATACAATGCCGCTGTGCTACTGGTTCTAAGCCCGGAGCAGTCCCCGCTGTTCGGGGAAGCCCATTTGTGCCACAGTCTTCTACGGGACACCCGTTGGCAGGAATACTTCAGCTATCTTTACAAAAAAATCCAATTGAAAATAATTGATTCACTACGAAATATATTCCTTTTGCTAAACGTTATGATATTTCCTTGAATTCAAGAAGAGTTCATGAAACTATTGCAGGCTTTGCTCGGAGAAGTTCCTCAACATGAGCGCATATACTTAAGGTTGTCCCACTCTATGTTAAGTGGAGTCACAGTGTTGCTGGGGTTGTGTGCCTGTCCCTGCAATTACTATATTTACATATTGCCTTAAGAGGTCTCCATTAGCATGCATGGGTAGAGCACCATTGACAGGTAAATTAGTCTTTCCATGCATTTAAATAAAATAATCAGATCAACGTTTAATATAGAGCGTGTCAAGGAACAATGAATTTCCCTCACTTATGCAAAGTAGCAATTTTAAAAGGGGCAAATGCAATTAGCATAAATCAAGACATTATATGTCTTTTCTTACATTTTCGAAAGTGCCTGGTTAACAAAAATGTTACAAAAAAATGCTAGCTACATAATCAAAGATTTGAATTGAGTCTTTGAAAAAAGTTTGGGAATTCGGCCTCAACCTCCATTTTGCTCCAAGCTTTCCTGTTGGAAAATTGGTGTTCCTGAGTAGCACTGGTCTTAAGTCTCTTAAGGGAGAAAACCGTATCTGTCAGGAGTGATAAGGTGTGATGTCGTATATAGGAATCAAATTTTGCTGCAAGAGGTGCTTCATTCATTTGCAATAAATAATTACTTCAAAGTGAACAGTGCAGCCATTGGACATAAAGGCCCTGATTCTTGGAATTTATTGCGCAGCAAATAGGGACTTTGCACGCTAAATAGCGGTTCAAACCCCTTTTGTTGATTCATGGAATCAACTGCATGGGTCTTTCCAGGGACTTGTGTCGACTTCTTGCAGGCCCAGCATGTCTCTGCGAGCGGACCATCGCCTTGCACAAAAGTCCACACAGAGTGTGCGCCGGGCCTATGCAGAGGCCAAAATAGGGAGCGGAACGTGCAGAATGAGGAAGAACACAGCAAAACGTGGGATTGTTGAGGGACTGTCCACGCCTAAGCAATCATATGCCCATTCTACGCAAACCCAAATGACTTCATGGATGTCAACGTGCAACCTAGCGTTGGGAAAAAGTGTGCGCAAACCCAGTGATCCATCCGCCACATGATAGCAGGCGTAAACCTCAACACGCATAGGAACCAATGCGTATAAAGCACGCAATGCACACCAAACTAACGTCTGCAGCCACGATGAACCATGCAATAGTAGGAGCTATCATGCATGGACACCGCAGGAGGAGGAGGATGCCCAGGGCCCGGATCTTCACAACACAAACCACAGTCTTTGGGATTCTGGATGCTACGTACAGATTCCCCTCATGTAATCCTAGACCTCGTCAGGGAGTGGGAAGATAGTTTGACGTCACCCGCCATCTGCTTCCAGCCCCTTAAACTGCTACAAAAAGTGCTGACTGCACTGCATTTCATAGCAACTGGGTCCTTCCAGCGAACCACTGCACTAGTTGGTGGGATATCGCAGGCCACCCAATCCCGCAGTCCACACCAGGTATTGTCATCAATAACAGCATGTGCATGTGTTCGCATGCACATATATATGTCCTGAACACTGGCGGAAAGGCAGACAGTGATCCAGAAATTCTATGCTGTAGCACACTTTCTCTGTGTAGGAGGTGCCTTTGACTGCACACATTGATGCCCCCGACCCCGATTAACGGAGCACATCTACTGGAATCAAAAGCACTGGCACTCTATTAATGTGCAGGTAGTATGTGATGCCAATGGAATCATCATGGAAGTGTATGCCAATTTTCTGGGCAGCACACATTATAGTTACATATTCCGCCCGTCAGCACTGCACTGGGCCCTGGCATCTGGAAGACATGGCAATGCATGGCTCATCAGTGAGTATGAATGGTCAAGCACATGCATGCATGTGACATACTGAACAACAGACCCTGACCATAAATGACAATGACAGCCACGTACACATTTACAGGGGACAGTGCCTACACACTGTCAACATTCATGATGATACCAATCTGGAATCCCACAACAGCAGCTGAGGTGTGATACAATACAGCAGATGCAGCCACTAGGGGCACAGTGGAGCACACATTTGGAGTGCTGAAGTCACGGTTCCGCTCCCTTGATCACTCTGGTGGGGTGTTGCTATATGCACCACCACTAGTATGTACAATCATAGTGGTTGCATGTGTACTGCACAATGTTGCCACACAGTGTGGTGTATCAGTGGAAATGCATGTGGGACACCACCTGCATCCACAGGCACCAGCCTTGCTCTTGGTCAGCCAAAGGGCACATGGAGAGGCTGCACACACCCAGGTGGGGCAATCATGCTTCACATAAAAACCTGCCCATGTGGAGCGCACACAGTGAGCCCACATCCCAGGTGCCACTCAATGATGAATTGGGGCCCACCGTCCATACCCATGACCACACCCTGAGAATGTGTGCCTGGGAGAACCAAATTGTGTCTGTCCATTATACATCAAACAACATGCAACATGCATTGTGTAAGCATACAAAATGTACAAAACACAAATGTGAGAAAAACAAGAATAAAATTCTATAACACACATGTGGGACTATGTGCACTACAGGCTGAAACATATCCACGTAGCTGTGAGTGTGAAAGCAGGGTTGCAAGATTCCGCATGTCTCATGAATACTATGAATAGGGAGCATTTGAACTCCATACATATTTCAATTTCAACAGAGTATGAGCCAATATGGAAGTGAGCAAAAGTGACGGATACTCCCCCAATCTGTATGGCTGTGCACTATGTGGGATATATTAACCCACTCAACAGCATTTCACCACATCACCAAGTTGCCTGTCTGCAGAAAACAGCAAATGGCTGCACTGGCTCCTGTGCGCACCAGGACCTCGAAACTGTGTTTTTGCAGCAACAAAAAGAGGGCAGCACCATCCTGCCACACACTTCAGGCAGGATGGAACAAGGGGACACACTGAAGGAGCATGCCAGTGTGTTCTGAAACATATAAATGGAATGAAGTGGAAAGGTAGCACTGCTTTGCTAAAAGCACAAAATTCCCCTTCAAAATTAACCTTTTAACCCTTTAAAAATTCTGCTTTGACACTAATTCCATCTGTTCATTATGAAACCACTGTGATTAAAAATGCCCTGCAATGCCCAGGATATTGCATCGTGCCTTAGGAAAACCAGGCATACTTCCTGAATGACAGGCCCTGTCAAAACAACTCTGAGAGAAATTAACAAGGAACTCCACTTTTACTTGCACGAGAACATGTGTTTATTTCTTTACAAAAAGTATCCCAAATCTCAGCATTTCAGAGAGACTCTAACTCTCTGAGCCAGGTCAATTTCAAGGCATCTGTGCTTCAAAAACAAAACTTCTGCATTCAAGAAAATAACTGTGGCTGCAAGGCAATATTGGGAAGTTAGATAGCAAAATCGAATTTGAAAGGAAATACTGGCAGTTTCCAACACATTGTAAAAAATGGGCTTTTGCAAAACTAAAGGAGAAAAATGTCCATTTAAAAAGTAAACTGTTGAAGGAAAGCCTGCCGTTACCTAGCAATGTGAACGGGTTTGTGGCTGTTGAAAATACATACAGGGGCTATTTTTTTTCCTTGTTTGAAGTCAGGCCCCAAAATAAGAAAATAAATATTTAAAACATATGGATTAAATTTGCAAACTCTCAAAAACCAGAATTCCAGATGGCAGAGCCCTAATAGCTTCCCCCTAGGAAGGGAGACACACCATAACCTTCCAGGACACACAAGTGATAATTGCCAGCTTGAAAAACTTTGAATGGGCCAGACAAAGAAAGTTCACACGCTCGTCAGATATTAGTCTGTGTTCCAGGCTGGGACAATAGAGGTCCTGGGACACTGACCTGTCAAGTGGAGGGGGCCATAAAACCTTCAATCAAACTGGGAACCCTCACCCCACACAGGGCTGAAGTGACAGTTGGTTACAGCTGAAAAAGAAACAAATTATCCAGTGCAGGACAAAGGACTGCCATTTGCTTCCAAATGCTATTTTATAAAGAAACTTTAAAGACTTTTTATCTCTGCAGCAAAAATTAGTAAAAATGTAAAAAGTTTGCAGTTTTAAATATAATTTTATGGGCTTTCTTTTAAGACTTGGTAGACTTCATTGCCACATGGGGAACAGAAGTTACAAAGTCTGGCAGATTATGAGAAAAGTATCATGTTGTAAATGCACATTTTTGTACATACATCCCTTATGATAATTCACACCCATGTATAAATTTATATAATTTTGAGTAATATAAATCCCATTGAAAAGCGCGAAAAACTGGTAGAAGGGCGAAACAAGGTTGCACCGACTGGAGGATTGGACTGCAATGTGCTGCACAAAATATGTAGCCTGTGTATATCATTTTGTTAAGAGATTGCAATTGTATAAATGTATGTTTGAGGCAAAATCGGATTTTAGTTAAAGTAACTATGAGAGGTTTTTTAGACATTGTAAAACTCACCTCATAAATCTGACATCATTTTCCTGAAATCCAACCAGCTGAGAGCGAGGCAGAGACTATCACCCTTGTCCAATCCCGTTGTTAGAGGCATTTACTTTAGTCAGTTAAGCCTGCCCCAGTCATATACTTTGATGATGTCACTAGGCCTTATAAATAAGAGTCCCTGACAAGACTCTAGACACACACTCTTCCTGATTTTCTGAGCCGGCATCCTGTTCCTGTTCCATCCATCCAGATTCCAGATCCCAACTGCAAGGCAAAAATATTGCTGACCCTACTCCAGGGTCCACTGCAAAACCCAAGCATTGCTGATCCTGCTCCAGCAAGGCCTCAATTCTGAAAACCCACTAATCTGCAATTTAAAAGGGGAAAGCGGTGGGGTTTTTGGGAAGCATCCTGATCCCACTAACTGCATGCATCCTGCAAACTTGCCATCCAGCTGATCTTTAATATCCAGTGACCAGAATTGCCAGTCCAGTGCCATCCGGTGACCAGAACTGCCCAGCTTTTTGCCAGGTGTGCTGCTGTGTATTAACCAAAACCTTTGACGGTCCAAAATCCCCAAACTAAAGTGGACAGTAAGTATCAACCCTACCCAATAGCAATCCATAGTCTACTACTTGTCTTGCATTTGTCCTTATCCCATTCTCTAATTCATCCTATCCTTATCCTGATAAGTATAGGATAGGATAAAACTTACAGAATCATTCTTGCAACTGTGGCCTTGATTTGTAGTGTTAGCGCCATCGCTTTTCATTTCTGTCTTGCATAGATCCTAAATCATAAGCGATATTGTGCTTAAATAAATAAATGTCCCTTTAAGAAGAGGGGTACACTGCGTGAAGGGTTACAACTACAGCATAACTTTGATATTCACGGGTGACGTTCCTCTTTTCTTAGCCATTAAATCTAGTTTAAGTGAGATTTCCCTTTCAATTTTAACCCAATTCCTCTTTTCACTGCTCTATTTTCCTAAAAACGAACCTCACCTGACCTTCCATATCTCTCTCAATTTACTAGCTAGAGACTTGCTTTCACTTTAAAATCTGTTTGGTTCATTTTAGTCAGGAATAAAAAAAGCAACTTTCAAACATGTCATTTTGCTGCAATCTGTTTTAAACTTTCCACTGATTTTCGAACTGTATGCTCTTGGTAATTAATTCTTTGTGATTGTTAGTGTCTGTGCATTGTTGCTTTAGTGAGGAATTATATTTGCTTCAAGGTTTTTAACACACATTCATTATTTATTTGTCCATTTCCAAGTGTCACTTTATAACATTGAAAAGGTTTAAAATCGTTTTTCTCTCTTATTTGGGGAGGGAACTTCAGATTTGGATTCTGTTTCCTATTTCTCATTCCTGATTACCTTCTGCTTCTGTTTATCCACTCAGAATTGATTATTTGTGGGTTGAGGGAACATTGCAGGGGGAAATTCTAACTTGGATGCTATTGTTCCTAAACGCTAGTGCTTCAGTGCTCCTATTCTGCTGTGCTATGTATATGTTCCACTAAAAAGTGAAACCCAGTGCATTGCTCACATTCTCATTGTAATTATCACCCATTGGTGATTTCTGCTCCATATTAAAATGTGTATGATTTCTTTTGAATTTTAAAATAAATACATAAATATTGTATTTTACCAACCAGCCTGGTTCACGGTCCATTGTGACCCAAGGTATTTGAAAAGGGGGTGTGATATGAGTGGTGTACCATCTCAATATTAAATCGATATAAAAAGAGAAGCATTTCGGTTGTGCGCTACATACTAGGCCGAGACCAAGGTGTGTGTTGCCTGATTGAAATCCTTAACAACAAATCAAAAACACAGTCATAGCAACTTAAACCAAGAGTGTCCATGTCGTACACCCAAAAGCACACAGCACAAACAACAATGTCCCGACCACCGTCACATGGACAACACCTGTTCTGCATGTAGACACCCAACTACACACATGAGACCACTACTGGGAAGGCATAGTACAAAATGGAAGTTATCAATAAAGACATGTGAGGAGTTCCCTGAACCAACTATGCGTGTTGCACCACAAGAAACCGGTTGAGTGGCCAGCCTGTTTCATGACACCAGCTATGCTCACAAAACATAGTTGCATCAAAGCAGTGAAGCAGATTCTGAAAATTGCACGTGGATCGCAAGAAATATGGATATCTCATCTCACACCTTAACTCTTGTGAGCCTGCACCAGCTGAACCCTGGAATCCATGGGTGTCGCCCTCTATAGGCCTGGAATCCACGAAACCATGATGCTGTCTCCTGAATGTGCATACAGCAGCAACTTCGCCTACAATCGCAGCAGGCATCTTCCCTTGCAGATTGCCTCTGTAGAGAAATGCAACACAATATGAGGGCAGGCAACACATCCATACACCCAATTACACAGCAACATGTGCCCCCCTGAGTGACATGCAACAAATGCAAACAAGAATTCACCAGCCACCCATACCCATGTGTCCCTGCATCCATGCAGCCAGATTCACCCACATCACACCAATGCAACATGAACATCCCGCACAGTGACACCTTACCCACCCACAACACCTACACTGCCTGCCACCGAGTGCCATGCATTGAAGGACCATGTAACACTTACCTATTATCATGATGATGGGACATTGTGAACACTATGACTTGCTGATAGTCAGTGTGACCCTGGGAGGACTCCCAAAAAGAGACCACTAAGAGGTTAGAAACCCAGGATCACATTGAAGTAAGCCCAGTGCCACAATATGGCACCCCCTGATTAATGTGGCAGTGGGACTGTACTGTAAGTACTGGCAGGGGAGCTGGTGATGTAAAGTCCAAGACGGTGTGTGGTAAAAATATCAGCAATTGCACAGAACACAAGATCTGGGAGAAGGCAACTCTTCACAGAGGCAGCCTTCATACTGGAAGGCGGTGCTCCAAGGCAACTGACATGAAAGAGACAAGTAGACATGAGAAAGCAATGAGAAACAGAGGCCAAGGACACTGTCACACAAAAAGGGAGCAGGCAACAGGAAAGAGGAAGGGAAGGCAGACTTCACAGAGACTGGATTGAATTTTGTCCAATGTGCTTTGAACCGAAGGTAGCATTGAGATGCACTCAGCAGCAGTCAACAAGCCCCAACATGCTGCTGGTGTACCGTGAACAGTACATGTTCACCATGGCAAACAACAACCGCTGGCTAATGGTGTGTCCCTGGTGTCTGTGGTGAACATGACATGCACAAATGGAAATCCATGCTGTTCTGTGTGTGGAATTGTCTTGGGGCAGCACCTAGAAAGGGAAGAAGAAACAGGATTGGACTTCCTGTATGGGTAGGCATGACTCTCTAAAAAACATTCAATGGTAGCCACATGACACGCAAGACACATGTGAAAAGTGCAAGGAAACACTCTCCATCACTACCATCCCCATGTGTCAAAGCACACAAACAGCCTGGCCTGCCACCCTCATGACAGCTCACCAACAAAGGCCCTACAGTGACAGCCTCCCTCACAACTATGAGCATGAAAGCAGTGCCACCCTGATTGTGTTGACAAAACAGCATGCACAGACACACCAGCCTATCATTGGCATGTGTCACATGCACCCATAAGGTGGCCCTGCTCATCTCAAATCAAGTAAAATAAAAACAACCCCACACAGTGCCAGACTCCCTGTCACCAACCACAACTCAAGTGCCACCCTGAGAGCAATCACCTCCCTGCACAGGGTACCCACCTAGATTGCATCCACTGCATCACACCTGATAAAACATTTTGAAATTGCAAAGACATGCACTGTCTTAACATAAGGATACTGGACATCCATGAAAACTCCTTTCTGGAACAAGTAAATAGGCATGGACCACCCTTTGTCGAAGGTTCACAGAGTGCAAGAGGGAGACAGGACACAGAGTTACGATTGCCTTCCAGTAGAGTGGAGAGAGAGAGCGAGAGGGAAGAGTTGAAAAGCAAGGAGGAGAATGACTGGAGACGAGATGAGGATGGATATGTCTGACCTCACAGTGGGTGAGGGCAGAGATAAGTTGTCCAAGAGTGGTAGACAGAGACATGAACACCTTTTCAAGAGGCAGCCTGGTCAGAGAGCCTGGAAGGAACATAGATGGAAAAGTACCACATGTAGTGCGCCATGAAGGTCAAAAGTAGGTGACGGAGAAGGGCAGAGTGGCAAAGAATGGACACCTGTGAAAGGCCAATCAGCAGCTCTACTTCAGAGAAACTACAGGCAACACCCACCATGGCATGGAAATCAGAAACATACCCATTTACGCTACATCACTGCAAATAAGTTCCTACAACCACATACCCATACCCTACACCAAACAAAATACCCCCCTTTTGGACACCACTATAAATGGACCTCAGGACAAAATGCAGCTGTTCACTCACCCCCTACAGACCACACACCCAGTGTGAGACTCTCACAATATGTGTGCATGGATCCCAGGATGCACTCACAAGTCACACAGGGAGAACAGATGAAGACAAGCTGTGCGGAGTGGTTCGATGTAACACATGCATGGGCATCAACGTGCACACTCTGCCGAATAAGATGAATAAGCAATGCAAACAAAAAAAACATGCAATGCATCCTGGTGCAACCTTACATGCAGCAAGTGTGACAAACCTGTCCTGTGGAGTCAATGTAAACAAATGCCCAGAACTGTGTCAACAGAGGTTACATCAGTAAGCAGAGTAGCTGAGTATGAGTAGACCTGACAATGGATGTCTGTGGTACATGTGGAACAGGTGAAGGGCAGGGAGGTCATGTAAGTGGATAAGGGAGTGGAGTGGAAAGTGGCTCAGGTCAAAGAGTGATGTGGTCAGGGAGTACACATGTAGGACCCGGTAGGTAACATGGGGCCAGTGGAGTAGTAAGGGGGCAGTAAGGAGACATCATTGTGGTTAGTGAGTCAAGTGTTGAAGAACCAAAATACACAGAGTGCAGATGCACAGAGAATGCATGCCATCAATTTGTATGAACATCAAGAATGATGGAAATACTGACAATGGCTAAAGTGTGACAAGTGATGCCCAATCACTTCCATTAATTGCATTAGTTGTGAAAGTGCATCCACAAAAACAATGCACCTGTATAGAAGTGCAAGAGTTAGTACACACACAAGCATGTGGACAAACACACATCTGCGCAGACAATTACCGTGACTCAAAGATAACACACACAGCTAGCACAAATGTGTCATGCATGCAAAGACCTTGGTAACCAATAATGCAGACACAACACGCAAGATAGTGCACATGCTTACCTGCTGACAGAGCTGGCATGATGTGATTCCCTCATCACCTCCACTGTAAACTGTACCTTCAAATTTGTGAAAGGAGGGCCAGTGCCTAGCAGAGGGGATGGGGACTAGGGATGTAAAGGGATGAAAGGTGGACCTCCCGTGGATTGCAGTAACCGGATGACTCAGGATCACTGTAACAACATGGGACATTGCACATCACTGGCCATATTTGACAATCATGGATACAACACATATGTGCCATGTTTCCCTCAACCCAATATTACCTACACATGCTATCTTGTCGACCTAAAGGCAGCCATGGCAGTTGACACCACTGTGCATGGCTGCATGTCCACAATTGCACTCATCATGCCTTTGAGAGGGCAACAGCACATCTCAAGTGAACAAACAAGCTAAATAAAAATCGACCTTGGAAAGGGTGAACAAAAACACATGCCACCATCCTGGCCTGGCGTATTGAAAAACAAGAAAAAAGTGTTCATGCTGAATCAAGGCATAAAAGAAAAGAAAATACAATCACAACGGGTGCATGTCAATATCCACATGAGTGAGAAAAAAATAAAAGTCCCCTCCATGGCCCAATGGACCTCAGGGTAACGGTGGACCAGGAGGCTGCTCTGTGCTGGGACCCCCATCCTGTGGTTGACATGCAGGTGGTCGTGGTGTTGGACCTATACCACACAGTGCCAAGGCCTGGTCTTCAGTGCCCATGGCCAGACATGACATGGTAGAATGAACCAGCACAGTGAGGGCAGTGAGGTCTCCATGCACTTCCTCATGGATGACACAGAGTCTGTATGCACACTCACCCATGATGCATTGAGTTGCTCAGACAGTGTATGTCTGAAGGCATCCATCTCCTTGTGGAGCAATGTCCTTGTGGCTGAGAGTTTGTCATGGATTGCAGTCCCCGTGGCCTGAATCCCACGCCTCAGGGCCTCTCTGTGTGCCTGAGCATCTGCATGCAGGGGCAGCTGCAGACACCTCAGATCAGACAGTCATTGCTTGATGTTGACTTCAATGCGCAGTCTGTGAGAGCGGCATAAGGACTGCATGACCTGCACCTGTCGTTCTACCTGGGTCACTGGTGAGGTATGGTTGTGGACATCTTATCCATGCCCTCTGAAATTCTGTCCAACGCATTGCCATGACAGATGGCGGCATGCAACATCTGCTGCTCTCACTCTGTCTCCCCAGTCTGCACACATCCACCACGTGTGCGGGGCCCCCAGCGGCCTTATGCAAGGGACCATGCCCGTTGCTGTGGTGCCCCTGTCATTGGCTGCAGGTCTGCAACCCTCACTTGCACATCAGCCCAGGACCAGACTGGCCCCTTGAAGCAAGCTGCACAGCTGCAGACTCGTGGGCCCCATCTGATCTGCCCATTGTGGTGCTCACCTTTGCCGTCTTTGAGGCATACACATGTGGTTCAGCATCAAACTCAGACGAGTCTGAAGTATCTGAAGAGTCTGCAGCACGATTGAGGATGGCCTGCAGCACCAGTGGGTTCTCATGGTGTACCACACCACATCTTCCACTGGTGGTCTGAGGCACCACTAACACTTCCTCCTCGTCTTCCTCTGCATCTGGTGCATCCTCACCTGCACATAGACAGATAAAGATATTTTGAGTCAAGTGATTCGAGACACAAATGCACATGTGCATCATCGTGCACTAAAACACTTAATGACAGGACACAGAACCATCAGACATTGTGCATTCCCACAATATGAGCTGTAAGCTATGGATGTATGGCATTTGCCAACTAGTGGCCCTTCTCCCGTCCATGACGTCAGTGGACACATTGACGTACAAAAGTGTCATCAACATACAATGATGGGCCATGGAATTATCATGTCAGCACACATACCAAGGAAAGTACTGCACATGTGTCACTGTAATGCAGAATGACTTCACATATCATCAGTCAGTCACCCATATCCACAGACACCACCACAATCAAAACATGACACACACATCAGGATTGGAAGAGAGAACTGGAGGCATTGAGGTCCTGGTGGAAGGTGAGGAAAGGGAAAATGCCTCTGAGGAGTTGCAGCTAAAAGTGGGCCTTCTAGGCAAGGTCTGTGATGTGATGTGAGGAGAGCAGCATAGAGGATACAAAGATGACAACAAGGTCTATTGGCCCACAAGAGGTTGCGTATAGTAGGCCCATGGAGTGCTTCTAGAGTATAGGAGAGAAAGAGGGAGCAGATTTCCCAACGAGTAGGCTCTCTCTGTATCACTGGCATTGAGGAATAGATTGGTAGCTGTATACCATGCCTGCGTAACACACTGGCAGTCATGAATGAGAGAGAATTAGGGGAAGGCAGAGGAGTGAGGCTTGGTTGGGAGCTGTGTGTCATCTGCATTACAGTGGCATGGCCCTGCCCTGTTACTCCCTTTCCAACCATGCTGGTGGTCAAGCTGTGTATGTGCAAATGTGGAGTGCATACAACATATCCTGAGACACAGTATTTGGTTATAGTGATGAAGGTCATGAGTGGCATGTATGTGCAACAATCAATCCCTACAGAAATGATTCTGGTATAGGTGTTCACGTTTGCTATGCAGTCCCTGCATATGAATATCATCCAACAATGATGGATCAAAATTGCATGGCCCTGCTTGCTCACACTGTGGACCAGCACCGCCTCAAATATCTATCACATTATACATGTTGCAACAGAGCCATCATGCCACATCTGAGTGCGTGATGTAGCTTGCATGTCTGACCTTATCAGACAGATGACACGAGTATGGGAAAGTGTGCATGGATCAAGTTCACAGACAGGCCAATGTCTGTGCAACTGCACAGCACAATGATGGAAGTGACAAGGAATGTGCCTCTCATGTATCAACTGACAGACACATACAGGCCTTTGACATCAGACAGGTGCTTTCAATTTGCAGTTGGTTGATATGTTTGAACAACTACCAGGCACATACATAGAATGGAATACAACCAGGTAAACTTATTGACATTCATGCTTCCCATGACATTCCACATGGGCCACCTATGGCCATGTGACTGTCATACTGCATGGACGGCAAACTCTGCATTACAACCCACCATCAGCTATTGTTCACCATGTAGTGAATGGCGTAACCCCTTACTACAATCATTGTTATATCACCAACATGGTGCCTGCAACTTTGGTATTTGGGCACTTATGCAACCTCACTCTGGGCACACCACAAGGCGTGGTGACAGACAGCTCAGATAAGCATCATGACATGGCATCCCATAGGGGCAGTTGTCAAATAGAACATGCAACTCTGTATGAGATGATGTAATTGATCAACATCTATCACATGTACCTGTCTAGGCAGACAATATTACACATAGGTGTCTCATTTCCTGCCCATGTAACAGGGGAGTACCCTTTGGGTGATCTGTACTGTCACACGGACATGTGCCACGCATGCCCACAACACAATATACTTTTAGAATGATGGGCATGTGCCATGAGTATGAACTTCGGCAAACATGCATAACCCAGGGATGTCATACAACTGCAGCCATACGTACCACTACACAGATATGGTAGGCCATGCATGATTGCCAAAACATACAATGCACAATGACGGCCACTCAACAGATGTGTCCCCATATTTAGCCAGGCCTCCCACACCTTGCACCTGCTCAAGAAGGATGAATTGGCTCGTGGCCTCTTCATGCGGTGTCAGCTGCTCCTCCTCTGATAGCCCCCTCCAGTTGCCAGTGTAGAGGCCAGGTTGACAATGACCGGGTGCTTGGTGTAACTGATCATTCCAGTGCTTCTGAACCTGTTCAGCATTGTGCATCTCCACACCTAAGGCGTTGATCTGGTCCGTAACCCTCTGCCAATGCACCATCCATTGTGCCGGTGTATGGGTGCTCCCCGCATATAGGCTCATGTCACGATGGTGATCGTTTACAGAGTCTATGAGGGTCATCAGTGAAGCACTTGTTCCTATGCGGGACAGTGTTATGTGCCGTATTTTGGGTTGGAGCCTCTTCCTGCTGTCCACGGTGCCTTTTCTTGGCCCGAGTGACATGATGTGTTGGTGCTGTACCTGTCTGGCTGGCACCAAGTTGGCATCCAGGTACATCATCTGTGGACTGGAGCGTGCCACGTCCTCCTGGGCCTGGGGCATATGTCTCCACACCACGTTCCGACCCCCTGAGGTTGGGGCAGATGTCTCCACACTGCGCCCCTGAAGCCCGGGGATGGGGCAGATGTGTCCTCACCACATCCCCCACCCTGGCCCTGTCTTCTCCCTTTCCCTCTTGGGGCCTTTCCACTCATGTCGCAGGTGTAAGGGATGAACGGAAGGCACACCAAGTTATTGTCCTGGGCAATATAAGTAAGGGAACAGAAAGCATGATGTGCACAGTTGATGTGAGGTCCAGCAAGACTCCAATGTACCCAAAAGGAAATGAATACAGTATGCGATAAACAGAGGCACCCAGGGACTCAAAAACTGTGTACACGATACCTGGAAAGCTTCCAAAAAGTGAAAAAGTGGCACAGGATACCCAGTTACCCAGAATCTCAGAAATTGCATGCGTAGTACCCAGAAAGCTTCCATGGAGTCAAATTGCATATGCGCACACCGTAGGCCTGAAAAAGTTCACAAAAGAAAATGCAGTACTCATTACCCGAAGGGAAGGATTGCGTAGCACCCCAAAATACATCTGCGAAACTCATCAGGATCGTAACCTTCATGTGCACAACCAGTGATGTGCACTGCATGTCTTATATCACCCCGTCATCGCTCTGAGCCACATAGGTGTGCCGCATAGATGCCCTGTGTCACTGCGCGCAGCACATAACTTACGTGTTAAGGGCCTTTACGCTGCTATCGGCAGCTGCAGATGCAAGGTGGACACCACTGTTCCTTCTGCCTATGTACTGCTGTTTTTGCCTCCTCCAGCCCTGCTTTGCCTCACTTACTCCTATATTGCTGCTGTCTGTTCGAGTGTGAGTGCCTGCCTGTAACCAGCACTGTCTTTGTGTGCCAGCTGTTCCACTTTTGCCTGGACTCCTGTGTTGGGCCTGAAACCACCCCTTCTGTACTTGCTGGGTCTTCCACCTCTGCCAACACCACCAAAGCTTCGAAGTACCTACCCAGGACACAGGATGCCCATACTTGCCTTTGGGGTTCCATGTCTGCCCCATTCACTCATCTGAGGGATGCAGCACCCCTTTGTAAAGGCAAAGGGCTGCCAGCTTCACCTCCACCAAAGTTGGCATCCTGGTGGATCAGGTCCTGGCTGCCAAAGAGGCTGAGAGTCTGGGATGAGATCACGGCTGCCATCAGCACAGAGGGGGTGGGAGTCCAGCCCAGCAGCATGGTACGGAAACACTGCGATGACCTCAAGACCGGTAGCCATTCCAAGGTGGCAGCAGTCCTCGACGCAGAACCCACCATGGTTGTGTACAGGGCTGGCTGCCACTGGTTTACCCATATAGAGCTGTGGGTACTTGAGAGGTTCTATACAGACCTCCACACCCAGTTCTTGGCCTGGAGAAGTCACCTGTATGCCACTGTAGAGTACTGATGTGAGAAAATGTTTGATGCTATATGTGTGGCATGCGTGTTTACAGATGCCACATCCTGCTCGCGGTTTTTGTGTGGTGTGAGATGCAGCTGATTGCTGCCTCATGACAATGCAGGACATTTGAGGCATCAGCTATTGTATACTGGTAATTGCGTGTGTATTGGCACATTGTGCTTTAATGGCTTGTGATACTTGGGCAGGTGCTGTGTGTGAGCATGGAGAAAGTGCTTGGACATGAAAGATGTGGAAATTCTATGCTGTTGGAATGATGTGTAAGATGTATGAGTCCTTGTGTGGCACACCTGAAGTGCATCCATGCATGCACATCTGCTGAGATTGACACACATGCATTGATGCCTGCATATGTTGAGATGATGCATTGATGTCCCTGGGACTGGGGTGGGACTTCTCATCCCATTTCATTTGGCTCACAAGTGTATGTGTGTACATACAATGTTTGTATGTTTGTCCGCCTCACATGTGCAATTTATTCACGAATATGTTTGCTTGTAGATGTTGCTTGCTTGTAGGTAATGCTGTTTCATCTGCACATTGGGGACTCTGTTTGTGTGCGTAGGTGCCCTGGCAAAGTTCCCATACACATGGCTGTATGTCAATCTTGTGTTTTCCTGTTCATTAGTATGGTGGTGGTGCCTGTTTTTGGTGATGTGTTGTTGACCACTGTACAATGTGGTTTGATGACATGTGCATGTGTTATGACTATGATTGGGTCTTCACACGACACTCATGCAGCATTTGCATTGCAGTTTTCTTGGGCACGTATGTGATGCTGGAAATGTATCAGAGGGACAGGGCCTCTGAATCCTTGTCCTCTTCTGCCTTTTATCGTGTGTTCTGTTATGTTTTCTGCCCAGGAATCCATTTGGGACTCCTGGCAGTGCAGCTCTCTCTTTTGGTTTGGTGAACAGACCCCTGGGATACCCTTATGGCACCCATGGGTGGGGGGGTACAACCCTGTGCCCCTAGTGTATGTTTTTGGGCACCTGTGGGTGGCCCACAGAGCAGGGTATGGGCTGGTGGCAGCTCCATGCTGAATTGGACAGGTGCTCTGGGTGTCCTCCATTTTGGGATACCCAGGCCCTGCCATTGGGATCAGTTGATTCCTGATAGAAACAAGATGGCCCCTGTGGCCTCTTGCTTTCTATTGCCTGTTGTCTTGTTTTCCCAAAGTCCTGGGATGCCCTGACTCTGTCCCTTCCCCCTGACTGGCTGTTGGGTGGAAGTTCCATATATGGTGTTGTTGTGAAGGCCCAGCTAGACTGACTGGAGCCTTCCCAGTGACTGTATGTTGTGGGTACCTCCTGTGGGTGGGACCTGGGTGAATGGAGTGTGTGACCAATATACACTCCTTGTTGTGGTTGTCTGGTTTCTGGCATGAGAGACAAAGACTGAGACAGCCCTGCCCGAAACTGGCCTGAATGCAGTGTGTAGTGTTGAATGGCTGGGTACTTGTCCCAATCCACATTCCTTGTTGTGAGTGTCTGAAAGGGAGGAGTGTGGCCTGAATGCACTGTGTGCCTGATTGGCTGACTGACTGCATGAATGCCCTTCTGTGTGATTGGCTGCTGTGTGTGTGCCAGCAGTGTGGATGAGAGACAGAATAGTATATCTGGGGACCTCTCACCACTGGAAATTGTTCAGAAGCATTCAGAAGCTGAGTCTCCACTCAAGAGTAACTGGATTTGCTGATCCTCGACGTCCAGCTGGAAGAAGAAGACTTGCTGTGGCATTTGCTTCGACGGAACTGAAGGTTGTCGAAATCGTCGAGGACTGACCCGAGAGAGGACCTGGTAAGGCGCCCTCTTCCCGTGCTCCGAGGGACCATCGAGCACCGCTGAATCTTCGCCGAAGCGCCCTGGAAGTCAGACCCTCGAAAGGCTGCCGACCCGAGACGGGACCGCCGAGGAGATCGAAGTGAAGCACCCGGACATCGACGCTGTCGAAGTCCATTGCCGTCGACCAGGGTTCGCAGGTCTGTGTAACCGCTGGAGGCCCGTCGAAGTTGTGTTGCCCAGCCGTGGGAACCACTTGACGCCGTGCCGCCGACGATCGGAGCCGTCCGCTCCATTGCCTAAGAACATTCAATCGAAGGACTCTCTCGACCGCATCGTCGACCGCTTATCCTGCCGGAGAAAGTCGAGGACGACCAACGCGCCGAGGAGAAACCTGCCGGTGGGTTTCCCGCCACCCGACGACCCCAAAGACTCGGACGACTCGACGCCCTTGCTGGGCTCCCGTCTCTACAATCTTTGCGGTCCAGAACTATTGTCATCGAGGTGCCCCGCACACCTCCGCCTTGCAGGACGCCGACGCCCCGACGCCGACGAGCACCGCTCGGACGGAGCTGCCGCCTCTTCGACAACGTTCGGCCTCGTTCGTCGACGGACGTTCGACGCCCCGTGCCTCCCGCCTGAAAAGGAAGGCATTCAAGAAGGGCCGTCGATTCCCCGTCGCCGAACAGCGAGTCCCTCGACGCTTGTCGACGCCTTTTCGAGGAACTCGACTCCACCAGGTACATTGGGGGGGTAAAAACATTATAGGAGAAAAATAGACTATTGAACAATATCTGGACTGGGCTGGGGTTATATCTCTTTATTTTGCAGGTTGCCCAGGTGGGGGGATCTCCACACAGAACTGTGTCCAGTAGCAAGGGCCAGTATTCTGCCTATTGTTTCAACCCTCTGTTATCTCTCCTCTCTCTATTGCTGGTTTCCTTCTTATTGATCTGTGTGCCATTTCTACAGTATTGTGAATGCACTTTAATGAGGTCTAATATTAGTGGTACCACTTTAGAATTGTAGATATTTACCATTGCTGATTTTCCTGAGCACAAAGTGCGTTATTGTGATAAGTGTACATAACCCTTGAATATTAATTATATAAAGACTGTGTTTTCAGTAATACAGTGTGTGGACATTCCTTTGTGGGGGCTTGGGGATACACTGTACTTAAGAACCAGCCTGCATCACCTCCTGAGAAGCTAGGCCTTGATTGCTCGTCCATCGCTACCGTATTAGAGAATCTTGGCTGGGGTCCTCTGTGCCTCCCCTCTACCATATAGAGAGCAGAAGTACAGACCCCCCCACCGGTCTTCTTTACAAAGCTGGTGGCAGCGGTGGGATGCTTATGGTTTTAAGACTCAGTGTATAACCGTGCCACTTACAAAATATCCGCACTTTTATTAGATTAAGGTTTGGGTGTGTACCAAATAACTGCATTACAAGCAATGGAGGCCATTGCAAATGGTAAATTGACTCGGATGAGCTTAGAGGCTCTCCAGAGTGCTTGTGAAGCCAGGGAGTTAGACTTTGTGGATAAGTCTAGGGCTGAGCTGATAGCTGCCCTGGTGGATTACCAGACTGATGGTGAAACTCTTGAGGAAGGGGGGGATGCAACCAGTGAGGACTCTGCCCCTGGGGTTGTCGCTGAATCTGTTTCTGGGAATGCCACCATTCCTGCTGCCTCTGTTCCAAACCCCAGCAATTCCATGGAACTTGAGTTATTGAGGATGAAGTTAGCCTTTGAATATCGCAAGTTGGAAATAGAAGCTGAGCTTAAGAAAGAGGAGCTGGCACAGCAAGTGGAACTCAAGAATAGGGATCTTGAACTCAGAAATAAGGACCTTGAACTCAAAAGCCAGGACACTGAATGTCAGAGAATCCAGCTAGAGAAAGCCAGAGTGGAGACTTCAGCTAGATCCAGTGAGAGTGTCAGGTCCCCAGCCACCAAGTTTATGAAAGATTTGGTTGGTGTGTTTGTGGAGGGTTCAGATATCCTCCAATGGATTGAAGCGTTTGAAATGGCTTGTGCAATTCATGATGTAGATAAAAGAGATTGGGCTAAGTGTTTGTTAAGCAGAGTGCCTCAAACTGGATATGACTGTATTCTGAAGCTGAGTGTGGAAGAAAGGGGTCAGTATGAGTGTATGAAGTCTGCTTTGATTGCCAAGTTTGGCAAGACACCTGCCCAATACCTTAAAAGGTTCAGGGAATTTAAGAAAAGAGAGAATGTGTCTTGGGTTGACTGGGTGAGTACTGCGCACATGAACATGATGGGGTGGATTGATGGATACAAGGTGAAAACTTTTGTTGAGTTGTCCCACCTCTTGTTTTTTGAGCATTTTTCTGAAGCCTGTTCACCAGAGCTGCGTCAGTATGTGGCTGACCAGAACATTTTGGACCCCTTTAAGCTGGCTAGGTTGGCTGACAAGTGGGTCTCCCACCGGGTGTCCCCTAAGGACTCCAGTGGGAAGGACAAGGACAAAGAAAAGGGGGCCTCTCAGAAAGCTGAGGAGTCCCAAAAGCAGTCACAGTCGGGTAAACCAAAACCTTCCTCTCCTAAGACCCAAAAATCTAGTGGGGATAAGTCCTCTGTGGGTGGGAATAAGAGTAGTGGTCCACCTGCTGCAAAGCAGGCTCCCAGTGGTTCCAGTACCGTACCCCGCACTCCTGGCACTTGTTGGGATTGTGGGGCTCTGGATCACAAAAGGGGTGACCCCAAGTGTAAAGGTAAGGCACTTGGAGTACAGGCTGTCAGCCTGACCTACCCTTACCCCGTGTCTGAGGTGGAGGCCACTGTCCTCCCCTCCTCTACAGGAATCACATTTGGTGCTCCAGTAGAGATTTCCTTAGTGTCCCTTGGGGCCTGGGACCAGTACGCAGAAGTACTGGCGACTATCCCGCAGAACACCCGTAGGTTTTTGAGAAGTGTCCTCTTGAATGGCCAGCCTTCTACTGGTTTGAGAGACACTGGGGCAAGCATGACAGTGGTGGACAGGACCCTGCTCAAGCCAGAGGACTATGTAGGTGCTCCTCTGAGAACCACCAGGTTAGCTGGTGGGCCTCCCAAATTATCGCCTGTAACCCTAGTCACACTCATGATTGGAGACAAGACAGCAAAGCTTCCTGTCCTGGTTCAGGACAATGTCCCTGCTAACATTCTGTTAGGAAACGATCTAGTAGAGTTGGGGTTGATCTCGGATGGTCTTCCCATGACTGCTGCTGCAGTCACTAGGTCACAGGTGACACCGGGTCTGGCTGTGAGTCAGGTATCCGAGCCAAAGGCGAGGCCTAAGGCAAGAAGAAGGAAGACCAAGAAGGCCACCTCTGTGGAGGGAACACCTTCTCTTCCTGCTGTTCCGACAGCACCCAATGGGATCCATGCTCCGGACGGGCTGGGTCCAGCGGAAAACCCAAACTCAACTCCTGTGGGAGAAGAGACAGAAGACTCTCCTGTGGGAGAGGTTCTCAACCCGGAGGATCATCCCGACCTTCAATGCTTGTTAGCTGAAGGGGGACCCTCCCGGGCAGACTTCTGTAAGGGACAGAGAGAGTGCCACTCTCTCGAGGGCCTGAGGAAACAGGCCCTGTCCCAGGCACAAGGTGAAGTGCCTAGGACATTCAAGATTTATTGGGAGGGTGAGCTCCTTGTTAGTGAGCCCACTAAGCCCGAACCTGGTGCCCGCAAGAGGTTGGTGGTACCCCAGGTTTACAGGCCCTTCCTACTGCAGTTGGCGCATGAGGTGCCCTTGGCTGGTCATCTTGGGACCAAGAAGACTAAGCAGAGGCTCTCTGCCCATTTCTACTGGCCACGGATGGGAGTAGAGGTGGAGTCCCACTGCAGGACCTGCCCAACTTGTCAGTTGTCTGGCAAGACTGGAGGCAGGGTCATTGCCCCACTGCAGCCATTACCAGTGGTTGGCACCCCATTTGAGAGGGTGGGCATCGACATCGTCGGTCCCCTTGACCCTCCCACTTCAGGTGGACATCGGTTCATCCTGGTCTTGGTAGATCATGCCACCAGGTACCCTGAGGCAATACCCCTTCGGACTGTTACTGCCAAGGTGGTTGCCAGGGCTCTCCTGGGCATTTTCACCCGTGTTGGATTCCCCAAGGAGGTTGTCTCTGACCGAGGATCCAACTTCATGTCTAGTTACATGAAAACCATGTGGAAAGAGTGCGGGGTAACCTACAAGTTCTCCACCTCTTACCACCCCCAGACCAATGGTCTGGTTGAGAGATTTAACAAAACTCTCAAGGGCATGCTAGGTGCTTTGGAAGAGCCCCTAAGGAGGAAATGGGATCTCCTCCTGCCATGCCTGCTGTTTGCTTACAGAGAGGTACCTCAAGAGGGTGTTGGTTTCAGCCCCTTTGAGTTACTCTTTGGACATCCCGTGAGGGGGCCCCTCGCCTTGATCCGAGAAGGCTTGGAAGCCACCCCTCCAGGTCCCGCCAAGCAAGTGGGGGACTATGTGTTAGGCCTCAGGCGGAGGATGACACAAATGATGGGTCAGGCAACAGCAAATCTCAAGGCCAGCCAGGAATTGAATAAGTACTGGCATGACCTGAAAGCTTCGCAAGTGGATTGGACTCCGGGACAGGAAATCCTTGTGATGGAGCCTACCAAGCCTAGAGCTTTGGCAGACAAGTGGACTGGACCCTTCAGGATCATCTCCAAGATGGGCGAAGTCAATTATCTGGTGGACATGGGAGCCTCTGGGGTAGCCCCCCAGGTATTCCATGTCAACAGGCTCAAGCCTTTCCACAGGCGAGCAGAAGTCTCATGTCTCTTGCTAGCTTCAGGGCAAGAAGAGGATGAGAGTGAGCCCCTTCCTGATTTGCTGCATAGCAACCCTCAGGATGGCTCAGTGGAGGGAGTACAACTCTCTCCCGATTTGACAACAGAGCAGCAGAGGGCCTGCCGGGCTTTGCTCCAGCAGTATGCCCCTCTGTTTTCACTGACACCGGGCCTTACACCGTGGTGTAAGCACGAAATTGACACTGGTGACAGTGTGCCTGTCAAAAGCAGGAGCTATCGTATGTCAGATACCGTCAAAAACCACATCCAGGCTGAGGTCGCCAAGATGTTGGATCTGGGTGTTATTGAACCCTCCACCAGTCCCTGGTCCAGTCCAGTGGTCCTTGTCCCCAAGGCAAGTTCCCCGGCGGGTACCAAGGATTGGAGGTTCTGTGTGGACTACCGAGGAGTCAATGCCGTCACCAAAACTGACGCGCACCCATTGCCCAGGGCTGATGAGCTCGTGGACACTATAGGTGCTGCCAAATTTGTGAGCACCTTTGACCTTACCTCAGGCTATTGGCAAATAGCTCTGACGGACCATGCCAAGGAAAAGCCGGCATTCTCCACACCTGAGGGACTCTACCAGTTTAGGGTCATGCCCTTTGGGTTGAAGAATGCCCCTGCCACCTTCCAGAGATTGGTCAACCATGCGCTCAGTGGGCTGGAAGCCTTTTGTGTGGCTTACTTAGACGACATTGCCGTCTACAGTTCCACCTGGGAAGAGCATTTGACACATCTGGATAAGGTGTTGCAGGCCTTGAAAAGGGCTAACCTCACTATCAAGGCCACCAAGTGCCAGATAGCTCAGGGGAAAGTTACCTATCTTGGTCATGAGGTAGGAGGGGGTCAAATCCAACCTCTCTCCAGTAAAGTACAGGACGTACAGAACTGGGAGACTCCCACTACTCAAACCCAGGTGAGAGCCTTTTTGGGCCTCACTGGGTACTATCGCAATTTCATGGCAGACTATGGAACCATAGCTGCACCCCTGACAGCTCTAACTTCACCCAAACAGCCTAGGAAGGTTAATTGGACTGAAGACTGTCAGAGGGCCTTTGATGGCTTGAAAGAAAGTCTGTGTAGGGCACCTGTGTTGAGTGCGCCTGACTACAGCCGACCCTTTATCGTCCAGACGGATGCCTGCGACACCGGAATTGGAGCTGTCTTGTCCCAGTTAGATGACAAAGGGAGAGAACATCCTATCATATTCATCAGTAGACAACTCAAGGGTAGAGAACTTAGGTGGGCTACTGTTGAAAAGGAATGTTTTAGTATAGTTTGGAGCCTTAGGCGTTTTAGGCCCTACCTTACGGGGTCCACCTTCAAGGTCCAAACAGATCATAAGCCCCTGAAGTGGCTTATGCAGATGAAGGGTGAGAATCCGAAATTGCTCAGGTGGTCGATTAGCCTACAAGGGCTAGACTTCACCATAGAGCACAGACCAGGGAAGAGTCACGATAATGCAGATGGCCTTTCCAGAAGGTATGTTGACCGTCTGGATGAGGGTGTCTATCCCGTGGGAGATTAGGCACCCTCCACCTCAGTCTGGGGGGGGCGACTGTGATGCTGGAAATGTATCAGAGGGACAGGGCCTCTGAATCCTTGTCCTCTTCTGCCTTTTATCGTGTGTTCTGTTATGTTTTCTGCCCAGGAATCCATTTGGGACTCCTGGCAGTGCAGCTCTCTCTTTTGGTTTGGTGAACAGACCCCTGGGATACCCTTATGGCACCCATGGGTGGGGGGGTACAACCCTGTGCCCCTAGTGTATGTTTTTGGGCACCTGTGGGTGGCCCACAGAGCAGGGTATGGGCTGGTGGCAGCTCCATGCTGAATTGGACAGGTGCTCTGGGTGTCCTCCATTTTGGGATACCCAGGCCCTGCCATTGGGATCAGTTGATTCCTGATAGAAACAAGATGGCCCCTGTGGCCTCTTGCTTTCTATTGCCTGTTGTCTTGTTTTCCCAAAGTCCTGGGATGCCCTGACTCTGTCCCTTCCCCCTGACTGGCTGTTGGGTGGAAGTTCCATATATGGTGTTGTTGTGAAGGCCCAGCTAGACTGACTGGAGCCTTCCCAGTGACTGTATGTTGTGGGTACCTCCTGTGGGTGGGACCTGGGTGAATGGAGTGTGTGACCAATATACACTCCTTGTTGTGGTTGTCTGGTTTCTGGCATGAGAGACAAAGACTGAGACAGCCCTGCCCGAAACTGGCCTGAATGCAGTGTGTAGTGTTGAATGGCTGGGTACTTGTCCCAATCCACATTCCTTGTTGTGAGTGTCTGAAAGGGAGGAGTGTGGCCTGAATGCACTGTGTGCCTGATTGGCTGACTGACTGCATGAATGCCCTTCTGTGTGATTGGCTGCTGTGTGTGTGCCAGCAGTGTGGATGAGAGACAGAATAGTATATCTGGGGACCTCTCACCACTGGAAATTGTTCAGAAGCATTCAGAAGCTGAGTCTCCACTCAAGAGTAACTGGATTTGCTGATCCTCGACGTCCAGCTGGAAGAAGAAGACTTGCTGTGGCATTTGCTTCGACGGAACTGAAGGTTGTCGAAATCGTCGAGGACTGACCCGAGAGAGGACCTGGTAAGGCGCCCTCTTCCCGTGCTCCGAGGGACCATCGAGCACCGCTGAATCTTCGCCGAAGCGCCCTGGAAGTCAGACCCTCGAAAGGCTGCCGACCCGAGACGGGACCGCCGAGGAGATCGAAGTGAAGCACCCGGACATCGACGCTGTCGAAGTCCATTGCCGTCGACCAGGGTTCGCAGGTCTGTGTAACCGCTGGAGGCCCGTCGAAGTTGTGTTGCCCAGCCGTGGGAACCACTTGACGCCGTGCCGCCGACGATCGGAGCCGTCCGCTCCATTGCCTAAGAACATTCAATCGAAGGACTCTCTCGACCGCATCGTCGACCGCTTATCCTGCCGGAGAAAGTCGAGGACGACCAACGCGCCGAGGAGAAACCTGCCGGTGGGTTTCCCGCCACCCGACGACCCCAAAGACTCGGACGACTCGACGCCCTTGCTGGGCTCCCGTCTCTACAATCTTTGCGGTCCAGAACTATTGTCATCGAGGTGCCCCGCACACCTCCGCCTTGCAGGACGCCGACGCCCCGACGCCGACGAGCACCGCTCGGACGGAGCTGCCGCCTCTTCGACAACGTTCGGCCTCGTTCGTCGACGGACGTTCGACGCCCCGTGCCTCCCGCCTGAAAAGGAAGGCATTCAAGAAGGGCCGTCGATTCCCCGTCGCCGAACAGCGAGTCCCTCGACGCTTGTCGACGCCTTTTCGAGGAACTCGACTCCACCAGGTACATTGGGGGGGTAAAAACATTATAGGAGAAAAATAGACTATTGAACAATATCTGGACTGGGCTGGGGTTATATCTCTTTATTTTGCAGGTTGCCCAGGTGGGGGGATCTCCACACAGAACTGTGTCCAGTAGCAAGGGCCAGTATTCTGCCTATTGTTTCAACCCTCTGTTATCTCTCCTCTCTCTATTGCTGGTTTCCTTCTTATTGATCTGTGTGCCATTTCTACAGTATTGTGAATGCACTTTAATGAGGTCTAATATTAGTGGTACCACTTTAGAATTGTAGATATTTACCATTGCTGATTTTCCTGAGCACAAAGTGCGTTATTGTGATAAGTGTACATAACCCTTGAATATTAATTATATAAAGACTGTGTTTTCAGTAATACAGTGTGTGGACATTCCTTTGTGGGGGCTTGGGGATACACTGTACTTAAGAACCAGCCTGCATCACCTCCTGAGAAGCTAGGCCTTGATTGCTCGTCCATCGCTACCGTATTAGAGAATCTTGGCTGGGGTCCTCTGTGCCTCCCCTCTACCATATAGAGAGCAGAAGTACAGACCCCCCCACCGGTCTTCTTTACAACGTACATGTGTGTGTGCATTGTGTGTGTGTCAGTTCATGGTTGGTACATGCTGCATTGTTAGTCATGTTTATTTTATGTATGGCACACCTCCATTGATGGTGGTTACTGATGTCCCAATATTCAAAGTTGCAGGAGCTCATCAAGAAGGCGGAGGCATCACTGTGGAGCATAAGGGCAGGCACAGAACCACCAGACCTAAGCGCACACCCCAGCAGCCCAACTTGAGTCCACATCATCTGAAGGTGAGCTGGCTGGAGGAGAGCAAGTTCCAGCGGGCGTAGCTGCTGGGGCTATGCCCCAAGTGGTTGTTGTGTTGGGGGTCTCCTCACTGGCTGTGGGCCAGGATGTGGAAATGGAGGGGCCATCCAAGGAAAAAGGCTCTCTGTAGTCATCCAAGGAGATGGAGCGGGTGGTGGAGGAGGAGGCAGGTGAAGGCCAGAGCACAGGGTTGGGTGGGGGCATCCAAGAGGGTGTTCAGCTTCCATCCCTGGGCCAAGGACAGGAGGATGTACAGTGTACTGTGGAGGGAGCTGTCCAACCTCATGTCCCTGCTCCATCTGATGCAGCAATGACCACCATCGTGGATGCTTTCACCCAGACTGTAGCCCCCCCCTTAGGGCCACAGGAATCACCCCTGAGATGGCACATGCCCTGCTGGCTGGAATTTCATGGCCGATGGCCTCGATTTGTGATGATGTGATGGTTTTGCGTTCCAAGCACTCACAGAATCACAAAATGATGGCCCTCTACCTGGCCCAGCTGGCATGAACGGTGCTCTCAGGTGGTCTGTGTGCACTGGCACATTCAGTTGCCCCCTCCTCCACTGCCTCTTCTATGCCCCAGTTATCCTTGGGCGGGCCTTCCCTGCCAGTTTCCATCACGGCCCCTTCTACTCCACTCCCACCCACACTGCCCAGTCTGGTGGTCAGCACGTCCCTGCCTCAGGTGGAAGTTCTGGCAAGGACAGATGTGGTGTTTGGTGTGCGTGACCAGCCACCTGCACAGGAACATGCATCAGTGGGACAGCTGGCACATCAGGACAGTGCTCATACTGTAGCAACCCATGGTATAACATACAGATGGTGGGGGTACTTATGTAGTGTATGCTTGGCCAGGCAGTGGCAGAATAGGAGTGACCAGGGGTAATCCTAGCAGAGCCCATCAATATTAAGGACGCAAGAGGGGCATCAACATACGGTCACCTGGCAGAATGAGCGCAAATGTTTTCGCAAATTGGAGTGCGTCCGGGTGGACTTTAGGATGCAGCTAATGGAGGAAAGGCACCGGGCAAGGATGGCACAAATTGCTAGGGCAAGGGCAGAGGTGATGGAGTGAAGGACACTGAGGTGGGTTGCCATACTGGAGGAGACTTGGATCTATATGGAGGGGGAGGTGTGGAGGTTGAGGGAGAGCCTGCAAGCTATCCAGGACCAGACTGCAGCCCACCTCCAACTCTGCCCTGGAGGAAGTCATGAGAGATTGTTACGTCCTCTGCCTACGTATAAAGTTCATTGTGTTGTTTTGATTTTTTAACATTTTTACATGTTTACCCTTGGATGTTTCCCCCTTCTATGTAGTTTGTTATCATAGTGTACATATTGCTAATACAGTATATCTTTGCTCATTACACAGTTGTTGTCTGTTTGTTCATTTGCTGCATTTTGTATAGTTTTATTTTGTTATGCATGTGTTCTGTTACTGCCACGTGGGTTGGGGGCCTAACTGTGGATGTGTGTCATGCACTCATCAATTGTGCAGTTGTGGGGGTTGTCTCCCAATGCATCACCACTGACCTACACACATCAGGTACCAGCCAGTGGGTGCTCTCATGTCATGCAGCACACCTGCCACAGCAATACTTCATCATCACATATGAGCTAGTTTATATCTGGCTGTACACATCATCCATCTGCTTGTCTCACACACTGTCAGACATCCTTTGCATCACCCTGACACAAGCCTTTTCACCTTGTGTTAGTTGCAGTACCTTGCAATGCTATGGTTTCATGCCTGAGTCCCTTCATTCAATGACTGTTGCTTGCTACTATGCACTCACATTACATCTGACTCTGTCCTATCAGTGATGCCTTGGACTTGTGTCCTCGGTCATTCACCAACAGCATTTTGGGCCATTTCAATGGCACTTGGGCACAATGATATGTAACATTGAATTCCATTGCTTTACTGTGAACTGGATCTCCCAGCCCTTTAAGATGAGATAGCAATGCCCTTGAAATAGATGGGGATGCAGAATGTATTCAAACATCAATAACCAAAACAGCTCAGGTAGTTGGCTCTTGAACCTTGACTCCAACATTCCATGTGTTCTCATTCTGCTCGATCTCTCTTCTGCCTTTGACACTGTCAACCATGCCATCCTGCTCAACCGTCTCCACGATAACCTGGGTATCACTGGTCAGACTCTGGCGTGGCTGACCTCTTTCCTTTCCAATCGACCCTCCCAGGTCCAACTGGGGTCTTCCCTCTCTGACATCTTTTTCTCCACCTGTGGTGTCCCCCAGGGATCTAATCTCTCTCCCTGGCTGTTCAACCAGTATCTGGCACTCCTTGCCCACCGCATCGCCGCTCTCTGCCCCAACTTTCAGTGCTATGCGGACGATACCCAGCTCATTTTCAGGCTACCCTCGGCCTCCTCCTCTCCTTCCCTCATCTCGGACTGTCTGTCTGCTATACAGGAATGGTGTGCCGCCAATGACCTCTGCCTTAATGCCAGTAAGACTGAGATTCTACTCATCGGCACACCCACTCCCTCCTTCCCTGCAGCTCTCTGGCCAGCCTCTCTTGGCCCTCCTCCTGCTCCTACCTGCAAGGCAAAAAACCTCTGGGTCATCTTCGACTCCACACTCTCCTTCTCTCCTCATATCTCTGACGTCTCTAAGAAGTCACACTACCAGCTGCACCTCCTCAGAGGTATTCTTCCCTTCCTCTCCTTCCCCCAGAAGCTCACTGTCTCCCGAGCCCTGGTTCTCTCGAAGCTGGACTACTGTAACAGCCTCTATCTTAATCTGCCTGCCTCCACTCTCCACCCTCTGCAACTCATCCAGAACAGAACTGTGAGACTTGTCCTTGGCCACAAGCCCAGGGACCGTATCTCTCCAGGACTGAAATCTCTACACTGGCCACCAGTGGCTGCGAGGATTAAGTTCAAAACCCTCTGCATTGTCCACAAGGCCATCTGGGACCTGGGGCCTAAATACCTTCAACTCTCTCTTCCTAAATATCTTCCTTCCCGAGCCCTTCGCTCATCCGTCTCCAACTCCCGCAGGGTTAGCCGCTTCTCGAAGCAACGAGCTGGGGGTAGATCTCTCTCCGCGGCAGGGGCCTCCCTCTGGAACAGCCTTCCTGCCTCCCTGAAACTCGAGGAGAACCATCTCCGGTTCCGGAAGCACCTCAAAACCTTCCTCTTTGCTTCTGCTTTCTCTCTCCCTCTCCCCTGCTAAATTCTTCACTGAAACTGCACTGAATCTGCAACTGGGCCACTCTCACCGACCTCGGTCCTGGGCCCAGCCACTCTCCCCTTGCACTGCATCCCTGGCAACCCCTGCACTGCGGGACTGTCTCTGTATCCCTACAGCCCCCCCTTCCCAGCACTTGTCTGCACTTACCTTGCACTTGCCACCAGCTGGCCCTATTTATTTATTTTTATTCTACTTACTTTGTACTGCACTTCCCCCAACCCCTTCCCCTTGCACTTTTTCCCTTCCCCCTACCCCTGCACTTGCGCGATCTGAAAGACACCTGGCCTAGTAGGATCGTTGTCTGTCTTCCCCTTGTTCCCCCCCTGCCTCGTCGCGCCTTGAAACACTTGTGTATAGGCGCGTTACAAATGCCATATCATATCATATCATATCATAACTGTTTTAATATCAATGATCTAGAACAGTTATTACATTGGACATCAGCAGACATCTCTCATCACGATCTGAAAGCATTTCATAAACAAATGTTATAGTGCATATCCATCATTGATGATGTTAACCTGCATATCACCAACGTCATCCTACGTGGCAACATTTAAATACCTACGAGTGAATATGATAGGGTCTAAAAAGGCAATATAGGTATACAATCCATACTCGTTTGGGCAGTGAAATAAAGTGATAGGCTTCTGAACATCAGGTGGGGTAACTAAGCCATTCCCTAAAATATGTCACTATGAACATCACTAAATATACAATGTCTAATTGGCTACTCAACTATAGGACCCTTGATCATGCTCTATCATGGGTTACTTTCTAACCTCCAACAGTACCTTCCCAACCTACGTTAGCAGCACGCAGGCTGAGCGTCCAGGTGCAGATAAGCTAGTCTTAACCATAGCTTCCCACCAATTAGCATGACCATCCATCACCAGCTTAGTGGTCTGCCCTCAATTAGAGCTTTGAACTCTTCCTTGGAAATGTTCTTTGCTATTGAAGAATTCAGGGGAGTGAAGGCAAACTCTGCCCTTGTGCGTATGTGTGACCATCATGCTCATCCAGCTTCTTCTACCCACATTACTAAAGACCACAAAATTGAGCTTTCAGTGTATTTAAATACTATTTTCTAATAAACCTCTGACGTCTTCTTGTTTCCGTCCATGTCTTCTGAAAAGGAGCTTTGTTCTTTCACACAATTTGTATCCAATGTCAGCTCACCCCAGTCTGATAAGACCTTGGATTCTTGGGCTCATCCAACCTCGCCTTTCTGGGTTTCGTCCAGAAAAAGCAAAAGCGGCCTTCCTTCTTTTGCTCAGCACTGCTATTGTACGTAGTGGGAACATCCATTATTTACTCACTTATATATATATATATATATATATATATATATATATATATATATACACATGTTGGCGTATGTACATATGTTCACTATAAAGCTAGCCTCAAGGATACTTCATCTGCGTTTCTTTGCATATTTACATGTGTGAAATAACTCAATCTCTTCATTATTTTTGTTGCATAAGTCTCTTCATCTTGATCCAAAGATGTCGCTTATCTTAGATACATTCTTGATGCCTTCATACAATTGCCTGCATTCTCTGGAATCTGCATCTCTTCTCTATACCTCAACTTTGCATTGTGTGACGTCATTATTTCTCTTTGTTTATTCAATTGTCGTGCTTTCTTCCGGACTATCCATCGGCCAGCCATCATACTGTCGCATATGCGGGTACGGTTGCCTCAATGGGAACCTTGCTTCCAGGATTCTCCTTGGTATGCGTAATTCAAATGGCTTTGTACGTGTGTCATATTCTGGTTTCCAGCTGATAGGCAATATGGGAAAAGTGATTGAGGTGGGGGTACTTAGCTCCTTCTCTACAACGGTGTCACATGTGCATGGTGCTTTCACTGTGTCACTGGTGCTATGTTCTGCTGTCCTGTTGCTGTGCCACTAGTTGTGAAGTACCAGTGAGTCATGTGATAAGCTACAGACATGGATTCCGCATTAGTGCCCCCAGTTGTCATATCTATGGGTGGGTATGTGGCCAGTGTGCTTCATGTTGGGTTTAGGCCAGCAGAGTTGAGGTAAATTGTTGTTCAACATTGGACATGTAGGGGGGTTATGTGGCAGGGCCAGGCTGGTGTGCTGTCAGAGGTGGGGGAGGAGGATGGTAGGTGGTGTGAGGACCTGTGCGGCTGCCTGGGGTGGTGTTGGAGATGAGGGGGGCTGGTGGGAGGTGTGAGGACCTATGGGGTTGCCTGGCAGTGGTTTTGGAGGTTAGGAGGTCTGACAGGTGGTGTGAAGACCTGTGGGGTTGCCTGGGGTGTTGTCAGAGGTGAGGGGGGCTGGTGCACCTGTGGGGCTGCTTGGGTGTGAGGCCGGAGGCTAGAGGGGCTGGTGGGTGGTGTGAGGACATGTGGGGCTTCCTGGTGGTGGTGTCGGAGGTGAGGCAGGCTGGTGGGTGGTGTGAGGACCTGCGGTCTACCTGCGGGTGGTGTCTGAGGTGAAGGGGTCAGGTGGGTGGTGTCTAGCCTTGAGGGTGCTGCTGTATATTCTGGGTATTTGGCAGCTGTTCCAGTGCATAGGGATTAGGGTGGAGGGTTAGCAGGATCACAGGGGTGTAGCCATTCCGGATGTGGGACCTCACGCATACTGGCTGGGGTGAAGCCATTACTTATGTGGGGCATCACGTAGATTAGCTGGGGTGCTGCCGTTACTTACAGGGAAGACCGCGCAGGTTTGCTGGGGTGCAGCCGTTACTTACGTGGGGCATCACGCAGATTGGCTGGTGTGCTGCTGTTACTTACGGGGGAGCTCATGCAGGTTCTCAGTGGTGAAGCCGTTACTTGCGTTGGGACTTGCGCAGATTGTGTGGGGTCCTGCCGATACTTATGGGGACCTTGCACAGGTTCTCAGGGGTGCAGTTGTTACATATGGGAGAGCTCGCACAGGTTTGCAGGAGTGGCTGGTGTTGAGTCAGTGGTGGACGCAGACGTTTTTGAGATGGTTGGTCTGTGGTTCTGTCTTTGGTATGCGTGGGGACTGTTAGGCGGAATCACCTGCAGTAACCTTGGGTAAGACTACATGTAATTAGGACCACAAGTGTAAGCACAATTTCACATTTGGTACAAGCCTGTACTACACAGTAAAGTGGTAGCGATGGCTGAGCACACAGACTTATCTCAAGAGTTTAAATGAGCAGTAGAACAAGTTACACAAAGGACCAACAAATACAGTGATTCAAATATACACTTACTCAAGGTTTCTTGGTAAAAGAATAAACATTTATTTACTCAGTCAGTTAGAAAACATTACACTAGCATAAGCAGCTCAATATCACACACTAATAAACCACAAAAATACAACTGGTAAGTAAATGAACAAGTTTAGCTCCAAATGAAGTAGGAGCAAAATGGCACTTCAGATACTTAATAAAGGGGTAAAAAGACAAGGTTATAAGAATAGACAGCGCAAATACATTCATAGGCAGGGCAAAGGGTTTCAGTTAAGTACAACCAGCAATTCTTCTCAATAGGCCTGGGCCAAAGTCAATGGCTCAGAGTCTTTTGTAGAGGATAGCACAGTTCTGGTAGATAACGGTTAAGTCTTTGCCACAGAGATTAGAAAAATTCAGCTAGGAGAAAAGTTTGACAAATGTTAAGAGAAGGACAAGCCTTCGTAGTTGAGGAAAGAATCACGCACTTTCTCGATGGCCGAAAAGGTTTCCGGACCGCGTTTGCACAGTACATTGTCAATGAAGAAGAGCTGTAGCTGAGGCAGTTGTTCCTGGTAGTTCAAGCATATCTCGCTGTTCCTGAGCTTCCTTCATGGGGACAAGAAGGAGGACGTCAGGAGGTATCTGCATTGCGCAGGGATGAGGCCAAAAGCTGTAGTAAGACATCGGTTTAAGGTTTGAGTGCCTTAAAGTCCACAAGCTGGTTTCCTTCCCTCTGGCTATCCGATTTTCAACAGCACTCTGATGAAAATTTGACCAGATGAGGACAGTGTCCACTTGGCTTGCGAGATGGTTTTTCATACCAAACTCGAGGGAAGAAGTTAACCTTGAAGGGCTTCTCTGTCGATGGAATTTCAGGCAATTTGGACCTGCAGCAGGGCTTTGCCAGTCGTCTAGGAGTTGCAGCAGTCCTCTTCCTTCAGCTCGGCTTCGACTCTTTCATTCCAGTGGTCGACTCTGCTTTCCAAGTCCCAGAGACATGCTTTTAAAGTTTCCCCAATTCATTCCAGCATGGCTGTCACTCACACAGCAGGGTGGCTGTCCTTGCTGGACAGCCAGCCAGCCAATCACACCAGAGTGCATTCAGGTCTCCTAGGAGACTAACCACAGGGAGTTTCGGGCATCTCCCTCACATCCTGTCCATCCCAGACACCATGGCGCCAGAGGAGGGCTTCAGCACTGAAGCCTGCCAAAGGCCAACAAACAAAGGGACCAAACCTGGTTTGGCGTGCAGAGACAAACAGAAGAAAGACCTTTCCAAAAGAAATGATGAAAAAAGATGACCGTAGTCTGTTTTTACAGATAGGTTTTAGGCACCATATTGAAAAACATGGCTGACCCGATTTTTAACTACCACTGTTAGCGGTTGGGAAAAATCACTTTAGTTTGATCTAAACCACTGCCACCAGCCATTTAAAGTAGGAACGGGTAACATTTTAATGTTACGTGAGTGTTTTGACCATCTCAAGGGTTGGTGGTCAGTCTGAATCACAAAAGTAGATCCATACAAGTATGGCCTAAACTTCTTCACTTACCATACAATAGCAAAGCACTCAGGCTCTGTGGTTGCCCACCTTGTTTCTGTTCCTTCAGCTTCCTGCTGATGAAGGAAATGGGTGCTCCCTACCTTACACATCCAGTTGACTAAGGACTGCACTATATCTGTATTCGAAGCATATGTCTGCAAAATGAAGGTTTGGTTATAGTCAGGAGCTCTTAGGACTGGAGCTTGAAAAGGGGCTTTCTTTAGGCCTTCAAATGCTTGAGTGAACTCCTCATTCCACCTGACATTTTAGGGAATTTGGGAAATGAGATCACATTCAAGGAAGAAGCTATGGTCCCATATTTCTCAATGAAGTTCCTATAGTACCCAGTGAGGCATAGGAAGGTTCTCACTTGGGTTTGAGTAATAGGGGTGGCCTAGTTTTGTACAGCTTGTACTTTGCTAGGCAATGGCCTGACGTCACCTCCTCCTATGTCATATCCAAGGTAGACCACTTTACTCTGACCAATTTGACATTTACTAGCCTTTATGGTCATATGGGCCTGCTCAAGAGCCTGCAAAACATATCCTCAGTGGTCAACATGTTCTTTCCTAGTAGGGCTGAACACTGTAATGTCATCCGAGTATGCAATGCAGAAGTCCCCCATCCCATTCAGAACTTGATTAGCCGTCCGTTGGAATGTAGCAGGTGCATTCTTTAGTCCAAAAGGCATTATCTTAAACTGGTACAGGCCTGCTGGGGTGGAGACTGTTAGTGCTATTTGCCAATAGCCTGAAGTGAGGTCAAATGTACTGAGGTACTTGGCTGAACCAAGTTTATCCACCAGTTCATCTGTCCTTTGGTAAAGAGTGGGCATCAGTCTTGGTGACTGCATTAAGAGCTCTGTAGTCCACACAGAATCTCAACTCCTTGGATCCTGCCTTTGGTACTAGAACAACTAGACTAGACCATGGACTGGTAGAGGGTTTTATTACCCAGAGATCAGGCATCTTGTTGACCTCCTCCTTTATGTGGGATCCTACATGATCTGACATCCTGTAACCTCTGTTTGTAACAGGTAAACAGTCACTAGTTTGAATATCATGCTGGCCCCAAGCGGTCAAGCGTGGTGATAGTGAAAACAAGGAGGCAAACCGATTTAACAGAAACGTTAACTCCTCCTGTTGTTCAGGTGTCAAGTTAGAAGAGAGATTAACTGCTTCTATTGTCTCATCTAAAGGCTGGCCTCTGAGTAGGTCAAGCAGAGGTTCCCTCTCCTCCTCCTCTTGAGCTGACGCTAGAAGCAAAGCTCCCACTTCTGGTCTTGAGACATAAGCTTTTAAACGGTTGGTGTGAAAGACTCTGTGAGCCTCCTTAGGATTGTCTAATCCTAGTTTACCCACAACCTTGAAGGGTCCTATCCATTTGTCCTGTAAGGCCCTCTGCCTTGTAGGTACCATAACTAGAACTAGCTGGTCTTGAGTAAACTCAACCATGTTGGCCTTCTGGCCATGCCAGTGCTTCACCAGAGCCTGACCTGCTTTCAAGTTGTCTGATGCTTCTGCCATCATGTGTGACATTCTCCTCCGGAGACCTATCACATAGTCAGTGAATCTCACTGGCTTGGGGGAAGGAGCACTCTTGAACGCCTCCTTAATTAGGGCAAGGGGCCTCTAACTGGAAGCCCATAAAGAAGTTCAAAGGGACTAAATCCAACTCCCTCCTGAGGGACTTCTCTATAAGCAAAGAGAAGGCATGGCAATAGAAGGTCCCACTTTCTTCTAAGGGGTTCATCTAAAGCACTGATCATGCTCTTCATTGTATGGTTAAACCTCTCTACCAATCCATTTGTCTGAGGATGGTAGGCAGTTGAGAACTTGTAAGTTACTCCACAATTTTTCCACATGGCCTGCATGTAGACATAAAATTGGATCCCCTGTCATAGATAACCTCCTTAGGAAAACCTATTCTGGTTAAAATACCAAGTAGGGCCTTAGCCACAGCCTGAGCCGTAACAGTTCTCATAGGTATTGCTTCAGGATACCTAGTAGCATGGTCTACTACAACCAGGATAAACCTGTTTCCTGAAGATGTTGGAGGGTCTAAGGGATCAACAATGTCAATTCCTATCCTCCCAAAAGGGACTCCCACCACTGGGAGAGTGTCACACTCACCTGGGTCTCTGCGGGAGCGATGAAGTCTTCCGGACCTTTTCCCCGGAGTAGTGGAGTGGTACTACTGGTATCGTAGAGAAAGAAGTGAGCTGCTTAGTTTGCCTGGATATGGCCCAAATCCCCCTTTCCCTCCTCCCGTGTGTGTACTGTGATAGAAGTGCAGGGGTATGGCTCACCTTTAGGATAGATTGGGCGAGCTCTCCATCCTGAACTAGGCAAGGGTGCTGTATCTCTGAGACCCTTGGAACTTCATTAGGTTCGGGGTACTTGCTGGTAAGTTCTAGTTCCAGTTGCTTCACTGGTTCTATATTTGCAGGTAAGTTCTAGTTCCAGATTGCAGGTAAGTTCTAGTTCCAGATTGCAGGTAAATTGTAGTTCCAGTTGCTTCACTGGTTCGGGTTATATTTGCAGGCACGTTCTAGTTCCAGATTGCAGGTAAATTCTAGTACCAGTTGCTTCACTGGTACTGGTTATTCAGTGCTTCATTGAGAGACCTTACTATGCGGCGAGTTCTGCGTGCGATAGACAAGATGATTACTAGTTCTAATCCTGTTCTTTTCTTTCTTCACAGGTGATCTTCGGTGGTTCTCTGAGGGATCTGACAAAGGAGGCGCACGCAAGAACTCTAAACACTACCTTAGAGTTTTCCAAGATTCGGGTAAGTGATGCTGCTGACTGCGCGCACTCTCGCTGAAGAAGGTGGATTGCAGCGAAGGCGCTTACAGGTACTGCCTTTCTTAGGCTGTCTTTCTTTTCCAGATGCTGAGATCCAGGACATGTCCGCGGACAAAGCCGAGGAAGGAACCAGTCGAAGATCGCTGTAAGCGTATTGCCCGAAGCCACAGTTGCAACACGAAGCACGGATCTGACTTTGGGCATGGCTTATATAGCCAACCATGCCCAGAGGCTGGAACGTGCCCTGGTGTTCACAGGATTCACAAGAAGTCTCCTTGGAGCCATATTGAGTATGCAGGAAGTGTGCCTGAGCCAATCAGAGTCCCTAAAGGGGGCCAGGGCTAACTGTGAAATGCACCTGAGTGCAAGAGTGTGGCTAATGGATGCCTGCAAGGCGTGTTTAGTCTGCCAGTCTCTAACCCATCTTGCTCCTACCTGTTCCCCAGCATATATGACAGTCTTCCCCCTCAAGGCCCTTCCTAACGGTGTACCTTCTCCTCCGGGTTTGGTGGGATTGTCCCTGTGGAATTTGCAGAGTAAACGAGGGGCATGAATGTTCTCCCTGGGTTCCCATGACCTATCCTGGGTTCTGTACCCTTTCCAATCTATCAAATAGTAGAGGGTCTTCTTGATGATCTTAGAGTCCAGGATACATTTTACCTCGTATTCAGGTTCTTCTCCTTCAACCACCATTGGTGTCTGGGGAACTTGCATTTGAGTGCTAGGATGTACAGGTTTTAGTAGTGAGAACATGAAATACTGGTTGTATTCGCATATTAGACGGTAGGGTTAGTTTCATGGCTCCGGAGTTGATTAATTTTGCACTGGTAAATGGGCCGATGTATTTTGGCTGAAATTTCCTGGGCCCTTTCAAGGCCATATATTTAGTTGCCAACCACATAGAATCCCCTGCTTGGTAATCTGGAGCATTCCTCCGGTATTGGTCTGCATATCTCTTCTGGGTAGCCTTGGCTGCCAGTAAATGTCTGGTTGCTTCTTGTGCTGTTTGTGTTATTTGCTCATGTAACTTTTTTACTGCAGGCATTTCAATCGTTTCCGGTGGGTCATACACTGCGGTTTGTGGATTTTGGCCATACAAGGTATAAAAGGAGTCTGTTGTGTTGAAGCATGGATTGAGTTGTTAAAGGCGTATTCAGCCATCCATAGAAGTTCAGTCCAAGCTTGATCGGTCTGATGTAAGAGGCAGCGAAGGTACTGTTCGAGGGTCTGGTTAGTGCGTTCAGTCTGGCCATCGGTTTGGGGATGGTGACTGGTTGACAATCGTCTTTCGGTTCCTGCCAGAGCGCAGCATTTTTTCCAGAAGGAACACACAAATTGACTTCCCCTGTCCTAAATAATCACCGAGGGGAATCCATGTGCCCTTACGATGTGCTCAAGGAAAACCTGTGCTAAAGTTGATGCTGAAGGGATTCCTTTTAACGCTAGGAAATGGGCCATCTTGGAGAAAAGATCAACGACTACTAATATGGTGTTATATCCAGAGCTCGAAGGTAGATCCGTAATGAAGTCCATTGAGATGGTATGCCAAGGTGCCGGTGGTATTGCCATGGGTTGTAATAGACCAGCTGGTTTCTGTCTGGAAGTTTTGTTTTGTGCGCAGACTTCACAAGAGTTTACGAACTTAGTCACGTCTTCCCGCTATGTCGGCCACCAGTAATGTTTCCTGACCTTCTCAAGGGTCTTCGTAATCCCTGGATGGGCTTCCAAAGTTATGGTAGTTGGTCATAATTTCCTCTTGAAGAGTACAAGTGGGGAGGAAAAGATGACCTTGGTAGTAAGGTAGACCATTGCATATGGTGAACTGTTCTCCTCTTATGTCCCAGGTCTTCTTTTTGTCTTCTCTGAAGGTATCTCTAACGGTTTGTTGCAGGAGTTCAAACGACATGGGAGGTCCCCCACAAAGCCCCAGAATTTTATGAAAGGGAATGATTTCCACCGGATCGGGGGTGGAGTAGGTGTCTTCACCCTTGCCTATGCGATAGAGAGGGCATCAGCCTTGCCGTTCTTAACTTCAGGTCAATATGTAATCACAAAGTCATACTCAGACAGGAATATGGCCCTTCGGAGCTGCTGGCATTACTGTGCTTTTGCAGACCTTAAATATGGTAGGTTTTGATGATCTGTTATGATGGTGATGGTGTTCTTGGCCCCAAGTAAGTAGTGTCTCCATTCTGACAGGGTGTCTTTAATGGCCAGTAGTTCTTTGTCGGTAACTGCGTAATTGAGATCTGCTGAAGTAAACTTCCTGGACCAGAATTCTATGGGGTGTAAGTACCCCGTTTTCAGATTTTGTTGGTATAGGACAGCCCCAATAGCCGCACTGGAGGCATCTGTTTCCATGATGAATGGAAGGTCTGGTTGTGGGTGTTGAAGCACCGGTGCCGAGATAAACTTGTCCTTTAAGGCTCAGAAGGCTTCTTCTGCTTCTTGTGTCCATTCCAATTTTTGTTTTTTGCGTAGCAGGGAGGTGATTGGATGAACCAGATGTGAAAATTCAGGTATAAATCGTCGGTAAAAGTTTGCAAAACCGAGGAAGCTTTGCACTCCCTTTAATGATGTCGGTGATGGCCACGTGACGATTGCCTCCACTTTGCGGTTGTCCATTTTAATTCCACCTGGTGATAATACAAAACCTAGGAACTCTACTTCAGTGATATGAAACGAGCATTTCTCGAGTTTGGCTTATAGATGGTTTTGCCTTAACTTTTGAAGCACAGCTCTTACATGCGTCACATGTTCTTGCACATTGGTGAAATATATAAGGATGTTGTCGATATATACAATTGCGCAAACATCCAGCAGTTTTCTGAGAACATCGTTCATTAAGTGTTGGAACGCTGCTGCAGCGTTGCAAAGCCCAAAGGGCATCACTTGGTATTCAAATAGGCCGTATCTGGTCCGGAAGGCGGTCTTCCATTCATCACCCTCTTTGACGCATATTAAATGGTAGGCGCCGCGAAGATCCAATTTCGTGAAAATCTTGGCTCGTCGCATCTGGTCGAGTAGTACTGGGATCAATGGTAATGGGTACCTGTTCTTTATCGCTACCTGGTTCAAGGCCCTATCGTCGATGCACGTGCATAGGTCACCCTCTTTCTTGGGAACGAAGAAAAGCAGCGAGGCTGTCGGGGACTTAGAGGGCCTGATGAAACCGTTTGCCAGATATTGGTCCAAATAGGTCTTTAGGTAAGCGTTTTCCTTTTTGGACAAGGCATAAATCGGGCTACAGGATATCTGTGCCCCAGGTGTCAGATCAATTTGGCAATCATAAACCCTGTGAGGAGGTAGGGTGTTGGCTTGATCCTTGGCAAAAATATCCTGGAGTTCTTGATACTCCGTAGGTAAGGTTCCTATTAAACCTAAATCTGATATTTCCTTAAAGGATGCTGGTAGTGGGGGTCTCCCTTCCCGATCCTGGTGATAACAGTGGTTACATTCCCTATAGAAGGTTAAAGTTCTGGCGCGCCAATCTATAAGTGGATTGTGAAGTTCCAACCAGAGTATGCCGAGTATCAACTGGAACTGGGGGGACGCGATACGATCAAATGAAATGCTTTCCCTATGGATGCCTTGGCAAATTAACGTGATATCAGCAATGCATCGAATTACTGGTCCAGAAAGCTATCCACTGCCGTCACATTCTCAGCATTCCTCTTCGTGCAAATGGGCAACACTATCCTGCCTGCAGTCTCTAGGTCCATATAATTCCCGATAGTGCCACTTCAATAAACGCTTCAAGTGTGTGCATCTTGTTTGGTTGTTGCTGGCCTGCCAGGACCACTGGAATTGCAAAATGAGAGGTCAGATGAATCTTTCTTGTGCTCGACAAACCGACCTCTAAGTCTGCCGGGCATCGGCGTTTGCCGCCTCATTATCTTTCCCTTTGATACTGTCCATAGCTCCTACTGTCTTTCGTGGAGGCTTTGCGGGACAGTTTCGAAGAAAGTGATCTGTTTGGCCACAATACAAACATAGTTTTTCCTGGCGCCTTCGTTCTCATTCAGCCTTAGTAAGAGGTCCGCGAAGAACCCGCAGTTGCATAGGTTCGGAATGTGATTCCGTGGGTTGCCGGGTCGAGTTTTCTTTGGGCCGTATGTAAATTGTCCGACCTTCCGTATGGGCCCGATCTGCCTTATGGTTTTGTAGGCGGTGATCTAGTTGCATAGCCAAATCTATATACTCAGAACAGTTATCTCAAGGGTTCACTACTTGGGATAGGACATCTTTGATCTCTCCTCGTAAACCCCAGTAAAACAACGTGATGCGCTTTTCATCAGGCCAGTTTGATTCAGCAATCAGGTGATTGAAAGTGGCAACATAAGCGATAAGTTACTGGCTACCCTGCTGGAGAGACAATAATTCCTCATCAAGTGCTTGACACTGTGTGCAGCGGGCAAAGAGTTTCTCCAACTCTCATTGGAAACCAGCATAGTTCTGTAGCAGAGGGTCATCTCTACTGACCAACAAACTGACCAATCCGCTGCATGACCCCCTAAATATGAGAGCACAAAGGCTACCTTTGACTGATCCATAGGGAAAAGTCGGGGCTTGCACAAAAAGTGCAGATGGCACTGATTCATAAAAGCTCCAAACCGTCTGGGATCCGCTGTGAACCTCTGTGGGGGGGCTAAGAGTATGTTCCCCAGGATGGCTACAGGTGTTACTGATGATGGCGTTGGATTCGGCCCTTGAGGAACCCCACCTGGACGAGGGGACAACCCTGCATGAGTCTGCAATAACTGCCTAACCAAATTCTTAGTCTTATATCTGTTTAACACCAACTCTCGTCGCAAGGAGTTGGTCTCCGAATGAGCCGCATGCACTTCGGCCCACAATTCCCCTAACAATTGCGCCAACTGGTCAACCTCAAAAGTCTCCATCACTCAGGCAGAGTGTTTCAAAATAGCCTTGTGTTCTGTCACACTCACCTGGGTCTCTGCGGGAGCGATGAAGTCTTCCGGACCTTTTCACCAGAGTAGTGGAGTGGTACTACTGGTATCTGTTGAGAGAGAAGTGAGCTGCTTAGTTTGCCTGGATATGGCCCAAATCCTCCTTTCCCTCCTCCTGTTTGCGTACTGTGATAGAAGTGTAGGGGTATGGCTCACCTTTAGGATAGATTGGGTGAGCTCTCCATCCTGAACTAGGCAGGGGCGCTGTATCTCTGAGACCCTTGGAACTTTGTTAGGTTTGCGGTACTTGCTGGTAAATTCTAGTTCCAGTTGCTTCACTGGTTCTATATTTGCAGGTAAGTTCTAGTTCCAGATTGCAGGTAAATTCTAGTTCCAGTTGCTTCACTGGTTCTGGTTATTCAGCACGTCACTGATAGACCTTGCTATGCGGCGAGTTCTGTGTGCGGTAGGTGAGATGATTACTAGTTCTAATCCTGTTCTTTTCTTTCTTCACAGGTGATCTTCAGTGGTTCTAGGAGGGATCTGACGAAGTAGGCACACTTCGGGTAAGTGATGCTGCTGACTGCGCGCACGTTCACTGAAGAAGGTGTATTGCAGCAAAGGCGCTTACAGGTACTGCCTTTCAAATGATGCTGTTTTTCTCTTCCAGATACTGAGATCCAGGATGTGCGCGCGGACGAAGCCGAGGAAGGAACGAGTCGAGGATTGCGGTAAGCGTGTTGCTCGAAGCCACAGTTGCAACACGAAGCACGGATCTGCCTTTGGGCGTGGCTTATATAGCCAACCACGCCCAGAGGCTGGAACTTGCCCTGGTATTCACAGGATTCACAGGAAGTCTACTTGGGGCCATCTTGAGTGTGCAGGAAGTGTGCCTGAGCCAATCAGAGTCCCTAAAGAGGGCCAGGGCTAACTGTGAAATGCACCTGAGTGCAAGAGTGTGGCTAATGGATGTTGGATGCCTACAAGGTGTGTTTAGTCTGCCAGGCTCTAACCCATCTTGCTCCTGCCTGTTCCCCAGCATATATGACAGAGAGGCACCACGGGTGCCACATTCTTGGCTCCACTCTTGCCAGAGGTTTGGCAAGTGGGACAGCTCCTACAGAACTACTCTACATCAGACCCCAACTTAGGCCAGTAGAAATATAGAGAGAGCCTTTCCTTGGTGTTATTAAAACTTAGGTGACCACCAAAGGTATTTCATGGGCAAACTGTATGAACTGGAGTCTGCTTTCAAGATGCACTACAAGTCTTCTGTAGTCCCGTGGGATAGACTCAGTCGGTTCACTGTAGAAGAGGCCACCTTCCCAGTACAACCTATGCTTCCCTGGCTCTTGCCCATCCAGCTGGGAAGCTGCACTCTCTTTGACCTCTGCTGAAGTCTGCCCTACAGGGTCCACCTTCTGCCAGTAAAGACTGGGTGGTCTGCAGGATCCAGCTCTGATTCCTCACAGTCAGTAAGTTCTGTGGACTGGGAGTTATAGTTTCCTCTATAATCTGCTCTGGAGAGCCCCTTAAGGTACCCTCTCTGGACTTCCTAGTCTGCTCCTGTTTCCTTTTTCTGGGAGGCCTGGGGGTGCTTGATATAACTCCAAGAGTCTTTAAGTCATTCCTCAACAGGACTCTCCCAGTTACTTCACTCTGCACACTTCAGTTATCTTGACTGTCATGTCATCACACTGGATGAGAGCTGGTAACTGTGGAAGCATTTGGACAGGGCCTCCAGCAAGCTTAGTTAGGAATGTGGGTGCCTTAGCAACATCCTCTTCCTTGCAAAATGATTCATCAACTACAATTATGCTGACCCCAGTGTCTCTAATGGCAGGGGTCCCCTGACCATTCACAAGAACACTGTCTTTGTAATACTCTTTAGTATTGTCTGGATTAGAGTTATACACATCTAAGTTCTGTTGTTCCCACAGACCCAGGGATACTAAAGAAACACTGGCTGAGACTTTCATGGGTTCCCCAGCCAGTAAGTGAAAGTTTCCACTTGCCATTGGTACTTCATCCACTGGGGAGAAGACTAAGGAGACAGTGTGGACCCCTGAAGGTGTGCCCTTACACCTGGGATACCCTTTCACATGGTCAGTTGACCCACAAGCATAACATTTACCAAATGTGTTTATGAATGGGTGTTTGTTCTGACCTCCTTCTGGTTTGTCACCAGAAGGTACACTAGCATGATTTGTTTTCCCTTGTGGATTACTCTCGTTATGTTTGTGGCCCTCTTTTGGAGTGGAAGTATTAGAATTTTCTTTGGTATCTTTCTTGTGCTGATTCCATCATCCTTCTTCTGAGTTACCCCAGAATCTTTGTGAGTAGCCCTGTTGGCAAAACACAAGTCAGCAGCCCTTGTTAACTTCTTGGGATCAATTTCCTTAGAGTCAGCCAGGTACTGTCTCAGCTCAGGAGAGCAGGCATCATAAATAGATTGCAACATAAACAGATTTCTCATACCTTCAGAAGTGTTCACTCTGTAACCCTTAACCCATCCATCTAAGTTTTTCAAACATTCAGTCACCCAGGTAGCCCAAGGGGTACCATCATGCTTTCGGAGGGTTCTAAACCTCTTAACATACTGAGAAGGGGTCTTCCCAAATCTAGCTATCAAAGCTAGCTTCACGGTTTCATACTCCTTTCTGTCTATATCCCCCAACTCCATTATCACACCAGTTGCAACAGGGGGTAGCCTAGAAAAAAGCCAAGGAATCAACTGATTTCCTGCAATGTCTTGAATCCAATGGTTATATTCAAAATCAGCCAACCAATCCAAAATATCAAGCTTAACCTCATATATACTTACTGAATCTTGGGGCATGCAAGGCCTCTTAGGACTGGAAGACCTAGAGGACTCTGGGAGAGAACCGGTTTCAAGGACAGCTTTTTCATTTCAAGTGCATGATTCAATTCCATTTCTCTGAATCTAAGCTCTTGATGCTTTGTTTCAGTTTGAGCTTGGATTCTTTAAAATTGTAACTCCAGTCTCATCTTTTCAAGTGAGACAAATTCAGGACATAGGTTTGGACAGGATGGGGTCCCTGTGGTCAAAGGTTGAGGCCTATGAGCAGGTAAAGGTAAGACAGGCCCTACATTCTGAGACTCTTCTGCCTCATCTAACTCATCCACAATATTAGAGATGGACTCTGACATATTATCATCCTCATCAACATTTTCCATATTTGCTGCAGGTGTTGGGTTTTCAGACCCACTCCTCAGACTTTGGTATTCTCACAACTTTTCTATTAATTCAACCTTCTTGCCTTTTACAGTGAGATTCCTAGATTTGCACATATCTCTCATTTGATCAACGGTTAAAGTCACTACAGCATCCTGTCTGTAGCTTTCCATATCAGTCATGATAAAACAATTGCTTTACTAGTGTTGCTTTGCCTTGGGAGGATTATTTGAAGAAAAGTAAAAGTAGCACTCTAAATGTAACAAGTATACTTTATCCTCACCACTGTACACCAGTGTTAGGCAGAATCACCCGCAGTACCCTTGCGGAACACTATAGGCAATTAGGACCACAAGTGTAAACACAATTTCACCTTTGGTACAAGCCTGAACAACACAGTAAAGTTGTAGCGATGGCTGAGCAGCCAGACTTAAATCAAGAGTTTAAGTGAGCAGTAGAACAAGTTACACAAAGAACCAACAAATACAGTGATTCAAATATACACTTACTCAAGGTTTCTTGGTAAAAGAATAAACATTTATTTAAGCAGTCAGTCAGAAAACATTACACTAGCATAAGCAGCTCAATATCACACACTAATAAACCACAAAAATACAACTGGTAAGTAAATGAACATGTTTAGCTCCAAATGAAGTGGGTGCAAAATGGCACTTCAGATACTTAATAAAGGATGGAAAAGACAATGTTATAAGAACAGACAGCCCAAATACATTCATAGGCAGGGCAAAGGGTTTCAGTTAAATACAACCAGCAATTGTTCTCAATAGGCCTATGCCAAAGTCAATGGTTCAGAGTCTTTTGTATAGGATAGCACAGTTCTGGTAGATAACGGTTAATTCTTTGCCACAGAGATTAGAAGAATGTGGCTGGGCGAAAAGTTTGACGAATGTAAAGAGAAGGACAAGCCTTCATGGTTGAGGAAAGTTTCACGCACTTTCTCGATGGCCGAAAAGACTTCCGGACCGCGTTTGCACAGCACCTTGTCAATGAAGAAGAGCTGTAGCTGAGGCAGTTGTTCCTGGCATTTCGAACAGATCTCTCTGTTCCTGAGCTTCAGTCATGGAGACAAGAAGGAGGAAGTCGGGAGGGTCTTGCACTGCCCAGGGATGAGGCCAAAAGCTTTAGAAAGACATCAGTTTAAGGTGTGAGTGCCTTAAAGTCCACAAGCTGGTGTCCTTCCCTCTGGCTATCCCGTTTTCAGCAGCACTCTGATGAAAATTCGACCAGATGGTGACGGTGTCCAGGTGGCTTTCGAGTTGGTTGTTGCCACTAAACTCAAGGGAAGAAGGTCACTTTGAAGGGCTCCTCTGTCGATGGAGTTTCAGGCAATTCGGACCTGCAGCAGGGCTACACTGGTCGTCCAGGAGTTGCAGCAGTCCTCTTCCTTCAGCTCGGCTTCGGTTCTTTCGTTCCAGTGGTCGACTCTGCTTTCCAAGTCCCAGAGACATGCTTTTAAACAGTTTTCCCCCATTCATCGTAGCCAGGCCTGGCTGTCACTCACACAGCAGGGTGGCTGTCCTTGCTGGACAGCCAGCCAGCCAATCACACCAGAGTGCATTCAAGTCTCCTAGGAGACTAACCACAGGGAGTTTTGGGCATCTCCCTCACATCCTGTCCACCCCAGACACCCTGGCACCAGAGGAGGGCTTCAGCACTGAAGCCTGGCAAAGGCCAACAAACAAAGGGACCAAACCTGGTTTGGCACGCAGAGACAAACAGAAGAAAGACCTTTCCTAAAAGAAATGATGAAAAAACATGACCGTAGTCTGTTTTTAAAGATCGGAATGTAAAGAGAAGGACAAGCCTTCATGGTTGAGGAAAGTTTCACGCACTTTCTCGATGGCCGAAAAGACTTCCGGACCGCGTTTGCACAGCACCTTGTCAATGAAGAAGAGCTGTAGCTGAGGCAGTTGTTCCTGGCATTTCGAACAGATCTCTCTGTTCCTGAGCTTCAGTCATGGAGACAAGAAGGAGGAAGTCGGGAGGGTCTTGCACTGCCCAGGGATGAGGCCAAAAGCTTTAGAAAGACATCAGTTTAAGGTGTGAGTGCCTTAAAGTCCACAAGCTGGTGTCCTTCCCTCTGGCTATCCCGTTTTCAGCAGCACTCTGATGAAAATTCGACCAGATGGTGACGGTGTCCAGGTGGCTTTCGAGTTGGTTGTTGCCACTAAACTCAAGGGAAGAAGGTCACTTTGAAGGGCTCCTCTGTCGATGGAGTTTCAGGCAATTCGGACCTGCAGCAGGGCTACACTGGTCGTCCAGGAGTTGCAGCAGTCCTCTTCCTTCAGCTCGGCTTCGGTTCTTTCGTTCCAGTGGTCGACTCTGCTTTCCAAGTCCCAGAGACATGCTTTTAAACAGTTTTCCCCCATTCATCGTAGCCAGGCCTGGCTGTCACTCACACAGCAGGGTGGCTGTCCTTGCTGGACAGTCAGCCAGCCAATCACACCAGAGTGCATTCAAGTCTCCTAGGAGACTAACCACAGGGAGTTTTGGGCATCTCCCTCACATCCTGTCCACCCCAGACACCCTGGCACCAGAGGAGGGCTTCAGCACTGAAGCCTGGCAAAGGCCAACAAACAAAGGGACCAAACCTGGTTTGGCACGCAGAGACAAACAGAAGAAAGACCTTTCCTAAAAGAAATGATGAAAAAACATGACCGTAGTCTGTTTTTAAAGATCGGTCTTAGGTGCCTTATTGAAAAACATGGCTGACCCGATTTTTAACTACCGCTGTTAGCGGTTGGGAAAAATCACTTTAGTTTGATCTAAACCACTGCCACCAGCCATTTAAAGTTGGAAAGGGTAACATTTTAATGTTACATGAGTGTTTTGACTCGGGAAGCTAGACAACCCCTCCAGCACTCTATAGGAAGATAGGGTGTGCTGGGTCAGTAAATGTAAAGAGACTAGTAAAGTCAATTTAACTTTACATGCTCTGGGAGACAGTAGTCAGTCCCAGAGAAGGTATTTAAACCTTGGGAAGTCTGAAAGACAACCCTGTGCCACTGCACTGAAGGTGCTGTTAGACACACAGAAAAAGATGATGCCTATGGAGATGTTTTAAAACTTCATAACCAAAGAACACAAAAGTAAAACACACATCAAAATACAAGGAAGAGTGGAAAAAAAGGCTCTCACTCTTCCCAGGCAAAAAAATCAAATCCTAGAAATCCAGCAAAGTTGCTGGGGGTCTCAATAGGTAAGGGAAATTAGCACATATTGAGAATTCTCCCTAACGGACGTGTTGTGGGCGTTCCCAGCGCAACTCTGTTTTCTTTGCGGGTCGGGTTGGAATGCGCATTTCAATCCATGAGCTGTTCTCTGCGTGCAGATTTTGCAGGTTCAATGTGCACTTTTCCATGAATCTGGCCCAAAATGTCACCACAGGAGCTCCACAGAGCTGGTCATGCCCTTTTGCAGTTTGACTCTGGGCCTCATTATATCTTCTCCAGTCCGGAAAAGATTCAGGAAAAAATACTAGTCATTCCAGCAATGGCATTTTTCTGGACCGGGGAAACACACGTTTGCCGGCAGTGGCAGTGAACTGCCGGCAGGCCTTACCTGCCAGGAGTTCAGGCCCCAACTGGAAATAATTGCTGGAATCATTGGCACCGGTACTAACGGTGCGGGAAATTCTGGCAATCCCATCCATGGAGTCCTGTGGGACTTCATGGAATTGGAACTTACTGGTGTCTCCGCTGCCCGTAATATCCCGGTAAAACCAGGATATCGGGTGGCAGAAACCATAAGGCAGGTTTGCCGATATCCTGCAAGTAATTCCAGCGGGATACTGGCAACACTGTAATGAGGGTCTGTCTGAGAAATAAAGAGTTTCATTTTGCATCTCTTTAAGAATGTTTTAAGATATTGGCCCTCATTCTGAATAGGGCAGTAAGGGATACTGGGCACCAGTAAGGAGACCGGTGCTGGTAATCCCTTGCCGCCCTACTACGAGATCCCTTAGCGGGTCCCTTCCTTAATGTCTGGTCTGACCAAGTGTTAAGGACGGGACCCGTTATAGGACCTGGGTGCAAATTACGGGCTTGGCATACGCCGGCCCGTTATTTGGTTTGGTAAATGGGGATTTACCGGCCCCTCCAAGGATGGAATGGACCAGTAAGTCCCCATTGAATCAAACCGGAGTCGGTAACGGTATGGGAGGCAGTCATGGCGCAAATAGCGCCATGACTACCACCATACTCGGAATGAGGGCCATTGTCCTCTTTGGCTTCCTAAACTGCATCCTCTACCCTTAATCTCCTGCAGTCCATGGGCCTCATTACGACCCTTGCGGAAATGGAAAAATGATGGCGGAAATGCAATACCGCCATCGAACACCGCTCGTTGCGATCATGACCCGTCACCGTAAAGTACGATGCCATTAGCGACACCGCAGTGAACGGCAACGCTAACTGCACCAAGTACGCGCACGCGCGCCTTGCAAAACCGGAATCACCGCCATGGCGCAACGGTACGCGAATTCTGACCCTAGCGGACATGTACTGAACGCCATCAAGCACGTCGTAAAGTACCATTCCGCCATGGCGAGAAATACGGCATCGTGAACCAACCGTAAATGGCCCACTGAGTGCCTGTACTCCACTCCCTGGCCACATTGCACAACTCCTGGCAGGCGCAATGTACCCACACTATGCAACCAGTGAAATCAACAAATCACCCATGCATGCCAACGTAGAAAAGCATGCAGGGGCTCAAAGCGCCCCGTGAGTGGGCATCCATGTACGGCATGTCACCATAGCCGTACTGACGCAGCACAGGCATGTGAAGGTACAATACATCAAAATGAAAATCAAGAACACATGACACAAAACAACAGTAGTCCCCCATCGCTTGCCACCAGCGCAAGGCAACATCCAAAACAGCATCCTGAGGGGGATTGCACCAGCCCTGTACTCTTGCCAGTAAACAAACCAACCATCAGCAGAAGCAAGTACCACACAAGTTGGCAGAGTGACTGAGCAGCCAGGCTCATCCCAAGAGGGGCCGATGGGAGCTGCAGGGCACAGATGGCATCAATACAGAAGCTATTCCAATGGACATGACCCCAGTCCCCCTCCAACAAACGCACGCAAACACAGTCACCTGTGACCAGCCACATTCTGAACATCCCATCATTCCACCAATCGACCTGTCTGACAGGCACCAGTCGGCCAAAAGCCAATCCCCCGCCCCTGAACAGCACATCATGTAAACAGTCACAATGGCAGCCCCTATCCGTGACCATACTGTGCTACGTAGGCAAACGCGGCCAGTACTGTACCACACAACTCAACTCAGAAGGCGGAACACAATGCAGATCATCTCGCAATACATACCGCCACAAAGCGAAAATCGCCACATCACCTGCAAAGAACAACGCAACACGACAAATATCGGAATACAATTTAAATGCACATCCAAATGACAAAGGCCCCACAGCAATTTGCAAAATAACACCAAAACAACCATCATCACCGAGGGCTGCATCTGCAATAATTGACCAGCTTCCACTTGTGTGACGCCCTGTACCATCATGGCACACAGGGCCTACATCAACGTTCCAAAAGGCAACATGGAAGCGGCAAGAACCGCAGGTCCGTCCCATGAGGCAGGCACTAGTCGAGCTGAAAGGCCGAAATGTTGCACCTAGCCACCAGTACAGCGTAAGGGCATGTGGCCCATTGGCGATCGTCCCATAAGATCGAAATGGTGCTCCACTGATTCACCCGAAGCTGCAGGAGTCGAGAGTAAAAACCATCTGGAGGAGTGGCGTAGAGATGGCATCTGCAATAGGGCAGGAGATACCTGTCACCCAAAAGAAACACAAATTAACCGATTGCATTACGGGACTCATGATGCATTACAATCTTCATTCAACACACCAAATCCACACCCATATGCATGCTAGCCCACTCCAAAGGAATATACACAACCCTAAATCAGTATCGAATCACAACGAAATCAATCGAGCTAAATACACCATTGGCAACGTCGGTTACTGTGCATGCGTCCGTCAAGATAGAACCCATGACATGGGATTAGTAACGTGCCTAGAGACAAGTGTATGAAGGCGCGTCGAGACAGGGAGGATCCAACAAGGGCAGATAGACGAATGTCCCACTATGGCAGCCTTGCATCACATAGCGCAGGGGAAGGGGAGTGATTCAAAAAACCCATGTACATGGCAGACCCTAAACGGAATCATCAGTCCATGCATCCATTCATCATTCCCTCATCCCGCAATGAAAACGCATGAATATTCACTCACATTATATGTGAAACTTCCATCGCGTCTGTGCGTAATGCAGTCCGCAAAAACCACTGTGCCCCTGGCCGGATCTGTAGTGTTGTGAAGCAAAATGGATTTGGGAACGTCCTGCCTTATCGTCCACTACGCTATTGCGCATCCCATTCAATTCATATCATTCATTGCCTGCTCGTTATGGGCCATGTCCCAAGGACATTCTACAATAGAACGTTACATTTCCAGCCAGACCTGTGGGCGTATCCTCGCCGCTACTTCAAAACCAAAAATGCTGGCCTTCGAATTCCTCACTTGCAACATTACGTCGAAAAGGCTTCTGTGAACGCTTGCATTCACAATTACATCAATGTGGTGCGGCTGTGTGTCATAATGCTAACTGGCTGCAATCACAAATGGGACGCCACGCCCGTCGGTGAAGTACGTTACTGTGCTGCATGAGGGTCGGCCATCGATCGAGCCCTACATACCACTGACTCTTCACAGGTATGTAAGCGGCTGCAATCGTAGCATGTGTAACAATGGGAGCATAGCATGAAAATCAGTCAAAGTACATCACACTGCCATCGGGATTTGATACATGATTCCAATCCCAAGATGCCATGCGGCCAAATGCAGCCTTACGTGCGGGACGTGCTCGGCCAGAAGGGATAGCATCTGCCACAGATTCATTCAATCAGCACAGGTGGAGGCCATACAGGCCGACAGCACATATATTGCAGACCCAAACCCCTCCCACAACCACTCCCACTCCAAAATGCTACCGGCAGGACTAGCGATGTTGGGCCTGGGGGACCAGATAGCACTGCAAGTGCTACAACTACAAGAAGACGACGAACAACAACAGGTACAACAACCGGGCGCACAGGGGAGACGGAGGAGAAGGAGGAGGAGGAGGGCAAGGCAGGGTCAGCAAGCCCCACAAGCACTGCCACTACCACCACGCAGGCGGCCCGCAATCCCACGCCTCCGAGCCGATCCGTTCAACCTCACTGCTGAGCAGATCCACACCCTCTACCGTTTGGACCGGGACACCATAATCGCCATTGTGGACATGACACATGCTGACCTCGTGAGCATGATAGATAGCCCAACCGCCATCCCACCCCTACTGAAGGTGGTGTCTGCACTCCACTTCCTGGCCACAGGCACCTACCAGCACACAGTGGGACAGTTGCATGGCATTTCACAGCCACTGTTCTCACGGACACTCTTCCAAGTGCACGATGCCCTCCTGAAGCACGCCGACGACCACATCACACTACCACGCACGTACCAGGAGATTACCAACGCAAAAGTGGGATTCCATGCACTTGGCGGCATCCCGGGTTGCATTGGTGCCATCGACTGCACCCATGTTGAATTGGTTGTCCCACATGCCATGGAGGTCCAGTACCGCAACCGGAAACAATTTCATTCAATCAATGTGCAAATGGTGTGTGACTCCAACAAGATATTTACGCATTGTTGTGCCAGATTTCCAGGATCTACCCATGATTCTATGGTCCTGAGGAACACAAGAATACCACGCTACATGGAGCGACACGCAGGGCACAGATCCTGGCTACTCGGTGAGTCTCATTCCATGCATGACAACGTGGCCCATTTGATGCGTCAATGACCTTGCAGGAGGGGGGGGGGGCTACTTAGCACTATCATTCCACTGACACCCTTTATTCGTCTCATACAGGTGATGCCGGGTATCCACTGAAGAGATGGCTCCTTACACCAATCCGGAACCCACAGAACGAGCATGAGGAGGACTACAACCATGCCCACTCACGTACCCGTGTGGTCATTGAACAGGCATTCGGCCTACTGAAGGCTCGTTTCCGCAGCCTCAGCAGGTCTGGCGGGGCACTCATGTACAGCCATGAGAAGGTTTCTAAGATGGTCATGGCATGTGTCATGCTGCACAACATGTGCATACGTAGGAATGTGCCCATGCCCCCTGACGCTGTACTGCATGCACCTGAAGATGATGATGATGATGAGGGTGGGGATGTGGAGGCACCTCAAGGAGTCCATGAGGCACAGGATGCACGTGCAATCCGACAGAGCATCATAGATGCATGCTTCTAGCAACCACGCATGGTGCCCATTACACGGAAAGGGGACCTGTGGCACTGTGTGTGTGTAGTACAGGCACATTGTGGACTGTACGCCTATGGAGGCCTCGTACGCAAATATCAATGTCGACACATGTCATTGGATGATTATGAGATGCTGTATTGTTAATGTGATTTGATTTATACACCCTATGGACCCGCCACCCAGTGAAGCCCAACACACCCCCTCCACCCTACTACCTCCCCCCCCAACACCAGTGTCCAAATATGCATGCTGTCCGTGGTTGGACGCTATTGCAAGCCCCCTCTACGGGTATCAGGGGCACCCCTGCCCGTGGAGCGCAGGTTCCTGCCAGATCTGCGTTGGGGGCTGCCCTGGACGGAACTTGCCACGGATGATGTCTCTGCCTGCTCGCGTCCATGCATGTCTCTGAGGGTTTGTGAGAGCTCCGAGAGCACACGGCGCACAGCAGCAAGTTCAGCACAAACGTCTTTGGACGTCGCATGCAGTTCCCCCCTCAGGCTCTCGGTGCTTTTCTCCATTTGTGCTCTCAGGCTCTCGGTGCTTTTCTCCATTTGTGCTCTCAGGCTCTCGGTGCTTCTCTCCATTTCTCCCCTGAGGCTCTCACTACTTTTCTCTATTTGTGCCCTGAGTGTCTCGGTGGATGTTTCCATGGCTGCCCTGGAACCCCCGCATTCATTTGCATGGTCCTTGAGTAGCGTGGACACTTCCTGCTGTTGCTCGATCAGCAGGTCGAGGGACTGTTGCCTCTGCTGGGCCATGGACATTTGCGGTGGTGTGACAGGGGGGCTGCTCAACACATGTTGCCTTGGCACAGGACTTGTGGGGGTTGGCCAGTCGTCGTCTTCAGGGTGCCCCTGCGTGGTTTCGTCATGGTGTAGGGGATGGGACATGCAGGGGGATTGGGAAAGGTCATGGATGGTATCTACGTCGCCAGCACTGTTTTCCGTGTCGGAGCATGCTGGCATGACAGCTGTGTCACCTATGGTGCTGCTACCACCAGTGGCAGTGCCATCAGATACGTTCTTTGGGGGGACCTGTGGTGCTGGGGTTGTGGACTTGCTGGCTGCTGGGGTGCCTGTTGCAGTCCCCTCCAGTGTGCTGCAACTTGATTCCTGCTGCTGCCGTGTCTTGATCCTTGCACCTGAGGTGGAGGCTCTTGGGACGTTGGTCCTGGCCCTCTTTGCAGGCGTGCTGGTAGGGGTGTCCTGCAGCTCGTCGTTGGTATCGGACCCTGTGGTGGAGTAAAGAGGGGCGAGCGTTAGTTATGGGTCTGTCGGATTTGGAATGGCAACGTATCAAATGCATTGGGGTGGTACATGAGGCTGATTTGGGACTGGGCCTTGGAGGTGGTCTCATTTTCGTGTGGATTGAGGATGCATTCATTTGGCTGCCTGCAGTTAAGGGGTGCATGCTGCACATGTAGGGGTTGTTTATGGCATCTTGATTGATTAGTTTATTCATTCTGACTTTTAGAGGGCGCTGTCAGGGCAAAGTATGTATTGCACTATGGGGTCACATGGTACTGCACATGTTCGTGGTTTGTGGATTTCGCATTGTTTCTCTTGGCCAACCTACCTGATTCTCCGGATGTCGGCACTCCTTTCTCCATCCCTCCGACTCCCTCTATGCTCTCCATTCCTATGGTGGAGGCGCAGATATCCTCCCAGGGGGTCAACTTGATGGGCGACTCTGATCCCCCCCCGGTAGCTGTGGCGATGTTCCTGTTCGCAGAAAGTATGCTGCGTACGCGGATCCGCAGGTCGTCCCACCGCTTGCGACATTGCTGTGGCGTGCGGGGTGTTGTCCCCACCGCACTTACGCGCTGTGCCACCAGGGCCCATATGGCCTTCTTGTTGGCAAGGGCCGTCCTGGTCATTTGACTGGAGAAGACGACGGCGGCATTTTCCTGGAGGGTCTCGGTGAGCACGGTCAGTTCCTCTCGGGAGAAGTGTACCTGCCGCTTGCGGTCACACGCTTTCTTGGCTACCTTTCCCATATTTATTTTTTTGACTGGGGTTGCTAACGGGTTGGGATGTGTGTCAGGGCCGGATTTTTAATGGTTGTGTTGGGATTCGGTTTTTATAGTTGTGCGGCGTGCTGTTTCCCGTTCCGGCCACATGCTTTTACTTCCGTTTCCGTATATTTACGGTGGCCGTAATTTGCGGTGCCCGCTCGTTACGGTGACCGCTCATTGCGGTGACCGCTAAGATGGGTGGCGGTATTGCACCTGGTGCAGCGTACGGCGGCGGTAAGAGCCGTTTTGGGGTCATTTCCGCCATCGCAGCCTTTCGGATTCCGCCATGGCGTAATGCTCGTGCCCGATGGGTCGTGATTAGCCGCACTTTGCTCCTTCGTGCAATGGCGGAAACGCTATTTACGCTGTTGCGGTCCGGTCAGTCACTTTCCGCCAGGGTCGTAATGAGGCCCCATGTCCTTTCAGGTATACCCTTAATGATCTATCCCTATAAGTAGGAAGCCCGCGGGGGAAAGGATGTTGGAGTTGGGTGTCACTGCTCCGCACCAGGCACCAGGAAGCAGCATCTATGGTCATGCCCCCTTCACATCCCTGCGAAGATATCTAGCCAGGCCTCCACAAGCAGGGTGAAGCCGTGGGGGAAAGGGCGCAGGAGTCCGGCATCTCAGCTCCGTTCCGGCACCAGGCACCAGGAAGCAGCAGCTGTGGCCACGCCCCTTCACACCCCCTGCATGATATATATCCCTCTTACTGCCACAGGCTGAAGCCTGTGGGGGGAAGTGCACAAGAGTTTGGCATACCGCAAGGAGTTCGGTACGCACAGGAGGAGTGGGATGCTCTACTGCCTGCCATAGGATTGTCCAAGCTCAAGTAAGGGAAGGGACAACGGGAGAAGTGGACCTCCATGTGAGATGCCACAAATACTGTAACATGACTCCTCGCCCCCAAATTACTTTTTGCCAATTTACAACAACATTACTAAGGGGGAGGAGCAAGTACCAACAATGCGCAAAATTCAAATAGTCGAGCGGCAGATTACGGCGTGAATGACACACATATACCCATGTACCAGCCCTGAAAAGAAACAGTCTTTGAACCCCACAAGAATCACGGAGGAGGCCTACTTCTTGATACAAAAAATGAACCCATTTCTGGGTGTAAACCATGAAGCCAGAGAGAGTAAAATGATGGACAACAAGACATGGGAGTACCCTTATATTGGCAGCAGAGTGAACAACAGACTGCCAACCAAGAGATGGGAAAAGAATGTTTATGAGAGTAGAGAAAATTAGGCTATTGAAAAGACTGAAGGCCCACTCCAGGTTTCCCTAAGTAATTTGAGAGGTTATAATTTTGGGGCAGAGGGGACAGAGGTGACAGAGGGTTGAAAAGGTCCTGAGGACATTCCTGCCCCTCTTACTTCTGAGGGTTTCAGAATTAACAAGATTAATAAGACCATTAGAACTAGCATCAAAACCTAGGACACCTCTCAAGTCAACAAGTGGGGTGATGAGGCAGAGAGTGCCAATTCAAGAGCCTCACCCATCTTGGCCACAGAGGTAATGTGGTCTAACAAGCAGCATCTAACCAGCTCTGCCACCATCAACAGTGATACCTCCCTAACCAGTCTGGCTACGGTAATAAGCAACCCAGAGCCCATGCATGTGCTTGCTCCAAGGCTGGTGCTCACGGATCAGAACTGCCTACCTTTGGATTTGTCTCTGGGGGGAGGGGTGCCACCTTCAAATCTTTCTCTAGAGGTAGAGGTACCATCCAGGAAAACCCCCATGAGACTCCCAAAAGACTCAAGGGGCCAAACGGACCATGACAACATAACCCCAACAACATGGGAACCCAAACACAATCTGAATCCACTAGAATCACATTTAGACTTGATAGATGTCCAGTAGAAAATACCATCCCCGCCCCTGGGGCCCCAGTGCTTGGCATACACACATAATCACATTGATTGTTGTTGTGTGTGAGGAGCTTGGGTCCCAGGGGACAGGGGTGTCCATTTTATTACTCTGCATATATGATAGATGGCCAATTAAAGAAACATGCCTGACCCCAGTACCCCCCTACGCCTCACAAATTCATTGTATGCATGTGAAGCATTGGGGCCCAGGGCTAGGCATGGATTTTTTACCGGCTATGCCCAGTAAATAAATGCCAGCCCAGCCTGCTGGGATTCCTAGCGCATCATATGCAATGTCAAGCCTGACCCCTAAGCCCCCCAGCACCTTCCATGTACACACAATGGATTATTTGTGCATGTGAGGATCTGGAGGGCAAGGAGGGAAGGAATTTCATTTATTAATGGGTATCAGATAGATGACTGGGCCCCCACACCTTGCACGCACACAATTAATGTGTGCCTGTGAGGTGCTAGGGGCCTCAGGTGGCAGGCATGGCATTGTTTCCATGGCATTTATGCCCAATAAAAAATGCCATGGCTGTACCCTGGGACCCTAGCTGCTGACACACATCTTAACCCTGATCCCCCCAGCCCCTCTCAATCACACATAATCACATTCATCATTAATGTGATTATGTCTGAGTGCAAGGCGCTGGCACACCATGGAGCGGGCATGGCATTTTGTACTGCCCATGGTTGATAAAGCAAGCATGATAAGTGTTATTATGCAGGTAGGCTTGCATTTTAATGCAGAAAGCATGATCACTGGTATTATTCTGTCTGTGCAATGACATTTTGTATTGGGAATCTTTGATAAAGCAAGCATGATATGCGTTACTATGTAGCTAGAGTCACATTTCGATGCAGCCAGTCTAGCCATTCATATTGTGGTATGACATTTTGTATTGGGCATCTTTGGTAAAGCAAGCATGATACGTGTTATTACAAAGCAAGACTGGCATATTTTATGCAAACAGTCTAGCCATGTTTTACTGAGGCATGACATTTTATATTGGGCATCTTTGATGAAGCAAGCAGGAACAGTGGTATTATTCTTACTGTGGCATGAGATTTTGTATTAGGCATCTTTGGTCAAATAAACGCGAGTATTATTATGTAGCTAAACTGGCATTTCAATGCAGCCATTCTAGTCATTTCTTATTGTGGTATGCCATTTTGTATTGGGCGTCTTTGATAAAGCAAGCATAATAAGTGTTAATATGTAGCTCAGCTGGCATTTTAGTACAGCCAGTTTAGACATGTTTTCATACTTTTCATGCATTTATGAGGGTAAAGCCAACTGGGGTATGTTCTTATGTGGGGATACTGCCACAAACTAGCAGAAAAACATTGACATGTTTTCGTACAGCATCATTACTGGCATTATGCACAAAGCAAAAATAAGTATGCTCTTAGATTGGAATACTAAGGTATGATGGGGCAGTCAGCAAGGAAATGAATGGGCCCCATCAGTGTGAAAATGTTTTATACTGGCAAATATTGTGCGAAAAGATATCATGAAAATGTGTTGGAGAAATGCTCCTGTGTACAGCTGGTGACTTGCATCTACTGGATTTTTTCATGTGTTACCCTACAAACCAATTGCAAAGTGTTTGGCTTTTTTAAGAATGTTTCTAAAAAGTGTGCCTTAAAATGCACCCTTATAACCCATTATTGTAAAAAGTTATTCCCAGAGGGGAGAAACTTCCAAACCCTCATTTATTGGTGCGGGCTCCTTCCCTACGCTCATGCTTGAGAGCAATGTTAGTGTCACCTTGGTGGGATTTGTTTATGCAGGGTTACGTTAGAGGCCCTACCAGGCATTATGGATTGTCCAGATCTTGATTACACCTGATATATATATATATATATATATATATATATATTGTTAAAGGGAATTTATGGTTAAGTTGCACTAATAAAAACCTATTAAATTCAATGAAAAACCTTTGTTAAAGGGATGTTATGTTACAAGTAAAACCAAAAAGCCTCAGTAATTCTCCAGTTATGGTAAGCAAAGCAACCATAACTCGCGCCACCACCATGCACTGCTAAGACTAACACCCAGGACATCAAAGATGTCACCAACCCCATAATGCAGAGGTGTCCGCGAACTTCACAGGACTGCTCGCGAACATCTGAACCGTTCGCTGACTATCACAGCGAAAAGCTTGAAGCCATATTCCATCCCATCCTCATCACCCCTTACCTCCCCAGAGATTATTTGATAAGTTTGACAAGTGCAATTTTGTGTTTTTTAATTTGTTTTTACAGCATGTCCGCGAACACTGGCCGCTTTCCGTAAATCCAAGATGGTGGGCGTTTCCAAAAATCTGACGCACCTCACGCTTCACTCCAACAAATCAGCGAACACGTTGAATTTCCACGGAAATGACGCAAGCCAATTAAACAGTGTCCTGTCCACGGAGCAAACAGGGAAGTGTGAGACATCACAACATTTTTTAGACCTACTTTTTGGTCATTTTAAAAAAAAGCTACTGGACGGATTTTCACCAAATTTACAAAAGCACACTTTTAGGACCAAGCCGCTGCTTCTACTGCAAATTTGGTGAAAATCTGTCCAGCGTTTTGGGCTGTAGGCGCAACAGAAATTCTTTCTCCATTCATTCTATGTGAAAAAAAGACATTCTGGGACCCCCCCTATAACTTTGCCCCCCTGGACAAAACCTCACCAATCTTTACAAAAGAATTTAGAGTGGGCCATATACTTTTTCTGCAAATTTTCATGTGTATTCTTCTGTGAGGAGCGTAGTTATAAGCTGCTCAAAAAGTGCTCTTCCCATGGCTACTACCGCAGGCCATGTAATAAATAATTTTATTTTACATATAATTTATTTTATATATTATAATTTATTTTATATATATTTATTTATACTCTTTTGGCTTTAGGCGTACGGGCATATACTATGTACGTTTGTTTCGGGCCCTCGAAGATGAGAAAAAAGGTATACGTTCATTGCTACTACTGTGATGTGTTGGTTAATGGTGTAACATGATTGCTTTCTTAAATGTCCAAGCAAATGTATGCACTTGGCTTTGCACATCGTTGACCAATTGCTTGAGAAGGAAGAAGTGGTCTGTGTCAGGCTTCATGAGTAAAATTACATTTGAATAAGATGGTTTTCAGGTCCCACAAGCTGTGTGTCGATTTTAAAGGTGTATGTTCTAGATTTATCTGAAACGTTCTGAGAGGGATCATTTTAAACTTTGTTGTTCCTTGAAAGGTGCTTCCCAAATCGAGATCCGTCTTCATGCTGGGTTTTGTTCATCCATTGAGAAAGATAGGGAGTTTGCACTATTTGCTCGGAGATGTAATGCAGATTCCTTGTGTTGGTAATTAGGTTCGGCAGTTGTGAAAGCAGGGTGCATTTCTATCGAACCCAAGTGGCTGGATTATTGGTTTCATTCAGAAATGCCTGACACCAGTCACTCCGCTGCATGGTTCACTGTTTTGATGCAGGTGATCAGATTTTTGGAAGGCCTATCAACAGTTCGGGTAGAAGCCCTGCATCTCTGAATCTTTGTTGAACATTACTGTAGTCATCTAAACGTCCACAGCAAGAAACCACGTTTTAACAAGATCTCCATGACAGTTATGGCTGGTATGACTTGCGATGATGGGGTTAGAAGGCTATTAGGATATATGGACGCTGCAATGATTTTATTTTAATGTTTTATTTTGTTTGCATTTTTAAAGAGCTCACATAGCACGTGGGCATCAAGGCAGTTACAGGAATATGACTTAGTTGTATATTTATAACACGCTTAATACCCAGAGGTGTCTAAGCGGGGACCGGGGTATTCGAACCTGTGTTGCTTCATGTCGTCAGGACAAATGATGGGGCTAGAAGGCTATTAGGCTATATAGCCCCTGTGATGATGGGGCTAGAATGTTATTAGGCTATATTGCCCCTGCAAGGATGGGGCTAGAAGGCTATTAGGATATACAGCCCCTGCGATGATGGGGCTAGAAGGTTATTAGGCTATAAGGCCCCTTCTATGTTGGGGCTGAAAGGCTATTTGGCTATACGGCCCCTGTGATGGTTAGGCTTGAAGGTTATTAGGCTATATTGCCCCTTCAATGATGGGGCTCGAAGGCTATTAGGCTATATGGCCCCTGCAATGATGGGGCTCGAAGGTTATTAGGCGCCTTCAATGATGGGGTTAGAAGGCTATTAGGCTATCTAGCCCCTGTGATGATTGGGCTATTAGGCTATTAGGATATATAGCCCCTGCGATGATGGGGCTAGAAGGCTATTAGGATATCTAGTCCCTGCGATGATGGGGCTAGAAGGCTATTAGGCTGTATGGCCCCTGCGATGATGGGGCTAGAAGGTTATTAGGCTATATGGCCCCTGCAATGATGGGGCTAAAAGGCTATTAGGATATCTAGTCCCTGCAGTGATGGGGCTAGAAGGCTAATAGGCTGTATGGCGCCTGCAATGATGGAGCTAGGAGGCTATTAGTAACTGTACTATTCACCTAGGTAATATTTGTCAATGATGGAAAGCTGTTTGAGGTGTGATTGCTGTATGCTCAAAATACACAAATGTTTAGTTCACTGAAATAAAGTAAACACAAATATGGAGGGTGTGGGGTATCCACGTCTCTTTCTATCTCACTGGAGGAGTCGGGAGCAGAGGAGCAGAGCCACTGGACACACTGAGGGAATGACCTGAAAGGTAAAATATCTAAAGGGAAAAATATACCCCTTGGACAACCTAGAACTGGGACGCAGATTAGCATTATACATGTTACCTTTTCCACTTCATCTATTTTTAACTTTCAAACAGTTAAGGGCCAAATTACGACGTTGGTGGTAATAGCAAAAGAGGTGGCATTTCCAAGTATCGCCAGTTTTTCCAATCAACCTCATCAATGGTGTGCAGACCTCCAAGGCAGAAAACTGCTTGCATAAGCATAGTGGAACTACCACCGCAAACATTGCTGTAGGTGCATTAACATGATAGTAGTAAGGTCCCCATTCCGCACTGAAGTCCATTGGGCCTTCTGCATCGGGTATGACTAAAGCTCATAATCAGGCTTGCCTTCACTTAGACCGTCAAACTCGTGATGAGACCTGCAGAAAGCATAGGTAGCCCAAAGTTTGGAATACCGGAGCATCTGCCTTTAGCACTGCCCCCGAAATATCTCAAGCTCACTGAATAATAAGAGGGGTTCAGGCGCTGGGATTCCAGAAGCCCAAGCTCTCTAACAAAGATGCAGAAATCTAAATATAATATGGGTTAATCATACATCTGAACTGGGTGGGTGGTTTCTGCGTCAATTTGCCTCACTACATTTTTATTGTTATAAATGAAGAGAGATCAGAATGTATAGTAATGACTTAAACTCAATGCCGAAAGCATGCAATTGAAAGTGTTGCCTTTCGAGATCTAAATGACTTCAGGCAAAATGCAGTGTGGTGTTTCCATGGCAACATCAGCTCTTGATGAAAAGTAATCTATCATATGCAGTCCTGCAATTAAAGCGTGTGAGTTCAAAATGAAAAGGTGCAAACATACACTACCAGGTGTAAATAGAAACAACCTGTATAGCTAAAGAGGATTCCTCAAAAGCATCTAGTAAAGAGAAAGAAAAAAAAACTCTGGAATCCCATGCTACTAGCAGGATTACCAGGGAGACAACTCTATTTACACTTGGGCCTCAACCGTTGGGACAATGAAAATCATGTGTTTCACCTGAAACTTTCATTTCCCAGAGAACAGGCAATCAGAAATGACAAGGGAGTCCTGAGAACAATGGTGCATCTGAAAAAAAGATAAGCAAAGAATGGTAGAAACCACGGGAGGATCGCTACCAGTCTGCACTGCCCTTAGCGTGAAGCGCAATCTAAGAAACCAATTGATTTGTTGTTTTAATCTGTCACTTCTCTATCCGAGATATTCATTACTAGCAAGGAGGAAAATTCTATTGCACAGTTCTTTAAATTGCATTAAATACAATGGGTCTCATTACAAACACGGCGGTGCACTAAAAATCGTCTGTAATGTGGCGGCAATCCTGCTAACGCTGCATTACTGTATCACCATAACACAGTTTTGCCGGTGAGGTGGAGGATTTTCCTCCAGCAAAAAGAGGGAGGGAAATATGCCACCTCACCACCCAAAATCAGCAGAATCGGTGCAATTACCGCTGGGAGAAATACCAACGGTGGTAATTCTGCCGAATTAACCTTGGAGTTCTTTGGTCTCGGAAAAATGGGGACTTACACCACCTACCGCCACTGGTGATCCTGCAGTAAATCCACTGTACCAAGTGGCGGTAACAATAAATCCACTAGGTGGTATTTCCAGAGATTTACCACAAAAAACCTACCCAACTTGTGATCAAGCCCAATATTAAGAATGTCTACATCCCCTGCAAAAATATGATTTTGTTTCTCTTCGTGTTCAAGTCCTGCAGTAAAAGGTTGTTTTAATAGCCAGGTTCAGACAACTGACTAAAAGTAAATTAACAAAGACTCAAGAAGGGGGTACTAACAATTATTTTAGGCCAATCCTTGAATGCATGGGAAAAGGGAATTTGTATGAGGCCTTGCATTGAGCTGTGGCTGTGCATTTCATTGATTCCCTTTCCTTTCTAGTTCGGGCTATTAGGTCTATTGCATTAGAGTAAAGATAGGGAGAGATGGCACATGAGGAGGGACACACAGCTTGTAGGTGTCATTTGGTTATTTGTCCACCCATTGACTGCCCATGGATTTGCTAATCCCTATGGCCATTCCCACCCAGTTCCTGGTCCTCGCCGTCCAAAAAATATCTTCACGACAACGCGTTTACATCGCTTTAATGAAGCCTTAACATCAAATGTTGCACTCCATGTGCCAGCCGGTGTTTTTTCAAAGCAGTCTACAAAGAGTTCATGACTTTATTAGATTTGTGAACCTTCTATTGGTGTAATACATTTTTTTTTTTAACCAGGTCTGCCTTCAGCCACTGCATTTATAAGCACTCTGTGTGTCATTCACTGAAGTCCTGTTAAAAGAAAAAGCATTGGCAAAATCAACAGTTTTGGCTTGTGTACACTTGCCACGCACTGCTATTAGATGCCCAGGTACTCACGGTGTCCAGTCATTTGGTCGAAAATAAAAGATCGAATGACCATTTGGTCGAATACCAATTGGTCGGAAAAAAAAAAGGTTGATTTTTTTTATTTATTTATTTATATATTTTTTTTCGTTTTAGTTGGTAAAAAAAAAAATAAAGAAAGAAAAAGGGGGGTTGGGAGGAACCCCCCCCATAAAAAAAAAAAATTCGACCATTTTTTCGACCATTTGGCATTCGATCATTTGGTTTTCGACCAAATGACTGGTAACCGGTACTCGCACCATTCTGCGTCTGGTACCATCAATGGGCAGTTAATACTATTATGGATGTGCCTGGCAAATGTTCCTTTGCCATGATATGTTATGTTCTGAATTGGTATTTATAACACACCTGTACACATGTTTTTCTAGGGGAAACACAAATACTGCGCCTTTATAATGCTGACTGCACATTTACTGCGCAGTCCACATTATAAAAATGTTGTACTTCCATTACTGCGACCAAGCGGAGCAGGGGTTGCGGGGGTGTCCCCCGCTCACCTTCGTCACTGTAATAGGAGTAGGATGTTGCAGGGGTATCCCCCGCCTACCTCTGTGGTAAGCAGGGGACAAGAGAGTAAAAAAAAAAAAGATAAAGGATCCTGCTGCGTCAACTCAGACCCACGTGAGTGGGAGGAACTGACACTGCAAGTATAGTGGGGAGTCGGCGGTGCACACAGAAGTGTGCCACCATAAAGGTAAGTGAGAGCTGGTGGGCAAAAGTGATCACTGCGCCGTGCCGTAATTGGAGTCGACGTTTTCGGCGAAATTACAGGCGGCACAGTGATCACATAGATCCTTTCTAGGTGCCACAAGACAAGAGAGGGGGGGCAGAGGGAAAACAGGACAGCGATCCTACTAGCCCTTGTGTCATTTGGATCGTGCAAGTGTGACAACAAAAGTGCAAAGGGTGGAAGGGAGAGGGGGAAATGCTGGGGAGATGGAAGGGGAAAGTGCATGCTTACACAAAAGCCCAAACTGTTGGTATTGCCAATGCTTATTAACTAATGGGACCTCATTTTGTGCAGGTGTAGGTTGCACTGCAGCAGGTCTGGGCCTCACCCCAGAAGGGGAGAGGGAAGTGCTAGCCCTTTGTGGTATTAGGGGCAATGCGTGACCCACCTCCAGCGCCCACTCCTAACACCAGGTGCCCTCAGACACCAGCAGAGCTCTCTTCCCGTGGCTGGCCCTGGGCTACAAGCCTGTATCATTGTATACACGGTACGAGCAGTACATGCTCATTTCCGTTTGGTCCAGGTGAAAACGCTCTCCAGGTGAGGTCCTATGAAATGCCCCCATGCGTGAATTGCCCTTTACCCTTTGCCCTATCCTGTCCTCATACGTATTAAGATGGGGTCAGTGGCTGTTTGACCCCAAACTAGCATCTGTGGGATAGGATGGGGCAGGGTTCATGTATGATATCACAAGCTGAGGAAAGGACAAGGTCCTCCCTCAACTTACTATGGCAATCTATCCTCGCTCATGACCCGAATCTACACCAGCCATGAAATGATGGACAGACCCTCAGAAGAATACACTTTGATCACGTGGACGAGAGCGCGGAGCAATATTTGGTCTGTCTGCATATTTTGCAAGTACGTCATTGGGTGCGCTCATCGTTCTGGCCACCTCCCCAGGGTCTGCTAACAACTCGGAAGTGGCTAGGGATGGCCTACGGCTTCCTCCACCCACGGGCGGCTCAGGAGTCCACTCGCCTCCCTTTATTGCACGGAGAGGTTGGAGACTTCGTAGCACAAACAAATGAACAGTGCGCTTACCTGCCCCATACAGAGATGCTCACGGCAGTGGCACTTTACTCATGCTTTTTATATCACTGGAAGCACATGTGCTTGCTTTCTATGGGTCCAATTTGCATGTTCTAAGACTTGAGCGAGCAAGTAGTTGAGCTAAAATACTACATTGACCACCATGCAAAGTTTGTTTCAATTCAAAGGCGTATTTATTGATCAAAACTCACTCAGCATTGATGCATGCTGACCTCAAGTCTCAATAGATGGTACATGATGTTACCTGGGCAGGGACCATTTCTGGAAATTTTGCTTGGATAATAACAGTGCAGAGTAAGGCTGTGCATTCAGTCAGGTCGTGTGTGCACTGCAAGGGAGAGCACATTAGTGTGTGTTTCATATCTACACCATGACTTAGAGTCCAGCCCCATGTTGTATGATGTGGTAGGTGTCAAAACGGTCGTTACCTGCTTTGCACTTCGGTTTATGTTTCACACTGGCTGTCATGCATTTTTCGCGTTTGGTTGGTGTGTTTCATCCTGCAAGAAAGGTAGGTGTTTTGCACTTCATGGCTTCACACCGGGGCACGTGTTTTCAGCAACTTGTGACTCGCACTCTCCTTGTAGTGTGTGTTGCGTAGAGTTGTAATTCACACTGACAGCCCACGTGTTCGCACTGCTCATTTCTGGTGTTCCATTTGTAACAAGTCCTGTCTTCACGGGACATCATGGGACATCATACTACAGCATCCTCTCTGGTTTGTGTCAGATATTCACATACACTGCTACGGAAATAATTACCTTGAGATGTGCTACTTTTTCACAGAGTCTATGTGAGGGGTCTCAATGTAAGTCTTTTAAGAACTAGCAGAATTTGGACATCTCAAGTCCCCATCAGGTGAAAGCTGTTCAAAGTTGTTCAGACAGTACTGCCTTTTAAATTCACCTTACTTTGCATGCTGTGGCTTGTAGTCCAATATATATGCTTGTAGTCCAATATTTTAAAAGGATGGATAACATACAAGTACATCACAGGAATTCAAAATGCATCAAGTTAAGAGACAGAACTTCCAAAACATCACTTGGAGGCTCTGTATATTTCTGAGAAATAAGTGTGAACGATCATGGAGTTACGTTAGTTGAGAGAAGTAATTAGTGGTTTAACAGTCTGGTTTAAGAGAAGACATGTTCTAATGCCAATCAAGTACTGAACGATTTTGTGTTTTCCTTTTATAAAGCTGTACATATATCTATTGGCCATTTATAAAATGTTTTCTTGAAAATTGTGATGTAAAATGTATCAAACCTGTTTAAAAACAGGTTCTGGTTGAAAGCCCCTCGCCCAGGGATGTCATTTCACCAAAATGCCAGAAGTAGCATGCCAAAGTGACATCACAGGATCCTTGACTTCCGGATGACATGAAAGGAAGTGAAGTAATTTCATCACAGGAAGTGATGTCATTTGACACTGCCCCATGTGACATCAGGGGACGTTATGTCATATGGCATCATCCCTCAGTACACTTAGAAAAAATATGGTTACAACATCGCTGTAATGCGAGATAATAACGCTACACATGAAGATTCATTCTTGCATGAAATGTATCAGTGTGTGAAAGCCCATGTTACCATGGCAAGTGTATGAACCCAAATCCCCTCTTTATGTGGATCCGCCCTGTTTTTCAACATGACTACAGAACACAATCACATTCTGAAAAATGGTTAAAATGATGCATACTACAGTACCGTTTTTCAAAGAAAATTGGCTAACCTGTAGTAGGATTTACAGGAATTTTTGAATGAGCATAATAAAAATATTCCAATATGCGCCACAATTTCAGAACACCATTTGTTTCCAAAATAGCAAATGACGCTGTAATTTGGAGAGCACCTCAAGCAATCACAAACATGCCTTTATTGTGACATACAGGAGGGCTGCACTGATTGATCCCGGGATACCATGCCTGTTACCTGTATGACAGCATGACAATGGGAATTGTCATCTTTAGGGCTGAATGGGCAGATGGGATTAGCATTAGGGTGCATCCTCTGTAATCTACAGGACTGGATGGTAAAGAGCTACAGAATCTGACACCTTTATGACTGGACTGGGGTTACGCCTGTGGCCTAGGTGAGTCATGGGCTGGCACAGGGTGGCAGATTTATCATGAATGATGGCAGGGTATCCATTTCCATTCCTGTGGACTCTCGTTCTGTGCATTCCCTCTCCGCTCGCCCCAGTCACTGCACCCCACTATTGCTCTTCATCTTTCTCTTGTTACATCTGTCTCAGCACTTTCTGTTCTTTACAAAGGTTTGCCTACAGCCTTCCTCTCTCCACAGACAACCCAACACGGGAGTTTCTGTCCTCAAACACCTATCCAATCTGCTCTGCCATCTGACTGTCGTCATGCCTTGCAGTCTCCAGTCTCCAGTCTTACACAAATGTCCCTACTCTCTCACCACAGAGGGCTGTTAAAGGAGTCAAACTCGCTCCACTTGTGGTCCTATCCAACCCGCCCATGCCTCAAATGCCTCTCCCTGCTAACTTGTTCTACTCTCGCACTACTTCCTTAAGCCTATCTCTTTCCACACATGCCTTGCAGTCTCTTCTTACACTCATGCCTGCCACTGTCCTCCCTCTCTCCTCCACCTTGCCCAGGCCTAGGGGGTTCCTCACTTCTCACACCTTCGCTCACTCTTCTCCTGCCTCTCTGGGTAGATTCTCTCAGGTCTCACAGTTCACCACAGCCTGACTCTCTCCTCACTGTCTTACTTGTTAGTCTCTCACTCATCACACACGTCCCTAAACCTGTAATTTCCCTCTTTAAACGTGTGCCTGCAGTCTCTCTCCAGCTCTTCTACGAACTGGCTCTTCACTTTCCACTTAAAGGGGTCTCTGCACTGAAATCGCTCTCGCTCACACACTTATATTATCCATGTAGCATGAGTTCATCCCAGATAGTGTCTCCTCGGGCCTGTACGCTCTAACCCGATACATCTTTATTCTGTAGCAGCCCCGTGGATACTAACATTTGAGGCAGGCCTTCGGCCAGTAAAAGGAAAGCGCTGGGAGCAGTGCCTCCATTGGATTGGGCCGACGTGTTAGTGGAGTGGTGAGGGAAGGATATGCGTGGCAGGTAGAGGACAATGGCAGGCAGGGACGGATTGGCCCCTCGGCCTTTCAGCCCCTGGTCGAGCCGAAATCATCCCTGGGGAGTCGGGGGCGGTTTCTGGCCATTCTTGGGCCGGTTTGGAGAATAAAAATGTGAAAAAAGCATTATTTTTTTCTCGTTTCAAAAAGCCGTCGTAGGTCGATAAATGAGTACCAACAGTATGCATATTTGTTCTATAAAAGAGAACTGAAGCGTAAGTGCTATACAATAACATATGGTCTGCTTGGATTCACAGTAATTTAGTGTACTTAGGAACAATGCTATTTGATGATACTTCCTGTTTTGTCAAGGGGTGAAAGGTCGTGTTTCATCGCTTCCCGGGGTGTCACTTTGGGGCGGGGTCAAATGACATCACTTCCAGTGATGTCATCAGAGGTCAAGGGTCATGAGGCGAGGGATGGGCCACTTTTTTGAGGTGATGGGTGGGCCACTTTTTTTGGTTGACCGGGCATATTTCTTGTCCCAGTCTGACCCTGATGGCAGGCAGAACAGGAGTGGCAGGGACCTCACACAGGTAGGCCCGTGTGAAAGGACCGTGGCTTTGCTCAAACTGAGGGCTTTGTCAGGGAATAGAGGCCAGAGTTCAGCCAATGAAACTTTGCCACGCCATTCCTCGAGTACTAATCTGCCATTTCAATGTATTCATCTTCGAGAGCTCAATGACCTCATTAAGTTTAGAAATTCTGACTGGCCTGTGTGGAAATTGGGCAGACTCCTGATGGGATAATGGCTTTGAAAAGGTGGTAGAACTGCATCAGCTTTATTCAGACCCATACCGGGCACGTGGTGCACACTTCCAGCTCTGCCAGCCTTTCTGAGGCATGCCAATCCACTCTTCAAACCTTGGGAGACGATTTTCTCGATTCCACAACTACCCGCTAATTCCCAATAAACAAATTCAAGAGGGTTTTTTGTTTCCATGGTTAGATTTTTGAGGGAGTCAGGCAAAGAGTCTTGAATAAAGCCCCAAATGTTTGCCTCACTCAAAACCTCATCCACTATATATTTAGTGTACTATGCATTGTCCAGCCAGGGACGCTTTGACTTAGCCACTCACTCGCTAACCTCTAGAACAGTTAAAGGAGGAAGGTTGAAGTACTGGACTTGGAAGAGGCCATACCTGCACAAATATCTCAGCCGCAAGTGCATTAAGTATTAAGTGGCAGAGCTATCTTTCTGTAGCTCACCTACTACAAAGTACAGCAGGTGTCTTTCCCCATGACAGTTGAATCATTCGGTGGGACACACCAACTCTCTAGCAGGGCTGCAATGGGTTATTTTGGACAGACGGGAATGCACAACAGTGCAGGGACACACAAAGGAATCCTTTGCCTCCCACTCTCCATTATTTTGCCACTCAACAGAAGACGCATGTCTTCGGGAAACAAATGTGTGTCAACATAGGCAACTAGGAACAAGACACCACTCGCGATGAACACATGAAATCAAATATGGGGTGTCTGGCTGTAATATCTGGGCCACTCTCGGGTACCTGTGCTCTCGCAAGCTGCAGTCCTGCAGAGGACATGACTAAGTAGTGGCAGGCAGACTTTCTAAGTGCATGCCTGGCAGCAGCTGTTTGTCTGTGCAATGTCATAGCACCAAAAACAGAACTTGCCACACACAACGGAAATGTAAAAAAAAGCCAGGTCTTGTGGTCACACCACTTCACCCAGCAATTTTTCCACGTGATTCTGATGAGGTTGAGCTATGCATTGACCCATGACGGGAATACACTATTTCTGCCACTGTGCAAAGCCGCTGCCTGCCGGTTAGTCCTGGATTAACTTGTCCCCTTCAGCCCCAGGGTGAGGCCCCCCTGCGCCACGGACCCCAATGGCATACTCACCTCTGCGGACGGAAGAGCAGAGCAGCAGGAGGACCAAGTTCTACAAGCTGCGCCTCTTGTTCGGTGCAGCCCTGGACCCTGTGCTGGGAGGCAGGAAGAGGAGTGAGGTGGGCAGCGGTCCCTCAGCTCATTGTTGCTCAGCAACCATGAGCTCGAAACAAGTCCCGACCAGACATAGTGGCCTCCCCACCACCACCCAGCCCCAGGCACAGGCAGGCCACAGGTACCATTTAGTTTGAGCTTTTTTAAATAGTTTGATGTTTTCAACTAACTATTTTTAAGAAACTGCAAGCCCAGAGGCGGGCAGGGCAGGGGTTGCAAAAAAATGGTAGGAGGTGCTGGCGAAATGCTAGGGCCGTGACCACTCGCCACCCCAATTGACTTTCTTGCACACCCCACAACTCTTTTAATGGCTACAGCTCCGTCATTTTGTTTACTCCCCACCAGTTTTAAAGTTCACTCGCCACCCCTTTACCAGACCTGCTTCTCATTTATTTCTCATGTAATAGTGAAATGGTCACAGCACTATAAATGGCATGGCTCTTTACATGGGGAAATATGAAATATATATTCTTTCTCTGTAACTTTTGATCTCGTCATGAAAGCTCACAAAATATTGCATTAATTGATCTGGCAACATATGAACATTCATGATGAATTTAGCAAAATGTCATCAAAATTTTCATGTATAAAAACAATGCCCCTGCCTTGCATCAGTCCTCAAAGAAATATTCTCATCCACCAGAAAACAAAAGAACCATCATAAACGAATCCCTCTGCTCGGGAATCTTTCGTGACGCCTTTAAAATTGCACATGTCAAACCTCTTCTAAAAAAACCTCCCTTGACCCCAAAAACTACTGCCCCATCTCAAACACCAGATTCCTTGCAAAACTCATTGATCAAACCGCTCACTCCCAACTAAACGCCTTTGTTCAATGCAGCAACCTCTTGGATCCCACCCAATCAGGCTTGAAACCACGTCACAGAACCAAAACCACTCTGGCCTCAATCTGGGATGATCTTAATATCACTGCCGACTCTGCAGGATACACTGCACTAATCCTTGAAGACCTTTCTCCTGCGTTCAACACAATCAACCACTCAATCCTACTTGAATGCCTCCACTCCCTAGGAATCCGTGGAACTGCTCTCAAATGGATCGCCTCCTTCCTCAACAACATGAAAGAAATAACCTTCCTCTCCACCTTTGCCTCGACCGCTCGCCCAGTTAATATTGAATTCTGTAAGATAATTTTGTCTTACTGGGGTCAATTTGGGATTTGGCAGTATTTTCTTACTGTAAAAATAGTGGTGGTAATTTGGTGGTAAATTAGTCTTGCACTTAGATTGGGGTTGGCATCACATTATTTTAGTGACCATACCTTACTAGCTTATATTGGTGGTAATTTTAGTGGTATTTTATTTTGCGGTAATTACTACTGTGGTATAGTGATGAGCATGGTTTTCTTCCTTACACTATGACCCCATCATAAAACAAACCTTTCCTTTCTATTAGAATACCTCCCAGTGGTCTATAGAGAGCCTCAGACTTATGCACTGTTAGAACTCAATGTTTTTATTCAGAGCACCACCTATAGTTTGTGGCTGGTATCACTGGTTTATGTACATCCAGTAATCTATGTGTCATAAAGTATCACTGGCTTATGTACATCCAGTAATCTATGTGTCATAAAGTATCACTGGCTTATTTACATCCAGTAATCTATGTGTCATAAAGTATCACTGGCTTATTTACATCCAGTAATCTATGTGTCATAAAGTATCACTAGCTTATTTAAATCTAGTAATCTATGAATCAGATCCTTTCCCATCGGTGGTCGGTCATTTTTCCGAAAAAATAATGTCGAATGACAATTTTTTTCAAAAAGATAATGTTGAAAAAAAAAATGTCAAATTCCGTTTTTTAATTATATATTTATTTTGGGGTTCGGGATAAAAAAAATGGGTAAAACAGAAAAAAAAAATTTAAAAGGGGGGTTAGGGGGGAACCCCCCATTTTGAAAAAAAAATGCGACATTTTTTTTCGACATTTTTTTTTCAAAAAAATGACTTTCGACATTATTGGTTTCGAAATTATGACTATAAACCTTTCCCATCAGCATGCAAGAAAAGGGCATTTATCATACTGCACATAAACCTTCTCTTATCTGTTACTTTACTTGCATTGGTAAATTGGCAAATGCACTACTGCACTAATATGAGCCTCCCCTTTAGACATCATCTACTGAAAATAATTCACAGATGCATGAATGCCACAAACTCCCATTTGTTTTCATAGGTAATTATTATATTGAATTACATTTACATGTCATCAAGTATTACCATGGTTATTTACAGCAGCCTCTGGAATACAAAAGAAAGAAAAACAGAACAAGCAGGTCTATTTGAAATGTAGATTAATGTTTTCGACATTCTGAAAAAGACAAGAATAAACATGCAGTGATTTCCTAACCTTTCTACACTATAATACATTTTAGCCAAACATACAGCATTCAAATGATCCTCACTTGGCACAAATCTTACCAAGATTAGCACTTCTTTGAAGTTCTCAGCACAACCTTTCTCCACTCCCAAAGGCAGGCCCAGTGACAGCGCAAAATGCTCTTTAAATCTTGTGTGGGGAGTGCCAGCGAGATATCTCTCATAGTCAGCGCTCTTACCCCTTGGAACTCCGTCTGTCTTCACAGCGCAGTCTGAACAAACTCCTCTCTGCAATTTTTGCCATTAGGAAAGCTCGGATCCTTCCCATTTTGACGTGGCATGTCTGCCTATAAGTCTTCCCAATCAGGTTAACAAGGATGTGTTCTGTAACAATCCTCATGTTCAGAACAATGAGAGCTTCAGAACAGAATTATTGTTTCTTTTTGGTTTCCTGCTGCAGCATTCGTTCTGCTCCCTGCAAGCTAAAGTAAACGCCAGTGTGCATTTAAAATGCATTTCAGTAGTGCCACCAAAACACGTATTTTCACCTCATTTTACACATGAGACTACATTATAATGTTAGGGAAGTTAGAATTAGTATTTAGCAATGTTAATTAAGTTAGTCAGTTATATGATTAATGTAGTCTTCATGTATAAGGCATCAACAAAAAAAAATGGTGCACTTCAATATTTGGCCTGGCAGCACTAAGCTTTTCTTTGCGTGCATTTAATTCTCTGCAGTTTCAAGTTGGGCTTGGCTGTGTTGTAAAACCTGTACTTTGCATGTCACCAACAACATATTTAAATGTCATACTGCCAAAAAATATACATATATATATATGTGCCATATTACTGCTGGCAACAAAATGCCACTACATTTTGCAATTAAAAAATGCCATTACATTTTGGTAAAATATATATGTCCTTACAAGTCCCACAAGGAGCATGCCTATCAGCCCTCCTATTCAACCTCTATATGTCCACCCTCCCTGGTAACATCCGCCCGCACAATATCCTATGCTATAACTACGCCAATGATACTCAAATCATCCTGAAACTCCTCAACCCAGAACTCAACTCCCAGACCAACCTCGCAGCTTGACTCCTTAACATCAACCGTTGGATGACCACAAACCACCTTCTCCTAAACCCCATTAAAAACGAAATCATAATGTGCGGCAACACTGAACTTCTCCCCTGCCGTCTACCCTTGCCCCTTTCCATGGGCCAACCCACCCCCTCTACCACAGTAAAACACCTTGGATGCATCCTGGACTCTGAGCTTTCACTCTCTGGCCAAATCAACAACGTCTCCAAGTCCTGTCATTACCATCTCAAAATTCTCAGACGCATTTTCCCCTACCTCTCATTTCCTAATAGAGTTGCCACTGTTATGTCTATTGTAATGTCAAGACTGGACCATGCAAACTCCCTCTACCTCGGAATCTGGGCATACCACTGTGTTAAATTCCAAAGAGCACAAAACTCTGCTGTCAAACTGTTACTATCACTGGGCCCAAGAAACCACACCTCTCAAGCTCTCAGAACGCTTCACTGGCTCCCAGTTGGATGAAGGACCACATTCAAGACCCTGTGCATCACTCTCCGAGCAGTGCAAAAGACCGCCCTCTATATCTGCAAGACAAACTAAAACCTTACCTCCCAAATTCACACCCTAAGATCAAGCTCCGCCCTCCTTCTGGTGATCCCAACAACCATCTCAGTCAGGATCGGACGATACTCATTCTTAGCCTTGGCCCCTGCTCTGTGGAACTCACTTCCACCTCACATCCAGCACACCGGAGACTATTTTTCATTCCGCAAATTACTGAAAACATGAGTCTTCCCATAATTCCAATTATCACCCTAAAGATTAATTCGAATTCCCAGCAACCCAATGAAAAATCACACAATGAGACTAATAAGACAAAACCCCTGCTCCTACCGACTTGATAGGATGGAGTGGAGGGAGTAGAAAGATGAGATGGAGGGATGGAGCGGACTGAGTCACGCAGCTGGTGGAGCAGAGGAATGGAAGAGTAATTAGAGTTGATTGAGCAAAGTTTTTCTGCATGAAATATATATGGAATATCTGGAGTGAACCGAATGAATAGATGAAAATGCGTGGAGTCGATTGACTCAGATGAGTGGAAGGAGTTGGCGAATCGGACTCTTTGTATAATCTATAGTTAGGGTCGAATGAAATGAGTGGAATGACTGGAACAAGGGCAATAAATAGCGTAAAGTGGACAAACTACAAAGAATAAGGGAGCATAGGAGTGGGTTAAGTCGATGGAATGGTTTGAGTAGGTAAAAAGGATGAGCAGGTGAAATCAATGGAATGGGTAGAATGGATGAAAATGATTGAACACATAGAGTGGGTGAAGTGGGCGACTAGGTAGAACGATGAGTTGGTGGATCGGATGGACTAGGCAGAAGGGATGAAGTAGGTGGAAGGGATGAAGAGGGTGGAACAGGTGGAGTTGGTGGAACGTTGGAGTGGGTGGAACGCTTGGAGTGGCTGGAACACTTGGAGTAGGTGGTACAGATGGAGTGGATGGAACAGATGGAACGGACAGAGTAGACGGATCGGACAGACTAGACGGAACGGACGGAGTGGATGATAGGACAGAATGGATGGACTGGACGTAGTCGATGGAATGGACAGAGTGGAGAGAATAGATAGAGTGGAAAGAATGGATAGAGTAGAAGGAACGGATAGAGTGGATAGAACGGATGGAGTGGATGGAATGAATGGAATGGATGGAACAGATGGAGGTGATGGAAAAGATGGAGTGGATGAAGCAGATGGAGTGGATGGAGCAGATGGAGTGGATGGAGCAGATGGAGTGGATCGAGCGGATGGAGGCGAAGGAGCAGATGGAACAGATGGATCAGATGGAACGGATGCAGCAGATGGAATGGATGGAACAGATGGAACAGATAGAGTAGGTGGAACGGATGGATTGGATGGAACGGATGGAGTGGATGGAACAAATGGAGTGGATGGAGCAGATTGAGTGGATCGAGCAGATGGAGTTGATGGAACAGATGGATCGGATGGAGTAGATGGAGCAGATGGAGCACATGGAGAGGATGGAACAGATGGAATGGATGGATGGAGTGGATGGAGCAGATGCAGCAGATGGAATGGATGGAACAGATGGAACGGACGGATGGAGTGGATGGAACGGATGGAGTGGATGGAGCAGATGGAGTGGATGGAAAGGATGGAGCAGATGGAACGGATGGAGTGGATGGAGCAGATGGAGTGGATGAAGCAGATGGAGTCGATGGAAAGGATGGAGCAGATGGAATGGATGGAGCAAATATAACAGATGGAGCAGATGGAACGGAAGGAGCATATGGAACACATGGAGTGCGCAGAGTGGATGGAACAGATGGAACGGACAGAGTTGACGCAACGTACAGACTAGACGGAACAGACAGAGTGGATGGATTGTACAGAGTGGATGGATTGGACAGAGTGGATGGAATGGCCATAGTGTAAGGAATGGATAGAGTAGAGGGAACGGATAGAGTGGAGGGAATGGATAGAGTGGAGGGAACGGATAGAGTAGATGGAATGGATAGAGTGGATGGAACGAATGGAGTGGATGGAACAGGTGGAGTGGATGGAACGAATGGAGTGGATGAAGTGGTTGGAGCAGATGGAGTAGATGGAATGGATTGAACTGATGGAACAGATGGAGTAGATGGATCAGATGGAATGGATGGAGCAGATGAAACGGATGGAGCAGATGAAACGGATGGAGCGGATGAAACTGATGGAACGGATGGAGCAGATGGAGTGGATGGAATGGATGGAGTCGATGGAATGGATGGAGTTGGTGGAACGGATGGAGTGTGTGGAATGGATGGAGTGGATGGAGCAGATGGAGTGGATGGAATGGATGGAGTCGATGGAACGGATGGAGGCGGTGGAACGGATGGAGTGGGGCGGAACGGATGGAGCAGATGGAATGGATGGAATGGATGCAGAGGATGAACAGATGGAACAGTTGGAGCTGATGGAACGGATAGAGTGGGTGGAACGGATGGAGCAGATGGAACGGATAGAGTGGGTGCAACGGACAGAATGGGTGGAACGGACTGGGTGGGTGGAACGGATGGTTTGGGTGGAACGGATGGAGTGGATGGAACGAATGGAGTGGATGGAACAAATAGGGTGGATAGAACGGAAGTATAGGGTGGATAGAACGGTTGGAGTAGATGGATCAGATGGAAAGGATGGACTGGATGGAGTAGATGGAATGGATGGAACGGATGGAGAGAATGGAACAGATTGAACAGTTGGAGCAGATGGAATGGATAGAGTGGGTGGAACGATGGAGTGGATGGAACTGATAGAGTGGTTGAATGGACGGAGTGGGTGGAACAGACAGAGTGGGTGGAACGGACGGAGTGGATGGAACGGATGGAGTGTATGGAATGGATGGAGTGGATGCCGCTTATGTATGTTGCTATGTGCGTCCCCACCATCCTGCTCACATGCCTGGTCTCAGGCGTTTTTTACTGATAAACCACCATATCACTCCACTAGGTTAACTCTCTTCTATACACCACCATTCAGCTAGAACACAGCTATACCACTGATAATTCGGCCTAGCTGTTCACATATAAACATGACCCCACAAACACCTCATCACCCTAATAAAACACAGCTAGCTGAAGCACATTATGGCTAGCCCTTCCTCAGGCCTAACGCAGCCAGAACCCAGTCTGGGTGTCCACCCACCAGACTGCACACCGCCAACTGATATCTTCAGCACCACACCTATCGCTAGGAAGTAGCTATCATCCGACAACTACACCAGCTGCACACATATCTGGTGCACCCTCTCACCATACGACACTCTCTCTCTATACTGACTTGAACTGTGGTTCTCGAGGGTTTTCAACCTACTATGGCTTTGAGGCCATACCAATGATATATAAGGTTCTATATTAATGCCAAGTAACATAACATAGCATGACTAATAACATGTGGGGATTTTCCATACTGGGTTTTCCATGGACACTCAAAAATTATGCTTTCATAACCTATATCACATATTGCCCGCTTCAATTTTTGAGATTGTTGGCAAACATATATTTCCACCAATACTTCAAAATGTTATGAACCAAAATCGAGTTATTTTTATATATATTTGTAAATGTGCACTAACTGTATAATTCAGGGTAATAGTTGCTGATGTACAACATGAGTAAACACCTACAATTCTGATATACACACAATTCACACACATTTCTTCATCCACACAACATCTGAATCATCCACTGTTACACCATCAATTGAAAGGAGAGAAACAGAAACAAAAATATCAAACAGGAAAACCATTCACCATGATCTGATACAACATTAAATGACAGGAGAGAAACAGAAAAGTAGGATTAGGAACAGACTCAACATTCATTAGCCGCACATCATCTGTCTTATCCACTGCTACCAGACCTATTTCTGTTTAACGATATATGACCGCAAGAGATTTCTAAGCACTGAAATGGACACGAATATGAATATGAGGAGCCAATTTCTGTTTTTCTTTCTGAAAAGTAGAAGATCAGGGATATCTTTGATATGTAGGGGAAGAATATTCCAAAGTCTAAATCCAAAGTCACTACTGCAACCTGCCAAAAGATTTGTTCTTTTGAAATCTTTGTGGGTAGGTCAGAGGTTTCCAGGGTGCATAGCGTATAAAACACATTTTGAACAATAGAGCAGCAGGACCATATACAGACTTCGGAAACATCACAAGAAGATTAACTTTCATGCTTGCACAATCTGGAAGTCAATGCAATAGCTTTAATACTGCTGTAATATGCTTCCATTTAAGGTTCTTAGTGACTATTCGGGTAGCAGAGTTTTGAATCATCTGAAGACTATGAACAACTTGAATGCAACAACAGTCAATTGTTGACGCAATGATGGCCCTGGCTAATGTGTCACTATCATTTCCAGATAGCAGGGGTCTCAGTTATCTCAGCATCATTGAATGAACGTTTGTGGAACGTATGATGTTATTAATTTGAGGAATCATAGACAACAAGCATCCAAAAACATGACAAGAGATGTAACATTGTGTGATATCTGTATTGAACAGTTGACCAATGAAACTTCCTTCATCCGAGCAATTACTGTGAATATAATGTGTCTAGTGGGCACACCACAGGAAAAGATCTCAGGATTGGAGCTAAGCTCTCTAATCTTCACTCTTGAAAATGTTTTCGTCAAGGTGGCTTCAAACCATTGACAGGCTGAATCTGAAACGGCTGCTAAATCTTTCAGCTGTTTTTACTAACACCATGGTCTAGGGTATGGAATACTCTGGACAAATCCAAGAGCATCGAAATTCCTGTATCACCATCAAACACTATTTTTAAAATGGTGTCTTTAACATCGAGCATCACCATTTCACTGCTTCATAGGGACCAGAAATACAGATTTTCTATCTCCCAAAATTTGGATAGGTTTTGGAGGCTCTTGAAATTGTATTTTAGCTGTCTTGTCTACAATTTGTAACAAAAAGGGACATTAGAAATAGGCATGCAGTTCCTGGCATTTGTTTCGTCCAGGGTGGGTTTCTCCAAAGCTCTACCTAAGTGGTGTAGCTAGTGTATCTTCAAAGTCATTAAAATGTTATTTAAAATGCAAAAGTGGAGGCATTAGCTCCATTGAAGGTAACACAAGCTCAAACAAATTGTCAACAGAAAGAATGATGACAATGCAAAAGAACTACCTGGATGGAAGTTGTTAGGAAAGATTTCTATTCTAGCAAATTTCCCTCTATATATTTTATGGACTCCCAAACGTTTTGCTTTTGTTTTTGAACTTGTCCTGGTTTTTACAGGGAAGTACGGCCTTCAACTTCACTCTCTTGGCCTTTTGATCATTCTATTAAGGGGAAACTGATCAGTCCTTCCGACTATTAGTACCGGTAAAATATGTTTCCCTTTTTTCTTTTCATCTTTTTAAATGTGTTGGTAACTTGTTAACCATGCACGCAACATCTTGCAGTGCAGTGCAGTGGGGATTTGTTTGTATCACGCTAGTGTTTTACATTTGGGTTTTTTGGTTACTTTTATATGTGCCTAGAGACAAAATGGTGGCACCAATTACCTTTTTACCATTGTTGCTTTATTTCCAGTATGCACATTTGTGTTTACTGCGTATGACTACAAAACATGGCTAGTGCCTTGAAATGGCTGTGACACAAGATGTTTGTTTGTTATATGGCCATATTGTTGTTTGGCCTTCTTGTTGCCTTCTCTGGTCTGTAAATCCCATATAAGGGCATGCCCTTGACCCTGAATACTGCTGCTTTTGTGGGATAGTGCTGCCTTTGTGTGCTCTTGGACTAGGAAGGGGGTGAGACTGTCTAGTCCCCTTCCACATCCATGGTGCCTGAAAGTCTAAGTGAGTGGCATGAGTGAAACTCACAGTGGTCTCTCGTTGGACACTGCTGGCTGTTTGAACGGTGCATAACCTTACCATTGGGGGGCTTGGACTTGCTTTCAGGCTGAATTTGGAATAAGAAGATGACTCCTGCGTTCCACTCATTTCTGGAGATCAGCTTTGGAGCCAAGTATCTTGTGGAGAAGAGCAATTGACTGAAGATCTGTGGTTGACTCCCAAAGAGTTCCAGCATCCCCTGGCCCGGTGAATCCCTGCTGGACTACCTGATCTCTGAAGGCTCTGTTCAGTGCCTCAAGACTTGGGGCCTCATCACGAGTTGGGCTGTAGCCCTTAAATGCGGTGGTAACGGTATTACAGCCACATTTAAGGGCTGGCCCTATCACGAGTTGGGCGCTAAATGGGCTGTTTTACCTCCAGCCTTTCTCTGGAGGGGAAAATCCCCTGTTTTCGGCTGTATTACCGCCGGCTGTATTAGCACGCATAATTAGCGCTGAAAATACCCCATTGAATCCAATGGACCCAATGGGGAATGGGGATTTACCGTTAACACCCAACTCGTGATCCGGCGGTAATACAGCCGGACCGGGCAGTGCTAGGGCTATTACAGTCGGCGGTATTACAGCCGGGAATACAGCCCAACTCGTGATGAGGCCCTTGGTCTGTTGGGACCAACCAGTTACTATATATTCACAAGGATACAGCCGTCCTGAACCTTTGGAAGTGTTGCTGGATAACCTAGTGGACTGACCAGCTCCTAGTGGTCTACCTCAGTAGAATCATTGCTGTTCCACGTTCATTGCCAGAACTTTGGTGGTTACCATCTTGTGATGTAATCTACCTTCCTGCTGAATTTCAGCCTCCCAGCTTCAAGACATCTGATCAGGAAGGTATTTTTCAACCTTGACTAGAAGGACGACTGCTGTCACATGTGTGCGGTAGCCATCACTGGAATTCACCTTTCCCATCTGGTGAAGTGTCCTGAAGATGTCTGCATTAGTGCCTTTTGTATTTCTTCTTCGCAAAAATGTTGTACTCTGCTCCGGCAACCGGCTGGAAGAATCCTTGCACCTGCAGCTCCTGGGCACCTCTCACTGAAAACAATGGAGGGAAAACCTACATCCAGTGACCCCCAATCGACCCATATAGTCATCTGGGAATTCAAGTCACAGGGGTAAGTAATTGTATTGCAATCACCTCCCCTTTCACCTTAGAATAAACCTTGGTTATTCCATTCCATTGCTTTTTGATTGGCACATCCAAACGCCCTCTATCAGAAATATAGGAATATCATTTTACCTACCTTTAATTTTGTTAAATATCTTCTGGAACATTTCGCCAACCCAAGAGCTCTTCATACATCAGACCCTTTTCCGAGAAGACACTTTGTGAATTTTTGGCACAAGGCCCCATTCATCATAGGAATTAGACTTACAAAGATAGGGTATAATTCTTCGGACTTGGTTTCCTCTATGACATCACTACTTACCTCCTTGATGGTGAATGTATTTCTAAGAACCTAAAGGTGACTGTATATATGTTTAATACTTGAGTGTTGTGTGATATTATTACCTGCTTATTTCATTTCCTAGTGTGTGTTTTGGGCCTATAATACATATAGTATGTTTGTACTTACCTGTCTAAATTGAATTATTGTGGGCTTCACTGTGATGACTTGTTGTGGACCTGTGACCCCAATCACACTCGCCTGAGAATTCTTGACTGCTCTTCATGCTTACCCTGAATGGGTTTGGAGAACCTTTCAGAGTTACCCTGTTCACTATAACTAGGGTGGTGTCCTAACCTCTGTCCACCAGGTCAGATTTTAGAAATCCTTCTTAACAGAAGTACAGTCAGTTCCTATTCTCTTAACATTCAGAAGCTCATAGTTAGATAGAACTTGGTCAGAAAGTTGACTAATATTAAGATTGCTTTTATGAATAAAGCCGCACCCACACCCCAAACGTCCAACCCATTACATGTAACCATAAAATATCCCAAGAAGTGTGATTCTAAAATAGCTGGTCTGGAAAAGTCATTGAACAAGGTTTCAGTGATTGCTACTAGATCAGTTTTATGATCATTTATAATGACAAACATTTCCGGAGTGTGTGATGGTACTGAATGAGCAAAAATAAAGCAAAAGGAGTTAAACAGAAATGTAGCACTGCTGAAAATCCCAAAAGCAAAACTGTATCATTATAATGGGAGTCACAATACCCCCATCCACACATGATCCGTCTAATCCACCACAATCCCATCAAAGAAATATAGAGAAACAAAACTATAGCATTGTTTGCAATCCCCTGAATCAACTACCTAATTTTAGGACCAGAATCATCATTTGTTATCCAAATATCATGTGTCTTACCCACACTTATAACATCAATGGAAAGGAGATCACATCATTGGAGAGGAGTGGAAGATAAATGTAGCATTGCTCAGAGTCCCCTTAAACAGAAATGTACCAATATGATCATGTAAGCTACACTTACATCTACCTCTTCCCACTATTACCCATCACTATTGCTCACCCCTTGAACAACTGATGTCTTTATCTCTCTCCTTCCCAATAACTATACTTTCTTCCTCATTCTAACTTCATGCTATGACCATCAACATGCACACATTGATCTATCCTCTCATCCTATACCCATTTTAATATCACCTGATTCTAACTATTTCACCCCACCACATCCATACCATAAGGCTATCATTCCTCACAAAATCATTTTCTTCCACTCTGCCAGTCCCATTCTATGATTACATATCTCTTTCATCATCTATTGTTATTGGGTCAAATCATTATCAACCCATGTATAGTTTAGCCTACACTCATCGTGCTACTCCACATCCTACCATCTTCTGCTCATTCTTCCTACCCTCATCATTTTCTCACTAACACTTCTCCCCTGATCTCATGCCCTAATTCTGCACTATTGCTATCATTACCAGCTTATATGTCTCCCCTGCCTGCTCTAATTATATACTTATTCTGCTTTTTCACCCACTGAGCGCCATTCCATTATCTGCCCCTTCTCCACACAGCCATAACATATGGGAACCTCCTTCTATCCACCCACTCCTTTTACCATGCTTAATCCCAACAATTCTAAAATCTTGTATACCCCTTGTTCGCCAATGATACCATCCTTTTCCTATTATCGCTCTTCTCTATCCTCACCCACTTCTGCCTCCCTGCCTCATCCGACAATTACCTTCCTCTACCTCTTTTCCCTTGCCAGAAACTTACCTTAACTTTCCTCAGCCAGCCCACTCCCATTCCAATGCCTACCCAGACGTCATGCCCAAACTCCTGTATACTCACCATTCCCAAGCACTCTCTACTTCATAATATTTCTCATCTAGCCATCCTTCTGCATTGTATACCTTCCTACTACCTAGGGTTGTGTTCTTTATGAACTACTATTCACTACATTGATATTTTGAATCCAGCTTCCATCACAACCCCATTGTTGCCCTTCTACCATCATACCAGTTCCTAACTGTGTCCGCTACCCTCACGGAAAATCTGTTTTATGATGATACATGAAAGTTCAACTTTAATTATTTAATTAAGGATGCAACACATTTCAATAACTACTAACATAAAGTGCACTGTGATGGGTTTACATATTCTAAGGTAAACCTCCAGGATGTGTAGAATGTTAGGAACTCTAATGAATGGGATCTGCATGAAAGTGAGGCCTGCTGAACAACCTCACTTTCATTTAATGCTCTATGCTTTAATGGGAATAGCTATTTCTGCCCGGGGTGTTTGCTGTCCATAGGGCATGCGACTGGATAGCTGACATCCATATATATAAATATAGGCATAGTATCTGTACACCATCTAAGGACATTGTTTGGATTTGTTTTAATAATAAAAAAATATCTAATTGACAATACCTGTGTGGAATGAAGTGCCATATCTGGATCCATTTTAAAAATGTTATGTTACTACCTTATACTGTGCCTAATCACCACCATAGTAGTTTCAAGGAACTAACACATTGTCTCTGCATATTTTCACACCACCTGGGAAAATCAGGCCTTCATCTGCTGGCAAAGAGAGCTTGAGAAAGGTAAAGGGAGTTGGCAATGTGTGAAGCATTGCCACCTGGCAAGGGCGTGGAAGCGCTAGATTGTTTGATTTTAATTCATACTATAATAATGCAGGTAATTCCATCTCAGAAAAGGTGGTCTGCTAACCAGACCTCCATTTAATCGAACCCATTGCCAAATGCATAGTGTGCACCTGTGTCCTGATGCATCAGTGCCCAGATCTCCAGCTCCTGCTCTCTGGTTGCACAAAGCAGGTTCAAAGTTCACAAGTGCCTGGGGTGACAGCAAAGTCACTTCTGCACAGAGGCTGCATGTAAATCTGCACCTCTAATCCATCTTGGTGGCAGCATAAGCTTTAAACATGAAGCCATAACTCAATTGGGGGTATTGTGGCTGGTAAATCACATTATTATTAAAGTCACATGTGATCTGTATCATACATATGTCAACCCTGCAAGCCGAATCCAGACATGGACATGCTGTGTGTTCACCATATACTGGCTGTCTCTGCTACACACAGCAGGACAATTGCCTGAGGGGGATGTCTCTCTTTTGATTCTTTGTGAGTTTGGGTAACACCTCTCTCCGCCAGGAGAGCCCCTCATCAGGAGCTGCCCTGGGACACAGGAATCGAATGTCACACCCTAAACAAAAGAGCCAGTTTCACACACCCTTGCCTGGTATTCCTCCTTCCAATCCAATTGCATGCAATCTGTGTCTCTTCTCTACACCCCAGCCATTTCGCCCTAACTGTGCTTTCCTGCAGGGTCCCGCAGGTGTTCTCTCTCTCCTCTCTTCTTTTTAACTTATACCTCCAGTGCCCTTGTCGACCTGATTGTGCATCATGGGGGCACTTCAATACCAATACGGATGACACGCAGTTGGTGTTCCGGCTTGATTCAGCAGTGCTGGAGCCACCAGGCAAACAGAGAATATACCTTTCAGAGATGGTGAAATGGATGGCGGAAAACAGACTTAAACTGAACAGGGAGAAAATTGATGTTTTGCTAGTGGGCTCTCCCAGTCCTAATTTTAACTTGAGGCTGTAATTCTGGCCAACTTCCTTTGGGTTTTGCCCCACTCCGAGTTGTTCAGTAAAGACACTTGGGGTAAAGCTATTACCCTTTGGCTCTAGAGAGGCTCAGATCTCCACAGTGTGTGCTGCTGGGTTCATTAAACTAAAACCTATTAGGATGATTCTCCCTTTTCATCCCCTGACTGTAGAAGGCAAGTAGTCATATCCTCCATCATGCGGCCCCTCGACTATTGCAGTGGGATATACTTGGGACCAGCTGCATTTCAAATCCAGCACCTGCAAGTTCTACAAAACTCAACAGCATGGCTGGCGCTTGATGCCCGGGGCTTCTCTCCAGCTCAGGCCTTGTTGCACCAGCTTCATTGGCTGCCAGTAAACTCCTGGATCCAATTCAAGGTGTTATGCTTGACCTGTGGTAAATATGCAAGTTCAGCATGGTAAAAAGGCATGAGCTTATCAGCTGCAGGATTAGCCCACTAAAAGGGGAAGGTCCTTCAATGATAGCCACACAGTTCTATGCACTAGGTTGGAGAGGATAGCTCAGGGGCAACGCGCTCGCCTTGGAAGCAAGATGAGGCAGAGCAGTGCAGGTTCAATCCCCGGGTCCACGCTTAGAAACCTATGGGTATTAAGTGCATTATAAATAACTAATTACAATTACAATACCCTAAATAATTGTGTTTGAAGCAAAAAACACATAGGTGATAAAGGTGGGTTGCAGGTAAGTATATGGGTTTAACATTAGACTGAAGCACTGTAACGTTTATTGAGAGGCCACCCTCAACACAGGGATTTCCTTCCCTTCCCAATCAAGGTGTCATGCAGAAAATTATGTGATTGATTATTGTATTCAGTCCTACTACAGACGCATACCATGCCCCTTAGATTCCTCCACTGAGCTAACAGTGTTCCAAGAACCAGGCCAGTGTACGCAAATATGTGTATATTTATTTGCATGATATGTAATATAAATTGCACAAACTACACACGCCACCTTCTTTGTGGCTCACCATTAACTTATTGTTACAAAAATCAATTATACAACTTAGTTAAGAAAAAATAAACACAAATCCCAATTCTTTACTTTCTACAAATTTCACTTCAAGAAATAATTAGCGCTGATCAGTGTACACATTTATAGATGTAGTGCTGTGCAATTTTGATTTTTCGGTGCACTTAAAAGGCTATCAGTTTCTTTTTTACAAATGTGTGAAAATGCCTATGGCAATTATTATTTCACCCATAAACACAGGGTGATGTAGCGGTTTAGACTCCCCCCCCCACTATGGTCTGGGTTGGGGCAGTCTGATCATTGGAATGATTTGGGAATTATGGATTTTAGACCACCCTCCACTGAAAGGCCTGTGTTGGGAAGGCTCGATGGTAAAAATTTGGATGATTTGAGAAGTTAGACTTTTCAGCCCCCCTCCCCTACTTAAAGGCCTGTGCTAGGGGTAAGCTAGACAAACTGATTGGACTGATTTAAGAACAAAGACACCCCTCTTCCTTAAAGAAGTTGGGGTCGACAGGACAAAAAGGATTGCCCAATTAGCACACACTGGGAAGGGAGCTTTGTTAATTTCACATTTTAACAAAAATCACCTTGCAGTGTTTCAGTAAATGGGGAATTAATTAAATTAATCTTTTTTTATTAAGTAGGCTAAGGATCTACTCAGTTCTGCCCATGCCCACTATATAGGGAAAGGATTTAAGGCAAGCAGACCCCCCCACCTCTTGTTTTCCCAGGGCTTAGCTCTACTTACAGGTTCATGAAAGCCATATGCATTTCAGGACACTCTGGAAACATAGGGCAGGGGTCTGGTCACTCCACTCTCAAGGATGGCTTCCCGCTCTCCAACATAGGATCCAGCCAGCTGTTCTAGGCCTTCCTAGAAATAGACAGCTCCACTCAGATGCACTCTCAGCAATCATATCTGGTGTTTCCTTACAGCTGCCACAAGGTAAGTTTCAGCAGCCCTCTAGATGGTAAATTTCAACAGCTCTGTCTCTTCCTATTGGTCATTTCCGCTTATATAGCAGTGATGACACCATCAAGTTGACAATCTTGGGGGAGTGCTCAGCAATAGTTCTCGCAAATAGGATTTGACAGTTACCCTTCTCCTCTCAAATCCAGGTTCCCGCTAAGGTTTGGTTCAGGGGTCTGGAGCAGACATATTGCAATTCCCACTTGCAATCCCCATTTGTACGTATGTCAGATGTTGGCAAAAATCTAGTTGTGTGGCAAAACTTCATAATTTTATTTTCAACTGCCATAATATATATATTTTGATTCAGTGAATCAAGGTAAATTAAATGAGACGACAGCCAGATCTGCAAAATTTTTCACCGGCATGTGGCAATTTTCTGCCTTTTTCACTTAAAACATTACAGTTATGAATATGTCATGAATTACCCTTATTCCTAATTGTATCCTCCATCTGTTCACCAACTCTCATATTTGGAACATTTTCAGATCAGCCAGAAACCCATTTTAGAAGACCATTGCAGTTCCCTGAGTCTAAGGTGGATGAATTCTTTATATCACTACAATTGCCTGGAAATTATATTAAATATGACACTTAAATAAAAGAAAAATCCAACTTATGGATGCTGGGAAAAAGGCCTAAGTTATAATAGTCCTTCGAAATTAATTGTAAATCTGTATGTTCAGCCAATGGGAGATCTGCTTCATCCAGCCATTTGTCTCTCTGGGCCAGTCTGTGACCAGAGTTCTTTTGAGTCTCTTTGAAGTTGGTTGTTTGCTATTTGAAGTTGAAGCTTCATCCTGCCTTAATTGTATTGTCTTCACAGCTCCCCCATCATCAAACCTCCTGTCTACATTCTGGTCATGCTGTATCCAAGGGAACATGTTCCTGCAGAGACATCAAGTCTAAAGAACAATTGGTTTCCATGCCTTCCAGAGGCCACATTTTATTGCAGTTGTAAAATAGCTTGGGGATGTCAAAATCAGCCTTCCAGTGAGGGAGTTCTTTGTGACATGTATTCCACAGCCATCAAAAGATTTTGCCTCTGGCCTATAGAAGCTTTTATAAAAAAACAAAGTGGCCTTTCTTTTCAAATGTGTGCTGTCATTTAGCATGCAAAACATAACATACATTACTTTTTGTCAACACACCCCATATCTTTTTCCCTGCCATTTTTATGTTGGCAGGAGTACATTTTTCACATTTAAATTGGAATCACACATGCAAAGCTGCTTTTGTTTTAGTGTTTACAAATCCTTTTTTCATGTGAAAGGAATCTTTGAATTCCACTTCCTTTGTGAATTAAAATGCTGCCTTTCCTTGGGTAATGACAGGTTGGCCTTTTTCACATGGCCCTTCAGTTTTCACTTAGAGCCACACATGCAACGCTGTTTTTGTGTAAGTGAAGAAAAATCCTATCTTTCATGTGAAAGGGACCTATGATTTTGGTTCTTTTGATGCACCCCACAGTGCTGAAAACATGCCTCTGAGCTCGCTTTAAACTAGAAATTAATTCACATATTATTAACTTCCTCAGTAGCTGCAGAGGCTGCCAGCACATTGCGAATTACACATTCCTAGGATCATATGGTAAGAGCTGAACAGCCTTTGATACTTTTGAGGTCAGAAAACATGGGTGCCGGGAGACAGTGAATGAACAAACATTTTATCATTTTCAATATTCGGTTAATGAACCTGGTCTACTGACAGTTTCAAAATGTCCCTTCGGTGGTTTCAAATTGCCCCTTAGAACATTTGAACAAGGGAACGGGTCCGAAGAGTTCCTAAAATGCAACATTAAAACGGTAATGTGTCAATGGTTCAAGGGTCTTGCAGTGTCATGATCTGTAGTATTCCAATGAGAAACGGCTGGAGATGACCGGCGGCAGATGAATAAATATCCGCTGGTCATCTGAAATATCTCAATGCTTTGGCACTATGATGTGGGAGATGTGGGTCGGACCTTGATATCACAGAGGTGGTCAAGGGTAGGGTGGCAAGGTTTGCAGGACCCAATGATTGCAGTATAATGTATGTCCCTCTATAGGGGAATGACATAGTTCTACCAATTAGCATGAACTGGAGGAATAAAATAATGTTGCAATGTGGTTTGATGCTAGTTTGTATGATTATAAAAGCTTTTGTTTTGGGGGTGTACATTTGACAGCGCCTTTAATGCAGTTCTGTTTCGCATTCTGTGTGAATTTTGCTTTCCCAGCTGTGCCTGGGCCCAGAGTAAATTGTGTTGTGTCTTGCTTGGTGTACACTCTTTTTTGGATTACTTTTGTAATTTTGTATTGGTGAGTTCTGAGGCAACCCGCTGTACAGACTCATCAGGCAATACATAAGGTTGGGGCAGAATGCTTGCAGGATAAAGTGTAGTGATACCAAACCATGAGGACTCTCTGATCTCTCTAAACAAATCTGCTAATAATCCCCATTACCGGAGAGTGTGTATGGGAGAACACTCTTTTTCTTTTCTTGCTCCTTCCTTGGGGAACACTCTCCCACATTCCTTATGGGAAATTACCGACCATGCTCAGTTTCATAGGAGTTTGAAAACATACCTGTTCTATTGACCCTCTGGCGGCCCATCAGTTTCTCCTGTGCTCTCAGTACCTTGATGCCCTCAGGCCTTTTTTCTGTGCTTTATAAGTACTTCATACATACACACATAAAAACAACAGGGGGTTCCTTACCCAAGGGCATTTGATGATATGGGTCTGAGAAGTGGGTGGGATTAGTGTAGTCATAGGGGGAGCTCAGCATCATTGGGGAAGGTTTCCACCATCTTGCTTATCTATGTAGTTGCCCTTCATTTCTGTCTCCTCCACTTCCTTTAGAACAAATTGCTTTATGTATGACACAAGAAGGTAAGGACCACTACTCACAAGAACAGGTATTGAACCCCTTAAAGTATGTTTGCTTTTGTCCAATCACCTGGGGACTCTGCCTATAAAAGAGGGGATCTCACATCCCTTATTGATTCACCTTTGGACCATCCACGACTTAAGAAAGAATTAATTTGGAACTTTTTATGGAGGGTTTATCTTCCCAATGCCCTTAATTGAATTGAAGAAGGAATGCTGCAGGCAGAGGCAAGCTCTGCTCCCTACCCACTCCAAGGACAGATTGGGGATAGCTCATGCTGAAAACAAGGACCTGCCAGTCAACTTTTAATCCTCCTTAGGCTGGGAGAACAGAACCTGAAAGGAATCACCCTATCTTAGATCCCACTGCAGTGGGTCTCACAGCATGCTGAATTTCAGAATAGCCAGGAACCCTGTTTTCATAACATCAAACTGCTTGAGCTGCCTTCAAGCTGTGTTTGCCCCATTAGAACCACATGGATCCACCAGTACTGCCTTTTGCACTCAAAAAATCTTCGAACCACTGCCCTGACTCATCGAACCAGGTCAACACTCAATCGCCCCAGCAGACACTGATCCCCTCTCTGGCTCGAGCCTCAGTGCCCCATGCAGATGACATTGAACCACTGCATCAAACCAAGCATTGAACCACCAGGACTTTGCAATGCAGCTTGGCTTCAACTGCTGGTCCAATGTGTCACTCATCAACCTGAACCAGTGCTACTCATCATTTAAACCCATGCTCAATCATCAAACGGCTCCTGGTGACCCATTCCATTTGCATCACTTGGCACCTTCTCAAAACTGCACAGAGCACCTGCTCACATCCAAACTGATGCCGACTCATCACTGGGATGAAAGTGACTTGCCGCCTCCAAACCCAGTTCAGCCCACAAGCACTCCTTTTAACAATTCTTGCCTGTTTTTTCTTTCATGTGAGTATCCAGTGTGCTGCTTCATTACATTGTGCATTTATCAGTCTTCCTTTACAGGGGTGGATTTTTATAGTGTTTTTGTTAGCTAAGTTTACAATTTATATTTGCAATGAAATATGATATTATTATAGAACCGTGATTGTATTTTTATTTTATTTTGGAACTGCTGTACTATTGCTGCTTGGGTTGCTATTGGCTCACATTAACACCCTTTCTGAATGCGTAGCCTACCCTTGGCCCACAAATGTTTTGTCACACAGGGGAATTGCTTTATATGAATATGAATGTATATTAATCCACTCTATACGGACTATCCTCAGGGAGAAAACATGTGTTGAAATAATACATCAGAATTCCAAAGCAATTTTGGAGTTTTATAAGATAGAAACCGAGGGAGGGATTTGAGAGCAGATCGTGGGCATACATACCTGCAAAGTATGTACATAGTACCAGAGGTATAAATTACTGAATAATAATTCTGTCACTGCCATGCCAAAGAAGGAGGCCCAATTCAAGTAAAGGATGCGTATACGTTGAACAACACAAGGCATGGGTGTGGGATAAACAGAGGTAACATGGTAAAACGGTAATGCCTAGCACCTAGAGGTAACGTAGAGGATGTTTGTATCCTTGTTCTTAAAAGGTTGAAGTTGTAATTTAGCATCTTAATATGAAACGTAGGTGGATCTAGAGAGTGTGTGAAATGCTGGGCCTGCATTTTGCTTGTAAGCAAATTATTACAATATATAATTGTGGGACGAAAGTGTGTCTCTTTTGTAGGTGCCCATGAAGATTCGGCTACGACAAAAGCACGATAAATTGGCAATTAATGTAGTGTCAAGTTCGATGCTGTAGCAACGTCTTTGAAACTTAGGGAACCCCTACTCAAAGCCTGTTCCTTTTTCTATGGTCCTTTGTTGTTGTTAAATAAAATGGGTCATGTGACAACTGAAACATCTCTATTTCACCTATGAAAGTACTTGTATAAGATCCTCATCTAGGCTGTTCAAATAAGTTCTGCCTAAATTCACATTTTCCACCTTCAAATCCTATTATCTTCTGTGGCACAACGGCACAATTGAATCACATAGGCAGTATTAACGAAATCTCATAGGTGGAAATACTCAGGTAATTAACCAATGAAAAGGGAAGTTTTGTGTGCAATTCCATGAAAAATATCTACTACTGGGAAGTGAAATACATGGAAGTGAAATACATGAACGATCTCGGATCAAAATAAATTAAAAGTTCACAGCTACACCCTTAGCTCATTACAAATCACAGTGTAGCACAGCCACAGAACAGATAGGAGTGTGGGCCTATTAGAGCAGTTGACGAGAAAGTGGGATGTGACTTACATGATTGGCAAATGATCACAATTCCCCACAACAGAAATAACATTACCTCAGCACAAGTCACTGGGCAATATGTGTACCCACCTTTGTGTGCCTATATAAAATGATGGAGCCCTCAGTCCCGTCGTGTGCCTTCCAGTCATTCATGAAATTCTGTGGAGCTGTAGAGTCTTCAGTGACTGAGAGCCCAGTGCAGTACATAGCGCTCCATAGGCGCTCCCGGAAAAAGACTTGTGGAGAGCACGAGCCCCGTTGTGGCATGGAATTTAGAATTTAAAGATGCAAGGTACATATAGGTAACCTTTTCATCCATGGCAAAACGAACCAGGGGTGATCTTGTTTTCTTAGGGGTTGTCTACAGACAGCCCAGCAACTACTAGGTCATATGGCCACCTTGCAGGAACAAAGTTATATGCAGTGGAGAAATGCAGCCACAGAACTCTGAAGAGCAGCTTAAATGTACTTTCCTTAAAGTTACTTTTGGTAATCGGAAAGTGAATTCACATTTCACTTGCCACCCGTGAACCTATTAGCACCAACCTGTATAGTAGGAGAATGTGTGATACTAATCCAATTAAATTCTACAGCCAAAATCCCACCTATGCATAATGGTGTTTATTTGTAAAGTCCAGCCCAATGGTAAAACTGCTTTGGCTATTTGAATAGTCTGTCATAATTGGTGGCAGTACCCTACCAGTCCCCAAATGTGTCTTATGGGAAACATAAACATAAAGCATATGTTCTCCAAAGGTTTGTGGTGAATTTTCTTTTTAATGTGCAAAAAAGTGCGTGTATGGAATTGGAGCTGCATTAATGTGGAAACTAGTTTTACAACAACCCTTTGTCACAGAACCATCAATTATGAGCTGGAACTTCGCCTAGCATGCATTTTGTTATCAATTAATACATGTTAACACCTCATTCAAATGTGTGTATGAAATCTTCAAACACTGGAATGAACTCAGAACAAAACGTTGGCACCTTGACAGGGGGTTGTTAGGCAAAGCATTTTCAGTCAGAGCGCCTTTGCTCTCTCTTTCCCACAATACAGGCAGAAGTCAGTCAGCCTGGCAGTTCCTTGGCATTGAAGATCCTTTGTACCATTTTGGAAACTGCAAGCAGGTTAGTTTCTCCCTCAAAGTGAAAACTCTAGGAGAAAGAGAGTTCAGGTTGCTGCAGAAGAAGGAGAACACTTGACTTGAAGATGTCCCCATTGTATTCTTGTGGGATGCTTGGACGCTACCAATCTTCTCTAGCTTTTAGTTTTAAATGTAGTTGAATCCTCTGCTTTGTTTTTTATTCCTATGAAGTGTTGATGGTCCAAAGTTCACTTCCGTGGGGATGGAGATGGGTGATGAGAAAGACGATCAGAGAAGGGAGAGAGACTTGTGTAACATTATCGGGCCAATAAGGCACTAGAAGAACCATGGAACTGGTCTTCACTGAAGGACTGCAACACCTAAGTACTAAGATTCAGATACTAAAAGGGTGAAACAGCCTGTTGGTGCAGTAGCACATTTCAGCATCATAAGAGAGCTCAAACTCTGAATGGAGACCAGCATCTTAAGCTCCAGAAACGTTACATCTGGCGCCAACCGTTCACAAAGAAAAGACTGAATTTCTTTTGAGAAATTGAGCCACACCGGACTGTGATCAAGTTGGGAGACCACTTCATGTATCTGACTGCATTCTGACCCCTAAACCACTGTTTTGCTTTTTAGTGCTGCCTGAGCAAGCCAAGCAAGCTATCTAGTTTAAAACTATCCATATTGTGACTAAGCATGTTGAAGCCACTTACCAACTTCGAGACATTTGAATTGATCCTTCTGCTTCCGGTCAAACTCAAGTCTGCTGAAGACTGTGAAGCCTTCCAAAAAGACTAAGTTAGAGCACTTCTGGGCTCAGTGTCTATTCCCTGGCACCCACATCACTCTACCCCTTCACTTTTGTTTATAAAACTGTTTAGGTTCCCATGTCTATTACATGGGCAACATCATTTAAGATATTTGTTTGTTCAGTTTCCCCTTTTCCTTCACGTATTTTCCTACTTGTGATATCCCTCCTGAATTACAACTTCCAGTGTATGTATCTGCCTTCCAACAAGTATACATTCATCCTGTATTTTTGGGTGTTTTCCCCTGCAGGGCCTTTGATTATTCTGCTCTGTAAGTATGTGTTTTTCTTTAAGAATCTTATTTTATAGACTCTTACTACCTTATTACTTTTATTGAACTACTTACCATAAAGTTGCTTGTAGGTGTATGCTACTGAGCCACATCTCTGGAGTGTATAGTCAACCACTGGTACATACTTTCAAAATAGAAGTGAAGTAACTGTACAATAGACTGTGATCTGTTATAACTTTGTGACAGACACCTCCCTGAGCTGAGTTATAGCACAGTACAAGTGTGGGTACGGCACAAAGAATCCTTTAAATCTCCTTTGTATTTCATCTACACGGAGTAGGATTGCATCAATGTATTCAAATATATGTTTATGTGCTGAACATTGCTTGATAACAGGTCCTTCGATATTGAAGGTAAAACTAACCATAGGGACAAATGCATTGAATATTATTTTTGAGTAAGAGAATAATTTGGAATAATAGATCCATTCCATGAGTTTGAGGCAGGCAATGGGAAAACTGGAAACAGGCTTGAATGCTTATGTTAATGTATTGGGCTTTTCAAAGTGTAATTCTAGTCCGTAGACAGTGGAGTGCCACAACATTAAAAGTATCATATGTGCCAAAGGGGTACGAGTCGGCAATCAAGAATCAATGACATTTTGTTCTAATTAGTAGGTGTTTCAGTTAGTTACTGAAGTGTATTATGAAGGAGCTTGCTAGGCCTTAGTCAGTGTGCCACACAATTCCACATATTCTCCAAAGCTGTCCATGAATGTCTGTTAAGACTTCCTTTCTTATGAAAGAATATAGACCTAGACTGAATACCTTTAACGGCGAGGTGCTGGTAGTTGGGCTCACATTTTTCTTACATATTTTATCTGGTAGTGACATCCCACAGTATCAACATACCTTTCCACTGACCCTCTCAACTCACCGTCTTTTGGCGGGTGTCACCCAGCAAACTCGTTATCTGTCCATTCTCTTCAATGGACTCTCACCCACCTAGAACGGAATTATGTGTTTTCACGTGTCTGACTTGAGAGGTTGAGAGCTATGGTATCAATCATGGATGAATCCGGAGGTTATTTCAGGTCATTGCATTAAATCACAATTTCCTTAAGTGGTGAAAACATGTAATTATCTACTCAAAACCGTATGAAACATGACACCTTAAGAGTACCTTTCTCATAGTCTATGTGAGAAATTATCCTAATGCCATGGCTTGTCTATGGGAACACTCTTTATGTGGCTCATCTTCCTAAGTAATACCAGATCATCCAATCAAGACAGAAGACTAAATCTCAGATGCACGCCTTTTGATCACATTACATATTGCTTGTTGTATTGCCTTGTTTTGGGTACAAGGCTCATTAATTCATTAATGTCCATAACATGTGTGCCTCCCACTGCTTGCTGTACTTAAGCATCTAGACACATGTCCCTCATAGAAATAAGATCTGATTTCGCAGGGTTTTTGATCCTCCCAAATTACAATCCACCACTTTTAAGTGCCCACCCACAAGTCCTTCAACAAATAAAGGACCACATAAAATATGTGATGTTCTTGAAAGAATGTTATTTGTTTGTTGGCCTACATTGACAATTAGCATCCAGAGTGGGCACATGGGAAAACCATCTTCTTCCAAACTGAAACTATTGGTGTAACCCCAGGTTTGGTTCAATCAGTCTTCCTCACACCTGTACGACTTTTTTTTTTTAACTCCCTTCTCCAACTCCAAATCCCAGCACTCCTGCCCCCGCGTGACGTCCCCCTCCACCCACTTCCTGGAATTCGTTTCCTTTTGTAGTACTTTATTTTAACTTGTGAAACAGCAGACAAGCAATCGCATAAGTAAAAAACAAAAAAGGTATTAGAATTCCAGTGGTTGTCCGATGGCTGTTAACAGCAATACTGTACATAATAGACTGGGACACTATTAACTCTGGTCCCAGGACTTTGACACACGGTATGACCCTTGGAACCATGTATAATTGCCGACATAAAACAGCAATGCTTCAAGCTCTAGTCTAGTGCTACTGAGTTATTTATGAAAAACTCTGACGTTATTTGTGAAAAAGGTTTTACTCTATGAACACCTAAACAATCAAACATAACTTTATGGACTAAAGGGGGCTAGAAACATGGTAGGCTTACTCGCCTAACCTCGCAATTGGGCTAATTCAATCTCCGCATGTTTCATTACCCAGGTCCATTCACCATCCATCACAACACTGTGGCCAATTCAGCATTCATCATAACAATATGCTATGAACCTCCATTCACTATCCATCACAACACTGTGGCCAATTCAGCATTCATCATAACAATATGCCATGAACCTCCATTCACCATCCATCACAACACTGTGGCCAATTCAGCACTCATCATAACAATATGCCATGAAGCTCCATTCACCATCCATCACAACACTGTTGCCAATTCAGCATTCATCATAACAATATGCCACGAACCTCCATTCACCATCCATCCCAACACTGGCCAATTCAGCATTCATCATAACAATATGCCATGGAGAAAAGCAACTTTCTTGAGAACTTCACAAACTGTTAATGCAAAGTGCAACACATACCTGATTGGTGCTACGACCACATTAGAATGTGGCGAGGGTTGCCTGGACTATCATTTCCTGTGGTATGAATGTGTGAATCCCAAATGAAGCTCATATTCCCCATTGGCCTGCCTTGCATCTGCCATGTTGGTGTTAACTCCACAAGCAGAAGAATTATGCTGTTGCCACTTGCATTAATACGGATCTGCTTCAAAACATCAAACTTTTTACTGCAAGCCCCATAGCACTGATTTTTTTTCTGTTTTCCTTTTAACCCATTTATACTCCAATATATGTGGGGGGGGACCATCCACAGCCCGCATGACCATCCCACCTTAATTCAGACCCCAACCCCACCCTCCATCTATAATTGTGGTTAAATTCAATGTTAAAAATCCCATATTATGGTTCGATTTATTGATATGATAGCCATTAATACTATTCAGCCTGAAAAGGTAGATTCAATATGATGTTCATTGAGTTGTACTGAAACAAGGAAGCTGTTAATCTTTCATAAACATATTCTCAAAAGGAAACACACTGACCCTTATTACAGGTTTGGCGGTAGTTCAGTGGTTAATCTGTCAAACTACCAACAAATTTCGTTACTATTACCACCACTTGGTCTGGTGGAATTACAGCTGGATTACAAGTGGTAGTATGGCAGTGTTAGCCCATTTATATAGTTCAAAGTACTCGATGGGGATTTTGGCAGAATTACTGCTGGTGCTAATTCTGGCGATTTTGGTTGTTTTTTTGGCAGGTATACCCTCCTACTCGCGGTTAAAGGTGTAGTACAGCAGTATGGTAATTTTGTAGTAATGTTCTTGTAACAAAGTGATAAGTGCATTACCACAGTAATAAAAAACTGCCGTACTCACAATGAGGTGCACTATGTTCCATAGGATATATTTAACATACAAAACAAAATATTACATATAAAATCATCATACCCACCTTTCCCTTCGTGGGTTTTTTATGTGTGGTTTGTAGTTCTGATTTTCAAAGTTAGGTGCCAAGATGTTTGGCAGATGGTATGAGTCATTGCGCATAAATTGAGGTTACAAGCTGTTCGCCAGCGATCGTTGACTTGCAAACATGTTTCCTAAATTATTTTACACAAACTGTTCATACGTGTTATGTAAATAGGCTAACGCCGACAGTTAAAGTAAAATGTTAGTTTTGCATTTGTTAGCTTTTTTAAGTGTAAAACTGTGCTGTTCCATATTTGGTTAGGACAGGAGGCAACATTTCTCTCTTACAAATTAGATATTTTACCTGTGCAAAGAGTGGACCGCATGCTAGAACTACTGCAATACAAATCTGTCCTACTGTTTTTTTCTTATTTGTGTAATTTGAGTGGCAGCCTTTGGCGTATTACGTGCTGATATGTTAGGAACAATCCAACTGTTTGATTCATTTGCAATGTTTCCACAAATGTGCAGTATATTATTTCTGTTCAGTCAAATGTCCTTATTCTTTTAAAGGTCTCCTATTGAGTTATGTGTTCTTTGCCATGAAGTGTATATCAGAATTCTCTTATATTAAACCTGCCCAGTGCTGAGGGTGGGGATGTAAATGTAGAGTATTGTTCATTGTTTATAAGGAGGTAAGCCCTAAAGAATTCCTGCAAGTTACATATACAAGCATAAACCGTGTAATAGAAATAAAGTTAACTCATGATAAAATAAAGATATAAATTGGGTCATTAGTTCTTTTGCATAGAATTTTGCTAACTCAGTCATAATGACTATTATTCTTCGCTACTGCATGCACGTGCAATAGGTTTTCAGCTGCAGGACTAACAGTTCTTGAATATGCCTCAAGTTTTTATATGTGGCTTTCAGATTTGATGGCTAGGTTGGATTTACTAATGTTGCCACGATCCTGCATTTTTTAACAGAAGTTATATGAATTTCCTGCTTTTATATGTTTTTGTCAATTAAAATTGCTGTGTTAATAGTTGCTATTTGTGCTGGCCCCCAATGAATACACTGAGCCTTGTGTTGATTGTCTTTGCTGCATTATCTACAATGAGTACTGTCATAGCACAGTGGCATCACTGCACAGGCATTCATAACTATGTACATGAGTGTGGGAGATAACCAATTCTAAATCTGGGAATTTCAAATGGCTGTAAAGACTGGAGGGGGGTATCTGTACTCCTGCCCTCTATATGGCAGAGTAGAAGCACAGAGCACCCCAGCCAAGGTTCCCTATTGTTGGTAGTAATGGACGAACAACCAAGGCTTAAGCTTGCAGGAGGTGATACAGGCTCGTTCTTAACTACACTGTAGTCCCCAAGCCCCCACATAGGAATGTCCACACACTATGTTATTGGATAACATAGTTCTTTCTATAAATAAGGTTCAATATATATACACAATCAATAACACACTTGGTACTTTGGCAAATCTCATATGGTAAATATGTACAATGTCTATGTGGTACCACATTTAACTCTTGACTCCTTTAAAATGCACCAACTGCTGACAGTATAAATGACAAGTGCAATAGAAATGTGAATCAAGATCAGACATAGGAAGGAAGACAAGTTAGGTTAAACAATGGCAGAATAATTTGGCCCACTACCATTAAACAGTTCTGTGTGAGGATCCCCCCACCTGGGCAACCTGTAAATAAAGTCTATCAACAGTTTTGACGGTTTGTCGACGGGTCCCTCGTGGGTAAACTCCATTTAACCAGGAGCCACTGGGCATTGAGATTCCTCGAAGAAAATGGGAACACTGTGATCGAAAGAGCAGCTTTGACCTTTGCGGTGCTCGTCGACGATCGGTCGTGGACATCTTGTGAATAAGGGGCGTGCAGTGCACCTCGAAGACAAGAGTTTGTTGCTGCAAAGATTACTTGATGAAGAACGTAGGCCCGGCAGCTGGCGTCAGGTATTGTAGTTGGCATCGACGATCGGGACTTGACCACGGCTGGCTTTCGGATCTTCGTTGGTCTGTGTCTTTGTGGACTTTGGGTGGCAGGAAACCCACCGGCGGATTCTCATCGGCTAGCCGACGACCTCGACTTTCTCTGGCTGGACAAAGCGGTCGACAGTGATTGCAAGGGAGTCCTTCAATTTCAAATGTCTTAGGCAAAAGGTAGAGCGTATGGCTCTGGTCGTCAAGCAGCACAACATCAGGAAGTCCCTGCTTCTGGGCAACACAACTAGACGGGCTTGTAGTGGTTATGGCAAACCTCCGAATCCTGGTCGACGACGATGGACTTCGATGTCTGGGTGCTTCACTTCAGGATTCCTCGGCGGCCCCTGTCTCCGGGCAACAGTCCTTCGGGACTGGCTTCCAGGGTGCCTTGGTGAAGATTAGCTTTTGCATGATGTTCCCTCGTAGCTCGGGCAGCCAATTATTCAGAAGGGCATTCGTACAGGCAGGCAGACAATCAGGCTCACAGTGCATGCAGGCCATTCTCTTCCGCCCAGATGCCCATAAAAATCAATGTGGATTGGGGCAAGCACCCAGCCTTTCATCACACCACACTGCATTCATGTCAGTTTCAGGCAGGGCTGTCTCATTCTTTGTATCACCCACACAGATACCAGACACCCATAACAGGAAGTGCATATTGGTCACACACTCCATTCACCCAGGTCCCACGCCGAGGGTGTTCCCACAACATACAGTCACTGGGAAGGCTCCAGCCAGTCTGGCTTGGACTTCCCCACAATAAATGTTATGGTTCTTCCACCCAACAGCCAGTCAAGGGAAGGGACAGAGTCAGGGCTTCTCAGGAACACAAGGTAACAGGTCATAGAAACCAAGAGGCCAGAGGGGCCATCTTGCCTCCTATTAGGAATCCACTGATTTCTATGGAAGGGCCTAGGTATCCCAAAATGGAGGATACTCAGAGCACCTGTCAAATTCAGCATGGAACTGCCACCAGCCCATACCCATACCCTGCTCTGAGGTCCACACACAGGTGCCCAAAAACATACACTATGGTTACAGGGTTGTACGCCCACCCATGGGTGCCATAAGGGTATCCAAAGGATCTCTGTTTACCACAAAACGATTTGTGAGGGGGGTGCATGGGTGGGGTGCCCCCACTGGTAGGGTGGGGAGAAATGGGATGAGGGATGGAGGGGTGGCAGGAGAGGGGGAAATTGAAGAGAGATGGAAGACACCTGTCAAGAAGGAGGAGGTTGGGCTGAGAGCCATGGGCCATGATAATGCCATTGGGATAGCCATTTTTTGGTGCATTTCGACGATGCAAAGTTTGCCAAGAGCACTTCCCATCTGCTGCCACCAGTACTGGGTGAGGAGGAGAAATGGGAGAGGACAGAGACCGTATGGGGAGTCCATAAGTCAGAAGAAGGAACACCAAAGAGAATGTCAGTGGTAGTCTGTCTGGAGGAAGCATTGATGTAGGTGTCTGCAATGGGCTCTTCGTGAGAGAGGAAGGATAGGTGATGGAGAAGCAGTTCAAAAGGATAGGAGAGAAGGAGAGCATCAATGGTGTGGAAATGGGTATGGGGGAGTTAGAGGATAGCAGTGCAGAGGATCAGAAGCCAGAAGCACTATGATACAATAGGATCTCACCAGGAGGCCAAGCAGACGAAAAAAAATGAGCAAACTGGGAATGCCCAGATTACAGACCATTAAGAAATATGTTTTTATCCTTGGAATGCACATGGCTAGCTATATGTCTAAGACATTCTCACTGCTTTCGGATAAAGAATAGGTAGCACATGTTACCTTGGTTCCTCCCAATTTACTTTGCTGGGTGCTGATAACTACGGTCAAGCCTGCTTCTGCTACTCCCTTCTTAGAAAGTCAAACCAGGTATTTGAGGCTATGAGGGTCCTGGCTTCTACATCTAGCATTTCACACTCTTTGTGCACCTTCAATGAGTCACTACACTTAAAACCACAACACTTAAGTGCCAGCACTTTGCTCTTGCTTTTAATGGGGATAAAGGCAAACAACAGAAGAAAGAGAATGAGGTGTCCGCTGGGTGACTCGTTTGATACTTTAGGAAAAACATCAATGTAATGGCATGCCTTTCAATGCAGAGAATTCAAGGGGGAGCTGAATAGCCAGGACCATCCCAGATATTCTCTGAATTCCCCCTCAGATCTGCAGTTCCCGATAGAGTGGAGATCATGCAGATGAGCAAATGTCCAGGGCAAGAGGAGAGCAAGCAACACCGAGGTGTGTGGCACATAAATGCCAAGAAGTAAATCTGCAATGTAGGTTCTTATAGAAGTGGCCCAAACGCAGAATGCAATTAAAGAGGCATGCAGTTTGAGATATAACTGCATGCTGGGAAACGTAGTAAAAGATACAAGAAGATGACTTGATAGACACTCATTTCCACCTAACTCAGGATGGTGGTAAAGGTGAAGACTAACTCCAAGCACAAGCAAAGATCCATTCTTTCTGTAATTAAGCTGCCTGCTGGGAGACTGAGTCATAAGCCAGAGAGCGAGTTGAGGATCGGCCACTCATTTATAATGAAGCATACTGGGAAGTTGACTCTGGGCCCAGCGAAGGGTGAGAGACACTCATTCTGAGGCATCACAGAATACTGAGAGTTTGAGTCACAACCCTAAAGGGATTGATTTGTGAATATGCAACACTACGGAAACAGAAATTGAGCCTTAAGTCTGAGAGCAAATTGAGAGTCATTCACCCCTAGATAATGCTGTTTTTTGGGAAAATTTGTCATATGTCCCAGAGCAATCCCACGACCCTATAATCCTGTTAAAACACTGCATACTGGAAGCAGTGATACAGAAATCTCATAGAGATTTTTCGGCGACATTCATTTTGAGAAAATGCACGTTGGGAAAAAGAGTTGTGCCATAGTATGTTAAACCACATTCATTCTATGACAACAATGCATACAAGGTACACTGAATAGCAGGTCCAAGAGCCATTCTAGGGAATATTAATCTATGACACTGACGCATGTTTGGAGATTGAGTAGCAAGTCTCATAGCAAAGTGTGAGACCTTCATTCATCTACAACGCTGAAGAGCTGCCTCAACCCTTCATCTTTCCAATGTTGATAAACTGAGTGGGCCTCATTCCAAGTTTGGAGGTAGCGTTGCCGGTAAAACCGGCAGGCTGCTGCCAAACTTGCAAAATTTTCCGGCACCCACGAATGGGCAATCAGCGGGGCATTCCGGCCCTGCCGGACCCGGTAATTGCCCATTCACGGGCGCTGGAAAAAAGATGCTCCCCATTCTCAATCGGCCTCATAGGGCTGAATGGGAATGGGGAGGTTGGATTCACCGGCACCGTTTATGACGGTGCCGGTGCATCTGACATGCTGTGCTCGCTGGTGCCTTTCTGCCCGACAGGTCCGACCTGGCGGGGAGAAAGGCACCCACGAGCACAACTTGTAGTTTGCCGGTCCGGGAACTACGGTACCAGCAAGCTTACCGGTACCGTAGTTCACAGACCGGCAAACTTATAATGAGGCCCAGTATCATTGATTTGGGTAATGGTGCAACCTGTTAAATGAACATTTAGAATCATGAGGAATACGGAACATAGCACTATGTAAGAACAAAATGTATGTATTTTATAAAGCTGCATGTGATGAAACTGGGTAACCAGTTCAGTTGGGAGACATCAATTTTCAAATAAATCTATATGCTATGAAACAGAATCACAAGACCCATAGAGAGTTGAGAAACATTGATCTTGAGATAATTTTGCACACTGGGAATATTAGCCATATATCCCTGGAATACATTGTGAAGGATTCATTGGAAGATAATGCTGCATCTTGTAAAACTAAGTAATAATCCACATAATCAAGAAAAAAACAGTCTCTGTGCAGATGGAGAATTTTCTAATCTGCCCTGCATACACATATGGGTTGCATAAACATCAATACTGGCTGCCCCAATATTTATCAGTATCCCTATGTACAAATACTCATGGTTTCTTTCCCCATAATGCCAGTAGTATACATGTCCATATTGGCTGCACTAATGTAGGCCCTCCCCACGCAAGACAACTCATCATGATGCTTATGCCCATAATGCCAGTGTAAATGCTATGCAATGTAAGAAAGCATACACTTTTTGATTTTTACCAAGTAGACCAGTATACTCCTATATGAAGTATGATCATGTTGGGTTTCCCCTTAATGCCAGTAAAAATGTCCTAAAACCGTAGGAAAACTCATACTGGCTGCACAAAATTAGGCCCTCCACAAAAAGAACACCTATTATGTTGACTTTGCCCATAATGCCATTATGACATGCCAGGGTATGAAAACATGCCCATACTGGATGTACTAAGTATGCCTGCATTTCTGGTAAGAACAACTATCATGTTGGTTTTGCCATTAATGCCAGTAAAAAGGTCATGCCACTGTAAGAACTCATGTCCATATTAGCTGCACTAACATAGGCCAGTACCACCACGTAAGACCGTTCATCATGTTGGCTTAGCACATAATGACAGTAAAAGGCCATGACAAACCTGTCAAAAGTGGCTGAACTATGTGACCAGCACTACAAAGAAAATCACTTATCATGTTCACTTTGTCTATACTGCCAGTAATAATGTCATGCCACTGTAAGAAAACATGGCCATTTTGGGTGCAGCAGTAGCACCACAAAAAAAGACTCATCATGTTTGCTTCAGTATACCCATCTAAGTAAACATATTATGTTGGCTTTGTCCAGAATGGCAGTAAAAATGTCATGCCACTGTAAGAACAAATATTAATGTTGGCTGTACCAATGCAAGTTAGTATGCAGAAGATTTATAATGTTCGCCTATCCCACAATGCCAATACAAAATGTTACACTCACTGTAAAATACATGTCCATACCAGTTGTACCAATGTAGACCAGTTCCTCACATGTAATAATATTAATCATTGTGGCTTTGCCTAGAAGGTCAGTTAAAGCCCATGACACTGTAAGAAAACCTGTTAATAATGGCTGCAATAATGCTGATAGTGCAGGGTAGTCTTGAGTCTATTAAAGACAAGGAGGCGAGCATTATGCTTATTCTTCTTTATTACTGCGTGAACAGCATTTCAACTTTAACACATTTTTAAACTTTTTAAAACTTGAAAACACATTTTTTGTTTCCTCAGATCCCTTTTGGAGGCTGAAACACAAACATGGGTGATAGAGTGTTAAAGCCAAGAAAAATGTCTCTGGGAACTACCAATCCCCACAATCCCCAGGATTTGAGTAGTTCTGGGCTGTCCAACTTGCCTAATCAGTCCCTGCCATTGCCTATAAGAACACCATGATAACTGAATGCTAACATGAACCAACTGATGGACTTGAACAAATCCACTGAGCCAAAACTCCGTCCACCATACGACAAAGAGTCGTCCGCCAAGACCTCAATCACGATGATCCTCTTTGACTGTGCTCAGGTTGCCTTCTACTCATCACCTGAAAGAAATGGATAGGCCATCATCAGGGTGTGTCATGCGTATACATAACTCATCAATACAGTTCAATAAAATGACCCCCTTAAGCATCCGGGGTGGAATATAATGCTTGCCTCCTCAAGACTACCCTGCACTATCAGCCTGGGCAATCTTCATTCTACGTCGAGGCAGGAGGTGAACATTATGCTTGTTCAAAGCTATCTATCAATTTACTCTCTATTTGCGAAACAGGCTTAAAATAAAGGGTGTTAAATGCTGATTTGTTAGACCAATCAGCTGACTTCATGATATCCTGGAGAGGAACGCCCACAGTAAAAGCTCTAGATGCCATTGCGCCTCTCGCTGAATGCACGCCATATTGGTATAGGTCAATCCCTGCCCATTGCATCACCTCTCTAACCCTTCTCGCAGTCGTGGCTGTCTCTACTGGGTGACAAGGCTTCCTACATGCAATTAACACTGGGTTACTCCCCTTGCCCTCACTTCCGCTGTAGCCCTCTCATAGTCTTTAATGCATTGCGCTATGCACAGCTTGGTATTATCTGGGAGGTATGGTTAAGAAATAATTGTTGAATCACATTTAGTCCTGTTCGCCATGTTAAAGGCCACTCCCTCTGGATAGAAGAACTTTCTATCTATTTCCAGAGCTTTTACATCCGACACTCTTCTACAAGCAAATAGGCATAGCAGCATGGCCAGCTTTCGGGATAGCTGTGAACGTGATAGTTCCCTATTGTCTGGCCAGGCTAAGAAGAATCCGGAAAACTGCTCACATGTCCCAGAGCACTGAATACTTAGGTTCTGGTGGTTTACGCATCTTCATTACCTTTAGCAGTTGTAGAACCGCTGGGTGTTTGCCAATCGGCCTACTCTCTATCTTATGGTGACCTGCCAAAATGGCTGACCTGTAAACGCCTATCGTCCTGTAGGCACAACCTTCTCCGAACCTCTCAGCTAAAAAATTCAGAATGTGCACTAAAGGGGCCGAAACGTGATTAACACCGGAGCTTGTGCCATAGGCAACCCACCGCTTCCAAGCGGCACCATAGCTCCTGATAGTGGAAGGTGCCCAGGAGTCCCTAATACAGTCGGCAGCGAGTTGCGAAATGCCTGGCAGCTGCCATCACTGCCTGAAACCCTGCATGCCATCAGGGAAGAGTGCCCTCCTGAACTAGCAGGTGAAGCTGCCCGCTCGGGCGCAAATGATGTCCCGCCTGTGAGGAAAGACTCTCGGGAAATCCGTGGAAAGTTCCATCACAGCTGGGACTTCCATATTGGACCTATTAGCACTATTTCTGCTTGGTCCCGGCAAACTTTCGATAGAACTATTGACAACATGACGAATGGCAGGAACGCGCAGTGGACTGCCCCAGTCCACTGTTGCAAGAACGTGTAAATTTGCGCTGCCTCCGGATCTATCCTCCAACGGAAGAACTTGGGGATTTGGGTGTTGAGTCTGGATGCGAATCGATTGTTGTCTATGGGCCCCCATATTTCCTGAATCTGCGCAAAGTAGTCTGGGAGTAGTCCCGAGCCGCTGAAGTATACTAGATATTGAGAATTTCAGTCTTCTACCGAATTCTCAGCTCCTGGCAAATATTCTGAAGACACTGAAATCTGCTACTGCAAATAGTGATGCCAAAAACATTTTGCCAATTCCGCCAGCATCCTGGAAGAGTTCCCTCCTAGTTTCTTTATTTAGCGAACAGCTGAGATATTGTCCCTCTTCAGTAGGATGCAGAAACTGGCCATATCTCTGGTAAATGCTCGCACTGCGAAGGACCTTGCTAGCAGTTCCAGACAATTTATGTGGAGGCGGAGGAGCTCCTCATCAGACCATTTTCCCACTGTTTGAAACTTTCTCCATCGCGCTCGCCAGCCTGCTCTGCTTGCGTCGGACTCTATCACTAGGTTTGGGGTATCTCCAAAGATCGCCCTGCCATTCCAGGCTTCCATATTTTGGAGTCACCAATGCAGTTCGGTGATGGCATCTTGATTTAGGGTGACAAACTGATTGTAGCGTAGACCACTTCTGAGGTGTTTGATCTTCAAACTCTGAAGAGCCCTGTAGTGAAGCGTCCCTGGAAATATTGCTTGGAATGAGGCTGCGAGAAGACCTACTATCCGAGCAAGATTGCAAAGCGAAATAATCTTTTTCGCTATAACTCCTCTCAGTTAATTCTTTATGGTTTTCAATCTTCTGGATGGCAACTCCAGAGTGGCCTTTTTGGTATCTATCACAAACCGTAGGAATTCTATTCTCTGCGCGGGTCGAAGGTCCGACTTCTCAGAGTTTATGATAAAGCCTAGCGAGGATACTAGATTGCAGACCAACGTAGCTTGTTCCCAAAGCTGGATGGAGCTTTGCTCTAGGATGAGGATATCATCTAGATAGATGACTATCCTGATCCCTCTCTCTCGAATGGCTGCTGCTACTGGATGCATAACCTTGGTGAAGGCCCATGATGTGGACGCTAGATCGAATGGGAGGCACGTGAACCTCCAATTCTCTGCACCCCACTTGAAGCGGAGGTACTTTTGGTGATCTACCGCTATTGGGATTGTTAGATATGCATCTTTGAGGTCTAACTGGACGAGCTAGTCCCCTGTCATAAGTAGGTCTCCAAGAAGGTGTATTCTGTCCATCTTGAAGTGCTGGTATGTAATCCACTTGTTTAGGCTATTCAAATTGATCACCGGCCTGACCTTCTCCCCTCTGTGGACCAGGAACATGTGGCTGAGGAAACCCTGGTCCTCCTGCATTTCTCTGAACTGCAAAATTCACTGAAGAGCAGCTCCTGCTCCTACTGAGGCATGTGTTTCATAGCTGTCTCTCACGCCTGTGAGGGGCTGCCTACAAACTCTAGCCGCAAGCCCATCACTGCTTGCAGCACCTGTGCATCTCTGGATAATTCGCATCATGGATGCACAAAATAGAGTGTCCTGCCCCCCACGCTTGAGATTGGCGCTATCAGGGTACTCACCGCATAGCGTACTTTTCTGCCTGTAGGCTGTTCTCCCCCCTCCTGTTCCTGAAGACGCGGGCTCTAGCTGGCAAGAAGCTATCCTGTTGACGGTTCTCCCAGTATTGTGCCCTGGACCCTTAGGCTTTCCTGTGTGCACCAAAGCAACCAGATGCCCGACCAGTCCCGTGAAAAAAACCTGACCTGGAAATATTCTGCGGATGGAACTCTTTTTCTAGAGCGGAGTATGTCCAAAACAAATTGTGCCATCTCTATGGTAAATGTGTTCAAGAGGAGGGGAATTCACTGACGGGCCCATAGGTCAGCGCTCACCCTCTAGAACTTGTAAGACAAGATAGCTGCACCATGTGAGGACTGGGGGTGCAGGATTCACTTACTCCAACACAACTCAATAATGAGTTGGCAAAGGGAAGTCCATTTAATGACAAGTACATCAAACAGAGAAACAAATGAAAATCAGCAGCATTGCGATCACCTGTCTCGCTCCGACTTCCTCGATCTTCAGTCGAACAGTCATTGTTATAGGCAAAACTCATCATCAATGACGTCTAATTCTATAAAAAAATCATCATGCAATGTAATTGGTTAGGAAAGGTAACTTAAGTATAGGTGTTATATCTGTATATGATAATAGGGCATGCGGATTGGATAACTTATCGGGTGGCCGTCTACGCCCATCCCTCTGCATCACGCGTGATGGACGTCACAACAACTACGACGTCTTATTGGTTCTACTATCTATAGGCCTCCAGATAACTTGGTCCATTGCGATTGGGCAGGTTACACCCCTGGACATAAATCTCCACTTTTAATTAGCAGCATGCAGAATGGACACCCACGTGCCTGGTGTCCCAAGTTTCACCCTGCCTCCCTTCCATCAATCAGTGTTTTAGGGCGATGTGTCAATTAGTTGGCTAAGGATTGCCTCGAAACTGTAGTCTTTTATCGGGAAAAGTTATGGCATCCTCGGGTCCTGGATGACATCAGGCGGTGGTGCTTCTTCGCACCTGGCTGGTCACGTGTTAGTTCACCATGAATCTGCTTCAGTTTCCAGTCTTTGAGTGCATTTAATTCTGTTTCAGCCTCACCACCTGTATGGGCCCTCCTTATCTTGACCTTCATGAGGCAGGCTGGTACACTCTGAAGTTTGAGTCTTGTTAGCTGACGCTCTCCTCCCTTTCTCTGGTTGACCTCGATTTCCTTGGCATGAGCCTCTTTTTGTTGAGTTTCGATTCCGCTTCTTCTCTTGCCTTTGGCTGGGTTACGAAACTTGGACTGTCAGGCTTCTGGCAGCCTGGGTACATTTTTGCTTTTACAAAAGGGAGTCGCACTTGTATAAAGTGCCTTATTGAGGTAGATATATGGTTGGCGCTTGCCGCTCTATCTTCTACTAAGCATTGCAAGCAGTATCGAATTCTTAGCATCTTGCGTTTCAAGCCTGTTTACACACGTTTAATAGGTCGGTTGCTTCCATCTTGTCTCGTAGCACCATTTCCTCCCGTTTTAACATTGTCTCTTCTCTGTGTCCATTACATTTATTTTTGTAGTTACTCGCTCTGGCATGTTATCTTTGATAGCTGCTTTTGTTCATTCACGAGTCTGTTCAGGCCCTTGCCTCATTTCCACTGGCCTTCCATCAAGGCTCTTTGGTTCTCTTCATGGACCGTCTGTAGGTACTCTTCGTTTCGTATCAGCGGCTGGTACGGCTGTCTGATAGGGTACTGTGCTGCCCAGGTTTGTCTGGTTATGGGTGCTTCAACAGGTATGGATCTTCTGATGTATACTGGGCAGAGTCCCAGTGCAGCTCTTTGTAGTTTCATTTGCTCTCATACGTCCCGTCCCATACCTTGGCGAGTACGCTCCTGATACCTCAAAATGAGGGGAAGGGGTGCAGGCCATGTCTGGGACCTCCTCTATACTCCCCCCTCTGGTCGGTTCATCGAGCACTTCTGCAACCTCCTTTGCATTTATTTCTTTTGATTCTTCGGTGTCATGTTCATCGTCTTCAGGGTATGTACATGATTGTGTGAATGTGTGAGCCTTTGGAGTCCATATTTTTATCACTCCCTTCAAACTCCCTGCTGTTTTCACATGTTCAGCTTTGCTCCATGTCATTAGCTGACATTGTCCATTTGGGCTGCAGTAGATCCATTTTCCCTCATACCTTCTTCGTTTCTTAGGGTATGTGAACCTTGTTCCCTCTGGCGCAAATTTGCTGGCTTTCACAAAGTCTCTTATTTCTTCATCAGTCAGGTCTCTGGGCTTCCACCCTGGCTCGACATCAACCATTATTAAATCCCTATGGCTTTCTTCGCAGTTTTCTGGCACTGTGTAATGATTATCTTGATAACACAGAATCCTAGCAATACCATTGCTAGTAGAGCTCCGAGAAACTTGAATATATCTGCCATCCATTGTGGGACCCACAAGAATAGGTCTCCAAACCAGCTGTCATCGTCCACTTCATCACTTCCATCGATCATCTGGTTTTTCAGGCTTGTCAACATGCTTATGGCCTCTGTTAGGGTTCAGTTTTCTTCATCGTGTGATGGTACAAATGTGCAACATGATTCTCCAATTTTTGCACAACCCCCTCCATCCATTGCAGTGATCATGTCAAGCACATATCTGTTTTGGGGGGTCATCAGTCTGATTGCTCTCAGCTCTTCTTTGATTGCGTTGAATCCTTTTATAGTGGTATTGATGGTCTGCAATAACTCACATCTGGTTATCTGCAACCATTTAGCATTCACTCCAACTTGGATGTGGGGCAGGAGAAGTGTTGTGAATACTGTTGAGGTGAGGCTGAACAGCCTGTGTTCGTACGGGATAACATGGAATGCCTCTTCTGAGTTGGGAAAAAAGTAATTTTCCCTCTTCATCCTGGATACCAGTTCCATAGATCTCCATCTTCTTAGATGAGCATCTGCTTTCGGGAAACTGTCCAACTTCAGGTCATTCTTAGGGATCACTAGCGCGGGAACGTGGACGTTCACTAGTGTGCATATGCCTCCCCAATTTTTCGGCAGCCTTATGTATGCCTTGGATCCACACGCCCAGTAATGGTCCATAATAACTGCGGTTCCTTGTGCCATTCCTGGAGCTTCAAAGATTCGTCCGCAGTTTTGATTCTCGCCCATCTTCCTTGTGCCATTGTTTCTGAAACATAGTTTTGGGCTCTCCAGTGGCACTATCTGCAGGGGTCCCCCTCTATCTTCGACCCATGTTAGTAGCTTTACTAGCTTTGGCCATAGCGGTTTGCACAGTTTTTGAGAGTTTTCTATTGCTTCTTTGCAGGCTCCAAGGACCATCCAAGCTCGGCAGATGACTACTCCTTCTTCCCATCCATTTGGGGTAACCACTGTTCCCCAGATCTGCATTTGGCCTCTGTTTTTCCAGATTTGTGCCTCTTCTGCAGTTTTTCCGTGGATATTCAGTCTCGGGTTTGTCCCCCATCGTGTCCCTGATCCTTCAACATCAGGATTCTCCTATCGGATCACGTGATTCCTGGTGTGCGCCCTGTTTCTTGTTCTAATGTCCTGGACGTAGCCATCTTCGTCAGGGTAGTCCTTTTCAGTGGCCCATATCAGTGAAGTGTCTCTTCCCATAAATTGTCCTCTGGTGTTGCACATTGCTACGTGTGACATACAGTGTGCTGTAGGGACATCAATTTCTACAGCCACGAAGATCTTGGATTTTCCCATGTTGTATGGTAGGAGAGCACAGATGAAGCATTCTCCTTCTGATTGCCTTTGTCCTACTTCCTTCATGTGCTGGTACCATATGTTGTTTCCGAGATGGGCTGTGCTGTCCAGGTAATCATTGAGTTCATTGTTATCTTCGTGTGGGCTTCTCTTGATTCTCAGTGTTCTTCTGTAGTTTGCTATGACTATGTCTCTAAATGCGTCTGTGCTGCTTTTCCCCTCTGGGTGTCTCAGTGGAGCAGGCTGCCTTGAGTGCATTGCTGTGGTAGGAGAAGGGTTTGTGTTTCCTTTCCTTCCCTTTTGTATGTTGTCATAGACTTCCTCTAACTGCCATTGGCTCCCCAACCTCCCAACGCGTGGTCGTGTTGTAGGCCTGAGGCTTGTTCCTTGCGTTGGAGCAGGTGTGCTTGCTGTTATAGTCTCTATAGTCCTACCTTTCAGCTCCTTGTGCAGTTTTTTTGCTCTGACTATGAAAGGGAACAAATAGTCTATCAGCATTTGTGTTTTCTCTGTGAATTCCTTTGTGGCTACTTCTGTTCTTTTGAGGGATTTTGCTATGCCCTCTCTCTCTAGCGTTTCACTTGGCTCCTCTTGGGTACTTCCACTGTTTTCTGGAACTGATTATTCGGCAGGCAGTCTCCCCTTCTCTGCTGCCTTCGTTGGAGGCCCTGTAGCCATTGACACTTGCCCTTGTCTGTGTGCATCCTGTGTGTGTGTGCGTGCAGCGGTCAGTGCAGCATTTTCATTCATTCCGTGCTGATCCTGTCTCCAGCTTTTCTCTTCATTTGTTACCTCAAATGTGTCTAAATCATTGCTCATTACATTTAAATTTAGTTTGTTACTTTTATCATCAGGTTTTCTTGGGACTGGAATGACTATATAGGGTCTGGGTGCTTTCGCAGGCCCCAGATGTTCATTATCTGGTGGGTGCACTGAGATTGGGACACTTCATGCACCAATAAAGAAAGCAGTTCTGATTGTTAATGACAGAAAATCAATAATAATAACTATACATATACACATAATCGTTCGGAACGACAATTTGCAGCATTTTCTTCCAGGGAAGTGGGGGCGCCCTTCTGTTGGGGGTAAACCAAGTTACTGTTCTGGGCCCCCATTTCGAATGAGTTCATAGTCAGTTATTTATTCCTTCTCTTGCTCTGGTCTCGTAGATCGAGAGTTCATTACCATTAAAGTGACGAGTGCTTCTCCAAATGTCCCCCCTCATGTGAGTGACGACGGTAGTCTCTGGGTACTCAGTACAGCTCCTGTGCTAGACTATGGAAAAGGGTTAGGCTAGCAACTTTGGCATATCACATTCATGATGCATATCTATAATAGGTGCGGTCCCAGTGCACTCCTCGAATTTGCTTTGGTCCTGAGGACATGCTGGAACTTGCTCAATGCGAAGGAATGAACAGATGGAACTGCTAAAAATCACACAAAATTAAATGTTGTAAAAATAAAACAATAAATAAAAATAAAAGTGAATATGGAATAATAAGAAAAATGAGAAAAGGGAAGAAAAAGGAAAATAAGATGGTGAAGTTCTTGTGTCCGCTCCTCTCGCTCGGTCTCTCGGCGACAAGTTGAAGAACAGTGTCTCTCTCCTCGATCTGCTCCACGGCGGAAGGATGACAAAAAGGATAATAAGAAAAATAGAAGAAAAAATAAAAATAAACTAGGAACAAGATGTCGTAATACTCGTTTCTGCTCTTCTCGATCTGTCCTAGGCGGAAGAATGAAGAACTGTGTCTTTGTCTCCTTGATCTGTCCCCGGCGAAAAATCTCACTGGAATTTCCTTAGGAATTCTCGCTGGAAGTTGGACAGCTCAACTTGGAGCATTATACCATGGATAAGTGTGCCCATGTGTGGGGCGTTGGGCGGATCTCTAAGGAAGGTGATGACGTCAACATCTGCAGGCCTTCCTACCATTTCTGGATAGTCTGTGACTAATCTAAACAGGACGTTCTGTGCCAGCCGGATGTCCTCGGGTGATAGGGACATTTGCCCTGTTTGGCTGTGTCCTGATCACAAGCTTTTCTTTTGATTTGCACAGTCTTTGCACCTTCCCGTTGTGTGGATTACCACCAAATGATTTAATTTAGTCCATAACTGGCTCAGTTGAGCTAGGTTTCTTGGATCTCTGATATAAGTGCGTATATCAGTTGTTCACCCGATGAACCCTGGGCATTTCTTGATTATTTGGAAGAACAAATTAAACGTGAGTTCATCAATGTCTATTGGTGATGGAAGCATTTTTGTCCCTCTCACTATGCTCGGGTAACTCAGCAAAGACCTCTGCGATGACGGTTAGCAGTCGCCTGATTACCTTTTTGTTGGCTGGATCTTCAATAAAGTCTGTGACACTGGCTCCTCTCCCTATGAGTGATGGGTATGATAACACCACGAGTTGAAAATAGGTTAGCACATCCCACTTGAGACTTCTGCTAGAATGTACCATAAATTCTGTGGACAAAGTCTCAATACTGGTCGCATCAGGATACCGTGTTACACTCTCAGCAAATATTTTGTTTACAGTCTATCAGAGTCTTGATTCTTTGTATGACGTGCTTTCAAAAGTTTGTTTTATCAATGTTGTTGTGGCTTTGGATGTGCTTCTCTTTATCCTGCAACTGGGATGTACAGAGTGTTTGTTATGTCCTTATCCCGCTTTGCTTGGGGAACCTGTCCAGTTTTATGCCACAACTTGCATCCGGGTTCTTTGTCTTGGTTTTCTGCTCATGCGTCCTTCTTCTCCACCATGGATCTTGTCTGCACATGCTGAGGTTCTTCCCCATTGTCTGTGGTTTCTTCGCATTTGGATGCAGCAGGAGGGCTCTCCCCTATATACGGTTTAATGTCATTTATGAAGATCCATGCCCTTCTGACCTTGAGCTTGACGGCGGAGGGGGTGCAGTCCTCTACGATGAAAGAGCCATTCAATCTTGACACGTCCCACCTCTTCCTGGTAAAGTTCTTCACGAGCACGTTGTCTCCAGGGAAGACGAGGGGCACATGCACACCTTGCTCGGTGTCTGCTTCAGCACTTCCTGCTGTGTTTCGTGCTGTGCCGTCCCCTTTTCGCCGTTGCTGCAGCTGGCCTGTAATGACAGAGGCACTGGATGTCATACAGTTAAGGTACCCCTGCATCTCTGTTCCCAGAACCTCTCTAGTTGGCTGGGCATCACATCTAGCTCTATTTTAGGGGTAAGAGGGGTCCTCATCCTTCTGCCTGTAACTATCTCGTGTGGCGTAAGATGATGGTCGGAGCCGGGTTGGTTCTGAAGTGCATACAATACCAGTGGTAGACAGTGCAGCCATCCCTTTCTTAATGTGAGCTTCAACTTTGCTATCCTCTCCTTTAACAGGGCATTGAGCCTCTCACATATCCCATTTCCCCTCCGGGTGATACGCCAACGAGAACTCGTGCTTTATACCAAGCAACAAGCTGACCTGTTCGAACACTGCATTAACAAAGTGAGCCCCGTTATCTGATCTCATTACTTCACACACCCCCCATCTAGGGAATACTTCCCTCACTAGGAACTTGGCAGCACAGGTAGCGTCTGGGTGTGTACAGGGACCTGCTTCTATCCATCTAGAGAATGGACACACCACCACAATTAAATACCTGTACCCGTTGCACACTTGAATCATGTCAATGTAGTCGAATTGTAAGTGCTGGAATGGTCCATTCGGTCCGGGGATAACTCCTCTCACTACTTTTAATGTGTGCCCAGCAGTGAACTGTTGGCAGATAATGCAGTTCACCATGAAAAATGCAACATTCTCTGCTAAATTTGGTGTGAACCAGTCTTCTGCGAGCGTTGCAGCAAGATTTTCTTTTGACATATGGATGGGTAGTGTAGTTGTTCTAATGCTACCTTTAGCAGGGCGACAGGCATCACTGGTTTACCAGTGCTTCCACAATGTTTTCTCTTCGTGAGGTGCCTTCCCCTGGAGCTCCATTAGCTGAGTCTGCCCCATATTGCTACAGGCTTCTGGTGTGGCTCGCGCTACCATCATCCGCTCATGGGTACGTGCCACCTCCACGTCCATGATTGTTTCAGTTTTGGATGCCATGCGCTTGGCTTCTGTGTCCGCTTAATAACTTCCACGTGACACGAAATCTGTCCCCTTGGTGTGGGCGGTGCATTTCATGACCGCTATGCCCACTGGGAGCTGTAGTGCTTTTATCAGCCTGTCCAATAAGGCTGCATGTTGCACTGGCATGCCGTCTGCTCGGAGGTAGCCCCTCCTTTTCCAGCGCGCTAGACCTGCATGTACTGTGGACGTCACATAGGCTGAGTCACTGTACACAGTTAATTCCTGGTCTGCATGATTCTCAATGGCGAGTATCAGTGCCAGCAGTTCTGCAGCTTGCGCAGAATAGTAAGAGGGTATTCACGCACTGACGAGTACTCGAAACTCTCCATTCGCTAGGTGTTTTACCACGGCCATGCCTGTATACCTTTGTCCGTCTTCTTGGTCGATTCTCAAAGAACCGTCAATGAACATGATTTCTCCACTTGCCAGGGTGTTTTCCTTTACCCTTGGGATTTCATCATAGAATTCCTCATAATTCGCACAGTCATGTATAGGTTCTCCTTCTGCGACTGGCTCAGCTATGAATGTAGCAGGGTTCGCAGTTTTACATCGAACTATTTTGATCGATGGGTTAGAGATAATCACCTCATAGGCGGATGCTCTCTGAGATGTCAGTGTGCCCTTTGGCTTCTCTAGTATGGCGAACAGCAAATGTTCAACATACAATGTCATAGAGCACCCCATCACGATGGATGACGCCTTTTCGATAGCGAATGCAGCAGCAGCTAGATTTTGTTTGCATGGGAAGTGGCCCTTCATAACCGGGTCCAGACTCCCACAGTAATATGCTAGGGGCTTGTACCCCAGCGAGGTTCGCTGCACGAGCACTGCCGTCATAAAATTACCATCAGAGTGTGAGAACAGGTAGAATTCCTCTGCATAATTAGGAATCCCGAGAACTGGGGCCTTACAAATTGCCCCCTTAAGTTCTGCAAACCCTTTCTCCATTGCCTCAGTCCATTCAATTTCTCCTTTTGTTGCCTGGGCTTTCTTCAAAGCCGAAGCAAGGGCTTGTTATACGAGCTGTAGTCAAAGACCCATGCTCTGACATAATTGCACAGGCCTAAGAAGCTCTGCATTTGTTTTATTGTGCGCGGCTTGGCCGTGTTCATGATAGCTTCAGCCCTTTCTGGGGTTACCCTTTTCCCCTCATGAGAGATCAGTTGCCCTATGTGCAACACCTCCTTTTGACAGTACTGCAACTTTTCATTATCAACTTTGTATCCCTTCTCAGCCAGTATAGTCAATAGCTGGACAGAGTCGCACCTGCATTGCTCTTCAGTGGTGCTGCAGATCAGAATGTCATCTACATACTGCAAAACAACACTGTCCACTGCAATATTGCTTAGTTCCATTTGCAGGACTCTGTTGAAAATAGACGGGGACTCGCAATACCCCTGTGGCAACCTCGTACTTTTCAGGCGCATTTGTCTGAAAGTGAATGACCTCAGGTCTTGTGAGTCATGGTGCAGTAGAATTGAGAAAAATGCGTTTTTCAAATCGATCACCGCGAAATATTCTGCCTCAGTGGGTATGTTACACAGTATTGTGGATGGATTAGGGACTAGAGGAACTCGGCTTCAACAACATTGTTTAATGCTCTTAAATCTTGGATTAAACGCCAGGACCCTCCCTTTGATTTTTTGACAGGGTAAATCACTGAATTGCAAGGTGATTCTGACGTTACTAGGATGCCCTGCTCCATCATGGCAGAAATTATCTCTACGCTCCCTTCATCTGCCTCTCTGGACATGGGATATTGTCACGCTTGTGGTAAAATTGCTCCTGGTTTCAGTTTAATTTTCACTTTACCTGCCCCCTTCAGGAGACCTACGTCATAGGGCCCTGTAGTCCATACTGCGGCAGGCACTTGGGCCATGTCGTCATCGAAGTATTCTGGACGTACCAGCGTCAACATCATTCTCTGTGGCACCTCCCGTTTGATCATTTTGATCCAAAATGTGAGACTTACTTCCACTCTTGTCTGCTCTAGGTCAAGGTGCTCTTCGAACAGATTGTCATCGTCTTCGATGGCGATAATCGCACACCATTGTCTGGCTTTGTCATCATATCCTTCGACCAATACCACTTTCCCTCGCACTGCGGCAGATTGTATCATTAAGGGAAATACTTGTCCCTCCTCTTCGTGCATGGGTATACTCGGTCTGAACAGAAACTCATCAGGGGTTCTCATAGTTTTGTCTGCGAGGCCTGGCAGTCCCGTCATAAGCACCTGCACGCCATATGCAAAGACTTCTGGTTCTAAAGGTACAGCTCTCATGGCTATACGTCCCGAGTATGCTCTGATCATTTCGCACACGTTTGAATAATGCATTCCTGGAGTGGAGCACACTATACCATTCTCGGTAAACGAGATGGTCATGTTTAATTTAGTCATCAGGTCTCGGCCCAGAATAATTACTGGGGTCTGACGTGAATATAATAGGGGTACATTCATTTTGCACTCTCCCACTGAGACTGGGAGTATGTCTGTAAAGGGAACTCTACTATGAGCTCCAGTGAAACTCTGAGTATCTATAGCCTCGCCGGACAAGGAAAATTTGCCCTCTCGTATGCACAAGCGTGTTGCACCCGTGTCAACTAAGAAGGAATATTCTTTACCCCCTATGACGACATTCACCCTAGGTTCCTTGTTAGGGTCTGGTGTCACTGATAGGATAGAGCACATCAGATTCCCCCGTGAGCTGTCCTATTTCATATATAAGTTCGGCCCACTGTATACTTGTTGATTTCCCCCAGCCCCAGAGTTAACTCCCCCTCCGGAGCTAGTGCCCTGTGACATTTGCAGTGGTGCCTGCTGGGATTGTCCCTGTGGCAAGTTCCCCATGTTCGGTGGTTGAACCACTTGCTGTGCACCTTGCTGCACGCCTGACGCCTGCTGCTGTATGGTGTAATTTTGGGCACCGCCCTGTTGAGGGACGGCAGGCTGATTCACCATGCCTGCTCCCATCCCTTGGCTATTTTGCCACATGCCTTAGCTTCTGCACATGCGCGCCACGTGTGCTGTCATTCCACACAGCCAACAAACTGCCCGTGGTCGGGCCATCTGTCCATCTGGCGCAGCTGGACTGCCCATCTGCGCATTCTGAAAGCCACCTTGAACATTCTGAAAACTTTCTTGGTTTCCTCGAAACCCTTCTTGATTACTCTGCCATCCTCTTCCTCCAAAACTCCTTCCTCTTGGGTAAAATCCTGCGTTACCCTGATTATTCTGCGATGGGTTGGTCGCTTGTTGTGCGCTTGGTTCGGCTGGGCTGGTGAGCATGGCTCCCTCGAGAGCATACTTCGAGAGCTTCTTTTGCACCAGCTTCGCCTCCTCGCCCTTACGAGTTGCCTCCTTTTTCCGATTCTTTTCTTGCAACCATCTACAGTAATGTGCAATTGTCAACTGTATTTCAGCCCATGCTTTTGCTTCTACTCCTACCATTTTTTTGAGCTGCTTCTGCACCGGTTCAGGCAACTCCTGGCATAATATGTGGTAGAATATAGGGATAGATTTTGTCCAAGACTCATGCGTTTCGAGCACCCACGCGTCTTGAAAATTCTGGATATAAATCAACAGATCCTCTGACTCTTTCATTTTCCGAGTCATTATAGCCCCCATATCAGTAGTGTCTGGATAAAGCGTTCGCAGTGCTTTCCACACTGCTGCTCTACAGTTATTAAATGGTGCTCCGTCATGGGTGGTGTTAGTTAGGGTTACCCTAGGATAGCCTGCCCGTTTCCATACATCATCTGCTCTTTCACCAAGTATGGCAATTAGGAGGCCCTTAATGTCCCCTATGGCTAAGGTGACTCCCCCCGTCATTTTCTCTAACTCATGTATCCACTTTTCAGCTCCCGATGTCAGCATTGGAAGCTTATTTTTCAGGTTCTCTCGGTCCATATGTGGCCATGGTATATATTGTGGTCTTACTCCCCCTTTCTCCAGCAACGGGAATTGGAATGCACAGTCCTCCTTCTCTTTCCCCATAGCTCTCCAGTCTATCGCCGGGGTGGCAATCCCGCCTTGCCGTCTACCTGGAAATGCCCTTAGTCTGTCTGTATAGGCTGGTGCTGACGCCCCCCTCTGACCGTGGGGTGTTTCTTCATGTCGGCTGGACTGTCCAGCAAATTTTGGTGTCCTCGTTATGCACCCACTAGCGTATGACCATTGTACCCCTCGGTCCCCTGGGAGTCATTTTTCACACCGTCTCCCTTCTTCATGTGCCACACCCTCCGTTTCCCCACCGGAGTCAGATCCTGAATACTCCCAGTTTACACAACTCCTTGCATCTTCTTCGTTCTGCCCAAACTCCAGCCTGTCTAGGGACAGTCCCCTGCTCCCACTACTTCGGGTGACATCCTCAGTGTCATATAGCTGAGTGCTCTCTAAGCGCTCATCTTCCCTTCCCCCTTGGGAAATTAGTTCCAACCCCATCTCGTGATAGATTTTATCAATCGTTTCCCCGATGCTTCTGGTGTCGAAGTCATCTTCAATTTTTGTCCCGCTTGTACCTGGTACTGCATTGCTTGCAGGAAAGAATTCTTCTACGTCTTCCCATTCTACTGCAGGATTGGATTTAATCACTTGCCGCTCCAAATATTCAAGAGCTCATGCGCTCTGTCTGCGCTTGTGTTCTACTTCCTCGTCTATTTCCTTTCGCTTCTTCGCTTCTTCTATAGCCTTATTTACTTCCCTCATCTGTTAATTTCTACGTTCCTTTGGCCTTCTAATCTCCTCATCTTCCCGCTTTTTTACTTTCCTTTCGTGCACTCTCCTTTCTTCCTCTAACCTTAACATGTTCTGCCTGTACTTTTCATAGGCTGCGTATTGTGTGCGACTGAGCGGTATTCCTTGCTCTTCGCGATATAGTTGTTCTCACCTTAGCCTATCTTTCTTTCTTGTCCTTTCATCCCTTACTTCCATCCCTTTCTCTCTCTCTCTCCTTTGTGTCTCATCAGACCTCTCCCTTGGCCTCAAATCATCACTTCCTTTTCCATCCAACTTCAGTAATATCTGACTTCCCAACCATTCGTCTTTCGTGAATGCTATCTCATCACCTCTCCCTTCATTTCCTTTACGTTTATTTCCCTCTTTTTCCTTATCTGGAGGTGCACAACTCCGTGCCCAATCTTTCCCTTCATCTTCGCATCTCTCTTTGTCCCTTGAGACCGCGGAGGCGATATTGTTTTCCTGTTCTTTTCCCTTATTATCGTCATGTAGGCGACTCATATGCGGGGTTGCTATACCCCGTGGCTGCCTTAAGTTCTCTTAGTGGGTAAAGCCCCTCTGTTTTACTCCCTTCAATGACTGGCTCAGGCGGGGCTGGTGGCGCGGTAGGCGTCTCACCCCCCTCCGTACATACATTTAGTATCTAGTCTGTGGGTGGTTCTTCCACCTTCGTTTCTTCAAACATCTTCCACAATTCTAGAACAGCAAGACGTTTCTCTAGCTTCTTGCCTGTATATGTGGCGTGTAGGAAGGTCGTTGTATGCTGTAGAACAGCCTTAGAAAGTGACCCATTCTGGGGCCAAGGCATAAACATCTTATTGGCGGTACCCTTAACCCACTCCGTGCTGTATTTCTTTAGTTTTAGTGCATGCTTGGGTAGCTGCTTGCACAAATGCGCAAGTGGGGTAACTTCCTCCATTTTTTATTTTGTCACTAACAGTTTTTATACAGTTCTTTAACCTTCCAATAGTATGAGCGAGCACCACATACGCAAGCTCCAATCCAATCTTTTCCCGCCAAAATGTATACCAACAATTTACTCATCAATTTACCCATCAATTCAATGGCGATTCCCTCTTAGTTACAGATTCGCGTAAAGCCAAAATGCATTTCAAACAATCATTAATACAATTATTTTACATTTGACATACAACAAGACACGTATTACAGACACTTGACAGACTAGACGAACACCAGCTGAACACACGTATACCTGCCTTCTAATCAATACCCCGACATGGGGTGTAAATTAACTCCTTTGATGCTGTCTTTAATCGTCACCGTAGCCTAATCGTCCCCCCCACTGTGGGCTCTGAGTTCAAGTTTCTTCTGACCGCTGTATTAAAGCGCAGGAATAAGGCGAATCCTTACGTTTTTATCTCAGGTGCCCCCCTGATAATCCTTACGTTTTTATCTCAGGTGCCCCCATGGTAATCCTTACATTTTTATCTCAGGTGCCCCCTGGTAATCCTTACGTTTTTATCTCAGGTGCCCCCTGGTAATCCTTACATTTTTATCTCGGTGTCCCCCGGTATCCACTCTTTATTTCTTATGCTCGAGTTATTACCCCCTACATATATACAGTCTTCTCTACTTCTAACTACTTTATTTTTTCTCCGCCACCCTCCGTTACCTTTCCCTTACTTACTGTAATGCCTACAAGTCATTTGCCAAAGTAACAAGTTTACTGTTTCACTCACCGATCGCATCTTTTCCTCTCTGGAACTTCGGGATCACCGCCCCTTCCTCTTACAGCTTTTAAGGTTTTCGTCCGATTGGCTGCCCGTGGGAATGAGAAGGGTTATGCTTGGAAAGGCGGGTTCCTTCAGACCCACTGCAGATTTTTGAAATTTTACTCTATCATTGTCCACAGGGAGCTTCTCAGTCTACTCAGCCGGAATGGCAAAAGGACTTATGATCTTGCCGAAGGCCCGGAGTTACTTTATGCCGTCGGTCTAAGGTGTCTTAGTAATATATAATCAATAATTAATGGCAGAAACCATCCTCACGCTACCAAGTGTTCAAGAGGAGAGGAATTCACTGACAGGCCCATAGGTCAGCGCTCACCCTCTAGAACTTGTAAGACAAGATAGCTGGACCATGTGAGGACAGGGGGTGCAGGATTCACTTACTCCAACACGACTAAATAATGAGAACTCAGTAAATTGGCAAAGGGAAGTCTGTTTAATGACAAGTACATCAAACAGAGAAACAAATAGAAATCAGCAGCATTGCGATCACCTGTCTCGCTCCGACTTCCTCGAACTTCAGTCGAACAGTCATTGTTATAGGCAAAACTCGTCATCACTGATGTCTAATTCTATAAAAAAATCATCATGCAATGTAATTGGTTAGGAAAGGTAACTTAAGTATAGGTGTTATATCTGTATATGATAATAGGGCATGCGGATTGGATAACTCTTATCGGGTGGCCGTCTACGCCCATCTCTCTACGTCACGCGTGATAGACGTCACTACAACTACGACGTCTTATTGGTTCTACTATCTATAGAACTCCAGATAACTTGGTCCATTGTGATTGGGCAAGTTACACCCCTGGACATAAATCTCCACTTTTAATTAGCAGCATGCAGAATGGACACCCATGTGCCTGGTGTCCCAAGTTTCACACTGCCTCCCTTCCATCAATCAGTGTTTTAGGGCGATGTGTCAATTAGTGGGCTAAGGATGGCCTCAAAACTGTAGTCTCTTATCAGGAAAAGTTATGGCATCCTCGGGTCCTGGATGACATCAGGCGGTGGTGCTTCTTCGCACCTGGCTGGTCACGTGTTAGTTCACCATGAATCTGCTTCAGTTTCCATTCTTTGAGTGCATTTAATTCTGTTTCAGCCTCGCCACCTGCATGGGCCCCCCCCTTATCTTGACCTTCATGAGGCAGGCTGGTATGCTCTGAAGTTTGAGTCTTGTTAGCTGACGCTCTCCTCCCTTTCTCTGGTTGACCTCGATTTCCTAGGCATGAGCCGCTCTTTGTTGAGTTTCGATTCTGCTCCTTCTCTTGCCTTTGGCTGGGTTATGAAACTTGGCCTGTCAGGCCTCTGGCAGCCTGGATACATTTCTGCTTTTACAAAATGGAGTCGCACTTGTATAATGTGCCTTATTGAGGTAGATATATGGTTGGCGCTTGCCGCACTATCGTCTACTAAGCATTGCAAGCAGTATCGATTTCTTAGCATCTTGCGTTTCAAGCCTATTTACACACGTTTAACAGGTTGGTTGCTTCCATCTTGTCTCGTAGCACTGTTTCCTCCCATTTTAACATTGTCTCTTCTCTGTGTCCATTACATTTTTTTTTTGTAGTTTCTCGCACTGGCGCGTTATCTTTGATAGCTGCTTTTGTTCATTCACAAGTCTGTTCAGGCCCTTGTCTCATTTCCACTGGCCTTCCATTAAGTCTCTTTGGGTCTCTTCATGGACCGTCTATAGGTACTCTTCGTTTCGTATCAGCGGCTGGTACGGCTGTCTGATAGGGTACCGTGCTGCCCAGGGTTGTCTGGTTATGGGTGCTTCAACAGGTTTGGATCTTCTGATGTATACTGGGCAGAGTCCCAGTGCAGATCTTTGTAGGTTAATTTGCTCTTCATACATCCCATACCTTGGCGAGTACACTCCTGATACCTCGAAATGAGGGGAAGGGTTGCAGGCCATGTCTGGGACCTCCTCTACAAATTTGTCTCCAAACAAAAGCCCTTTTGCGCCCTCTCCCGCCTCATATGAGGGCAGGTCGCTGAGCTTAGCATCTACTTTCAATAGCACGCCCCTACGCCTCTCAGATGACAGAGCACGATTTGCGTTGCCCAAGAGACACACCGCTCGTTGCGCCCAACTTCCTAGGGCTCGCAGGTCCACTGGTGTGCTGGTATCTATGGCCCTCTCGGCCAGCTCCATCATTTTTGCGAACGGGTCTGTGAGGTCCAAGAGCCTATCATGACAACATCACCATGCTCGGTCCACTCTTTTTCTGACACCGTTTGATGCTTTGGTGATAAAGGTCACCATATTTGGATCCATGTCCGGGGTGTCGGTCACCTTGCCCCGCAATTCATGTCTGGGGCACTCTGCCCTCATCTTGGCCCGGATTTCTCTGTCCACCGGTTTTCTAATATGATGTGTCATATATTGTGCCACTCTGGGTGATGGCACTCAATCTGCTGCCCTAGGATGCCTTATTGACTCTGGGCCGAACATGTCATTTAGACCCTCTTCCTCTGGCAGCTCATTGGAGGCATTGGGTTGTCGAGGGGCTTCCTCTTCTTCCCCACCTTAATCATCTGGGTAATAACCTGCATCCTCTTCATCCCGATTATTGTCCACCCCTGGGGCAGGGGGTCGAGAGCCTGGCACTGTCACCCTCTTTAGGAAGGCCTCCTTCAGCCTGCTTACCGGGTCGACTGGCTATTGGGGTCTCAAATCTACCCCTTTAAGATGGCCCAGGGCGTCAAGGAGTTCTTACTCTTCCGGGCCTTTTTATCGCACTGTTGGTCAACCCTTACTTCAAGGTGTCTTGCTGAGCTCCCCTCTACTGGGCTTAGCGCCCTCTTTCTGGACTTTTCCTGTTTCGCCTTTTGCTTGTTGAGTATGGCTTCTTACTGGTCCGGTCTTTGGGTTAGGGGCAAACCCCCTTCTGACACTGCTTGCGTCAATGAGTCCCCCAACACTCTTTTGAAGCTAAGGGAGAGGTCATCCCCCTCTCTTGTGGGCTCCTCCACCCACTCCTCCGAGCTTCACTCAGGGGATGTGCTCCTAGAATCTCTGGGCTCCAGGTAATGGTCCATAATGCTCAAGCACGTGGGCAGCAAGGGAGCTTTAGCTATCAATCTTTGTTTTCCCACTAGGAGACACTTCAGCGAGCTCTGTGCTCGTTCGGTATTTAAATATAGAATTTGCCTTTTTTTTTGCCTTGCTATTCGTACACTCCGCACCATCAGGATAGCTCATACTGTTGAAGTAACTGGCTTCCCCTGAGGTGTGGTGCGTGCCGGGATGTGACCGTTGGTGAAATTTGCTCACATGGGGTCCAGGTTCCCCGCTGGATCTGCGAGCCTGTCGAAGTTACTGCCTCTGCTGCTGACAGAAGAAGAAGGCGGTCCGGTTGCCTCACACTAGCGTGGTTGCCCACGGCTCCGGCCCGACCTCGTGACAGAAATTAAATGAAATTAAATGCTGCATTTAGCTCTATACCCGTGCGTTTAACGCGGTTGCCTGCTACTAAAGTATGTACAATACGCTGAAAGTTTATTTTCTGACGCGTGCACACCCTGACTGCTTCCTAATGTTTTCATGCACTTCTACTTATTTCCTGTACCACAACAATGAATATCAACATTCTATGAAAAATGAATGCATTTCTCATACGCTCATACTTATTTCAGTTGAAACAACATACAATTCTCAATAATATGGATGGAACTTATCGCATGGAGCAGCAACAAAGAAAGAGGAGTTGGACTGGCAAGGGGGACACTCTTATAGGCAATGGCAGGGCCTGATTGGGCAAGTTGGACAGCCCAGAACTACTCAGGTCCCGGTGATTGTGGGGATTGGTATTTCCTAGAGACATTTTTCTTGGCTTTAAAACCCTATCACCCCTTTTTGTGTTTTAGCCTCCAGAAGGGATCGGAGGAAACAAAAAATGTGTTTTCAAGTTTTCAAAAGTTTTAAAATGTGTTAAGGTTGAAATGCTGTTGGGGCAGTAATAAAAAAAGAATAAGCATAATGCTTGCCTCCTGTCTCAACATAGATTGTAGTCCCACCCCACATATGACAACTGATAATGTTGGCTGTGCCCTTAAGGGCAGAAAAAAATAGAATGCACGCTATAAGAAATCATATTAATACTGGCCGCACCAATGTAGCCAGTCTCCCCACGTGAAGACATTCATTGCGCTGACTGCACCCAAAATGCCATTAAAAATACAAGGCTCCGTAAGATCATGGCGAAACAAAGCTGCATGTTGGGGAAACTAAGTTTTAAGTTCATGAATAGATGACAAGTATTTAATCTATGCCAAACTGCAGTACTGAGAAAAGAACCTCTCAAGAAATAGCTGTTGACTAAGAACACTAGGTGTTTCTTATGACATTTTACTAATCCTGCAACATCCTAGAACTAGCGATGTGGGTACGGAACAGTAAAGATTAATCATTGAAGAATTGCACATCTGAATTTCTCTCACAAGTTCGGGCAAGATTGCGAAGCTCATAGATGGAATCAGGAATTGTGTGAAGATTCAGCATTTAGTGTCATATTGACATTGTGTTGAAATATGCTTGTGTGGATTAGGGCAGAAAACGTTCTTAGGCAGAAAACATGTTGCCACAGACTATGTAAGAAAGCAGCAACTTCCTGTTTCCTTTGTGGGTGAGTTAGGCTGCCGGAAGGAAAATCAGGCTAATCCACACCAGGAGTTGAAGAAAGAAATATGTTTTGAGGGGATAGGCCGATTTTCTCTTTTTTCCTGAAATTGTGTATATTATTTTTGATTTGAAATCCTTCTGTTTTTAGCAGGCTATTCTGTATTTTTGTGTTCTTTCTTTATGAGCAAGGCAGTTTATATGGGAAGCCATTAGTTTGTTTATTAGGAAATCATTTTCTAGTATTTTGTGATTTGAATTTGGAAACAAAGTAAACATCCACATCAAGATTTTTAAAAACACGTTTCTGTCCCTAATATATCTCAATGTAGGTATGAACCTGAAAGTGACCTAAATTACAAAAAAATGTAAATGTGTTCACAAGGCATTAAACAATGTATACATACAACTCTTGATGGCAAAATATCCTCACAATGAAACACAAGTTATTTTCTAAAAGTGTGACAGTTAAAAAAAGAAATGCGAAATCCATGTGTTACCAATTATTAAAGAACTGTTTTCAACATGGTATATGAAGAGCATGAAGGAACTGGTTCTAAAAAATCCCTTCAACACTAAAATATGTCAATGGTACTCACTGAGTGTGAAGCAGTTCCATGCAGCATTATTTGGACAGAAAGGAAGGCCCATGGCCAACCGCAGCACTTAAAAGCAAACCTCTTGCGATTGACGCTCACATGCATATAGCTTACTATGGGCCGGTCATGAAAAAAACAGCTAGAACATATTGCTGCTTTGGAAAGGAACACACTGCAATGGCACCTTGGGGATAATGTTGTTAGTATGCACATTTGTAGCACCAAGAGGAAACAACGTGGAAGCTGTCTTCCGCGTGCAAAAAAACCTAGACCGCTAAAGTTGTTATGGAATGGAGCACACCATACTGCCACCTTAGGAATAATGTTGTTTGTTAACATACAAAGAAGTTGAACCAAAAGGAAACAACGTGGAAGCTTGGCTGCCATGCGGGTATTTGCCTGTAATACTCGTAGATGGTACCTATTTCTTCCTGCTTGCCTTTGCCACTTTGCCATGCGGAGTTCCTCCGGGGTCTCTTTTGGCACTAACCTTGTTCCACCTTTATACTGAGCCCACAGGAGATCTAGTTGCTAAGTTGCCATTTAGCAATATGGTGATGACACCCAGTGATATTTGAGATTGTCATCAGGATGATGTCTGCCGGCTGAGGCGCGGGGTCTCTCAGTTAATGGATGCAGGAGGCAAAATTCAAATCTAATTTTCAAAAACCTGTAATTGATATTTCCCACAGGCATTCAAGGTGTTCCGATTCAGACTTAGCTATCTGTATTAGCCAATGATGGCAGCACCACCACACTTCTGCCTATTGTCTCTCTTTTCGCTTTCAACTGGACAGACAGCTGCCCTTTAAGGAGCATGTGGCTACGAAAGCTCAGATAGCCAAATATCAAACATCTTTACTCCAGTATTTGAAATGTCATTTGCCACTTGCACTCTCTCGATTCACTGTACGGGCTCTGGTACTTTATTCCATTATTGGGGGTAAAGCAGTCTTAATGGGCATTTACAATTGCTCCCTTCAACTATTGACTTTTCCCTTTCATAGAGCAGCCAGGCTGGTAGCAGAGCAAGGAAATGCAACCATATATTACCCATTTAGTCTAGATTAGACGGGTTTGCATAGGGAAAAGGAAACAATGTAAAATGTGGTGCCAAACCCAAAACACTGTTATCTTGCATCAGCTATCCTATGTATCAAAACTGAAGACTCCAGAGAGTGCCCTGATTGTTAGAATTAAGTCACTTCTTTGGCTCTCATTACAAGGTTGCCGACAGGCTGCTGGTGGTACCGGCGCCCTACCGGCAAACTCGGTTTACCGTTTCTACCACACGATATCCCAGTAGTACAGGGATATTATGGGCAGCGGCAGAACGGTATGTTCCCATTTCCGTGGAGTGCCATAGGACATAGTAACGATGCTGGTGGTTCAGTGAATTATCTGTCAGTAGGGACATGAACTACAGGCAAGTCAGGTCTGCCGGTAGTTCACAGAGCCTACCAGCAGACTCGGAGTAACCCGGTCTGGAAAAGCTGCCGGTAACCATTGTTACCAGCACTTTTTTCCAGACCTGTGTCTCGTAATGAAGGCTAATTGCTAGTCCCACTGCAAGGAAAGTTCAGACAGACAAGTTGTTCACTCATGCTATTCCCAGATTTAGAAATACCCTTTCTTATTCTGTTCGACAGTCATCATCTCTTTTTTCATTTCATAGGTAATACAAGATTTCCCTTTTACTAAATAATTGTAAATAATTCTGTTTTGTAATGTGTTGTCATCTATGATCTCTTGGGTGGTCAATATCTACTTTGTATGTATCCAAATACATTTCATAAAGGCAAAATAACACCAGGCCTTGCAACCAGACCATCCTTGTCCCACTCCTAGTCTTTCCCCCAAGAGCAAATATCCTTCCCTTCAAAGGTTGAGTTCCTGAAGTACATTCCTTCCATTGCATTGACCCTGCTGACTAGACGATTAGTTTAGGGTGCACAGTGTCTGCTGTGAATTGACAACTCAATGTGTGATTGAGTGAATTTGGGAATTTGCATGCTTTCTGAGTAAAACCATAACAGAAATAATATTTATAACTCTAAAAGTAGCCAACACCACCTTACTGCACAAAGGCAAAAAGGCAGCCCCTCCTCGTTTCTCATTCTTTCCTTTTGTGGTGCTGAATATGGGTAAAGAGATTCCTTCATAACTCCAAAACAACCCCCATGGGGACAGTCCAAACCTTTTGCATCTAATTAACATTGACAGCTCCGCTTCTAATTAGCATTGACAGCTCCCTTTATCTCAAAGGAGATCTACTAAATTCAAAGAAATATGGCATACTTGTTTTTGCCATCTTCATTCTTTAGCTTTTTGTAAAGAACTGTTTGCCTGTCCTACAGTAGAAGTGAACATCCTGGTTCTATATCTAAAAACTGCCCTTTGAAGGCTGCATCCATAAAAGGACACACTTGTATGCAGATTCTGAGCACAGGCAGAAAATGCAGATAGGTCCCCCAAACCACATTTGGTGCTGCCCCCGCCCGCACCTTATCCTGTGCTAGTGAGAATTTCTTCTCTCTAAGTTAAAAGAAATGCGAGAATACCTGTTTTTGGCAAAGTTCATTCTGTAGCTTGTATGCAGAGATTTTCAGTCTCTTGCAGCAGAGGTGTTCATCCTAGTTAAATTTCTCAAAAATGCTCAGACCACATCCAAAAAGGGACACTTTTTTAGGATGATTTAGGCTCATCTGGGGTTTCACACCAAAAACCCTTATGCACCCCCACCCCATCGCTGTCTGCAACAAACATTGCTCCTCCCCTCTTCTGGGGGGCCACCAAGGACGAGCCTGTCAACCCCTATGTACACTCGTGTGTGGCGTGAGGCATGCTTGCCCTCAGCAGTCCAACTGATGCAGGTCTCACTATCCAGTCTCCTCTGCCTACAATAAATAGATAACAGGCAAAATACTCTGCCCTGAACATTCTACTGTGAATCCCCTTTCTTTCACTGTCAGCAATTTTCTCTTCAGCTTTGTGTAGTTGTGGCATCCCTGGTCGATGCCCTATAGTTGAGGGGATACCAATGAGCCAGTAAGAAATGTAAATATTCTATTGCTAATAACTTTTGTCTTGGTGGACGGATTTGGCTGATATTTTCCAAACAAACGGCCCAAGGGGACATTTTGAGAAAGATTTGTTAAAAAATGAAAATGTAATTAAGATAACATAAACATGCCCAAAAGAAACCTAGTGGTGCAACATGTGCAGTGGCCACAACCAAATGCCATGGCAATTGGGTCCCAAAGAAACCTATTGTGCAATATTTACAGCGGCCAAGGCCTAAGACCGTTGCTGCTTGCCTGTGCTGAAGGACATGGCTGACAGTCCCAAAGAAACCGCTTTGTGTAATTTGTGCAGTGGCCATGGCCAAAGTCCATGGCTAGTGGGTCCCAAAGAAACCCATTGGTGCAACATGTACAGTGGCCACTGGCGCAGTCCGTGGACCCTGTCATGACTAAAGACCATTGTCAGTGGGCCCACAGAAAGCTATTGGAGCAACATAGACAGTGCCAAGGCCATGGCTAGTGCACCTGAAGAAACCTATTTTTGCAACATGTGCAGTGGCCACGGCCAAAGGCCATGGCTAGTGGGCCCCAGAGAATCCACCACCACTGTAGGCGATTTCCAGTTGTCACGACCGAAGGCCATGGCTAGTGGGCCCTAAAGAAACCTATTGGTGCACCATGTACAGTGGCTAATGCTGTAGGCCATGGCTAGTGGGCCCCAAAGAAACCATAGTATAACACAACCATTGAAAGTCTGTGAAAACCTTTTAGTTAAGAGTGAGTTGAGGTGATCAGATTAAATATGAAAAATACATCAAAACAGTTGCAATTCACTGAAAAAAACGTTAAGATTGAAAACACTTAAAATGAACTAAACATTGCAACCTTGCAAATTCAGTGAACAATTCTTAGTTAAAGAGACATTAAGGTGAACATTTAACACAACAAATCCCTTGAAATTTGCCAGACAATTTAGGCAAAGCCACCTTAACTACTAGCTCCCTGTTGCACAGCATATGACAACAATGATGACATCAGAGTTGACATCACTGGTGACATTACTAATTACTTCAGTTGTAACATTACTGATTACACCACTGATCGCATCAATGAGGAATTCAGACATGAGATCACTCATTATGTATGATAAACATATTTTTGGATCCTTCTCTTGGTACATATGTTATTTCAGTGTACTTAGTAACGATAAGGACATGACATAGGACAATAGACGGGTACACATTGTGACGTTTCACAGGATCTCATCACTTCTCGTCAGAGGGGTGCCCTTCCTTATGAGGCTAGGGAGAGAAGGCAACTAATCCCCTTAGGGGTTGTAAAAAGTGGGAGGACCTCATAGGCAGAGACTCCCCTCATGGACTTTATACCCAGAATCCATGAGCACATTGAATCCTTTCATCTCCCAACCTGAAACTACAGCACTAAGAGAAAACATAGTTTGCACTTGACCAAAAACTGAATGACTGCTCTGTGACCGTTCAGAGCGGAAATTTTAAATCAATCATTTTGTCAGAACCTTCCGCACATGAGTGCACACAATGGTTGACAGGCGAGTATCTGTGTGTGTTTGTGTCTGCGTGAGTGTTTTTCTCAATGAGTGTTTGCATGTATGGATGTGTGTGAACTTGGTGTGTGTTGTGCTGGGAATGGGGTGGTGGATGGGGAAAAGGGAGGTTGGCGGGGTGAACCCCCCTGTTTAATTATAACCATTGGGAGAGGGTAGGGTTGGGGAAGGGATCACCTTGGGGAGGTGAAGGGGGTGGGAGCATGTCATACTGCTGCATTTTAAAGATGACACAAAAAAGGCCAAATGAAATCTGTCTTTTGTGTGTTTGGTCTTTAAAATGCAGTAATAACACACAGAACCGAAAATGTACTGTATGTTATTGTGAAGTCTCTACTATTTCACCTTTAAGACCCGATAGGACTGAGATGAAGAAGAAACATACAGAAACAAGGTACAAGGGATTGCCAAAGTACTGTGATAAGGTGTGCCACAAGGAGGTATGTAGAAAACAAATGGTAACGCTATGCTAGAGCAGTCAAAGCAATGTCAATTGAAGACCAAAAAGGATGTTGTCTGTTCAGGAGCAGAAAGAAGCTGGCATTTGTCCTGCAGTGCCCAGAGAATTCAAACCCACGCTACCCGAAGCGACAAGAGTCAGTTGGTCTTGGAAAAGGGGGCTTAAAAGAACCATGTGAGCCAGAGAAAACCCAAGTCGCTTTAGAAGCAGGGAGAATCCAGCAGTGGTGTGGCCTCTCCGAGGTGGACCAGGTGGTCCATGAACACACTGAGACTACCACAACAATGGCTCTGTGGAGCTGCACCTACCAGAGGGTAAGAAAGCAGGATTACACGCAGAGTATGTGCAGAGCCTGTGCAGAACCAAAAGTGACCTGAGACCCCGGAATGAACCTGTAGCGCTCCCAAGTGAAGATAGAGATAACAGAAGTTATGGGGAACAGGGTGGGGTCGACGGAGCCCAGCGAGTCAAGTATTCCTCAGGAGTGATCTCCCTCATCACAATAGTGCTACCCAGACAACCAAGAGTCAAGCATTCCTCAGGAGTGCTCTCCCTCATTACTGTAGAAATACCCAGAGAACCAAGAGTCGAGTATTCTTTGGGAGTGATCTCCATCATCACAGTAGTGATACCCAGATAACCAAAGGTCAAGTATTCCTTGGGACTGACCTCCCTCATCCTAGTGGTATTGCTATAAAGTCAACCTAAGAATAGATTGTGTCACCAGGAGAAGGGAGCCATTGTCCTGGAGGTTTTGATAGGAAATGCATGTAACCCTTTTTTGTGTATTTCTTAGTGGCAGGGATAGAGTAATTGTTTATGGACAGATGACAATATAGTGGTTTTTGACTTATAGATAGAGAAGACCCCTCTCGAAATAGGGAAAGGCATGGTATTTACTTTATTTGAATAAAAGTATATGGCCAAAATGACACCACTTAGTCAGCTTCCTTATTCCACTGCATCACAACATGTATGATGTGAGTACTTGTGGAGCATTATTTTGTAGCATTCATTAAAGGATATTTAAACTATGAATATGTCATATTTTAGAAATAGCTCACAATTCATTTAATAGCAAGCAATTAAAATAGCCTGTTGCATAGAATGTACCTGAGTGTGGCAAATGTACTTTAGATAGTTGTAAAATACTAAAATATGTATATACAGTAGTAAACAAGTGATAACAGGAATAGATAGAAATAGAAACATGTCAAATCCCGATTGTTGGGAAGTTGATAAATTTACAGATTTAGAGGGTAATTCATAGAATTTCGCACAAAAGTGGCACACGCGGCTGGCGCACAGTGTGCGCGTGCGAATGTCTGCGCCAGCTGCGTGTGCTAAAATCGATTTCCGGGCACAGCGTATTCATGGATTTTAGCCTCCAAAACCAGCCGTGACGCAGAGTGGCGCAGCGACCCTGCAGCAGCGCCAGTTACGCCCCCAAGAACGCCCTCGTGCAAGGAAAAGCCATCAAAATTGCCCAAATCAGTGCAAAGGGCTGCGCTAACCCTGGACCAGTTTACAGGGCTGCCAAACAGCAAAGCCAAGCAGGGAACGTGTATTAATGGGGTGCGCGTGAAGTTTCACACGCGAAAGGGCCTGTGCGAGTGGGGTATGTGTATTCCTGGGGTTCGCGGGAAGTTTCACAAGAGATTTCAGCAGGGTACATGTATTACGGGGTTCGCGGGAACTTTCACACGCGAAAGGGCCTGTGCGAGTGGGGTACGTGTATTACAGGGGTGCGTGGGAAGTTTCACACGCGATTGGCCTGGGTACGTGTATTTCAGGGGTGCGTGGGAAGTTTCACACGCGATTGGGCTGGGTACGTGTATTTCAGGGGTGCGCGGGAAGTTTCACACGTGATTGGCCTGGGTACGTGTATTTCAGGGGTGCGTGGTAAGTTTCACACGCGATTGGCCTGGGTACGTGTATTTCAGGGGTGCGCGGGAAGTTTCACACGTGATTGGCCTGGGTACGTGTATTTCAGGGGTGCGTGGGAAGTTTTACACGCGACTGGCCTGGGTACGTGTATTTTGGGGGTGCGTGGGAAGTTTCACATGTGATTGGGCTGCGTACCTGTATTTCAGGGGTGCGCTGGATGTTTCACACGCGATTGCGCTGGGTACGTGTATTTCAGGGGTGCGCGGGAATTTTCACACGCGATTGGGCTGGGTACGTGTATTTCAGGGGTGCGCGGGAAGTTTCACACGCGATTGCGCTGGGTACGTGTATTTCAGGGGTGCGCGGGAAGTTTCACATGCGATTGCGCTGGGTATGTTTATTTCAGGGGTGCGCGGGAAGTTTCACACGCGATTGGCCTGGATACGTGTATTTCGGGGGTGCGCGGGAAGTTTCACACGCGATTGCGCTGGGTACGTGTATTTCAGGGGTGCGTGGGAAGTTTCACACGCAATTGGCCTGGGTACGTGTATTTCAGGGGTGCGCGGGAAGTTTTACACGCGATTGGCCTGGGTACGTGTATTTCAGGGGTGCGCGGGAAGTTTCACACGCGATTGGGCTGGGTACGTGTATTTCAGGGGTGCGCGGGAAGTTTTACATGCGATTGGCCTGGGTACGTGTATTTCGGGGGTGCGCGGGAAGTTTCACAGGCGATTGGAGCAGGGTACGTGTATTACTGGGCTGTGCATGAAGTTTCAGATGCAATTTTGCTGTCAGAGCAGGGAATGCGTATTTCGGGGGTGCGCGGGGAGTCCTACATGTGAATTGGCTGTGTGGGTCCTCCCAGGTGTCCTCTCTAACCCCTCCACGGCTCCTGCAGGCAGCCCACACCACAGGGGACTACCCTGCACCCCTGGTCATGTCCCGCAGGCAGCCCATCCACCATGGGCATGCCCCCCAGCCAAGCCACATGTCACGTTGCAATACGATCACCAACTCATGTCCCCCTGCACCCCCACCCCCCAGCATTGCAGGGCACCTGCCAGCAGGCCCCCACTCATGTCCCACTCAAGTCCCCTTGCGCCCCCACCCCCCCATCATTGACAGGCACCTGCCAGCAGGCCCCCACTCATGTCCCCCTGCACCCCCAACCCCCAGCAGTGCAGGGCACCTGCCAGCAGGCCCCCACTCATGTCCCACTCATATCCCCCTGCACCCCCACCCCCCAGCAGTCAGGGGCACCTGCCAGCAGGCCCCCACTCATGTCCCCCTGCACCCCCACCCCCCAGCAGTGAGGGGCACCTGCCAGCAGGCCCCGACTCATGTCCCCCAGCCCCCCAACCCCCATCATTGACAGGCACCTGCCAGCAGGCCCACACTCATGTCCCACTCATGTCCCCCTGCACCCCCACCCCCCAGCAGTGCAGGGCACCTGCCAGCAGGACCCCACTCATGTCCCCCTGCACCCCCACCCCCCAGCAGTACAGGGCACCTGCCAGCAGGCCCCCACTCATGTCCCACTCAAGTCCCCTTGCGCCCCCACCCCCCCATCATTGACAGGCACCTGCCAGCAGGCCCCCACTCATGTCCCCCTGCACCCCCACCCCCCAGCAGTGCAGGGCCCCTGCCAGCATGCCCCCACACATGTCCCCCCGCACCCCCACCCCCCAGCACGCAGGGCACCTGCCAGCAGGCCCCCACTCATGTCCCACTCATGTCCCCCTGCACCCCCACCCCCCAGCAGTCAGGGGCACCTGCCAGCAGGCCCCCACTCATGTCCCCCTGCACCCCCACCCCCCAGCAGTGAGGGGCACCTGCCAGCAGGCCACCACTCATGTCCCCCAGCCCCCATCCTTGACAGGCACCTGCCAGCAGGCCCCCACTCATGTCCCACTCATGTCCCCCTGCACCCCCACCTCCCAGCAGTGCAGGGCACCTGCCAGCAGGCCCCCACTCATGTCCCCCTGCACCCCCACCCCCCCAGCAGTGCAGGGCACCTGCCAGCAGGCCCCCACTCATGTCCCCCAGCCCCCCTACCCCACCATCATTGACAGGCACCTGCCATCAGGCCCCCACTCATGTCCCACACATGTCCCCCTGCACCCCCACCCCTCAGCAGTGAGGGGCACCTGCCAGCAGGCCCCCACTCATGTCCCCCAACCCCCCCACCCCCCCATCATTGACAGGCACCTGCCAACCGGCCCCCACTCATGTCCCACTCATGTCCCGCTGCACCCCCACCCCCCAGCAGTGCAGGGCACCTGCCAGCAGGCCCCCACTCATGTCCCACTCATGTCCCCCTGCACCCCACCCCCCAGCAGTGCAGGGCACCTGCCAGCAGGCCCCCACTCATGTAACCCTGCACCCCCAAACCCAAGCAGTGCAGTGCACCTGCCAGCAGGACCCCGCTCGTGTCCCACTTATGTGATCCCCTACACCCCTACCCCCCAGCAGTCAGGGGCACCTGCCAGCAGGCCCCCACTCATGTCCCACACATGTCCCTCTGCACCCCCACCTACCAGCAGTGAGGGGCACCTGCCAGCAGGACCCCACTCATGTCCCCCTGCACCCCCACCCCCCAGCAGTGCAGGGCACCTGCCAGCAGGCCCCCACTCATGTCCCCCAGCCAACACATCATCACAATCCAGATCCCTGGCTCTTATGGCCACCCAAATCCTACCCCACGCCACCCCAGTCCAAACACCCAACCAAGCTTTACATCCACTCCAAATTTAAATCCCCATTACATGATAGATCACACATAAGCAGTATGCACATGAGTACAAGTCTGTCAGACCCACACAATGGCAGCACATGACAGAGAAAACCCACATTGTGACATGCATGAAACCAATGAGAGAGGACCACACATTGAAGTAAGAAACAAAAATGTGTTCAAGTCAAAATGAAGGGAATGAAATCAAAACACACAATTATGCCAATAATAATGAAAATGCAGTATGTCCCAAAAAATGATAAATAAATAAAATGAGAATCCAAATTAATCCAAATGAAAATGTGTCCAAAGTCACCGTCCAACAAAGCAAATGCAAAGGGAAAGAAAAGCATAATATCCATTGCTACATGGTGAAAGAAAAAAAGATGAAGGCGAAAAATCCACTGTAAAACTATGTACAAATAGCAAATCCAGGGTCCATGAGCTCAACGACATAAATGAAACCTACAATGAAACCTACCTAATTACTAAGTATATACATAAATGTGGGGCATAGTCCATGCATCCCAAATGAAAGAAAAAAGAAATGAAACTTAACACTAATGAACTATATACAATGGTGGCGGGCAAGTCCAACGGCTCACTTGTTGATGTCATGGGCCAGGGCATCATCAAACTCCTGTTCAATGTCTTGGAGGCGGGCCTGTTCACGGGCCCTGAGGTCTCACAGGGATAACGCCATGTCCACCTCCAACTCCCTGCGAATTCCCTCGAGGCACTCAGCCCGCCTCAGCACCCTGCGCATGGAGTTCTCCGCCCTGACCATTGTGAGCTGTGCCTCCTCTGCCTGCCGCCGCTCCGCACCTATCGGCTGGCCCAACAGCTACCACACGGAAGACACTCCCATTCCAGGGTCCTCCTGCCCTCTGGCCGATGCCTGCCCCTCTGATGTAGATGGCCCCGAGCCATGATGCCTCCCACGTTGAGCCTGCTGCTGCCTCCGACGCAACTGCCTCTGCCAGCACGACGGCATCCAGGCTGATGGAATCCACCGACGCCGTCGTGCACGTGCCCTGCCCGATGATGCCGGCACATCCTCCATCTGCTGGGGTCCAGTTGCTGGGGTGTCCACCCCTGCTGGACCTCCGACTCCCGACTGTAGCAGGGATGGGATCCCCACCAAGCTGGCTGCGTTGGTCAGGGCAGGTCCACAGGGGGCCCTGGTGGCATCTAGGCTGGAAGACGGCATGGAGAACGACTGGCACATAGTCTCCGCAGAGGAGGAGCGGGCCGCCAGAGTGGCCGACACATGTACAAAACCCCCGACCATGGACACTCCACGTTGGCACGCTGCTCTTCGTGATGACGTGCGTGCTCCCCCCGGGAAGAACGCACGTCATCACAAATGTCACGCATGCGCAACGCGACACCAATCAGGACCTTCTCCATACGGTCAGGGGTCCCCTCGTCCGCAGGTAGAGGAGTGTCAGATGACATGGACATCCCCCCTACCTGCGGACGTGCCTGGGATGGGGCATCCCTGCTGGTGCATGGTGGTGCAGTCACAGTGTCAGGGACAGTGACATGCACAGGCCCCTCCACGGTGACCTGTGCTACCTCCTGCCCCTGGACTGCACCACTTGCACCAGTGGTACCACCCTCACCAGGCCCCATGTGCGGCTCAGTAGCGGCCTCCTCCTCCTCTGTGGAAACCACCAACCTGGATGGCTCCACACCGTCTTCCGCCATTGCAAGCCCCTGTGGGGGCTCACCCACCCCTTCCGCTGCAGCCGTAGTGGCAGACGCAGCACCAGTCCCCTCACTCCCGGATGATGGTAATTTCTGGGAGGGTGACTGGGCCTTGCGTCGCCGGCCGGTGGGGGCATCCCTGCCGCTTTGCTCCACAGCACCATCTCCGCCCTCTTCATCACTTGCTGCTGTGTAGAGGGAGACATAGAACACAAGCATCAGGGTACTGTACAATGGTCCCCTAGACAGGAAGCAATAGCAGATGAGTGGCAATGTCAAACATCACTTCCATCATGTCCCTCCACAACACATGGGTCAGTGCAGGCAAGACACATGCAGTAACAGGCATGGCGCATGCTATGAACATTAGCATACATGTCCAAGGGACTCTTGAAACATACAATGCTGGTTTGAAACTCACATGCATCATGGGTCATGCCTATCACATGCACACACTTCACCGTAGTTTCATCCATCTGGCCTCGTACACCCCAGACACAGTGGATACAAGGATGAGTAGGCTGCATCAGTGAATCTGAACATTGTCACAGACATGTGTCATGCATCGATGGCATTTACAAGTCACAGACACGCAAGTCAGACACACAGACATGGACACCATACATGTCCATGACAGCAGCACCCATCTCTCACACCCCATCTATGTCCAATAACAGAGACAGGCATGCATTAATGTGTGCATTCCGCATGCTGCTCCGCATGTTGCATTGTAACACATGCACCAACCATGTGGTTCACACATTACTGGTCTCACATGCATGACCATGATGTCCCTGCACACACACATACGTACATGGCCTATGTCACACATACAGGCACGTATCAGACAACCAGCACCCTGCAACATGCCCTGTCTCACACAGCAATGCTTGGCCACTTACCGCTCAACTCCAGACGGGTCTGCCTCCGAAGGATCTGGGCATGGAGCGCTGGGCCTACGCATTCCAGGACCCTCATCTGGATGGTACTCATGCTGCCCGGCCCCCTCCACGAGGCGCCGGGCCTTTATGAGGGTCCTGGACCTCAAGTCCTCCCAGCACTTCTTGACTTGCTTGATGTTGCGGGTTTCCACCCCCTCCGCGTTGATGGCAACCACATAGTCATCCCAGATCCTATCCTGTCCTTCCTTGTTGGCGCGTGATGTTCTGAAGAGGGCATCATAATGACCCAGGACATGCTCCACCAGGACACCAACTTCCTTCTGTTCTGACTGAAGCTGGTGGCCCTCTGCCCCTCTGGCTGGGGGTCGCCAGTGGTCTCAGATGGTGTTTGCCCCGACATGGCGACCCCCGAGGCAGGCGTGGGTGGGCAACTGTGTCCTGGGGCTGGGCTGTGGAGCGATGGTATCCCAGTCGGGAGTCTTCTGTTCCAGCAGTGAAGGACACAGGAACTGGAACCCTGCAGATGTCTTATGTGCAGGCACCAAATAGCAGGGCACGTGGGCAGCAGGCAGTCGAGCAGCAGCAGATGGCAGGTGGGAGCGTGCTCGGGGCTCTGGGGGGCAGGAAAATGGCCTTCAGGGCAGGATTGTGGTCTTCCTTGTGTTTTCGCGTGGCCAGCTTGATACGGAGTGATTTGGCACGTGAAAAAGTGCACGTTAGCGTGTAATTCGAGGAAAGGCCCTTAGCGCGTAAGCACGTCAGCACACATATGCGATTTCATTGGACCAAAGGCCCTTAGCGCGTAAGCGCGTCTGTGACGTATCGCGCAGGGCTTGAAGATCCCACGTGGATTTCCATTGCTCTGTACGTGCTTTTCATGGGGTGCGGTGCGTGTGTTTTTCAGGCATTGGGGTTCACACGCTATTACTTCACAGCGGGTGGGTGTTGGCTACGTGTTCTTCTACACGCAAGGCAGACGGTGAGTGGTAGCCCGCTCGCCCAGGCCCAATCGTGTGTGAACCGACAAGAAGTACAGATTTCACCCACTCGCTCTCCACGAAAAGCACGTACAAGAAAATGGCGTCCTACACGTACCTTTTAAACCGGCCCACACATACACTTTGCTTACGCATGTATGCACCCTTTCCTCCAATTACACGCGATGACACTGGGACGTGCAGTTTTTCCACATGTGCTCTATCATCACGTGCTATGAGGGAAACACCGACACGCGTCACGTCACAGATGCGCTTACGTGTTAAGGGCCTTTGGTCCAATGAAATCGCGTACATGTGCTGATGCGCTTACGCGCTAAGGGCCTTTCCTCGAATTACACGCTGACGTGCAAGATTTTCACGTGCCAAATCACTCCGTATCAAGCTGGCCACGCGTACACACACGGAAGACTGTGCTCCTGCCCAGAAGGCCGAATTACTGCCCCCCAGAGCCCCGAGCACACTCCCACCTGCCATATGCTGCTGCCTGACTGCCTGCTGTCCACGTGCCCTGCCATTTGCTGCCTGCACATCAGCCAGGGGTGCAGTTGCTGTGACCACCCCTGCTGGAACCAAAGACTCCCGACTGGGATACCATCGCTCCACAGCCCAGCCCCAGGACCCAGTTGCCCACCCACACCTGCCTCTGGGGTTGCCATGTCGGGCACACCTCCATCTGGCAGCACTGGCAACCCCCAGCCAGAGAGGCAGAGGGCCACCAGCTTCACTGCCACCGAAGTTGGTGTCCTGGTGGAGCAAGTCCTGGGGCAGTATGATGCCCTCTTCAGAAGTTCGTGCGCCGACAAGGAAGGACGGACCAGGATCTGGACGGACATCGTGACTGCCATCAACGCGGAGGGGGTGGCAGTCCGCGACTTACAACATGTCAAGAAGAGCTGGGAGGACTTCAGGTCCAGGACCCTCAACAAGGCCCGGCGCCTCTTGAAGGCAGCGGATGCTAAAGGGCCACCTGTCGGAAGACCAAATGAGGGTCTGGAATGCGTATGCCCTGCGCTCCACGTCCAGGTCCTTGAGAGGCAGACCCGTCTGGAGTCGAGCGGTAAGTGTACATGCATACTGATTGTAAGCTGTGCATGTGGTGGTGTGCCAGTAGTGTGCAGGTTGTACATGTGGTTTTGTAGGGCCATGTATGGATGTGTATGTACAGGGCCGTGAGGCTCACACATGCGAGTGCTCTCATGTGTGAGACACATGGATGGAGTATGTGTGGGTAAGCATGCAGGCCAAATGCAGATGTGTGAGCACACATGTTTGAATGACTGTGTATGTAAGTTGTCAAGGTTGTGGTGTCACACATGGATGTTGGTTGCAGCTGCATGTATCTGCACTGTGTACATGTGCATGTATGTGTATCTAACAACTGTGATGCAACATGGATGCACGTGACACTGATATGTAGAAGGATGAATGGCAGATGTGACATGTATGGCGATCTCATCACTGCAACAGTTGGAGGAGATGTAGACATGCATGTAAGTGTGGTGACGTGTGTGCATGTCTAGTGCACTCCTTGTGTTTCATGTGATGTCAGGCTCACCTTTGGCTGTTCATGCTGTTGTATGTGTATGGATGTTGCTGCCTGGTGCAATATTGCTGTTGAAATGTTCATGTGTGTGAGTTAAAATGACGTGTGTGTCGTGGAGTGTGATGCCGTGTCTGTAGTTAAACAATGCCACTCATGTGCAACTGTCATGTGTGTATCAGTCCATTGTACAGTGCCCTGATGCCTGTGTTTTATCTCTCCCTGTCTGCAGCGTCAACTGAAGAAGGTGCTGTGGAGCACAGCGGCAGGGATCGTCCCGCCAGCCGGTGACGCAAGGCCCGGCTCCCCTCCCAGGTTGTCATCTTGTCGGGGAGTGAGGAGTCCGGTGCCGTGTCCCAGGCCGCAGCTGCCGAGGGAAGGTCCAAGAGGCGGAGGTCGGAGTTGGACTCCTCGGCAGCAGAAGGGGCAGCTGAGACCCCACAGGGTGCAACGGAGGAAGATGGCACGTAGTCATCCATGTTGGTGGGGGGTTTGGTGGAGGAGGAGGCCGTGCAAGGGACAAACACGGGGTCTGGAGGTGGGAATTCCACTGCTGCTAGTGGTGCAGTGCAGGGGCAGGGACAGGAGGCAGCACAGGCCACCGCGGAGGTGCCTGTGTGTAATCCTGTCCCCAATCCTGTGACTGCATCATCCCACACCAGCAGGGATGCCTACGTCCAGACACGTTTTCAGGGAGGGGATCCGCTTACAACAACTGGCCTTCCTCTCCCTGCGGACGTGGCTATCCGGGACTGGGTTGAGCCTGTCCTGGGTGGGGTGGCATTGCGTCAACGGGCCATGCAAGGTGACCTGCAGTCTTTTCATGAGGAGACTGCACGTCTTCTCAATTGGCTCGTTGACCGCGTTGACCTACTGGGACAGCTCACCAGGGCCGGATTCCTCCATTTTCTGGACCTTGTTCCGACCCCCTCCTCAACTGAACCCCCTATGCCTCAGTCGTCCTCCATGCCATCTTCCCACCCATGTATCAACTGGGTACCCTGTGGAGCAACCTCTGACCCTACGGCCAGGCTGGTGGAGGACACATCCCTGCCACAGTCGGGAGTCGGACGTCCAGCAGGGGTGGCCACCTCAACAACTGCACCCCAGCCAGAGGAGGATGTGCAGGCAGCAAGAGCCAGGGCACAGGCAGAGGCACAGCAGCAGCAGCAACAAGGCGGGAGCCATCATGGCTCAGGGCCTTCGACATCGGAGGGGCAGGCATCGGCCATAGGGCAGGAGGACCCAGGACTGGAAGTGTCTTCCGTGTAGCAGCGGTTAGGCCATGCTATAGATGTGGAGTGGCAGCGGCAGAAGAGGCACGGCCCACGATGGTCAATGCGGAGAACTCCATGCAGAGGGCCCTGAGGCGGGCCGAGTGCCTCGAGGCAATTCACAGGGAGTTGGAGGAGAACATGTCGTCGTCCCTGCGAACCCTCGGGGCCATGGAAGAGGACCGCCTCCAGGACATTGAGCAGGAGTTCGATGATGCCCTGGCCGGGGACATCCAAAAGTGAGCCGTCGGACTAGCCCGCTGCCCTTGTAAATAGTTTTTAGAGTTAGGTTTCCTTTTCATTTTCCTTTTATTTGTGGTCAATGGACAATGCCACACAAATTTGTATATAGTTATATTTTTAGGTAGTTTTTTAGGTAGGTTTCATTTGTTTGGTTGGGATCATGGACCCTTTACATCCTTGGACAATGGATTGTATATGGTTTCATCATGTATTAATTTTTCATTTTTTTTATGGACATGGAGCAATGGATTTATTTTTTCTGGACAATGGATTGTAAATAGTTGGACTATGGATTGATTTCTCTTTTTTTAAATTATGAACACAATGGATATTTTTTTTTACATTTCCTTTGTATTTGCGTTTTTGGAGGGTGACTTTGGACTGTTTTTCTTTCTAATGTTTTTGGATTGGTTATCATTTTCATTCAATCATCTTTTTCACATGCTTTTCATTTCATGTTTCATATATTGGTATGCTTTCATTTCATTTTTGATTTTATGTACATAATACATTTTAATTTTTTAGTTCCATGTGTGGGATTTGCTCATTGGGTTGATGCATGTGAAAATGTGGGTTTACACAAGCAATGCCAACCAGTGTATGTGTGTGACGGACATGTGTTGATGTACATAGTTGACTTTTGGTTTGTGTCATGAGATCGGCATTTCACTGCTGGGGGGTGTGGGTGCTGGGGGACATGAGTGGGACATGAGTGGGGGCCTGCTGGCAGGTGCCCTGCACTGCTGGGGGGTGGGGGTGCAAGCGGACATGTGTGGGACATGAGTGGGGGCCTGCTGGCAGGTGCCCTGCACTGCTGGGGGGTGGGGGTGCAGGGGGACATGAGTGGGGGCCTGCTGGCAGGTGCCCTGCACTGCTGGGGGCTGGGGGTGCTGGGGGACATGTGTGGGGGCCTGCTGGCAGGTGCCCCTGACTGCTGGGGGGTGGGGGTGCAGGGGGACATGAGTGGGAAATGAGTGGGGGGCTGCTGAGGGGTGGGGGGTGCAAGGGGACATGTGTGGGACATGAGTGGGGGCCTGCTGGCAAGTGCCCTGCACTGCTGGGGGTGGGGGTGCAGGGGGACATGAGTGGGGGCCTGCTGGAAGGTGCCCTGCACTGCTGGGGGTGGGGGTGCAGGGGGACATGAGTGGGACATGAGTGGGGGCCTGCCGGCAGGTGCCCTGCACTGCTGGGGGTGGGGGTGCAAGGGGACATGTGTGGGACATGAGTGGGGGCCTGCTGGCAGGTGCCCTGCACTGCTGGGGAGTGGGGGTGCAAGGGGACATGTGTGGGACATGAGTGGGGGCCTGCTGGCAGGTGCCCCGCACTGCTGGGGGGTGGGGGTGCCGGGGGACATGTGTGGGGGCCTGCTGGCAGGTGCCCCTGACTGCTGGGGGGTGGGGGTGCAGGGGGACATGAGTGGGACATGAGTGGGGGCCTGCTGGCAGGTGCCCTGCACTGCTGGGGGGTGGGGGTGCAAGGGGACATGTGTGGGACATGAGTGGGGGCCTGCTGGCAGGTGCCCTGCACTGCTGGGGGGTGGGAGTGCAGGGGGACATGAGTGGGAAATGAGTGGGGGGCTGCTGGGGGGTGGGGGGTGCAAGGGGACATGTGTGGGACATGAGTGGGGGCCTGCTGGCAGGTGCCCTGCACTGCTGGGGGTGGGGGTGCAGGGGGACATGAGTGGGGGCCTCCTGGAAGTTGCCCTGCACTGCTGGGCGTGAGGGTGCAGGGGGACATGAGTGGGGGCCTGCTGGCAGGTGCCCTGCACTGCTGGGGGGTGGGGGTGCAAGGGGATATGTGTGGGACATGAGTGGGGGCCTGCTGGCAGGTGCCCTGCACTGCTGGGGGGTGGGGGTGCAAGGGGACATGTGTGGGACATGAGTGGGGGCCTGCTGGCAGGTGCCCTGCACTGCTGGGGGTGGGGGTGCTGGGGGACATGTGTGGGGGCCTGCTGGCAGGTGCCCCTGACTGCTGGGGGGTGGGGGGGTGGGGGTGCAGGGGGACATGAGTGGGACATGAGTGGGGGCCTACTGGCAGGTGCCCTGCACTGCTGGGGGTGGGGGTGCAAGGGGACATGTGTGGGACATGAGTGGGGGCCTGCTGGCAGGTGCCCTGCACGGCTGGGGGGTGGGGGTGCAAGCGGACATGTGTGGGACATGAGTGGGGGGCCTGCTGGCAGGTGCCCTGCACTGCTGGGGGGTGGGAGTGCAGGGGGACATGTGTGGGACATGAGTGGGGGCCTGCTGGCAGGTGCCCTGCACTGCTGGGGGGTGGGGGTGCAGGGGGACATGAGTGGGGGCCTTCTGGCAGGTGCACCTGACTGCTGGGGGGTGGGGGTGCAGGGGGACATGAGTGGGACATGAGTGGGGGCCTGCTGGCAGGTGCCCTGCACTGCTGGGGGTGCAGGGGGACATGAGTGGGGTCATGCTGGCAGGTGCCCTGCACTGCTGGGAGGTGGGGGTGCAGGGGGACATGGGTCGGACATGAGTGGGGGCCTGCTGGCAGGTGCCCTGCACTGCTGGGGGGTGGGGGTGCAAGGGGACATGTGTGGGACATGAGTGGGGGCCTGCTGGCAGGTGCCCTGTACTGCTGGGGGGTGGGGGTGCAAGGGGACATGCGTGGGACATGAGTGGGGGCCTGCTGGCAGGTGCCCTGCACTGCTGGGTGGTGGGGGTGCAGGGGGACATGTGTGGGGGCCTGCTGGCAGGTACCCTGCACTGCTGGGGGGTGGGGGCGCTGGGGGACATGTGTGGGGCCTGCTGGCAGGTGCCCTGCACTGCTGGGGGGTGGGGGTGCTGGGTGACATGTGTGGAGGCCTGCTGGCAGGTGCCCCTGACTGCTGAGGGGTGGGTGTGCAGGGGGACATGAGTGGGGGCCTGCTGGCAGGTGCCCTGCACTGCTGGGGGGTCGGGGTGCAAAGGGACATGTGTGGGACATGAGTGGGGGCCTGCTGGCAGGTGCCCTGCACTGCTAGGGGGTAGGGGTGCTGGGGGACATGTGTGGGGGCCTGCTGGCAGGTGCCCCTGACTGCAGGGGGTGGGGGTGCTGGGGGACTTGAGTGGGTCATGAGTGGGGGCGTGCTGGCAGGTGCCCTGCACTGATGGGGGTGCAGGGGGACATGAGTGGGGTCATGCTGGCAGGTGCCCTGCACTGCTGGGGGGTGGGGGTGCAGGGGGACATGGGTCGGACATGTGTGGGGGCCTGCTGGCAGGTGCCCCCGACTGCTGGGGGGTGGGGGTGCAGGGGGACATGAGTGGTAAATGAGTGGGGGGCTGCTGGGGGGTGGGGGGTGCAAGGGGACATGTGTGGGACATGAGTGGGGGCCTGCTGGCAGGTGCCCTGCACTGCTGGGGGTGGGGGTGCAGGGGGACATGAGTGGGGGCCTGCTGGAAGGTGCCCTGCACTGCTGGGGGTGGGGGTGCAGGGGGACATGAGTGGGACATGAGTGGGGGCCTGCCGGCAGGTGCCCTGCACTGCTGGGGGTGGGGGTGCAAGGGGACATGTGTGGGACATGAGTGGGGGCCTGCTGGCAGGTGCCCTGCACTGCTGGGGGGTGGGGGTGCAAGGGGACATGTGTGGGACATGAGTGGGGGCCTGCTGGCAGGTGCCCCGCACTGCTGGGGGGTGGGGGTGCCGGGGGACATGTGTGGGGGCCTGCTGGCAGGTGCCCCTGACTGCTGGGGGGTGGGGGTGCAGGGGGACATGAGTGGGACATGAGTGGGGGCCTGCTGGCAGGTGCCCTGCACTGCTGGGGGGTGGGGGTGCAAGGGGACATGTGTGGGACATGAGTGGGGGCCTGCTGGCAGGTGCCCTGCACTGCTGGGGGGTGGGAGTGCAGGGGGACATGAGTGGGAAATGAGTGGGGGGCTGCTGGGGGGTGGGGGGTGCAAGGGGACATGTGTGGGACATGAGTGGGGGCCTGCTGGCAGGTGCCCTGCACTGCTGGGGGTGGGGGTGCAAGGGGACATGTGTGGGGGCCTGCTGGAAGTTGCCCTGCACTGCTGGGCGTGAGGGTGCAGGGGGACATGAGTGGGACATGAGTGGGGGCCTGCTGGCAGGTGCCCTGCACTGCTGGGGGGTGGGGGTGCAAGGGGATATGTGTGGGACATGAGTGGGAGCCTGCTGGCAGGTGCCCTGCACTGCTGGGGGGTGGGGGTGCAAGGGGACATGTGTGGGACATGAGTTGGGGCCTGCTGGCAGGTGCCCTGCACTGCTGGGGGTGGGGGTGCTGGGGGACATGTGTGGGGGCCTGCTGGCAGGTGCCCCTGACTGCTGGGGGGTGGGGGGGTGGGGGTGCAGGGTGACATGAGTGGGACATGAGTGGGGGCCTGCTGGCAGGTGCCCTGCACTGCTGGGGGTGGGGGTGCAAGGGGACATGTGTGGGACATGAGTGGGGGCCTGCTGGCAGGTGCCCTGCACGGCTGGGGGGTGGGGGTGCAAGCGGACATGTGTGGGACATGAGTGGGGGGCCTGCTGGCAGGTGCCCTGCACTGCTGGGGGGTGGGAGTGCAGGGGGACATGTGTGGGACATGAGTGGGGGCCTGCTGGCAGGTGCCCTGCACTGCTGGGGGGTGGGGGTGCAAGCGGACATGTGTGGGACATGAGTGGGGGCCTGCTGGCAGGTGCCCTGCACTGCTGGGGGGTGGGGGTGCAGGGGGACATGAGTGGGGGCCTGCTGGCAGGTGCCCTGCACTGCGGGGGCTGGGGGTGCTGGGGGACATGTGTGGGGGCCTGCTGGCAGGTGCCCCTGACTGCTGGGGGGTGGGGGTGCAGGGGGACATGAGTGGGAAATGAGTGGGGGGCTGCTGAGGGGTGGGGGGTGCAAGGGGACATGTGTGGGACATGAGTGGGGGCCTGCTGGCAAGTGCCCTGCACTGCTGGGGGTGGGGGTGCAGGGGGACATGAGTGGGGGCCTGCTGGAAGGTGCCCTGCACTGCTGGGGGTGGGGGTGCAGGGGGACATGAGTGGGACATGAGTGGGGGCCTGCCGGCAGGTGCCCTGCACTGCTGGGGGTGGGGGTGCAAGGGGACATGTGTGGGACATGAGTGGGGGCCTGCTGGCAGGTGCCCTGCACTGCTGGGGAGTGGGGGTGCAAGGGGACATGTGTGGGACATGAGTGGGGGCCTGCTGGCAGGTGCCCCGCACTGCTGGGGGGTGGGGGTGCCGGGGGACATGTGTGGGGGCCTGCTGGCAGGTGCCCCTGACTGCTGGGGGGTGGGGGTGCAGGGGGACATGAGTGGGACATGAGTGGGGGCCTGCTGGCAGGTGCCCTGCACTGCTGGGGGGTGGGGGTGCAAGGGGACATGTGTGGGACATGAGTGGGGGCCTGCTGGCAGGTGCCCTGCACTGCTGGGGGGTGGGAGTGCAGGGGGACATGAGTGGGAAATGAGTGGGGGGCTGCTGGGGGGTGGGGGGTGCAAGGGGACATGTGTGGGACATGAGTGGGGGCCTGCTGGCAGGTGCCCTGCACTGCTGGGGGTGGGGGTGCAGGGGGACATGAGTGGGGGCCTGCTGGAAGTCGCCCTGCACTGCTGGGCGTGAGGGTGCAGGGGGACATGAGTGGGGGCCTGCTGGCAGGTGCCCTGCACTGCTGGGGGGTGGGGGTGCAAGGGGATATGTGTGGGACATGAGTGGGGGCCTGCTGGCAGGTGCCCTGCACTGCTGGGGGGTGGGGGTGCAAGGGGACATGTGTGGGACATGAGTGGGGGCCTGCTGGCAGGTGCCCTGCACTGCTGGGGGTGGGGGTGCTGGGGGACATGTGTGGGGGCCTGCTGGCAGGTGCCCCTGACTGCTGGGGGGTGGGGGGGTGGGGGTGCAGGGGGACATGAGTGGGACATGAGTGGGGGCCTGCTGGCAGGTGCCCTGCACTGCTGGGGGTGGGGGTGCAAGGGGACATGTGTGGGACATGAGTGGGGGCCTGCTGGCAGGTGCCCTGCACAGCTGGGGGGTGGGGGTGCAAGCGGACATGTGTGGGACATGAGTGGGGGGCCTGCTGGCAGGTGCCCTGCACTGCTGGGGGGTGGGAGTGCAGGGGGACATGTGTGGGACATGAGTGGGGGCCTGCTGGCAGGTGCCCTGCACTGCTGGGGGGTGGGGGTGCAGGGGGACATGAGTGGGGGCCTTCTGGCAGGTGCACCTGACTGCTGGGGGGTGGGGGTGCAGGGGAACATGAGTGGGACATGAGTGGGGGCCTGCTGGCAGGTGCCCTACACTGCTGGGGGTGCAGGGGGACATGAGTGGGGTCATGCTGGCAGGTGCCCTGCACTGCTGGAGGGTGGGGGTGCAGGGGGACATGGGTCGGACATGAGTGGGGGCCTGCTGGCAGGTGCCCTGCACTGCTAGGGGGTGGGGGTGCAAGGGGACATGTGTGGGACATGAGTGGGGGCCTGCTGGCAGGTGCCCTGTACTGCTGGGGGGTGGGGGTGCAAGGGGACATGCGTGGGACATGAGTGGGGGCCTGCTGGCAGGTGCCCTGCATGCTGGGTGGTGGGGGTGCAGGGGGACATGTGTGGGGGCCTGCTGGCAGGTACCCTGCACTGCTGGGGGGTGGGGGCGCTGGGGGACATGTGTGGGGCCTGCTGGCAGGTGCCCTGCACTGCTGGGGGGTGGGGGTGCTGGGTGACATGTGTGGAGGCCTGCTGGCAGGTGCCCCTGACTGCTGAGGGGTGGGGGTGCAGGGGGACATGAGTGGGGGCCTGCTGGCAGGTGCCCTGCACTGCTGGGGGGTCGGGGTGCAAAGGGACATGTGTGGGACATGAGTGGGGGCCTGCTGGCAGGTGCCCTGCACTGCTAGGGGGTAGGGGTGCTGGGGGACATGTGTGGGGGCCTGCTGGCAGGTGCCCCTGACTGCAGGGGGTGGGGGTGCTGAGGGACTTGAGTGGGTCATGAGTGGGGGCCTGCTGGCAGGTGCCCTGCACTGCTGGGGGTGCAGGGGGACATGAGTGGGGTCATGCTGGCAGGTGCCCTGCACTGCTGGGGGGTGGGGGTGCAGGGGGACATGGGTCGGACATGTGTGGGGGCCTGCTGGCAGGTGCCCCTGACTGCTGGGGGGTGGGGGTGCAGGGGACATGAGTGGGAAATGAGTGGGGGGCTGCTGGGGGGTGGGGGGTGCAAGGGGACATGTGTGGGACATGAGTGGGGGCCTGCTGGCAGGTGCCCTGCACTGCTGGGGGTGGGGGTGCAGGGGGACATGAGTGGGGGCCTGCTGGAAGGTGCCCTGCACTGCTGGGGATGGGGGTGCAGGGGGACATGAGTGGGACATGAGTGGGACATGAGTGGGGGCCTGCCGGCAGGTGCCCTGCACTGCTGGGGGTGGGGGTGCAAGGGGACATGTGTGGGACATGAGTGGGGGCCTGCTGGCAGGTGCCCTGCACTGCTGGGGGGTGGGGGTGCAAGGGGACATGTGTGGGACATGAGTGGGGGCCTGCTGGCAGGTGCCCCGCACTGCTGGGGGGTGGGGGTGCCGGGGGACATGTGTGGGCGCCTGCTGGCAGGTGCCCCTGACTGCTGGGGGGTGGGGGTGCAGGGGGACATGAGTGGGACATGAGTGGGGGCCTGCTGGCAGGTGCCCTGCACTGCTGGGGGGTGGGGGTGCAAGGGGACATGTGTGGGACATGAGTGGGGGCCTGCTGGCAGGTGCCCTGCACTGCTGGGGGGTGGGAGTGCAGGGGGACATGAGTGGGAAATGAGTGGGGGGCTGCTGGGGGGTGGGGGGTGCAAGGGGACATGTGTGGGACATGAGTGGGGGCCTGCTGGCAGGTGCCCTGCACTGCTGGGGGTGGGGGTGCAAGGGGACATGTGTGGGGGCCTGCTGGAAGTTGCCCTGCACTGCTGGGCGTGAGGGTGCAGGTGGACATGAGTGGGACATGAGTGGGGGCCTGCTGGCAGGTGCCCTGCACTGCTGGGGGGTGGGGGTGCAAGGGGATATGTGTGGGACATGAGTGGGAGCCTGCTGGCAGGTGCCCTGCACTGCTGGGGGGTGGGGGTGCAAGGGGACATGTGTGGGACATGAGTGGGGGCCTGCTGGCAGGTGCCCTGCACTGCTGGGGGTGGGGGTGCTGGGGGACATGTGTGGGGGCCTGCTGGCAGGTGCCCCTGACTGCTGGGGGGTGGGGGGGTGGGGGTGCAGGGTGACATGAGTGGGACATGAGTGGGGGCCTGCTGGCAGGTGCCCTGCACTGCTGGGGGTGGGGGTGCAAGGGGACATGTGTGGGACATGAGTGGGGGCCTGCTGGCAGGTGCCCTGCACGGCTGGGGGGTGGGGGTGCAAGCGGACATGTGTGGGACATGAGTGGGGGGCCTGCTGGCAGGTGCCCTGCACTGCTGGGGGGTGGGAGTGCAGGGGGACATGTGTGGGACATGAGTGGGGGCCTGCTGGCAGGTGCCCTGCACGGCTGGGGGGTGGAGGTGCAAGCGGACATGTGTGGGACATGAGTGGGGGCCTGCTGGCAGGTGCCCTGCACTGCTGGGGGGTGGGGGTGCAGGGGGACATGAGTGGGGGCCTGCTGGCAGGTGCCCTGCACTGCGGGGGCTGGGGGTGCTGGGGGACATGTGTGGGGGCCTGCTGGCAGGTGCCCCTGACTGCTGGGGGGTGGGGGTGCAGGGGGACATGAGTGGGAAATGAGTGGGGGGCTGCTGAGGGGTGGGGGGTGCAAGGGGACATGTGTGGGACATGAGTGGGGGCCTGCTGGCAAGTGCCCTGCACTGCTGGGGGTGGGGGTGCAGGGGGACATGAGTGGGGGCCTGCTGGAAGGTGCCCTGCACTGCTGGGGGTGGGGGTGCAGGGGGACATGAGTGGGACATGAGTGGGGGCCTGCCGGCAGGTGCCCTGCACTGCTGGGGGTGGGGGTGCAAGGGGACATGTGTGGGACATGAGTGGGGGCCTGCTGGCAGGTGCCCTGCACTGCTGGGGAGTGGGGGTGCAAGGGGACATGTGTGGGACATGAGTGGGGGCCTGCTGGCAGGTGCCCCGCACTGCTGGGGGGTGGGGGTGCCGGGGGACATGTGTGGGGGCCTGCTGGCAGGTGCCCCTGACTGCTGGGGGGTGGGGGTGCAGGGGGACATGAGTGGGACATGAGTGGGGGCCTGCTGGCAGGTGCCCTGCACTGCTGGGGGGTGGGGGTGCAAGGGGACATGTGTGGGACATGAGTGGGGGCCTGCTGGCAGGTGCCCTGCACTGCTGGGGGGTGGGAGTGCAGGGGGACATGAGTGGGAAATGAGTGGGGGGCTGCTGGGGGGTGGGGGGTGCAAGGGGACATGTGTGGGACATGAGTGGGGGCCTGCTGGCAGGTGCCCTGCACTGCTGGGGGTGGGGGTGCAGGGGGACATGAGTGGGGGCCTGCTGGAAGTTGCCCTGCACTGCTGGGCGTGAGGGTGCAGGGGGACATGAGTGGGGGCCTGCTGGCAGGTGCCCTGCACTGCTGGGGGGTGGGGGTGCAAGGGGATATGTGTGGGACATGAGTGGGGGCCTGCTGGCAGGTGCCCTGCACTGCTGGGGGGTGGGGGTGCAAGGGGACATGTGCGGGACATGAGTGGGGGCCTGCTGGCAGGTGCCCTGCACTGCTGGGGGTGGGGGTGCTGGGGGACATGTGTGGGGGCCTGCTGGCAGGTGCCCCTGACTGCTGGGGGGTGGGGGGGTGGGGGTGCAGGGGGACATGAGTGGGACATGAGTGGGGGCCTGCTGGCAGGTGCCCTGCACTGCTGGGGGTGGGGGTGCAAGGGGACCTGTGTGGGACATGAGTGGGGGCCTGCTGGCAGGTGCCCTGCACGGCTGGGGGGTGGGGGTGCAAGCGGACATGTGTGAGACATGAGTGGGGGGCCTGCTGGCAGGTGCCCTGCACTGCTGGGGGGTGGGAGTGCAGGGGGACATGTGTGGGACATGAGTGGGGGCCTGCTGGCAGGTGCCCTGCACTGCTGGGGGGTGGGGGTGCAGGGGGACATGAGTGGGGGCCTTCTGGCAGGTGCACCTGACTGCTGGGGGGTGGGGGTGCAGGGGGACATGAGTGGGACATGAGTGGGGGCCTGCTGGCAGGTGCCCTGCACTGCTGGGGGTGCAGGGGGACATGAGTGGGGTCATGCTGGCAGGTGCCCTGCACTGCTGGAGGGTGGGGGTGCAGGGGGACATGGGTCGGACATGAGTGGGGGCCTGCTGGCAGGTGCCCTGCACTGCTAGGGGGTGGGGGTGCAAGGGGACATGTGTGGGACATGAGTGGGGGCCTGCTGGCAGGTGCCCTGTACTGCTGGGGGGTGGGGGTGCAAGGGGACATGCGTGGGACATGAGTGGGGGCCTGCTGGCAGGTGCCCTGCACTGCTGGGGGTGGGGGTGCAGGGGGACATGAGTGGGGGCCTGCTGGAAGTTGCCCTGCACTGCTGGGCGTGAGGGTGCAGGGGGACATGAGTGGGGGCCTGCTGGCAGGTGCCCTGCACTGCTGGGGGGTGGGGGTGCAAGGGGATATGTGTGGGACATGAGTGGGGGCCTGCTGGCAGGTGCCCTGCACTGCTGGGGGGTGGGGGTGCAAGGGGACATGTGCGGGACATGAGTGGGGGCCTGCTGGCAGGTGCCCTGCACTGCTGGGGGTGGGGGTGCTGGGGGACATGTGTGGGGGCCTGCTGGCAGGTGCCCCTGACTGCTGGGGGGTGGGGGGGTGGGGGTGCAGGGGGACATGAGTGGGACATGAGTGGGGGCCTGCTGGCAGGTGCCCTGCACTGCTGGGGGTGGGGGTGCAAGGGGACATGTGTGGGACATGAGTGGGGGCCTGCTGGCAGGTGCCCTGCACGGCTGGGGGGTGGGGGTGCAAGCGGACATGTGTGAGACATGAGTGGGGGGCCTGCTGGCAGGTGCCCTGCACTGCTGGGGGGTGGGAGTGCAGGGGGACATGTGTGGGACATGAGTGGGGGCCTGCTGGCAGGTGCCCTGCACTGCTGGGGGGTGGGGGTGCAGGGGGACATGAGTGGGGGCCTTCTGGCAGGTGCACCTGACTGCTGGGGGGTGGGGGTGCAGGGGGACATGAGTGGGACATGAGTGGGGGCCTGCTGGCAGGTGCCCTGCACTGCTGGGGGTGCAGGGGGACATGAGTGGGGTCATGCTGGCAGGTGCCCTGCACTGCTGGAGGGTGGGGGTGCAGGGGGACATGGGTCGGACATGAGTGGGGGCCTGCTGGCAGGTGCCCTGCACTGCTAGGGGGTGGGGGTGCAAGGGGACATGTGTGGGACATGAGTGGGGGCCTGCTGGCAGGTGCCCTGTACTGCTGGGGGGTGGGGGTGCAAGGGGACATGCGTGGGACATGAGTGGGGGCCTGCTGGCAGGTGCCCTGCATGCTGGGTGGTGGGGGTGCAGGGGGACATGTGTGGGGGCCTGCTGGCAGGTACCCTGCACTGCTGGGGGGTGGGGGCGCTGGGGGACATGTGTGGGGCCAGCTGGCAGGTGCCCTGCACTGCTGGGGGGTGGGGGTGCTGGGTGACATGTGTGGAGGCCTGCTGGCAGGTGCCCCTGACTGCTGAGGGGTGGGGGTGCAGGGGGACATGAGTGGGGGCCTGCTGGCAGGTGCCCTGCACTGCTGGGGGGTCGGGGTGCAAAGGGACATGTGTGGGACATGAGTGGGGGCCTGCTGGCAGGTGCCCTGCACTGCTAGGGGGTAGGGGTGCTGGGGGACATGTGTGGGGGCCTGCTGGCAGGTGCCCCTGACTGCAGGGGGTGGGGGTGCTGAGGGACTTGAGTGGGTCATGAGTGGGGGCCTGCTGGCAGGTGCCCTGCACTGCTGGGGGTGCAGGGGGACATGAGTGGGGTCATGCTGGCAGGTGCCCTGCACTGCTGGGGGGTGGGGGTGCAGGGGGACATGGGTCGGACATGTGTGGGGGCCTGCTGGCAGGTGCCCCTGACTGCTGGGGGGTGGGGGTGCAGGGGGACATGAGTGGAAAATGAGTGGGGGGCTGCTGGGGGGTGGGGGGTGCAAGGGGACATGTGTGGGACATGAGTGGGGGCCTGCTGGCAGGTGCCCTGCACTGCTGGGGGTGGGGGTGCAGGGGGACATGAGTGGGGGCCTGCTGGAAGGTGCCCTGCACTGCTGGGGGTGGGGGTGCAGGGGGACATGAGTGGGACATGAGTGGGGGCCTGCCGGCAGGTGCCCTGCACTGCTGGGGGTGGGGGTGCAAGGGGACATGTGTGGGACATGAGTGGGGGCCTGCTGGCAGGTGCCCTGCACTGCTGGGGGGTGGGGGTGCAAGGGGACATGTGTGGGACATGAGTGGGGGCCTGCTGGCAGGTGCCCCGCACTGCTGGGGGGTGGGGGTGCCGGGGGACATGTGTGGGGGCCTGCTGGCAGGTGCCCCTGACTGCTGGGGGGTGGGGGTGCAGGGGGACATGAGTGGGACATGAGTGGGGGCCTGCTGGCAGGTGCCCTGCACTGCTGGGGGGTGGGGGTGCAAGGGGACATGTGTGGGACATGAGTGGGGGCCTGCTGGCAGGTGCCCTGCACTGCTGGGGGGTGGGAGTGCAGGGGGACATGAGTGGGAAATGAGTGGGGGGCTGCTGGGGGGTGGGGGGTGCAAGGGGACATGTGTGGGACATGAGTGGGGGCCTGCTGGCAGGTGCCCTGCACTGCTGGGGGTGGGGGTGCAAGGGGACATGTGTGGGGGCCTGCTGGAAGTTGCCCTGCACTGTTGGGCGTGAGGGTGCAGGGGGACATGAGTGGGACATGAGTGGGGGCCTGCTGGCAGGTGCCCTGCACTGCTGGGGGGTGGGGGTGCAAGGGGATATGTGTGGGACATGAGGGGGAGCCTGCTGGCAGGTGCCCTGCACTGCTGGGGGGTGGGGGTGCAAGGGGACATGTGTGGGACATGAGTGGGGGCCTGCTGGCAGGTGCCCTGCACTGCTGGGGGTGGGGGTGCTGGGGGACATGTGTGGGGGCCTGCTGGCAGGTGCCCCTGACTGCTGGGGGGTGGGGGGGTGGGGGTGCAGGGTGACATGAGTGGGACATGAGTGGGGGCCTGCTGGCAGGTGCCCTGCACTGCTGGGGGTGGGGGTGCAAGGGGACATGTGTGGGACATGAGTGGGGGCCTGCTGGCAGGTGCCCTGCACGGCTGGGGGGTGGGGGTGCAAGCGGACATGTGTGGGACATGAGTGGGGGGCCTGCTGGCAGGTGCCCTGCACTGCTGGGGGGTGGGAGTACAGGGGGACATGTGTGGGACATGAGTGGGGGCCTGCTGGCAGGTGCCCTGCACTGCTGGGGGGTGGGGGTGCAGGGGGACATGAGTGGGGGCCTTCTGGCAGGTGCACCTGACTGCTGGGGGGTGGGGGTGCAGGGGGACATGAGTGGGGGCCTGCTGGCAGGTGCCCTGCACTGCTGGGGGTGCAGGGGGACATGAGTGGGGTCATGCTGGCAGGTGCCCTGCACTGCTGGGGGGTGGGGGTGCAGGGAGACATGGGTCGGACATGAGTGGGGGCCTGCTGGCAGGTGCCCTGCACTGCTGGGGGGTGGGGGTGCAAGGGGACATGTGTGGGACATGAGTGGGGGCCTGCTGGCAGGTGCCCTGTACTGCTGGGGGGTGGGGGTGCAAGGGGACATGCGTGGGACATGAGTGGGGGCCTGCTGGCAGGTGCCCTGCACTGCTGGGTGGTGGGGGTGCAGGGGGACATGTGTGGGGGCCTGCTGGCAGGTACCCTGCACTGCTGGGGGGTGGGGGCACTGGGGGACATGTGTGGGGCCTGCTGGCAGGTGCCCTGCACTGCTGGGGGTGGGGGTGCTGGGTGACATGTGTGGAGGCCTGCTGGCAGGTGCCCCTGACTGCTGAGGGGTGGGGGTGCAGGGGGACATGAGTGGGGGCCTGCTGGCAGGTGCCCTGCACTGCTGGGGGGTCGGGGTGCAAGGGGACATGTGTGGGACATGAGTTGGGGCCTGCTGGCAGGTGCCCTGCACTGCTAGGGGGTAGGGGTGCTGGGGGACATGTGTGGGGGCCTGCTGGCAGGTGCCCCTGACTGCAGGGGGGTGGGGGTGCTGGGGGACTTGAGTGGGTCATGAGTGGGGGCCTGCTGGCAGGTGCCCTGCACTGCTGGGGGCTGGGGGTGCAGGGCGTCATGCGTTGGTGATCAGTAGTGCAAGCTGACATGTGGCTTGGCTAGGGGGCATGCCCATGGTGGATGGGCTGCCTGTGGGACATGACCAGGGGTGCAGGGTAGTCCCCTGTGGTGTGGGCTGCCTGCAGGGGCCGTGGAGGGTGAAGAGGGAACACCTGGGAGGACCCACACTGCCAATTCACGTGTAGGACTCCCCGGCACCCCTGAAATACACGTACCCTGCTGAAATCGCGTGTGAGACTTCCAGCGAACCCCAGGAATACACGTACCCCACTCGCACAGGTCCTATCGTGTGTGAAACTCCACGCGAACCCCAGTTATACATGTACCCCACTCGTACAGGCCCTATCGCGTGTGAAACTCCACGCGTACCCCAGAAATACACGTACCCCACTCGCAAAGGCCCTTTCGCGTGTGAAACTTCCCACGCACCCCCGAAATACACGTACCCGGATCCAATCGCGTGTGAGACTTCACGCAAACCCCAGTTATACAAGTACCCCGCTCGCCCAAGGCCTATCGCGTGTGAAACTTCACATGAACCCCAGAAATACACGTTCCCCCCTCGCACAGGCCCAATCGCGTGTGAAACTTCACGCGAAGCCCAGAATTACACGTACCCGGATCCAATCGCGTGTGAGACTTCACTCGAACCCCAGTTATAAAAGTACCCCGCTCGCCCAAGGCCTATCGTGTGTGAAACTTCCTGCGCACCCCCGAAATACACACACACGCTATTTTTCACACAGCGTGTGTCCGTGTTTGTCGCGTACCCCTTTGCACGTCATTTGTCCTAGATGGACACAGTATGGGACATTCATCATAGCTGTATGAACATGCTTTTTGTTAGCGCACATTTTTTTCATGCGCAGGGACGCTACCGCCTGCCTTCGTGTGGCAGACGTGTTTAGGCCTGTGCGCGTCTTTGCCCGTGCGCTGGTTTGCCCTGTTCGATTCCATGAATGCGTGTTGTAGGCGAGCATGTGGGCGTTCCACGCACTTGCCTCCTGTACTTCCCCTGTGACGCCCACATTTTCACGCGTTGTTCTTCATTCCGTGTGTCACGCCCCGTGTTACGCCTACTTTTGTTGTGTGTGCCGCGCTATGTGCGCTTTTGCTGTGCGCTTAGCGCACGCTGTTGGAAGGCGTGTGCGCCAGCGCGCGCCGAACAGGATTCAAGCGCACATCCATGGATTTCCACGCGCACGGACTTCCATGAATCGCTGTGCGTGGGTTTCGCTGCGATTTTCGCACTGGCACTGTGATTTGCATGCTTTTGCACGCTTGTGCTGAAAATTTCAGCGCACATTAATTACATGAATCGGCCTCTTAAATGTTCTATTGTGCTTATTATAAACATAGTATATAAACATATTGTTTTCTAAATGAGAACTGTGAAAAAAACACGTGTAAAGTACATGTACTTATGTTTTGTGATACATTATACAAATTCTAATTATTGTATAATGCAAAGGGTCAAATACAGGCTGTTGTAACAAGTGTATTTTGCCAGCTGATGTTATACCCCTAGTGCCTTGTTTTCAGGAAGTGGTGAGGAGGACAGGAAGTGTTTGAGCCATAGCAAAGTCAAGTTGGTGAGACCTCACTATCATCTGCACCTCTCCTCTGATTCACTCTAACTTTGCCTCCTTCCTCTGTCTGCCTACATCAAAATGTATCCAGTATTCAGCACCTTTGTGTGAGATGTCCATTGTCATGGCAGGACTGCCTTTGAAGCACCGGTACCCAGGGACCTTCTGGGATATGCTCCTGTTCCAGGAATACACACGTGACATTTGAATCTGTCCTGCTGCCACTCTAGACCATTTACTGGAGATTTCAGGATATGGTCCAAACAAAGAACATGTGTGCATTATGCTTTTGGTCATGGGTTATTATGAAAGTGGGATCTGATTAGCAAATCCCACTTTCAGAAACCAAATTAACTGCAAAATTGTATTGCAAAAAATCAAAAACGCTCTGGCTTCTTTACCTTAGTAGATGGCATTTGGGTACACTAGCAAAAGTATTATGTGCAAGTTTTAAAGCAAACAAACTATTCCATTATACTTATTTTATTTTATTCTTTGTAGCACAAACCTAGCTAAAAATCAACAGAGTGTTTTCCAACAGGATGGTGACAGAATTGGGCTTGACATTTTAAACAGTAAAAGAGTACTGTTGGTGGAGGGAGAGAGGGATTTTTATTCCTCTGGAAGGTATTGTTGAAGAAGCTACGTTGTTAGTGTTTTGTGGAACTGGTGCATGGTTGGGGCATTTTGAGCCTCTACCGCGATTGAGTTTCAAATGGTCCCGGCATGGCAGGTCAAGGACTGTTTCTGAGTCTTCTGTTTGCGGGCTAGCTTTCACTCCAACTGTTTGATCGTTTTGCTATGAGAGTTGCAAGAGCCTCCAGAGGTGTGTAGTTTAGACACCAATACTTGGTGAGCATGGGTGGGCCATATGTGTATATATGTGAATCTAAATTGTAAACCATTCCTATTGAACAATTTGGAATACATGGACTTATATATGGCACAGTCAAAACTCCCTTAATTTGCTTCAACATAATTCAGAGGAATATGTTAAGACCTCTGATATTGGTAAACCATGCAGTTCTAGTTTGCATCTGCCTTGAAAACTATCTCTCAGCAACCAACATGAAAAGAGATGCATAACTACCATAAACATAGTTTGACTGTTGAAATATCTTATATCTACACATACGTGGCACTTTCTCTTCTGTATGTCACCTATCTTCCTCATGGCTTTTCTAGCCTGACTCTTCTCTTCTTTGGCTAACGATGTTTCCTTCATTGCTAATGTGCTCAAAGTATGTGTTTTTCATTGTATGTAGATGTCTCAGACACAGAAATAATGTATTTCAAGTAATATCACATTTGGCTCTTCCAATCCAATTCATAACAATGTACATCCTTCTATTTAATGTATTTGGATAAATGCAAATGAACTAAAACATTTTATTTTAAATAAAAAAGGGAGGAGATAGCAAGGATCCCTGGCCATGCTGTAGGATAAAGGAGCGTACAGAGAGTAGAAAAAGAAAGTTACAAGCCACTATTATCTCCATTTCTGGAAAGTCAACCAGTAAGTGGCCAACAGGCAAAATAGGGGCAAAACACGAATTCTGTCTACAAATACCACACTTTCCACTGCACTGAAGGTGGACAAGGGGTCTAGAAGACAGAGCAGAGTACCTTTCCCCAAGTATGCTGCAGCAAAGGCATAATTCCAGACAGTAATCAGGGCTGACTCGATCTGGCCAGGACACATTCAAAATGTCTAAAGAGATATTGAGCGTGATAAACTGTTGAAATGGGAATGTGACAATACTTTACAGAATTGTCGTTGCTTAGGGGAGGATGAAATTGAGCCTTTAGTTAGTGTTTTTTTCAGGATCATGACATGGGGTTGTTGTTAAATGCTCACAGCCATTGGTGTACCACAACATTTGGGGGCCCCACTGTGAGCCATGTTGAGTGCCCCCCCTCGTAACCTGCAAGCACCTCATCAAAGCATGGAACGCACCAAAATTCCGGGCAACCTGCACCAGCATGTGTACAAAATGCACATGATGATCATGTTGCTTCAGGGGCATGTGTGCACTGTGCTAGGTGAAATATGTCTGTTTTTTTCATCTAAGCTTAAATCTTTCACCTAGTGTAGAAAGAATGGGGATGTGCCTGGCCACTGCCATACAAATGTACTATCCAACAGTGGTGGCAGTTGACTTTTTTTGGAGGGGCGTAAATACTTGCTACAAATATGTGAAAGTGACTGTAGTGAGGGAGCCCGAACCATTGAAAGGAGGTTCAGGGGAGTTCTGCCCCTGAGATAATGTTTTGAATAATGGGTCACAATGGTGCATTATACAGCACACTTTATGTGAAGAATTGGGTAAAAAGCCAGACAGTTTGCAATTTGTTTTTTGGGTAACACATGAAAAACAATCTAAGAGATGCAAATCACCAACAGTGCACAGGAACATTTCCTAATGCATTTTAATTTCTTGCCCCACAATATATGCCAGTATAAAAACATGTTAATGTTTGCTGTGCTCATACATTTCCATGCTGGCTGCCCCAATGTATGCCAGTAATCCCATATAAGAACATACTTATGTTTAATTTGTGCGTAAATCCAGTAATTATACTATAAGACAAACATGTCAAAGCAGACTATGACAATCCACACCAGTATCCCAAGTAAAAACATACTCCTGTTGACATCACCATTAAAAATGCCATAATACAATAAAAAAAAATGTGCAAACTGGTTCCAATGTAGGCCAGTCTAGACATGTAAGTACACTTATGCTTGCTTTATCATAGATACACAGTAAAAAAATGTAATTCCACAGCAAGAAAGAAGCTATGCTGGTTGCACCAAAATGCCACTCTAGCCATATAATAACACATATCATGCCTGCTTGCTTTATCAAAGATGTCAGGTACAAACTGTGAAGCCATATTATGACATGGCTAGAATGGCTGCACCAAAGTGACACTCTAATCAAGTTACAAAACACATCATGCTTGCTTTATCAGAGATGCTCAGGACAAATTGCCATTCACAGTAAACAATGGCTAGACTTTATGCACCAATATGCCAGTCTAGCCACACAATAACACACCAGGTTGACTTTGCCCAGAAATGCCAGTTAAACATGCCATGTAACTTAAGGAAATGTCAACACTCCTCAAGTGCTCCCCAAACACCCAAGACCCCTTACTCATGCATAATAACATGAATACCCATTCACCCACCAATCACTCAACCATAGACTTTCTCGCACATTCACTCACATGCACCAAGAATAGTCAGACTGTATTCTCCAAACATGCACCCACAATCACATTCAAACCCATTCACCCAACAGTCACTCACCCATACACTTTCCTGCACATTCACTCACATGCACCCAGAAAATGCACACTGTATTCTCCAATCACATTCATACGCATTCATTCACCAGTCACTCACCCATACACATTCTCTCATATTCACTAACATGCACCCAGAAAGTTCACACTACAACCTCCAAACATACACCCAAACTCGCATGCATACCCATTCACCCACCAGTCACTTACAGTCACATTCATACCCATTCACTCACCTTTCATTCATCGATACACCTTTTTCACTCCCTCAAAATGCATTCTACACACAGGCACCCACACAAACATTTACACTCACACACAATCACATTCATAATTATTCACCCACCAGTCACACCTTCTCTCACATACACCCTCACTGCATTCTCCTCAAATGCACCCACCCAGAACATTCATAGTCACATTCATACCCATTCACTCATCGGTCACACACCCATTCACCTTCTCTTATAGTCAATCACAATGCGTTCTGCACATAGCACCCACCCACCCAGTAAATTCGGTCACATTCATACCCATTCACTCACCTATCACTCATCCATATACCTTTCACATTCAATCACACTGCATTCTAAACACAGGCACCCACACAGATCATTCACATACACACATAATTATATTCATATTAACTCACCCAAACACCTTCTTCCACATCCACTGGCACTGCATTCTCCACACATGTACTCACTGACCCAGAACATTCACAGTCACATTCATACCCATGCACTCACCTATCACTCATGCATACACCTTACACATTAACTCACACTGGGCCTCATTACGAGTCCGGCGGTAACCGAGGTGGTAAAACCGCTGGGTTACCGCCGGACTCGTATTACCATTCCGCCTCCGTGACTCCCGGAAATATCAGGGCATTACGACCCTGGTGTCCCGGGAATTCCAGAGGCGAAATTCGGTAAATCCCCATTCCCACTGAGTCCCATAGGACTCAATGGGAATGGGGAAGTTGTAACACCGGCACCATCTCGTGATGGTGCTGGTGTTTCCACATCCGCCCGCAGGTGGGCGGTGTTAAACCCGCAAGGTCAGACCTGGCGGGAACATCACCTCCCGCCTGCAGGAGTCGGGATCGGGCGGTCCGGAATTAACAGTGGCGGCGGGTTTACCGCCACTGTTATTTCCGGACCGCTCGACCTGTAAAGAGGCCCACTGTATTTTATGCACAGACACCCACCCAGAACATTCACAGTCACATTCATACCCATTCACTCACCTTGCACTCACATAGCACTCACCCATACACCTGCTCTCATAGCCACTAGATTGTGGTAAATCGTCTGAGATGGATTTGAGTGCTGCATGCCAAGAGTGTGGTGAATCAGCAGATTTGCTTGGTGGTCCCACTATTGAAATAAGTGGCTGTAATGTAGGTATGGATACAGGATTACTGACAGAGCTGTGTACGGGAATCAGCAGTAGAATGACAGGGTGCACTGTGGTCATGATTGGGGTATAATAGCAGAGCACCCCGAAGTGGAATAGCATGGCTTCCTGTAAGTGAAATAGGATACATTGACAGAGCTGTGTGTTGAACTAATAAAGGTTTACAATGAGTGCTACAGTTCGTGCTCTGAGTTCTGCAGATCAGCTGTGCGTTAGCAATAGTAAAGAAACAAGTGGGTATTTAGGAAAAGATTGAGGTGCTTCCAACGAGCTACGTTTGGATTCCTGAAATAGAACATGAGATGCAGCAAATCATTATTGGGGTGAATTACCCGAGCTGCTTGTTTTTCCCAGCATTAGCTTCACGTGGGGCTGATTGGGGGTTAGAAATGACGCACGTTGGCAGAGCTGTGCTTGCATATCGGTGCAGGAATCGCAGAGGTGATGCAGTACAAGGTTGAGGCATAAGTGTTGAGTTCATTTTCCCTCTCATTATAGTAGTACAAGGGGCTTCTGCTGGGTAGAATTGGGATGAATAGACAGATCCGTTAGCGGGCATCAGTGCTAAATGAACGGGAGGCGTTGTGTGTCACGATTGGGCTGACTAATCTGTTCGCGTATGAGCACAGCAAAGTGTCTCGCTGCAGATACGAAAACGGCTATGCGGGTTGTCACTTCTTCTTTCATCACTTAGGAAAATAAGTAGCAATACGATAAGCGAAACACATTTTTTGGAATAACGATGAGAATATGATCAATGTACCATTGTGAATTGCGTTGTAGGTTGCAAGCAAAGTCATGCTATATTATCATTTACATTTCTGGGGGAAATAAGAATTGCTTTTATGGTATGTTGAAAGAATACACTACAATGCACGTCAGAGATTTTGCTTGACAGTGGGGTGACTTGAAAAGGCAAATCATATTAAAGCTGACACTTTAACTCCAAACTTCATTTGCAAACCCCGGGCAAGAGTTTCCCTTAATGTCGTTGTGACTAGTGAGCGGAAGTCACCAGAGAGTGCGCCGATATCACCTCTTCATTATTAGTTGCTGATTGCTAGCCCTTGAGGGAGGCCTGCTGTTCATTAAACACTCCATCTCATCTAATAGGAAATGAACTTCACATTACCAACAGAGATGACGCTTTGCCCTGACAGGTAGACTAAGCCGCGCTGTCATATCACATTTCAAGAACGTTTTTCCTCATGGCGCCTGTGAGGAGATTCCCTTTCATATATCTCTGACTGTTCGTGTTATGCGCGCCTTTCTTTTTTTTTACAACTGAATGTTAGGCTCCCAGGTTATCGGCTCACACCTCATTTGAAAACTCGAGTTGAAAATGTCCTGATGTTCGATGAGGTCATTTGCCCCTTGCTTCCTATGTGCAGCCTGTTCTAAGCTCTCAGTGGAAATGGGGCAAACTTTCTGAGGTGGATCGATCGAATATCATGTGGGAGTTTCCCTGCATCCTGCACGAGGCGTATGGTTGATCAGCTGAACTTTACATGGTGCCGTATCAAAATGAGGCATCTGAGAATCTGGATTTCCCCAGAGGTGGATAATCTCTCCCAAGTTAACTTTTCAAACCTACTTCCCAAGCTGAGGTCGGACATGGCTGAAGCTTTCCTGGTGGCAAAAAAGCCAATTGTATCGAGATGAATGTGGTGCCAAGAATCAACTTTATCCTCTCGATGTTGCGCTTCAAACTCCGAAAAACATCTTCAAAGAGATAGATGCTCTTAAGCAGAAATTCCTGTGGGATGGCAAGCCTCCCAGACTACAACTGTGGAAATGACCACTTCAGCTGAAATTGGGTGGCATGAATTTGCCAAATTTGTCATACTACCACCTGGCCTTCACTGTAAGACCTCTGTGTTGGATGATAACGCCTGAGACCACTCATGGGTGAATGTAGAATATAGTCGAAACTCGCAGCTGCAACCCAAGACATTACCATCCCCAATTTCAAGGAACTCTCGGGAGAAGACTCCCCTAATAGAATTTCAGTGTGACTGTTGGGGCAAGATGTCACAACTGCTTGGCGATTACCCTTTCTTGACACATCTATATGGCTGAATCCTGCATGTAAGATACAAGGGAAACATAATTTGTGGTCGCCATTGTTCTTGGGAAATATCTGTTATGTTAAAGACCTGTCTTTTAAGGATAAATTCATACCTTTTGCCCGATTGTGCCTCGAAACACTAGTGTATATGTGCATTATAAATACCCAATAAATAATAGCATGATCTGCGGGACTCTGCCTATTCAGAATACAGAAGCTGAGGGGTATTATCACTGAAAAGCTCAATTGTACAACCCTATAGCTGGATCCAAATGCTGCCTGGTCAGAGTCGGAGCTGTGTCTGGGCCACTCATCCAGCTGCAACGTTATACAGAGTCTTTGCCTCTAATTGAGATGGTGATGCACAGACTGCGACTTTATGGGCCCGGGAGCTGGGTGAGGACCCGAACCTGACTGCTGCAAGAGATGCTGCAGTAACATTTGCTTGTCAAGCATAGACTGGGGTCTACAGGCCTCGCAGACTAAGTTTCTCTTCTGGACGTATTGGACTCCGGAGCGGACGCTCAAAAGAGAACTATTAGATGATGATTTATGCTGGATGTGCAAACAGGAGAGAGGGATGCTGAGCCATCTCCTCTGATTTTGCATCAAGGTGAAAGACTTTTGGAGAGGTATATTGGAGATGCTGGGCCTGGTACTTGGCCTTACCATGCAAATGAAGGCCTCTCTTCTTGTTCTTGAAGAAGATCGTCCAGTAGAGGATTTGAGCTTTGCAAACCGAACCTGGCTGCTCTGCGGCTCTATGCTGGTGAAAAAAATGATTCTGCGCCCCTGGGAGTCTCAAAGCTCTTGTTGCATTGATGATTGGGTTGATGAGCTGCTGACCCTGTCGACTTACGAGCGAGTCATTTAAAAGCATAAAGATGAACTGCACACATTTGATGAGATCTGGGGTTGGTTCCTGGACATGTGCAGTTAGTATGGATGTGGGACAATGTTGTCCCATTCTCTAACTTGCCCGATGCCCCTACCTGACCTCTATAATGACTGTGGTTCTCATGTGCTTCTTCTTAAGTTACATTTTACAGGGTGTTTTTTTTTTCCTTTTTTTGCAAAGTTTCTATTCTGGCGACTTGATATTATAATTCAAGCACGTCTAATTCCTTGGTTTAAGTCTATTATGTTATACCTTTGTATATTTGAACTTTGTTGTTGCCTATGCTTATGCTGCCTCGATTGTTGTATCTTCTGTTTGTACCTATAGACTGAAACAAAATATATGTATCAGTGACACTAACACATATTTTCACTGTTGTTTTTATCGGGAGGAATCTGTCGTGGACCACCACAAATAAACCTATCTATTTTATTAATATTATTTTGTCATTATCATTGACGATGATGCGGTTTATAGTATTTCAAAAAATATCGCGCCATCCTCAACTCACATCCACGTGTATGCCATGTAAATTTGCATTGTGAAGCTGGGATTTGGCGTTCAAAATGGTTGGGTGAATTGAGAACGAGATTCAGTATAGCCATACGTTTTAAGCTCTGAAAATGGGTTAATTAGTGAAAGATTAAAGTACAGTGATTAATCAATATCTACGTGCCAGGGTGCATCACGAGACTTGCAAGATGAACAGTGTGGATAGCAATTTGTTCCAAAAGCCACACTGTAGGGCAACCATGTTCCTTGCTTCATAAAATCATCTCCATTGTTGCACATTTATTCCTGCAAACCTTCAGAACTTTTGCGTTTTTTTTTTTATCACCCACGGGTAACATGTAGGGCATCAGAAAGAGGTCCTGCCATCCCCTATGTGGACCTACAGCATGCCCATGGCACTATTGGGTCTTTGCAGGCTGCTGCAGGGCAGTGGAGCATACTAAACAGTTTCTATCGCCAGTTCTCTTGTGCTGGAAATAGTGGGGGAAATGTATACAATGATTCCTATGGCGTTGTGAGGTGGTCCCCATCGAGGGCTGAGGGAAGGCATAAGGGGCGGTGGGGCGGGGGCAGAGAGGCGGTTTTAAGAGATGCAGAGGGCTGGTTCGCAATCTCAAAAGTGTGCAGTGAAAATGTGTTGGAAATTGCACTTTTATCTCTGTGTCCCGTGCAGTCTGTCGAGCCTTAGAATTGAAATATTCATTTACCTATGGAGAAACTTGCTATGTTTCCATTCGTCACCCAATTTAGTAAATTGACAATCAAGAATGTTTCGCAAATGTGTTCCTTGGAGTTTGATGCACCAAGCAAATGCCATCCCATATATGCTATCTTATATTTGTGTTAGGCTTTAAAATGAAAAATAAAATTATGCTATCTGAACTTACCCTCGGCTGCCATTTGGATGGTTTCCTGGCGCTCTGACTAATCTAAAAGACAGCATGCTTGTTTTGGTAAGTGGGTAAAGCGCCACAATGCAAGATAGCATGGCAGTTGTGTAGAAGTGTCCAGTTTGGAAGTACCTGGGTAGGGTCTCCTTCTTGGTAATTCGTGTCAAGAGCACGTGTGGTGTCTACATCCAGAAAGGAGCCTGCTGCGCGAGCAGTGCATGGATGCATTAGTCAGGACTGTGATATAACTTGATTAGAGAGATGTAGAATTCTGACTTTTCATGTCGGTTAAGAATTGCAAAATGCGAGTGGCTTAGTTGATATGTATATTGTGTGTTGAAGCATAGAACATGTGTGTGGTAATACAGGAGCATTCAGTGGAGACCTCACTGAGCTATTGTTTGTTTGATTTGTTTTTTTAATTTCATTTGCTATAGTGTTTACTCCTAAGCGCTGTGCAATACTTAATGAGTTGGTACAATTTACTAAAATGATGTAAAATAGACAACAGACAAATAAGAAAAGACAGAGCAAAACCAAAACAGAAAGAGAATGTAATGATGATCCAGATTGAAAGGATAAATGAATGGCTAGCAATCGAGCACGTTGCAGGACAAATAAAAGCTGTCTGAGCCCTAACTTCCAAAACACATCATGGGAGCAGCCTGAGGGTCTAAAGGGCCCAATTTATAGAAAAAGTGCAAAGACCCCGCAAAGTACTCAGCTCGTAAAATATTTGTGCACAATTGCGCGCAAAAGTCTCTTTGCGTGTGTCTCACATATTTATGGAATTCAAAGTACAAAGTAAACCAATGTGCAAAGAAAAATGAGTTGCATCTGGAACGTCCACAATACACCCGCATGCACACAAAAACCATTGACAAAGACCACCCTTTGCTCCTACCTTCACATCCACCTTTGACCCATCATCCAGCACCCCAGCAAAATTACATGCATTCCCCCGTAAGCCAAGGCTGCACCCCAGAAAAACGGTGTGCTGACTCCCGTAAGTAACGGCTGCACCCCAGAGACACTGGATGCTGTCCACCGTAAGCAACGGCCGCAATCCTGCATAACTGCACGCACTGACCATAGGTAATGGCTGCACCCCTGCAAAACTGCACACTGACCTCCGTAAGCAATGAGTGCACCCATGCGGAACAACGGGCAGTACCCTGAAAGTAACAGCTGCAACCCTGCGCAACTGCACGCAGTCCCCAATATGTCACGGCTGCACCCAGCAAAACTGAACGCGGTCCCCTGTAAGTCACGGCTGCCCCCCTGCCAAACAGCAGAATGTCACCCACTACACCCAAGGCACCCAAACCACTGGCATATACCCCTAAGTCATAGCAGCCCCCTCAACTACTGACACCGCCCACCAGCCCCTCTCACCTCCGACCACTACCGCAGGCTGCACCCTGATAGTACACCCCCCTCCTCATACCCCTCTGACCTATGCCACTACCCCAGGCAGCCCCCCAAGTCTTGACCCACTACCAGGCCCTTCACTGCTGCCCCTACCCTAGGCAGTCCCCTCATGTCCTGGCACCAGCTACCAACCCCCCCCTCACCTCCGACCCTACCCCAGGCAGCCCCATCAAGTCCTGACACCACATACCAGACCCCTTAAACTCCGCAACTACCACAGGTTGGCCCCTCAAGCCCTGACACCCCCCACCAGCCCCATCACCACTGCCACTATCCAAGGCACCATGCTGAGGGTACACCCTCCTCCCCACATCCACCCCGACCTCTGACACTACCCCCAAGCAGCCCCTCAAGTCCTAACGCCACCCTCCAGTCCCCATCACCATTGCCACTACTCTAAACAGCACCCTGACAGTACACCCACCCACACCCTCCTGGTCTTCATCCCTACACCCAGGCTGCCCTGTCAATTCCTGACACCACCCACCAGCCCCTCTCACCCCGGCACTACCCCAGACAGCACCCTGACTGTACACTCCCTCCTCACAGCCCTCTGCCACTACCCCCAGGCAGTCCCTTCAAATCCTGACACCAGTTACCAGCCCCCCTCACTTGTGCCACTAGCGCGGGCACCCCCTCAAGTCCTTATACCACCCACGAGCCCCCTGACCTCCGCCAATACCCCAGGCAGCACCCAGAGAGAACACCCCCTACTCACACCACACCCCTCTGACCTCTGCCACTTCCCTCACAGAGCCCCCTCAAGTACTGACACCACCCAGCATCCCCCCTCTCTTCAACCGCTACCCCAGGCAGCCCTCTCAAGTCCTGACACCAGCACCAGCCCCCGTTACCACTGCCATTACCACAGGAAGCCCCCTCAAGTCCTGACACCAGCCACCAGCCCCCTGACTTCTGCCAATACTCCAGGCAGCACCCACGGAGTACACCCCCTCCTCACACCCCTCTGACCTCTGCCACTAGCCCCCAGGGATCCCCCTCAAATACTGACACCACACAGCAGCCACCCTCACCTCCAACACTACCCCAGGCAGCCCTCACAATTCCTGACACCACCCACCAGCCCCCCTCATCACAGTCAGTAACCCAGGCAGACCCCTAAAGTCCTGCCACCACCCACCAGCCCCCTCACCTCTGCCACTATCCCCGGCAGCCAACTCAAGTCCTGACACCAGCCACCCTCACCTCTGCTGCTACCACAGGCAGCCCCCTCAAGTCCTGACACCACCCACTTGCACCGTGATCTCCGCCACTAGCCCAGGCAGCACTCTGAGAGTACACCCTCTGCCACTATACCAGGCAGCATCTTCAAGTCCTGAAACCAGCCCCCTCACCTCCACCACTATCCCAGGGAACACTCTGCAAGTACACTCCCCTCCCACTCCCACCTGGCCTCTGCCACTACCCCAAGGCAGTCCCCTCAAGTCCTGACACCACCCACCATTCCCCTTACCTCTGCCACTAGTCCAGTCATCCCCCTCATGTCCTGACAGCACCCATCAGCCCTCCTCACCTCTGCAACTACCTCAGGCAGCCCCCTCACTTCCTGATACCACCCACCAGCCTCCCTGACCTCTGCCACTAACCAGGCAGCCCCCTCAAGTCCTGACACTACCCACCAGCCCCCTCACCTCTGCCACTATCCCATGCATCACCCTGACAGTACACCATCCTCCTCACATCCACCTGGCCTCTGCCACTACCCCAAGGCAGCCCCCTCAAGTCCTGACACCACACACCATCCCCCACACCTCTGCCACTAGCCAAGGCAGCTCCCTCAATTCCTGATACCACCCACCAGCCCCCCTGACCTCTGCCACTAACCAGACAGCCCCCTGAAGTCCTGAAGCCACCCACCAGCCCCCTCATCTCTGCCACTATCCCAGGCAGCACCCTGACAGGACACCCCCCTCCCCGCACCTTCTGATCTCTGCCACTCACTACCCCTAAGCAACCTCCTCAAGACCTAACACCACCCACCAGTCCCCCTCACCTTTGCTACTACTCTAAGCAGCACCCTGACAGTACACCCCCACACCCTCCTGGCCTCCACCCCTACACCCAGGCAGCCCCGTCAAGTCCTGACATCACCCACCTGCCCCCCTCACCTCCGTCACTAACCCAGACAGCACCCTGACTGTACACTCCCTCCTCACAGCCCTCTGCCACTACCCCCAGGGAGCCCCCTCAAGTACTGACACCACCCAGCATCCCCCCTCCCCTCCACCGCTACCCCAGGCAGCCCTCTCAAGTCCTGACACCACCCACCAGCCCCTGTTACCACTGCCACTACCCCAGGAAGCCCCCTCAAGTCCTGACACCAGCCACCAGCCCCCCTCACCTCTGCCACTACCACAGGCAGCCCCCTCAAGTCCTGACACCACCCACCAGCCCCCTCACCTCCGCCAATACTCCAGGAAGCACCCACAGAGTACACCCCCTCCTCACACCCCTCTGACATCTGCCACTACCCCCAGGGATCCCCCAAATACTGACACCACACAGCAGCCACCCTTACCTCCAACACTACCCCAGGCAGCCCTCACAAGTCCTGACACCACCCACCAGCCCCCTCACCATGGCAATTAGCCCAAGCAGACCCCTCAAGTCCTGCCACCACCCACCAGACCCCCTCACCTCTGCCACTACCCCAGGCAGCCCACTCAAGTCCTGACACCAGCCACCCTCACCTCTGCCGCTACCACAGGCATCCCCCTCAAGTCCTGACACCAGCCACCAGCTACCCTCACCTCTGCCGCTACCACAGGCAGCCCCCTCAAGTCCTGACACCACCCACTAGCACCCTGATCTCTGCCACTACCCCAGGCAGCACCCTGAGAGTACACTCTCCGCCACTACACCAGGCAGCCTCTTCAAGTCCTGAAACCAGCCACCAGCCCCCTCACCTCCACCACTATCCCAGGCAACACTCTGAAAGTACACTCCCCTCCCACTCCCACCTGGCCTCTGCCACTACCCCAAGGCAGTCCCCTCAAGTCCTGACACCACCCACCATTCCCCTTACCTCTGCCACTAGTCCAGTCATCCCCCTCATGTCCTGACAGCACCCATCAGCCCTCCTCACCTCTGCAACTACCTCAGGCAGCCCCCTCAATTCCTGATACCACCCACCAGCCTCCCTGACCTCTGCCACTAACCAGGCAGCCCCCTCAAGTCCTGACACTACCCACCAGCCCCCTCACCTCTGCCACTATCCCATGCATCACCCTGACAGTACACCATCCTCCTCACATCCACCTGGCCTCTGCCACTACCCCAAGGCAGCCCCCTCAAGTCCTGACACCACACACCATCCCCCACACCTCTGCCACTAGCCAAGGCAGCCCCCTCAATTCCTGATACCACCCACCAGCCCCCCTGACCTCTGCCACTAACCAGACAGCCCCCTGAAGTCCTGAAGCCACCCACCAGCCCCCTCATCTCTGCCACTATCCCAGGCAGCACCCTGACAGGACACCCCCCTCCCCGCACCTTCTGATCTCTGCCACTCACTACCCCTAAGCAACCTCCTCAAGACCTAACACCACCCACCAGTCCCCCTCACCTTTGCTACTACTCTAAGCAGCACCCTGACAGTACACCCCCACACCCTCCTGGCCTCCACCCCTACACCCAGGCAGCCCCGTCAAGTCCTGACATCACCCACCTGCCCCCCTCACCTCCGTCACTAACCCAGACAGCACCCTGACTGTACACTCCCTCCTCACAGCCCTCTGCCACTACCCCCAGGGAGCCCCCTCAAGTACTTACACCACCCAGCATCCCCCCTCCCCTCCACCGCTACCCCAGGCAGCCCTCTCAAGTCCTGACACCACCCACCAGCCCCCCTCACCTCTGCCACTACCACAGGCAGCCCCCTCAAGTCCTGACACCACCCACCAGCCCCCTCACCTCCGCCAATACTCCAGGAAGCACCCACAGAGTACACCCCCTCCTCACACCCCTCTGACATCTGCCACTACCCCCAGGGATCCCCCAAATACTGACACCACACAGCAGCCACCCTCACCTCCAACACTACCCCAGGCAGCCCTCACAAGTCCTGACACCACCCACCAGCCCCCTCACCATGGCAATTAGCCCAAGCAGACCCCTCAAGTCCTGCCACCACCCACCAGACTCCCTCACCTCTGCCACTACCCCAGGCAGCCCACTCAAGTCCTGACACCAGCCACCCTCACCTCTGCCGCTACCACAGGCATCCCCCTCAAGTCCTGACACCAGCCACCAGCTACCCTCACCTCTGCCGCTACCACAGGCAGCCCCCTCAGGTCCTGACACCACCCACTAGCACCCTGATCTCTGCCACTACCCCAGGCAGCACCCTGAGAGTACACTCTCCGCCACTACACCAGGCAGCCTCTTCAAGTCCTGAAACCAGCCACCAGCCCCCTCACCTCCACCACTATCCCAGGCAACACTCTGAAAGTACACTCCCTTCCCACTCTCACCGGCCCTCCGCCACTACCCCCAGGCAGCCCCCTCAAGTCCTGACATCACCCACTATCCCCCTTACCTCTGCCACTAATCCAGGCATCCCCCTCAAGTCCTGAAAGCACCCATCAGCCCCCCTCCTTTCTGCCACTACCTCAGGCAGCCCCCTCAATACCTGATACCACCCACCAGCCTTCCTGACCTCTGCCACTAACCAGGCAGCCCCATCAAGTCCTGACACCACCCACCAGCCCCCTCGCCTCTGCCACTACCCCAGGCAGCACCCTGACAGGACACCCCCCTCCCGCACCTTCTGATGTCTGCCACTCACTACCCCCAAGCTGCCTCCTCAAGTCCTGACACCACCTGCCCCAGCAAGCCCCAGAGTGGTCCATGGAAACCAACCCCAGCATCTCCGTGTCCGTCTTGTAGGACTCAGTCGGATTACCTGTGGGGTGATTTTAAGGGTTTGGGATTTTCAAAAGACAAAAGGATTTTGAAGAAAATATTACTATTACAAGAAATCAAAGCAAGGTTTCAGACTGGTGTGATACTACTACAAGTTCTTAAGTTAAAGAGAGGATGGGTTGAGATTGGGATAGGCGAAGGCAGTATACTATGTGTTACTATTATTCCTGTTGATACTTACAGTCCACTGTAATTAAGATTGGACCGTTAGGGTTCTGGTCATCGGACCGAGTCCACCGGCAGCAGGGCACTTCTGGCAGAATTGATCAGCTGTGCGGTTCTGGTGAATTTGGACTGCACCTCAGACTGGATTTGGATTGGCCCTTCTGGTCACTGGACACAGTAGATTATAGGAATTGTGAGTTTCAGTGGGCAAGCCTGAATGGTAGCAAGCCAGACTGGATCAGAATTACATTTCCTTAAGTTTGGAATGGTTGTTTCTGTGCCTAGCTGAAAAGAGTTCAGCAAATGCTGAGGCCTGGGTTTTGCAAAGAAGTCTGGAATCAGCTGCAAGATGAAGAGTTCTGGAACAAAGCACTGCGTGGAAATCAGGATGTGGTCAGGAAGCAGTGTGTGTATGTGTGGTGAAGTTCCTATATTTATCCTACCAAGTGACATTGCAAAGTTTATGGTAGGGGCAGAATTTCAAACCACACCCCCACGGCTGTGAGTGGTCAAAGGCACTTGTCTGGTTGCAAGTCAGAAAAGAGCTGTCATTTTTATGATGGGATTTGGGAACTCCCACGTTGATTTGAACCACATTTTAACTTTTGCACAAATGTACAGTTCTAACATTATGGCACCTAATAAAATCAGACACATACATTAAATATTTGATGGGTTATTTTTACATTCAATTCCCTTCTCTGTGAGAGCTGTCTTTGTCATTCTGTGGAATTTTAATCATAACAGTTTGGCTTAACAATTTCTAATTCAGTACCTATCTGGGCGATTATCACTAGAGCATGGGTAAACAATGTTAGACATGCAGCATTAATAGTGTTGCTACAATTAGGGTTTTCCTGTAACTTTGGTTCCTTATGTGGTACAGGGTTCATTAATGTCTTCAAAGCAAGGGCCTAAAATTAGATTAATAACTACCAATTTTTAGATGTGCCCTCCTTCATGTTGCAAAGTTAAAGAGTTTCAAACTTAATCACAAATAGGCATTGAAACACCAAAAGGTCTGGCCAGTTTTTTTTTTCTTATTAACTTTCCTTTCAACAGGCAACAGCTGTCACATTCCTTTGATCAGGGCGGGGTGTTCTCCTCCTTGAGAGGGAAGCTCCCCTGTAGAGATCAGTAGGCAGCCTGCCATTGTCCTTGGCTGTGCCAGAGATGAAAGTCTGATGAACTCATTGTTGTCAATATGCGAGAACCTCCAGCATCCATTAAGCCTTCCTGTAGCAGGGGAGTGTCGACCTGAGGTGTCATCTTTCCCAGGCAGGGCACTGTCACGTAAGACTTAAATAGTTAATTCAAAACTGGGTTACTTTAAAATTCACTTTAAGGTCTTTCATTTAAAAGATATAAAACTGAACACACTTCATAAGGGATTTGGACATTTAAAGTATTAAGCCCTTCACACAAACATGCTTTTGAATAGGCACATTTTGCAATTTCTTCAAGAAAAAAGCACATTTAAACTGAGTCTTTTACATCAGAGTTGCCTTTGCAGCATACACATCTATTCAGCACCATTTATGTCCTTGAGTGCTGGAATTTGTTTGCAGCCTAGAAGTAAGTATTCAGCCTATGCTTAGAGTTTTCTCTGCATAGCTGAAATTGTTGTATGTTGCCACGTTTATCCGAATTTTTCCGGTGTAACAGAAACAAACTGTTGCTGGACTGGTTTTTCATAAAATACATTTCTTAACTGCTGTCAGTCAGTGAGGCCTGGTTGCTCTGAGCCACCTGGAGGATCTGTGATTTCAGTACACTTTTAATTTCAATGGTTCACTTGGAAAATGACTAAATTTAGCGCCAAAACAGCACTTTGAAAGTTGCAATTGATTGGGGAAGCTGCATTTTAAAGGGCATGTTTGGTTTTTAGCCCACTTCTGTGGCCTTGGTTCATGTACAGCACCCACTGGCATTCTTCTGCAGTGACTTCTGTTTTTACACCAACTTTGACTGTATGTGGCAGGGGTGTGCAGCCTTTGGTGATGGTGGACCATGCGCAGTTTTGCAGCTTTCTGCGCGCACATCAGTTAGCGCGTCCATTTTTGGCTGTTTCTTTATGTTAAAGACCTGTCTTTTAAGGATAAATTCATACCTTTTGCCCGATTGTGCCTCGAAACACTAGTGTATATGTGCATTATAAATACCCAATAAATAATAGCATGATCTGCGGGACTCTGCCTATTCAGAATACAGAAGCTGAGGGGTATTATCACTGAAAAGCTCAATTGTACAACCCTATAGCTGGATCCAAATGCTGCCTGGTCAGAGTCGGAGCTGTGTCTGGGCCACTCATCCAGCTGCAACGTTATACAGAGTCTTTGCCTCTAATTGAGATGGTGATGCACAGACTGCGACTTTATGGGCCCGGGAGCTGGGTGAGGACCCGAACCTGACTGCTGCAAGAGATGCTGCAGTAACATTTGCTTGTCAAGCATAGACTGGGGTCTACAGGCCTCGCAGACTAAGTTTCTCTTCTGGACGTATTGGACTCCGGAGCGGACGCTCAAAAGAGAACTATTAGATGATGATTTATGCTGGATGTGCAAACAGGAGAGAGGGATGCTGAGCCATCTCCTCTGATTTTGCATCAAGGTGAAAGACTTTTGGAGAGGTATATTGGAGATGCTGGGCCTGGTACTTGGCCTTACCATGCAAATGAAGGCCTCTCTTCTTGTTCTTGAAGAAGATCGTCCAGTAGAGGATTTGAGCTTTGCAAACCGAACCTGGCTGCTCTGCGGCTCTATGCTGGTGAAAAAAATGATTCTGCGCCCCTGGGAGTCTCAAAGATCTTGTTGCATTGATGATTGGGTTGATGAGCTGCTGACCCTGTCGACTTACGAGCGAGTCATTTAAAAGCATAAAGATGAACTGCACACATTTGATGAGATCTGGGGTTGGTTCCTGGACATGTGCAGTTAGTATGGATGTGGGACAATGTTGTCCCATTCTCTAACTTGCCCGATGCCCCTACCTGACCTCTATAATGACTGTGGTTCTCATGTGCTTCTTCTTAAGTTACATTTTACATGGTGTTTTTTTTTTTCCTTTTTTTGCAAAGTTTCTATTCTGGCGACTTGATATTATAATTCAAGCACGTCTAATTCCTTGGTTTAAGTCTATTATGTTATACCTTTGTATATTTGAACTTTGTTGTTGCCTATGCTTATGCTGCCTCGATTGTTGTATCTTCTGTTTGTACCTATAGACTGAAACAAAATATATGTATCAGTGACACTAACACATATTTTCACTGTTGTTTTTATCGGGAGGAATCTGTCGTGGACCACCACAAATAAACCTATCTATTTTATTAATATTATTTTGTCATTATCATTGACGATGATGCGGTTTATAGTATTTCAAAAAATATCGCGCCATCCTCAACTCACATCCACGTGTATGCCATGTAAATTTGCATTGTGAAGCTGGGATTTGGCGTTCAAAATGGTTGGGTGAATTGAGAACGAGATTCAGTATAGCCATACGTTTTAAGCTCTGAAAATGGGTTAATTAGTGAAAGATTAAAGTACAGTGATTAATCAATATCTACGTGCCAGGGTGCATCACGAGACTTGCAAGATGAACAGTGTGGATAGCAATTTGTTCCAAAAGCCACACTGTAGGGCAACCATGTTCCTTGCTTCATAAAATCATCTCCATTGTTGCACATTTATTCCTGCAAACCTTCAGAACTTTTGCGTTTTTTTTTTATCACCCACGGGTAACATGTAGGGCATCAGAAAGAGGTCCTGCCATCCCCTATGTGGACCTACAGCATGCCCATGGCACTATTGGGTCTTTGCAGGCTGCTGCAGGGCAGTGGAGCATACTAAACAGTTTCTATCGCCAGTTCTCTTGTGCTGGAAATAGTGGGGGAAATGTATACAATGATTCCTATGGCGTTGTGAGGTGGTCCCCATCGAGGGCTGAGGGAAGGCATAAGGGGCGGTGGGGCGGGGGCAGAGAGGCGGTTTTAAGAGATGCAGAGGGCTGGTTCGCAATCTCAAAAGTGTGCAGTGAAAATGTGTTGGAAATTGCACTTTTATCTCTGTGTCCCGTGCAGTCTGTCGAGCCTTAGAATTGAAATATTCATTTACCTATGGAGAAACTTGCTATGTTTCCATTCGTCACCCAATTTAGTAAATTGACAATCAAGAATGTTTCGCAAATGTGTTCCTTGGAGTTTGATGCACCAAGCAAATGCCATCCCATATATGCTATCTTATATTTGTGTTAGGCTTTAAAATGAAAAATAAAATTATGCTATCTGAACTTACCCTCGGCTGCCATTTGGATGGTTTCCTGGCGCTCTGACTAATCTAAAAGACAGCATGCTTGTTTTGGTAAGTGGGTAAAGCGCCACAATGCAAGATAGCATGGCAGTTGTGTAGAAGTGTCCAGTTTGGAAGTACCTGGGTAGGGTCTCCTTCTTGGTAATTCGTGTCAAGAGCACGTGTGGTGTCTACATCCAGAAAGGAGCCTGCTGCGCGAGCAGTGCATGGATGCATTAGTCAGGACTGTGATATAACTTGATTAGAGAGATGTAGAATTCTGACTTTTCATGTCGGTTAAGAATTGCAAAATGCGAGTGGCTTAGTTGATATGTATATTGTGTGTTGAAGCATAGAACATGTGTGTGGTAATACAGGAGCATTCAGTGGAGACCTCACTGAGCTATTGTTTGTTTGATTTGTTTTTTTAATTTCATTTGCTATAGTGTTTACTCCTAAGCGCTGTGCAATACTTAATGAGTTGGTACAATTTACTAAAATGATGTAAAATAGACAACAGACAAATAAGAAAAGACAGAGCAAAACCAAAACAGAAAGAGAATGTAATGATGATCCAGATTGAAAGGATAAATGAATGGCTAGCAATCGAGCACGTTGCAGGACAAATAAAAGCTGTCTGAGCCCTAACTTCCAAAACACATCATGGGAGCAGCCTGAGGGTCTAAAGGGCCCAATTTATAGAAAAAGTGCAAAGACCCCGCAAAGTACTCAGCTCGTAAAATATTTGTGCACAATTGCGCGCAAAAGTCTCTTTGCGTGTGTCTCACATATTTATGGAATTCAAAGTACAAAGTAAACCAATGTGCAAAGAAAAATGAGTTGCATCTGGAACGTCCACAATACACCCGCATGCACACAAAAACCATTGACAAAGACCACCCTTTGCTCCTACCTTCGCATCCACCTTTGACCCATCATCCAGCACCCCAGCAAAATTACATGCATTCCCCCGTAAGCCAAGGCTGCACCCCAGAAAAACGGTGTGCTGACTCCCGTAAGTAACGGCTGCACCCCAGAGACACTGGATGCTGTCCACCGTAAGCAACGGCCGCAATCCTGCATAACTGCACGCACTGACCATAGGTAATGGCTGCACCCCTGCAAAACTGCACACTGACCTCCGTAAGCAATGAGTGCACCCATGCGGAACAACGGGCAGTACCCTGAAAGTAACAGCTGCAACCCTGCGCAACTGCACGCAGTCCCCAATATGTCACGGCTGCACCCAGCAAAACTGAACGCGGTCCCCTGTAAGTCACGGCTGCCCCCCTGCCAAACAGCAGAATGTCACCCACTACACCCAAGGCACCCAAACCACTGGCATATACCCCTAAGTCATAGCAGCCCCCTCAACTACTGACACCGCCCACCAGCCCCTCTCACCTCCGACCACTACTGCAGGCTGCACCCTGATAGTACACCCCCCTCCTCATACCCCTCTGACCTATGCCACTACCCCAGGCAGCCCCCCAAGTCTTGACCCACTACCAGGCCCTTCACTGCTGCCCCTACCCTAGGCAGTCCCCTCATGTCCTGGCACCAGCTACCAACCCCCCCCTCACCTCCGACCCTACCCCAGGCAGCCCCATCAAGTCCTGACACCACATACCAGACCCCTTAAACTCCGCAACTACCACAGGTTGGCCCCTCAAGCCCTGACACCCCCCACCAGCCCCATCACCACTGCCACTATCCAAGGCACCATGCTGAGGGTACACCCTCCTCCCCACATCCACCCCGACCTCTGACACTACCCCCAAGCAGCCCCTCAAGTCCTAACGCCACCCTCCAGTCCCCATCACCATTGCCACTACTCTAAACAGCACCCTGACAGTACACCCACCCACACCCTCCTGGTCTTCATCCCTACACCCAGGCTGCCCTGTCAATTCCTGACACCACCCACCAGCCCCTCTCACCCCGGCACTACCCCAGACAGCACCCTGACTGTACACTCCCTCCTCACAGCCCTCTGCCACTACCCCCAGGCAGTCCCTTCAAATCCTGACACCAGTTACCAGCCCCCCTCACTTGTGCCACTAGCGCGGGCACCCCCTCAAGTCCTTATACCACCCACGAGCCCCCTGACCTCCGCCAATACCCCAGGCAGCACCCACAGAGAACACCCCCTACTCACACCACACCCCTCTGACCTCTGCCACTTCCCTCACAGAGCCCCCTCAAGTACTGACACCACCCAGCATCCCCCCTCTCTTCAACCGCTACCCCAGGCAGCCCTCTCAAGTCCTGACACCAGCACCAGCCCCCGTTACCACTGCCATTACCACAGGAAGCCCCCTCAAGTCCTGACACCAGCCACCAGCCCCCTGACTTCTGCCAATACTCCAGGCAGCACCCACGGAGTACACCCCCTCCTCACACCCCTCTGACCTCTGCCACTAGCCCCCAGGGATCCCCCTCAAATACTGACACCACACAGCAGCCACCCTCACCTCCAACACTACCCCAGGCAGCCCTCACAATTCCTGACACCACCCACCAGCCCCCCTCATCACAGTCAGTAACCCAGGCAGACCCCTAAAGTCCTGCCACCACCCACCAGCCCCCTCACCTCTGCCACTATCCCCGGCAGCCAACTCAAGTCCTGACACCAGCCACCCTCACCTCTGCTGCTACCACAGGCAGCCCCCTCAAGTCCTGACACCACCCACTTGCACCGTGATCTCCGCCACTAGCCCAGGCAGCACTCTGAGAGTACACCCTCTGCCACTATACCAGGCAGCATCTTCAAGTCCTGAAACCAGCCCCCTCACCTCCACCACTATCCCAGGGAACACTCTGCAAGTACACTCCCCTCCCACTCCCACCTGGCCTCTGCCACTACCCCAAGGCAGTCCCCTCAAGTCCTGACACCACCCACCATTCCCCTTACCTCTGCCACTAGTCCAGTCATCCCCCTCATGTCCTGACAGCACCCATCAGCCCTCCTCACCTCTGCAACTACCTCAGGCAGCCCCCTCAATTCCTGATACCACCCACCAGCCTCCCTGACCTCTGCCACTAACCAGGCAGCCCCCTCAAGTCCTGACACTACCCACCAGCCCCCTCACCTCTGCCACTATCCCATGCATCACCCTGACAGTACACCATCCTCCTCACATCCACCTGGCCTCTGCCACTACCCCAAGGCAGCCCCCTCAAGTCCTGACACCACACACCATCCCCCACACCTCTGCCACTAGCCAAGGCAGCTCCCTCAATTCCTGATACCACCCACCAGCCCCCCTGACCTCTGCCACTAACCAGACAGCCCCCTGAAGTCCTGAAGCCACCCACCAGCCCCCTCATCTCTGCCACTATCCCAGGCAGCACCCTGACAGGACACCCCCCTCCCCGCACCTTCTGATCTCTGCCACTCACTACCCCTAAGCAACCTCCTCAAGACCTAACACCACCCACCAGTCCCCCTCACCTTTGCTACTACTCTAAGCAGCACCCTGACAGTACACCCCCACACCCTCCTGGCCTCCACCCCTACACCCAGGCAGCCCCGTCAAGTCCTGACATCACCCACCTGCCCCCCTCACCTCCGTCACTAACCCAGACAGCACCCTGACTGTACACTCCCTCCTCACAGCCCTCTGCCACTACCCCCAGGGAGCCCCCTCAAGTACTGACACCACCCAGCATCCCCCCTCCCCTCCACCGCTACCCCAGGCAGCCCTCTCAAGTCCTGACACCACCCACCAGCCCCTGTTACCACTGCCACTACCCCAGGAAGCCCCCTCAAGTCCTGACACCAGCCACCAGCCCCCCTCACCTCTGCCACTACCACAGGCAGCCCCCTCAAGTCCTGACACCACCCACCAGCCCCCTCACCTCCGCCAATACTCCAGGAAGCACCCACAGAGTACACCCCCTCCTCACACCCCTCTGACATCTGCCACTACCCCCAGGGATCCCCCAAATACTGACACCACACAGCAGCCACCCTTACCTCCAACACTACCCCAGGCAGCCCTCACAAGTCCTGACACCACCCACCAGCCCCCTCACCATGGCAATTAGCCCAAGCAGACCCCTCAAGTCCTGCCACCACCCACCAGACCCCCTCACCTCTGCCACTACCCCAGGCAGCCCACTCAAGTCCTGACACCAGCCACCCTCACCTCTGCCGCTACCACAGGCATCCCCCTCAAGTCCTGACACCAGCCACCAGCTACCCTCACCTCTGCCGCTACCACAGGCAGCCCCCTCAAGTCCTGACACCACCCACTAGCACCCTGATCTCTGCCACTACCCCAGGCAGCACCCTGAGAGTACACTCTCCGCCACTACACCAGGCAGCCTCTTCAAGTCCTGAAACCAGCCACCAGCCCCCTCACCTCCACCACTATCCCAGGCAACACTCTGAAAGTACACTCCCCTCCCACTCCCACCTGGCCTCTGCCACTACCCCAAGGCAGTCCCCTCAAGTCCTGACACCACCCACCATTCCCCTTACCTCTGCCACTAGTCCAGTCATCCCCCTCATGTCCTGACAGCACCCATCAGCCCTCCTCACCTCTGCAACTACCTCAGGCAGCCCCCTCAATTCCTGATACCACCCACCAGCCTCCCTGACCTCTGCCACTAACCAGGCAGCCCCCTCAAGTCCTGACACTACCCACCAGCCCCCTCACCTCTGCCACTATCCCATGCATCACCCTGACAGTACACCATCCTCCTCACATCCACCTGGCCTCTGCCACTACCCCAAGGCAGCCCCCTCAAGTCCTGACACCACACACCATCCCCCACACCTCTGCCACTAGCCAAGGCAGCCCCCTCAATTCCTGATACCACCCACCAGCCCCCCTGACCTCTGCCACTAACCAGACAGCCCCCTGAAGTCCTGAAGCCACCCACCAGCCCCCTCATCTCTGCCACTATCCCAGGCAGCACCCTGACAGGACACCCCCCTCCCCGCACCTTCTGATCTCTGCCACTCACTACCCCTAAGCAACCTCCTCAAGACCTAACACCACCCACCAGTCCCCCTCACCTTTGCTACTACTCTAAGCAGCACCCTGACAGTACACCCCCACACCCTCCTGGCCTCCACCCCTACACCCAGGCAGCCCCGTCAAGTCCTGACATCACCCACCTGCCCCCCTCACCTCCGTCACTAACCCAGACAGCACCCTGACTGTACACTCCCTCCTCACAGCCCTCTGCCACTACCCCCAGGGAGCCCCCTCAAGTACTGACACCACCCAGCATCCCCCCTCCCCTCCACCGCTACCCCAGGCAGCCCTCTCAAGTCCTGACACCACCCACCAGCCCCTGTTACCACTGCCACTACCCCAGGAAGCCCCCTCAAGTCCTGACACCAGCCACCAGCCCCCCTCACCTCTGCCACTACCACAGGCAGCCCCCTCAAGTCCTGACACCACCCACCAGCCCCCTCACCTCCGCCAATACTCCAGGAAGCACCCACAGAGTACACCCCCTCCTCACACCCCTCTGACATCTGCCACTACCCCCAGGGAACCCCCAAATACTGACACCACACAGCAGCCACCCTCACCTCCAACACTACCCCAGGCAGCCCTCACAAGTCCTGACACCACCCACCAGCCCCCTCACCATGGCAATTAGCCCAAGCAGACCCCTCAAGTCCTGCCACCACCCACCAGACTCCCTCACCTCTGCCACTACCCCAGGCAGCCCACTCAAGTCCTGACACCAGCCACCCTCACCTCTGCCGCTACCACAGGCATCCCCCTCAAGTCCTGACACCAGCCACCAGCTACCCTCACCTCTGCCGCTACCACAGGCAGCCCCCTCAGGTCCTGACACCACCCACTAGCACCCTGATCTCTGCCACTACCCCAGGCAGCACCCTGAGAGTACACTCTCCGCCACTACACCAGGCAGCCTCTTCAAGTCCTGAAACCAGCCACCAGCCCCCTCACCTCCACCACTATCCCAGGCAACACTCTGAAAGTACACTCCCTTCCCACTCTCACCGGCCCTCCGCCACTACCCCCAGGCAGCCCCCTCAAGTCCTGACATCACCCACTATCCCCCTTACCTCTGCCACTAATCCAGGCATCCCCCTCAAGTCCTGAAAGCACCCATCAGCCCCCCTCCTTTCTGCCACTACCTCAGGCAGCCCCCTCAATACCTGATACCACCCACCAGCCTTCCTGACCTCTGCCACTAACCAGGCAGCCCCATCAAGTCCTGACACCACCCACCAGCCCCCTCGCCTCTGCCACTACCCCAGGCAGCACCCTGACAGGACACCCCCCTCCCGCACCTTCTGATGTCTGCCACTCACTACCCCCAAGCTGCCTCCTCAAGTCCTGACACCACCTGCCAGCCCCCTTCACCTCAGCCACTACCCCAGGCACCCCCCACAAGTCCTGACAACCACCCATCGGCCTGTTCACCTCCACGGCAATCCCAAGCAGACCCCTCAAGTCCTTATACCACCCATCAGCCCCCCTCACCTCTGCCACTACCCTAGGCATCACCCTGACAGTCTGCTACGCTACTGGTCCAATGTGAAACTACAGCTTACCTCAACCGCTCTGGTCTGCTTCCACCATGAAGCAGACCTGCCACATGTCCACCACCAACACGATCAACTGGTAGCACTGTTGTTGAATCCAGGACTGGAGTATCTCCTGTCACTCCCTGGTAGACCTGAAACTGCAGCAGCTCAACTGAACAGCACACTGTTGACCCACCTGCACTTTGGCCACCCCTTGTACATGTGACATAAGAATGCGTGCTTCCAGTGAGTGCTTCTGGTGAGTGCTGATCTGCCGGTAATACTCTGTTTTCTGCTCTGCTGCTTGAACGGATTGACTGCAGAATATTGTTGGATTAAATAATTGGACTGCATATACTATGGTGGAAGCGTGAGAGAATCCCCTCCCACTTCCCAGAAGATCTTATAACCCTGTGCCCACGCGCTTCTGCACACACTGTTAAGGATTTCAATCAGGTACACACCCGGATCTCGCCTAGTATGTAATGCACAAATGAAACACTTATTTATTATGTCTATAGGTTCAATATTATGAGTGATATACCACTCATACCACACCTGTCTCAAAATACCCCCCGGGTCACAGTGGACTAGGAATCAGGCTAGTTGGTAAAAGTAAATATTCATTTATTTATTTATATAAATTTCAAATCAAACACAAATGTATATATATATATATATATATATATATATATATATATATATATATATATATATATATATATATATATATATATAGGGCAGCAATCACCAAGTGGTGACAATACAATTCAGAAAATAAGTAAAGCAATTGAATTCACGTATAATAATGCAGAATAGAAAACACAGGAAAAGGAACAGTTTTGGTTTGTGAACAGATAGCGTTTAGGTTAATATTTCCACGTGCAGAAGTTTTTAATTCACAAATGAGCAATCCTACACAGATGTCAGTAAGCAGCAGGTATTTAGAAATGAAGAACAGTGTGTAGAGTTTGAATGCAATATTCCCTCTCTAAACAAGAGAGAAAACCGTTTTTGGGAAATTTACACTTTTTAAACTGACAGTAAAAAATGGCTTTGTGAAACAAGAAAAAGTATGCAAAAAGGCTTAAATTGATAGAAATTCCTATGGGAGCAATACTAAACAGGTCCTAACAAACATGCGCTGCAAGATAAACAACAGTACTGTGGGATGTATTTACCCATGCATACGAGCCATACCTCAAAACTGTGCAGTACTGACATGGAAAACATCATGATGGCCAGAGCTTCCCAGAAAATGCACAGGGAAATGCATGAAGAATAGGCTGCCACTCATTTTTGCCGATGTTATGGGCACAGAAGGACACTGCCTAAAACCACCATTGGACTACCCACACAGTAGTCTGAAACCATTGGGAATGGCAATGCTGATTGCCAAAAGCAAACCCATAACTGTGGAGAATTAATTTTCTTAAATCCCAAAAAGGGGTGCAGTACCAGTACTCACCACTATCCAAAAGCCGGCGTTTTAAAACCACCAGATTTTGTAGAAAACTGAATAAATGAACCCAAAACAGGCCAAAGAAAGACTTACTGAGAGGTGGATACAATCTAAAGTTATATTCTGAAGTGACTTGAAGGTTTATAACAAGACTGGCTGCGCTGTGGATTTCAGCAGTTTAAGTAAATTTGGACTGAAAGACACTAAAAAAAATCTAAATGTTTAAATTGACTGAGTGACCTACTTTTGAGTGTCACATAGGTTGCAATTGTTTAAATGTCATAGTTTTAAACTTAGAATCAGCCTTCTAGCTGCATATGTGAAAATGTTTAGTTTTATTTGAATGCAGAAACTGGGGAACAGAAATGACAGCTTAAAGAGATTCCAATCTGCCTGGCAACTACCCCCATCAGGAGTGAAACTTGAGTCACAGCTGTGTTCCCAGGCCTAGCTGCCCTTTTGCTGCTCACACCAAAAGGGATATGACACTTCCCTGATTGAATTACCTGGGCTCTGCAGGAAATTGAACAAAGCCCTGTCCTGACTCAGGCAAAGGTTTTATTGGCGGCAGTCGTAAATGGAGCTTCCTCCTGAAGCAAAGGGGAGGAGCACTGCCTGTGAGAGCAAGCTGGCTTGGCAGAACTGGAAAAACCAGAAATTCAACCTTGTGCTGGAGGAAAACCACACCCCTTTGTGGCCAGAACATAACTCTAAAAAGATGAATAACGCATAGAGCGGACATGTGAAAATTTTATAAATGATACCATAATTCTTGTGATTTTTCTGCCCACATTTTAAGAGGTTTTTAGAACCGGTGGCATGTTCAGGGGGGTTTTAGCGGAAAAGAGGATATTACTCAAAATGTGTGCATGTGAAAAATCTGACACTTCATCAACTAATGTCCATACTCCTTGCGCACATGTGTGTAAATTTGGGTCAATGTCCGGAATTGCAAAATCAGTTAAAAAGTGAAATATGTGCCATTTCTGAATGCAAGCCCCCAGGAAGAGCAAAGTTTGAACAGGAGATACCTCCTGTGATATGTGAGGGGTGCATATGATTTTAAAACAATATGTACCTCTGCAAATATGTATTTGTTTCAAATCTAGATTTGTGTGTAAGTTGACAGGAGGAGTGGACTCTCTGCAAGCCATAAAATGACATCACTCTGACACAATTTAGCTCCCCCAATCAAGTGAGAAATGGAAATTTGACCAATGACAAGGGAGAGGGGCAAGTTTAGTTATGACCAACACACACACCCACTTGCAGAACATATAAATGGACCACTGAAACTTAGGTAGAGACCTTCAATTCCATTTGCAGCTGGAAGCTCTGCCGGGAAAATCCATACTTTACCTCCATCAATCTCCAGAGAAAGCTGTGCAGAAAAATCCAGACTTTAAATCCCTCAACCTTCAGAATCCAGAGAGAGAGCAGACCCAGATCACTGTGAAGTGCAGAGACCAGAGGCGAGTCTAAAACCTGACCAGATCCGTGGCGTGGCCCATTTCATTCAAGAATATAGTGTGAGTACCTAGAAAACTGTGCAGAACCAATCTCTTAGTTAAAATAATATAATTCAACCTATTTTAATCTAAGTAGAACTGTCTCCTAACTGTCACCTGTCATTTGTAAAGCTGTCACTTGTCATTTTCTAGTTGCAAGCTGCACTTGTCTTTTTGAACTTTAAAATTTCAAATCTGAAAAACGACCTTCACAAAATCGCTCATATCTCCGTGACCGTTTGTGCTAGAGACTTGCAATAACTTTCATCTGAAAGCTTAGAATCGTGGCTCTCCTACGAACCTAGAACCGCATTCCTACCCCTTATAGTTTTTACCGCGATTTGCAAATTTCTTCACGTGTGAAAACAGAAGCTGCTTGCTTTCCAGTTGCCAAAAATTCGTTTAACCTGCTAGTTACACCCTAGATCCTTGCTAAAGTGAGCCTGGACTAATATTAACTTGATTTCACTCACCCTGAACCTCTAGAGGGAATTAAAAGCATTTTAGTATATTTTTTTTTTCTTCATTGCCAGCACATATCAAAGCATTGGGCCTGTGTTTTCAACTTCTGTAGTCTAAGTTGCTGGGTGAACTGAATTACATTTGAATTGCATTTCTGAGAACTGTGTGCTTCCTTCCATTTCCTTGCATTGCATAAAAGGGGGGGGGTGAATTGTCCAAGAAAGTGATTACATTGTCTTTTGCTGAAATCCTATCAAGTTATTTTCTGTACTGCATTTCATTCCACATTTCATTCATTTGAAACCATAAAAGTATTGTTGCTATCTTATCCATTTCATGTCAACTCCTTAGTGATTATAAAGAAGTGTGCTAGTGCCAGATTCTCCGTTGTTAATCTTTATCATATCAGATTAAGTGTGCTATTCAATTATTAATTTATTATAAAGTGTGATAGATATCTATTGCTTTACTTCTCAAATAAACCTTTTAATTTGCAAAACAGAACTACTTCTTGGCTCAGTGGGGTCAGGAGGATTTCAAGAGAGGGGTGTTATATAGGGGTAGTCATCCAGAACGCATGAACTGGACATAAAGTTATATCAATAAGGGTTTTCATTCAGTATTATAGACTAGGCGTTGACTTAGCTGTAGCGTTGAATTGAATCCTCTTACAGTACACACTTTAGATCAGAATGGGAGTTAAGAAACCCTTTGGATGGGAAAAGATACGTGTAAACCTTGGCAAAAATGCAAATTCGCTGTAAAATTTCATTATGCAGTTTTTAATAAAAACAGGTCAAATACACTTTTCCGCGATAGTTGGGGATGTAGCTACAGGTCTTAGGTGTAACTGAGAGTTGAAATTAGGTCTCTATCTATAATACTGAAGAAATTATGTAAGTTTAAATAAGAGATGTTTTAAAAAAAATAGGCGTGAAAATGAAAACAGATATCAGTTCTTACAATGACAATTATGCTCAAAACTAGGGTATTCAGTCTGGTTACCAGTTTGAAGCACAGCAAGCCCCAGAGTGGTCCATGGAAACCAACCCCAGCATCTCCGTGTCCGTCTTGTAGGACTCAGTCGGATTACCTGTGGGGTGATTTTAAGGGTTTGGGATTTTCAAAAGACAAAAGGATTTTGAAGAAAATATTACTATTACAAGAAATCAAAGCAAGGTTTCAGACTGGTGTGATACTACTACAAGTTCTTAAGTTAAAGAGAGGATGGGTTGAGATTGGGATAGGCGAAGGCAGTATACTATGTGTTACTATTATTCCTGTTGATACTTACAGTCCACTGTAATTAAGATTGGACCGTTAGGGTTCTGGTCATCGGACCGAGTCCACCGGCAGCAGGGCACTTCTGGCAGAATTGATCAGCTGTGCGGTTCTGGTGAATTTGGACTGCACCTCAGACTGGATTTGGATTGGCCCTTCTGGTCACTGGACACAGTAGATTATAGGAATTGTGAGTTTCAGTGGGCAAGCCTGAATGGTAGCAAGCCAGACTGGATCAGAATTACATTTCCTTAAGTTTGGAATGGTTGTTTCTGTGCCTAGCTGAAAAGAGTTCAGCAAATGCTGAGGCCTGGGTTTTGCAAAGAAGTCTGGAATCAGCTGCAAGATGAAGAGTTCTGGAACAAAGCACTGCGTGGAAATCAGGATGTGGTCAGGAAGCAGTGTGTGTATGTGTGGTGAAGTTCCTATATTTATCCTACCAAGTGACATTGCAAAGTTTATGGTAGGGGCAGAATTTCAAACCACACCCCCACGGCTGTGAGTGGTCAAAGGCACTTGTCTGGTTGCAAGTCAGAAAAGAGCTGTCATTTTTATGATGGGATTTGGGAACTCCCACGTTGATTTGAACCACATTTTAACTTTTGCACAAATGTACAGTTCTAACATTATGGCACCTAATAAAATCAGACACATACATTAAATATTTGATGGGTTATTTTTACATTCAATTCCCTTCTCTGTGAGAGCTGTCTTTGTCATTCTGTGGAATTTTAATAATTTTAATCATAACAGTTTGGCTTAACAATTTCTAATTCAGTACCTATCTGGGCGATTATCACTAGAGCATGGGTAAACAATGTTAGACATGCAGCATTAATAGTGTTGCTACAATTAGGGTTTTCCTGTAACTTTGGTTCCTTATGTGGTACAGGGTTCATTAATGTCTTCAAAGCAAGGGCCTAAAATTAGATTAATAACTACCAATTTTTAGATGTGCCCTCCTTCATGTTGCAAAGTTAAAGAGTTTCAAACTTAATCACAAATAGGCATTGAAACACCAAAAGGTCTGGCCAGTTTTTTTTTTCTTATTAACTTTCCTTTCAACAGGCAACAGCTGTCACATTCCTTTGATCAGGGCGGGGTGTTCTCCTCCTTGAGAGGGAAGCTCCCCTGTAGAGATCAGTAGGCAGCCTGCCATTGTCCTTGGCTGTGCCAGAGATGAAAGTCTGATGAACTCATTGTTGTCAATATGCGAGAACCTCCAGCATCCATTAAGCCTTCCTGTAGCAGGGGAGTGTCGACCTGAGGTGTCATCTTTCCCAGGCAGGGCACTGTCACGTAAGACTTAAATAGTTAATTCAAAACTGGGTTACTTTAAAATTCACTTTAAGGTCTTTCATTTAAAAGATATAAAACTGAACACACTTCATAAGGGATTTGGACATTTAAAGTATTAAGCCCTTCACACAAACATGCTTTTGAATAGGCACATTTTGCAATTTCTTCAAGAAAAAAGCACATTTAAACTGAGTCTTTTACATCAGAGTTGCCTTTGCAGCATACACATCTATTCAGCACCATTTATGTCCTTGAGTGCTGGAATTTGTTTGCAGCCTAGAAGTAAGTATTCAGCCTATGCTTAGAGTTTTCTCTGCATAGCTGAAATTGTTGTATGTTGCCACGTTTATCCGAATTTTTCCGGTGTAACAGAAACAAACTGTTGCTGGACTGGTTTTTCATAAAATACATTTCTTAACTGCTGTCAGTCAGTGAGGCCTGGTTGCTCTGAGCCACCTGGAGGATCTGTGATTTCAGTACACTTTTAATTTCAATGGTTCACTTGGAAAATGACTAAATTTAGCGCCAAAACAGCACTTTGAAAGTTGCAATTGATTGGGGAAGCTGCATTTTAAAGGGCATGTTTGGTTTTTAGCCCACTTCTGTGGCCTTGGTTCATGTACAGCACCCACTGGCATTCTTCTGCAGTGACTTCTGTTTTTACACCAACTTTGACTGTATGTGGCAGGGGTGTGCAGCCTTTGGTGATGGTGGACCATGCGCAGTTTTGCAGCTTTCTGCGCGCACATCAGTTAGCGCGTCCATTTTTGGCTGTTTCTTTCCCCATTGGCAAAGGGGTGCAGTGGGGCGCATCGACATGGGTAAAAATATCCCATAAAGCCCCCCCCCGACTTCAGCTTGACTTCCAGTCGTGGGGAAGTCAGGCACATGGGATTTTCTTTCTGTCCATGTGAAGAACTCCACTTGCTTCTCCCATCAGCGATTGATGCAACTCACTCTCCTCGCCGGTTTGGGTTGGAACGGGAAGATACTCCCACATTCTCCCCTGCTTTCTTTTCCAGTGTGGAGCAACACTCCGGATCTTTTGGGTTTTTCCTCCTGGGTCCCCGAGGAGGTCCTCCTTAGTGAATAGGTTTAGTTGGTGAAAATACTAGAAAACAGAACCTATCGTGGCTATGAACATTTTCCCACTACTGTTCCCAGGGGGATTTCAGCAGTGGGATAGACGCATGCATTCAATAACAATTGACAATATTCCCAGAATGTATTTAATGACCCTCTTAACTATTTCCTCGTATGTAATCAATGAAAATCTAATATTTTTTCTGGATGTCTGGATTCTCCCCTTCTGGGTTTCTGGTAGGCTCTTCTATTTGCTGCAAAGTATGCCTGGGATGGCAACTCTTTTGCTGGTTTATGTGGACCCACTTGTCTTTCAGCCAGCAAGTGACATCTGGGAAGGCGTATTCTGTAGGTGAGGCCTGGAATGGTGACCTCTCCTCTGTTCCTGAATTCCATTTCCTACCGTAGCACAAGGCTGACAGGAAGGCTTTCTTTAGGATTGCTGGGACACTGAGATTTACTCTCCAGTTGGGAACGGGCTTGGCAATAACTGGGGTCCTAATTAATTTCGAGTTGGTTGAGGCGGTGACTGCCCATATAAAACGGGGAAAGAACACCTTGCATGACCCAACAACTATGTACTATGGTTTTCTCATCTCTAGAGATTTAGATTATGCCACTGCTAATCAGAAGATGTTTGGAACAGGGAGTTTCCAGGCCCCATACCCAAGGACCAATGGGCTCAAAGGCGGACAGGGTCTGGACTTTTGGGAGTTTCCTGAATAATACTTTGCTGATGAAGCTTTCTTTGCTATTCAAGTCAACTCAGGCGAGGACAGACTCCTTCCCGTCATTTAACTGAATCGGGAGGATGAGCTGTTCGCCCTTCTTCAGAATACCAGCAGAGCTTTGTGCTGGTTTGATATCAATTTTGGCTATGGAATTGGGATTTTCTGATTGGGAATTCATATAGAATTTTAAAGATCTCCTTCCAGTGTGGAATGCCACTTGAACTGGAGGGAAGGTTGATTTGCAGAAATGGAGAGGAGTTCCCCTCACCAGTTTGTTGTCCCACAGCTATGATGGTAACATCAGGTATGTCATTGTTTTGAAGGTAGACCTTAATTTGTTCCAGTTTTTGTTCAACCATGTGGAATGTGCCATTTAGACTAACATGGTTGACACTTTGTTTTAATTTGATTGGCCTGTTAGTCTGGTCCAGAGTACCTTATTCACACAATCTATTAGGGGAGACAGCCTACAGAGGATGTTATTCCCTAATAGACAGGAGGTTCCCTCTGGCACCACGACTAGGACTGGATGCTTAATTTTGTGTCACCCAATTTTAATTTCCAGCTCTGCAGAACCCTCAACAGGAATTTCCTTCCCGTCAAAGTTCTGGAGCTGTCCAGGAAGAGGAGTGAGAGGGACCTGGTATCTCTCCCTCCTTCCTGAATTTAGCTGCTCAAAGATCCTCTTTGACAGCAAAGTTGCTTGGGATCCAGTGTCCACCAGTGTTGGAATTGCACATTGCCCTTGCAATTGGATGGAGGCGTAGAATCTACCTTCTTTCTCCACCAATGGGCAAAGGTAATCGGCATTCTGGGTAAACTGGATGGTGAATTTACTCATTTCTGACTCTGACAATGGGATAGTTGGGTCAAGAGACAGTGTTGGAGTTGGGAATCTGGCAAATAATTTTGACACACCACTATTTGGGAAGTTTCAGGCTCCTCTTGTTTTGGTTCTGGACTGCCCCCCCTTTCTGGAGGCAGTCAACAGAAGTGGTTCGTGAGGTTTGGGAATCTGAATAGGCCATTTCGCACTCAGTGATTTGAGGAGCCTCGGGATCCTCCCTTGCTGATTCGGGGCTGTCCCCCCCTTTTTAGAGACAGTCCCCAGAATGGCTTTGGGGAGCTAGGTAATCTTCTTTTTCTGGTTCTGGGCCACCCCCCCTTTTTGGAGGCAGTCCCCAGAGTATGTTTGGCATGATTCTGTGGGGGAGCTTGGAGATCTGCAAAAAAGATAGGACAGTTGGATATTGGGGGAGTTTTGGGCTCCCCCGGCTCTGATTCTGCCCCCCCTTTTTGGAGGCAGTCCCCAGAATATTTTTGGGCAGGGTGGTTTTCCAAGCAATCATTTTGGGGTTCCAAAATGGGCGGTTTTAACTCAGTCCCCACATTTACCCAATCTTGATTAGGATCTCTGGGGACCCATTTTTCTTTGGGAGGAGTTCCCCAATCCCTGAAGGAGAAGACCTTTTTCTCAGAGTCCTCTGAGGACCCCTCTCCTTCAAATGGAGGACACAAACCTCCTCCACAAAATGGGTCTTTTTAGGTCCTTTATTTCTCCTACCCACCCTCTGTTCCTTGGGTTGCAGACTTTCAGGGGCAGGAGATTTTGGTTCCGGTTCCTGGGTAACCAGGGGCTTTTCACAAGTTGGGAAGGAAGCTTCCTCTAAGGCTTTGCACCCCCCTTACCCCAATGCCTCCTCCCTTGGAACTGGTGGGTTATCAGGGTTCTCTCCCCGTCATTGCTCTGGAGTACCAGACCCTTGGTTTGTGGAGTTCTGGGCCGCCATGTTCATCTGAGTGTTCTGCTGAGCCCTCAACATGCGACCCAGATCCTGGGACAAGTTCTGGACCTAGCGCACCAGTTGGGACAACCGCTCTGGCTGGTACGGTGGTCTCTGTTCCATCCAAGGTGGATCACAGGAAGGGTAACTGTCCCTTCTCCCATAATACCCTTGGTTGGGATAGTTCTGGTATCCATCCACCCTTGGCCTCCCCGCTCCTGGATTGGGCTGTCTGGGCTAAGGACAGTGAGGAACGAAAGGAGGGTTGTTTTGTGGGATGAAGTTTTGCGGGTACCGGGGAAAGAAGCTCAACCCGGCAATTGGGGGATTACTGCCCTCCTGGGGAAAGTTAGGGGGGAAGTTTCCCGGGGCGGTGCCTAACCTGATTGGATCCCCCCTTGGGTTGGGGGAGTCCACACATACCCCAGGATGGGTTTGTTGCCCTTGTAACGGGGGCTAATATAATATGGGGTGTTAGGGGTCCCATTTGTGGGATTACCTCCTTGACTACCAGTTTGGGATTGGCCCGAGGGTCTTCTGATTCTTTGGTTTGAAGATGGATTCCGTGCAGGAATATTCTTAGGCCCCCCATCTCCAGATCTAAAATGGGGGCAACCTTCACTGTGGGATGCATTGACCCACTCCGCTATGCTATGCGGCATCACCCTGCCTGTTATGGTGAAAGAAACAGCAACAACAGAGCACACACCGCAGAAAATATGCCAGTGGGCTCCAGGACCCGCAAACAGAGAGAGCAGCAGCATTTTGCAAGTGAAACCCCCAAAATATGTCTACAAATGACATTTGCTTTGTTCCTAAAAACTCCAAAATGCCTATAACACAACACTTCTCAACATTCAAAATCTTGCCTGGTGCTAAAATTGATGTATGTAATGAAGCATTGCGAACATACAAAGTCCTAATGTGAAGAACAAAACATTGATCAGACAAACTGGATTGTCTGTAACCTGACAGCCTCTGTCAAAATCTGGGTGCAGTACCCTGGGCTACCTGAATGACAGCTGTTAGATGATTTACTGATGATACTTTAAAGTGATCCAAAACTAAATAGTCTGCTGGATTACCAAACATAAAAAAGGATTTTTGCTAAAAGGGATACAGATCTTAGTTGGGTTTTGATCCCCCAGATGTAAAGCCAAGAGAGTAATGTATTTATGTTTGATGCAACCAGTTTGGGTTTTGCTGGATTTAAGAAGTTCATTAGCCTGGCTGAGCTGCAAAAACTGGAAAAGCAGGTTTATCCCAGAGGGAGGGCCTTCCTCTCAGCAGAAACTCACTGGGAAATGTTAATTGCGGGTTAGCCCAGACTTCTGTCTATAGAAAGAGAAGGAACAATGACAGGAACTTCAGCCCAGGAAACTGAGGTTTGAAGGTGGTCGTAAATGGCTCCTGGAAGTAACTTCCCCAAGGAGGGGGGTGCATTGGACTACCAGGAGAGACAAAGGGGTGGAGACAAGCGACCATCTGCTGTTAAGAATGAAAAATGAACAATTTTTAAAAGATTCATAACTTGTGATTCAAAGTGGGGAAAAATATAAAAAGGACAGAGTTGTTAATCTAATTTTGGCTGCACGTGTGAAGAGGCGGTAGAACTGTGTGACATGTTCTGGACAGGAATGGCAATATATGTGGTTTCATGTGAAATGCATTAATGTTAGAATTGTGAAAATTTACACAAACATCCTTATGTTAAACACACACATTTGTGGAAATTTGCACAAAATTTGGAAATTGCGTTCATAGCGAAAAGGACAAAATTCTGTAAAAAGTTGAAACAAGATCCCACCGCTGCAGGGTTTAGAGGGACAGATGCTACATAAAATATGACATATTTGTGTGTGATTTGTGTAAAAGTGACTAATGTAGAAATGTGTATTTAGTATAAAATCCGATTTTGAGACCAGTGGCTAAAGGGAGGTCTCTGAGGACTCTAGAACAAACCATAAAATGTGACATCATGCAGCCTTGATCCAGTCACCCAAATGCAAGGCGGAGATGAAGTTTTGATCAAATCCCAGCTCACAGGGGCAAGCTTAGCTAAGCCGGCCCATACACCCACTTTGTGATGTAATTTTAAAGCATAAATAGAGACAGCTGACAACACATAGGGACTCACTGATCAAGTCATTTTCCTGATTCCAGCGAAGCACTCTGATCCAGCTTTCTACATCCAGCTTTAATATTCTTCCAGATCCAGATGCCAAGACTCTTGCCAGCAATAGAGAACTATTGATTACCAGCAAGGCCGAAATACTCAAACTTATTTTCCCCACCCAGTGGAGTGCCGTGGAGGGACAAGAAGGCCTTGTGAACCAGTATCCTTAAATTCTCTGGCTTGCCACCAATAGGCTTGCCTGAGGAACTCGCTATCCAGCTGATTGAAATATCCACAAACAAGAAGGACAGATCCTGTGCAAAACCGGTGACCGGCCTAGCTGATCCAATACCGTGCCAGATGTGCTGTTCTTCCTAGACCAGATCCAATCCCTGACCAGAACTGATGGTCCATTTAATAACTCATTTTGTGAGTATTAATAGGAAGAAAAGTGACCGTAATATCTCTGCATTGTCTTATCCCAATCTCAACCCATCCCGTTTTTAAATTCAGAATCATAGTACTGTCAGAACCTTTCCTGCGCTGATTTTTCTCATTTGTTTTATAAAATCATAAGTCACTAGTGATTTTGAGTAAGAAAGGTAAATCCCAGAATGGAAACTAGAGTAACACACGTGAAGGGTTACGCTGGCCACATAACTTTGAAAATTCACGTGGGACATTCTCTTTTTCATAGTCATAATATAGTGTAAGCAAACCCAACTTTCATTTTAAAGTGCATTTCTGTTTTCCATTCTCGCGCCTATTTTACAAAAATGACCTTCACTAAAACCTCTATAACTGAATATTGTGCAAGGAAAAGTTTGCCGTGAATTACAATTCTGAAAGAATTCTACATGTGTGAAGTAGCTTTAAATTGTTTCTTACTTGGACTTTGAGATTTGAAATGTTTTCTTTGGACTAAATCATTGTTTGTGATTGTGTGCAACCCTTCAAAGCGGCTCCCATAGGAATTTACAACAATTTAAGTATTTTTGACCATATTTGGTGTTTTTGCCCAGTCAATTCTAAAGACAATTTTAAAGCCACCCTGACAGCTGAAAAGTCAATTCCGTTTTTCTCTTGTGTTTGAAGGGGGAAGGTGCGACTGATCTTCTGTTTCATTTGTGCTATTCCTGAATACCTGCTCTCTCTTCACATCTATTTAATTGCCTATTGGGGGTGGGGTGGAGGGGTGTTGCAGGGGGAACCTTTACCCATAGTGCCATCTGTCCTAATGAACACAAAAGTATTCTTTTCTCTGTTGCATTTCTTTTTGTGTGCTCATTCCTTGATTCCTAGTGTATTAAAAGATATTATTCTGTGTTTTGTCACCCCTTTGGTGATTGTTGTTTACCTATTGAAATATATTGTGATTACATTTTAAATATATAAATAAATATTTATCTTTGCAAACTAGCCTGATTCCTGGTTCAGTGTGACCGGCGGGTTCTCAGGAGAACCGTGTGATATGAGTGGAATATCATTCAGAATATGAACTTATAGACAAAAATAAATAAGGTTTTCAATTGTGCACTACATGCTGGGCTTGACTTGGGTGTGTGCCGGATTGAAATCACTTACATCACCTCCACCACCTTAGCAGTGTTGGCTGGTTTGGGGTTTTTATTAGTATTTTTGTTCTCTATGGGTTTCTGCACTTCTTAAATACGGGTCACCTGTTCAATGACCCAGTCTAGTGATCTCTTCTCATGGAAGAAGGTATTAATGAACTCCCTACTGTCTTTGTGCACTCTCCTGGTGGTCTGCACAAAGGCACGTTTTTGTTCTTGCACAAATTCTTGTGGGGCCTGATGTTCCCCAGACTGCAGATTTTAGGCCGCCTTAGGGGCCTCTTGGGGGTTCCTATGGACAGAAAAATGTTTTAAGATGGCCGCCCTGTAGATGGACCATCTTGAGCGGTTCTGATCCTCCAGCCCCGCAAAGAAGTTGGAGTACTCAGGGGAAAATGTCAATTTTTCATATTGGATTCGACTCTGGCTATCTTTCAGATGGAAAGTATCCATCATCTGCTCGTATAACTCAAGGTGCTCCCAGACTGAATACTTGGCATTTTTGTGATAGTGAGTTATAACACTTCTAATGGCCTTGATCTGCTTCAGGGGATCTTTTAATAGAGCCCTCTTAATTTTGTTGGCCTTTTTGGTCTTAGTCAACCAAGTTCACTCATCCTCTGACTCAGAGGCACTACTACAGGGATCTGTACAGAGACACCCGTCCATCAATTTCTGGGAGGCGCTGATCTGTCCCATGTTGCCAATTCTGCTGAAGTCTACCATCCCCATGGCCCTTGGTTCATATGAGCCAGTGGACATGAACGTGGCAGAGTCCATGGTACTGAAGGGGTTAGAGTCCCTGATTACAGGGGTCCTGATGTTATGCTCAGGGGTTTCTCTGTCCCTCCCTACCTTTTCTCTTTCAGCCCCCATTCCCTGGTGACATGCCAAAATCTGACTCTTTTGCTCCTCTATTAAGGCCTTACTGGTCTCAATGATTTGCTCATGCATGGCTATCTGTTTGTGGAGCCTATCATTCTTTTCGCAGAGAGCCTCATTGTCTCCCTATGCTTCCTGTCTGGTTTGGAAATACTGGGCCAATTTCTGCGCTATAGGAGACTGAGTTTTATCATTATTGGTCTGGGTGTTCTTTTCCAGAGCATCCTTCACCCACCTGGTGTGCTCTAGTAGCTGCTCATATTCTCTTTTAACTTCACTAAGCTCCTGGAGGGCAAGTTTTCTTTCCTCTAACTTGGTTTTTAATTGGCTCACTTCCTGGCCTAAGGCGTCCCTCTCCTGACGCAGGGTCCCCTTCTGTACGGCCAGGTCATCCCTTTGTTTTTTAAATGCATTGGACTTCTGACGCTCCTCATCAAATTATGCTTGAGATTCAAGATCTTTAATAATCAATGTATTGTTTTCCTCTTTTAATCTGTCTATCTGGTCCTGTATGATAACCACGTGTCCTGCACAGACTCTATTAAAAGTTAATTGTTGTGCCAGCTTCTGCTGACTCTGTTGTAAAGAGTCAACCCTTTCCTGACTCTCCTGTTTCAGGGCCTGTATTTGTGTGTCTTGCTCTGCATTCTTTTGCTGTGGGAGAGCCAGATCTTCCTTTAGTTTTGTCAGATACTGCCTAGCCCCTGTCTCTGATTCTTGGCTCTTCTGTAGTCCAGATCAGTTTGGATTTTCTCTAGTGTTTCCACTTGCTTCTTTGCCAGGAATATGTTTTCTGCATGCTTTTCCTGTATTACCCCTATGTGGAGATATAGGTAGGCCGCTATTCTGGCAATTTTGGTCTGCTCCTCCTTAGCTTTTGGGGCCATGAACAGTTCACTAAGAGCTTGGTGTAATGGGCTCTTGTCCTGCCATGTATCCAGCTCTATGGCAGTGACCTGTTCTTTGATTTCTTGCAGATCTGCTCATTCTGTTCTGGCCACTCACCCCTGACAAACAGTTTGTGCAGGGGGTGTTATCTAGCAATATTCATTTCTACTGGGATCGCCATTTTAGAAATATCAATTTCCTTATGACTTATTTTAGGGTTAATTTAATTTTACAAACAGGCCTGATTTTTTGAGTATTTATTTTGAGAGGCACTTGTACAGTGTAGCACAGTACACCAACCCAGCAAGGTGTCTTTACCCTGCAGGCTAGTATGCTGTGTTAGACTGTCAAGGGTGGTAACTCCAACTCATAATCATGGCACGAGCCCCCAAAATCTGTTAAGGATTTCAATCAGCCACACACCTGGGTCTTGCCTAGCATGTAATACACAAATGAAATACTTATTTATTATGTCTATAAGTTCAATGTTCTGAGTAATATACCACTCATATAACACCCATCTCAACATACCCCCCAGGTCACATTGGATCAGGAATCAGGCTAGTGGATGAAAGTAAATATTTAATTATTTATACACATTTCAAATCAAACACACATTTATATATATATTACATGGCCACGGTAGTGGCCATGTAGTTATGGGTTAAGGTGGTGTTTCCATAGGAAGAGCACTTTTTGGGTGGCTTATAACTTCGCTCTCCCTGGACGAATCCTCACCAAACTTTGCAAAAAAAAGTATTTCGGTCACTCTGAATTTTTTTGCAAAGTTTGGTGAGGATTCGTCCAGGGGGGGCAAAGTTATAGGGGGGTCCCAAAACTTTTTTTTTTCCATAGACTGAACGGGAATTTTTTTTGTTTTTGCTCACGTCTACAGCCCAAACCGCTGGACGGATTTTCACCAAATTTGGACCAGGAGCAGCGGCTTGGTCCCAAAAGCGTGCTTTTGCAAATTTGGTGAAAATCCGTCCAGTAGTTTTTTTTTTAAAATGACCAAAAAGTAGGTACTTCCTTGTTCGCTCCGCGGACAGTGTCCTGATTGGCCAATCGGCTTGCGTGATGTTCGCGGACATGCAACGTGTTCGTTGATTGGACGGCGTGAGGCGTGAAGCGCATCAGATTTTCGGTAGCGCCTGCCATCTTGGATTTGCGGTCGTCCACGGACAGCGCGGTGAAACTTTGTTCAAAATTTGTATTTAGTAGAGTGTGTTGGTGTGTAGGAGTGTTTGGGGAGGGTGGGAGTGTATGAGATAGGATGAAAGTTGTGTTTTTTTATGTGTTAGACGTTCTTTTTGTGTTCGATTTGTCTGCGGACATCACGGGTGTTCTGAAATGTTCTAAATAAACTGAATGGGGGGTGTTCTGAGGACTCAATTTGTGTCCGTTTTGTTCGCAAGCAAACAAACTGTTCTAAGAACACTCGCAGTGTCCTGAAATGTTTGCAAATAAACAAAATGGGGGTGTCCTGAGGACGCTCTCCGTATTGTTCGTTGTCAAGTTGAATATGTTCTAAGAACACTCGCGGTGTACTGAAATGTTCGCAAATACACAAAATGGGGGTGTTCTGAAGACGTTTCTAAGAACACTCGCGGTGTCCTGGAATGTTCGTAGGGGGTGTACTGAAGGCGTAGTCCGTATTGTTCTCTGGCAAGTTGAATGTGTTCTAAGAACACTCGCAGTGTCCTGAAATGTTCGCAAATAAACAAAATGGGGGTGTCCGTATTGTTCTCTGTCAAGTTGAATGTGTTCTAAGAACACTCGCGGTGTCCTGAAATGTTCGCAAATAAACAAAATGGGGGTGTTCTGAAGACGTTTCTAAGAACACTCGCGGTGTCCTGGAATGTTCGTAGGGGGTGTACTGAAGGCGTAGTCCGTATTGTTCTCTGGCAAGTTGAATGTGTTCTAAGAACACTCGCAGTGTCCTGAAATGTTCGCAAATAAACAAAATGGGGGTGTCCTGAGGACGCTGTCCGTATTGTTCTCTGTCAAGTTGAATGTGTTCTAAGAACTCTCGCGTTGTTCTGAAATGTTCGTAGGGGGTGTCCTGAAGATGCTGTTCGTATTGTTCTCTGTCAAGTTGAATGTGTTCTTAGAACCCTCATGGTGTCATGAAATGTTCGCAAATAAACAAAATGGGGGTGTCCTGAGGACGCTGTCCGTATTGTTCTCTGTCAAGCTGAATGTGTTCTAAGAACTCTCGCGTTGTTCTGAAATGTTCGTAGGGGGTGTCCTGAAGATGCTGTTCGTATTGTTCTCTGTCAAATTGAATGTGTTCTTAGAACACTCATGGTGTCCTGAAATGTTCGCAAATAAACAAAATGGGGGGTGTCCTGAGGACGCTGTCCGTATTGTTCTCTGTCAAGTTGAATGAGTTCTAAGAACACTCGCGGTGTCCTGAAATGTTCGCAAATAAACAAGATAGTGGTGTTCTGAAGACGCTTCTAAGAACACTCGCGGTGTCCTGGGAATGTTCGTAGGGGGTGTCCTGAGGACGCTGTCCGTATTGTTCTCTGTCAAGGTGAATGTGTTCTAAGAACACTCGCGGTGTCCTGAAATGTTCGCAAATAAACAAACTGGGGGTGTTCTGAAGACGTTTCTAAGAACACTTGCGGTGTCCTGGAATGTTCGTAGGGGGTGTCCTGAAGGCGTAGTCCGTATTGTTCGCTGGCAAGTTGAAATTGTTCTAAGAACACTCGCAGTGTCCTGAAATGTTCGCAAATAAACAAAATGGGGGTGTCCTGAGGACGCTGTCCATATTGTTCTCTGTCAAGTTGAATGTGTTCTAAGAACTCTCGCGTTGTTCTGAAATGTTCGTAGGGGGTGTCCTGAAGATGCTGTTCGTATTGTTCTCTGGCAAGTTGAAAGTGTTCTAAGAACACTCATAATGGCCGCGGATATTAAAAGTTTCCATAGACCATAGTTGAAATGTTTGACTCTATGGATGTGATATGCTGCGGTGGTTGTTGCCAGGGCATAGAGTCTTGGGTGCATGGTGCACCCAAGACTCTATGCCCTGGCAACAACCACCGCAGCATATCACATTCATATTTGCTTATAACTTTGGGTGAAAAACAAATGTATAAGGAACAAATGTATTAGATACTATGGATGTGATATGCTGCTATGTTTCTCCTTATTATTGTATACTTACTGTTTGGTCTAGTAACCAGAGTACATGTATTTCTTGTTAATTTCTTTGATAAAAGAAAATAGCATGTTAGTATTTTGTAATGACTTATTACATTGTATAATCAATATACTTTTTTTTTGGACCCTCATATTTAGTAGATTACAAATCAGAGTACTGTGAAATTTGCTCAGTTTCTGTATTTGTTGCTAAAATCATTGGGTCTGTGGGAGAAAAAAAAATCCATGTTGGATTAAAAAAAAACTTTTTCTGTTATGCTACAGTTTATTTGTTTGTTTGTTTTCAGTGTTCACTTGTTGTTTCTGGCTAATGCTTTATACTGTGGCTTGTTGTTTTTTTTGGAGCAGTAACATATTATTTATTTGTTTTGATATTATAAAATTTTGGAGCAGTTAGATACCAATTGGCGTATTCTAACTGTCTGTTTTTTTGATATATTTTAGTGGTATTGATTTATCTATTTGGATATTGTTACATTTTGGGACAGTTAGATACCAATTGGCGTATTCTAACTGTGTATTTTCTGGTCTAATTTAGTGGTATTCATTTATCTGATTAGTTGTAGAATCTTTGAGCAGTTAGATAGCTTTTGGAGTATTCTAACAGTTTATATTTTTTTAACACAAGTTTACTTAGGGTTTAAATACAGTTTAGTTATCAAATTTTGGTTTTAAGAACATCAAATAAGCGTTTGTAAGATTTCCTGGTAATCTCTGCTTTAGAGTAATGGTACTATCATTACATTCAAACCATCCACATTTCTTTTTTATATATGCAGTGTAGTGCCCTGAATTGGTTGTGGATCCTGCGTGGTAGATTATACCTATTGTTGTGAAGGTTTTCTTACCAAGTGATATTTGACCATGTGTGAATCCAGTCAGCTTGCAGTTGTTTTTGGTACCATCTGCATTGTAACGTATAAGCATTAGTATTATGTATTTACTATGTGTTTGTATTACTAACGTGGAGCGATTATCTGAATTGCAGGTAGAGCATAATCTACCATGGTTTGCATTTTGTACAAGTCGCTGAAATGGAATGGATTCACAATTTGGTATTGATATATATGAAGCGTTCATTGGGGATTTCTTCTTGTGTCACATTGTTGCAGAGAGTGCATGTATGTTTCCACATGTATGAAATCTGAAAGATTTCCTTTATAGGTATGTTTTTGTTTTCCAGTACTTGTAGTAAGTACATTAGAAATTCTTGTGGACCTTCCTGTGAGTTTATAGTGAATTTCACCATTCCAGCACAGTAGTCCAATTGTTGTCTTATTCCATAAACACTATACGTGTTGTCAGGATTGTTTGCTGCATTTCTGTGAAGTACTAACATTTGCAAACACAATGGGTCTGTACTGTGTAAGTAAATGTTGTCAACAATTGGTGGTAATTGAAATAGAATATTCATTGCTACATTTGCGTAGCAACTTACACCAACTATATTTGAGAATTTAAATGGTCCAGGTAGTTCTGTATTTAACTGCTTTTTTTGGAGTTTGTCTTCCTTCTTTAAAGAAGTACCTGGTTTACTTTCCCTAATTGATTCTTTTTTGCTTGTGGTACTTGATGAAGTATTAGTTTCTTTTACTCTCTTTGGAGGATTTGCAGTGACATCCTGTTGCATTTCTGTTTGATTTATTTTTCTTTTATAACGTTTTACTTTTTGTGGAACTGAATATGTGTTTAGGTGGGGGTGTATAGTGAGCAAAGTCTATTGTATTCTAAAATGCAAGGAATATCAGTGTTTATTTTACTTGCATCAAAGTTGATTAGAAATAGACCGTCAAGTGTACGTAAGCGTGATAGTGCTACATAGCTCATGCCTTCTTTAAAGACTGGGTTACCAAAATCTATCATTGCTTTGTCTAGGGTAAGACCTTGTGATTTATGAATCGTGACTGCGTATGCAAGAGTTAGAGAAAATTGTTCTCTGCGTACATACATATCTTTGAAGAGAAGGAATCTAGCTGTTGAGCGTCCTATCCTTTTTACTTCTGAAAGTTTGTCAAAGAGTATATTGACAAACTGAATTTTGTTGTTGCGTGGGTATGTTTGAAAGCCAACAACTGTACCCAGTGCTCGATTAACTAGTACTTGGTCCACGTCAAGGTTACGTTTAAGCATTACTCTGCAATTTAAGGATAATTTTAATATCTTTTCTAAGCCTGCTGTGTTTGAGATTGATTTTTCTAAACTATTTAGTCTTGTTGTGGCTTGGTCACACATGGGTAGTGTCATACCATGTACATCTAGTTTGTCTGTGGCGTTAATTTCCATGATTGGTTGCATTTCTTTACTTAGCATGATTTCATTGAATTTGAAACAGCTTGCAAGAGTTGGCATTAAGGCCATACAATTGACATTTTTGTGGGCTAATTGTTCCATAACATCTGTAGCACATGCATTATCGCCATAAAGTGCATTAATGTGCCGGGTTTTCAATATTGCTTCTGCTTCTTTAGAAAGTATACCAACTCTGATACTTTTTAAAATGTTGGCATAAGTGAGATCTGCAGATTGCCGCATGTTTTCTGTTAATTCTCTGTATTGGAAATGTTGCCAAAGGTTGACATTTCCAAAGCTGCCAACAGTTTTACGGCAGAGTTTGTGTCCTAATGTTTTAAAAATAGGCTCACCTTTTACTGGTGTTAATTGAAGCAGATCTCCAAAAACAATAATGTGTTTTCCTGCAAAGAGCTCTTCATAGTCTGTTTTGAGTACTTGTAATCTGAGGTGAATCAAAGCTAACATCAGGTTGGAGACCATGCTCACTTCATCTATTAGTAGCATTTTCATTTGTTTCAATACTCTGCGTAATTCCATTGCAGCTTCTGCAGAAAGTTTGCAATAGTCTAATTTGTTCTGGTGTTCTACTGGTAATAGTAGTAATCGGTGTAATGTAACACCACCTATGTTGTAGGCAGCTAAACCTGTGGGGGCAGTGACAACAGCTGACAGTTTGTTGTTTGTCAATTGTTGAAGGAACTTACTAATGATTTTGATTAGGAATGTTTTGCCAGAACCAGCTTCACCACTGATTTTTTTCATGTTTTACACCATGTGCAATTTGTTGTGTTACTTCTTGAAAAATGCTACTTTGCTCATTGTTTAGTTTTGATTGTAGTATAGTTAAGTCTTCTTTATCTTCACACTGACACATGGTGTTTTCTACTTCTATCATAGCTAATTCTGACTCCTTTATTATTAGTGGTTCTCCCAGTGGTTCTTGGCTTCCTATTACAGAAGGTTGACTACTTTCAGGAGTGTCCTTATCTAGTTGGGCTTGGAGTTCTTCTTCGTGTTGCTGTTCATTGTGCAACATTGTTTTGTACTGTGTAAAGTTTACATCAGTTATGGTGCTTTCATTTGCTTTGAAAGCATCCTCATATGAGTCATAGTTATCTAGTAATTGTTCTTATTTTCTCCATGGTTTGAAGAGTTGTAGCAGGGACATGTAATATACTTCTTTATGTTGAGGAGTCTTTAATGACAATTTGATATGATTAATTACATTTGGTTTAGTGAGTTTAACTAAGCTGCCTTCACAGTTTGTCACTCTATATTTACCTTTTTTTTCATCAGGTTTCATATTATTTTTGTATGTGTAGTTTTGGGCTATGTGGTATAGACACATGTTTTCCAAAGTATTACTTCTGTTTGGGTAGTATGTGTCCAATAAATTGTTTTTTAAAATGTCTTGGCTGTTGAGATCATGCTTGGCTATTGTTTCTATACCTTCATATGATTTTAGAACTCTTTTTCTAGATTTAGCTGGACCAAGACTTAGCCATACTATATTTTCAGATTTACCATACAATGCAGTACCAGTTAAACGATCAGCTGCTTCATATGATCCACATTCTCTATGGGTGAGCATTTTCATGCCCAAGCTGTATAATTTCTGAGGTACTGTTTTATCTGATGAGAGGTCATTCCAGAGGTCTTGGAGCTCTGTCTTTTCTGCTTTAGTTAAGTATGCTGTGACATATCGTGCAACTGCAGTAGAATTGTCTGCAATGTACTGCACATCTATGTTTGCATTCCATAAGTGGGCAATGATTGCATTATAATCATTGATATATTTTTCTTCTTCTTTTCTTTTTATGTAATATGTATTTTTAGGTGACTTACCTTTAACACTATGTCTAACTGAAGACATGAGGTTGTTCACTTGACCTGTATTTGTAACTGGTCTAGGGAAACCAAATCGGCATTTGGTGTAGTATTTCCCTTTGTTTTTGTATTAGCGACGACAATATTTTCCACATTTGTGTCTTTGAAATTGTAAAATTTGTGGAGCATCTTTAATCCATAAAAGCATGTGGATATGTGGTGCTCCTCTGGCTTGGTATTCTTTTCTCCAAAAGAAGTGTTGCACTTCTCCAAGGGGAGGAACAGTTTTATTACAAATAAAATGTAGCATAGCAATGAAGCGATGGTGAAAATATCTTGAAACATTTACAGGATCCAAAGAACAAAGTCCTCCAGGTGTTAGTATATCTATGTTTGTTTTGTTTTTATTTGATATGCGTAGGAAATCATGTAAATGTTCCCATGCATATTCTGCACAACTTAATGTAACAAACCAAGTGGGTGGGCCAAGGTTTCTGATCATACAACGTACATCTCCATGATGTTGAAACCAGTACTCTTTAGTACCACGCATATTTGCTAATAGATTTGTAATATTTGATTGTAAAACCTCATCCTTTTGTTGCATTTTCTCTAATAATTGTGTAGCTGTCATATTTTGAAAGTGTGATCCTGATTTTAATATGTGTACAACTCCGTAACATAAAGTTGCTAGTTCACTTTCAAAGAGTAGGTGGAATATGTATTCCACATTTTGTCTAAATCTGGGATCTTCAGAATACATCCGTAATGAGCGGTATTCTGAAGCTGATATTTGAATAGGTCTATCATCATACCTTCCTCCTTTGCCAGTAGGACAGAGTAGAGGAAAAGCACGTGCTTCTATACTTTTTTCCCATATGCTGATTGGCGATCCTTTTGTTTGACGCATTTGGTAAGTTTCCAGTATATCTTCTACGGTGTCATTATAGTGCAAAGGATGAATTGTATAATGGTCTAAAGTATTTGATATTGTAGCAGGATCTAGTAGCTCAAATTGACCAGCTTCATGTGTTTATTGAATTATTTCAGTTGTATCTTTCAAGTTTTCTTCAATATTAATTTCTTTGTAATATTCATTATTCTCTTTAAGATATTGGAAGGCTTGTCTAACTTTATATAAATCTATCAGCTGTTGCCATATTTTTTTGTCTTTTGTAGGTACTCCATTTACTAAGATAATTAAAGATTGCTGCATTGGACGTTGCACTCCTAGAGTATGCACATTTTCTTTTAGATCTAATGCTAAATAAACTACTTTTCCACAAATGCCTTTTACCAATTCAGAGGGAGGTAATTTTGCTGTTTTTGGTTGAAGGTGTATTATTGCTTGAAATGGGTGTACTGTTTGAATTATGATGCTCTCATATAAATTAAGTTGTTGTAGGGGTTTTGTTACTGGGTATAATTCCAAATTATTTGTGATAGCACGTGAAGGAGTTTGGTTGTTGTCAAGTTTTGTAGTGCAGTAACTGCAAAGTATTAAGGGCTCAGTTATTTCGTATTTGCTTTCTACTACAAGGTAGAGAGCTAATTCAAACCATTTAGAATCTTCATTGTCTTCTATTTTGTATGATAGGTCTACAGTTTTTGTGTTACTTTTATAAAAAGTTCTACGGCAACATACACATACATGGTTTGGTACTTCAGCTGATGTACTTTTAAATTTTAGTATTTCTTTTTTGTATGTGTTTAGCAAAAGGTTGCCATGTGTAGAATTGTTGCTTAATTGGTTTAAAGCTATTTCATTCTGAAATGGCTTTCACTTCCAAAATATTTTTTCTGGATATAGTGAATTTCTTCAAGTAGGTCTTTTGCTGTACCATGTAGAAGGATGTTATTTAACTTTGCTAGTGCTAAAGCAGGACTTTTAGCATAGTACAGTTTATAGACTAGATTTCTTATAGTTGAATGATGTGTTGATATCCTTTTGATATCATGGAAAGCGGTTTTACAAGTAGGTCCTGTAATGCAGGCCAATGAATGTCCTGGTAGTCCTGTGTACTTGCGCACTGGACAGGTATCCATATTTTGCAGTAATTTAATTTTGACGTGCATGGCCATTTGTACACTAGACGTTCTGATTCAGTTGAATGGAGGGGTAATTCTAAGTTTTCAGGGCATATTTATGTAAGGAGTACTTCTTGTTCCATTATGGTATTATTCACTTTTTCATAACCTCGACCACTGCTATGTATGGCAATTGTATTTGTTTGCTTTTGTTTGTACGCTTCTTCATTAAAATATGGTTCTGTGCATGTAGTGTGATTCCATTCACCTCTGCAGATACTTAAGAAGTTCTTTCTGTTGACATTTCGCTTATTGAGAAGTCTTTTTTGTAATTTAGTTATTAGTTTTGTTAGTGGTTTCATTTGGTTTAACAGTAAAATAAATAACTTTCTTTTGAGATGAATTGCACTGTCCATCAACGCTTAATTTCCTACGATAGATTTTAAGCATTGAACTTGATTTCTCTGCTGTTTTTATAAGATTTTGAAGGACTTTGTGACGGTACATGTTGGCTAAAATACTTTTCTTGGTATGCTTACTTTGCACTATATTAAAATTTGAAGAAGTAGTTTTATCTGTAGTGATAGCTGATTTTCTGTTAATTGTTTTTTGGTTTGTTTTACATTTTGATAGAGGAGGCAAAGTTTTTGTACTTGAAACTTCTTGTGTTTACCTAAATGACTGTATTAGCTGTTTTGTTTCAACTTTTTTTTACAAATTCTGCTAGAGATGGATGCTTATGTTGGACACTTTTATTTTCATTTGTTCTACTTTTGCGTTGCTTTCTACGGACTTGACTTTTGGTAGGCATTCTTTAGGGTCTGTTGAAAAAAATAAAGAAGATATGGGTTGGGGTGTTCTGGAATGTATGTGTGCTGTGTGCATGAGTGTTTGAGTAAGATGATAAAGATGTATGTAATGGTGTGTGATTGTGCATTGGGAACTACAACTAGTAGGGATATGTATTCTTGAATTTATGTGTTACTAAACTGGGGTTCAGATGACAAAAAAAAAGTAAGCTAGTGATGTGGAAAAGTACAAATAGTAAATCTAATGTATAATATTAAAACAGTTGTTTGTTCTATAATATGAAAATTGTAGCGGTTCAGTTGGGTAATTTGTGTGTCCAAAAATAGGAATTTGTGGGCCATTCTGGCTGTAAATCGCTGTTTAAGACATGGAGATTTTTGGACAAATGGTACACAATCTCTATTTTTAGGCACAGAAATAGCTTGTATTAACGTTATAGTATGTTTGAGTAATAATACAAATATTATGGTGATATTCTACTTACTTTTTTTCTTAAATTAACAGGTAACTTCTTAGTTCTTCTTTGTTCTTCGAATTCGGCTGCTTCTTTTCAGGAGACTGGAGCTTCAAATTAGTAACTTTGTTTGTATATAGCGCTGTTTTTAATTTAGATATTGATTTTTTTAATTGAAATCCTCAGTGCCTTCTTTAAAACCATTAAACTAATTTATTTACATAAGATACATTGCATCAGTTCAGTACATATGATATGTTCTTAATGAACAAATTGTATTGAATTACTAACTGTAGCAAAAAAAATATCTTTACTATGTCTTGTGAAATTTATAACATACCAGTGAATACCACTATTTCTGTAACTAAGCTGTTCTAGGTAATAGCGCCTCAATGTCATGTCTAAATTAAAGTAATTAAGTAAATAAATAAATAAAAACAAAAAAATAGGAAATTGTATAAGTATTTTTTTTAAAGATGTAAACATAGATTGTGCTTGCATGCAATTTTATTTGAATATATGTAGTCTATATATTTCATTTAAAAAATGTTATTTTAACATGATTTGAATGTGTGTATAAAGAAAGTAAATAGTATAAAGATTTATAAGTGATAGTTGATTTTGGGAAATTGAAAAAAATACAGTAAATTCATTTTACAGATTACACAAGCTAAAAGTCTGTTTGAAAATGTGTTCATCTACTGTACAGAAAATATGCATACCTGAAGTTTGTGTTCATGCATATGGATATGCATGGAGCTGCAAGTAGAAATCTTGGAGACTTGTACAGTATTTCTGGTAGATGGTGCTTGCCAATGATATGACACTTGTACTCAGAGAGATTCACAGTACATTTGCAGTGCTGATCTATGATGATGCAGTTCGATGTAGAGGTCTTGAATGTGATTGGTGCATGGTCATGTGATTTCTTAGCTACATCCAATGATGGAATGGCAGAGCGAGTGAAGTGGAAATGGTAGAAGGGCTGTTCATGTTACGATATGTCCTCGGACATGGCGGTAGTTCGCAGACATAGGGAGTTACATCTGGGGATTTTTGGGTTCAGAAGTCATGCAAATGAGAACGAGTACTAAAAGGGATTGGTCAGGAAAGTTTAGTGGGTGTGTTGTGCCAGAAGAGAGTTTCTCATATACTGTTTTTGATGAGAGAACAACAGATAGCTATGTCTGTGTATTTTAGGAAAAAGATTGTATGGATTTTGGGAGATTCATGGATATATTGGTTCAAGGTGCATACAGAAAGCTGTGGAGTAGCTGTAGATCTTGGATTCCCACATGTGGAAGTACACTGGCATGGAGTACGTGGAATGAAGTGGTTGGACTTGCTACCTCTCTGTGCTACTTTGGAGAGAGCAGCATCCAGACATAATTGTAATTCATTGTGGAGGGAACAGTTTAGGACATGTGACTGTAATTTCTTTGCAATTTGCTATGAAAGAAGGACTTGGGAAGGTTATGGACATGTTTCCTAATTCTCAAGTGATATTTTCACGGATTGCGCAGAGACAAATGTGGCTTCGTTCTTCTTCATTTGGTCCACAAATGGAAAAAGCAAGGCGCAATGTTAATAAAGCTGTTTGTGCCTTTCTAAAAGATTCTGGCATGTCTTCTTTTCACAATGAAAATATTCTGTTTCGTAGTACAAACATTTTTCGCAAAGATGGAGTCCATTTTACTTATGGTGGCAATCAGATTTTTCTGAGAAATGTACAAAATGCATTGCGACCTTTTTTGGAATTACAACATCCATTTTGAAGTAGGTGTTAAGCATTTATAATTTTTGACTTACAAACATCTCCCAAGGGCTCTTTTCAGAGCCACCACTTCCTCCCAGAGAAAATTGCAATGTTTGTGATGGGGTAGCAACCCAATTTTTTAAATGTTCGCGAACTGTCCGCGGACTTCTAAAAAATACAAAGGGCCCTGCTTCATTTATTTTCACTTCTATTTTTTAACTGTGAAAGGCGGCTCTGAAAAGAGCCTTATTTTTTTTTGATTTTTGATATTTTGTATTTTTTTTGGTTTTTTATACACGACAAACTAGGAGAGGAGGGGAAAGGAAGGTAAAGGGGGGGACACCAACCACAGGGATAAGAAAGGGCGAGCTGAGAGAGGAAGATGTAGAGTGGGTTTTATTTGGGTAGTGAGCAGATCATCTCGTGCTCTGAGACGATAGTCTCAAAAGCACTACGAAGTCGCTCCCCCCTGCAGAGTACTGTGTCACAGTACATACATACAACTGTGACCCTTGAAAGGTAAGGGTCATCAGCATTCTGTATGGCCTGTGAGGCAGCTTGAGGAAGACGCTGTCCCACAGAGGTGGTCCTTGTGGTGACAGGATCAGAAACAGAGGATGAAGTAGAGGAAATCAACCTGCTACGTTCTTAGCAAGGTACAACCCTGCGAATAGCCCCAGAGTGAAATGACCTCAGGTGTCGCTTCATAGTAGTGGTCCCAAAGCTGTACTTACCGTGCTTCCCGCGACTGAGTATCATTTTGCACTCATTGCAGGTAACACGGTTCGCACGAGCCTTAGGAACATTCCCATGAATGGTAAATAACCGCCACACCCAAGACTCAAGCCTAGTGCGGGTAGTAGGGTTTTCCTCTACCTCATTCTCATCATCCTCTTCTTCCTCCTCCGCATCCTCACTCCTGTTCCCCTCTTCAGGCCCTTGGGGAGGTGGTGGTGGTGGAGGGGGTGGGGGTGGTGCTGAAGCAGGTGCAGCACCAGGTGGCAGTTCAGCAGCCATGGATGCCATCAAAGATGCGATGGAAATCTGCAGTTGGCAGCAAAATTTGCTGTGCTCTGTAGAAAAGCCAGAAACACAATAAGAATGAGCTCTAGGGCGTGGTCTTTTATAGGGGTGCTCGTGCGCGGTCCGCGGACATGCACGCTGCCTGCGGACAGATCGAACACAAAACAAAGTTTGAAAAGTTTCAAAAGGTATGTAGAAACTCAGGATTACTATGTGGGACTTGTGCCATGGTGAGATTTTATTGAAAAATATTATGGATTAATTAAAAATGTACTTTTAATTTGTTCGGGGACCCGAACAGTGTCCGCATTCAGAACACGCGATCAGCGTGGGCGCGGTCATATGATCCGTTCGCGAACAAGTCCGCGAAGGAAGCGCATGTCCGCAGGACACGAAATGCACGGAGATTGGCTAGCGCATGCGCGTTGATGTTCTACGGACACTGTTCGGGTCCTGAACTAATTAAAATTGCGTCGCACATGAAACGAACATTTCAGGACACTGCGTCTGTTCTTAGAATAGTTTAAACTTGCTAGCGAACAGTAAGGACAGATATAGTGTTCTTCAGGACACGTTCAATTTCGTTTATGTACGAACATTTCAGGACACCAATTGTGTTCTTAGAACATTTTCAACTTGCTAGCGAACAGTACGGACAGGTATAGTGTTCTTTAAGACACCTCCATTTTCGTTTAATTACGAACAATTCAGGACACCGCGTGTGTTCTTAGAACAGTTTGAACTTGCTAGCGAACACTACGGACAGATATGGTGTTCTTCAGGACACCTCCATTTTTGTTTATTTACGAACATTTCAGAACACCTGCACTGTCCGCGGACACCTACATTGTCTTTTTAAAAAAAAACGAAACTATTTACAACACAATATAAAAATTAAACTTGATTATCATATATTAATAATTTATGACAGAGAAGGTGAGGCAGAAACAGAAACAAAAACAGGAGAATTAGGGGTTTCAACATGATTGTTATTAGGTGAAGAAGGGATGGACGTCTCATCAAAACGTTTTGGATTATTGAGAGGGTTTGGGGATAATTGACTGGGATATGGTGAGGAGGGACAAGTACATGTGGGGCAATGGTATGAGGTTTTTGGTTTAAAATGATCTTCCACAAAAGTTTTCAAATTATTAAAATTAGTCAACAATAAATCCATTTTTTGGAAAAGTGAAAAGTGTTATCCATAACAGGTTCTTCTGAAGTATTTTCTATTTTGGTATGCTCTGTACAAAGAAAAATATATATATATGTTAAATGTATACAAAATAATAATAATTAAATGGTTTATATTATAAAGTGTTTACCATTAGTTTCACTATCTTGTGACATTTCTTCATGTGGGAAATGCTCCTCTAGCCATTCCAGAGTACTAGACATTTCTGTGAGAGAAAAAAAAAGATAATATATTTTTTTATCTAATACAGAAAGTTTATAAATATATGAATAAAATTAAGTGCACTCACTATTTCAGGTAAGATATGTCCTATGTACTCAGTGGATCTGCTCTTGTTCTCAATTCTGTCGTGTTTGTGAGGTAATTATGTTGGAAGCCAATTTATCTTCTTGTGGTATATTCCATTTTAGAACATAGTGCATTTAAATGAATGGTTAGTGTGTTGCATATGTGGGTTACATTTCTTATGTATTTGTACATATAATGTGTTTGTGTGCTCCTTTTTGGATTTGTTAAATGTTCCTATGTTATGATATAACAATCAAACATACCCCCCAGAGTTTTTAGGTAGTGGTACTGTCCTTCGAACATGTCCGCAAACATTAAATGAGTTCGCGGACATCAAGTTCAGTAGAAGGGGTTCAGTATGTTCCCTGTTACATGTACATAAAGTCAAAGTTATTATTGTTAATTTGCGCTACTAAAAACCTATGAAATTCAGTGAAAAAGCGTTGTTAAAGGGACGTTATGGTTAAGTTGCGCTACTAAAAACCTATGAAATTCAGTGAAAAAACTTTGTTAAAGGGACGTTATGGTTAAGTTGCGCTACTAAAAACCTATGAAATTCAGTGAAAAAACGTTGTTAAAGGGACGTTATGGTTGAGTTGCGCTACTAAAAACCTATGAAATTCAGTGAAAAAACTTTGTTAAAGGGACGTTATGGTTCCAAGTAAAACCGAAAAACCCTTGAAATTTGCCAGTTATAGTAAGCTAAGCAACCATAACTCGCGCCACCACCGTGCACTGCTAAGACTAACATCCACAACATCAAAGATAACATCACAAATGTCATTGATAACATCACTGATGACATCACATGTCTGGCTCACTCTTTTTTCTTTTGCTGACATATCTAGGTCACGTGGTTTTCTTCAGTAACAGTCAGAAACTAAAAATTGTATTTTATTTGTAGACGTATCCTTCAAGTAGGTTCTTACAGTAATTCCCTTAGAGTCCAGTCACATCATATGAAACATATACATAGGGGAAGATACAAGCTTGAAAGACAGCAATCCTTTTTGTGCATAAAGATAATCAATAGACTTATCAGCACTTTCTGATAGTTCTGTTGTTTTTTATGGCTGTACTTCCCTGTATATGGTCATATCTGTATACATTGTACTCACACTACTTTCCTTAGGGTCCAATCACATCAAGTGATACATATACATAGGGTAAATAGCAGCTTTGAAACAGCAATCATTTATTTGCATGAAAATAATCAGTTAGGTTATGAATTGTTTCTGCTACTACTTGTGCTTTTTTGCTAACTTCACTTTCCCTGTATATACCCATATTGGTATGTGTTCTTGTCTCTTTGTGTTTTGTCTATAGTAATGCAATTATGTAATACATGGGTTTTATTAGCTACTTATTACATATTTCACAGTACACAAAAATCTATTAAGAAAACAATTATCATTTCATTATTCAACATATTAACATTACGAATATTTTACCTTCATCTTGTACGCTGCACACAATGCTATGTTTCTGCATGAGTAGCTTAGTATACTAGATAGAACCCCATAATAGAATGCTATTTATATCAACGCATCGTTCAATGCACTAATTAGGGTATGATATTTATTGCAATGATCCTTGACACTTTTTCCGCAACATTATAATAAGAATCCCTTGTACACATATTTCATGAAAAGTACATACACATGTGATGTCATCAGTGATGTCATCAATGACATTTGTGATGTCATCTTTGATGTCGTGGGTGTTAGTCTTAGCAGTGCACGGTGGTGGCGCGAGTTATGGTTGCTTAGCTTATCATAACTGGCGAATTTCAAGGGTTTTTCACTTTTACTTGGAACCATAACGTCCCTTTAACAAAGTTTTTTCACTGAATTTCATAGGTTTTTAGTAGCGCAACTTAACCATAACGTCCCTTTAACAAAGTTTTTTCACTGAATTCCATAGGTTTTTAGTAGTGCAACTTAACCATAACGTCCCTTTAACAAAGTTTTTTCACTGAATATATATATATATATATATATATATATATATATATATATATATATGGCAGCAATCACCAAGTGGTGACAATACAATTCAGAAAATAAGTGCAATTGAATTCACTTATAGTAATGCAGAATAGAAAACACAGGAAAAAGAACAGTTTTGGTTTGTGAACAGATAGCGTTTAGGTTAATATTTCCCCCTGCAAAGTTCTTAATTCACAAATGAACAATCCTACACAGATGTCAGTAAGCAGCAGGTATTTAGGAATGAAGAACAGTGTCTAGAGTTTGAATGCAATCTTCCATCCCCAAACTGACAGTTAAAAATGGCTTTGTGATACAAGGAAAAGTGTGCAAAAAGGCTTAAATTGATAGAAATTCCTATGGGAGCAATACTAAACAGGTCCTAACAAACATGAGCTACAAGATAAACAACAGTACACACTTTAGATCAGAATGGGAGTTAAGAAACACTTTGATGGGAAAAGACACATGTAAAACCTTGGCAAAAATGTGAATTCACAGGAAAATTTCACTATGGGTCACATACGCTGTTGCTGATGTAGCTACAGGTCTAACGTGCACCTGAGAGTTGAAAGTAGGTCTCTATCTATATAATTGAAGAAGTTATGTAAGTTTGAATAAGAGGTGTTTAAAGAGGTGTTTAAAAAAATAGGCGCACAAATGAAAACAGAAATCAATTCTTACAATGACAATTATGCTCTAAACTAGGGTATTCAGGCTGGTTACCAGTTTGAAACACAGTAAGCCCCAGAGTGGTCTGCGGAAACCAACCACAGCACCTCCGTGTCCGCCTTGGAGGACTCAGTCGGATTACCCGTGGGATGATTTTAAGGGTTTGGGATTTTCAAAAGACAAAAGGATTTTCAAGAAATTATTACTATTACAAGAAATCAAAGCAAGGTTTCAGTCTGGTGTGACACTACTACAAGTTCTTAAGTTAAAGAGAGGATGGGTTGAGATTGGGATAGGACAAGGCAATATACTATGTGTTACTAATATTCCTGTTGATACTTACAGTCCACTGTAATTAAGATTGGACCGTCTGGGTGGAAATGTATCAGCTATGCGGTTCTGGTCAATTTGGACTGCACCTCAGACTGGATTTGGATTGGCCCTTCTGGTCACTGGACGGATTTGCGTTTTTCAGCGGGCAAGCATGAATGATAGCAAGCCAGACTGCATCAGAATTAAATTCCCTTAAGTTTGGTAAGGTTGGATGTGGGTCTAGCTGAAAAGAGTTCAGCAAATGCTGAGGCCTGGGTTTTGCAAAGAAGTCTGGGATAAGTTTCAAGATGAAGAGTTCTGGAACATAGCGCTGCACGGAAATCAGGATGTGGTCAGGAAGCAGTGTGTGTATATGTGGTGAAGTCCCTATATTTATCCTACCAAGTGACATCACAAAGTTTATGGTAGGGGCAGAATTTCAAACCACACCCCCATGGCTGTGAGCAGTCAAAGGCACTTGCCTTGTTCTGGTTGGAAGTCAGAAAAGAGCTGTCATCTTTATGATGGGATTTGGGAACTCCCACATTGATTTGAACCACAATTTAACTTTTGCACAAATGTACATTTCTAAAATTATGTCCCCTAATAAAATTGTATCACAACAAACACAATCCCACAGCAACGGCTTCCTCCCACTCAGGCTATGAGTTTGTCTGTAGCATCTGCCCGCTATACATACAAGCTGCCCATTCAATATATAAGCAGACACACAGGGCCTTTAAAAAAATAACACATATTTTAATGTCTATCACAGTCATAAAAAAGGTTAAAAACACCAGTGATGCATCTAAAAAGAACCCTAAAGGTTCACAGAAAAATACACCAATTCATTAGCAGGCCGATTCATGTAATTCCTCTCAAAAGTGTCGCACGCGGCTGGCGCACAGCGTGCCCGTGCGAATGTCTGCGCCAGCCGCGTGCGATAAAATCAATTTCCGCCCACAGCGTATTCATGGATTCTCGCCTCCAAAAGCAGACGTGGCGCAGAGTGGTGCAGCGACCCTGCAGCAGCGCCAGTTACGCCCCCAAGAACGCCCTCGCGCAAGGAAAAGCCATCAAGATCGCAAAACCATCGCAAAGGGCTGTGCCAACCCTGTACCGGTTTACCGGACTGGCAAACAGCAAACGCAAAGCGGGGAACGCGTATTACGGGTTTCGGGAACACGCGTGCGTGAGAAGTTTCACACGCGATCTGGCCTGGGGGAGCGTGTGCATGTATTTCAGGGGTGCGCGAGAAGTTTCACATGGGATTGGGCTGCGTGCGGGTATTACAGGGGTGCACGCGAAGTTTTACACGCGATTGCCCTGGGCGCGTGTATTTCAGGGTGCGCAAGAAGTTCCACACGCGATCTGGCCTGGGGGAGCGTGTGCGTGTATTTCAGGGGTGCGCAAGAAGTTTCACACGCGATTGGGCTGCGTGCAAGTATTACAGGGGTGTGCGAGAAGTTCCAAACGCGATTGCCCTGGGCGTGTTTATTTCAGGGGTGCGCGAGAAGTTCCACACGCGATCTGGCCTGGGGGAGCGTGTGCGTGTATTTCAGAAGTGCGCGAGAAGTTCCACACGCGATTGCCCTGGGCGCGTGTATTTCAGGGGTGCGTGAGAAGTTCCACACGCTATTGCCCTGGGCGCGTGTATTTCAGGGGTGCGCGCGAAGTTTCACATGCGATTGGGCTGCGTGCGGGTATTACAGGGGTGCGCGGGAAGTTTCACACGCGATTGCCCTGGGCGCGTGTATTTCAAGGGTGCGCGAGAAGTTCCACACGCGATCTGGCCTCGGGGAGCATGTACGTGTATTTCAGGGGTGCGCGAGAAGTTTCACACGCGATTGGGCTGCGTGCGGGTATTACAGGGGTGCGCGAGAAGTTCCACACGCGATTGCCCTGGGCGCGTGTATTTCAGGGGTGCGCGAGAAGTTCCACATGTGATCTGGCCTGGGGGAGCGTGTGCGTGTATTTCAGAGGTGCGCGAGAAGTTCCACACGCGATTGCCCTGGGCGGGTGTATTTCAGGGGTGCGTGAGAAGTTCCACACGTGATTGCCCTGGGCGCGTGTATTTCAGGGGTGCGCGAGAAGTTCCACACGCGATCTGGCCTGGGGGAGCATGTGCGTGTATTTCAGAGGTGCGCGAGAAGTTCCACACGCGATTGCCCTGGGCGCGTGTATTTCAGGGGTGCGCAAGAAGTTTCACACGCGATTGGGCTGCGTGCGGGTATTACAGGGGTGCGCGAGAAGTTCCACACGTGATTGCCCTGGGCGCGTGTATTTCAGGGGTGTGTGAGAAGTTCCACACGCGATCTGGCCTGGGGGAGCGTGTGCATGTATTTCAGAGGTGCGCGAGAAGTTCCACACGTGATTGCCCTGGGCGCGTGTATTTCAGGGGTGCGTGAGAAGTTTCACACGCGATTGGGCTGGGCGCGTGTATTTCAGGGGTGCGCGAGAAGTTCCACACGCAATCTGGCCTGGGGGAGCGTGTGCGTGTATTTCAGAGGTGCGCGAGTAGTTCCACACGCGATTGCCCTGGGCGCGTGTATTTCAGGGGTGCGTGCGAAGTTTCACACGCAATTGGGCTGCGTGCGGGTATTTCAGGGGTGCGCGGGAAGTTTCACACGCAATTGGGCTGCGTGCGGGTATTTCAGGGGTGCGCGCGAAGTTTTACAGGTGATTGGGCTGCGTGCGGGTATTTCAGGGGTGCGCGGGAAGTTTCACACGCGATAGGGCTGCGTGTGGGTATTTCAGGGGTGCGCGGGAAGTTTTACACGCAATTGGGGTGCGTGCGGGTATTTCAGGGGTGCGCGCGAAGTTTCATACGCGATTGGGCTGCGTGCGGGTATTTCAGGGGTGCGTGGGAAGTTTCACATGCGATTGGGCTGTGTGCGGGTATTTCAGGGGTGCGTGGGAAGTTTCACACGCGATTGGGCTGCGTGCGGGTATTTCAGGGGTGCGCGGGAAGTATCACACGCGATTGGGCTGCGTGTGGGTATTTCAGGGGTGCGCAGGAAGTTTTACACGCGATTGGGCTGCGTGCGGGTATTTCAGGTGTGCGCGCGAAGTTTCACACGCGATTGGGCTGCGTGCAGGTATTTCAGGGGTGCGCGGGAAGTTTCAGGGGTTACACGCGATCTGGCCTGGGGGAGCGTGTGCGTGTATACCAGGGGTGCGCGGAATGTTTTACACACAATTTCAGCAGGGTACGTGTATTTCAGGGGTGCCGGGGAGTCCTACATGTGATTTGCCAGTGTGGGTCCTCCCAGGTGTTCCCTGTACACCCTCCACGGCCCCTGCAGGCAGCCCACACCACAGAGGACTACCCTGCATCCCTGGTCATGTCCCGCAGGCAGCCCACCCAACATGGGCATGCCCCCCCAGCAAAGGCACATGTCTCCTTGCCCTAATGATCACAAACTCATGTCCCCTTGCACCCCCACCCCCAGAATTGCGGGGCACCTGCCAGCAGGCCCCCCACCCATGTCCAACTCATGTTCCCCACCCCGCCCAATGTAAATAATGCAAATGAACACATGTCTGTCACACACAATGGCTGCAAGCGAATGTTAAAACACGCAACATGACATGCATGAAAGCAATGAGATGATACGACACATTGAAGGATGAAAATAAAAATGTATTGAAAATCAACTTGAATGGAAATGAAATGAGAAAAACCACAAAGCAAAACAACCAAAAGAAGATGAATGTCCATGAAAAAAATCAAAAACACACAGCACAATCAAAATGAATGGTGTCCAAAGTCACAGTCAGAAAAGTAATCCAAGTGTAAATGATAAACAAAAAACATTGCTCCATGGCGATGAAAAAAATCCAAAAAATAAAAAAATCCATTGAAGAACTATTTACAAGATAATCCCGGGTCCATGAGCCCAACCAAATGAAACCTAACTATGACAACTAACTAAAAACTGAACTACATACAAAAATGTGGCGCATTGTCCAATCGCAACCAAATAAAAAAAAAATTACAGGAAACCTAACACTAACTATATAACTATATACAAAGGCGGCGGGCAAGTCCAGCGGCTCACTCCATGGTGTTCCGGGCCAGGGCATCATCTAACTCCTGTTCGATGTCCCGGAGGCGGTCCTGTTCCATGGCCCGAGGGTCTGCAGGGACGACGCCGTCTCCTCCTCCAACCCCCTGCGGATTGCCTCGAGGCACTCGGCCCGCCTCAGGGCCCTCCGCATGGAGTTCTCCGCCCTGACCATTGTGAGCCGCGCCTCTTCCGCCCGCCGCCGCTCCGCACCTATATGCTGGCCCAACCACTGCCACACGGAAGACACTTCCCGTCCTGGGTCCTCCTGCCCTCCGGCCGATGCCTGCCCCTCCGATGTTGATGGCCCCGAGCCATGATGCCTCCCACGTTGACTCCGCTGCTGCCTCCGACACCACTGCCTCTGCCAGCACGACGGCATCCAGGCTGATGGAATCCACCGACGCCGTCGTGCACGTGCCCTGCCTGATGATGCCGGCACATCCTCCATCTGCTGGGGTACAGTTGCTGTGGTGTCCACCCCTACTGGACCTCTGACTCCCGACTGTGGCAGGGATGGGATCCCCACCGAGCTGGCTGCACTGGTCAGGGCAGGTCCACAGGGGCCCCTGGTGGCATCTGGGCCGGAAGACGGCAAGGAGAACGACTGGCATATAGTCTCCACAGAGGAGGAGAGGGCCGACAGATTGACAGACACATGCAGGAAACCCCCGAACATGGACAATCCCAATTGGGCCACGTCGGCATGGTGCTCTTCGTGATGACGTGCATGCTCCTCCTGGGAAGCACGCACGGCATCACGAATCACAGCTGTGCGCATCGCGACCCCAATCAGGACCTTCTCCATACGGCCAGGGGTCCCCTCGTCCGCAGGTGGAGGGGAGTCAGATGACATGGACATCCCCTCTACCTGCGGACGGGCCTGGGACGGGGCATCCCTGCTGGTGCATGGTGGTGCACCCACAGGGTCAGCGACAGCGACATGCACAGGCCCCTCCACGGTGACCTGTGCTGCCTCCTGCCCCTGCCCCTGGACTGTACCACTTGCACCAGCAGGGATGCCCCCACCAGGCCCCATGTGCGCCTCAGTGGCGGCCTCCTCCTCCTCTGTGGAAACCACCAACCTGGATGGCTCCTCACCGTCTTCCGCCGTAGCAGGCCCCTGTGGGGGCTCACCCACCCCTTCCGCTGCAGCCGTGGGGGCATCCCCGCCGCCTTGCTCCACAGCGCCGTCTCCGCCCTCTTCTTCACTAGCCGCTGCGTAGAGGGAGACATAGAACACAAGCATCAGGGTACTGTACAATGGTCCCCTAGACAGGAAGCAATAGAAGATGAGTGCCACTGTCAGAGTACACTTCCATCATGTCCCTCCACAACACATGTCAGTCCAGGCAAAACACACACAGTGAGAGTCATGGTGCATGCCATGGACATTTCCATACATGTCCAATGGACTCTCGAAACATACAATGTAATGGAACTCACATGCATCATGGGTCATGCCTATCACATGCACACACTTCACCTCAGTCACATCCATCTGGCCCCGTACACCCCAATCACAGTGGATACAAGGATGACTAGGCTGCATCAGTGAATCTGTAAATTGTCACAGACATGTGTCATGCATCCCTGGCATTCACAAGTCACAGACACGCAGGTCAGGCACACAGACATGGATACCATATATGTACCTGGCATCAGCACCCATCCCTCACCCCCACCCATGTCCAGGAACAGAGACTGCCATGCTCTCATGTGTACAATCTGCATAGGGCTCCCCATGTCGCATTTAAACACATGCAACAACCGTGCGGTTCACACATTACTGGTCGCACATGCATTACCATGATGTCCCTGCACACATACATGCGTACATGGCCTATGTCACATATACAGGCAAGTATCAGACAACCAGCACACTGCAACATGCCCTGTCTCACACAGCAATGCTTGGCCACTTACCGCTCAACTCCAGACGGGTCTCCCTTTCAAGGACCTGGGCGTGGAGCACTGGGTGTACGCGTTCCAGGACCCTCATCTGGATGGAACTCATGCGGCCTCGGCCCCCCTCCACGAGGCGCCGGGACTTTATGAGGGTCCTGGACCTCAAGTCCTCCCAGCGCTTCTTGACCTTCTGGATGGTGCGGGTTGCCACCCCCTCCGCGTTGATGGCAACCACACAGTCGGCCCAGATCCTCTCCCGTCCTTCCTTGTTGGTGCGGGACGATCCGAAGAGGGCATCATACTGCCCCAGGACTTGCTCCACCAGGACACCAACTTCGGTGGCAGTGAAGCTGGTGCCCCTCTGCCCCTCTGGCCGGGGGTTGCCACTGGTGCCAAATGTTGATGTGCCCGACATGGCAACCCCAGGGGCAGGAGTGGGTGGGCAACTGGGTCCTGGGGCTGTGCTGTGGAGCGATGTTATCCGAGTCGGGAGTCTTCTGTTCCAGCAGGGGTGGACACAGCAACTGGACCCCTGCAGATGGCTGATGTGCAGGCACCAAATGGCAGGGCACGGTGGCAGCAGACAGGCAGGCAGGCAGGCAGCAGCAGATGGCACGTGGGAGGCTGCTCGGGGCACTGGGGGGCAGTAATTCGGCCTTCTGGGCAGGAGCGTGGTCTTCCGTGTGTTTTCGCGTGGCCAGCTTGATACGGAGTGATTTGGCACGTGAAAATCCTGCACGTCAGCGTGAAAATCGAGGAAAGGCCCTTAGCGCGTAAGCGCGTCAGCACGCGTATGCGATTTCATTGGACCAAAGGCCCTTACAGCGTAAGCGCGTCTGTGACGTTTCGCACACGGGTGTTGCCCTGGCAGGGCTTGGAGATCCCGCGTGCCTTTAAACTGCTCTGTACGTGCTTTTCGTGCGGTGTGTGTGTTTTCCATCCGTTGGGGTTCACAGGCTATTACTTCACAGCGGGTGTTGGCTACGCGTTCTTCTACACGCAAGGCAGACGGTGAGTGGTACCCCGCTCCCCCCCAGGCCCGATCGCGTGAAAAACTTCACACGAACCCCTGAAATACACGTAGCCCGCTCCCCCAGGCCCGATCGCGTGTGAAAACACCCGCGAGCCCCTGAAATACATGTTGCCCGCTCCCCCAGGCCCGATCGCGTGTGAAAACACCCGCGAGCCCCTGAAATACACGTACCCCGCTCCCCCAGGCCCGATCGCGTGTGAAAACACCCGCGAGCCCCTGAAATACACGCGCCCAGGCCAATCGCGTGTGGAACTTCTCGCGCACCCCTGAAATACATGCGCCCAGGCCGATCGCGTGTGGAACTTCTGGCGCACCTCTGAAATACACGCGCCCAGGCCTATCGCGTGTGGAACTTCTCCCGCACCTCTGAAATACACGCACACGCTCCCCCAGGCCCGATCGCGTGTGAAACTTCCCGCGCACCCCGGAAATACCCGCACGCAGCCCAATCGCGTGTGAAACTTCCCACGCACCTCTGGAATACACGCACACGCTCCCACAGGCCCGATCGCGTGTGTAACTTCTTGCGCGTGTAGGACTTTGGTGCACATTTTTTTCCTGCGCAGGGACGCTACCGCCTGCTTTCGTGTGGCGGACATGTATGGGCCTGTGCGCATCTTTGGCCGTGCGCTGTTTTTCCCTATTCGATTCCATGAATACGTGTTGTAGGCGAGCGTGTGGGCGTTCTACGCACTTGCCTCCTGTACTTCCCCCGTGACGCCCACATTTTCACGAGTTGTTCCCCATTCTGCGTGTGACGCCCCGTGTTACGCCTACTTTTGTTATGTGCGCCGCGCTATGTGCGAATTCGCTGTGGCCTTATCGCACGGCGTTCGATGACCTGTGCGCCAGCGTGCGCCAGCGTGCCCCGCGCACTTTTTCAGCGCACATCCCAGTTTTTGCGCGTGCACGGACTTCCATGAATAGATGTGCAATGTTTTCTGTGCGATAATCGCACTTGCACTGCGATTTTCGCTATTTCACTGCGAATCGCACGTTTTCGCATGCGTGCGCCGTTTTTTCGGCGCACGTTGATTCCATGAATCGGCCTGTTGGTGTGTATCTGAACATCACCTATTAGGTTTCTACAATCAAACATAATATGTGGACACACTTTCGTTGTATATTCTTATTACAATATTCTCCTCTTCTTTGGGAAAACCAACGTGCCAACACTAGACATGTGTTTCTAGAATCTATACATTTCACAAGAATACAATCAAGTTAATTTCCTTTGTGTTTCTTCTCAGATTCTGTCTTCAGGACACTGTTTCTTTATCATGTAGTCACATTTGAAACGTGTTGCATACCAGGGGCACCCTTGTACTTCCAAAAATAGATCTAAACAAATTTAAAACAAGACGGACATCTATATCAGATATTATGTGTGATATCATGTAATGTGTAACGAGGCAGAGCTACTACATACATAATCTCTTTTTACTTATTAGCCGGTGGGACAATTTTCACTCAAGCCCTAATCATCCCTAGATCTGGGCAGTAACCAACCCCAAAACATGAGTTGTGTGCTTCATCTGTAGTTATATCAACATGCGCATATCCATGTTACATGCAATTTCTATATAATGATCATACATCTAATGTGTCACAAAAGAACATGGTCATGCATCTTCTATGGTGGTCATTATTATTTGCTCATCACATTTTCACTCACTTGTAAATGTGCTTCGATCTTATGCGCGGATTATTCACTTCATTTCCTTGGTAATTTCATTCAAACACTTCTATTACAAGAACACGTGTTGCTGATTTGCCGCGGTCTATCTAGTAATCAATCACAGTAAACAGTTCTATATGACTACACCGAATATCAACCTGTATCAAAACTACAGAGCCACGTGATACTGATTTACCGTGATCTACCCAGAAATTAATCACAAGGAACTACACCAAGTGTGAACCCATTATACAACAATATCGCAGCCTCTTCTAATGCTTACCGCTAAATGGGAAAGCCAAACACAACTTCCTCGTTTCTTTCCCCGTTGATCTCAAGTTGTCTACTCGCAATCTTCAACGGTCCATGTCAACCCACCTCTAAACACAGTAAAACACCATTAGCATCGCTCTTACTATCCATAGGGTAGCGTTCTATTCAATCAAATTCTCCCCTCGCGTTACCTTAATGAAGGAGTCTCAAGGGTCTATCGTTCGTCCTCTTCCAAAGTTACTTCTACGGTGACGAACGGTCACGTGTATTAATATACCACCTGACCGCCGAGAGCGGGGTTACGCGCCATCGGGTCACAACGTTTTTTCATCTTGTGACCATGGGGCGTGATGACAGAGGACTACTGACAGCCCAGGTGCTCATGGGCTATGTAGTATTTACCTCAAATCACTGTTTTGTCCCTGACGTAACCAGCTGCTCTTCGGCTTCATGTGTGCAATAGAGACGGATTTATGCATAATGAATACTGTGTGCGGCATGCGGGAACCAAAGTGTTTCGAGTACACAAAAACACATGTACAATATATTCCATACGTGACAGATCTAAAGACACCCAATTTTTGAGCATTGAAGAGTATCAATGTATAAACAAGCCCCATTCAATGGCCACATTTAAACCATCCTTGACCGTATCGAGGTCAAAAATCCACTTTTGTTCAATTTTTCTTAGCTTCAGATCTCTGTCCCCCCCTCTCGGATGGGGGCTAATTATCTGAATGATGGTCCAATGAATGTCTTCATGGGTGTGTTTTGCTGCAATAAAGTGTGCTACTAACTGTTTGTCGGGGACCTTATTCTTGACACAGGATCTGTGTTCACAGATCCTTTGTCGTACGGGTCTCTTAGTCTTCCCGATGTATAGCAAACCACATGGGCAACTTATAACATACATTGCCCATTTCGTGTTACAAATGGAGAAGTGTTTTAACGTCCACTTTCTACCTTTTAATTCAATCTCTTTGATGTTCAATGTGAGATTGCACACTGAACATTTGCCGCACTTGTAATAGCCCATCACTGGTTGTGTATTCCACAGAGTTGACTGTGTGGCAATTGTTGTTGGATCTATAGCTTTGTATGTATGGACCAATTTATCCCGTAGGTTTGTCATGCGTTTAAACGCAAAACGGGGCTTTACTAATGAAAAATCTTCTGTGTTGATCATCCCCCAGTTTTTCAATGTACTGCCTCGCAGTGCATTGCTGATCGGTGAAAAATTTGACACACAGGTGATTTTATCTTCTTTGGGCCGCACCTGTTTTTTCAAGCACTCTTGTCTGTTTGTGTTCCTGGCTCTCTTAAAAGACCTGCATATTACATGCAGAGGATAACCTCTTGCTTTCAACCTAGATGATAAATCCTGTCCATTTTTGTTGAAATCTTCTTTCCGGCTACAATTTCTCCTGATGCGTAAGAATTGTCAAAAGGGCAAATTCTCATGCATGCTAGCCGAATGATAACTATTGAACAGTAATAAGGAGTACTTATTGGTGGGCTTTCTGAAGAGGGTGGTGCCCATAGTGTTATTCTCTCCTTTATAGATTTCTAAGTCTAGAAACGCAATTCTTTCAACACTAAATGACATAGTGAAGTTGATACATGGTTCTTGTTGGTTAATCCGTTGGAAAAAGAGCTCTAGCTCTTGTGTGTTCCCTGACCATAGCATGAAAACGTCATCGATTTATCTATGCCATGTTTTCATCATATGTTTGAATGGGTTACACTCCGCGTATACTGAACAACACTCTAGGTCATCCATAAACAGGTTCGCCAGATCTGGGGAGAAAGTCGAGCCCATGCTGGTGCCGTGTTGTTGTAAATAAAAAGTGCCATCTACGATGAAATAATTATTGGTCAAAGCCAATCTAATGCACTCAGTAATGAAGTCAGATGGAACAGTTATGTCTTGTCTTTTTTCCAAGAAAGTGTGCATGATGTTGATACACTTTGTCTATGGAATACTCGTGTATAAGGCCTCTACATCAAGTGTCGAAGGACAAGCGATGAAGGATTTAGCAGACAATAAACTTTTTGTAATAAAACCAGCAGATAAGGGCGGTGGTTTGGTATTGTGGGGAATTGAATCCTACAATGCGGAAATCAATAAACAACTAAACAATCTAGTGTTTTATAAACCCCTGCCAGGAGATCCCATATCTAGGATCCTTGAAGAGATAAAAAGCCTCATGACTCATGCTGAACTACAGGGTTGGATTGACAGTGATGAAAAAGCATTTTTGATCCAACATGATCCTGTCATTCCAGCCTTGTATTGCCTACCGAAAATGCACAAGAGTTCGACATGCCCACCAGGGAGGCCGATTGTAGCCGCCATCGGCTCCATCCTTAAACCCCTCTCCATTTACACCGATTTTTTCCTAAGACCATTTGTCATTAGTATGCGTTCATATATTCAAGATACGACACATATGATTCATATCTTGGAAAGTATCGAAATAACACCTGAAGATATTTTTGTGACACTTAATGTAGAGGCCTTATACACAAGTATTCCACAGACAAAGTGTATCAACTTCATGCACACTTTCTTGGAAAAAAGACAAGACAAAACTGTTCCATCTGACTTCAGTCCTCTGTCATCACGCCCCATGGTCACAAGACGAAAAAACGTTGAGACGCGATCACGCGTAACCCCGCTCTCGGCGGTCAGGTGGTATATTAATACACGTGACCGTTCGTCACCGTAGAAGTTACTTGGGAAGAGGACGAACGATAGACCCTTGAGACTCCTTCATTAAGGTAACGCGAGGGGAGAATTTGATTGAATAGAACGCTACCCTATGGATAGTAAGAGCGATGCTAATGGCGTTTTACTGTGTTCAGAGGCGGGTTGACATGGACCGTTGAAGATTGCGAGTAGACAACTTGAGAGCAACGGGGAAAGAAACGAGGAAGTTGTGTTTGGCATTCCCATTTAGCGGTAAGCATTAGAAGAGGCTGCAATATTGTTGTTTAACGGGTTCACACTCGGTGTAGTTCCTTGTGATTAATTTCTGGGTAGATGACGGTAAATCAGTAACACGTGGCTCGGTAGTTTTGATACAGGTTGATATTCGGTGTAGTCATATAGAACTGTTTACTGTGATTGATTACTAGGTAGACCGAGGCAAATCAGCAACACGTGTTCGTGCAATAGAAGTGTTTGAATTAAATTACCAAGGAAATGAAGTGAATAATCCGCGCATAAGATTGAAGAAAATTTACAAGTGAGTGAAAATGTGATGAGTAAATAATAATGACCTCCATAGAAGATACATGACCATGTTCTTTTGTGACACATTAGATGTAGGATCATTATATAGAAATTGCATGTAACATAGATATGTGCATGTTGATATAACTACAGATGAAGCACACAACTCATGTTTTGGGGTTGGTTACTGCCCAGGTCTAGGGATGATCAGGGATTGAGTGAAAATTGTCCCACCGGCTAATAAGTAAAAAGAGATTATGTATGTAGTAGCTCTGCCTTGTTACACATTACATGATACCACACATGATATCTGATATAGATGTCTGTCTTGTTTTAATTTTTTTTAGATCTTTTTTTGGGAGTACAAGGGTGCCCCTGGTATGCAACACGTTTCAAATGTGACTACGTGATAAAGAAACAGTGTCCTGAAGACAGAATCTGTGAAGAAATACAAAGGAAATTAACTTGATTGTATTTTTGTGAAATGTATAGATTCTAGAAACACATGTCTAATGTTGGCACGTTGGTTTTCCCAAAGAAGAGGAGAATATTGTAATAAGAATATACAACGAAAGTGTGTCCACATATTATGTTTTCTTGTACAAACCTAATGGGTGATGTTCAGATACACACTTAATGAATTGGTGTATTTTTCTGAGAACCTTTAGGGTTCTTTTTAGATGCATCACTGGTGTTTTTTTACCTTTTTTATGACTGTGATAGACATTAAAATATGTGTTATTTTTTTAAAGGCCTTGTGTGTCTGCTTATATATTGAATGGGCAGCTTGTATGTATAGCGGGCATATGCTACAGACAAACTCATAGCCTGAGTGGGAGGAAGCCGTTGCTGTGGGATTGTGTTTGTTGTGATACAGTTTAGTCCTCACCCACACGGCCCCTAAAAAGAGGACTATATAGCTTGGTTTAGCTAACCCCTAATAAAATTGGACACATACATTAAATATTTGATGGGTTATTTTTACATTCAATTCCCATCTCTGTGAGAGCTGTCTTTGTCATTCTGTGGAATTTTATCACTTTTAATCATAACAGTTTGGACTAACAATTTCTATTTCAGTACATATCTGGGCGATTATCACTAGAGCATGGGTATACAATGTTAGACATGCAGCATTAATAGTTTTGCTGCAATTAGAGTTTTTCTGTAACTTTGATTCCTTACGTAGTACAGGGTTCATTAATGTCTTCAAAGCAAGGGCCTAAAATTAGATTAATAACTACTCATTTTTAGATTTGTCCTCCTTCATGTTGCAAAGTTAAAGAGTTTCAAACTTAATCACAAATAGGCATTGAAACACCAAACGTTCTGGGCATTTGTATTTGTAACTTTCCTTTCAACAGGCAACAGCTGTCACATTCCTTTGATCAGGGAGGAGTGTCCTCCTCCTTGAGAGGGAAGCTCCCCTGTAGAGATCAGTAGGTAGCCTGCCATTGTCCTTGGCTGTGCCAGAGATGAAAGTCTGATGAGCTGATTGTTGTCAATATGCGAGAACCTGCAGCATCCATTAAGCCTTCCTGTAGCAGGGGAGTGTCATCCTGAGGTGTCATCTTTCCCAGGCTGGGCCCTGTCAAGTCAGAATTAAATAGTTAACTCAAACTGGGTTACTTTAAAATTCACTTTATGGTCTTTCATTTAAAACATATAAAACTGAACACAGTTTATAAGGGATTTGGACATTTTAAGAATTAAGCCCTTCATAAAAACATGTTTTTAAATAGTCAAATTTTGCAATTTCTCATGGGGTAAAAGCACATTTAAAAGGAGTCTTTTACATCAAAGTTTCCTTTGCAGCATACACATCTATTCAGCACCATTTCTGTCCTTGAGTGCTGGAATTTGTTTGCAGCCTGGAAGTAAGTAGTCAGCCTATGCTTAGAGTTTTCTCTGCACAGCTGGAATTGTTGTATGTTGCCACTTTTATCCACATTTTCCTGTGTAACTGAAAACAAACTGTTGCTGGACTGGTTTTTCATAAAATACATTTCTTAGCTGCTGTCAGTCAGTGAGGCCCGGTTGCTCTGAGCGACCTGGAGGATCTTTGATTTCAGTACACTTTTAATTTCAATGGTTCACTTTGAAAATGACTGAATTTAGCACCAAATCAGCACTTTGAAGGTTGCAATTGATTGGGTAAGCTGCATTTTTAAGGGCATTTTTGTTTTTTAGCCCACTTCTGTGGCCTTGCTTCATGTGCAGCTCCCACTGGCATTCTTCTTCAGTGAGTTATGTTTTTACACCAACTTTGACTGCATGTGGCAGGGGTGTGCAGCCTTTGGTGATGGTGGGCCATGAACAGTTTTGCAGCTTTTCTGCACGCACATGGGTTAGCACTTCCATTTTTGGCTGTTTCTTTCCCCATTGGCAAAGGGGTGCAGTGGGGCACATCGGCATGCGTAAAAATATCTCACAGCATGCTTCCGGTGATTGCTTCTGGTAAGTGCTTCCGGTGAGTGCTGATCAGCCGGTGATACTGGCCCTCATTACAAGCTGGGCGCAAAGGGATACTGGGCACCGGTAATGACACCAGTGCCGGTAATCCCTTTGCACCCTATTCCGAGGTCTGTCAGGTGTCTTGACCCACGTTTGAACTATTATGCTACAACATTTGGTGCTGTGGGCTTAGAAAATCCAAGATGGCCGAAAAGCCCACATTTGCGCCAGAATCCAGGAAAACCGCGCAGTTTTGCGCACACCAAAATGGTCGCCTGACCTGCCACCCACCAGTGCGAGCGTGAGGGGCCAGAAGTGCCATGAGTGAAACGTGGTGCCAAAGGAAAAACAGCAGTGCTCAAAAAGCACTTTAAAATCACATTTGTTTCTCTTAAATGCAAGCTCAAAATGCCTATTTCAAACATTGCAAGATATTCAAAAATCTTACTGAACACCAGCAGACGTCTGGTAGAATGAAGTCTTGTGTGCATACCAAATCTGGAAAGATAAGGAGCCTAAAATAATGTTCATAACAAAACTGGCTGAGCTGTGGATGGCAGCAGCTTAAGTGAAATTGGACTTAAAGCCACTAAAATCAAAATGTTGAAAATAAATGAGTGACCTACTTTTGAGTGTCACATAGGTTGCAACTTTTTAAATGTCATAGTTTTGAACTTAGAATCAGCGTTCTAGCTGCATGGGTAAAAATTGTAAGTTAGATTTGAATGAAGAAAACTGGAACAAAAGTGACATTTAGCTGAAGCCTGGCTTGAAGAGATTGAATTCTGCCCGGCAACTACCCCCGACAGGAGTTGAAACTTGCCCAGCAACTGCATTCACAGGCCTGGCTGCCTTCTGCTGTTCACACCAAAAGGAGATCACACCTCTTTGATTGAATTGGGGGAGGATTACCTGGGACTGCAGGAAACAGAACAATGAACTTTCCTTGGCTCAGGCAAATGCTAAATCAGGGGGTCGTAAATGGCTTCCTCTTGGAAGGAAATGGGAGGGGCGCTGCCTCTGGGAGCCACCTGAGCTGGAGGCGGGGACAGACAGAAATTCCCCCATGTGCTTTGGAACCTAAACCACACCCATCTGGGCCAGAGCATATTTTAAAAAGATGGATAATTCATAGTACGGAAGTGTCCAAATTATGTAAATAATATCATTATTTCTGTGATTTTTCTGTGCACATTTTAAGAGGTGTTAGGACTCGGTGGTATGTTCTGGGGAGTAGTAGCGGAAAATAGGGTGTTACTCCAAGTGTCTGTATGTTAAAAATCTGACACTTCATCATCTGACGCCCATATTCCTTGCGCACATTTATGTAAATTCTGGGAAAGTTTAGAGGTTGTGTTCTGGATGAGAAGGGCAGAATTCTGTCAGAAGTGGATACAACATCTTACAAAGACAGGGATTGGATGGTTTGGTGCTACAGAAAATATGTTAACTGGACATATAATATTAGAAAAATTGTACATAGATAAATACGCATTTGGATCAAAAATAGATTTGTGTGCAAAGTGATAAGGGGAGTGTTCTTTCTGTATGCCATAAAAATGACACCGGATGACTCACAACTCTGTTCTCCAGTGAGAGCACAGAAAATCCGCTAACCTATCAGGATCTTCAGAGGGTTGGGCATAGAAAGTCAGCCTTCCCCCCACTTTCAAAAGACATAAAATGAGCCACTGAGACCCAGGTGGAGACATTCACTTTCCACTTCAAACTGATTTCTTGCGAAGCACTTTGCCGGACCAGACAATATCCAGAAGACTCCAGAACCAGAACTTAGAATCCAGACTTCAGAACTTGCAGCAGAGAGGCCTAGTCCAAAAGCTGAATCCTTCTCAGCAGGCCTCAGAATCCAGCCACCTAACCAAACTATTCAACAGCCGGGCGAGCTGTATGATTCTGGCTAGAACCCTGTGCCAGAACCATCTCCGGACCCGGAAAGCGAAGCTGTATCCAGAACCACAGTTCCAGAAGACCCAGACCAGACCGCCGTGCAGTGCCGAGTGCCAGACCCAGACCAGATAGCTGTGACTTCAGAACCACCCGCCAGGAGTCCAGTCCAAACCTGACCAGACCTTGACGGCCTATTTCAAATTTATAGTGTGAGTACCCAGCCAGAACTGTGCATAGTCATCTATTAGTTTAAAATAAGCTTATCCCATCCAATTCAACCTGCCTAGAACTGCATTAGAAATCGTGTGTTCATTCTGTGATTTCAAACCTGTGAAAGTGTCAGTTGCCATTCTGAATCATTATTTCATTTCTGAAATCTACCTCCACAAAGTCGTCCGTATCTTTTGAACCAAGTGTGCCAGGAACGAGATTTAACTTTCATATTGAAGCTAAGATCAGATCCTCAGCTTTCCAACAAGCCCTAAACCGACTTTCTACTCCTTATAGTTTTTCTGTAATCGCGCTCGACGCATTTGGAAAAAGTGCTGCGAATTGCAATTTGAATCAAATTTCTCCACCTGTCAAAATCGCTGTCTTTTGCTGGCAACTGCTGAAATCAGTTTTCAATCTGATAATCATTCCTGATTAATTGCTAGTGTTGACCTGAATTAATTCAAAGTAGCTGTCACCTACCCTGAATCTCCTAAAGGGAATTAAAATCATTTTTAGCATATTTTCACTTCATTGCAAATCACATTAAAAATATTTCTGCATGTTTTACAAGCATACCGGTTGCTCCAAGATTGCTAGGGGGGAACTGAATTTGTATTGCATTTGATTGTATTCCTGAAAATTGTGTGATCTCCTTCCATCTCCTTATATTGCATAGGGGGGGAGTGAATTGTCAAAAGAAAAAGTGATCATATTATCTCTTGTGGAACCATCTCAGTTATTTCTGTGCTGCTTCTTTTCCATCATTGCATTTCCTTGAACCCATAAAAGCATTCTCAGCTACTTTATCCTCTCTATACCAACTCCTAAGTAATTAAAAAAGTGTGCTAAAGTAATATTATCCATTGTTGATCACTGTCATATTCATAAGTGTGCTATCAAATATTAATTTATTTATAAAAGGGTGATATGTATATATATTGTTTAATTTGTAAAATAAATCTTTTAATTTGCAAAACAAACCTACTTCTTGGCTCAGTGAGGTCAGGGGGATTCAAAGAGAGGGGCGTTATACAAGGGTTTATCATCCAGATCTATGAACTTGTCATAAAAATATATAAATAAGGGCTTCCCTTGGGCATCCCAGACTAGGCACTGACTTAGTTGGAGTACTGAATTGAAGTTGCTTAACAGGTCCCTTTGCGGGTCCTTCCTTAACGCCTGGTTTTAGCAGGCGTTAAGGACGGGACCCGCAAAGGGATACCGGGGTCAATAACGGTACCGTAATTTACGGTACTGTTATTGCCGCCTTCCCCCTTCCCATTTAGCCCTATGGGGGCTCAATGGGAATGGGGAATGGCTTTTCAAATAGGGATTTACCGGTCCCGCAATGGTCAGAATAGATCGGTAAGTCCCCATACCACCAAGTCGGTAGCGGTACCGGTATTGGTGCTAGTCATGGTGCTAATAGCGCCATGACTAGCACCAAACTCGGAATGAGGGCCACTGTGTTTTCTGCTCCACTGCTTAAACTGATTGACTGCAGAATATGGTTAGATTAAATCATTTGACTGCATATACTATGGTGGAAGCGTGGTAGGACATTTTACTTGCAGCCTTGAACATTCTTATTATACTGAAGACTCTCTAAAAGGCTTAAAACGAATATGTCCTTCTCTTCTAGAGAGAAGCCCATCCTACTTCCCAGAAGTCCTTATAACCGGATGCCCGCACGCTTCTGTGCGCGTGCTTCTGGTAAGTGCTTCTGGTGAGTGGTGTTCAGCTGTTCAGCTTAGCTGCTGAACAGCCGGGCAGTCCCTGGAGATCCCCCAGGTCTTTGACATCTGCTGTTATCATGGTAAGCACTCAGGGGGGCGTGGCTAACCGGCATGTAGAGAGGACGCAACTTCGGCGAGCTCCGCTAGATGTGCCACTTATAAGCTGTTTTCTACGGCTCTGAAACATTAAACAGACCCTGCGAAGCACCACGATTGTTGCGGACGCCTGCGGTAAGCTCCAGGACCCTCCACACTCGAGGGTGTAAGCCCGAAAGACTTGTTTTTGTCGCCCACGGATAACCGCTCGGCAAGGAACCAAGATGGCGGCTCTCACACACTGAGCCCGGGGAACCCAGCGCCAGCCCAACGGACCGCGGAACTACAAACCCGCACAACCACTTGTGAGAGGAAGAGGAAGAGCGATTTGGTGGCACAGCTGCCGAACGGGGCATCGGCGGCGTTGCATGGGCTACCGAGACACCCGAGGGACTGTGAACGATAGGCACGACACAGGCCTCCGCACCTCGAAGTCGCAAGCCTCACCCGAGGCCACAAAGGAAAGCGCACATCGCCGAAACAGCCCTCAGCGCCCGAAGCCCACAGACATAGCCGGAACCAGGGAAATGTCACGCTCGAACAAATCGACGCCGAAGGGGGCTAAGTTCAAGCAGCGGCAGACCACCATAGACACTTTCACGGCCAACGGACTCCCCGACCCCGAGGCCTCAGACATGACATCTGTTGAGACGGAAACCGGCCCACTGTAACGGTGGCCGAACCCAGCAACACCCAACTACTGGAGGCCATTAAGACATTCCAAGCAATAATGGTGAACAAAATTGACGCCATGGCCACAGATCTGGGCCTCCTACGTCAGGATGTCCGATCCTTGGCTGGCAGAACCGGAGTGATGGAGACCCAGGTTCGCGAAAATACGGAAGCAAAAACCCAACTCCTACATGACGTAGATGGCCTCCAGCAGAGAGTCAAGAACTTGGAGGACAGAGCGGAGGAGGCAAAAGGGAGGGCTCGCTGCAACAACATCTGGCTTCTCGGCCTGCTGGAGGGCATTGAAGGCCCGGATCCCACCAACTACGTGGAGAACCTCCTGCTGCAGGAGATTGGCACGGAAAAGCTGTTGCAGGGCTTTTCCATAGAGAGGGCTCATAGGTCACTTGCGAAGAAACCACCACCAGGCGGTCCACCTAGGCCTATGATAGCGAAAGTACTGAATTACAGGGACTGAGAGGTCATTTTGGCGTATTCACGATCAGGTGGCCAGATCAAGAGGGACTCCGCCAAGATTGCGATTTATCCAGATTACACCTTCCAAGTACAGATGAGCAGAGCTCAGTTCATACATACGAAAGCCAGACTGAAAGCAGCAGGATTGCGGTACATGCTTCTATACACCTCAAGGCTAAAGGTAATACACAACAACAGTGCCCTCCTGTTTGACACCCCGGAACAGGCACAGGACTGGATGGACGGACAGCAACTACCTGACATCGAAGACAAAAGGCGAAAGCCGCATCGAACCGCCTCCCAAAAACCGCAGGAGAACTTTTCTTAATACAACTGCGTATCAGCAGAAGGACCTAGCCTATTAAACGGCTGATATGATCCTACTTGCGGAAAGCCGAAGCAAGAGCTCCCCCAACCCCCAGGAGTTTCTTTTTCAGGGTACGTTTACCCGCCCGTAGGGCACCCGAAGACCATGCCTGGTCCTAAGGAGCGGAAACGGGACCGTCAGAACGAGGGTCACCTCGCTGGACTAATTCTATGTTTTGGAAGTTTATTTAATGGGAGGGAGAAACGGAGAGTTAGCACCCACGTTGGGAAGTTTGAACAAAACACCGAGACCTCAGGATAACTGCGCGACAGATACATCATTAACAGGACCTCGACCGAGGCCGAGAAGGAGCAACGGACACCACGGCGCCTATGGCTGAAAAAATAAAAGTAATGACGTGGAACGTCAGAGGCATGAACAGCTTTGTGAAACAACGCTGGATACACGCATATTTGCGACGATGCAAGGTTGGAATTGCTATGCTTCAAGAGACACACCTGACGACGCAAAAACTGAAGGCACTAGCCAAGACATGGCGAGGGACCCTGATCGGATCCTCCTACTCCTCTTATGCAAGAGGGGTCCTGATTTGGATAGACCCGAACATCCCATTCAGAGTGGTGGGCACCAAGACGGAGGACGAGGGCAGGATGGCACTTGTGCAAGGTACCATGGAAGGGAAGGAACTATGCCTGGTTAGTACTTATGCTCCTAATCATGATGCCACCGCTTTCTTCCACTCCCTGTTTTCGCGACTGAGCCCTTATGTAAATTGCACTATGATTTGGGGGAGACCATAATTGCACCCTCGATCCCCTCAAAGACAGGTCTGATACTAAACACTCCTGCCCATCCCGCCCAGCCAAAATATTGCCTAAGTTAATAAGCCAGCTGTCACTATGTGATCTGTGGAGGGAACAGGGCCCTGAGCGAAGAGAATTTTCCTTCTTCTCCCCGCCACACAACGTCCACACTAGCCTGGACTATATTCTAGTCAGTTTGGGGCAGCAAGCCACGTTTAGCGATGCAAAATATTTGCCAAGGGTGTTGTCAGACCATTCCCCCATGTTGGCCACCTGGGAGGTATACCCGCCCAGACCCCCAATTCCCACGTGGAGACTTAGGGCCGAAGCCCTGCTCGATGCAGCCTTTTGCGAACACATAAAAGACAGTACCGATGAATACTGGCAAAACAACCTGGACAGTGTTGAATGCGTCGGTACCGCGTGGGAGGCATATAAGGTAGTCATGAGGGGAGAGATGATAGCCACGGTGGGGGGCGCCCAGAGGTCCATCACTAATTCCCTGGTTGGCGTGGAAAGGGAGTTGGGGGAGCTGGAGAGTAGGACAGATTCGACTCCAGAACATCTACAGGAAATTACCAAACTGCGACAAACCTGCCTGTCGCACTGGGAAACCTTGGGGAAACTAAGTTATGCTAAGTACACTGAAAGAACGCACATGCAGGGAGATAAACCCGGTAAACTCTTAGCTTGGCTTTACAAAAAGGAAACCCCTAGGACTCCCATTTGCCACATACTCAGACCTGACGGCACCACAGCACACACCCAGGCAGAGATTAACTCGGTCTTTTCCGAGTTCTATCGTGACCTATACTCCAAGACCCTGCCCCCCACTGACACCGAGATAGAGGACGTCCTGGATAACATAGAGCTACCCAAAATAGATAGCCCTAGACGTCCCAATCACCCCCGACGGGGTGAAAGCAATAATTAGATCCATAACATCTGGGAAAGCGCTGGGCATGGATGGCCTACCCGGGGAATTCTATAAGTCATATGAGGAGACCCTTGCCCTATTGCTAGCACAGGTATACAACAAGGCTTACAAACGCGGTATCCTCCCTGACTCCATGAGAGAAACCATAATAATCCCCTTGCTGAAACCTGGAAATGATGGGATGGACTGTGGGTCATATAGACCGCTATCTATGTTAAATGTAGATAACAAAATACTGACTGCACTCCTTGCTAATATATTACGTAGAGCGATCCCCTTGTTGATTCACCAGGACCAAACTGGCTATGTGCCAGGGCGCTCTATCACCGAAAACTTGCATAGGTTACACCACATAATATACAGCACCGAGCGAGGGCCTCAGAAATATGCTGTGGCGTCACTAGACGCCAACAAGGCCTTCGATTCGGTGAGATGGGAATGGTTATATGCCACCATGGTTAGGAGGGGGATCGGACCCACCTTCCTTAAGTGGACTCAATTGGTCTACACCAATCCCACGGCCAGAGTGCGCACAAATAAGACATACTCGGAGAAATGGCCCCTCTACAGAGGCACATGGCAGGGTTGTCCACTGTCCCCTATGCTATATATTATTGCCACGGAGTCTGTAGCTGCATATCTCCGGCAAGAGTACGGAGACGGAGGCATCGAACTTGGCTGGAAGACACACTTTGTCTCTATATTCGCAGGCGACATGCTGCTGTACCTGCACAACCCGGAGCACCTCCTGCCCTACATTTTAGAGACTTTAGATGGTTTCCACAATCACACGGGCATTCAGATCAACAAAGATAAGTCTTGTCTCTATCCCCTTGCTGCATTGTACAGAGAGGAGCACAGATCCCTGCCCCCTCTAGACCTTCAATGGCAGGTGACATCGTTTAGATGCTTGGGTGTTACCATACACCGTAACCCTAGCACCGAACACATTCTTAACACGGTTAGGGCTAAAGATCCCTTGCAAAGTCCAAGGATTTCTGGTAAAGCTCCCACTCTCAGTTGCGGGGCGGGCGGGTCTCCTCAAAATGGTGGAACTCCCCCGTTTACTGCATTGCTTTTCCAACGTCCCCTTCAACATCCCTCGCTCCTTTTTCAGAGACATAAACAAACTCTGTAGGGGGTTCCTTTGGAAGGGAGGTAGGCACAGGGTGGGGCTGGACATTCTCCATAGACCCTATGAGAGGGGTGGATTGAAGGTCCCTAATTTCCAACTTTACTACTTGGCTAGCCAACTAAGGCATGTGACGCAATGGATGGCAGATGAAACCACCTCTGACACACGACTTCTCCAACCAGCTCTGCCTCGTCTGTTACTCCGAGACTTACTATGGGTTGAGAAGGGGCTCTGAGACATTACCCATACCTGGTTAGACTTGGATCCCAGCTCTGGAAGCGGGCCTGTAAATCAGTGGGGGCGACAGACCCGTATTCCCCGCAGATCCCCATTGAAGCAGTCATGGCTAAACTCTCATGGGGACACACGGAAATATGCACCCAGTGGGAACCCTATGGGGTGGCAGTATTAGGAGACCTCACTTATGAACAGGAGCTCATGACATTCACTGACCTCAGCGAGTCCACAGGCCTGCCCACAGGCCAGTTTTTGCTCCACAGAGCAGTGACACAGGTCATGAAGGACAGATGGCCGGAGGCCACCGACCAAGTCATGGAGAACGATATCATTGAGTCGATGTTGGACACTGCTGAGGGGGGCCACGCAACCTCCAGACTATACGAAGCCCTACTACAGGGCACTACCAAGAATGAATTTAAATGCAGAGAGAGGTGGGAGACTGAATTGGGCCTTGCATTTGAGGACAAAGCATGGGAGAGAATAACTCACTACCATAAAAAAATCTCTAGAAATGCTCGCCTCCAACTCATCCAACTGTACATTACCAACAGGGCCTACCTTACACCTGATGCCATATCGAGGTTCAAAGGAGCCACAACCCAGACATGCCTCAAATGCAATGAGCCGAGGGCGGGAATGACCCACATGTTCTGGGGCTGCCCGACGGTCCAGAGGTTCTGGGCCCAGGTGAAGGAGAGGGTAACAAACGCAGAGATTGAAGTGGAAATTCACGAACCAGCAGCCTGTGTTTTGGGAAGGTATAAGCGAAACAGTAAGAATAAGCCCCTAAATAAACTCAAAGACTTGATATACATCACAGCGAAAAGACGCATAGCCATGGGATGGAAAAGCGCTGGAGGCCTAAGCAAGGCCCTTTGGTGGGGTGACCTCAAAAGATGGATAGCCGCTGAGACCGTGGCCTGGGAGACAGCGATTCAGGTACAGAGGCTGGACTCCAGTGATGAACTACCCCGATGGGTGGCGTTAACAGTGCCATTGCTCCACCCAGCGGCTCAAGACAGCACCTCGGTCAGTACGGACAGTCCCGGCCCAACGCGAGGTCCAGAAGAATAAAGTGGATGTACCTGAGGTCTTGGAGGGATGGGGGTGGGGCGGGAGAGTTGGGAATGTTGTTATGTTGTTTTTTGGATTATGCATATTGCATTGACTAATCAATGATCCTTTGTTGGTCACTACTTGTTGAAAATCCAATAAAGATATTTAAAAAAAAAAATCATGGTAAGCACTCAAACGGAAAGTTCTTTGTAATTCCTTTTATCCTTCTGCTCCCTATTTGTCTCCTGCTCCAAGGCATCCTATGCTTTAAAATCTGTCATGCCGCAGATGTCGTTAAATTCACTTGACCTAAACTCTGTTCGACCAAATGTTACTTCAGTTCAAAATGTTTCCTGGATGGTATTTCCAAAAAACAGACACTCTGTAAATCCATTGGATTGGATATTCGAGCATATTACGCACCTATAATCATAGCCAGCAATGCTGAATCGGCATTAGAACAACTTAATCCACAGACATAAAAATATGCTCCTGCAAGAGCTGACGTTGTCTCCACATCCATATCTGATGCAGACTTACTTGCACATCTGCGCCAGACTCAAGATGCACATGGAGCCCCTGATACCAGAACTATTGTACCTGATTTATTTAAAACAAATGATTGCCACCCGTGCCATCTGGCTCAAGTTCACACGGGTGAGGGTCTGAATATTCCACTTTTATACTCACAGGTTGTTAAAACTCAGCCCAACTCACCATGTGTGCCCAAGCAACATGCTGGAACACAAGAAGATAATGTTTCTCAACAGCTACACGCCAGTGCTTTTGCTGTACAATCTAGCAATAGGGCACACAATTTGCATATTCCCTCTATACCCACACTACAGTCTCATGTGTTTTCTGAGCAATCGCCTTTGCTATTTGGGAACATGATACTGGAAACCCAAACCATTGCCGTGCAATCTAGTAATGAGGCATGCATATTAAATACCCCATCTATACCTGCATTACAGCACCATGTGATTCCTGATCAATCGCCCCCGCATTTGGGGAACACAATATTGGAAACTCAAGCTGGTGAATTCACGGCAGCTTGTGAGCTCAATCTTTCGCAGTCACCTATTCTCTATCCTGACTCCCCAAGATCATCTATTAACTTATCTGCTGCAACTAGTGTATCCCTCATGAGACCGACTCCTCGCCCATCCTTCGGGTTTAAATAACCCCAACCTGTATTTAATAAGCCCATTCTAGCGGCCCTGAATAACAGTGTGTATTCACTAATTATGCTTTATGAAGATTTATTGAAAAAGGACGATCCCCAACAAAACCAACTAATGAAAATGGATAAAAAAAATAGATTTGCTGGTTGATAACTCCAAATCTCCACACATAGTGGAGAAGCTAGATGTGTTAATTGCTCAGAACTAAAGTGCCCACAAATTGCCTTCCTATACAAAATTCATGTCCTATTGTGACACAATTTGACAATTCTTCATTGACCCGACAGGATGATACTGTAGTGGGCCTCACTGACATAGTGACTGCAACTGCCGGTCCCATTACTGATCCTACCAATGTGGGTACTGAATTGGAACCGATCTTTGTAGAAGACTTGTCAAATAGACAAATTCAAGAGACAGAATTGGATGATTCCACCCAAGAACGTGTTTTTGAAGTAAACAAAGTATTTCAAACCACACGTAAAAATAATAGGAATTGTAAAGCACAGCATAATTGTGAGATAAGAACAACACAAAAATCAAATAGACAAAAGAAAACCCTAAAAATCAAGATCCAATAGGGAAAATTGCTAAAACGCACACCAAAACATTTATTAATGCCTTAACTATGCCTTTAAAAAAAACTGCTAAAGCAAATACAAGTAAAAATAATGAGACAACAAAAAAAGATACTAGCGAAGTGAATCAAGCTGCATCTGAATATCTACTGATAGACCAACTTTCTGAATCTATCGACGAAACAGATTGCATGGATTGCTCAACATACTCAATTTCTACCCTATCGAACTGTGGCGAGGATTTGCCACTTTGCAAGACAAGTAAAGACACACTGAGTGGGGCCTCTGAACTCCAAGACAGATTTTTGACCTTGGAGCAAAAAAAGATCGGATCCTTCAAATCGTGGCAAGTGGATCCTTGTAACACCTATCATATAAAAACCTGATATTGCCAAAGTTATATCTATAAGAGTAAATGCCTGTTTGGGTGATGAATTAAAACCCATTGCACCTCACCCTAGAAACCATACTGATGTATTGAAGGATAGGCCAGTTAACAGCAAAAGCACCCCTCTACTAATTTCTGAGGAACTGAAGTCAATTAAAGATGAAGAACATTTTATGCTACAGATGAAAGAGAGGCGACACATTCCTAAATAGGACAACTATCCTTTTGATATTTAAACAAATAAAGATGGTAAAGAAAGTATAATCTTGCAATATTGAATCCGTACGATTCTCTAGGTCCAGAAAATGAGATACTGTGTTCATTAGAATACCATCCTTAATTGTGAGAGAATGCATCTGGAATGAAAGATGCGAGTTGGAAAGTAGAGGTGTTATATTGACAGCCTCCAAAATATTCAAGTCTAAAAAGTAATCGAATAAAGTGAATTATCATATTCTCGAGGAAAGAGCCTCACATAGGACAGCGAGCTTCAAAGATGACAATGTTTACAACTCACCCAGTAACAAAAAGGAGAATGCCAGCCAAGAGGCAACTCCCCGATCTCACAGATCAAAAAATAGGCATTATGTTGTGAACCACCAAGTATCATAGGCATGGCTCAGAAATACCATTAAGGATAATAAAATGGTTCCACACCATTAGACCCAGGTAAGCAGTGATCCATCTCAGTTGATTGCGGTGTGGAATACAAAAGGGCATGCCAATCTCACTGACATCAACGACTCAAGCCATCCTCTAAAATATGATATAATAATCCTTCAGGAAACTTGGATCACTGTATCCCCGGTTTGGCCAAATTATGACATAGCGTGGGTACCTGCTATTAAACAAGCAAAGGGACATCGAATGACTGGAATATTGATTGCTGCAAGAAAAGAACTAAAATGAAATCTAATCCCTTGGGCCCTGCCCCATCCTTGCTTGAAGTTTAATGTATGCCAAGCATGACATCTAACAGCACGTTTCCCCTATGGCTATATTAAATATCTATTGAAACTCAGCAGCCTTAAATGATGACACATGTTTGGAACATATAACATCACTATTTGATGTGATATCATGCAAGCTTAAGCGATACACAATTCTCATAGCAGGAGGTTTAAATACATCATGTGTTGACCAAAAGAGAGACAAAACTAATCCAAAAACTAAAAGATGGTTATACCTAATGAAATCACGCAATTTAATAATGCTGAACGGCAGTTTCAAAGATGATCACCCTCCCAAACCAACTTGGCATAGAAAAGCTTCTAATGCAATATTGGACTATGCATTTATATCTGACCAAGCCTTGCCCCAAGTCCTAAACTTTAAGGTTATAGACTCAAATTTAAGTGATCATAACATACTTGAAATTGCTGTAGTAAAAGATTCAGTGGCCCCATGCCTGTATTATAGCTACCAGCTCTCTGTATCAAAAGGTCAAGGCAGGATAATTTGGACTCCCCCAATGTTTGAACATCTTAAAGAAACGTTGAATATGCAAATAAATCACTGCCAAAAGGAAGTTGTCTCTGACTACACACACATACTCAATCTATTCGTAGCTGCTGGGAAAAAAGTAATGCGTCCTCATTACAAATATAAGCATACCTTTGATCAAACTATATCTAAGGGTAAAAAGAAGCTGAATAAAGACATAAGAATACTAAAATCACTGGAAAGCTTTAGAAAAGCACTAAAAACCTTCCTATTTAAGTGAATCTAAGCGATTTATATTACAGCCGCTATACACCGATCAATGTACAAACCATAGTTAACATCTGCACCCGAATGCAGTTTATTCTGCTTGGTGTGCGTAAGAAATACCCAAAATCAAAATCAAAATCAAAATCAAACTAAAGACCTAATAAATAATATACGTACAAAATATAGAAATGTTATTGCCTAGCATAACATCAAGAAGACCCAAGCTAATAACGAACGTATGTTGGCAGCGTTGACAACAAAATCAAGTAAGATAATATGGAAACTCCTATATGACGAAAATGGTAAGAGCAATGAAACACTCTTGCTAAATTCAATATCTGAAGAAACCTGGTCAACGTATTATGCAGACATATATGCTGATGGTGACTATATTTCTAAACCTGTATCATTAAGAGAGACTAAAACATTGCTAAAGTTTGAATGCTTGGATATAAAACTACTTCTTAAAAATGTACCTACGTCAAGGGCACAGCGTCCTGATGGGTTATCCAATGCCACACTAAAGGCAAACCCTGATGAATGGGCAAACATCCTATATATAGTGTTCAATCGAATAAGAATAAATTGCTGGATCCCAGCTACTTGGAAGAAATCTATTGTAGTGCCTATTTTTAAAAAAGGTGATAGGAGCTTGCCAGTGAATTTCTGACCACTTGCCCTACTGGACATCCCGGGCAGGTTATACGCCAGATTAATATTGAGAGATTTAAATAAATGGTTAATTACATATAATCTCATCGATTCTCATCAATCTTGGTTTGTTCCGGGACTTGGAACTTCAATACAAATGATAATTCTATCTGCACTAAAATAACAAGCCCAAACGAAGAACTATCCCATATATTTAGCATTCATTGACTTCTGAGTCGCCGTTGAATCTATATCTAGGAAAATATTATGGGAAAAGTTGAGTGATGCAGGTTGCCGGGACTATATCATACAAGCACTCCAACAGTTTTATACAGATACATCCAACCAAATTAAATTAACACAACAAGGACTTTTTTCACAGCCAATTCAAAACAATAGAGGCCTGAAACAAGGCTGCATATTGAGAGAGATACTGTTTAATTTTCATATCAAAGACATGAACCACTTGTTTAATAACCCATGTACCTATCCTCCTAAATTGGGAACTGATTCAATAGCACATTTATTCTATGCTGATGATCTGGTAATCATAGATCGTACTCCCATTGCCTTCCAAAGGCAACTACAAGGACAATCTCAATATGCTTAAAAAAAAAAGCTAGCAATTAATGTTGGAAAATCCAACATATTGAAGTGGCAATGAAATAAGAACAAACCGAGGCAAGCTTTTAGGTAGATAGTCAGTGGAACAATGGTTCAGTTAATACATGAATACAAGTATCTAAGTATTATATTATGTGATTCAACGAAGCTCCCTATATTAATGATCTGTGATACAAAATCTGCAGCCTGGTATCGCAAGCTAATGTCATACAATCAAGAGACAGGAAATTCACATACCTTCCCATGCTGAAATACTATAAAGGTAAAGTTGTACCTGTGATAACCTATGAAGCACATACTAAATAACCTGAGACTCAACCATAATGGAACCTGATCGAGGGATTGTTTTGGAAAGCTTTGTTGCCCATCCCCAGATCTTACCCAATCCAGATTGCAAGAATTGAACAGGGGCTGTTATCTTTGAAAGCAATAGTTAATTGGAATGCCATGACGTTATATGCCAAATGTAAATCCAAAGCCCGGTACCAAACCTCTTCATTGTCCGCTATAGACCTTGGGATGAACTCCACCAAACCCCTTGCATCTTGGTATAATTCATGTGTTGAGGTAATGAAGGAAGCTGACATAGATCTAGATCTGCTGATATCTAACCCAACGAAAGTGAAATTAAAATGGTGGTACTAGGATTGGAACAACACATGGACGGAGTGCCAAAAGTATTCGACATTTACTGCTGGAGGGTTCTCTGTCAAAAAATTAAACAATGTCCCCTTACACCTGATGAAATTCCCTGACCAAATGTATTGAGCGGACCTAATGAGGGTCAGGTTTAATCTATTGCCCACCAAATCATTCATAGCCTTGAGATCAAAAACGATAAAGTATTATACTCGTAGATTTTGCAATAACCAAAAAGATTGAGAAACCCTGATACATTTATTGGTGCAATGTCTGAAAGATCTGAGTAACAAATATTATTATACATTTTTTTGTGATTTACGCATGCTGACCCAACATGATATGTGGGATCTTATATTCAATGCACAAAGAATATCATTAAATTTGGCAACTATAAGGTTTTAGAAAAAACTAGACCTATAGTAATTGTATGCAAAGAAATAGCACAACATTGTTGAAATAATTATCCAAGTTTACATAATTGATTGAAATGTTTTAAGAAATAATGTATTTTCATTATATGCTAACATGTAATCACTACATTGAAAAAGTTGTATTACAACTTAAACAACTATTTTAGATAAAAAGGCTAAATTAAAAAAAAGCAATATTGCCCATGTGTCATTGCAATGGCCTCAAAGCACATTAAGGGAATGCCTGTGGAGGAAAGAAATTCACAGAATCATAGAATGGTCATATCCACGAAGAATGATTGGGTGCATTATAGCCTGTGCAAAAGTAGCCAGGTGGTAGGGGTGGCAAAGTCCGAGTCAGGGACGAAAGCATGACATGCATGTGCATGGATGATGGGAAGCCAGTCAGAGAGTGTGTGACTCAGTGAGACAGGAAATGTGTGCCACCACATTGAAACAGCAATCATGGGACTCATCTGCATTCCAGTGGCAGAGGTGGTGCGTGAGTGCAGATATGGGTTGGTTGGTGACCATGCAATGGGAGTGAAAAAGCAATTAAATGTCAAATGCACAAGTGATGTGTCCAGGCAGCCAGCCATTCACAGTGAGTCCCCTTCCCACCGCGGCACCCGCAATGCCAAATACATCCTACAGTGAATAAAGAACGGGCACATACACAAGACCAAGCATGTGCCAAGGGGACACCTGAACAACAGTGGACCTGAAATTAAAACAATGCAAACAAACACCACCTTCAGTAGCAAATCTGCAGAGGCAATACAGAGACACCAGATGCTACACACAATGAAAACATGTGTAACATGTGGAAATACACATGGACAGGTGGCAATCCATCTCCAATGAGAGACAACAAAACCCATCACAAGTCATCCACACATCCCCACAACCATACCAGTATGTACACCATACCAAAAACAACCTTTCTTCCACGCCAATATCACTGACACACTGATGCCAAACACGCAGTACCCCTGCACACAGAATGGAATGGAATATGAAGTTCATCCAGTGCACCCTCAAGCTGTCTGATGGCCACACCACCACATGCCAGGCACATGTGTACCCCTCAACCAGCAAAAATCAGAGCATCAACATGACACACAGAGTCAGGCCACAATACAAATGGCAGACAATAACAGATGTGCTGGGAGAACATTAAAAATATCAAATGCATATAAAGATAAATAGCCAGCAAGAAGCATGAAATGAAGTGATGTAAAACATGCATTGAAATTGAACTAGATACATGATAAAATGGATGGAATGTCAGGAAAGTCTGGGAAAGAAATAAAAAGTCACAAATGAAACCCAATCATAAATAACTATTTACAAAGGCAGCAGGCTAGTCCTCTCCAAACTCAGACAACCTTTTTCGACCAGGGCTGAGTCACAAGCAACTTCATCCTCTCTCAGGCAGGCATCAGTTGTTACATGGTAGGCTTGCAGGGTGGCAGCCATCTGTTGCTCCACCTCCTCTGCTGACTGCAAATTGCCTTCAAGATGGCAGCCCTCCTCCATGCTCGATGCAGCACCACCTCTGCCCTGGCCACCATCACTGCAGCCTCCTGGTAGTACCTGAACAGAGACAACGAAGCCTGCATGGTCCACCTATGGTCCTTCTGCCTCTGGCTGGTATGCCCTATGACATTTTGCCACCTAATGGTTGCAATCAGCTGCCGCTGCTCAGAGTGCAAGCTGGGTAGGTATGCCCTCTGACCTGATGACTGTTGTTGGGGGTGTACGACACCTGCACTGCTCTGAGGTGCCTACTGACACTCCACTGCCTGTGTCTGTGTCGGTACTCCGGTAGGCACAGTGACCACCTCACCCGATGTTGAAGGGACTCCCACTATGTGCAGGGACTATAGCTCAACCAGACGCAGTGGCAGTGGTGGGACTGCTGCACAGGGGGCCGTGCTGGAAATGGGCCGGGGAGGCACCCTGGAGGATGACTGGTGCACAGAGGAGGAAGTGGAGGATGGGGTCAATACAGTGAACAGCCCACAGAGCCCACACAAGAACATTTCTGTTGCCAGGAAGGCCATTAGGAGGTACAGCTCATTGTGATGATGTGCAAGCATACTACGAGTAGCCTGTACATCATCATGTGAGACTGCAGTCTGCCTCATGAGACCAGGCAGCACATGATCCCAGATGAACACATCGGCTGGCATGAGGATGCTGGACTGGGTGGAGGCATCCCAGAAGGTGGGCACTATTGTATCTGATGGCCCAGTGACAAGATTTTGTGCAGGTACCTCAAAGGTGGCCTGGACAGCCTTGTGCCACTGGGACAGGGTTGCAGCATGCACACCCTCCTCGAAACAGTCACTTGACCTCATGGGTTGGCCTGCAATGTTCACCTCCTCCATCAACCTGTATGACTCCAGGGAGTCTTGCCCCATGGATGGCCCCTGTGTGGCATCACTCTGTCCCACTGCTGCCGAGGTGTTCCCCGCCTCCTTCACCTCCTGGGAATTATCACCAGCAGCCACGCCTGATGGTCCAGGCATTCCCTCAACCACATTGCTCCCCATTGAGGAGGTGTCAAGTGGCAGTGGCTGGGGTCTGCGCCTTGGTCTGGTTCCCTGTTCACTGAATCCACACTCCGAAGCACTGCTTCCGCCCTCTTCACCAGCTGCAGCAACTGTGGGAAAGCAGACATAGAACATTGACATCAGTCAACAGTGTGAAAGTATATGTGGCATAGACAACCTTTACAGTAACATGAAGCAACCATGGATCAACCAGCAACAGCCACACACCCACGCCCATATAACTCCATTGAAAACTGACTCACCATTCTAGGGTCAACGATGAGTACAGTCACGACACATTCACATGTCAACACAGCACATAGACTGCAGTCCACAGACACATACCAAGAAACACTACATGGCACAATGGCAATGCCAAGGTGATCCAACTGCAACTTGCTGCATTGCCACAGGAGTCATGGCACACGGACACAGGGGTGGGCAGGGAGTCCGCTTGTAGGTTGGCCAATCACAGAATGCATGGAGGACAGGTGGGCTGGGCTACTGCTGGGAACACATTGATAGCAAGAGACCCAGTGCAATGCTAGATCTCAGTAGACACTCATGATTGTACTACGTGCAGCATCGCCATGCAAATACCTGTTTGGGCATCTGTCCACACAATTACATCAACCAACATGCCCCCCTGACAGCCTGACCTGTAAGCATGCAAAACATACATGCACAAATTGCATAGGAACATGCGAGTATGCTGTAGCCCCAAGTAAATACACATGGCATGATCACATTTCAACACAGACTTCACATGCAGCCGGGTGACTGATCACATCAATGTCCCTGAAAGGTCAGTGGTCCAACATGACAATCACCAACACCCATACACATGTGTCACCTACAGATATTGAAGGTGGATAGCTACACTTTGTAAAGGAACACACACAACAATATGTCCATCATGCATGCCCATCATGTGGGCACAACATCGTAATCTGGCACCCTAACTGTCCAATCACTTATAACCATCAACTGAAATTGCATGTGCACATTTGGCACAAGTCTACAACTACGAGCACTGCACATACCAGCTCATGTCCAATCAACAGATATCTGACATCACATATGGCGAGCATTGTCTGGGGGCTGCAAGTTGCTGTGGATGACTCAAACACACATGCTAGATACATAATGGAGTAACTGCAATCTTGCAGGCCTATGCAAAACACACATGCACAGTAGAGCAGTACACCACATGGCTACTCACCAGCAGCATCCAGATGCTGTTGCCACTCACAGATCTGGGAATATAGCTCTGAGTAGAACCTCTCCAAAACCTGCATATTGGTGATGCAAAACGTGTAGCAGCCCGCATGGTGCACCTCCATGTTGGCACCATCCTCAAGGGCTGTTAATGCCTTAGAGTGGGTCCTGGATTTGACGCCCTCCGATCACTTGTGCACGCACTTTGGGCAATGGTCCGCCACCCCCTATGCATTGATGGCAGCCGTGATGTTCACCCAGATCTGTTTTCTTCCTTCAGTCCCCTGCTGCATTGTTGGGATGAAGAGGGCATCATAGTTCTCCAGGACCAGATCCACCAGGATGCCAACATTCTTTGGAGGTGAAGTTGGCAGCCCTGTGCCTCACTCCCATCTGCTTAGTCAATATGGTGATGGCGCAGACTTGGCAACCCCAAAGACAGGTTTGGGTGGGCAAACTGATCCTGGAAATGGGCTGTGGCGCAGTGGTTGTGGAATGGAGCGGTGAGAATCTGACACAGCAGATAAGGTGTTCACAGGGCTAGACACTGGATAACGGGAAATGGAAGGTCAACAGTCACTCACTCTTAGCAGGCAGCAGTGGATGGCAAGGTGGGAGACAGCACAGGGCAGGAGGAGGCAGTAGAATTGGCACTGGAGGCAGGAGAAGGGGTGTCATCCGTGCCTCACATCAGAGTCAGCTGAATACATAGTAATGGCCCTTAGCATGTAACTTACATGTTACGCGCTGCACTCAGATCGCCTAGGTAGCTCACAGCAATCACAGTGATATTTCAGGGGTGCGATGTGCATTAATATATGTGTGTGCAACAATACAAAGATAGAGAGTTTCGTAGACATGTATTTGGTGGTGCAACGCAAGCTGTTTGCTTCAAGTAATGCGTATCATATTTTTCTTTTCGGGGTGTTGCCGCTGCGCATAAGCGCAAATATTTGTGTCAATTTTGAGGTCTATGGTGTATCATGTACAAAATATTTTTGTGTAAGGGTTGCCTCTGCATATCGCGTACTGCTTTTTTTCACTGTTTCTGAAGCTTTCTCAGTATTGCATATGCATATTTTTGGTTTTGGGGTGACTCTGCGTATGGTATACCACTTTTTTTACATCTTGGGGTGCCTTTGAGCCTTGCTGGACCACACATCTGCATAATACATCACATCAACCCTTCTCTTTCTCATTTATTTTGACAAGTATATTGGTGTGCTTACAATTGATTCTTTTTGTGTGCACCATGAGTGGTAAGGCCCCAAAAGGGAAAGGGAGAGGACAGGGATGTGGTGATCACATGTCTGCCCCAGTCCCAGGAGGTTGTGGTGTGCCTCAGCCCACAGGTGACCTGGCAACTGTACGTGGACAATGTTGGTGGCCGACAGGTTAAACAGCACCAGCAAGGGCCACTGGGTCCAACAGGGGATGCCCTGCAGAGCAGGAAGAGGCTCCTCCCCAAGACGCAGCACAGGATAAGGGTCCACAGAGGAAGAGGCGCTTCACTGATGAGGAGCTTCAGATCATTGTGGACTGTGACAGATCAACATCATAAGATGTATGCCTTTGCGGGCAGCACCCACACTCCATCACAATGAATGGTGCATTGGCAGCATGTGATAGAACTTGTCTACACCTGCATTGTGGAGAGGTGCACTGCTAAAGGGGTCCAGATGGGGATGAACGATCTCACGCGAAGGGCCAAGCAGAATCTGACTGACAACCTGGCCTCTGCACTGGCCAATGGAGGGGTGGAGCAGAGGAGGAGCAGCTGACTCCAATTGAAGAGGCCATGAGTCAACTCATTAGCAGTGAGGAGGTGCAAGGCGTGGGAGGCATGGAGACCTATGAGTACACATCTGGTGAGTGGCATTTGTGCGCATCGTATGTGTGGACAATAATGGTTGACCAACCCATATATGAGTAGTGGTACAGCTGGCTGAAGTTGTCATCCATCCATGCCCAATGCATGTTTGCTTCCCTATACACTTCTGTCACATGTCCTGCATTAGGGGAGGTTGCTCTGTGGTTCCCATGTATGGAATATGTTTGTGTGACAGTATACATCACTGTCTACTGGGCTTCACAGCAGTACCAGGATTTGTATGCAGGGTTGTCACTAACCAAATATGTGCACAGTGCAAGACCCCATGATGTGCCCCTCGCCCCGACAGGCACATATCACCTTCAAACTACACCTCTGTGTCACACAAAAAACATACCTCCTCAACATCACTGTACTATAGCCACACTAATGGGCCCAGTCAATTTCCATTGTACATCAGGCGAATGAGATACATGATATTGAGACACATCAATTGCTGCTGAGGTGCATGTTTGCTCTGTCAACTGCCTCTTCGGAACATCCTGTCAGAATGCATTTCCAAACTGCCTGTACTGACACACTGTGTGGTGACCAGCCTGCCAGGGTCGGAGTGCCCAGAATCCACTGCCCTGTGTTGTAGGTGGTTCTGGTTGGAGATTTCAAACTGGGTTTCCAGAACTCTCTCGAATCATTAGCCAAAGCAACTGTTTGCGCTGGAAAATCTGGGTTTCACCCAACATGTTCTGCATCCTACAAACCTAAGTGTCAGAACTCTTGACTGGGTGGTGTCACATGAAATTTACCTTGACAAAATAGAAGTGACTCCCTGCCCCTGGTATGATCATTGTTTTATTAAATTTGAAATTCCATTGATCGCTACCATTAAGAGAGTCGAACAAACTCAAGGGAAAGTGTGTTGTCGTAACTTACGAAAACGTACCGTAGGGGCATTAGCTCCTTTCTTTGCCCCTTATGTGAAGAACCTTGATCAATACAAGTCAGTAGTCGACCTGTCATTAGCCTATAATGAGATGACGACGAGTGTGGTGGAGAGTTTACCTCCTCAGAAGCTAAGACAAGTTAAGACCATACCGTCAAAAAATAGGTATTCATCAGAAATCCAAAAACTAAAAACATAAGAAAAATAAGACTTTCAGGAAATGGCAAAAGACATTGGCCTTTGAGGATAAATCCAACTATTCCCAGGCAGCCAAAGAGGACATATGTACTGCAAAAAAGTGCTCCTACAAGAATAGGATAAAGACGTTGGCCTCAAATACAAAGGAACTGTTTAAAATATTAAAAGAGGTTGAAGATCCTTGCCCAATTGGCAATTCAGCTGTGAAAGATTCTGACTGGTGTACTCAAATTGAAAAGGCCATGTCCAGCAAGATCCTTGTGATCAAAGAGGATATTGAATCCAGGTTAGATAATCTGTATCCTCCACCTCCTATTGCTTAGGCCTGGCACCAGTTTGCCCAGCCCAAGCCCTTTAATTTTAGGGAGGTAACTGAAGCAAAGTTTCTGGGAATTTTGAATAGGATAAAACCCACAAGCTGTAAGGGTGATATCTGTCCTTGAAAAATAGTTAAAGCCTGCGCCCTGCCCCTTGCCCCCTTCATTGCAAAATTGGTTAATGCATCTTTTGGAGAAATTAATGTCCTAAAGGAGATCAAGCAAGCATGGCTAACACCCCTTCTAAAGAAGCCTTCTCTGGATCCAGGGCTGGCGAATAACTATCACCCAATCATGAACTCCCCGCTTCTTTTAAAGGTTCTGGACAAGATGGCACATGAACAGATCCAGGCTTTCTTGAGCACACATTGCCTATTAGGCCCCAAGCAATCAGGCTTTCTGAGCTTCCATAGTACTGAATCTACATTATTGGATCTTAAGACCAATATTTTTCAACAAACGGATAAAGGCAGAACTTCTTTATTGATGCGCCTGCACCTAACAGCTGCTTGCGATCTAGTCGATCATTCCATTTTAGCCAGCAGACTACGTGAGAGGGCTTATTTCACCAGGAAAGCAGCTAGTTGGGTTAATTCCTTCCTATCAGATCCTATAGCTAAGATTTTCCATGAGGAGGCCATGTCAGGGGGTTATGCTCTGTATTGTGGAGTACCGCAGGGCTCTTGTTTATCGCCCACTCTCTTTAACATATTCATACTGACACTTTTGATCAACTGGATGTGGAGGGTACTTGGTATGCCAACTGTGCAGATGACACTCAGTGTCTCTTCCCACTTACCAGGAATTACATCAAAGACACTGAGGTAATCAACGTCGCGTACAATAAAATTCATTATTCGATGTTGTACAATGACCTTGCCCTGAACAATTCCAAAACAGAACTTATAATCCTAGGCACTCCTTCTAAGCTGCGTCACTTAGACCAAGCCTATTCTTCCATACAAATCGCAGAATGTCTGCTGCCTACTCTCAAGAAAGTGAAGACCTTGGGAGTTACTATCAATCAAGAACTCTCAATGAGGGTGCAAATTAGGTGTCTAGTGTCCAGCTCCTCATATCACATCAAGCTCCTGGCTCAACTCAGACCATATCTTGAATGTTCAGTGCTTTACAAATAAATTAAATAAATAAGTAAATGTTGAATGCACTTAACTTGGATATTGCATGGGGCAACACTAGTCAAAACAGAGGTTGATTGATCTGATGTTGTGTTATCATTCCAAGGTGGACAGTCATGTACTCTCCTATTGAACTGTCGGAAGACAACAGCTGAGAAAGGGCTTGGGTTGAACAACAACGTATGCACCTGTTTGCTTAGCATGTCCTGAATGTGCATGTTTCAATTTACACTTTGATCATTGTGCTCTACATTCAAATCATCAGTCTGTCACAAAAGGCATGTAAGTGGAGATCAGAGAATACATTACTGTGAATATCAGCTAGTACCATTCATCCATGATGCACAGCTCAGTGTGCCAAGTCACAATGTGTGATGCATTTGTGTCCAGCCATTTTGTGTCTTTTTGCATTGTAATGCGCAAGTGCATGTTTGTCAAGGTACTCATGACTCTTTATGTTGTCGTCTGTCCATGTGCAGGGGATGATGCATCGGATGTGGAGGAGGGGGAGGAAAAGGAGGAGCTCTATTTCATCCCACCAGTAGAGGATGTGGTGTCCTATACCATGAACATCCACAGGTGCTACAGACAATCATTCATGCAGCTGACAGTTCAGACTTTTTGACTCTGCAAGTGACATTGCAGAACCAGCTGTGAATAAATCATTGAGGGACCAGGAGGCTGCCGCAATGGGCTGTTTGGTTGAGGCTGTTGAGTCTACAGAGGTTCCCCGGGCTTCACGTGTCCAGTCAGTGGTGTGCCCCACATTTGTGGTGGGTACGGCTGCAAGATCACAGTTCCCTGACTTGGGGTCACATTCAGGGACTGCTGCCCAAGGGCACATTACAGACCTGCAGTCAACGACAGGCCTCAACCCCAGCATCCCACGACTGGCGGCAACTCACACGTGGTGGACATGTGCATGCTAGAGAGATGGGGCGGGAGCAGAACATGTTGTGTGCAGCCATCCGGCATGGTGACAAATTGCAGGACATTTCCAGGGAAAAACATTGCATGGCCAGGGACATACATTGCATGCCTAGGAACATCTTCACACCTGCTGACCTTGAAGTACAGCATCTGGCCTCTCAGGGACATCAACAGCAACTGGTGGCCGGCCTGGTGAAGAAGCTGCATGCTGAGATGCGGTACTCAAGGCTCTCCCACAAACTGGGTGTGGAGGCCAGCATCAAGGTCCTATGGGCTGATCTAACATGTCTGCAGGATTCCCTGCATACAGATGCAGTGCCACATAGAGAAGCCCTGAAGCAGGACATGTTGGCATCTAGAGACTCCCATCACCGTGAGCTGGAGAGCTTAAGGGCTTCACTGCACAAGGAACTTTCTGCTGCAAGGTCCCAGATCCACAAAGAGATAGATGCCTTGAGGCAGACACTGTCCCAGCAAGTGGATGCCTCATAGGAGAGGGCACAGGCGGACTCTGTGTCCATTCGTGAAGAAGTGCATCATGACCTCACCACCTTTGGGATGCTAATGCATGCATCTGTGTCAATGCCCTACTCAATGAAGATCAGGCATTGGCACTGCATGGTTAGCATGCACTGCCACCACCCGCTGATGATCCACCACAGGATAGCAGTCACAGTCCACCCATTCCACCTCAACGACATGTCCTGTGATGTCCATGAGCCGATGGAGGAATTTTCAATATTTATTTTTCATTGCACTCCATGAGACGTCCACCCTGCACCCTTTCACCTCCCTAGTCCCCATGCTCTCAGCCGGGCATTGGCCCTCCATTCACAAATGTGGAGGAACAGTTACTGGGGGAGGTGATGAGGTAATCACATCAGGGTAGCTCTGTCAGCAGGTAAGGTTGATCACTCTTGATAATTTACATGTCTGTTTTAGTGTGCACCACAATCTTTGCATGCATTTTCACTAATTTGATTTTCTGCGGTTGCAGTAATTTAGTCACAGGGAATGTCAGTGCAGATGTGTCTGCATGAATGTGTGAGTATATCCCCTTGAACATCCATGAGTGTGTATTGTTTTTCAGGTTGCACTTCCACAAAGGACATAGGAATGTGCAGCACTTGTCACACTTGAGCCATTGTCAGTATTTGACACATTCTACATTGACATCATCATACACAACCTCATTTCTCTGTACATCATCACTCTGCATTGTGATTGTTCACCTCTTGCCTCACTGATCGTGTTGATGTCTTCTTCCGACCACCCTTCTCCCCCCATGTATCCACACTACTCTTTGACCTGTGCCAGAGCACACTCTACACCCCTATCAGCTCACATAACCTGCCTTGCTACAACTATACATGTTACGCACACATCCATTCACAGATCACCAAGACCTCAGCTGCTACCCTTCATAACCTTGTCTCTGGAAATGCAGATCTGGCCATATGTCTCCATGCAGTACACAGGACAGGTTTGGCACTCTTGGTGAATCTAGGTTCATACTGGTTTACACATGTGGACCCCTGACAGCCTTTACCTGTGTTCCCCATTCAAGTCACTTGTTGCTCATTGTTGTTTTCTGTATGTTCTCTCCTCCTGAATGCATTGCATGACTTCATTTTCCATTACTTGTTGTTCTAATCTAGCACTGTGATTGATTGCATGGTATGTGAGGGTACTTTGAGCGCACATGCATGTGGTACATTGTCCCCTCCCCACAGCTACTGTTCATCTGTTGTCCCTGTAAGTGTTGGCAGTTCACCCTATGCTCCCCCTCTTCCTGGGACTGTCTCATCAGGGTGTGTGGTCTATTGTAAGCGGGGGCAACAGCTGGAGATTGATGCCATGTCCATGAACTTTGGTGTGCAACATGGGGGGCATGGTGAGTGGTGCAGAGTCCAGAGTTGTGATTGAACAGACTAATGTGTGTTGAAGTTGAGAACATGGTTGTCTTTCTGGTGTACATGCAATGATGCCATGAGCATGTTGTTTTTGTGATGAGAAGCTGAGGATTGTCCTTTCACAGGTGGCCATCGTTTCCCAGTTTGCCCTTCTCCCTCACCCCCTATTGTCCTTCTTCACACCCAACATGTGCTATTTTTCCATCAATTTGCCTTCCAGGCTTGCAGACCATGCTGCCTTTGTTCCTGTCTTTTTTTCTTCCTCTGTTCCCCCTCTTCTCTCTGCCCCCACCTACTGTCCCAGCCCCATCTCCCTCCTTGTCTACACAGCAGCCACAATTATCCTTCTCTCTACGATCTCTCTCTCTCTCTCTCTCTCTCTCTCTCTCTCTCTCTCTCTCTCTCTCTCTCTCTCTCCACTCCACAGTTATACATTCCTCACTCTGTGTCCTGTCTCCCCCTTGCCCTTGGTCATCATTCACATCAGCTCCCATGCTAGTACTTCCTCTCCCCAGACCTTCACCCCATGACATGTTGTCCTTTTCCCTCCCCTGCATCCATGGATGACCCAAAGGCCCACGTTCCACTTGATGGTGGTTGTGGTTGTGCAGAACTTGTATGCCTGCAATCAATGGTCAGACACATGCACACATCCCAGTACTGACTGACATCTGTTTCCAGTGTGCATGTCATGATGTGTTTAAGAAATGTGTTTACTTCACTGGCAGTGATTGCTCTGTCAGTGAATGCTTATGTTGTTGGATCCGTAGTTGTTCATACTCTGTTATTTGGACCTCCGGTCATAGACACTGGGTGGTCCATGGGGGTCATGTTACCTTCTTACATACTGCAGTTGTGAACTCCATCCAGTTTGTTTACTTTCATGCAATGGAAGTCTTAGCAAGTTTACAAGGTTTTTATTTCAGGTGGAATACTGGGGATGCGAGACAGGTGGGTACTTTTTGCAGGTAAGTTCAAGGCACTCGGGGGGCACATTTTGCGGTGTTGTTGATGGCAGGAGGCATTCACTGTGTTTGGTGTGTACCAATGCACTGGCATGAGGTGAGCAGAACCAACTGCATGGGTAAATGGGACATATGGGGTTGGGAGGATGGTGAGGCATTGTTTGCATGCCTGCTTTTGTCATTCCTACCACATGGTATCCTATTCACTCTCCTTTTCATGGCTTTTTCTACCCATGCTGGCAGTCCACTCCTGGTGCTTCGGCTCTGTATGGAGTTGCACTCCCCAGACTACTCCACACCCAGCACAGCATGGCAGGACATGTGGGGGGCTCCCCTGTATGTCCGACTGCAACAGCGTAGATGTCCCACACCTTGACATCAGGCACACGCCATAGGCCTGGCATTGCTCTTTGCCATGGCAATGTTTCCCATGCACCGTACCCCTGCAGCTATTTCATGTTGCTGCTCCCTTCCGTTACATGTTCTTTGTTGCCTGTTTAGTCCAGTTTCTCTGGACTCTGCCTTCCCTTCCTCTTGCCTGTTGCCTGCTACTTTTGTGTGCCAGTATCCTTGCCCTCCATTTCTCCTTTCATTATTTTGTCTGCTTGACTCTTTTCCACCTGTTTCCTCTGTGCCCTGCCTTCCTCTATGACTGCTGCCTGTTTGCCAATCTGCCTTCTGTCAGATCCTGTGTTCACTGCAATTGCTGACGATTTTGCCTACCATCATCTTGGACATTCCATTGTTGGCTCCCCTGCCAGTGTTCTTACACTGACCTGATGCCATGTTAATTAGGAGTTGCCATGTTGTGTCATTGGCAGGGCTTCCAAGGGGATCCTGGGTTTCCAACCTCTCAGGGAATTCTCTTCAGGGAAGTAATTCTGACTGCAGCCTGATTTGATGTATCACAATGACACCCCACTGGGACAAGGGGTAAGTGGAACATGGTCATTCACAGGAAGGCACTCAGGGGGGCTCACAGTGGAGGTGATGTGGGTGGTGATGGTGTCACTGTGTCGGGTGTTTTACATTGCATTGACTTGAGGTGAGCTGGTCCAGCTGCATGGGTGTGGGTGTGGCATGGTGATGGTAAACTGGTGACTCTTTTCTTTCAGTCATTGCAAGTCATTCAGGGGACTACAGTGTACAGTGGTATTGTGTGCATGGATGTGTTACATGCTGTGACTTTGTGTTGTTTTTCAGGACTGGGAACAGTGTTTTGTGATGCCTGCACTCATCAACTCATTAGTGCCAGCTGGTTGTGAGACCTACAAAGTGGAGCAGCATGTAATTCCTGCTTATTTCTTGTGGAGGTACACAGGGTGACAGATGTGAGGTGAGATGTGCTATGTTCTCAGTTCATACGACTATTTTGATGTATATGTGTATTGTGGGAATGGGGTGGCAAGTTCAACTGTATGTTGTTATGCAAAACGCATAGGGTGACCAGTGTTGTGCTCTCATGTCTTTGTTTCATGTTGGTTTTTGCACTGTGCCTTCTCACTTGTGTTTGCCTGTGTGTTGGTGGGGGTCTGAGTGCACATTATTTATCATGGGGCATGTGTTGGTGGTAAATGATTTTGTTGTATGTGTTGTGTTCTTTGTTGTGTGAAACATGTATACTGTTGTTTTAACTTGCTATGGCCGTGTCATTGGTTGGTGCAGTTGATTTCATGACCATGGAAACACACATTTTGCTTCTCCCAGTTACAAATTCACAGGGTATTATTATGAGCATGGTGGATTGGCCACAATTCATCATTGGATAGTACCAGGGATGTGGCTTCACTGTGTGGCCGGTATTTATTTGAAGTATGATTGCACAAGCTGATTGCATGCAGCCTCTCCCTGTGCCATTTGTCTGACCAAGGGCATGAGCGGTGTAATATTTTGGAACACAACACACAGGCAACACAACTGAGTAACAATATAGTATTGTGGAGACAACACACTATACTTATCTTACGAATGTGTTCTTTTTTGAAATGTTGGCAGAGTGCCTATAAAAAGTCACTTTAGATTTTTGTACGACTTTAAGTATAACAGGCAGCATTTTGTGGCTTCTGTGTTAAACATTTGTCTCCTTGCTTTACAAAACTCAGCAAGTAGGTGACTATGTTTATTGCTTATCGTTTATATGTAAGTCTTTCAGCTAGCAAAATTGAATTACCCATGCACACCTAAATAAATAAAGGTTTCAATAACTGGTTTTCCAGTTTTTCAAGAATTTGGATTTGTACGTTTCCCTCCTATGATGCATACTTATGAAGATGTATTTTACTTAATATGGAGATGTGTTATAATTGTTTCTACAGCAAACCATTGTAGTTTAAATGTTTGAGGTCAGGACCACCCCCCTGTACTAAATCTCCATCCCACACAGGCACAGTATCAGACAGCGATGACAGGCCCACCGCAGATACAAACCCAACAACACCAGGCAGAAGCAGAGGGGAAGATGATGGCACCAGGCCGTCCACGTCAAGGGCCGGGTGGATGAAAACCACCACCCCCATTCAACAGCGGTCTGGTAAACAGGGGTCACAGGACATAGGACCTGAGGAGCATCCACCCCTCACACATGGGAATGTACACCTGTCTGGGAAATTGGGTGCCATCACTGCACACCTACCACAAGACACACCGGCTCCCAAGCCCACAGACCAAACGACCCCTGCGCCACTTCAGCCACCTCATGTGACCAGGAGGGTACACCAACAGCCAGCAATGGTGATGCTCCTCAGTCACCGGCCACTAGTGACCCAGGGGAGGTTGCCCAATCCACAACAAATAGTGCAGCGGATGATGTCCAACAGGACGAGGCTGACAAGGCAGGGCAATGAATGTCGGAGGACACTGAGGGAACACCATCCATGGGGTACACACCACATCACTCCCTGGGACATGGGTCGTGTGGTGGTAGCTCCGGGGACAGCCATCAAATCAGTCTAACTCCAGTAGACTCAGTTGCATCGTGGGTGGGCTGTTCATCTTTGTAAATAGTTTTTATTGATAATTACATCTTATTTGGGAACAAATAACATGACTGGACATTGCTTATTGAGTGTGTCAGAATTTAATGCCAAGCAGTGTACACTGTCCAGAGTCCCACGAACCCAGTGCACAGCGAGTGTGAATTGATGCACCCTCTTCATCACAGTGCATCAAACGTAAATGTCCATCACTCATTGGCGCACAGCACGTCCCTCATGGGCATTGGCACATGGCTGATGTACTACTATTATCCTTCATCATCCCCATCTTCACCCGGTGGTTGTTGGTCAATGTCAGGTGGCAGGGGTAAGTTCCACCGGATGCACATGTTGAGCATATAGCACAGAACATGGTGATCTTGTCCACCTTCTCTGGCCCGTAAAGGAGTGCTCCACCAGTCCTGCTGAGGCAGCGGAAACGTGCCTTCAACAGACCAAAGGTCTGCTCAATCACAACACGGGTACGAATATGAACCCGATTGTAATCCTCTTCGTGCCTGGTCTGCAGGATCGAACAGGGTTGAGAAGCCACGGATTCAAAGTATAGCCACCATCACCTGCATGGGGCACAATGAGGTATGTTTGACTCAATGTGTGGCATTATACCTTTAGTAATCACTGTCATGGCTGCAGCTATTTGGTGTTCACATGCACATGTCCCTGGATGTGTGCATACAGGTACATTTGTCGCAATGTGTGCTGGACAATGGTCTGCAGGTGTGGATTGCGTAGTCCAGATGGTGCAGGGTGTTCACTTGCATGCTCTTGCAGATGTCCTGTATTGTGCTTTGCTGCATACATGTGTGTTAGGCATACTCATTGCATGTTGCTGAATTGTGTTGCAGAGGGTATACTCAGTTGATGTGCAGTGGACGTGTTGAGGGATGTGGCCTGCTTCTACGTATGGCATATCGTCATTGGTGTGAACCATTGGTCTAATGTAAGGCATTGTTGGGTCTCGTTCAGGTCGGAAAATGTAGGGCCACAGTGTTATGCTGTATGTGCTGTCTTCACCCCACAATCACACCCATGTGGAGTATTCACCCCCCCCCCCAACTGCACTGCCATGGGCCTGTCAGGCGACTTACCGGGCAGCCAGGCACGTCATCCAGCATGTCGCTCCATGTAGCAGGATAGCAAGGAATTCCGCAGCACCATGGCATCATGTGTGGATCTGGGATATCGGGCACAACAATGTGTGTTGATCTTGCTGGAGTCACATACCATCTGCACATTGATGGAGTGGTATTGCTCACGATTTTGGTACACAACCTCTATGGCATGTGGGACCACCAATTCAGCATGGGTGCAGTAGAGGGCACTGATGCAATTGGCCATGCCTGCCACTGCATGTAAGCCAACTTAAGTGTCAGCGAGCTCCTGGCCAGTCCGTGGTAGGGATATGTGGTTGTGTGCGTGCTTCAGGAGGGCATCCAGCACTTGGGTAAGCATGCATGGAAAGAGAGGTTGTGATATGCCATGCAGCTGGCACACTGTGTGCTGGTAGGTACCTGTGGCAAGGAAGTGGTGCACAGACACTACCTTCAGCAGAGGGGGATGGCAGTGTGGACTTCAATCAGGCTGACGCTGTCGACGTTTATCATGTTCACTGTGGTGGTGATGGTGTCCCGGTCCAGCCGGTATAGGGTGTGGATCTGCTCAGGGGTTAGTTTGTATGGACTGGGTCTGATGCAAGGGATTGGTGGGTGCCTACGTGGTGCCTCTGCCTACACTGGTGGGACTTTCTGGGCGTGTCTCCCCCTCCTTCTCCTCCTGCGTCTCCTCTGTGGTGCCTGCTGTTGTTGTTGTTGCTCGTGTAGCAATGCAAGCATGTCCTCCATCCCCAGTATTGCTACTACTAGTGATATCATTTTGGTGTGGGAAGGGGTGTGGTGTGTGGGTGTGCTCCTTTTGTGCTGGCCCAGACTCCATTGCCTCCACCTGTGCTGATTGTGTGCACCTGTGGCAGTTGGGAACACTGCACATAGCAGTTTACGGGTGCTTCGCGATGCCGGTATTCCCGGCATGCCGGTATCCCATATTAGCGCCTTCATGATGCCGGTATTGCATGTCCGCCTGACTTCTGATGTCCTCCTGTTAGCGGCATCCCGGTATTGCTGGCCTGAAGGGCCGCGTGCCCGCACCCTTGCCGCTATTAGTGGCACCGTTGTTAGCGGTGCCTCTAATACCGGGTTCTTAGGTCGGAATTGCCCGGAGCGGTATGCGATGCCGGTAATCATTTACCGGCATCGTTTTTCCATTGTCTCCAACCTCGTAATGACCCCCTAAATATCCTAGAATCCAAAATTGGAACATGAATTTAGTGTGGCCATGCTGGCGTCAACGTAGTGTTGATCATCAGATAGGGAGATTGTGAAGAGAATTCCTAAAGCTCCCTGGAATAGTCTGGTGATCGTAGCAGTAGGCATAATGCAATGAATGGCTCTAAAACACATTGGGGAAAGAAAACAGAAGAAGTGGGTACCAAGCGGGTACCAAGTCAGCAGTGGAGTGAAATCTCTTTTGGAATAAAAACCCTGGAGATACAATTAGGAGCAGAATGTCAGTGGGGTACATGGGAACATAGTCACAGCACTGCATGATTGGCAGGTGCACTGGCCACAGGAGTATGAAGGGAGGATAAAGGGAGCTATGAGAGAGCATGTTAGAGGTGGGGGCCAGAGGAGTAAGGAACCTTGTATGCCAGTCGGACCCAGATCAGGACAGAGCCGCACCAGGGGAGACTGCGCAAGCCGAGCGCCTGAATTCAGGATAGAGACGCAAACTAACCAACCCTACTAACAATTTCCCTTTCTGCATACACCTCTCAAACTCCAAACCAAACACAACCAAAATCTACAGCACAACAAACTGCACAAACTTCACTACATTTCAACAACAAAACAAAAACACACATATTCTTGCACAACATTACACGACTACTACCGGCCGCAAACACCCCAGGCCCAGCCAACGTACCCACCGAGCTGAGGCCGCCAACAGCACATCACTGCTCTGTTAGGGATAATTCTCTGTTTAGGCTGAATTTCCTAACCTAGTGAGTCCCCCAGCAGCTTTGCTGGATTTCTGGAGTTTTTTTTTTTTCATCCTGCCAAGAGTGAGACTCTTTTCCACCCACTCTTGGACATGATTATGGTTGATTTCTTTGAATGTTAATGTGTTCTATGGGCTATGGGGTCTTTTACTCCATAGGGCCTCATGTGTTTTGCTATGTGTGTTACACCGCACCATCCGTGCCGTAACACTGGGGTGTCCTAGGTGATCCCCACCATAGACTCCATACCCTGGGACTGACTACTGTCTCCCAGGGCATGTAAAGTCACCATTGGCTTTACTAGACCTAAATTTACTTACAGAACTAGTACAACCCATCCTATTGTGGACGTACTGGTAGGGGTAATTCGATTACCCCTGGGTCTGTTGTTCGAGGGGGCACTGTCCCGTCCCCCCTCGTTGAGTTTTGGCTGGTAGCAGTGGATACTACTTTTTATATTCGACCGCGAATATATTCCTATGGGATTCTTCCCATTGTTCGAGGCTAATACTTTTTCACGTTAGTCTCTAACATACCGCCGGTTTATTTATCTTAAATAAATTCACCGGTTGGTATTTTCTGCCAGAACTCGGTTTTTTAAATTTCGTATGTGTTCGCCTCTGTAACTCCGAACCAAAGGTTGAGCCCTTTGTTCCACTTTTGGCGGGCTTCTCCACAGAAGCCCTCCAGAGTGGTGCCATTCTGTCTGGGTACCACAGGGGATATGGGAGGGGGTTTAGGCACCCTGGACTGAGTTGCCTTGCCAACTCAAGTCGCACTCTGATGTGATTGGCCCAAGTGGTGAGCCGCCCCGCTCCCCACTTAGCATGTTTGATTGACAGCTAGGCTGAATGAATGGGGGTTTTCTGCATAAAAGCAGGGCTTTTTGGGACTGGGACTTCAGAAGTCGCCACAGGACCTAAGAATCTGACGAGGGTAAAGCTGAGCCGACCTGCAACGACGACACCTCCAGTGGAGCCCTGCTGAACCGACTCACCACTTCCCAACGACAGAGGAGATCTCCCTGCTGGAGAGTCTTCTTCCCCTGACTGGTGGGAACAACCAGTCCCTTGCTTTTTCTTCACTTCCAGGACGTCTAGTGGTCGAATTGCCCGTGCTGAGCACCCCAGCAACCGGATAGCCACTAACCACTGTACCACGGCCAAAAGGTGGTGCATTGTGACGGAGCACTCCGCGGCCGGTCTCTTCCCTGGTGGTGCAACGATCTTCAACTTTTCCCAAACGACGAGATCCTCTCATCTTCTGGCAAAGCCCCGACTTGCATCCACCACCAGGAACAACTGCCCCCGCCGGAGCTGTCTCTTCACTTACAAGGTACTGTGTCCGCCTGGCTTCCCTTGAAACGGTTAGCGTGAGGTGTCTTAAATCCTTGCCTTTCCACTGGGTCGCCTCCAGACCTTCTTAACTTTTGTTCTAAAACTGGTCCAACCGTTCTGTGACATTTTGCTACAAAGACTTGAAGTGCATTTCCACTGTGGTATCTTTTGGAACATATCGCCTTGCCTCTCTCTGAGTGGGCCTGGCCTCTGAACTTTGACCTACAGCAGACCCTGCCTTACTTGCCTTGCATTTGTTTCGTAAAAGAGTTGGTACTGAGTTGGTTTCATACCCTGCCTTTTTCTCTCCCGTTCTAACGAATATTAGAGTGCCATCTAGGTGCAAGCACTCACCTCTGTCTGCAAATAAGTGGTGCCGTTGAACCTAGACTTGTCGAAATATTGTATGGGATTGATATATACTTATAGTAACTGTGATTGAAATTGTTTGCCATATTAGTGCCAGTGTGTTTTTCGTAGATGTGTTTTTAAATAAATAATTATATATCTTTACACCCAAGCTCTGATCAGTGTCTGCTTGTTCTACTGTGTAAATTGCCCTATCTTGTATACTCCACATACTGCCTAACTCGTCTTGAGAGAAGTCTGACTGCTCAGCCACAGTTACCAGGTAAATCTGGGTGGTGCAGACTGCTACCAATTGGGTTTACTGCTAACTCCTGTAGACTTAAACTTTTTGCAGTGGTCCCAGAGGGAACTGCACAGGTTTCTGCCTAACATGCTCTCTTGCACTTTTCCTGCCTCCTCCCACTAACTCAACCTCCCCTCCTCTTTCAGAGCCACCAGAGCGCCAGGGGACCACTCCGGTGGTGATAGTGTGCGGTACAAATGTCCTTTAACATTAACATTAACATGATTAGTGGGAGACTTAGAAGCAGAATAATAGGCAAAATTACAAGCGGACACTAAGGAGAAATATCACAAGGTGGGATTACGTCAGGGCACACTGCAGCAAAGGTACAGTGGAACCAATGGGTGCAAATCTGGAATTAGTTGTAGTGACAGAAATAGAAGCAGACCTGCAGTGGGGCACATGGAAGTTAAATCAGTGGACACCTAAAAGCAGAATCACAATGAGACAACTCAGAGCAGTAGAGTATAACTTACACAGTATATTGGTTACCAGGCTAGTAGTGGACACACTCAATAAGCTAAATATAGCTAGGAATAGCATGGTAGAGCAAGGCACTAACAAGAGAAGAACAAGTACTACAATGAAAAACACATTATTAAAATTCACAGCAAAGGCATTCAAATGTGTGGTTATGAATGGTTCACAGAAGCAGATTCTGCACTTCAGAGGGTACACCGAAGTCTCTTGCTTTCTGTGGATACAGCTGAACAGTAGTAGGTGAACCTTTATTCTGCCCAGTGTGGAAAATAATGAATAATAAATAGGCCTGATTATATAGGTTTCCAGTAGTGCTCCCATACAATCAGCTGATCACTTCTGATTGCTTGTGCCCGAAAAAAGATGCATCTGGGATGATGGGAGAGAAATGCAGGGCGAGGAGCGAATGTGGAGGGAGGGGCAGAGGTGGACATTAAAATGCATGAAGTATGCCCCTTCCTATGGAGACAACCCCTTCATGACCAAGAGGCAACCTTGAAGGAAAAAAAGAACACTCAGCAGCTGAATCTCTCTCCAGCCAGACCCAGGCATCTTGTGTGAAGGAGGAAGTCTTTCCCTTTAAGGGAACAGCGATATAGTTTCCTCTATTCACTGACAAAGTTGTGATAGTTTTTTTTCTTCAACACTGCAAAGTAAATGAAGAATTTTGTTCTAGAGAAGAGTTGACTCATGATTATTACTTAGGCAGCTGGAACATTCACACAGCTGATGCTGACAGAAAGTATCATCTACCAAGCACAATAAACACAATGAGATATCCGAGTGGTGTACACGAAAGTGATCAAACACTCATGCGATACTCCTGCTCCTCCTATGGATGTGGGTAAACCATTTCTCCAGTTTACCAAACATTGTTTTCGGATTCGTGACTCACATGCTAGGAGCACAGAGGAACTTCGTACAAAGGTGGGCGTTGCTGCAGAGCTATATAGAGGAGGGCGGTACCGTTTAAAAACCAAATTGATGGCTGACCTTGATATAAGAAAGAGTTTGAAGAAGGAGGCAGCAGTCCGGAGCACACTGATTAAATATATTTACTGCGAAAAGTGGGTCTAGGGTTTGGAGGCCTTACATCCTTAGAGGTGGGTTGGAGAGGAGCCAACCCCCTTCTAGCTCACTCAAAAAATGATGCCCCCCAGATGGAACTTACTTGTTTGAGTTGTATATTGTCTTTGCTGAACTTGGTAGGATTTCTTTAAATCTTTTTTTTTTAAATTAATTTTCATGTTTAACAATACATTCTGACGATATTCCAATTTACCAGTGTTATATCAGACATAGCCAAATCAAAACTCAACAACTCTCACACCTTCCCACCCATTAGCTTTCCTCCGTTGGAGACCGGCTTAGCAAATAATATAGTCTGTTAGTTCAGGTGATCTTGAGAGTCTCGGGAGGATAGCTCAGGGGCAACGTGCTCGCCTTCAAAGCAAGACGTCTCAGAGCACCACAGGAGAGATTCCCGTATCTGCGCTTAGAAAACTCTGGGTATTAAGCGTGTTATAAATAACCTATCATAGCGATAGAAACTTCTTTTTCCAGGGGCACACACCATTTATGTTTAAAATGAAGAGATTTTAAATGTGTACATTCTGTAGGTATGTGAGGTATCTGAATTCGGAGGTAAGGGATTTCACTATGGGGTTTCATACTTGGATAAAGGTCTCCCCATCTGCTGTGATCATAAAAGACACTTGCTTCACAGCCATGAAATTCCACAAACACTACAACCATTGATGGCGGGTAGGAGGTGTCTTTTTCTTCCAGGATTTTAAAATGTGTAGTTTAACCATGGCGATGAGTGTATGGAATATTTTCCTTTTTCTTGTAGGGAGCTCCTCTGTGGTTGTGACCGCCACCCCCAGCACCAACAGCTTAGGACAAAAGGGTCAATCACAATCTAGAAATGCCTTTATGGAAGAATGTTTCTCCTTCCAAAATGTGGCTAGCTTTGGACATTTCCAGCAAATGTGAATCATGCCTCCTGGCATAACATAGTTTCTCAGCACTAAGCACTGATTGGAGAAATTTGGCAAAAATGATTAAAGGAGCAATAGGGTAAAATAGGGTCAAATACCATGCCAACATGGTATTGTAGGCCACCTCCCTGAGCTGTCGGTATGCGTACCCACTGGATATTCTCCCAGAGCCCTTCGAAAGACACCTTTGGTATGTTTATATTTAACACGTTATGCCACTTTCTGATGAATCCACAATGGGTCTTCCTTTCTGTTTTTTCTGATTTTATAAAGATTGCTGATCAACAGTTTGGTACCTTGGCATTGCGTGATACATTTCTCTAAAGGTGTGTATTGTCTACAGACAAGCACCTTGATTTTCTCGCTACAAACCTAATGCCTAATTTGAAGAAAGTTGAGCCTATCTGTTTCTGTAAGATCAAATTGCTCTGTGCACCATGGAAAGGTTTTATTATGCCCCACCTCACAACCTACCCTCCTCATTTGTTTGTTCTGTAACAGTGTTATCTTCCCTCTCAACACCCTAATTTTATTTAGGGTGTGTCGAGTAGGGCCGATTTTAGGTAGATTTTCTAATTGTTTGCATTCTTCCTTAAGATACGTTCCACTATAATTTGCATCTTTCTCCACCCATTAATAAAATGGCTTTGCCTCTTATTACTGTCTTTAGTGTATCGCTGTTAGTACCGTCCGAGGCATCCCATGGATTGTTTTCCCAAAGGAGCATTTCTAATTGGTTACTTAATTCCTGTTTGAGGACCGGTTCTTTCAAAATTTCTGCGGTAAAGGACCACATGTAACGTCAGTGTTTCCCCCTTCCCTCTACTAAAATGTAGATCTGGGTGTGATCAGATATTACTAGTGAGTGAATGAAGGAGTCCTGTAGAGTGTATGGAATGGCTTTGGTTATAAAGAATAGGTCTACTCTTGTGTAGGTGTGATGGATGCAAGAATAAAAGGAGGAGTAATCTCTGAAATCTTTGTGTTGTTCCCTCCATATGTCTACCAGGCTTAATTGACTGCATTTCTTAATGTTTTTGGACATGGACCTCTTATTAGAAGCTTGGAGGGTTCTATCTAGGTAGGGTGAGGTGATCAGGTTGAAGTTACCCATAAGTATAATTTCCCCCTCAGAATATTCAACCGACAAGTTGAGGAATTCTGTGATTTGTATTGGGCGCATATATGTTTGCTATTGTGAGTTGCATGCCCTGGATTTTACTTTTTAAGATTATAAATCTCCACTTAGGGACTTGCAGTGGGTGTAAATGATTGCTCTCTGTGAAATTCCAGGGCCACCAAACTAAAAAAAGGAAAGCTGTCAACCTCTAGTTCATCAATGTTTTGGTTTGTGCCCAAAATCAACTTTAAGATCTCATCACCTTGGCTGATACTATGTGGTTCTTTCAACTGCAGAAGGTTTGATTATTTATTCTTTGTTTGAGTCATTTCAGAGGGTATGTTAGTCCATTCCTTTCCCTTGGTCTGTCCAGGCACTGCTTTGTCTTTGACAGAGTTATTCACTTTATGTGAATTTGGTATTTATAGGAGTTTATTTCCCCTCCTTTGGAGGGAGGATCCTAACCTCCTGCTTGTTTATTTTACATTGCAACCTTTTCCTCAGTTCAGATGTAAATTTATGGAAAGTGTTTCTTTTGCTAAAGGTAGACTATGTCAGGTCTTGGAAAATAAGAACATTTGAATCTACATATTGAATGGGAACTTGTTTGCAAGCTTACTTCAATATATGTTCCTTTGTCTTAAAGGAGGACATTTTTACTACAGTGTCACTTGGTCTGGCTCCAGGATCCTGTGGTGGCTTTCCCACTGGATGGGCGAGTTTGATGTTTATTTCTTGGTGGTTGGGTTATCCCAGGATCTGAGTGAACATCTTTTGCACTTGGGATTATCTTGGCCCCTTCAGAATTTACTTACAAGTTCTTTATGTGGAGATTCTGCCTCAGGAGAGATTCCCTAAATCGTCACATTTTTAGCTCCTATATGTTGGTCAGCTGCTGAAGGTCTTTGATTTAGGTAATATGTTCCTACTTTGTTATGTTGAGGGTTTGCATGTTCTTCTCATTTTTGGAAGATTATGTCCCCAAAAGAGGTCAACTCAGCCTCGATTTCCATAAGTTTGTTCAACAGCTCCTGGGACATCTGTTTGAATTGAGACTGAAAGGTAATGGTTTGTTGTTTCTAAAATGCGTGTAGGCATGGTTGGAGGTCTTCTTTTGTAACCCCATTTGAGGTCATTACATTTTAATCCTCCATTATTGGGGCTATGACTTTGTTCTCCTTAGTCAGGCCTACTTGTTGCCAGCACTTCCTGAGATCACCTTTTTGGACCTCGTAATTTATTAGATTTTCTGATTGAGCACACTGGAGATGACACATAGTATGTATTTGTGCTCACTGATTCCAAATTCGGAGGTATCATAAATAACTTGTTGTCAATATGAACTAGTTCAGCCAGCAGACTCTATCTTTCATGAAAGTCTCTTTCCTGTTCAGTGTTACTCCTTTGGCACTATAGGTTTGCAGGTCTTTATACCTGTTATGGGTTATCTTGGGTGTATAGCAGGTGCCAAGTTTCTTTTAGGTAAAAGTGGGACACCCACTAAATCAGGATTCTGTTTTAGTGACACACAAGCTGTTGACGGCTTGCAGCCATGTTGGTAGACATTATGTCCCGAGTTCTCAGCCCACCACCTCCACGCTGATCAGGATCCCCCTCCCCCACAGAGGCTGTGTCTGCTACCTTCAGGCTCATCGGGTGTCTCGGTATGTTTTTCTGAAATCAGGATCCCTCTGGATTCCATACTCAGTGGGGAAGGCATGTCACAGTTCAGACCTGCTGATTTACTTTGTTTGGAGAGTGTTGGCCATCCACACAGTTATGCTCTGGAATGGCTTATCTGAGCTGCCGAATGTGTTGAATGCATGTGCTCCCACACTGCAGTCTGCCAGTCGCAGTGCAACTGGTAGCTGCATTTATGCTGTATCTTATGTCTGAAGCCTTCACAGTTATTATTTTCATTCTCAAAGTCATGCAGTTGTTTAGGTTTCTACCCCTTCTGTGTCACCATTATTTCCTTTTAGTGCTCCATCTCAGGCACCTTCTCCATCTTGGTTGGTGGAGCCACGTGCCTCTAGATCATCTTCTTTGGGAGACATGAATGGTTTATGTGTGCAGAATTGTAGGTGCAGACATGTGACAGGCCTTGCTGTCCCACATCATCAAATCTGCATTTTATGAATTAACTGGTTAAATCTGCTTCTGCTCGAGGAGCCACACAACCATTTGGGAGGGCTTTTAAGACACTGGGCCTCATTACGGCCCTGGTGCTAATGGGTTAACGGTGCCGCAAAAGGCTGTGGCGCCGTTAACCCATTAGCGCCTGATTACGAGGTCCCTTTGTGGGACCCGACCTTAACGGCTGGTCTACACCAGCCGTTAAAGTAGGGACCCGCAAAGGGACCTTGGTGCTAAGTACGGTCCCGCAATTTGCGGAACCGTACTTAGCACCTTCCCCATTCCCATTGAGCCCTATGGGGCAAAAATGGGAATGGGGAAGGGCCATGGAGGAAGGGGGAATTACCGCCCCGCCAACCTTGTAATGGGGTGGTAATTCCCCCTTTCTCCATAGCAGAGTCGGTAAATTACTGGCATGGATCATGGTGCTATTAGCACCATGGTTTTCCGCCTGGGTCGTAATGAGGCCCACTGTGCTTTTGACCTGCCATCAGTTTTGGGTGGTTTTGGAGCCGTTGTTGCCATGGCGCAACATTCTGAGTTTGCTCGCGGGGGGCACTCCGCTAGCCTGGTCAGACCAGGCATGCAGAGCGGCAGCCGCGAGCACACCAGGATGGTAGCAACGGTACTGTTATGAACGGTACCGCTGCTAACATCCTCCCCATTCACATTGAGCCCTATGGGGGCTCAAATGGGAATGGGGACGTACCAGGTCTGGGTCCCGCGAAAGCTAATTACCGGGCCCTCCAAGGTCGGAAGGGCCGGTAGGCCGTCTTTTGAGGGACCCTGACCCGGACCCAAGTTTGGGGGTAGCCATGCCCTTATGGCTACCTCCAAACTCGTAATGAGGCCCAATGACCTCTATGCCCAATTAGCAATGATATAATATGTTAATGTAATGGCTGAATATACATAGAGCTATGCTCTGTGGCTTTGAACTGAAGTTGAAATTCCAGGGATGACAATTAAGTGGTGCTGTGACATGCATGGCTTGTTAATTGAAATTCTCTATTCTGTTCTAACATTATAAGTAAGGTTACAATGGTCTTTGGTAAACATAATCCAATGACAAGAATGTTAATTATACCGCACTGATGATCCACAATGAGAGGGAAACACATGTTTTGTTAATGCAGCCTCGAGAGCCTATAGTCTTGATCTGATAAAAGCTGTGTCTAAAAATAGTAGCTGATGAAGTATAATCTGGGTACTTCCCACTTTTTTGTTATAGGAGGGCCTATCTTGTACGGGAAGAAACTCTTCAAATACTATACAGTGGAGACAGTTACCCCGCCCTTTCTCACGCCAGTTGAAGAATTGAAGCTACAGAGAACAAGCTGATCTGTATCATTTATCAGCACATTTATCTGACTAACTGTGATGATGATTGGTTATTTATTTAAGTAAATAAATAACCAATTCTCATCAGACAGTCAGAAAAGTAAGTAATTCATTACACAAAGATTTATTTTTCAATATCAAAAACATGTATACAAAATTCATCACAATAGAAATACGTTCAATATTTGTGCGTGAGCATACCATCATGGCCACAGTGGATATTGAATGAGCACAATCCTATATTCCTGTAAATTCATTCTGCTGAACACCAGAGGGTGGCTCAATTTAGGTGAATCATTTCCCTATCCTCTGTTCCAGCATTGCCCCCTTCCCCATGCAATCGTAGGCTGCTCATTGCTGTCCCCATTTCCCTTATGCCTCAATAGCCCTTACAGAAGCAATATGACATATAATGCGCTTAATACCCAGAGGTTTCTAAATGCAGACCAGGGGATCGAACCTGTGTTTCTCCTTGTCATCTTGCTTCCAAGACGAGCACGCTGCCCTTGAGCTATCCTCCCGAGAGCAGATGTGATGTCCCTCACTGACCTGACGTTCTCAGCCATGCTTCTTTGCAGTCATGCTCCCTGCCACCTCATTGTACCTTTAGATTTGACAAACTGCCATTTCCAAATCTGACCACAAAAAGGGATTGGCTGATATTGTATAATAAAACCTTGATACCTTGAGTCAAGGCACCTGCTTGTTGATTGCATATGTTATGCAATGTGATTTACAATGTCCACATTTGTAGTACTGCCTGTCTTAACTGTGAATTGGGAGCTTTATTTTATGTTGGTTACATGTTTTTGTTTTTTTTTTAACAGTACGTTTCCGTCCCCCAAGAAATCTCCTGTTCCTAACCGTCACCCTCTCTTTCTCAACTGTGACCATTTTCTAATGGATTTGGAGCGACATCTGTTAGCTCATCGGTGGTTGCGGAACAGTAGCATAAACTGTGCTTTATGTCTGGGTAAAACAGCGTGCCTGCAAAGAACCTATAATGCCACATTCTCCATGAACTTCAAAAGTCCAAGCTGTGCTTTTCTGATTCACCTTCCTCAAAGCAAGGCGGCCATCTCTCATGCTTCTCCCCGCTGAAGCAATTTGCAGGTTGCAAGTGACACTGTGGGGTTGTTCTAAAAAGTGCAGCTGTTTCTTTCTGCTCCCAGAGTTATTCGGAAATTAGATGTCGCCTTTACTAACTGGAAATGTTCTGTGAGAGGCTTCAGAGAAATATGAATGCAATTCGGGTGGGAAGTTGGTGGTCTTCGCCGCTAACAGAACAAAGTGACAAAAACAAATTGCATTTCTCCCCTTCCTAATAGTGTTATGAAGAGTACATTCAGTAACAGTTGGTGGCTCTTATTTGATTTTCAACATACTCCCAAATGAGCACCGCGCCATCTCCGAGTCCTGCTGCTTCTGTCAGGTAGACCTGAATACAAATGCACTGTAATGTGAGATTTGTATTGCACAGTAATCACCTGAGCCAGAAAGCCTCAAACAAATTGACGAAAACACATTTCTGTTTTGTTTTATTCCCCGCTGCATTATGAAAGCTATAACAAGAGAGCAAAACATATGACCAGGTTGATTATCCTCCGTGTCCCACGGTTCAGGCATGACATTTGTCAAATTGACTTTGTTTAATGGCCTTGCATCAATAACGGTGTTTTACCTTTCTGGCACGTTCCTTATGTGGAATATATTTATGACCAAAAGCCTGTCTAATAACTGATATGTTTCTAAGTCCTCAACCCACACCATTGACTCACTGCATGTGAAAGACCAAGTAAGGCCGTTGTGAGTTGACAAGGTGCTGCAGCAAGACATTTGTGGTTTTTCCAGGAAGATATTGGATTGAATGACTGATAGAAGCTCGGCCACTCTCAAGCAAAATGCGTGTAGGTGAAAGGAAAACCACATCTCTAGAAAGGCCATCCTTAGATCATGAACAGAAGTGTAATGGGAGCCTCACTAACTGGCGTCGTTTTTTAATTTGCTAAGACTTCAACATCACTCTTTTACCATTTCTCTGTTACTATTTCTGGTGCATATGGGTATAGTCCCCAGGCCTATGGAGGCTCAAGACAAGTAATATACAGAAAACCTGTTGTGACCAACAGGTTACCCACGTGCACTCTTAACGGAGGTTGCCCTTCCAACAAATTCCACAGGTTGGCTTTAAAACATTTGTACATTCAAAAACACACATTTTAATAACGTATTCAAGAAAACATGTATATTATAGATATCAGCAAGCCCAATCCCTGGGCATTGAATTGATGTCAAGTATAAAACTCAGAAGGCTTTCTTAACAAATCCAAAGTAAGTGTCTGGTCACTTTTCCTTGACAATTAGTACAGATTTGTTAGTTACAGTCAACTCAGACAAGGTTTTTTTTTCAATTAGTCAACGCGTTTCGGATATATAATATTCCTCTTCAGGGCTTTGGGCTGTGCTCTGCTGAATCAGAGCCTGCTCTCCAGTGACACAGTAAAGGACCACAGGTGACAGGTGCCCTCTTGACAGCTGCAGTGACAGGCAAGACGCTTCTGTGCATGTTCTGCCTTTAAGATATGCATCTCTGTTCACAAACCACATAACCATGCGAGTTACTATCCTAGTGGCAGTTGTAAACTTTAAATAAAAGCCATACATGACTTTAAGGTATGGTGGCTAATATCTCTCATTGTTATGCTAATGTGAGCTCTGTGACCCCAGCCCAGCTATGCACACACACATGTGTATTCTCATTATAATGGCTGCTTCTCTCCACCCAGCAGGACATACGACTCTCTTTTGATCGTTTGTGAGGTCAGGTAACAGATCTCCCCAGCAAGGCAACCCCTCAGCAGGAGCAGTCCTGGGAAACAGAAATCAAAGGGCACACCCTACAGAAAAGGATTAGCCTCACAGCAGGGTGTTGCATACTAAAGGGGCCTTTGATGCTATGGACAAAGGAAGGGGCCGGCTTAGTGTAGACAAGGTGAGCTCAGCGTAGTTGGAGGGAGGTTTCCCCATCCGATTTCCCTCTGTACCTCTCTCACCTTCCTGACTCCTCCACTTTGTTTAGCTCAAAGCACTTTGGGTATGTTGCAAACAAGCAAATCCCACTTGTCACAAGAACAGGGATAAGACCCATTAAAAAAACATTGATTTTGTCCAATCATATGTTGACTTTGCCTATAAAAGAGGGGGTCTCCCACTCCTTTGATTCACTTTTGGACTTCAAGACTTAAGGAAGAATTCATGTTGACTTCTTTTGGGAGAGTTGACCTTTCCAAAGCCCTCATCCGTTGAGGTGAAGAATTAGAATTCCAAGGCAGAGGCAAGCACTGCTCCCTATCCACTTCTAGGGCACATTGGAGGTGACGTCTGCTGAAGACCAGGACCTACCACTCTGCAAGAAAACCTCCATAGGCTGGGAGACTGGAACCTGAAACGACTACCCCTGCTGCAGAGACACTGCAGTAGGTTTCACAGCAACCTAAGAGCCAGGACAGCTAGCATCATTGTTTTGGACGCACAACCACCTTGGGCAACCTCTGAGCTCCCTTCAATGCAGTCAAGCCAACAGTAACCAACAGTGCTGCCTTTGGCACTCACTTGACTTTGAACAACTGTGCTCACATCAGGGAATCATTTCAGTGATGTAACGCTCCAGTAGACTCTCATCACCTGCCCGTCTCGAGCAACAGTTTACCATGCACTCAACTGCAAATCACTGCATCAGACACAACATAATACCACCAGGACTTTGCATTGCATCTTGACTCAAATCACTGAGTCATCGTGTCACGCACTAACCCAAACCAGTGGTACTCATTGCCTCGAAACACTCTGGATCATTGAACCTCTCATCGTGATACCTTTGATGCTGCTTTGGAATGGCATGGAGCACCCACTTGGCCCAACTCAATGCCAGCTCACCCCCTGGGCCAATGCAACTCGATCCCTTTGACAATAATTCAACCTGCAGACACTACTGTTCGAAGTTCTGCTGAATGCCGTCAACCGCCAAACATTGGATTAAGGTACTCTGAACAGACCCTATTTTCCTGGCCCACATTATGGGGACCTAGAGACTGGCTAGGTCCCTTTTGCACCCTTTCTACTGACCAATATACCCTTTCTAAATCATTGTGGTTGCTTATTGCCTTTTCTCTTTGTTTCATTACCCTGAGCGGTGCATTTTTGTAGCAATTGCATATTCTGTGTTCTCACTAACACTGCTGGGTTTTTAAAGTGTGTATATAGTAAGTTATACATCAGTGTGTTTCATTAAAGTATATATAGTTTATAGAACCTTGATTGGAGATTCCTTTTACTTTTAAACTGTTTTTACTTCACTGTTTGGGTTGCTACTGATTCACATTCACACCCTTTCTAAGAGTATAACCGTCCCTCAACACACAACAGCACAAAAGGCAAAGGAGGTATATCTCTTGTATTTGCCTATTTTACCTTTATGATTGGGGTCATTGTTGGTTGATAGAGGTTTGGGGGTGGTGTAGGTGGTTTAGCCAACTCTGAGCCATATACACATTCCGAGCATTTTGTCACAATGACAGCTTTCGCATCTTGGGGTTGCCAGATAATAGGTGCGTTTTCCTATTGATTGAGTCCTCCTGGCTGTGGGTCAGCAAATATATGTGGAGAAGTGTAGACCCTCTGGGAGGAGCAAATACAGGGCCCGTGTGGGGCTCCTTCAATTCCACTCATCTGTGGACAATCCCAAAGTTAGGAAAGAAAAATGCTTTGTTTCCAGTCTCCCACCATTTGGGAGTCTATGTTCTTCCTCACAGTATCCCTGAACCGAGAAATGCTTTGGGAGGCAAAATATGGCCTCGCAAATGGCTTTACAAGTGGTGATACAAGGTGGCTCAGAATCATCCCCTGGAGACCACACAATCATAATGTTTCCCCTGACAGAAGAAACATCTTGGATGCCAAGACTACTTGCTCTGCTAGTGTTACCTCTACTCTTTGCTATGAAATGCACAACATTTCGAGTTGAACTATTGTGGCACAGGATTAAAATGCTATTTGTCTTTTTTCAGGTATTTTTAATGTAGGGCAAGATGATGATCAGGAAGTGGACAGATCCTAAAGTAGCCTGCTTCAAAGAGACTTAATCATCAAAGGCAATCCTGATTGAGTATTTTAGGGGATTGCAATTTAATAAGGCTGAACAGAAGGGTGCGGTCAACATTCTTGAATAATACAGGGTTATGTCCACTCTTAAATATGACGTTGTCAGTGTGAATGGATATAACAGTGTTAACATTTTGAAAGTTACTCATGGAAAGAAGATAAGGACACCTAGCTTATAGTGCCATCTCAGGCTTTTGAGAGGCAGTGTAACTTCTTATTGGTGGGACAAATAATAGAACCTTTATCAAGAGGAGGTTTTCTCAAGTTAATTCATTCATTAATTTCCTTCCTTTTTGCTATTTGTATAGTGCCTTTCAAAATAAATATGGTCCCAATGTGGTGGTTGAACGCCCTAGGAGGGACGAAAGTACAACATATGGGAAAATTGGGAGGTGCTGTTATGCATGTGTGCACTTCGGCCATTAATCTTTCCTGCTAGTCACCCATGTCTGGATGGCATGTGGATGAGTGGAAGGAGGTATACTTGGAGCTAAGCAGGAGGGGGTGTATGAGAGGATAGGCAGTTATGTGTGCAGCTACAGTTTGTTTTTTTGTTGTGAAAAGTGGCTGCATTCTTATGGCAGGGGTGTTGTGCAAAAGTGCTCGAGTTATATGTGAACACAGACATGTGTGGGAGTGAGGCAGAGCCTTTGGCTAAATTCTGAAGGTGCGGAGTGCGAGAGGAATAAAAGGGTTAGCTATACATTCAACATTGTTTACCCCCTGGATTCCATTTATGTGTAAGTAGCAGTACTTAATCTCAACATACAGTCTTAGTTCACCAAAATACCAACCCTTTGTGTGGATCTTAGAGCAATACATTGCCCATCCCCAGGTCCTTAAAGTGCAATACCATTCCCCACCATAAATGTCTAGTTGCAGCAACAATGCCCACCCTCATTTGCATTAGAGTATGATACAATGCTGAACTCCAAATGATTCAAATGCAATTAATTATTATCCTCCTCCACATTGATCCAACTGCTTGACCAAAGTTAAGTTTTAGTATGATGCATTGCCCACCCTCTGAACCCGTTTGAATTCAATACCAGACCCACTCTCAGAAATTATTATCGGGTGCAAGTTACTGGATGCCTTCTAGACTCCTCCTTGTGCCGTACCATGTCTGCATTGCTGGGGATTGTAGGGATTGGCTTGGGGGAAGTGTGTTGGGGCAGAGATCAAAGATAAATGAAAGATGAGACAAGGTAACTTAATGGCAGACAGGTAGGAGAGTGGGGCAGGGGAAGGGGGCTTACTGCTGGTCAGTGAGGGTGTGTGTGGAGGGAGCAAAGGGGGGTTCAGGAAGTGGGACAGAAGAGACAGCTCTTGAGAGACTTCCTGAAAGCGAGGCAATACCCTATCAGAAGGAGGGTGAGTGGGCCAGAGTTCCAGGAAATAGGCACAAGGACGGAGAAGGATGTGCCTCCTAGAAGGTGGGGCGACCAGGAGATGTGCTGAACCTGATCTGAGAATTCGGGTGGGGTGGCAGAGTGTGAGTTTGTTTTGGAGGAATACAGGGCCTTTCTTATGGATGGAACGCTGGGTAATACGCATGGCTTTGAAGTAGGCCCGTTGGCTGATGGGCGGCCAGAGGACTACCCTGAGTATTTGTAGTTAATGTATTTGTCCATTTATAATGTGTCGGAGCCTGCAGGCATCAGGGCGCAGATGGTAAGACAGGAGGAGGCAGACAGGGCGTCATGAAAGAGCAAACAGGAGAAAAGATTTACTCTAAGACAATAGTTTTCATCCCTTTCCTGAACTTCAGAAGATTTTTGTAGGCACAAAGAAGTTTGGGAAGTGTATTCCTTAGAATGGCGGCCTGGGAGGCAAAAGATCTGACATCCCTCTGACCCACTTACTCCTCGGGACAGATAGACCGACCCCGTCACTCAATCTAGTGAGTCTGGACGAGCTGTGGATCTTGACACACTCTTTAAGATAGCCTAGGGCTTGGCCAAAAAGGCATTTGTGTACTATTGTCAGCACTTTAAAGCCAGTGCAGACTCCTCCTGTGGGAGAAGATTGGTTTGTGTCTGGGTATATTCTTAACGATCTGAACTGCATCGTTTTGCAGAACCTGGAGACGTTTAAGACTATTTTTACTAGCACCCAGCATCAAGGAATTACAATAATCTATCCTTGGCATTATTAGGGCAGGAACCAGGGTGGCGCAATTAGTCTCTGAGGCATAAGGCTTCACCAACCTTAAACGTTGCAGTACATACTGTGCCTTGTAAAAAACACTCTGTGTTTGAATCAATGTTTAGTGAGGATTCAAAGGTGACGCCCAAGATCCTGATCTTGCCCACTGTCTTAATAAAAAGATTCTCAATGGAGAGACCAACATACTGAAGGTCCAATTTGGATCTCGCCTTTGGTGAGCCGATTATCATGATCTCAGTTTTTTTTGTTGCATTCAGGCACATTCCATTATTGAAGTATATGGGGGGATCAGGGGTCCCTCTTTTTTGTGTATGGGGGCCTGACTCTAGAGGGTAAACAGAGAATATCAAGAGAAAGAATAGAGTCAACGGCTAGCCCTTTCATAGACGCACAGGAGGTGCACCTTTCCTACAATTAGGATAGCTTACATACATGCTAATCCAAGGATCACAGAGGCAATGTCATAAAAGAAAATGTAATAAAAGAGTTAACAATTACAAAATAGGCAGGAGACCTAGGTTAATACGAATGTTTAAAGAAAGTGAAGGAAAACCAAGGCAAATAAATGGTGGGTTAGTAACAGTTAAGTGCAAAATTCTTGTGCTGCTTTATCAATAGCTGCACACAATTGTTGTCGACACTTTATATTTGGTGTTTCTGGTTCGGTTAACAAAATAGGAACCACAAGTACTGCAATGCTGGGGCAAGGTTCTGTTGATACCGTTGATACCGAACTGTCATCAGGAGTATTGTGCAGGCAGACAATTGGTGAAGAGGCTTGGTTTACCTGTGATATTAAAAAAGTATGTTAAAATGTGATTGTCCCAAAAGATTTGGGGCGGGGGGGAAGAACTGTAGAAGGTAACCTACCAACAAAGGATTAAGGTGGCGTCTTGAAACAACCGAGTAGGAATTGCTGTCTCACGTACAGGCTCAGGAAATTGTATGGGACACAGCAAAGGCTAGTATCTGGTGAAAGAAAACTTAGAATTAGCCACACCATGGCGGCTGCGCTGAGTTGCAAAACAATATAAATGAATTAGAGCCTACCAGGATGTTCAGAATATTAGCTAGCTGGGTTGGCAATCTGGATACACCCGGTGGCTACGATGGTTGTGGAGCCAATTTGTCACAAGGGTTCAATAGAACAGGGCTCTTCAGGAAACCTAGAAATGAATCAAGAAAAATGGCGCATTTAGGAGTAGTGGAACTGTAGGTAAGGGAGGCACTTATGGGGTTGGAGCCCATGGCGGAGACTTAGAAAAGGCGGAGCTAACTGTTCCATCAGTATGGGTGCCAGTCAAAATCTCAAGGTGCTGGCAAGGTAATCAAACAGTACAGTGGGAGAGGGGCTGCCAAACAGTGCTACGATCCCAAACATTAGTATGGAAAAAGAATGCGGCTCAATGCAGGCGAGTTAGTAGGGGACCATTGAATGGACGCTGAGCGGCGAAAAAACATTAGTACAGCTAGTAAAGACCAGCTCGGGGGACGAGAGCTTACCTCTCAGCAGTAGAGCTGTTGCTTCTCTAGAGACATGTGTTCCTCCTTTGCGCATGTGCAGAAGGAAGGAAACGTTGAACGCTGAAGGACAGCTTTATTGAGCTGTCTGCAGCGCGAACATGAGTGCTGTGAAAAGGATGCCCATGTCACGGTGTGGAAAAGAAGGAAAGGGGGGTCGGGGTGAGGACGGGCGTGGAAAGGATGGTGGGCGCAAGCCAGCACCATGTAAGCTTCTAGTCAGGTTGTTTATAACACAGGTATTTTTAAAAAAACAAATTTTTTTTTTGAATAGTAGTGGTCTCTAACAACCAGGCAATATAGAATAATTGCAAAATCTATGAAACTGTATCAAAATATTTTTGCATATTCAGAAATACATCAGGGAGAGAGAAGCACAGATGTACCAGTAATTTTAACTATGTCTAGAAAAAGAAACTTGTAATATTAATATTGTCTAGACAAACCTATTGTATACACAGTAGAGTTTAAATTACATTTCAAGATGGGGTCATGTCCAGTGTTGGACCCAACGTTTGGTGATTCAATACAAAACAGGCAGATACAAATACAGTTGTAGCATGGTAAGACAGATTGCCACAGAGAAAATCAAGAAACTTGATATGCCAAAAACTGATAATGGTGCAGAAGGCCATAGTATGCGTTGGAATGACTGACGATGTACGTAGCACAGAGTATGTGGAAAAGGAACATCTATCATGGGTTCTGGTGGCTGACGGAATATTAGGTTTGGTTGGAGGAGAGTAACTACCACCCGTTTGAGTAGTGAACAAATATGTGAAAAAATAAATATTAGTTGAAAAACAGGTTCCATTCAATTTAAACGTTGAGGCCGTTTTTTCACTGAGTCCAGGCGATAAATCCATTGTTTTTCAAGTTTCGTAGTGCTAAGTCGCGGTTAACACTGCGGAATGGATTTCTTGCTGTTTATGGGAGCAACCAAAACAAATCATTGTGACTGTGTTTCAGCCTTAAAATGTGCCACCATCGGTTTGTCTTCTGTCAGGTTTTTGATGCAAGATCTATGCTCACATTTGCACTGTTTGATTGCGCGTTTGCATTTAACTACATAAAGCATGTTACAGGGGCACTTGATGGCATATACAGACCACTTAGTATTACAGTTGGTAAACGCGTTAAAAGACCAATTCTTTTCCATTTAGATCTATTTCTTGTATGTTGCTTGTGAGGCAACATACCGATCAAGTGCCACATCTATAGTGTCCTTTGACAGGTGGAAGGTGCCACAGGATTTGTTGAGGATTGGGAGGTTGGCTATGTTCTTCGTAAGTATGGGCTAGACGGTCTTTTATGTTTCTGCTGAATTTAAATGCAAAATGCATTTTTTCTGGATTGAAATATTCTATGGACAAAGTGTTCCAATGTCGAAGTACTACTTTTCTGAGTGCATTACTGACGGGTGTAAAAGTAGTTACACATGTGATTTTGTCTTTAGATTTTTCTCTGACTGTTGGAGTGAGGCAGGAGTCTCTGTCGGTATGTTTAGCTCTTTTTGCATATACGCTTTCTCAACCTAGAAATCTACAAAGCCAACAACTACACTCTAGGGACTACCTAGATTGAGACGTAACTGTACAACAATAGACGACTACAACATCAAAAGCATTGACTTGTCTATGCGCCTCAAAGAACGTGGCTATCCAGGGCACATCATCCGAAGAGCTAAAAAAAGATGAAAAGCTGTAGAAAAGGTGCACCTATGTGCGTCTATGAAAGGGGTAGCCGTTGACTCTATTCTTTACTTGATTCATTCCATTATTGACCATCCGTTGCTGTAATAGCATACACTTTGTTGATAAGCTCCACATGCTCAGTGTACTTGCTGCTCAACTCAAAGACGACCTGGGTGTCAGCGGCATAGTTGGCAAAGTGTACAGCCAGCTCATCCAAAAGTTCACAGTGAGGGCAACAATGCACAGTGAGTAGGGAGGGAGACATGCAGGCACCCTGTGGCATGCCACATTTCAGAGGTTCCTCAAGTGAGAATGCATTGCCCCATATCATCCTAGACATGTGACCTGTCAAAAATGACTTGATCCAAGCCACAGCCTTGCCTGACAAGCCACCTGCTTTCATCAGCCTGCGTAACAATTTGTCATGGTCGACAACGTTGAAGGCTGCTGACAGATCTAACAGCATTAGCAGCCCGGCCTAGCCCTGATCCATGATCTGAAGCATCTCAGACTTCATATTCACCAAAGCACTCGCAGTGCCGTAATTAGCTCAGAACCCTGATTGTCTATGGTTTAGAGCTCAAGAGGTTTCTACGAATTCTTGAAATTTGAATGTAGCCACCTTATCCAGAATCTTCAGTAGGAAATGAGCATTGGAAATGGGTTCGAAGTTAGAATAATCTTTTTTGTCCAGCCCAGGTGTTTTTAACAAGAGGGTCACAGTTAATTTCTTCAGAGCTGTAAGGACACAACCATCTCTGAAGCTTGTGTCAATTTGGCGAATAAGGAAGGGGAGAAACAGTGCTCTATTATTCAAGCTGATTTTGGAAGGGAGAACTTCTCCTACACACGTGGTCGGACTCTTTTTTGTCATAATGTTGACTAATGTTTCCTCCCTTATACTTTTGAATTCAAAATCTGATAGAGCACATTGATCTGTGTCCTCAGCGATGAAAGTGGGGTCCGTACGCTCCATCCCAGTTAGGCTTACGCTGAGCTTAGTTTGTGCTACAGTTATTTTGCCTGTAAAGGCTTTCTGAATATTTTCACAATATAATTTAGGACTAATTTGATGTGACATAGACTTTGGTTTTTCTAGATCTCTAAGGATCTGGAAGAGTTTCTTAGAGTTATTTTCTGCATGAGCAATTTGATTATCAAAGAAGGTTTTTTTTAGCCAAGAGGATCTCTGTCCGATACAATCTCTCAATTGCTTTTCATGTGTCCCTATTAGTCGGAGATTGGTCCTTCATCCAAGCTCTTTCTGCTTTCCTTTTTTCTTATTTTCGATCCTATAAGGCGGCAGAATACCATGTCTGGTCATTAACTTTATCTCTGATAGATTTAGTAGTAATTGGGCAACATGGTCTAACATATTAGAGAAGCATCTTTCAAATTCTGAGAGCAGAGGGTTTGATTTCTGGGCATACGGATAAGGCAACATAAAGACAAAGGTAACAAAGTACTGGTCGGATCGACACAAGTTTGGGTAGTAAATGGACTTAGTAATAGATTTTTACTGGTGACCCAGTCGAGTGTATTACCCAAGTTATGCGTCGGATCAATGTCACTTCTAATGACAAATTGATTTATAATAAACAATTGAGCAAGTTCAACAGCTTCAGAATCAAGCGGGTTGGCCAGCCATCTATTAAAATCCCCCAATACTATGGAAGATGTATTGGGTTTATGAAGGGAGGATAGTATGTCAGCCAAATCGTCATGGAACAAAGGAGTGTCATGGGGAGTCCTGTATATCAAGACAATACTTAGGAGTGGGTGTGCTTTTAAGAAAAATTATTTCACAACCCCTACAAGTTGCCAAGGTCTGAAAAAGGTTTAGGTAAGTTGGGAGTACAGGGGAGATTTGTTCTCTAGGGGAGTATGCGAGGAGACGCATAGCTTCAGAGTTTAAGATCGGCTGGAGATTTAGTTGAGATGCAAGTGTGCCTAAATAAAGGGAATTAGAGTATTCTAGGCGAGAGAGGATGATAGCCATGATTGCAAAGACTCTAAGGGGGTAAGAGAGATACAGACAAATCTTCTTGAGAATGTGAGGTAGAAGCTACAGGATCTGGAGACAGAATTGATATGGGGAGAAAGGATCTGGTCTGAGCTTAGGGTGCTTCCTGGGTTTTTTATTGAAGGTGATGCAATGTGTGGGGGCCCTAATGAAGGCTGCCAAGGGGTGGTTTGAGGAATGAAAGCTGTTTTGCCACCTATTAGGATTTTGTTTTTTTCCAGTATTTGGAGGAGGTGGTTGTTTGTCATCCAGCGGCCTATGCCTGAGAGGCAAGATGCAAGATCTGAGTGGGGTGAAGATGGGTAGTTGGGAATCTTGAAGATGTTCTGTGTGTCATTGGCATAGTTGTAGCAGGTGAGAATGTGGGAGCCTATAAGAATGGAGAGGGTGAACAGAAGAGGTTGAAGAGCAGAGGAGAGAGGGATACTCCCTGAGGGACTCTTTGTGGGACTGGGTAGGAGGCAGAGGAGAACGGATGGAGGGGAATGATTATGGAGCAGTTAGAGAGGAAAGAGGAGATCCATTTAAGGGTGGTGTCTTTGATTGGGTAAAGAGTCTGTACGTGAGAGAGGAGCAGTTGACCATGTCTAAAGCTGCTGAAAGGGCAATTGATGATGAGTGCTGCACAGCCTTCCAAGTCTGCTGTTCTTTTCAGGTCGTCCGAGATTGAGACAAGGGAGATTTCAGTTCTGTGTAGGGGTCTGAAGTCTCACTGGGAAGGGTCAAGAAGGCTGTGGGATTCTACAAAGAGACATAACTGGGAATAGGCTGTACGATCAAGTAATTTGGCTATGAAGTGATTGTTAGAGGATGTGCAGTAATTGGAGGGGAGCCAGGGGTTGAGAGATGGCATTTTTAGTAGAGGTTTTATGTGAGAGGTTTTGTATGCTTCTGGGAACATCCCGGCTGCCTGTGAGTGGTTGATTATAGATCTGATGAGGCTGCCTGGGCAGGTGGAGGAGAGAAGGTTTTGGAGGAGGGTGGGGGCAAGGGTCTCCCAGGAATCCTGAGGGGTGGCTATTAGAGGGAAGCCTTAGGAACTCGGGTTGAAAGATTGCAGCAAAGGTGCTGAAGAGGCTGCATGTTGGGGATTGGGATGAGGAGTGGAGAATGATAGTTTATCATTGATGGTGAGGTTCCTTTCAATGGCTATTTTGTAGTAATTGTTAGGGCATTGCAGCGTGCTTTGGAGACGGTGGAGAGAGAGGTTGAATGGAGAGGGGTCTTGTACTCCATGATAATCTTGTGGAGTTCTTTGCAGGGGTTGGTGCATTGGAGATGCAAGAGCTGTAGTATGATTGTTTGACTTTCCTGATTTCTAATCTGTAGGCTCTGGCCTGTCTAGCAAGAGTGCTTTTGGTTTGGGGGGGGGAGTGTTGGTCCACCAGTGGCGTTCCAAGCGATGGTTGAGGGTTTTGGGATTTGAGGGAAGGGCTGAATCAGCTGGGAGAAGGACCTCTGCAGTGGGAGTCGGGTCTGGCGGGGGCAAGTGGGATAGGGCATAGGGCATCATAGAGCCATTGGTCAAAATGGCCTGGGGAAGGGGTTCCTCCATGGATGGGAGAGAGAGAAGGGAGGAAAGTAGGGAGGAGGATAGATCTGGGGAGATATTTGCCTTTTTCCAGAGTGGGATCCTGCCAGAGTCAGTGGGGGGGGGTGAGGTAGGGAGGAGGGGGGAGTCAGAGCTGTGAAAATAATAGCAGAATGATCAGTTCAGATAAGGGCATGTGTGAGGGGGGTGGGATTAGATTGGAAGAGCTGTACACTACATTGATGGGTGTGACCAGCAATGTGTGTGGGCCCTGATATAAACTGAGTCATATTGAGTGCTTCCAAGTTGTTAATGATATAACGGGCCATGGGGTTGGAGAAGGTTTCGAACCAGATGTTCAGATCACCTAGAAGGGTAACTGTGGGATGAGAGATCATGATCGCTGCTACACAGTCACTTAAAGTCAATAAGGGAATATTATCAGGGTTTGTGTCGACAGTGCATCACTTTTCAGCAGTGATTCATTTCATGAATGGGGCCCTATGTGTTTACCCACTTTTAAAGGAACTCTTCAGATGAACCTTGTTCCTATGGGCATATACTATAGGCCTGCAAACACCCAAGGCACTATAAGGTCCTTTCAAATGTGCTGTGTGAGAGGCTACCTCTAAGCACCTCACAGGTAGGAATGGTGTTTCCTAGGCACACTTTGCGGGGGATACACTCTTTTATATCCTGGACTTGAAATATGTAATAACTTGACCTAACCTATGTGCATATAGCTAGTAGACATATCTCTCATTAGAGAAATGGCATATGAGTGGGGACACAACAAGCTTGTTTGGTTATTTGCCCAACCAGTGACTGCTGATGGCCATGCTAATCCCTATGGCCATTCCCACCCAGCCTTACCATCAAGCTTTGCACTGAAAGTGCCTGCCAGTGTTTTTTTTCAAAGCAGTCTTCTGAGATCTAATTTGGCAGGCACTGTTGTTGGATTCTCATGTACTCACACCAATTTGCACCTGCTACCATTGATCGTCAGTTAATAACACAACTGCAGCGATGGGCAAGTGCCTTTCACATACCTACACAAAAAACCAAACTGTTGGCTCTGTCAATGTTTGTTTAAGCTGTTGCTGTGGTTTGCCCCGATTTCAGAAATGGGACATGGTGGGTTATGTTGCTCTTACTGTTGGAAGAAAGAGCAATGTATAGTTGCTGGGCTTTAAAGACATTGGGCCTCATTACGAGATGTGCACTAAAAATCCATCATTACAGGCATGCCGATAACAACATGTCTGTGTAGCCTTGATCCCGCAAACAGTGGCTGATCACGAGTGTGCGAGCACTCGCATACCTGCATACCGGTAACGGTTGTACCACCATGCTGGTAACGACCCTCAAACCCCCAGATAGCGGCATCATGAAATGAGCAGATACCTCCTCCGCCATTGGCATCCCCCAAATTGCGGTACCAGTATTAACACAGTGGTATTAAAGGGTCCTTTATTACCGGCACCGGAAGCAACGTCATCGCGCCGGAACAGGAAATGCTCCGACGGCCATTTTCAAAAACACAATCCATTGCCATCCTCTACAGACTGGACCTGTGCAGGCAGAATTCCTAACACACCTTGGAGAAGATGTCGAAAGCAACCCAGAAAGGTGCTGCCCGCTTGCGCAAACCAGGATTCAAGGATGAGGAGCTCAACATACTAGCTGACATGCTAGTGGAGCATGCAGACGTGGTCTTTTGTGCTGACCTGAGCTGTGCTGACCTGAGGCATCCAGCACAGCTCAGGAATAATCAAATTTGGGAGGACATTGTGAGGAAGGTGAGTGTGGTTGGCACCACTGCACACACCGTGAAGGACTATAAAAAGTGGTGGGATGAATTGCACCTGCATGTAAGTAACATCCTGTCGGCCAATCACAGCCAGGGGCTGGCAACAGGCGGCAGTGCCCACTCACTGATAAAATTGGCACGGTGAGAAGAGACCTGCAGCACATTAATTGATGTTGAGTCCATCGAAGGAGTTGGTGGAGCAGAGTTCGGAGTCCCATCATTGGCAGATGAAGGTGAGTGTCCCCACAAACACCTGACATCCAATGATCATAGCTGTCCAACAAATGTGATAGTGATGCTAGCCAATACATGGCCCATCATACACACATTCACATATCCCTGTCCAAATACTGGTCCCACCACTGTCACATCAAAATGCATGCTGCATGCCACTCCCATACCCAAATACACACCTGATACACAGATGAACTGCACGTGTCATACAGCACGCAAGACATGACACACCCATAGGCCCCAAGCAGACACCATGGTGAACATGTAAACACCTGAGGGATGGCAATACTCCCCCCCAATCCTTGCACACACCCTGCCCGCCGCAACAACAAGCATGCAACGATCCACATGACACTAACTGCACGAAGACCAAGGCATGCATGATGCAAGTACTACCATCACTGATGCCCTGCCTCTCTCTCTCCCCCAAAGGAATGGATGCAGACAGCGATGAACACGATGCAAGTGCACAGGCCAGGACACCTGCCAAAATGCCCAGGGGCCGGGATCATGGCACCAGGCCATCCACGTCGAGGGGAACAGGGATGGCCCAAGTGCCACACAAGGCACTCACCAGTGCCCAACCCGCTCTGCAGCCACGAACACAGGACCAGCAGACACCAGCCCTGCCCCCCTGGAGACACAATCCACACAGGGTGAGGCCACATCTGAGGAAACTGAGCATGACGGCTCACAGTCTGCCACCACAAGCTTGGTTGGGGAGACAGCAGCATCCGCACCTCATAGTGGTGTTGAGGAAATGGGCCATGATAACTACACCCATGTAGGAGGCATATTGTCTGAGGATGTTGGACAAACCCCAAGCCCTCAGGTCACCCCACAGGGCACCCCTCATCATGATTCTGAAGGACAGGGCAGACATGGAGAGTGGTCTCCAATAGAGGACAGCCCCGTATTGGCCCCATCCACACCAGTAAACCAACCATCCACCTCCACCGCCACAATACGGGACATCGAGGGACATTTGTCAATGATGTAGGGCCGGCAAAAGGAGATGCTGTCATGGCCACAGGCCCAAGAACACAAAAAAAAAACCGCACCATCTAGTGATGGGGCAATGGGTCACTTGACTCACTTATATCCCGTTGGGACCCATAAACACAGGGGCCCTGGCTGGACTCAGTCCTGGCGCCTTTGGCACCAGGCTCATATAGAGATGTGAGCAGGAACACTTTATTTTAGTGCAGGAGAATTTTTTTCTACAAGAACTTTCCAGGAACTGAAAGCCTTTATTCCACACAACATCCTCATGAGCTGACTCATCGGGTGTGGCTCCCTAGGCCTGGTCTTCATGTGCTGACTTATTGGGTGTGGCAGGGTGTGGAAGGCAGGCTGAACCTGGTGGGAGTGGCTTCAGAAACTCAGCTATATAAGCTTCTCCCCCCTTGAGGCCAGTGCTTCGCATTACTGTGCACTCGTGTGCAACGTGACGTTTACTGTCGTTTGGACCAGTTTGCTTACCTTTGAAACCAGGCGTTCTCCTGCAAACTCACCTCCAGGAAACCAGTGCTTCTTCACTTCATCTGCAGAATCATCTCCTGACATCCAGTGATCTTGATCCCGATGCCACAGCAATGTACTCCGCATCCACCACCTCGGACCCTGTGAAGAAGAAGAAAGACAAGGATATAACATCCGTCCTAGGGTCGCTCCACATTTGAACCCTGCACGCCCCTTAATTAATAACTTACCAGCTACTGTACCGCTGCAGCTTCGTTTCTCATTCCATCTGGCTGCCGTCTCGAGCGCCTCAGCTTCTGCCGGGCCGGCAACATCACCTGCAAAGGAAGAAAGAAAAAGAGCAAACATCCAAAGTGGATCAGACAGCAATACAGGACAACAAACTTTACAATACAACAAAAACAGACGAGGAAAGACAAAGGCAAACAGGAACACTTACCTGAAGTATGGTGGCTTAGTCGCAGCAGGACTGGACTACCACATGCAAGGGACCAGTGAAGGAACTCGGTCCAGATTATACAAGCGCCCCTGCCAGAAGCAGCAGGATGGAGTGCTTGCCAAAACTAATCAACAGGTGAACTTTCCAGGGACAGCGCATCCCACGGGTACCACGGTTTGGGAGAAGGGGTCTGGAAGGGGATCAGGCACACAAGCTGGCATACTCACGCCTCCTATTCTCCATGCAGGAACAGTCCTGAGCATCATCACCTATTACCACCAGTCACCACATAAGCTCAGAGGGCGAAGTCGGATCCGAGCGACCTCATCCCCGGGAGGGCTGCAGCCCTGCCCCATCACCTCCACAGAGACCCGGTGAGCATAACAGATGCATGGATTACTTAAACGATATGTTGCAGATGGTGAGGCAACACGCTGTGCAATGCGTGAGAACACTGTGGCCGTCATCAAGGCCATCAACAGGAATTCTAAGCGGGTCCATGATGGATTTGCAGCTGTGGCCCAGATCCTCACAAGAATAGCCAACACTATGGAGCAGCGACATACCACGGCATCCGAGCCACAACCATCGACATCATCATCTACCATGCCTGCCAGTTCTACTCAGACCAGCCCTGTGCGCAGATCCCTGCGCAGCACTTGGCGTTCTGAGATGCAACCCCCTCCTCCAAATGGGGGTCCACAGTAGCAGGGGCACTGTGCACATGTTGACTGGCAGTGCACCCGGACACCTGTTATGCCATTGATGTTTTGGGGTGTTGGGGAAGAGGGCGGAGGGGTGTGTGGGGGTGTTAGGGGGAGGGGGGAAGGGGTGTGTGGGGGGTGTGTGGGTGTGTTGGTGGAAGGGGGGTGTGGGGGTGTTGGGGGGAGGAGGGAGGGGCTGTGTGGGGGTGGAGGGTTCATTCACATTGTAAATGCCATCTGTACAATACACCCGTTTTGTAGAAAAACACATGACTGGACATTGCTTCTTCGGTGTCTGTCAATTTATTGCATGACAGTGCATCGTGCCCATAACCCCCATACCCAGTGCCCAGAGTCCCACATACATACCCCCCTCTGCATCCCAGTGCATCAGAAAGAATGGTCTATCACTGATTGGTGTACAGCACGTCCCACATGTGTATCGCGACCAGTCCGATGTGCAACATCTACTCCTTCCTCATCTTCTTCACCTGGTGGTGGCTGGTCCATCTCAGGTGGCAGAGGTAAGTCCTGCCGGATGCACATGTGGTGCAGCATGGCACTTACCATGATGATCTTGCCCACCTTCTCAGGCCTGTAAATGAGGGCACCACCCGACCTGCTGAGGCAGCGAAACCGTGCCTTCAACAGGCCAAAGGTCTGCTATATGACCACACAAGTGCGTGTATGGGCACCATTGAAGTCCTCTTCCTGCCTGTTCTGTGGATTCCTGACAGGGGTGAGGAGCCACGTCTTCAGGGGATAGCCAGCATCAACTGCATGGGAGCACAATAAGGTATGTGTAAGGGTATTTCTCAATTTCCATTTGTGCTCGGTCTGTACATCATTCATGCTCACATGCAGTATTTCGTCAATGGCAGATATTAACATCACATCTGCACAACTATCTGCCCTGTACACTACTTGGCAATCCATGGTGCTGGTCTTGGGTGACGTACACGACTTAGGGGCCTTGACATTGCAATCACCAGCCACCCGGATGGAGTGACAAGGTCCAGGATATACACACATGTGAGGGTTGTGTGGCAGGGGATGGGACCAAATGCATGTTGGGCAATGTTTGATGCATTAGGCTGATGGACTACATGATACTGCTTGTTTAGACAATGATGAATATAGAGTATTGTAGACGTGATGCATGTGTCCCTCAACATTTTCACACTAGTCACAATAGCACAATGTGATTGTTGGTAGTGTCCGCCAGTATAGGGAAGAGTACCTTAGATGAAGCAGTGTGTCGACTTGCATGCTGGTACTCATGTGTTGTGGGTGATTCCCACACCAATCGCACCCATGTAGGTGCTGCCAACTAATTGATGGGTTCAATTTGAAGCATCCTTGTCGCATGTGTTCTCCCATTTGTATTCATCTGCACATGTTGCCATGTTGTTATGCAGTGTTACTGTCAGGGAGGGGCATTGACAGCGGAATTGACTGAGGTGGAATTAATACTGCGCACTCCTGGATGCTTGACCTGCGAGGTGCTTCAATGTGGTCATGTGTATTCAGCTTTGTGAACATGTGATGGTGCATTGTGGTGCTGAGGTTATGGTCAGGTGATGTCCAGTGGACATGTTCAAGGGTGTGCTCTGATTGTGTGTCTGACATTTACACAGTGGTGTGCGGCCAGAATGTGTTGGCCTCCATTGTCTGTGTCATGCATCTTATTTGGTTGATTATGGGCACGGTGTTTGGCAGTATGGACAGTGTCCAGACACCCCATTGAGGACCCTCCCATGGCCCAGAGAGCAGACTGCTTGCGTATGCATGTACACCCCCCAAACACTCTCCTATGGCCCAGAGAGCAGACTGCTTGCGTATGCATGTACACCACTCCCAAAATACTCTCCCATAGCCCAGAGAGCAGGCTGCTTGTGTATTCATGTACACCCCCCAAACACTCTCTCATGGCCCAGAGAACAGACTCACCCAGCAGCCAGCCACGTCGTACGGCATCTCCTTCCATACAGTGGGGTAGCGAGGAGTTCCGCAGCACCATTGCATCATGCGTGGATCCTGGGTATCTGGCACAGCAGTGTGTTATGATCTTGTTGGCATCACACACCATCTGCACATTGATGGAGTGGAATAGCTTTGGATTGCGGTACACCACCTCCAGGGCATGTGGGACTACCAACTCCACGTGGGTGCAGTCAAGGGCACCAATGACACTGGGCATGCCTGCCAGTGCATGGAATGCTATTTTGGTGTCATTTGCTTCCTGTGTTGTCCATGGTAGGGATATGTAGGCCCTTGCATGCTTTAGGAGTGCATCCAGCCCTTTGTTTTTGCACACCGGAGAACAATGGTTGCGAGATGCCATGCGTGCTGGTAGGTGCCTGTGGCCAGGAAGTGGAGCAGAGACCTTCTGCAGAGGGGGGATGGCGGTGCGGATGTTGATCAGGCTGACCAAGTCTTCATATATTAGTTCCACTATGGTGGTGATGGTGTCCCTGTCCAGGCGGTACAGGGTGTGGATCTGTGCTGGGGTTAAGTTGAATGGATTGGCCCTTATACGAGGAATTAGTGGCTGCCTATGGGGAACCACTGCCTGCACTGGTGGGATTTGTTGGGCCAGCCTCACCCTCCCTCTCCTCCTTTGTCTTCTCTGTGTTGCTTGTTGTACTGCCTGCTCAAGGAGTAGCAGTGCAGGCATGGCCTCCAGCTCCAGTATGGTGAGTGCAAGTGGTATCATTTTGGTCTTGGAAGGGGTGTGGTGTGTGGGGGTGCTCCTTTTGTGCAGGGCCAGGCTCCATTGCATCCACCTGTACTGATTGGGTGCACTTGTGGCAGTTGGGAACACAGCAGTTTCCTATTAATGGGTGATCCGCGTTGCCAGTATTGCCGGCCTCATGGTGGCCCTTCTTACCAGCATCTGGGTCCCTGTCGCTGCTGGTAGGACTGGCATTGCAGGTCATGATGGGCCGGTCCCATTAACGATGCTGGTAATACCTTACCGGTATCATTATTACTGGACCGCCAACCTTGTAACGAGGCCTGATGGGTCATTACAAGGCTGCCGGTCCAGTAACAATGGTGCCGGTAAGCTACCGGCACCGTTGTTACTGGTCCGGCAAACTATGAGTTTTGTAGGTGGGTGCCGTTCCGCCCACCAGGACTGACATAGCGGGTGGAACAGCACCCGCCCACAGAGCAAGATGGATGCCGGTGCATCTGTCCTCCCCATTCCCATTGAGTTCAATGGGACTCAAATGGGAATGGGGAGTAATTGTTACCCGCACCCAGCAATGAGGAATTATCGAGACCGCGGGGGCTGTAATGTCCGGTAAGTCCGCATTGCTGGTTGCCAGCAAAAAAATTATTCCAGCGGCAGCCGTGCCATTTTTAGAGGCATAGCTACCACCGGACTCATAATGAGGCATGTATGATCACGTTGTAGCAATAGCTTGCTGTGAGTTGGTTTCTTTGCATCTGAGGAATTCCATTTTCGATATTACTGGAATTATTGTGCTTTGTTTAGCTTTGCATCGTTTGGCTCAGTCTACCAAATCTATGTACATAGCGTATGGTGCACTTCCATGAAACTGTCATGGGTGTGAAGTTGTTAGAAGATAAGAATTGTGACTTTCATATTAAGACCTTATCTAGGTCCTAAAGTCAGACTGATGGGGTGCTTTGTAAGTCTTTCCATGTTAATCCTGACTCCCCTCCTGTGGAAATCCATAATTTAATTGTACTACGTATATCTTCATGTAACATCCAACATATAAATGAAGGTTGGCGAGCAGGTGGAGCCCTTTGAACACATGTAAGGCATCATAACAACTTGGTGTGCCTTTGACTGATGCATAAGTGCCAACTTTTAGCTTTTGCAATATTGCATTTCCTCTACATTGGGGCTAAAGTGCTGTCATAATATTGGAAGCCCTGATATGTCTGTCTTTGAATAGCAAGAAATACTGGATAACAGTGCACTTTCAATATGATTTAATACATAGCTATTTGTTTAAATGAATGTGGGCATTCAGTTGCAAACATACATTAAGAAATATGTACGGATGTAGATGTTGTTTCTAAGGAGATCCGCTGTTTAGAGGATTTGACCAATCGTTTCAGCCTTAATTGGCATTCAGAGCAGAGAGATATCAAGCGCCAAATTTTGGAGGGCCCTTTGATCTATTGTGCTCAGGCAGTGGTGGGAAGAGAGGAGCAAGATGGAACACGGGGGGAATCTCTTGAATAATTATTTATTCATAGATTAGCTGAGCAGATAGATTTCATTTTAGGCTATGCTATTTGGTACCCCTTGCCCTAAAAAACATTCTCTGGCCCTCCAGCCCCATTACCTGGTAAACTCTCACTGCAAAGCACACTAGGCAAAATAACAACTATACTCTCATTGAACATTATGGGCAGATGAAAACCTGCTCCACAACTCTCTCAGATCCCCCACTCACAATTTGTGTATAAAGGTTGAGGGGCTTGAGAGGGATTTTATGGATTAATTTCAAATGAGCTAAACATATTTTAAGCTCAGATTTAATTTCTGTGTGGCACAGATACACTCAGCAGTCTGAAGGTCCATTTGCTACAATGGAGAAGGAAAGATGTGTCCATGAGCCAAGCAGAGTTGAAGATAACCTTGCAGTGGCAATGGACCTGAGAAATTGGTGGTCCCAATTTCCACCATGATCCTCCCCTCAAGGAGCTGACACAGGGCCTCATTACACGGTAGGCGGTGAGCCATGGCGCTATTAGCGCCATGGCTCATGCCGGTAAAATACCGGCACCGCCTTGGCGGAAAGGGGATTTACCGCCCCATTCCAAGGTTGGAGGGGCGGTAAATCCCCTTTCCGCCATTGCCCTTCCCCATTCCCATTTCTGCCCCATAGGGCTCTATGGAAATGGGGAAGGCGCTAATTACGCCACCGCAATTTTGCGGTGCCGTAATTAGCTCCGAGGTCCCTTAGCGGGTTGGATTTTAACGCCTGCAAAAAGCAGGCGTTAAATCCTCCAACCCGCAAAGGGACCTCGTAGTACGGCGGTAAGGGTTAACGGTCACCGTTGCCATTAACGGTGACCGTTAACCCTTACCGCCGTCCGTGTAATGAGGCCCACAGTCCCAGGATGAAGCCCATAGACTCTCAAGTTTGGTCGCCCATCCTACTCCACATAGCTCATAGGCATTGGAAACCATTCTCTGAAAATGATTTGCAAATTACATGCTATTGCAATCAATCTAAACGTATAAGGAAATAACTAAATGATAATAGAAAGGATACGTGATTGGATGAGTAGCATAAAATATTAGAACAAAGAACAAAAGGAGATGAATACACTTCATTATGCAAATGATATGGGGGACACATGGATGGAATAAATTCCCAAAATAATTACTATCACTATCTTTATCTATCTATATATATTCAGTGAAACAAACTTTGTTAAAGGGACGTTATGGTGCCAAGTAAAACCGAAAAACCCTTCAAATTTGCCAGTTATGGTAAGCAAAGCAACCATACCTTGCGCCACCACCGTGCACTGCTAAGACTAACACGCAGGACATCAAAGATGACATCACAAATGTCATTGATGACATCACTGATGACATCAAATGTGCATTTACTTTTAATGAAAAGTCTGTACAAGGGATTCTTATAGTAATGTTGATAAAAAGTGTGAAGGATTATTGGAATAAATATCATGAGGTAAGTAGTGCATTAAGTAATGCATTGATATGAATAGAATCCTATTATCAGGTTCTTTGTAGTATACTAAGCTACTCATGTAGAAACATAGGCATTGTGTGCAACATACATGATGGAGGTGCAATATTAATAATCTTACCGTGTTGAATACTAAAATGATAAATGCTTTCTTATTACAGTTTTGCCTACTGTGAAACATTTAATAACTAGCTAATAAAACCAACTTAACTACATAATTGCCTTATTGGAAACAAAACACAGATAGACAACAACACATACAAATATGAGCATATACAGGGAAAATGAAGTAAACAAAACAACAGTATTACCAGCCAATCTTCATACCCTAACTGATTAACTTTATGCAGAGAAATGATTGCTCTGCTTCAAAGCTACTACTTCGTTATGTATAACTATCATATAATGTGACTGGACCCTAAGGAAAGTCGTGTGTATACAATGTATACAAATATGAGCATATCCAGGGAAAGTAAAGTAATTAAAAAAAAACAACAGAACTATAAGAAAGTGTTGATAACCTTACTGATTGTCTTCATTCATAGAAAAGCATTGCTGTCTTCCAAATCTGTGTTTTCCCCTATGTATTTGTTTCATATGCTGTGAGTAAAACCCAAATGAATTACTGTAAGAACATATTTGAACTAGAAGTCTACAAATATAGTAATTTTTGAATTTTTAGTTCCTGACTGTTACTGGCCTAGATATGTCAGTAAAGGAAAAAAGAGGGAGCCAGACATGTGATGTCATCAATGACATTTGTGATGTCATCTTTGTTGTTCTGGGTGTTAGTCTTAGCAGTGCACGGTGGTGGCACGAGTCATGGTTGCTTAGCTTGCCATAACTGGCACATTTCAAGAGTTTTTCAGTTTTACTTGGAACCATAACGTCCCTTTAACAACGTTTTTTTCACTGAATTTCATAGGTTTTTAGTAGCGCAACTTAACCATAACGTCCCGTTAAAGTTTTTTTAACTAAATTTCATAGGTTTTTGGTAGCTCAACCTAACTATAATACACCTTTAACAAAGTTTTTTTTTTACTGAATATAGATATAGATAATGTCAATTTTATAAAGGTTTACTAGGATTCCCTTAACTTACATACATAAAACAAAGAAAATACTGAACCCCCTGCCCCCGCTACTGATTGATTTTGATGTCTGTGGACCGTGCGCATGTCCACGGACCGACACGGTCACCATCAACACTATCCAAAAACTCAGGGGGTACAATAAAAACACTGAACATGTTCAAAAAGCACCACATAAATACTTTACATTTAATAATAAATAAGAAGTGGAAATTGTATATGTAAGACACCACCCATCCACTGAAATAGCGTTTGCAATATAATGGAATATACCAAAACAAAATAAATATGCTTCCAACAGAATTACCTCACAGAAACTGCACAGCAAAAGGCAAGAGCATACCTACACAGCAGTAACACCAAATGTTTGTAAGAAACTAGTAAGTACACTACATTTATTTAATATATTTATAAACTTTCTGTATTAGGTACACTAAAACAAATATTTGTTTTATTTTTATTTTTTTACACAGAAATGTCCAGCACTTTGGAATGGCTGGAAGAAAATTTCCCACAAGATGAAATGAGTGAAGAGAGTGATACTAATGGTAGACACAGCATTTCTCTATATAAGCCAATTATTAACCATTACTTTATGTGTACTTAACTCATTTCTTTAACAGACCATAAAGAAACTACAAATAATATACCAAGAGAGACATTAGAAAATACACTGCAACAAATGGAACTAAAAATGGATATGTTAATGAAAAATGTCATTCTTATAAAACAGTTTGTGGAGGACCACATTAAAGAAAACATTAAATATCACTGTCCCACATGTACCTGTTCCCCCTCTCCATGTCCCAGCAAACTATCCCCAAACCCTCCCCAGCAAGAAAAACTTTACGATCAGACTTTCATCCCTTCCTCCCCTGCCATATATCATGTCCAAACCCCTAATTCCCCTGTATTTGTTTCAGTTTCTGCTTCCCCCTCTCTTTTGTAATTTGTATACTGTTATACAATAATAACATTTTAAGTGTGTTCTTACCTTATGCCTGTGTCTTATTTTAAAAAAAAAGGCAGTTAGGGTGTCTGTGGACACCGCGGGTGTCCGGGATGTCCACAACTAACCAAAATGGGGGTGTCCTAAGGACACTATAGCTGTTCGTACTGTTCGTAATTGAAATGGCGGTGTCCTTAGAACACATAAGAAGTCCGCCTGTCTGCAATTAACCAAAATGGGGGTGTCCTAAGGACACTATAGCTGTTCATACTGTTCGTTATTAAAATGTCGGTGTCCTAAGAACACACAAGATGTCCGCCTGTCCGCAATTAACCAAAATGGGGGTGTCCTAAGCACACTATAGCTGTTCGTAATGTTCGTAATTAAAATGGCGGTGTCCTTGGAAAACCTGCGCACATGTGCACCACACCCTTGGGTCCTACGAACATCGATCCTGTCCGTAACTGTATGCCGCACATGTGTCGCACTTTTAATTAGTTCAGGGACCCAAACACTGTCCGTAGAACACCCGCACGCATGCATGCAACCTAACCCGTGCATTTGGTGTCCTACAGACAGCTGTCCTATTCGCGAACATGTCCGCAACGTCATCATATGACCAAACCCACACTGAGCGTGTGTCCTTATTTGCGGACGCTGTCTGGGCCCTCGAACATTTAAAAAGTGATTTTTTGAGCAATCCAAGGTATTTCCCAGTAAATGTTCACCAATGCACATGTCCCAGACAATGTCCCTGGTGATCTACATACTTTTTGGAACTTTTTGAGCCCTTTCTTGGTGTTTGATGTATCCACGGACAGCGCGGGTGTTCGCTGAGCGTGAACCTGCACCCCTATAAATGGCCACACCACAGAGCTCATCCTCATTCTGTCTTTCAATTACTGCAGATTGACCTGCTTTAGCTGCTCTTGCTGGTTTTCTTCAGCTAACCTGATGGCATCCATGGCTGCTGCTGGTGCTACTGCTGTCTCAGCACCACCCCCACCCCCTCCACCACCACCACCTCCCCATGGGCCTGCAGAGGGGAACAGGCGGGAGGAAGCAGAGGAGGTTGTAGAGGATGAGGTAGTGGAAGTCACTACTACTAGCAATTATCGTGAGTCTTTGGTGTGGCGGATATTTACCACTCTTGATGGAAATGCAAAAGCTTGTGTGAACAAGGTGATCTGCACTCAGTGCCGCATGGTGCTGAGTTGTGACAAGCCTGGTTCATATAGCTATGGTACTACATCAATGAAGCAACACCTAAAGTCGTTCCACAATGGGGCTATTCGTAAGGTTGTACCTTGCGATAAACGTAGTAGTTTGAGTTCCTCTGCAGCATCCTCCGTTTCTGCTTCTGTCACCACAAGAGACACTCCTGTGGGACAGTGCATCCCTCCAGCTGCCTCACAGGCCATTCATGATGCTGTTGACCCTTACTTTTCGGGAGTCACAATATTGTGCATATACTGCGATGCAGTGCTCTGCAGGGGGGAGAACCTTCGGAGTGCTTTCAAGACTGCAGTCAAGGAGCACGAGAAGGAATTTCCACTACCTTAATAAGGCCCACCCTACATCTTCCTTTCTCCACCTGCCCTTTCTTATCCCCGTGGTTGGTGTCCCTTCCTTACCCTCCTTTCCCCTCCTTTCCTTGTGTGTCGTGTTTAAAAAACCCCCAAAAATAAAAAAAATAGGCTCTTTTCAGAGCCGCCTTTCACCGTTCAAAAATAGAAGTGACAAATAAATACTGCCGTGCCCTGTACATTTTTTAGACGTCCGCAGACAGTCTGCGGACATTTATTTTTTTGGGGGTACTACCGTATCAGAACCATTGCACTTTTCTATGGGAGGAAGTGGTGGCTCTGAAAAGAGCCTTTTTGTGGTGTTTTTTTGTGTTTCAAAAACTTCAAATGGTCAACACCTACTGCAAAATGGAGTGTTATAATTCCAAAAAAGGTTGCAATGCATTTTGTATATTTCTCAGAAAAATCTGATTGCCGGTATAAGTAAAATGTACTCCATCTCTGTGAAAAATAATGTGTGTACTACAAAACATGTTTTCATTCTGAAAAAGGACATATCACCATCTCTCAAAAAGGCACAAACAGCCTTGTTAACATTGTGCCTTGCTTTCTCCATTTGTGGACCAAATGAAAAAGAATGCAGTCACATTTGTCTCTGTGCAATACAGGAAAAAATTACTCTGGAGTTTGGATACATGTCCATGACTTTCCCAAGTCCTTCTTTCATTGCAAATTGCAAAGAGATTCTAGACACATGTCCTAAACTGTTCCCTCCACAATGAATAATAATAATGTCTGGATGACGCTGTGCCACCAAAGTAGCACAGAGAGGTACCAAATCCAGCCACATCATTTCACGCACTCCATGCCAGAGCACTTCCACATGAGGGAATCCAAGATTTGCAGCCACTCCACAGCGATCTGCATGCACCTCCAACAAATTTATCGGCAATTCTACCAAAATCCAAAAAATCTGCTTTCCGAAACACAGAGCCATAGCTATCTGCTCTCCTCTCAGGAAAAAGACTTTCTGACAAACTCTCTCCTTATGCAACACACCCAGTAAACCTTATTGACTAATCCCTTGCTCTTCTCTGTCTCATTTGCTTGCCTTTCAACCCCAAAATCCCTGTATCTAATACGCGCTATCCGCGGATAACCGCGGTGTGTCCCATTTCCCAATTGAGGTTGGCTCTGAAAAGAGCCTTTTTTTTAAGGATACTTCAGAAACACCTTTTATTTTGTACTTTTTTGTTTTTTTCCTTATTTTCCTCCAAACATCTTCACATTAGCTTCTCCAAAGCAATCCTTATGTTCCAAAAGAGCATGGCATATTCCATAAAAGATAAACAGGGTAATTCATAGAATTTCGCACAAAAGTGGCGCATGCGGCTGGCGCACAGTGTGCGCATGCGAATGTCTGCGCCAGCCGCGTGCGCTAAAATCGATTTCCACGCACAGCGCATTCATGGATTTTAGCCTCCAAAACCAGCCGTGGTGCAGAGTGGCGCAGCGACCCTGCAGCAGTGCCAGTTATGCCCCCAAGAACGCCCCTAGCACAAGGAAAAGCCATCAAAATCCCCAATCCAGCGCATAGGGCTGCGCTAACCCTGGACCAGTTTACAGGCTGCCAAACAGCAAACGCCAAGCGGGGAACGTGTATAACTGGGGTTCGCGTGAAGTTTCACACGCGAAAGAGCCTGTGCGAGAGGGGTATGTGTATAACTGGGGTTCGCGGGAAGTTTCACCTGCGATTGGAGCAGGGTACGTGTATTACGGTGTTTGCAGGAAGTTTCACACGCAAAAGGGCCCTGTGCGAGCCGGGTACGTGTATAACTGGGGTTCGCTGGAAGTCTCACACGCGATCACAGCAGGGTACGTGTATTACGGGGTTCGCGGGAAGTTTCACAAGCGAAAGGGCCCTGTGCGAGTGGGGTACGTGTATAAGGAACAAGTTACTTACCTGTAACCATTGTTCTCCAGAATGGGTCTGGCATGGATTCACATGCTCATGAATATTCCCCGTCGTCAGGCCGGGAATCCTCGGTATACAAAAAAATCAATATCAGTTTTGTTTCTGATCTGTTTTTCTTAGTAGTAACCAATCACTGGTCTCTGGGTCATACTGCCCCCAGCCAATGACTGCCCTCTCCCTAAGCCCTGCCTGGCAGCCATCCTCAGATTTGGTAGCACGTAAAGTGGCAGTATGACCAAGTGAAGAGCCGCAGAGGGGTAGCCGGGAGGGTTTGCATGTGAATCCATGCCAGACCCATGCTGGAGAACAACAGTTACAGGTAAGTAACTTGTTCCTTCTCCAGCATGGGGTCTGGCATGGATTCACATGCTCATGAATAAGAGAATACATAGCAGTACACACATGCACAACCACGGGAGGTGGCAACATGCTCAACATTAAGCAATACAATAACTCAACATTAAGCATCTCTTACCTCCTCACCAGGCTCACCTTAGGCGAACAGGTTGCGCAGCACTGCTTGGCCGACCCTGGACTCCTCCCTGGAGTCCCGATCGACGCAGTAGAATCTTGTGAAGGTGTGCGTCGACCTCCATGTCGCAGCCCTGCAGATGTCTAGAAGGGGCGCACCAGACAGGAACGCCGTGGTAGCAGCGATCGCTCTGCTCGAATGGGCTCTCGGACGGCCGGGCAGCGGTCGGTTTGCCAACCGGTGACAGTGCATGATGCAGCCGGAGAGCCCTCTGGAAATGGAAGTCTTCGAGAGAGCCTTCCCTTGATTCACAGTCCCAAAGTTCACAAACAGCTGTGATGTCTTCCAAAAACTCTTCGTGCGGTCCACGTAGAACTTCAGTGCTCTAGCTACATCCAGCGAGTGCAAACGGGAAGAAAACTGGCAACACCAATGGCTCGTTGAGGTGGAAGTCCGATGGCACCTTGGGCATAAAGGAGGGGTGCGTCCTCAGCACCACCCTCGTGTCATGAAAAGTCAAGTATGGAGGCTTGCAAGATAGGGCCTGGATCTCTCCCACTCATCGTGCGGAGGTGATGGCCACGAAGAAAACTGTCTTCCATGACAGGAACTTCAGAGGCGCCGAATGCATAGGCTCGAATGGGGCCCCCATGAGCCTGGTCAGCACCACATTAAGCTCCCACGCCGGGGCAGGAGCCTTCACCGGCGGGAATGATCGGAATAGTCCCTTCTTGAATTCTTTCACCAGGCGATGAGACCACAAGGACACCCATCCCGTAGTCCTGGTATATCGGGAGATTGCAGCCAGACGTATTTTGATGGAGGCGTGAGCCAGTCCAGCTTTGGCCAGCGACAGTAGGTACGGCAGTACTTGAGGGGCCGTAATTCGCAGAGGGTTAATCTTCTGTGCACGGCACCAAACAGAGAACCTCTTCCATTTATGTCCATAGCACTTGAGAGTTGAGGACGCCCTGGCCTTTGCAAGAACCTCTCTGCAGTCGGCCAGGATGTCGTACTCTCCAAACTCTAGTGCTGCAGGAGCCAGGCCTGCAAGTTCAGCGACTCCGGGTTGTGGTGAAGAATGGCGCCTCCTTCTCTGGAGAGAAGGTCTGCGTCCGTCGGCAGCTTGACTGGTGTGGACGTTGACAAGTCCAGAAGGTCCGGGAACCAGATCTGTCTCGGCCACGCCGGTGCGACGAGGATCATCCTGCACCGGGACCTCTTGAGCTGGTTGATGAGCCGGAGCAGCAATGGCAGCGGAGGGAATGCATAAAGAAATAGGCCGTCCCAGGGGAACGAGAAAGCATCGCCCATGCTCCTCGGCTGGGGGAACCTGCTGGCGAACCTCCGGCACTTGGAATTCTTGATCCTGGCGTAGTTCCCACTCGTGGCACGAGCACAGCTCCCTGCTGAGTGAGTCGGCGATCGTGTTTTTTATTCCTGCCAGATGAAGAGGCACCAGAAACATCCGTTGGGCGACGGCCCAATGCCACAGATCCTGGGCTTCCTTGGATAGGGCCAGGGACCTGGTTCCGCCCTGCTTCCGGATGTAGAACATCGTGGTGGTGTTGTCGGTGAAGATCCTCACCACCTTGCCCTTGAGGGACGGAAGAAAGGACCTGAGGGCCCAGAACACTGCGCGGAGCTCCAAAATGTTGATGTGGAGTGACTTCTCCTCCGGGAGACAAAGGCCTCTCGCATGAAGACCCAACACTTGAACGTGCGGTAAAAATCTGAGGATGGCTGCCAGAGGAGGGCTTAGTGAGAGGGCAGTCATTGGCTGGGGGCAGTATGACCCAGAGACGAGTGATTGGTTACTACTAAGACAGACAGATCAGAAACGAAACTGATTTTTTTCTATACCGAGGATTCCCGGCCTGACGACGGGGAATATTCATGAGCATTTGAATCCATGCCAGACCCCATGCTGGAGAACTGGGGTTCGCGGGAAGTCTCACACGCGATTACAGCAGGGGTTCGTGTGAAGTTTCACACGCGAAAGGGCCTTGTGCGAGCGGGATACGTGTATAACTGGGGTTCGCATGAAGTTTCACATGCGAAAGGATCTGTGCGAGTGGGGTACGTGTATAACTGGGGTTCGCGTGAAGTTTCACACGCAAAAGGGCCTGTGCGAGAGGGGTACATGTATAACTGGGGTTCGCGTGAAGTTTCACACGCGAAAGGGCCTGTGCTAGTGGGGTACGTGTATAACTGGGGTTTGCGTGAAGTTTCACACGCGAAAGGGCCCTGTGCGAGTGGGGTACGTGTATTCCTGGGGTTCGCATGAAGTTTGACATGCGAAAGGGCAACGCCCGCGCGATGCATCACAGACGCGCTTACACGCTAAGGGCCTTTGGTCCAATGAAATCACGTAGGTGTGCTAACCCGCTTACGCGCTAAGGGCCTTTCCTCGAATTACACGTTGACGTGCAATTTTTTCACGTGCCAAATCACTCCGTATCAAGCTGGCCACGCATACACACACGGAAGACCACGCTCCTGCCCTGAAGGCCATTTTCCTGCCCCCCCCAGAGCCCCGAGCACGCTCCCACCTGCCTCTGCTGCTGCCTGACTCTTTGCTGCCCACGTGCCCTGCTATTTGGTGCCTGCACATCAGCCATCTGCAGGGGTCCAGTTGCTGTGTCCACCCCTGCTGGAGCAGAAGACTCCCGACTGGGATACCATCGCTCCACAGCCCAGCCCCAGGACCCAGTTGCCCACCCACTCCTGCCTCTGGGGTTGCCATGTCGGGCACATCTCCATCTGGCACCAAAGGCAACCCCCAGCCAGAGAGGCAGAGGGCCACCAGCTTCACTGCCACCGAAGTTGGTGTCCTGGTGTGGTGGAATGACAGGATGGAAGTGACATTTGACAGTGCCACTCATGTGTTATTGCTTCCTGTCTAGGCTATTTTGTACTGTACCCTGATGCTTGTGTTTTATGTCTCCCTCTACGCAGCGTCAAGTGAAGAAGAGGGCGGAGACGGCGCTGTGGAGCCAAGCAGCGGGGATGCCTCCACTGGGTGGCGACGCAAGGCCCAGCCACCTTCCCAGGAATTACCATCATCCGGGACCGAGGGGACTGGTGCTGCTTCTGCCACAACGGCTGTGGCGGAAGGGCCGGGTGAGCCCCCACTGGGGCTTCCAATGGTGGAAGACGGTGTGGAGACATCCAGGTTGGTGGTCTCCACAGAGGAGGAGGAGCCCGCTACTGAGCCGCACACGGGGCCTGGTGGGGTTAGTACCACTGTTGCAAGTGGTGCAGTCCAGGGCCAGGGTCAGGAGGCAGCACAGGTCACCGCGGAGGGGCCTGTGCATGTCGCTGTCCCCGACCCTGTGACTGCACCACCATGCACCAGCAGGGAGGCCCCGTCCCAGGCCCGTCCGCAGGTAGGGGAGAGTGCCATGTCATCTGCCTCTCCACTACTTGTGGACGAGGGGTCCCACGTACGTATGGGCTCCGTCCTGGTTGGTGGGTCCCTACATGTGTCGCGCACTCTGGCGGACCTCTCCTCCTCTGTGGAGACTATGCGCCAGTCATTCTCCACACTGTCTTCCGGCCCAGATTCCACTAGGGCCCCCTGTGGACCTGGCCCGACCAACACAGTCAGCTTTGTGGAGCTCACATCCCTGCCACAGTCGGAGTCGGCCGCCCATCAGGGGTGGACACCACAACTGGAGACCAGCTGATGGAGGATGTCCATTGCTTCATGTTCATAATACAGAAAATAAGAGAAATCAATCCATAGTCCAACTATTTAAAATCCATTGTCCGAAAAAAAAAATATCCATTTCTCCATGTCCATAATGCAAAACAAAAAAATAAAAAGGAATACATGATGAAATTATATACAATCCATTGTGCAAGGATGTAAAGGGTCCATGATCCCAACCAAAAAAATGAAACCTACCTAACTACCTAAAAATATAACTATATACAAATTTGGGTGGCATTGTCCATTGACCACCAATAAAAGGAAAACGAAAAGGAAACCACACTCTAAAAACTATTTACAAGGGCAGCGGGCTAGTCCGACGGCTCACTTTTGGATGTCTTGGGCCAGGGCATCATCGAACTCCTGCTCAATGTCCTGGAGGCGGTCCTCTTCCATGGCCCTGAGGGTTCGCAGGGACGATGACATGTTCTCCTCCAACTCCCTGCGAATTGCCTCGAGGCACTCGGCCCACCTCAGGGCCCTCCGCATGGAGTTCTCCGCCCTGACCCTTGTGTTCTCTCTTCTGCCCGCTGCCGCTCCGCATCTATAGCATGGCCTAACCGCTGCCACACGGAAGACACTTGCAGTCCTGGGTCCTCCTGCCCTCTGGCCGATGCCTGCCCCTCCGATGTCGAAGGCCCCGAGCCATGATGGCTCCCACCTTGTTACTGCTGCTGCTGTGCCTCTGCCTGTGCCCTGGCTCTTGCTGCCTGCACATCCTCCTCCGGCTGGGGTGCAGTTGTTGAGGTGGCCACCCCTGCAGGACGTCTGACTCCCGACTGTGGCAGGGATGTGTCCTCCACCAGCCTGGCCGCAGGGTCAGAGGCATCTCCACAGGGTACCCAGGTGATACATGGGTGGGAAGATGGCATGGAGGACGACTGAGGCATAGGGGGTTCAGTTGAGGAGGGGGTCAGAACAAGGTCCATAAAACAGAGGAATCCTGCCCTGGTGAGCTGGCCCAGTAGGTCTAGGCGGTCAACAAGCCATCCGAGAAGACGTGCAGTCATCCTCATGGAAAGACTGCAGGTCAGCTCGCATGGCCCGTTGATGCAACGCCACCCCACCCAGGACAGGCTCAACCCGGTCCTGGATAGCCACATCCGCATGGCGAGGAAGGCCAGTTGTTGTAAGCGGATCCCCTCCCTGAAAACGGGTCTGGACATAGGCATCCCTGCTGGTGCGGGATGATGCAGTCACAGGATCGGGGACAGGATTACACACAGGCACCTCTGCGGTGGCCTGTGCTGCCTCCTCCCCCTGCCTCTGCACTGCACCACTGGCACCAGTAGAATTCCCACCTCCAGACCCCGTCTCTGTCCCTTGCACGGCCTCCTCCTCCACCAAACCCCCCACCAACCTGGATGACTCCATGCCATCTTCCTCCGTTGGATCCTGTGGGGTCTCAGCTGCCCCTTCTGCTGCTGAGGAGTCCAACTCCGACCTCCGCCTCTTGGACCTTCCCTCGGCAGCTGCGGCCTGGGACGCGGCACCAGACTCCTCACTCCCCGACAAGATGACAACCTGGGAGGGGAGCCGGGCCTTGCGTCTCCGGCTGGCGGGATGATCCCTGTCACTGTGCTCCACAGCACCCTCTCCGCCCTCTTCTTCAGTTGACGCTGCAGACAGAGAGAGATAAAACACAGGCATCAGGGCACTGTACAATGGACTGATACACACATGACAGTTGCACATGACTGGCATTGTTTAACTACAGACACGGCATCACACTCCACGACACACATTTCATTTTAACTCACACACATGAACATTTCAACAGCAACATTGCACCAGGCAGCACCATCCATACACATACAACAGCATGAACAGCCAAAGGTGAGCCTAACATCACATGAAACACAAGGAGTGCACTAGACATGCACACATGCCACCACACTTACATGCATGTCTACATCTCCTCCAACTGTTGCAGTGATGAGATTGCCATACATGTCACATCTGCCATTCATCCTTCTACATATCAGTGTCACGTGCATACTTGTTGCATCACATTTGCACACTTGTCAGATATACATACATGCACATGTACACGGTGCAGATACATGCATTATGAACCACCATCCATGCCACAACCATGCCAATGTACATACACAGAAATTCAAACATGTGTGCTCCCACACATGCATTTGCTCAGCATGCTTACCAACACATACACCATCAATGTGTCTCACAACTGAGAGGACTCACATGTGGCTGCCTCACGCCCATGTTCATACACAACCCTACATGCCCCTACATAAGCACATGTGCAACCTGCACACTACTGGCACACCACGACACGCACCATGTACTATCACCATGCATGTACACTTACCGCTCGGCTCCAGACGGGTCTGCCTCTCAAGGATCTGGACGTAGAGTGCTGGGCATATGCGTTCCAGGCCCCTCATTTGTTGGTTTGACAGCTGGCCTTAGCGTGGCGCCGGGCCTTGTTGAGAGTCCTGGACCTGAAGTCCTCCCAGTGCTTCTTGACATGATGTAAGTCGCGGACTGCCACCCCCTCCGCGTTGATGGCAGTCACGATGTCCATCCATATCCTGGTCCGTCCTTCAATGTCGGCGCGCAAACTTCCAAAGAGGGCATCATACTGCCCCAGGACTTGCTCCACCAGGACATCAACTTCGGTGGCAGTGAAGCTGGTGGCCCTCTGCCTCTCTGGCTGGGGGTTGCCATTGCTGCCAGATGGTGTTGTGCCGGACATGGCAACCCCAGAGGCAGGAGTGGGTGGGAAACTGGGTCCTGGGGCTGGGCTGTGGAGCGATGGAATCCCAGTCGGGAGTGTTCGGTTCCAGCAGAGGTGGTCACAGCAACTACACCCCTGGCTGACGTGCAGGCAGCAAATGGCAGGGCACGTGGGCAGCAGGCAGTCAGGCAGCAGCAGATGGCAGGTGGGAGTGTGCTCGGGGCTCTGGGGGGCAGTTATTCAGCCTTCTGGGCAGGAGTGTGGTCTTCCGTGTTTTTTCACGTGGCCAGCTTGATACGGAGTGATTTGGCACGTGAAAAAATTGCATGTCAGCGTGTAATTCGAGGAAAGGGCCTTAGCGCGTAAGTTACATTACGCGCGCAGGCGTTTCCCTCATAGCACGTGATGACAGAGCACACGTGGAAAAACTGCACGTCCGTGTATCATCGGGTGTAATTGGAGGAAAGCGCCCGTGTACACGCGTATCTGACATGTACGTGTGGGCCGGTTTAAAAGCTATGTGTAGGACGCCATTTCCTTGTACGTGCTTTTCGTGGAGAGCGAGTGTGTGAAATCTGTACTTCTTGTCGGTTCACACGCGATTACTTCACAGCGTTTCTAGTTCGTACTCCCTGTTACCTCTGACAGCTCTTTTCTGAATTTTTGTTGGGCCTGTTTCATCTAACAGAGTTCACTTCTCCTTTTGTGCTGTCTCCTCAGACAGCGTACAATACTTCTTTTGGCGGGGGTGTTGCCAACGCGCACATGCACGTATTTTTCACGTTCTTTTTCCAGGCAGACGGTGAGTTCCGCACGTACTTAGCAACTGTGCTTGCCCCGTGTGTCACGTTCCCCTTCAGAGATCATGGTAGGCTGCGTGTATTACGCGTACGCTTATTTTTGTGTTTCTGGGTGCCACAGAGTAGTCCAGGTTCATTTTTTCATGCACGTGGTCTACGAGGGGTTGCGTGCACGTTAATTTTTGATTTTGGGCTGCCTGTGCGTTGCGTGACCCGTCATCTTCCCCCAGGGGTCAAAGACAGCCTTGTTAGAGCACTAGGGTACGAATTCCATCTAGTATCCTACCCCTTTTACCCTCAATTGCCCAGGACAATAGTTTACTGCAACTCCCATACGCACAACAACATCAGTGCCATGGCTGGGAGGCGACCAAGCGGTAAGTGAGGCAAAGGTGGCCGACCCTCAAAAGGTAGGCGTGGTGGGCGGGGTAGGGGACGTGGCCAGGATTTGCAGGGTGCTCCTATACCCCCATGTGTGGAGGAACAATCAGGGACACCCATGCCCCCCCCATGGTTGAGGGAAACATGGCTGACACCATCCAAGCTCAGCCCCTGTTGGACCAGCCCATTGTGGCACCTGACCTGGCACAGGATGACTCCCTGGCTGACTTTCAGGTCAGCAAGTCTAGGCCACGTGTGGCGGTGCAAGTTGTTGTCACCAATGCACGTGGATCTGGGGCAGCTATGTCATCTGCTGCCCCAAGTATGCAGGGTGGGGAGGCTGCAGGGGCAGCTGCAGCTCCATCCGCCCCAGCTCTGACTCTCCCAGCCAGGACAGTGTCAGTCCGGGTCCATCAAACTGACGTTCCCCCTGCCAACATTACCCTGCAACCAATGCCTGCATCAAGACCTATGGTCATTGTGCATTCCCACACTCCTACTACCCAGTCCACCAGTGATTCTGCCCCTACTGACCAGAGCGGCGTAAGCCACTCTGGCTCTGCTCCACCTTTAAAGAAGAGGAAGAAGGGTGCTCTGGCACGACAGGCTGAGACCCCAGACACGGCTACACACTCCGGTACCTCAAGGAAGCCTTGCTTTAATTATCCGGAACTTGATGCACTTGTGGGCTATGTGTCGGCACATAGCCACGAAATGCTGGTGACTACAGGGTGCAAGACCACACCTGGTCAACGTAAGGCACACTGGTGGACCATCGCCGACCGCATAAGTGCCCTTGGATTTGTGAGGCGCACAGCTGATGATTGCTACAAGAGGTGGAATTACCTGAAACGCAGAGCAAAGAACAAGCTGGCCTCAAATCATGCCGCTACTCTGGTGACTGGCTCTAGGTCTCCACAAGAGGACAATGAACTCACTGAACATGAGTCTGTTGCTGGGGCCTTCGTCACAGAGGAAAAGATGCAAGGTGTGGGAGGACTACCTGATTATGATGCATTGTCCGGTGAGTGCCCATGCATGTGTGTGTAATGCATGTGTATGTTGTTTGGGTGACGGGTTCTGATTGAGTGCCAGGTGAGGGTGTGTGTGCCTGAGTGGTATGGGTCACCAATGTGCTTCATCCAAAACATTCAGCAGTCTCGGATTTGGGTGTGACAGTATCCCTTCTGCACACATTAGTAATTTTTCTCAACATTACGGCAGTTGCCCTTGAAGTGGCATCTTGCAACAACATTGTTTGTATTATTCAGTGTTCTTTCAGGCTGATTGTTTCAATTCTACCACTTTTGCTATGCATTCCTCAGCCCTATTGTCACATTTGTGACATGCTTCTGTCATTGATGAACCCCACATTGGCCCACATGTGTTACCTTGTTAGATGAATGATTTGACCATTCAGGCTAATTCAGTATTGGCATGATCACAGGAATTTTTGGGGCCTGTTTGAATGTGGAACATGATAGTTCTTTCCTGTCATGTTGAAGTGACCAACCATTGATGTGTACATCGGCCTGCAATCACTGTATTTTCATACACTGGATGTGTTGCAGTGTGTGGCACATGCCTATTTTGTCACACTATGTAGCATTTTTCATCTCATCATGTCCATCTCACATGGATGGCTGACAGTATTCATTCACTGACATATGGATGTACTTGTGGAATTTACCATGGCTATGGTACATGCCATATGTGTGATGGCATGTGTCAAGTATGTGTATTGGACATGCCACTCACAGGCCAATGTGTGATGGCAGTGCTACCCAGCATGCAGCAAATGTGTTGCTCTTCCATCTTGGTGTCATCAGTGTCTGCCTTTTGCCTCCCCTTCCAACTAAATCATGTACTGGTTCTGTAGCTTGTCAGGCCTATTTGTGTGCTATGGTGCTAATGCCTGTTTCCATTTTTTGTCTTTCATGTTTTTGCAGGGGATGACACACTTGATGCTGTTGAGGTTGAGGAGATGGTGCAGACCCAGGAGGAATCTCAGGCAAGACCGGGCACCAGTGGGGGACGTGGTGTGGTGTTGGGTGAGAACCCAATCTTGCTGCAGAACATTCTGTCGAGGGGTGCCTCTGGTTGCCCCTCCCCAGACCTCTATTCAGGTGCTGATTCGGATGATGAGACCTATGTGCCGTCGCAGGTAAGTGTTTCTGGCAGGGATTCTGTTCTGTCCAACCCACCTGTACCAGGGGTAGAACCCTCTATGGGGATGTCAATGTTGGTAAGTCCGCCTTTGGCGGTTACGGATGCAGGGTCACACTCCACAACATCTGATCCTGTTCCTGGGCCAGCAGATCAGAGGGGGAATGCAGTCCTGCAGCCTCAGGCAGTGCTAGCAAAGCAAGGCGCAGATCGCCTTGCCCCAAACAGGTGTGGTGCCCGCCGACGTGGTGGCCGTACGCCACCAGGCAATACCGCATGGGAACAATCCATGTACGGTATGGCAACCCAACAGGCAGCATCAGTTGAGATGATGGCTCAAGCAATGGAGAGGGTGGCCACTTCCATTGTCCCCCCTGAAAGGCAGATGGAACAACTACAGCAGGCAACAGACTCCATTTCACAATCACACAGGGAGGACATGTTGGTGTCCAACAGGGACAGACGGGCGGCACCGGAGATTCTACTCCAATCGATATCAATAGAGTCCCAGGGCCACAGGGAAGCCCTGAGGGTAGAACTCCATCACCTCAGGGAGACTCTTGTTGACCTTGAGGCTTCCACTAACTTGAGGACAGAACAGCAGCTGGAGCGGCTGACACATTCGCTCTCAGCTGAGATGCAGGTAACTCGGGAGGAGATCCGGGCATCACGTCAGGTGCTGCATGGGGATCTCCGCACTATAATCCTCCAGAACGAGACCTTCCACACCTGCATGCTTGCTGCCATGGAGGACCATACCAGGCTTTGCATGGGCTGCCTCCCATAGCACCACCACCTCCTGTGGCAGCCCCACCTTCTGTGGCAGCAGCAGAGGGTGTTGAGAGCGACAGCAGCAGTTCTCCCACAATGGCATAGCCATGCAGGCCATGAGCCCATGGAGGTGTTTTTTTTCCCCAACATCCACACAGGTGGCTGTTGGTGCGCACCCTGTCCTGGGACCTCCTTGGTGGCCTCCCCTCCCCAGGCCACACATGGCCATTTTTGATTTTTTTTTTACAGAGTGTTGCCTTGTGTGGCTCGCGTGGGCATCCACTGTATTCCGGCTGGGCACATGCAGGCTTGTCCTGAGTTTGGGTTAGATGCTTGGGTTCGTGAGACACACACTCCTCCTGCTTCCCGTTTCCATGGGCTTGCAAAGGGTGTGCCCAAGTGACAGTGACTTACACGGTGACATAGGACTCCCATGAGCTGTGTGGGCAGTCTGTAGTCAATACTGTGCATACATTCCTAGTGGATATTGTTGTTGAATTGTACACTGCATGGTGTATTGCTATGTGCTTGTGCATCCATGTCTTTCGCCTAATTTGCAGGTTAATTCCTCATGTCTTCACAAGGCCGTCTACTTTGGAGATGGAGTTCATGTTGTAAGCAGTGCACTTAGACATTTGCGTGGCAGCAGCACTGTACAGTTGGAAGTGGCCGATGTGCTGGCATGATCAGGTTGTAAGACTACCACTACTTTAACTTATTACTGTCATGTTTATGCTATGTTTGAGGTTGTGTAGCTGCATTGTATTGTTGGTAAGTATTTGGTCATGTGTGTTGTTAGTTCTACATTACTGGGAGCATATTGTGTGTGGGCAGTTTCCATTAGGGACACTGTACTTTGACACTTGTGTCATGTTTTGGGGATTGCTTTTTTTGCTCTCACATAGCATGACATGCCATGGGTGGTGGGTGGCGGTGCTGGGGAGGGGTTGGGTGACATGGCACTGTTGTCATGTTGTATTTTGCAAGGGGGTAATGATTTTAGCAGCATCGAAATGTGTCTTTTGATGACACAGCATTGGTGCTGTTTGTGTAGGTAGGGATGCACACAATGTAACACTTCCAGGTGACCAATCTCAGGCTAGTATGGTTGTGACAGTTGACTGTCCCTTATGTCATCATCATTGATTGTCAGATGGTATGTGCCAGGGCTGTGTGCACTCCACAGTGGTGTGATTTTAGGTGAAGTAATTAGCCACCAGCTGCGTACTGGCTGCCTCACCCTGTGCCCTTTCCCCTCCCATGTGCAGCAGGCGTGCGTTGGGGATGTGGGGGCACCACCATGTCCAAGGGCAGGCCCCGGCGTGTTGCAACGTTGTGCAGGACACATGCTGCCACTATGATCCTGCACACTACTGGGGGAGCGCATAACAGCTGCCCGCCAGCACGGTCAAGGGAGCGAAAGCGTGACTTGAGCACTCCAAATGTGCGCTCCACTATGCCCCGGGTTGCAATATGGGCTGTGTTGTATCTTACCTCGGGTGGCGTGGTGGGGTTCCAAATTGGCTTCATCATGTGGCTGCTCAGAGGGTAGGCACTGTCCCCTGGGGAGGTGGTGATGGGTATCATTAGTGGGGTTGTGACATTGCTCAGTATCTGACATGCATGCATGTGCTGTGGCATTTATCCTCACCGAGCAGCCATGTATCGCCATGCCGCCCAGCTTCTAGGTCCCGGTTTAGGGTTGACATTCTGTAAATGAAACTGTTGTGGGTGGACCCTAGATAGTTGGCATATACTGAGGTGATGATTCCCTTGGCATCACATACTACCTGCACGTTGATGGAATGACAGTGCTTGCGGTTTCTATAGATGTGCTCTGATGCCCTGGGGGGACGTAGAGCCACATGGGTGCAGTCAATGGCACCTAGCACTTTGGGGAAGTGTGCCACCCCGTAAAAATCCTGGATGACAGCCTGCCTTTCTGCAGGTGTCCTGGGCAGGAATATGTGCCTGCGGACTGATGGGCATTCAGTCATGATGGCCAAGACCTGGTGTAGGCAGCGTGACTCCGTGGCCTGTGACACCCCCCCCACTATAGCAGTTGTCCGCTGAAATGATCCAGTGGCCAAGAAGTGCAGTACATTGAGGACCTTATGCAGGGGGCTGAGTGCTTGGGAGCACAGGGTAGGTGATGTGAGGTCATCCTCCCATTCACTGACCAGGTCGAGTATTATGTGAGGTGGAAACCTGTACCTCCCATACACCTGGTCATCAGGCATCCCAAAAAGGCTGGTTCTGGGTGTAAAAATTCTGGGCCTGACTATCCTCCTTCTCCTCCTGCGGTATCCCACGACCACTGCTGCTAGGAACGGTATATTCATCCTAGCGTATGAGCTTGTTTGTTGTTTGCGCGCACTTTTATGCTGCGCGGGTCCACGTACGCCTGCTTCCTGCTGGCGTACGTGTTTCCTGATTAGCGCGTCTTTTTTGGCGCACGCCTTAGCCCCGTTCGATTCCATGAATACGTGTTTTGAACGTGCGTGTGGGCGTTCCGCGCACTTGCCTCCTGTACTTCCCCCGTGATGCCCACATTTTCACGAGTTGTTCCCCATTCCGCTTGTCACGCCCCCTGTTCCTCCTACTTTTGTTGTGTGCGCCACGCTATGTGCGATTCCGCTTTGCGCGTAGCGCACGCTGTTTGGAGACGTGTGCCCCAGCGTGCGCCACGCTGAATTTTGGCACACATCCTGGGATTTACATGCGCACGGACTTCCATGAATCGCTGTGCGCGGGTTTCGCTGCTATTTTCACATTGGCACTGCGATTTGCACGCTTTTGCACGCTTTCATACGCTTTCGCACGCTTGCGCCTAAAATTTCAGCGCACATTAATTCCATGAATCGGCCTGGTAAACTTTACACAGTACCAAACAATGTTGCACAATGAACTGCAACACGAAGAAGAACTCCAGGCACAACTAGAAGTGGACACTCCCGATAGTAGTCAACCTTCTGTAACAGGAAGCCAGGAACCACTTGAACAGCCACTAATAGTAAATGAGGCAGAATTACCCATGACAGAAGTAGAAAACACCATGAGCCTCATTACACGGATGGTGGTGGACCAAGGTGCTATTAGCACCTTGGTCCATGCCGGTAAAATACTGGCACCGCCTTGGTGGAAAGGGGAATTACTGCCCTATTCCAAGGTTGGTGGGGCGGTAATTCCCCCTTCCGCCATTGCCCTTCCCCATTGCCATTTTTGCCCCATAGGGCTCTATGGGAATGGGGAAGGCGCTAATTACGGTACCCCAAATTGCAGTACTGTAATTAGCTCCCTGGTCCCTTTGCGGGTTGGTTTTTAATGCGTGCAAAAAGCAGTTCCCCAACCCGCAAAGGGACCTCGTATTAAGGCGGTAAGGGTTTACCGGTACCGGTAAAATACCGGTACCGGTAAACCCTTACAGCCTACCGTGTAATGAGGCCCCATGGGTCGGTATGAACAAGCTACAGAAGACTTTGCTGTGCTGAAATCACAACTGAACAATGAACAGGGTAGCATTATCCAAGAAGTAACAAAACAAATTAAACATGGTGTGCAACATTAAAATAAAAACTGTACCTGCCAAAACTACAAAGCTATACTGTTATATGTCAGTGGTCAAGCTGGTTCAGGCAAAACATTCTTAATCAAAATCATCAGCAAATTCCTCCAGCAATTAACAAACAACAACTGTCAGCTGTTGTAACTGCCCCCACAGGTTTAGCTGTCTACAACATAAGCGGTGCAACTTTACACCGATTACTACTGCTTCCAGTAGAACACCAAAACAAATTAGACTATTCCAAACTTTCTACAGAAGCTGCAATGGAACTACACAGAGTTTTGAAACAAATGAAAATGCTATTAATAGATTAGATGAGCATGGTCTCCAACCTAATGTTGGCTTTGATTCACCTCAGATTACAAGAGGTACTCTAAACAGACTATGAAGAGCTCTTTGGAGGAAAACACATTATTGTTTTCGGAGATCTTCAATTGACACCAGTGGAAGGTGAACCTATTTTTAAAACCTTAGGGCACAAACGGTGCTGTAAAAAACTTGGCAGCATAGGAAATGTCAATCTTTGGCAACATTTCCAATATAGAGAATTAACGGAAAACATGCACCAGTCGGCAGACCTCACCTACACTAACATTTTAAAAAGTATTAGAGTTGGTATACTATCTCAAGAAGCACAATCAATATTAAAAATCAGACACATCCATGCACTCTACGGCCATAACTCATGTGCTACTGATGTCATGGAACAATTAGCACACAAAAATGTCAAATGTATGTCCTTGATGCCAACTCTTGCAAGCTGTTCAAAATTCAATGAAACAATGTTGAAAAAAGAAATGCAACCAATAATTGAAATGTGCTCCACAGATAAACTGGATGTACATGGTATGACACTACCCATGTGTCAACAAGCCACAACAAGGCTAAATACCTTAGAAAACTTCAACACAGCTCGTTTGAAGATAAATATTAAAATTATCTTTAAACTGTAGAGTAATGCTTAAACGTAACCTTGACGTGGACCAAGGACTAGTTAATGGAGCACTTGGTGCAGTTGTTGGCTTTCAAACATACCCACATGACAACAACATTCAGTTTGTCAATATTCTCTTTGACAAACTATCAGAAGTTAAAAGGATAGGATGCTCAACAGCCTTCTTCCTTCTTTTCAAAGACATGTATGTAAGCAGAGAACAATTTTCACTAACTCTAGCATACGCAGTTACCATTCACAAATCACAAGGTCTTACCCTAGATAAAGCATTGATATATATTGGTAGCACCGTCTTTAAAGAAGGCATGAGCTATGTAGCACTATCACACTTACGTACACTTGACGGACCATTTCTAATCATGTAAATGCTGATATGTCTTGTATTTTAGATTACAATAGACTGCGTTCACTCTACACCCCCATCTAAAAACCTATCCTGTTCTGCAAAAAGCAAACCGTTGTAAAAGAAAACTACTTCAAACTGAAACGATACAGGATCTCACTGCAATTCCTCCAAAGAAAGTAAAAGAAGCTAATACCTCATCAAGTACCACAACCAAAGAAGAATCGACTGCTCAAAGTAACTAAACTACTTCTTCAAAGAAGCAACACACACTCTGAAAAAATTACTTGAAAACAGAACTGTCAGGTCCATTCAAATTTTCAAATACAACTGGTGTAAATTACTTACTACAAGTACTGGAAAACAAAAACATACCTATAAATGAAATATTCCAGATGTCATACACGTGGAAACATACATGCACTCTCTGTAGCCATGTGGCACAGGAACAAATCATTAATGAAAGCTTTGTGTATGCATCCATACCTAACTGTGAATCCATTCCATTTCAGCAACTTGTACAAAATACAAACCGTGGCAGATTATGTACTACCTGCAATTCAGATAATCGCTCCACCTTACAAATACAGACACATAGTAAATACGTAATAGTAATGCTTCTACGTTACAATGCAGATGGTACCTAAAACAACTGCAAGCTGACTGGATTCACACATGGTCAAGTATCACTTGGTAAGAACACCTTCACAACAATAGGTATAATCTAGCACGCAGGAGCCACAACCAATGCAGGTCACTACACTGCATATATAAAAAGAATTGTGGATGGTTCAAATGTAATGATTCTACCATTACTGTAAAACAGAGATTACCAGCAAATCTTGTGAATGCTTACTTAATATTCTTAAAACCAAAATTTAATACGTAATCTGTGTATGAACATAAACAAAACTTCAAATTCAAAACTATGCACAGTTACAATACGCCAACATGTAGGTAACTGCCCCAAGATTGTGCAACAAGCAAACAGATAAATAAATACCACTAAAATGTAACAAGAAATACACTGTTAGAATATGCCAACAGGTATCTAACTGCCCCAAGATTATGCAACAAGCAAACAGATAAATAAATTCCACTAAAATCAAACAAGAAATATAGTCAGAATATGCCAACAGGTATCTAATGGCCCCAAAAATCTGCAACAAGCCAACAGATAGATTCACAAGAAACAAGAAATAAATACTAAAACAATGAAAGAAATATATTGTACCACAACATAGAAGGTTTTTTTAATCCAGCATTGATTTTCTTTCCCACAGACACAATCATTTAAAAAACAAATACAGAAACTGAGCAAATTGCCTAGTACACTTTTTTGAACTAGAGTAAGTACTAAATATGAGGGTCGAGAAAATACAGAAATGGCAATTATGCAATTATGAACTACCTGCACTAACATATGATCTTTTCTTTTATCACAGATATCAAAAAAAGAATTTCTGGTCCAATTACCCATGTCATGAAAAAACTGCATACAACCACAAAAATGTCAACCAGTAGGTATATGATAAATGGACTCACAAACACTGCTGCATAACACGCCCATTCAAGCAAACATCTAACCATACACCACAATCCAAAATGTTTACTTCCATGGGTATCTTATGCTGCAGTGCTTATTACAAACTCTACAATCTTAGCTGCATAGCCTCGCCAAAATTTCACATACAAACTCTACAAATGAAACAGTACACACACTTGTGTGTTGTGGATATTTGATGGGTGTTTGATTCTATGGGTGTGTTATGCTGCGGTGGTTGTGGGCTGGGCCTAGAGTATTGGGCGCATGGCGGCCTTCAGCCATGCACCGAAGACTCTAGGCCCTGGCCACAACCACCGCAGCATAACACACCCATGCTACCAAACATTTTGACTGTGGTATGTGGGCTGCTTATCGGAGATATTCATTACAATCAATGCTCTACTAACAACCCAAAACCAACATCATACTAACATAAAATAGCTAGTAGTGCTCCCCACCCTCCCCAAGCACTCCTACACACCAACACACGCCCTGAAATTGCATTTTGCCTCTGTTTGCCGCTGCACTGTTCGCGGATGTCCGCGGATCCAAGATGGCGGGCGCATCGAAACAATGTGACGCACCTCATGCCTCACCCCAGCCAATCAGCGAACACGTTGCGTGTCTGCGGACATGACATATGCCACTCAGCCAATCGGTGTCCTGTCTGCGGAGTGAACAGGGAAATGTGTCCGGGAGCAGACATAGATATCACTCATTTTTTTAGACCTACTTTTTGGTCGTTATAAAAAAACTACTGGACTGATTTTCACCAAATTTACAAAAGTACACTTTCAGGACCAAGCCACTGCTCCTGCCGCAAATTTGGTGAAAATCGGCCGAGGGGTTTGAGCTGTAGCTGTGAGCAAAGTTTTTCCCCATTCATTCTATTGGAAAAAAAGAAATGTTGGGACCCCCTATAACTTTTACCCCCCTGGACCAAACCTCCCCAAACTATGCATAAATATTCAGAATGGGCATATGCTTTCTTCGCAGAGTTTGGGGAGAATTCGTCCAGGGAGAGCGAAGTTATAAGCCACCCAAAAAGTGCTCTTCCATGTAGTTATGGTTTTATATATATAAATATATATTCAATGAAAAAACTTTGTTAAAGCGACATTATGGTTAAGTTACACTAATCAAAACCTATGAAATTCAATGAAAAAACATTAAAGGGATGTTGTGGTTACAAGTAAAACCGAAAACCCCCAGAGATGTGCCACTTATGGTCAGCTAAGCAACCATAACTCACGCCACCACTGTGCACTGCTAACACTAACACCCAGACAGAAAAATGTACCCTTGCTAATAATTATTTTCATATTATTTCTTTTTTTCTTTTTGTTTCAAATAATGAATTAATATCTCTGAGAGGTTTCCAAATTGTGGAAATCCTAAAGTATGAATCTACCGCTGTTCTTATATAACCACCCAAATAATAAAGTAGCTGTGTGTTTCAAAGGACAAACATTACGGTGGTGCTTCCAGTGTTTGAGAAATAAAATAAAAGGTAACTCATATAATTAAGGAAAAAGTGCAAGACATTCACTTTCTACCTCCGAGGACATCAAAAACATATATTTAAAGAAAACCAGAACACATAATCGGAAGTCAACAAAGTTATAATCTCAACCAAAAAATAGAACAAAATACAAATACATCCACATAATACATTTAGGAAGCAACGTTTTTTTTGTAGAAAGAGATTATAATGTGCATAAGTGTTTTGACATAATAAAAAACAAAAAACACAAAGAACATTGGATTAATATTCATTTCTTTACATTATAATGATTAAATCATAAAGAAGAGTGCAAATAGGACATACATGTGATATTGGTTCAGTAAATAAACGAGTATCATGGCCCAATTTCTAGGTATTGTTCAATGATAGTCCCTTTTTGCAATTGTTAGTTTCAAGCAATTAATGCTGCAGGGTCTTTGATACAAGATATCTTTTTTATCCTTGCCAACGTGAGATTTGATGGTTGGAACCGGAATGTAGGCTCCAAACGATCAGGGATATGTATGTATGGTTTGAATCCCTGTCTTCGTCACGTTTCGGCGGTTATTCTATTACGATAGGTCCGCCTTCATCAGGGCTCCTAGTTGGGGACCCTGCCGGTGTTTGAGATCCCAGAGGTTCGGGTGTGGGCCACACAGGGAGGGAAATCAGGCGACAGGACCAGGCGTCTATGTGAAGAGTGAGAACTCTCAGGTAAAGTCACAGTCTCGTCTTGGTGATATCCTGGATTAATTTGCCGAGTAGTAGAGAGATTGCGCCGTATGGGTAAATTTTCTCCTCTGTCACCGTTATTGTGAAATGTGGTTGTTCACTTTGGGCTGGTGGCTGTTGCCGTGTTGCTGTTTTCGCCATGTTTGCGTAGCTGTGGGTACGTGGCCCACTGTTGGGGTCCATAATGTGGCATGGGTGGCTTTGTCCCGCGAAAGTAAAGTGCCTTATCAGTGTCTGGATTCATGTGTTATGCTCGCGAGTATGATTAGATTGTAAGGATCAGAGGAATCACGGATAAACTTACTAACACCCAGGACATCAAATATGACATCACAAATGTCATTGATGACGTCACTGATGACATCACATGTGAAATGTATTTTGCTGAAAAGTCCCTACAAGGGGTTGTGTTTATACTGTTGGTAACAAGATGTCAGGGGTGATTGTGTAATGTTAAACATGCAATAACTAGCTAACAATTCAAGACTTACTACACACGTCTGCTAGTACAAACAATACATATGAAGACCCACAATGCATACAAATCAGAGGCACATACAGGGAAACTAAAGTAAGGAAGAAAGGAACAGCATCATCAGAAAACGTTAATAGAATTAAAGTTTATCTTCATGTATACAAATGAATTGTGTGTTTGAGGCCTGCCTATTGCCCCATGTACGTGCACTATGAGCTGAGACAAAACCCTAAGGAAATTACCTTAGGAATATATGACAAGGTTAACGTCTAGATATACAGCACATTTTGAACTTTAATATTCAGACTGTCAGTGAACAAAACCTCTTGGCCTAGATATGTCAGTGAACAAAAATAAGTGGGCTAGATCTGTGATATCATCAGTGATGTCATCACTGACTTTTGTGATGTCATCTTTAAGTTGGTTGCTTACGATACAATAACTAACACATTTCTTGGGTTTTTCGGTTTTGCTTGTAACTATAACGTCCCCTTAACAAAGTTTTTTCACTGAATTTCATAGGTTTTAATTAGTGCAACTTAACCATAACCTCCCTTTAACAAAGTTTTTTCATTGAATTTCATAGCTTTTTATTAGTGGAACTTAACCATAACATTGATTTAACAAAGTTTTTTTCATTAAATTTCATAGGTTTTTATTAGTTCAACTTAACCATAACATCCCTTTAACAAAGTTTTTCAGTGAACTTTATAGGTTTTTATTAGTACAACTTAACCAAAATGTCCCTTTAACAAAGTTTTTTCAATGAATTTCATGGGTTTCTATTAGTGCAATTTAACCATAAAGTCCCTTTAATAAAGTTTGTTCATTGAATTTTATAGGTTTATACTGGTGCAACTTAACCATAGCAACTTTATTTTTCAGAGAATTCCATGTGTTTTTACCAGTGCATGCTATTTTCCTACAACTTACTAATTAATATCATGCTTACCCCAATACAGCAATGTTTTTGTCCAATTTACAATGTTTCACCTTAAAACTCTGCCATTTACCACCTTCTAGCATAATTTTTAACACTTCTATACTTTTCCACTGTTTTTGCTTCCGTCGATGTCCACGAACGCCTGACGTCATTGAGGACCTTCCGAACAGTGCCACATGACCATGCACTCGCGCGCAGCATGATGACATGTCCATAAACGCGTTTGCACCTCACGTTCGGGTCCTGGCTTCGAGGACAGTTCGGAACTGCATGATCTAGGAACTTAAGAGTTCAAAATTTGCCCTTGCACAGCCCCTGCACCTAAACTTACTCATTATCCATTAACAATCTAGTACAAAGCACATACTTGGAAGAATATTAGAAAAACTGTTATTTATCTTAAAAATGGCATCAGCTATTGCCATCCCTCCTCCTCAAGAGTAACCACCAAAACCAGCTGGAGGACCTACACAACAAAAAAAGCGCAATACTTCCAAAGACAATGCTCATGACAAAGAACTTGAGGTAGAGGAAGTACATACCTCTAGCAACCAGAGAGAATCATGGGTGTGGCAGTTCTTTACCACTTTTGGGAATGTACCAAAGTCTAAAGCTAACAAAGTGAAATGCACTGAGTACTCAATCGCAGACTACCTGGACAGTACTCCTACGAGACCACCTCCATGCACTGCAACATCAAATCCAACCACTGCAATGCTTTCAGAAAGGTTGTTCCTTTCTTGGCAAGCAGTAGTTTGTCTTCCTCCACCCCATGTTCCTCAACCAATACTGTAACCAAACAGCCTACTTCTGTGGGACACACCAGCTACATTGCAAGCAATTAAAGAGACTGTTGATCCATATCCTTCAAAGACAATAGTCCTCTGTATATGTTGCAACACACCACTCTGCAGGAGGAAGCAATTTCGAAGTGCTTTGGTGGCTGTAATCAAGGAGCATGAGAAACACTTCCCCCTAAAATAGAAGCAACATCTTCCCGTCAACCTGTCCCTCCATATTAGTGCTTGGTGCCTCTTCCCTCATTTCCCTTCCCACCATATGTTCTAACCTCTCCTGCAAAAGAAAAATACATCAAACAACTACAAAAGGAAGGTTCCTTTAGGAACCACCTTTCACAGTTAAAAAATAGAACTAAGTAAAACATCTTATAGACTCCATCTACTTTACTTTCCTCTGTAAAGTTCATAGACTCAAAAAGATTTTCCAACGTTTCCATTAGCATTTTTTGTTATGCTAATGGAATAATGTGGCATTCATCCCCCGTTCCAGGGACTGCTCAAGTTATTGGGCAAGCTAAACAAGGGTGGATAATGAGGGCTCTGGACTGTTAGATCCCGTTCCAGCCCCTGCAATGGGGGATGAAGGCCATTAGCACCCCGGGTTCCCAGAGCGGGTGGCACCCCGCTGTAGGAAGGAAAATACTTTTCCAAAATGGCCACCATGGAAAGGGAAGGTGGGGCTTCGTGCAGAGCCATTCTTCCCTTTCCATGGCAGCCTGCAGAAGATGAAGAGAGAACCCTATGACCATATTATCATGAGCACCTTTTCAAACCTATCCCAATTTCAAAAACCTTTACCACATAGCCGGTCCCAGTTGGACATGGCCACTTAAACCACATTTGTCGTCACTCGTGGTCATGGCCAGTAGCCAGATTGTCTGGGTCATGACCTTATTGCATGACCCAGACAATCTGGCCACTTCCCATGGCCACAAGCTATACCTCAGTCACCAAAAGTATATCACTATTTTTTGTACATATATTATGACACTTGTCAAAAAATAAAAGATGAGCACATTTGCAAAACCATGCTTTAAGGTCCTTGCCAACTCTCCTTACATGAGTTTGCTGGAAATCCGCCCATGTTTTATTTTTTCTAAAGTGTCAAAATGTATGTACATACAATAGTCATATAACTTGGCCCCCACTTGACAAAATCTGTAAAGACTTTACACAAACATTCAAGGTTGGGTCTATAATCTTTCTGGGAACTTTAGTCCACATTCGTCAAAAGGCAATAAAGTTATAAGCCATTTAAAAATGTTGAGACCCCCTCTAATTTAGTCCCCTCTTGACAAAATCCCACCAAACCTTACAAAAACATTTATATCTAGATCTAAAATGTGTTTGCAAACCGTTATGTAGATTTCTCAAATGGCACCACATTTATATGCATTTACAATATTTTGGGACCCCCGTGTAATTTTGCGCCCTCTTGACAGAATAACACCAGACTTTGCAAAACCATTCAGAATCAGGTCTAGAATGAAATTCCAAAATTGCAGTTTCATTGAGTGGCGCCAAAGTTATAAGCCATCTAAAAACTTCTTTTCACCCACACTGTAATGCAGAAATAGGCAGAGATGCCCCCGAACATCTTAAGTGTTCGCGAACATCACAGGACTGTACCGGAACATCCGACTGTTTGTGGACTTCTGCATGAAAAACACCCGTTTTTTAGCTTCTTATGGCCATATCCCATCCCATCCTCATCACCCCATACCTCCCCAGAAATTGTTTGATAAGTTTGACAAGTGCAATGTTGTGTGTTTCAATATGTTTTACTGCGATGTTCACGGTCACAGGCGGCTATCCGCGAATCCAACATGGCGGCCATTTCCAAAAATCTGATGCACCTCACGGTTTTCATCATCCAATCAGGGGGCTCCTCCAATGTCTGCGGACATCTGGTTACCCTCTAGGCCAATCGGATGCCCCTCCGCAGACCGAACAGGGAAGTGGGTTTGCGGACTGAACCCAGATATCAATCATTTTTTTGTACCTGCTTTTAGCCCGTTTTAAAGAAAACTACTGGATGGATTTACACTAAATTTACAACAATATGCTTTCGGGACAAAGCCGCCACTCCTGCCGCATTTTTAGTGAAAATCTGTCCAGCGGTCTGGGATGTAGGCATGAGCAAAATTTGTTTTCCATTGCGTCTATGGAAAACAAATATGGGACCCCCCTATAACTTTGCCCCCCCTTGATGAAACCTCACCAAGCTTGCCAGACAAACTCAGACAGGGCCATATACTTTTTGCTTTTTGTGTGCAAAGTTGAGTGTATTATATATATATATTCAGTAAAAAAACTTTGTTAAAGGTTAAAGGGCCATTATGGTTAAGTTGCGCTACTAAAAACCTAGGAAATTCAGTGAAAAAAACTTTGTTAAAGGGAGGTTATTGTTCCAAGTAAAACCAAAAAACCCATGAAATTCACCAGCTAAGCAACCATAACTTGCGCCACCACTGTGCACTGCTAAGACTAACACCCAGGACATCAAAGATTACAACACAAATGTCATTCATGACATCACTGATGACATCACATGTCTGGTTCCCTCTTTTTTCCTTTACTGACATATCTAGGCCAGTAACAGTCAAGAACTAAAAATTCTAAAAGTACTATATTTGTAGACTTATACTTCAAATATGTTCTTACAGTAATTCAATTTTTGGTTCACTCACAGCATATGAAACATATACATAGGGAAAACACAGACTTGGAAGACAGCAGTGTTTTCTATGTATGAAGGTGATCCGTTAGGTTATCATCACTTTCTTATAGTTCTACCTTTTTTTATTACTTTACTTTCCTGGATATGACATTGTACTCAGTATAATTTCCTTAGGTTCCAGTCACATTATGCGATAGTTATACATAGGGAAGTAGTAGCTTTGAAGTAGAGTAATCATTTCTGTGCATGAAGATAATTAGTCAGGTATGAAGATTGTCAGGTAATACTGTTGTTTTTTTGTTTACTTCATTTTCCCTGTATATAGTCATATTTTTATGTGTTTTTGTCTGTTTGTGTTTTGTTTTCAATAATGCAATTATGTAGTAAATAAGTCTTATTAGGTATTTATTAAATGTTTACAGTATGCAGAACTCTAATAAGAAAGTATTTATATTTTTTGTATTTAACATAACAAGATTATTGATAATGCACCTCCATCATGTCTGCTGCTCACTATACCTACGTTTCTACATATGTACCTTAGTATACTGAAAAAACTTCATAATAGAATGCTATTTGGATTAATGCATTGCTTAGTGCACTACTTACCTCATGATATTTATTCCAAGGATCCTTGACACTGTTTTTTTAACATGACAATAAGAATCCCTTGTACAGACTTTTCATGAAAAGTAAATGCATGTGTGGTGTCATCAGTGATGTCATCAATGACATTTGTGATGTTGATGTCTTGGGTGTTAGCCTTAGTAGTGCACAAATGGTGGTGGTGCAAATTATGGCTGCTTAGCTTACCATAACTGGAGAATTTCAGGGGGTTTTGGTTTTATTTGGAACCATAACTTCCCTTTAACAACGTTTTTTTCACTGAATTTCATAGGTTTTTAGTAGCACAACTTAACCATAACATCCCTTTAACAACATTTTTTTGCTAAATTTCATAGGTTTTTAGCACAACTTAACCATAACGTTCCTGTAGCAACGTTTTTTCACTGAATATAGATATACAGATAATGTAAATTTGATAATTTTTACTAGGATGCCCTTAGTTTATATACATATAACATAGAACATACTGAACCTACCCCCTGCGTTAGTGCGTCTGATATCCGCGGACCATGCGCCTGTTTGCGGATGGACTCGGAGAACATCAACACTATCCAAATACTCAGGGGTATTTTACATTGTTATATCATCCAAAAAAAAAACACTAAATATGTTCAAAAAGCAGCCCATAAATAAATTACATGCAATAATAAATAAGAAGTGAAACTGTGTATGTAAGACACTAACAGTCCAATTACATTGCATATGCAACATAGTGGAATATACCAAAACACAATAGATATGCCTCCAACAGAATTACCTCACAGAAATTGCACAGCAAAAATCAACAGGACACCTACGCAGCAGCAACAGCAAAACTTAGCAAGAAACTAGTGAGTTCACTACATTTATTGTATATATATATATATATATATATATATATATATATATATATATATATATACTTTCTGTATTAGGTACACTAAACAATTATAATTATTTTATTTTTGCACAGAAATGTCTAGTACTTTGGAATGGCTGGAAGAAAATGTTCTTCGGGATGAAATGAGTGAAGACAGTGATACTAATGGCAGACACTACACTTCTCTATATAAGCCAATTAATAACCATTACTTTAAGTGTACTTAACAATTTCTTTTTTTGTAACAGACCATACAGACATTAAAAACAATATACCAAGAGAGACGTTAGAAAATCCTCTTCAGCGAATGGAGCTACAAATTGATCTGTTAATGAAAAATGTCATTCTCATAAAAAACCTTGTGGAGGACCAAATAAAATAAAACATTTAGGGGCCGATTCATGGAACAAACGTGCGCCGAAAATCTACGCGCAAGCAGGCGCAAGCAGGCGCAAGCGGAAAAAAACAGGCGCACGCGCACGCGTGCGATTCATGGAAGTCCCTGCGCGTGTACACCCCGGGATGTGCGCCAAACCCGTGCATGGCGCACAAGTCACTGCAACATCCCGAAAGGCGTGCGCGACGCGCACAGTGAAAGCGCACAACCTCGGCGCATACACCAGAAAGTGGGCGGGACACGGGGCGTAACGCGCGGAATGGGGAACAACGCGCGAAAATAAGGGCGTAACTGGGGATGTACTGCAGAGAAGCAGACGGAACGCCCACACGCACTCGAACCACACGTATTCATGGAATTGAATAGGGCAAAGCCACGCACAGCCAAAGACACGCACAAGCTGAAACACGTCCGCCACACGAAGGCAGGCGGTAGCGTCCCTGCGCATTACAAAAGTGGCAACATACAGCAATTGGGCCCGTGCGAGCGGGCTACGTGTATTTCAGGGGTTCGCGTGAACTTTTTCACGCGATCGGGCCTGGGGGAGCGGGCTACGTGTATTTCAGGGGTTCGCGTGAACTTTTTCACGCGATCGGGCCTGGGGGAGCGGGTTACGTGTATTTCAGGGGTTCACGTGAAGTTTCTCACGCGATCGGGCCTGGGGGAGCGGGCTACGTGTATTTCAGGGGTTCGTGTGAACTTTTTCACGCGATCGGGCCTGGGGGAGCGGGTTACGTGTATTTCAGGGGTTCGCGTGAAGTTTCTCACGCGATCGGGCCTGGGGGAGCGGGGTACCACTCACCGTCTGCCTTGTGTGTAGAAGAACGCGTAGCCAACACCCACTGTGAAGTAATAGCGTGTGAACCCCAACGGATGGAAAACACACGCACCGCACGAAAAGCACGTACAGAACAGTGTAAAGGCACGCGGGATCTCCAAGCCCTGCCAGGGCAACGCCCGTGCGCAAAACGTCACAGACGCGCTTACGCTGTAAGGGCCTTTGGTCCAATGAAATCGCGTACGCGTGCTGACGCGCTTACGCGCTAAGGGCCTTTCCTCAATTTTCACACTGACGTGCAGGATTTTCACGTGCCAAATCACTCTGTATCAAGCTGGCCACGCGAAAACACACGGAAGACCACACTCCTGCCCAGAAGGCCGAATTACTGCCCCCCAGTGTCCCGAGCAGCCTCCCATGTGCCATCTGCTGCTGCCTGCCTGCCTGCTGCCACCGTGCCCTGCCATTTGGTGCCTGCACATCAGCCATCTGCAGTGGTCCAGTTGCTGTGTCCACCCCTGCTGGAACAGAAGACTCCCGACTCAGATAACATCGCTCCACAGCCCAGCCCCAGGACCCAGTTGCCCACCCACTCCTGCCCCTGGGGTTGCCATGTCGGGCACATCCACATCTGGCACCAGTGGCAACCCCCGGCCAGAGGGGCAGAGGGGCACCAGCTTCACTGCCACCGAAGTTGGTGTCCTGGTGGAGCAAGTCCTGGGGCAGTATGATGCCCTCTTCAGATCGTCCCGTGCCTTCAAGGAAGGACGGGAGAGGATCTGGGCCGACTGTGTGGTTGCCATCAACGCGGAGGGGGTGGCAACCCGCACCATCCAGAAGGTCAAGAAGCTCTGGGAAGACATGAGGTCCAGGACCCTCATGAAGGCCCGGCGCCTCGTGGAGGGAGGC